>NC_051310.1:39507601-40777244 GCF_015220235.1 Choloepus didactylus | reverse complement strand
TTCTGTTATAGGATCTAGTTCAAATGGTTGTTTGCTTTGGGAAAGGATGGAGGAGGAGAGTCCTCATCATGATGATGATCATCAGAAGGCAAATTAGGATCATCAGCATAATAATAGCTGGTCTGTGTCAGGGTCTGCAGAACTTTATGTGCTATCTCATTTGAGCTTCACCATAACTCTATGAGATAAGTATTATTAGTGTCCCTATCTTACAGATGATGGAAGGGGGGCTTAGAGAGTGAACAAGTAACTGGTTCTGGGTCACACAGTGAATAGGTGGTGGGACTGGAGAAATCTAGTGATCCTTGGGAATAAAATGCCTGTCTTCTTGGGCTGTATTCTTTATTTTATTTTATGTTATTTTATTTTATTTTATTTTATATTTTATTTTATTTATTATTTTATTTTATTTTGAAATAAATTCAGAGCTATAGGAACAGTTGCAAAAACAATACAAACCCCATACACAGAACTCCAGCATACCATGACCCCCCTCCCCTGATACCCCAATCCACCAAATTTAACATGGTGTCACACCGCTATTTCTTTCCCTCCCTCCCTCCCTATCATCCATCATCTATTGCTCTGTCTTCTGAACATATGAGAGCTAGCTGCACACATCCTTGAACAAACACTATAATTTACATATACAATTCCCATGAACAAGAACATTCTTTTATGCAATCCCATTGAATGCAGCTAAGAAGTACAAGAGATTCAACATTGATACAAAGCTTACATTCTATATTTCCTTTTTTTTTTTTTCCGTATGTCTCAACTGTGTCCCTTTGAGCCTCCTGTCCTCCATCCTCAGATCCCATCCGGAGTCATCCTTGACATTCAATTGTCATCTATTTAGACTGTTTTTTTTTTTCCCCCCTCAATTGTGGAAACATATATACAGCCTAAACTTCCCATTCCACCCCCTCCCTAGCATTCCATTAGTGGGATTAATCACATTTAGAATGTTGTAATGCTATCACTTTCCCACCATCCATTACTAAAAATTTCCCTTCACCTCAAACAGCAACCCTACACTCATTTCTTAACTCCCCATTGCCCCTTCCCCCATTTCTCTTAACCCATACTCTACTTTTCATCTCTATGGTCATATTCTCTGATAATTTCTTTGTGTTTACTGTGGGGCTTAAAATTAACCTCTTAAATCCATGACAATCTTGTTTTTCTTTGATACCAACTTAACTTCAATAGAACACATAAACTATGTTCCTATACTCTTCCATTCCCCCACCTTTATATAGTTCTTGTCAAAAATTACATATTTTACATTGAGTTCAAAACCACTGATTTGTCATTAGAGTTTGTGTATTTTATATCATGTAAGAAGTAAATAGTGGAGTTACAATTCAAAAATTATTGACTTCTCTTTGCATTCCATTGTGGTCAGAGAATGTGCTTTGAATATATTCAATTTTTTTTTTTTTTTTAAATTTCTTGAGGCTTGTTTTATGTCCCAGCATATGGTCCATTCTGGAGAAATATCCATGATCACTAGAGAAAAATGAGTGTCCTGGTGATTTGGGATGTAAGGTTCTATATATGTCTGTTAAAATTCTCTACATCTCTTTCTCCTTTCTTTGTTTCTCTGTCGGTAGGGCTCCCTTTAGTATCTGAAGTAGGGCAGGTCTTTTATTGGCAAACTCTCTCAGCATTTGTTTGTGTGTGAAAAATTTAAGCTCTCCTTCAAATTTGAAGGAGAGTTTTGCTGGATAAAATATTCTTGGTTGGAAATTTTTTTCTCTCAGAATTTTAAATATGTCATGCTACTGCCTTCTCACCTCCATGGTGGCCGCTGAGTAGTCACAACTTAGTCTTATGTTGTTTCTTTTGTATGTGGTGAATTGCTTTTCTCTTGCTGCTTTCAGAACTTGCTCCTTCTCTTCAGTATTTGACAGCCTGATCAGAATATGCCTCGGAGTGGGTTTATTTGGATTTATTTTATTTGGAGTTTGCTGGGCATTTATGCTTTGTGTATTATATTGTGTAGAAGGTTGGGGAAGTTTTCCCCAACAATTTCTTTGAATACTTCTTCTAGACCTTTACCCTTCTCTTCCCCTTCTGGGACACCAATGAGTCTTAAATTTGGACATTTTATTTTATCTATCGTATCCCTGAGATCCATTTCGATTTTTTCAATTTTTTTCTCCATTCTTTCTTTTGTTCTTTCATTTTCTGTTCTGTGGACTTCTAGGACACTGAGTTATTGTTCAACTTCCTCTAATTTGTATTATGAGTATCCAGAGTCTTTTTAATTTGGCCAACAGTTTCTTTTATTTCCATAAGATCTTCTATTTTTTTATTTACTCTTGCAATTTCTTCTTTATGCTCTTCTAGAGTCTTCTTTATGTCCCTTATATCCTGTGCCATGGTCCTCTTCATGTCGTTTATATCCTTTGCCATGTTTTCATTCCTCTATTATAGTTCTTTGATTAATTGTGCCAAGTACTGTGTCTCTTCTGATATTTTGATTTGGGTGTTTGGGACTGGGTTCTCCATATCATCTGGTTTTATCATATGCATTAAGATTTTCTGTTGTTTTTGGCCTCTTGGCATTTGTTTTGCTTGATAGGGTTCTTTCAAGTTGTAAAAAAAAATACCAATCTAATTTTTCAGAAATACAAGTTGGTGGCGTACACTTTCTCTAACTAACCAGCAGATGGCGTCTGCGAGTCACCTATACCCCTCAAGTCAATTCTTCTCAACTTTGTCCTTGTGGTGTGTGGGGAAATGATTCTTGTGGGGTTCAGTTGGTGAACTCAGTTTGGGTGTGTTGCTGGAGCCGTCTGCCCTGAATGTGGGGCATGTGTCTGGGTGATTAGGGAGGCAGGGCAACTTTAATATTCAAACCCCCCAGGTGTTCCCGGAGATTCAAGGCCGCTGCAAGAGTCTAAGCCTTCATTTCCGTTCTGCCCCAGACCCTCTCTGTTGCTGACCCACAAACCACTGGCATTGACGTAGCATCCCTGGGATTTTCAAGCGGGCCCCCCTTCTCAGCTGTGATCTTCCAGAACTTCTGCTGAGGGAAGGCTGTGCTACGTCACAAGTGCGTGCTGTCCCTCAAGGGAAGCCCCGGGCTGCCGGGCCGTGCAGGGTCGCTCTCAGCCTGATGCAAAGATGGCTGAATGGGGCATCTCAACCTGCCCGCCCCCCCCCCCCCGCACAGTTCCTCCTTCCCAGCTCCAGGACATCTGGCGCGGCTCTGGGCTGTGGGCATGGCCCCATGTAGGAGTATCTCCAGCCCACTGGGGAGCCAGCTGCAAGCAGTGGGGTTTCTTTCTCCTTCTGGCTTTCCCCTCTGCTCCCCTGGCCCTGAAGGAATCAGCAGCGGTCTATCCTCCATGCCAGACACTGAGAGGCTGGCTCAGCCTGCTCCTGCCGTGCTTCACTGTGCAGTTCCCACTGTCGCAACTGCAGCCGCTCCTGGGTTTTTCCCTTTTTTTTTTAAAAGAGCCAATCTGTCTTCAAATGGCAACCCCTGGCTTCCCCACACTGCAGCATGGCTGCAGGTCTTTTAGCTGGCTTACTTACTAGTTTCAGAATGCAGATTCCTGGTTTCACCAAGTGTACAGCCCCTGTGGTTCTAGCAGACCTTGTCCAGCTGGTGCATTGCTGAAACCGGTATTCTGGGTCACCTTCTGGTTTTTATCTAGTATTTTTCACGGACGTGTTTTTTTGCCCTGTCTCACCTAGCTGCCATCTTAGGTTCTTCTTGGGCTGGATTCTTGACATGTAGTAGACGGGTGATGGCAAGTTGGTTGATGATCTTTGCTTCTACTCAAATTCTTCTGCTTTCCCTTCTCATTTCCTATTTATGGTTTATAATTGGATGAGGACAAGACCATGTTGAGAAATGGTTTCCAGGTAACTACAACCATCTTCTTTTTGTCGGAGTGACTTAGCCATCTTTATTTGGCCCTAGTTGGTTCCAGTCATATCTATAAAGTTAATGTATAGGGCAGGACTGTTAGGGGAGAGCTAAAGTTACCCTGGCAGAAACAGAGACCAGGGATAATTATCAAGGATTGATACTTAGGAGTTTCCTAATGAACTGAGACTTTCTTCATCATGATCAGCTGGTTAATACTGGCTGAAAGCCTGTCAATCTTCTTGATGTAGTTATGTGTTAAGGACTGTGGCCCACTGGTCAAACCTGGCTGGCTGGCTGTTTTTGCAAATAAAGATTTTTTGGAACCCAGCCACACCCATTCATTTATATGTTGTCTATGACTATTTTCCCAATACAACAGTAGAGTTGAGAAGTTGCAACAGAGACTGTATGGCCTGCAAAGCCTGAAATATTTACTATCTGACCCTTTACAGAAAATGTTGTGGACCCCTGGAATATGTCACTGTAACAGAAGCATTTGAATGAGTGTGTGTGTGTATGAGGGTGTCTTACTCAGGTTTTTTGGTGCCTCTCATGGACCAAGCAGAAAGAGGGTGTGCCAGTTTGTATATATTATGTCCCCCAGAAAAAGTCATATTCTTTGATGCAATCTTGAGGGAGCAGATGTATTAGTGTTGATTGGGTTGGAACCTACTGGTTCAGTGTTTCCATGGAGATGTGACTCAATCAACTGTGGACAAGACTTTTCATTGGATTATTTCCATGGAGGTGTTGCCCCACCCATGCAGGGTAGGTCTTTATTGGATCACTGAAGTACTTTAAAAAGAGCCACACAGGCCCAGATGCAGAACAGCTGTGAGTGACATTTTGGAGAGCAACAGAGAATGACATTTGAAGAAGAGCTGCAGCTAAGTGAGGACAAAATGCCCCAAGAGCAACATTTTGGAGAACGCCATTTTGAAACGCAACCTGGGAGCAAGCACACACCAGCCAAGTGCCTTCCAAGCTAACAGAGATTTTCGAGACACCAATGGCCTTTCTCCAGTGAAGGTACCCTGTTGTTGAGACCTTACTTTGGACACTTTATGGCCTTAAGACTGTAACTTCGTAACCAAATAAACCCCCTTTATAAAAGCCAATCCGTTTCTGGTATTTTGCAAAAAGGCAGCTTTAGCAAACCAGAACAGAGGGGTTGTGCCTTCTGAGAAGTTTCCTGACATGCCCAGCACATGACACTGCCAACTCTTCAGGCAGTTCACGTTGCTCTTTACTCTCTCATGTGACCTGTCCTTTGCCTAGCTTTGATGTCCTGTTCTGCTGCATGCTCTCACAGATGGGTTGCCAAAGAAGCATCCTGAGCTTTGGCTTTTATAGACAGGAGGGATGGGGAATCTTCTGGATACAGAATTGAAAACCCTGTAATAGTGAACTGTGGGTTTTGGTATCAGACAAACCAATAGACCTGGCTTCCAATGCTAGCTTCTCACTGGGAGGTTGGGTGACTTGAGAGTCACTTACTTTCCCTGAGCCTTGATTTCCTTAAATGTAAAGGTATTGGGGGTCCTCCAGGATTTTTTTGAGGATCTAACAATGTGTCCCAATCTAGCTGGGGCACAGGAAATGTACCATAAATGATAAACAAAAAACAATGGTTACTCTTGTTGGAATATCTTTTGCTAGGCACTTTTCACATGTTATCTCATTGGGTTTACTGAGAAGTAAGATAGACTTTAATGATAACGTGTGTCTGGGCAGCTAGCTCTGTTATGAGCCTCTGTGTCAAACACCTGGGTCAGTTTCTCCTTAGAGTTTGATTAAAAATTCTAGGGTCAGCAGGACTTCAGCCTGCATCTCTGGGAAGGTTGAAGTAGGACTCTGGAGCCCTTCTGGGTGAGAGCTCTTCTTCTCAGCAATCTCTCATAGAGGCTAAAAGGCCATCCCAGTTTCTTTTACACCCCAAACATTCTTCTTTCACACTCAGACCCTGTGACGCCAGGTTTGTTTTTTGGCCTGCAGACAGTTGACGTTGGAAAGGTTCCACTGGGCAGCTGAAGTTTTGCAATAACATGACACATAGGCCTGCAGACTTTTCCTGTCTTCTTCTCTCCTCCTGGAGGTTTTGGTCCTTTTTTTAAGGCTTTGTCATGTGTTCACTATGGTCAGTGTTTGGCAGGTTCAGTGTTGACAGGTTTGCCTCATTGGTCTTCTTCTCTTTGATTCTCTCTTCCATTGTACCTGGTTAGGTGGAGGAATTCTTTTTGCATTCAGAAAGATGATGTACCTGGCCAGTTTAGTACCCTAGAACTTGCGAACAAGCATCTTCCTATAGATGAGTGTTGGCCAGAGACTCTGTTCTGCCTTTGTAAGAAATACGAACTCTTGCTGAGCTTTTTTTCAAAAAAGTGCAATTTTACTGAGCTATACTCATACAGCATATAATCCACCCAAAGTAGACAATCAGTGACTCCTAGTCTCATCATATAGTTGTGCATTCATTGCCACAATTAATTCTCAAACATTTTTATTACTCCAAAATCAAGAAAAAGAAATGTAAAAAAATTTTAGAAAGAAATAAAAAGAACACTCAAACCATCCCATACCCATTATCCCCCCCTCCATTATTTATATTTTTTTTCATTATTTTATTACTCATCTGCCCATGCACTGGTAAAGGGAGTGTCAGTCACCAGGTTTTCACTATCACATGTTCGCATGATAAAAGCTATATAGTTATACAATTTTCATCAAGAATCAAGTCTACTGGATTGCCGTTCAACAGATTCAGGTATTTCCTTCTGGCATTTTTAATACACTAGAGACCAAAAAGGAATATCTAGATAAAATGCATAATAATAACCTCCAGATTGACCCCTCGACTCTATTTGAGATCTCTCAGTCACTGAAGCTTTATTTTGTTTCATTTCTTTTCCCCCTTTTGGTCAAGATGACATTCTCGATCCCAAAATGCTGGGTCCAGGCTCATCCCTGGAAATCCTGTCCCATATTGCCAGGGAGACTTACACCCCTGGGAGTCATATCCCATGCAGGGGGAAGGGTAGTAAGTTTATTTGCAGAGTTGGCTGAGAGAAAGAGGCCACATCTGTTGCTGAGGTTTTTGTATTAGGCTAGCTACCAATGCATTTAACGTCTGGAGAGTTAAAAAAATTTTTTTAATCACCTATTTTTTTTTAATAAAAGAGAGTGGCTTCATCCAATCTGTTCTATTTCCTTATCCCACTGCTTCTAATTTTACTATATGCAGGCACTTTCCTACACCTGTGATTTATGGAAGTCTTTTTTTTTTGTTTGTTTTGTATGACAAAATTTTGTGATTTCTTCTCAGGGAAAATACTATCTCTTTGCGTGGCATGGCCAGGCTCCCAAGGCCGAAAGTTTCCCTTTCCTCTGCCCCAGGATGGTTGGATTAACTCTTGTAGCCTTTAGTGGAATGGTTTGACTTCCCTCCCTTCTTCCACATTACTTTCTTCCCTTTCCCCATCTTTTCCCATTAACTTCTTTCATGATCTCTTCAGGGACTTCAAGAAGGCCCTAGAACCAGGCCCTGTGGGCTAAATCCTAAAGGATTGTATGTATCCTCTCCTGCCTCCTTGACTGGCAGCATTTCCTTTTGTGCATCAATGAATGGAGCAACTCAAAGGAACTCTGCTCTGCCATAGATAGAGCCATCAGCATGGATACAAGGCAGAAATGCATTTCTTATAAGTTTTACCATATAAATGACCTATGGTATCCTTGAACATGAGAGTGGATATGTTTGCCTAAGTCACTGCAAACGTGTTGGAGATAAGCTTGTCCAGCATCCCTGCCCTGATCTACCAATGTCGGAGTGTTGCTTTTCTAGGTCTGCCTAGGGCACTTTGGGTGCACTTTGGATTGCTCTTCCCTCACCCCAGAAGTTCCTTCTGGGATAGCCACTATGATTGGGATCTGGGGTCACTGAGGCAACTGCATCCCCTGGATCCCCCCCTTCTAATCCAGCTCTCTTGGCCCACCGAAAAACCGAGGGGTGATGTAATGACCTGAGGCCTGGAAAAATAAACAGCTCTCAGGGAAAGAAGCAGTAGCCGTTATAAGCAAATACCCCACAGCCACCTGGAACCGCACACATGACACGATTGGAAGGAAGAATGAGTAATCCACTGACGTTAGCAGCTGAGGATGGCTCTGGGCTTGTGTGCATTTAAAGCATCTATATAAAAACAAACCCTTGATATTTATTTCTATCACTGGCCTTCTGGATGTCTGCCCATTTATCTTATGCAGGTGCCGTGGTCAGTCATGGCCAGTGAGAACAGAGCTGGGACACGGATAGGGGGGTCATCCATATGGCTTTCTCCATGGACATAAAGGCCTTGCTCTTTCTCAAGTTTTCCCTTTGCAGAGAGGAGCAGTAAACATGTTTAGAGACACCAGAGAGCCTAGCCCCACAGACCGTTTTACCTCATTTTAAACTTAGCTTTCCCAGTTGACTTGCAGCTTCATTCCACGTCGTCTGCTTGGAACACAGAGGAGCGAGGGTGTGGGGGTGTGTGTGGCTGCTGATCTGTCCTCTGGGACTTGCTCGACCCACAGGGGTTTTGTTTCCAGAGGTAAGTTTGTATGCTTTTTGTTCTTTGGTAGCAAAACCTCATGTCCCAATATTTGCCCTTAGGCCTTTGCTGCTAAAATACTGAAATCAAATGTCCTGCCGAAGTATCGCCATTGGCTTATTCCAATTTGCTGAAAGTCAACTCTAGTCTCTGCTTTGGTCTGAAGATCCTCATTCTGGGTTTACTTGTAAAGTGATTTTGAGCGTAGGAAGGTATACATCTTAGAAGCATGCTCACACATGCAACATTGGTGCTTGGAGGGGTAAAACAAAGTGTTTGACAAATTTTAAAATATCACTTTTATATTCCCCATTTGCCTGTACCCAGTCCTCCTTTCTCTCCTGCATTTTTATTTACTAGCTCTTGCTCTTTAAAGCCCAGAGCTTGTTGGGTTAAGGTCAGTGAAGTTACTGAGAAAAACTCAGTCCTTGTCACTACAAAAATATTTTTTTTTGGTGGAAGAGTTATATCAGCTCACTTAATGGCATGAGTCAATTGAGATGGGACCTTTTCTAAAATTTGAGTGGATGTGAGTCAGTGATACTTTGGGGAAAAAATTTTTTTTAAAGTGCCTATATGCTATATTGAGACAATCTATCATAGAACAAATATCCTCTGTAGATTTTTTATCTTATTCTCCTCCATACCAGGAACTCAGTCTCCTTGTGTGGGAAGGAAGCGGTCACAACTTCAGGCCATGGTAAACCATGCATGGACATTTTAGATTCCACAGAAACTATTTAGAAAGGCTGGTTGGTTTGTAGTTTTCCCTTACCTCCTTACCCATGACACTTCATTGCAGCAAAACGTCCTGGAAGTCAACTCTAGTCTCTGCAGTGCCCCCTGCAAATGTTCCTGCGAGTGGATGCTCTCAGCCAGGGTCAGGGCTGTGGGATGGGTGTTGCTGGTTTTGCCCTGAAGATGGAGTCTCTGTGACACAGAAGGTTGGATGTGACTTGCAGGTCACGCAGCAGTCCTGCAGAACAGCAGGAGGGGGAACCTGGAGATACCGAAGCTCTTGCCCTTGACTCAGCCCCTTCCTGGGTGCTCAGCTATCACTGGGAAGAGGCAGAGTTTGGACTGGGCCTCTGAGGCATGGGGAAGTGCACCTGATCCTGTCTAATTGTGGACCATCGGACAGGAGGGACCCGGGGATCACTGAGTACCACCTCTTCATTTTACATGAGAAAGCAGGAGCACAGACTAGTTAAGGGACTTGTCCAGGGACACAGGCCCATCACCAACTATGATGTGTCAAGGCGTCTACTGGTGCCGAGTGGGCTGACCATCAGGCAGTAGTGTACCGAATGGAGGGGGCAGTGGGTATGGTCTGCCCCAGTGGGGAGGGATGTCTTGTCACTGACATTGTTTTGAATTGCTGGCACAGTGACATAAAAAGCAAACTGACTGTTTGTTATAGTATTACTTTTTAATTCACCTACACGCAGCAAATCTTTTTATTGCCTGCACCATGGACAGACCACTCCCACTCCCTGCCCTTGGTCAGCCCCTGAAGTTCAGGGGTGATTAGCTGTTCACAGGGTTAGGTCAGAGAGACTGTACTTACTCCACATTTGCCAAGGATACTGGTACCTTAGACAAGCTAACAATACTAGCAGCTGCCATTTAGCAAGTCCTTACTCTGGGCCAGGCACCCGGTTAAGCATTTGACATATACTATTGCGTTTAATCCTCACAGTGACCCTGTAGTTGCCCTATGTTTATGGGTAAGGAACCTGGGGTTTAGAGAGCTTATGTAAACTGCCCAAGGTTCCAGGGCTATAAAGTGCTAGAATCTGATCCACTGGACCCCAAAGCCCTTGCTCTTGACCATTATGCTCTACTGCCTCTACGCCAACTGTTGTTGACTTCCATGAAATGGTGGCAGACTCTCCCCTTCACACCAGACCTTTCATTGGAGTGTGAGGGAGCAGGAGTGATGGGCCTTTACTATTGCTTTCAGTCTTGCCAAGGAAGCCCACGTATCCCCATCCCAGCCCCTCTTCCTAGAACATCTCTCTGACTTCCATGAGATCCCTATGGCATTTGGGAACAGCCATCCAGCTGAGCTTTTATGCCATTCTCAGTTTTCTGTGGCTGGGGGCAAAGAACAATCTCTTCTCTTGGTTAGTTCATTAATCAGGGGGTGTTCTCCTCCAGAGAAGCATCCAAGGTGGGGCCCCTCATAGGTTTTGATGTTATCTTTTTCATTTCATTTTGCTGCCTATTCTGTGGGCCAGGGGTCTTTAGATTACAGGAGATGGGGGAGAACCACTCCAGTGGAAGAGATGGCCTATTTAAATCTGTGCAAATTCTGCTTCTCTTCCCTCACCCCACCTCCAAGCAGATACACACCTGAGCACAATTTCAGGGGTTGAATTTGTTCTGTTTCTCAGCGAGTTCTGTTTCTTTCCTGCCTTGGCTGGGCCTCTCTCCTCTGGGTCTTTCCTTTTCCGGGTGTACCATTTGCCATCTGTTCCAAAGGCAGCCCTGAGTGAGGGTCCTGTGACTTCCACTCCTCTTCAGGGGGTTCTTGGAGTTGCTGGATGACGCTGGGACCCATGGGTGCTGAGACTCAGGAATTGGCAATGGCCAAGTGGCCAGTTCAGCGATGGGCATGATGGATAGAGACAGCCCAGCAAATGGTGCTCAGAAAAGTGGTCCGCTGGGGGCCACACTTAACTCTCCCTGTGAAAAAGTGCAAAGCCCACAAGTAGGAAAAATAACCTATTCACAGGGTTGGCTTTAAACTATAGATGCTAAACTCCATGTGGCTAAATAATCAAAAAGGGTGATGCACCATAAATCACTTCCAATGATTATGGTCTCCAGCAGAGTCCCCTCCCTGGGAGTACCAAACTCCTATCTGTGTGCTGGCTGTGCAAAAACAGTGAAGTCAACCACTTATCACTCGGTCCTACTTTTCCTCCTTTTGCATCTGCAGTCCATTCCTCCGCCAAATTCTCAGCTACCCAGTGGTTCTGGAATCATCCTGATACCTACCACATGCTCGCATGCTGACCCATAGAATACTGAGGCAGGAGCCACACGATTTCTTACGCCTCTGAAATTTCATATTGTGATTTAGCAAGGTTGTTTTTAACATAGTGTTTATTATTTTGGGTTATCTTTCAGCATTTCATTCATTTTTGATAAGCGCCTAAGTGGGTGTGAGGCATTTGAAGGGGTTTCAGGGTAATTGTAGGTGACACAACGCTAGTGTTTTCCTTAATATTCTTGGCCCAGTGGGATAATTCCATTTGCAATGAAACATAAATAAGCTCCTCTCGTTTTCAGGCCGAGTAGCCTTTTATTGATTTTTCTCCTAGGAAAATCCAGTGCTTGATAGTGTGAGGGTTGAGTGTAGCCTTTCCCAGGATGAAGCAAAGGAACAGATGAGCCTCTGTGGTCTCATCCCCCGCGTTTGGCATTTCCTCAACAGTGAGTGGCCCCGACTCTGGAATGACAGCAGAATTCTGTGGTTGTGGATAGGATAGCAGGAATTCAAGCAAATGTGGGATTTTGGGGACTAAATACTCTTTTTGGATCCTGTCAACCTGAGATTCTGTGATTCTCCTGTAACTAAGAACCTGGAGGCCCCGGCTGGGTGTGGTGAGGGACCTGGCAGGATGGGTGGGGTCCTTGCTCTCCAGGAGCTTACATCTGGTTAAGTCAAGGTATCTAGGGGCAAGGAATAAGTGAGGGGAACAGAGACTCAGTCTTAGCTCAGCAGACGGTGACTTCACCATAGGTTGAGGGCTCTCAGGGAAAGGTTCATGGGTGGAGAAAGGCCTCAAATGAGGTCAGATTAAGATCGTGTTGCCAGTTCTTTCTTACTATGTCTTAGAGATCTTTTCTGACCCCTTTGGCACTTGATGTGGTGCTAGCACACAGTACACATTCAGTAAAAGCCTGTGTGAGAACCTGGGTCCACAAAGCTTCCTGACCTTTTTTGTACCCTCTCGTGAGCCCTCTTCTCATTTGTTACTCGGGATCCTGCTTAGGTCTGGGGCTCCAGGAACCCCTCCTCTCTCAGGACACTGTCCTCAGCCTCACTGGCTTCCACTCCCGTGTTCCAGAATATAAGCAACTCTCTGTCAGGACAGCCAGAGTAGCTGCCCTTCATTACCACCTGAGCCTCCATCTAGCAAGCGAGCTTCTGGTTCTTTCTGCAGGAAGGTTGTGTCATTCATTCATCATGACGTCTTCCCAGTACATGGTTTTTTGTTTTTTTTTTAACCAATACTCTTCTCAGTTCTTCTGTGTATAGCTGTCTGTGAGATTGGGCTTTTATCTTGCACTTGTTTTTCACATGGACCTTCTGTGACTACTGTCTCTACCCATCTGTTTTCTCCACTACCATGAGGTTCCCACGCTCTTTGTTCCAAAAGTTTCCAGCAGGTTTGGCTCACTGATACCTGATGACTGTGTTTTCAGAAGATGCTTGAGTGTAGGGTTACCCAGTGTTGGGGACTGAATAAGGTAGCCTACAGAAGACATGTTCAGGTCTTAATCTGCATTCCTGAGGGTGTGAACCCATTTGTAAATAAAGCCTTTTAGGATATTATTAGTTAAGATGTGGACTCATTTGTGAAAAGAATTGTTTTGTTTGCTAATGCTGCCTTTTTGCAAATCACCAGAAATGGATTGGCTTTTATAAAGGGGATTTATTTGGTTACAAATTTGCAGTCTTAAGGCCATCAAGTGTCCAAGGTAAGGTATCAACAATAGGGTACCTCCACTGGAGAAAGGCCATTGGCATCCGGAAAACCTCTGTTAGCTGGGAAGACACATGACTGGAGTCTGCTTGCTCCCAGGTTGTGTTTCAAAACGGCGTTCTCCAAATATCAGCTTTTAATGGCTGTCTTCAAAATGTCTCTCAGCTGCAGCAATAAGCTCCTTCTGACTGAGCTCTTATATAGGGCTCTAGTAAACTAATCAAGACCCATGCTGAATTGGCAGGGCCACATCTTCATGGAAATTATCTAATCAGAGTTATCACCTACAGTTGAGTGGGTCATATCTCCATGGAAACAACCTAATACAAAGGTTCCAACCTAATCAAATTAATAAGTCTGTCCCCACAAGATTGCATTAAAGAACAATGGCTTTTCCTGGGAGCTATAATATATCCAAACTGGCACAAGAATCTTCAAAAATCTTTTAGATGAGGTCACATTGAATCAGGGCAGGCCCTAATTCATGTGGCTGAAGCCCTTGTAAGGAGAAGAAATCCAGACAGACAACTGAGCAGGAGAAGCCAGTGATGGGGGCAGAGATGCAAGCCAAGGAACCCCAAGGATTGTGGCAAGTCAGCCCCAGAATGGTGCAGACTCTGGGAGAAAGCCTGGCCACTGTATGGTATTTGCCATAGCAGCCCTGGCAAACTAGGACACCCAGGATCTCAGCTCTTCTGTCTGCTCCTTCCTCCTGCAGTTACTCCTCTGGAAGGCAGCAGTGAGAAAGAAAAATCAGCCCAAAGAGCCGAAACTCAAATCCTCTGATGTTTATGTTTGTTGGCCACTTTTGTTAAAAAAAAAAGAAGAGAAAAAAAGATGATAAAGAGATAAAGATTCTCAGGATAAAAAGATAAACTATGGACCAAAATCAAGATTGGGGATTGACTGAGGATTTAGGTGTTTCAGGCTCACCTTTGCGTCTAATTACCATGAGTAATTGAGGTGCAGAGAGGCACAGTGCCAGCTGTAGCCATAGGGCTGTTCTCTATGCTTGTTCCTGTCTTGGCTGGATGCAAAAGAGCCCATGTCCTGGGCCTGAAGATGGTTTATATTTGTCTGTTTCAGCCTGATTCTCTCTCCTGTCTCCCTCCCTGCGTAGCCCTGGGGCTGTGTCACTAATGGTAGAGGGCGCTGTGTGATTTCTGGTGGCAAAGGCTGGACTGTGGTTTTGTTTCTTCTACAGGGCACTTTCTGTTCTATTTCTTTTCTTAATCAGTTAGAGGTTTGTGAGTGGAACTTAAACCAACCCCTGCCAATGGCTGGGGCAGGGACCGTAGCGGGTGGGTATGTGTGAGTGTGTATGAATGTGTGCTCATCCATTCCCACACCCCCTTGGGCAGCCCTGCTTGCTGCCTCTCCCCTGATGTTTATGTTGTCCAAGTGATTACAGATGCTCCTGGCCCGATCTCGGAGATGGCAGGCCAAACCATCTAAACTTGTCGTTCTTCCCTGAACTTTCCTAAGCTGAGGTTGGGTGTTTCAGAACAGTGAGTGCCCACTTCTGGAGAACTCCCGCTCACAGCCGATGGTCATGGAGAGACTCTTGAAAGAGACCCCTGTCTTGCATTCTAGAAGCTGACTTCTTGGTACCTGGGAAAACTGATGGATTCACATGAGAGGTGACTGAGATGGGCAGAGGTTGACAATGGTCCCCAGGATGGGTTGGCTTCTGGGTCCTCAGCTATGCCCCTCGGTGCTTACTAATTAGCATTTGTGTGGCCTCTGGAGAAGGGCTGAGGGAGTAATTGATTAAATGATAAATTGGTCAAAGGGCTTCAGGGGCTACAACAATACTCATTGATAATTGAGGAGTTGAGCAAGTCTAGGGGTTTCAGTTATCTATTGCTGTGTGACAAAGCACTCCAAAACTGAATGGCTTGCTATGAAAATAGCTTATTATTTCTAATGTTTCTCTGAGTTGGCTGGGTGGTTCCTTGACTGGTTTTACCCGAACCCCCTCCTGGACTCATCCAGCTGGAGGACAAAAGGGGCTGGAACGTTTGAGATGACTTTGCTTACATGTCTAGTACCTGGTGCTGAGCCTCTTCGGTTTTCCTCTTGATGGCCTCTCACCTCCACTGGGCTGGACTGGCCTCCTGACTGGCTGGTCTCAAGGTGGCTTCCAAAAAAAGTGAAAGTGGATCCAGCAAGTCCTTTTAATACCTGGACTGCATGTCGCTGAGCATCACCTCTGCCGCATTCTGTTGGACAACGTAAATCAGAGTGGAAGAGTCTATACAGGGCCATCGATGTGGGTAGGTCTAATTCTCTGGGGACCATTTTGTAACAATCTAGACACTTTGTGAAAGAAAAACATAGGTTAGCCTAAAAATCCAGGGGTCAGATTAACCTGTGGCAACGAAGATGATATCGCAGAGAGGTGAAGAGCATGAGGGTGGAGGGGTAAGGATGGGCAGACTGCATGGTTTCGAATCCCAGCTCTGCTGCTTCCTGGTTGTATGACCTTGAGCAAATTAGTCAACCTGGTTGTGTCTCTGTGACCTCCCGTGTTCAATGAGGATAATAATAGTAGCACCTATCTGAGAGGCTCAAATGAATTTGTAGTGAGTTCATGCCAGGAAAACACCTGGTACAAAGCCTGGCACGTGGTCGTCACTCAAATAGATGGTGGCTATTATTATCTGTTTGACAGCTGTGTAATAGAGGGTGAGTTACAAATTTGGCTTTACATTTTCCAGTTCAGAGTCAAAGAGAGAAAAGTACTTAGGCACGAGATTTGTAGTGTGCTTAAGCTGAAAACAAATAATTGGATTAGAAGATGTGCCATGTTCAATGGGCAACTCTGATTTTTTTACATGCTTGGTTTTGCATGCAGCAGATCTGGGTTAGCTTGCAATAAAACGGACCTAGAGAAACTTCACACTACAAAAGTAAATTTTTTTTTTCCCTTAGAGAAAATGGTTAAAGGCAGTGATATCTAGGGATTAGCAAGGCAGGCTTGACGATCGGAAGCCCTTGACTGGAGTTCCAGCTCTCCTCTCTCAGGAGTGAATGAATTTGGGAAAATTCATGAATCTTTCCAAACCTCATCTCCCTCTTCTACCAAATAGGCATAATAATAATGTACTCATCACATGGACAAAGAGGTTAGGTAAGTCAAGCCCTTAGTATATCACCTGGCAAACATTCCTCCATGAATATTAATTTTTATTATTAGTGACAGATGATATTAAGGGAGATATTCTCTTTTTGAGAAGAAAAACGGTGTACTTGTAAATGGTTAATGCTATTGTTACAGACGTTCCTGTCTCTCTTTTTGAGGGTATCTGGACTTGTAAGAACTATGTGGTTGAAAGTAATAAACCCTCCATGTAGCCTTTTCTCTAATTTTATGCCCCTTCTGCTGGAACGTTTTTCCAAATTAGGAAGATTTATCATTTTTGATTTTGTTCTCCATAGAACTTCAGGCAGCTCCTCTGGAAGCTGTTTCAGAACAGTCTCCAAGGGTTTCTAGAAATCCATCAATGGGCCCAAACCACAGGTTTCCATCTCATTCTAGATGGCTCCTCCCCCCAATTCCATGGGTTCCGGGATCCCCAGTGGTGTGATGTCAGGCTGTCAGGCTCAGCACTCGCTCTGCCCCTGGGGATGCTCCCCTTCCACTTTTTGTGTCTTGCTTTCAGTCTGATTTATGGCTTTAGAATGTTGGCCTGGAGAGTCTTAATTTAAAGCCTCTGTCCAAGGTTGTTACACAAACTTGGTGCCAGTAAAAAGCTGTTTTCCTTTGGTTTTGCTCCTCAGTCACCTTTTTCGTGCCATGAAATATGAGGTAGGAAAATGAGGCTACCAAATTAGGGTTGGGGGAGCTAATGAAAAACTTGCATAATCTCCTTGAAGTTGCGTGACACCATCGTAGCCAGGGGCTGAGGGCTGATGTCAAAATTCTGGGTCTTCAAGCCAAGTCTTACCAAGTCCTTCTCTCCCCCTCAGTTTAGGTTTCTTTTCTATGTTGACTTGATGCCTTTCTGGTGGTAGTTACATTTGGGTAATGTTTCAGCCTCCTGCTGAGGAGATTCTGTTTAGCTTTGCTGTCTGCATTATGGAAACAATATTAGTTTTCATTTTTCAAATTAAAAGTTATATTTTAACATTAAATATGCTGTTCACACCTGTCTCCTGGCCCTCAGATGTTTTCATGCCCTAAGTAAATACTTCCCTACCCTTTGATGAGACCCAATGGGCTGTTGTTTTTCAGCATTTTCCCTAGGAGTGAGATGGGCTGAGAATCATCTTCCCATCATTTGCCTTCTCGCTGAGACAGGGGTTGAGCTACTTTGTGTCTCTGGTGTCACCAGAGGCTGTTTAAACATATATACTTTATGTATGTGTGTATTCACAAAGTCATTATTTCAGGGCTTGGCTCCTTGAGCGTCAAGCCGAGTTTGTGTAATCTCGACCATCTGTGCTGTGGTGCGCTGTGCGGTGCTTCTCCATGTTGCTGCTACTAAGTTCCTGGCACCAGAACAGTGTTTCTGTGACACACTGTGAAAGTTTCATGGGATGCCCGAGAGTGTATTTCCTGTCACCTCCTTCAAGAGGAAAGTGGTGGAATAATGTTCATGATATAGTAAATGAAAAAAAAATCTAGTGACAATACAGGTTTATGATGTGATCCACCCCCACCCCCCCTTTTTTTTGGTTAAAGAAATGAATGGGGTGTTCTGATTTGCTAATGCTGCCAGGATGCAAAACACCAGAAATGGATTGGCTTTTATAAAAGGGGGTTTATTTGGTTACACAGTTAGAGTCTTAAGGCCATAAAGTGTCCAAGGTAATGCATCAACAATCGGGTACCTTCACTGGAGGATGGCCAATGGTGTCCAGAAAACCTCTGTTAGTTGGGAAGGCACATGGCTGGCGTCTGCTCCAGAGTTCTGGTTTCAAAATGGCTTTCTCCCAGGATGTTCCTCTCTAGGCTGCAGCTCCTCAAAAATCTCACTCTTAGTTGATCTTGGGCTTTCGTCCTCTCTCAGCTTCTCAGGAGCAAAAGTCTGCTTTCAAAGGCTGTCTCCAAAATGTCTCTGTACTCTGTAGCTCCTCTCTCAGCTCCAATGTGTTCTTCAAAGTGTCCCTCTGGCTGTAGCAACCCTGCTCCTTCTGTCTGAGCTTATACAGTGCTGTAATAAACCATTAAAGGCCCATGCTGAATGGGCGGGGCCACACCTCCATGGAAATAGTCCAATCAGAGTTATCACCCACAATTGGGTGAGGCCCATCTCCATGGAAACAATCTAATCTAAACATTCCAACTTAATCAACACTAATATGTCTGTCCACACAAGATTGCACCAAGGATAATGGCATTTTGGTGGACATAATACATTCAAACTGGCACATGGGGGTACACATGTTTGCATGTGTGTGTGCAGAACAAAAGGTCTAGGGAAGGCAAAGTGTTTACCTTGGTGGGATTATGAGTTTTTCCATTTTTTCTTCTTTTTTACTTCTTTATAAAATGAAAAGAAATACAAATGCTGTTTATTTTTCATAATTAAAAAAAAAAAAAAGGACAGGCATGCAGATTGACAGGTTGACTGGGTAGAATTTTTCATTAAGGTGCTGGGAGGTTCTGAGGACATCCTGAACTGGCCACACCTTGGCACACCACACCACACACCATCTCAGCCTGGGCCTGGCTCCTGGGAAGCCAGGTTTGGCGGTTCAGACCCGTTCCCATGTCTCCTGGAACCGCTGGGTGCGGACACTGCCCTGCTGGACCTGTTTGCTCCCTCAGTCAGTGGCGGTGGCGTGGTGTGGTCTGCTCCCACCATTCACCCTACTTTGTTCCGCCCAGTTGGCAGATGGGAAGGAACCTGGGCCAGACCTTGTTTCTGTTCCTCTTGGGTGGTGGGCACTGGTCCCCTGCGGCTGGCAGCCTGGGGCTCTGTCCTGCTGTGTCTGGGCTTGGCGAGAGTGTCCGAGTAGCCAGGCATTCGTGAGTCAGCTCCCAGGGCAGCCAGGCTCCTGTACCAGCCTCTCCTGGAGCCAGCAGATAGTGCATCAGCAAGAACGGCTCTGAAAGAGTCAGGGAATTTCACCCCGCAGGCAAACTGCTCCTCTGATAAGGAGCAGCCCTGGAGTCCCTGGCTGGCTGGCTGCTGCAGGAGAACCCACTGGGTATGAATGTGGATGCACACAACCTGAGCAGCGGACTTGGCCACCGGGAGCTTCTGGACCTCCAGCCCCCTCACCACAGGCTTGTGTGGGAAACACAGCTCTCCATTTGGGGTGCTTCATCCCGCAGCCATCAGTTCCTTGGGGCCAGGCCTGGCCCTTGCTCTTTACTTTAGTCTCCAGGCACAGAAGGCAGGAGTGATAAGTCACCAGAGGCTTTGTCTCTTCTTTCAGAGAAAGTCCACTCATGTGACCAGGAAAGACAGAGTGCCCTGGAAGAGGCCCAGCAGAATCCCCGTGAGGGCATTGTCATCCCCGAGTGTGCCCCTGGTGGCCTCTATAAGCCCGTGCAGTGCCACCAGTCCACTGGTTACTGCTGGTGTGTGCTGGTGGACACGGGGCGCCCGCTGCCAGGGACCTCCACACGGTAAGACCACCTGGAGCCTTCGGGCTGGACATAGGGCAGGAAGATCAGCTTCCTGTCATGCTGGCATCTCCCAGCCTTACTGCCCTGGTTTGGTGTGAGTCATGTCACCAAGAAAGCCACTTGGCCATTCATGAGAAGAAGAGGTTCTGGTAGAAAGATCCTGGGACTTGGATTCTGGTCACAGGTCTATTTCTTCCCAGCTGGGTGATCTTGGGAAAGTATTTAATCTTTTTGAACCTGTTTCCTGATAAGAATACTATTGCTTTGCCTGAGTCACCAGTGTGCAGAAAAATAATGTGCAGCCATCGTTATGCTTGAATGTTACAAATGTGCCCAACCACATCTCAATGGGAACGTTTAGGCTGGAATTACCTCGTGGCTGCTGGACAGTGCAGGGGATATTTTGCTGCCAACCTGGGAGCTCCTAGGGTTGGTGACATGGATAATTGTTGGTTGGTCATGGCCGAAGTGGGGCTCAGCTCCTCCCCCCACACCTGTGTCTCTCTCTTCCCAGCTACGTGATGCCCAGTTGTGAGAGCAATGCCAGGGCCAAGAGTGTGGAGGTGGAAGACCCCTTCAAGGACAGGGAGCTACCAGGTGGGAGACGATGCTGCTGCTTGCTGACACCATCCCTTCTTTCTGTTCCTCCATCCCTCACCCTGCAGAAGCGGCTCCCTCCCCTGGATCTGTTTCCCCATCTGTAAGAAGCAGTGTGGGATTCTGGGAGCTTGGAGCACAGAGCCATGGGCTCTGCTTTCTAGCCTGGGATCTGTCCCCAATTAGTCCTGCATCCTGGGATACTTTCTTTCTCCTTGCTTTTGCCTCTTTATCCTTAAAAATGTAGTCATTGAGTTAAAACTCTAACCCCACAATTCTGCAAGTTTTCTCTCTCTTAGAGAGCCTGGGGCAATGCTTTTGGGACTGTGACCCCCTTTTTCCAGGGCTGTGAAGAGAAGAGAGCTTGTCACAGGGCTGTTTTAGAGGGAAAGAGGGTGTGGACAATTGGCCTGCCCTGAACGTGCTTTTGCAATGATCCCTGGTGACATGGGATGGTTATTACTGGAGTTGTGACAGAAGACACAAGCTGGGTGCCCCAGGACTTCCAAAGCTCTGCTGTGCTAGGTTTCTCTTATTTGTAGTCATCTCTGCCTGTGAGTCACAATAAGATTACTACATATCTGTGATTTAGGATACTGAAGATACAGTCATTATTCATTATAAGCTCATATCTGTGCCAGTGGGAACTGGGCCTTCCTTCCCACTACCCCTCAGAAACCTGCAGTGAGAACTGAAAGCAGCAGTCCTGAAAGTCAAGGGGTTTCTCAGCGAGGTTTGTAGAAATCGCCCTGTTGTAAGACGGAGTCGTGGAAGCCAGAGAACCTCCTTCTAGCCATCCCCTCCATAAGTGTGAATTGAGATTCTGCTATGTGCCAGGTACTGGACAAGCACAGTGTAAATGTAATGATCAAAAGTGACAAGAGACTTACATAGTGGAGGTGACAAATAAATGAATGAATGCAGATATGACAAGTCATGGTGGGTACTCTGAAGGAAAAGAGCAAGGTGCTGTGAAAATGAAGGGTGAACCTGCTTTAGAGACCACAGCTTTTCTGAGAAGGTAATTAAATGTTTAATCTGAGACCTGGGGGATTAGGAAATTGTTGCAAGAGGAGGATTGCAGGTTAGTGTGTAGCTCCCATTTTGAGTGGGTGGTCATGAATTTATAGCAACACGCATCTGTCCGTTGTTTGATGGTTTTCCCCTCAGCAATACCCACCGCTAGACGTAGAAAAGCACATACATGAGAAAGCTCATCCATGCTTGGGGATTTCCTGGAATCGTGCAGTGGAGGAAAAGAGAACAAAGGACTCGAGAGTATTTACAAGGGAGATTCTGTAATCATCATCTAAACAGGATGAGGATGGAAATGAAAGAAGGAGGGAAGGAGGGTCTTGGATAGATAAAGTGGTTAGGGCTCCTTGAAGTCAGCTGTGACCACTGGGGTTTCCCTCCTGCTCCCATGGCACCTGGCCCCAACCCCAAGGGTAGCACTTGTACACCATGGCTTGCCTTCCTGGCAATTTGCTTGTGTCCTCCAGTGTATTGTGAACTTCAGAGAACAAGGACCCTGTATGTTGTTCACTCTTGTGTTCAGAGTGCCCGAGTTGGTAGTCAGTAAAAATTTGTGGAATGGAAGACAGTTGAAAGCATCATTATCCGTTTGGTCTGATGATCCCTTGCAGGCCACGGGTGGAGGAACCATGGGAAGTCCACGAGGATCACCTGAGTGGTAGACTAATCCCCAAAGTGCATTTGGCAGGACAAGGACTTGGAGCAGTTTGGGAAAGGGTGACTGTTGAGGATGCTGTTCGCTTGATTAATGACCTGGCGTCTGCCTGTAAATCTTACTTTATCTTTTAGGCTGCCCGGAAGGGAAGAAAATGGAATTTATCACCAGCTTACTGGATGCTCTCACCACTGACATGGTTCAGGCCATCAACTCAGCGGCGCCTACTGGAGGTGGGAGGTGAGAATGTGAGCAGGACTCGGGGCCAGGAAGGAATACAGGGCCCTTTGCTTTTCAGATCTCAAGGAGGCTGAGAGAGTGGGGAGGGGCTGGACTGGAAGGTGACACTTTTCCTGAAACCATGTAGCCATGGCTTCATCCCCCTTCCTCCTCAAATCCTCCTGTCCCTCTACCCTCCCTGTTCTTTGGAAGCTGCTTGTTGCTAGCTTTTAGATACCTGATTTACAGGTAGGTCAGGGGTGTCTGGAGATTTCCAGCTTTTTAATATCTGAAGGGGATGACTTGGAGTTAAGAGTCCAATGGCAGGAAGGGGTGATGGGCATTTGATGGGGACAGGGAGGGAGGACAGAGAGGGAACAAAAAGCACTTTGTGATTTTCTTCTCTTCTGAGAAGGCAGGGGCCAGGTGACTTTTGGCCTCCTGAGAATCCCAAGGAGCTCTGGGCAGTGGGATTGGATACTCCTATAGCCAAGTCAAACTTTGTTCTCGAGTTGATAAGGTAGCTGAGGCAGTCTAATATGAGGCTGAAATGCACACGTTCCCCAGCAACCAGCATCACCAGTGCTTACTAATTTGGGCCGATTCAGCCAGTTAGTTGGAGCACGCATCCATCCATCCCTTTACTCAGCACTGATTGAGCATGTACGACGTACCAAGCAAGGGCTAAGAAATGTCCCTGTCTTCAACATATGCAGCCTAGCAGGGATACTAGACTGTAGACAGACAATTACATGTTAAGTACTGGGGCAGTATGTGTTACATGTGAGAGCAGAGGTGAAAGAACAGAGAAACCTTCTCTAACTCTGTCTGGAGGAATCAGAGCAGGCTTCCTGGAGGAGGTGATAGGTGAGTGGAATTTTTAAGGCTAGGGAGAAAGGAAAATAACATTGTACCAGTGAGTTGTTCAGTGTGGCTGGAGTGGATGGGGTGAGGAGGAGGAGTTGAGTGGTAATAGATGAGACAGAAGAGGTGAGCATTAACCAGATCCCAAAGGGCCTGTGAGTCACACTAAGTCTGACTATGTCATGCTAAGTAAGTCTTCCCACTATGAAGCCAGCAGGGGAGGCACAGCAGGGGACGGGGAAGAGGGAAGAAGGCCATTCAGGCTCCTGACAGCAGCCGAGGGGGTCTCATAATGAGCTGATGTTGCTGACTGAGGGGAGGGAGGTAGTTCCCCAGCTTCTTTCTGGAGTCAGAGGTGTGGTTGAAAAGGCAGGGAGCACCACCACAATGACGGGCCCAGGCCTTGCGCTCCTAGGAGAACCTGAGTATGGCCATCTCAGTGGGGAATAGCAGGACCACAAGGCACGTATCTAGGGTCGGGAGCCAGGACTGAGCACCGTTGTCAACAGTTGTACATCCTGTGACAGATGAAGGCAGTGACCTTGAAGTCCTAATGTTATGTGTTATAAAAGTAAGTACAATGGTTGCCTTGTGGGTTGCCACTTTTGGAATCTGCTTGTCTGGGCTGCTTGCTCTCAGCACCCACAGTCTTGTGAGCTCCAGGGCTGGTTTCTGTTCTCCTGCAGGAGGAACACAGCACCAAGTCTCCTGAGAAAGACAGAGGTAGGGTCTGACAGGCCGGCAGATGTGAACTGCTCAGAGGCAGCCCAGGATATGTAACGACTAAGTGTCAAAAATAAAAAGGGCTGTATCAGTATCATTCAGAAGAAGGGAGTGGGTGGATTAGGAAAAGGCATGTTCAGTATTATATGCCGTTATATTCTTTATGTTTAGAATGTGTTTCACGTAAAAATGGGCATGGGATATTTTTTTAGAAGAGAAGGAAAATAAAAAGAAAGAGAGGGCATGAGTTTTAAATATCCAAGTCTGTGTTATCCCACCCGAAATCCCCTGAGGCTGTGGCTCTGACTTCCAGCTGAGATTCCTTGGGAGCCTGCCCAGTGGGTTTGACTCCGTCCTAAGGGAATGTCTTTGTTTGCCAGGGATGCTAAGAAAAATACCACACGATGGATTGGCTTTAATAACAAGAATTTATTGGCTCATCGTTTGGAGGCTAGAAGTCCAAAATGTTGACAGGGCCATGCTTCCTTCCAGAGCCCCTAGGGTTCTAGTGATGGAAGTCTCCCATTGCTTGGTCATCTTTGTCTCACCTCTGGCTCCTTCTGGCTTCTTTTACCTGATTGTGTCCAAATTTCCACTCTTTATAAGGCCTCCAGTCATACAGGTTAAGGCCCACCCTGATTCAGTTTGGCCTCATGTAAAAAAGGATCTTTGAAATGAGTCCACACCTTAACTAATCATTGACATCCTCAAAGGTCCTGTTTACAAATGGGTTCACATCCATAGGAACGTGGATGAAGACATGGATGAAGAAAATGTCTTTTGCGGGGACATGTGTCTCTAACAGGGGACAAGACATCAAGCTACACCCCTCAGAGCCCAGCCCCAGCTGTTGAGCACCCCGGGGCCTCAGCTCCAGGCAGCGGAAAGGACAGAGCCTGGCTGAGTCCTGGCAGCTGAGAACATCTGCCCCACCGTGGGGGGAATTTTAGGAGAGCTGTCCTACTCACAAAGCGCAGGCTGGAGGGTTCTTTACAGAAAATAAAAATTTTAAAGCTTATAAATGTTTTTAATACCAGTGTGCCCTTAGGGACGGGATTTTTTTTAAACTTCTTTTTAAGGTGTAGTTTAGAGTTGGGAGAAGAGTTTGAAAAAATATTCTTTCCTAAAATGTGCTTTTACTTTTATGCTCATATTACCTTGACCATGTTGGGATTTGATGGTTGTGAAAGGTTGGAACTGCACTTGGTGATTGTGTCACATAGAGGCTGGTTTTTTAATCAAAAGCCAAGATAAACCAACAATAGTTTAGACATGAAGGAAAGTAGGGAGAGAAGGAAGAAAGAGAAAGAGGGAGAAGCAGTTACACAGAGAGGTGGCTGGCCAGGCTTCCAGTTTTTACCCAGTTTAAAGTCCTCCAAGGACTTCCCATTATACTGAGAATAAACGCTCTTACCTGAACTGGCCCTGCAGGATAGCTTTTCTGGCCTCCTGCCTGCCACTCATCTTCTTTTCCTTCTCTCCATTATGTCCCAGCCAACTGGTCCTCCTTGGTTCCTCAAACAGGCCAAGAATTTGCTGCCCTCAGACCTCCACGCCTGCTGCTCCTTCAGCCTGGAATGCTCTTCCCCATCTTCCCATGGCTGGCTCCTGCTTGTCTGTTTAAGTATCACCTTCTCAGAGAGGCCTGCTGCACCCACCCAATCAAAAGGAGCCACTAACCACCCTTTACCACAGTACCCCTTCTTACTTTGCAGCCCAGCACTTACCATTATCTGCTATTTTGCTAGGTTGCTTATTTATTGTCTGTCTCACTCTACCCAAGGAGAATTTAAGTTCTATGAGGGAAGGAGCATTTTCTGTCTTCTTCCCTGCTGTATTCCCAGAACTTTGAATAGTGTCTGGTACACAGTAGGTGCTCAGTAAATATTTGTTAAATAGATAGAGAGCTCGAAGGAAGGTTGGCTAGATGGATGGATTCCTGTTTGATACAGAGAGGAATATCTTGATAAAGCCTCCTCATCTCGGCACACATCAGGGAGGTACACCAAGGCTAGATATAAGGCCAGATCCAGCTACCAGGTTCACAGTGTGCTTCTGTGTAATCAGGGCCTTGTAGCACCCCGGCTGGACCTCAGGGACTTGGGGTGCTGCGTGGGCAGATTCTGGCCAGTCACCCTTCTTCCATGATGAAGGGACAAAAGCATGGGCAGCACATATGGGACTGAGTGACAAAGGGAATTAGGAAATCCAGGCTTCCCAGGTTTTGGCTTTGGTTCTGGAATTCAGGCAGAGTTGGGGCTGCAGTCATGAGATTGGGGAAGCCGCTTCTGATCCCTCCTGCATCCTCTCAGGGTTTGGCAATTAAAGCTGGGCATCAGTTGAAGCCAGTGGGAAACAGTCCCACCCAGAAACAAGGAAGGAGAGACTGGGAGGAGGTTTGGGCAGTGTAGGAAAGGGGATATCTGTCGGGTGTGGAGCTTTCAGCTTTGCGCAAACATACATCTCAGCCCTCCCCTAGTATAAGCTCTGCACTAGGCTCTGGGGACTTAAGAGGAAAGGAGAAGCCCCTGGTCTGATTGGGAAGTGAGATATCTAACCATGTGGTTATACTGCAAAGTCAGTGTGGTGACAGAGGCTGATAAAAGTGCTGCAGAGACTCAGTGGAGGGAGGATGTGTCAGGGAAGGCTTTACACAGGAGGGGACATTTAGGCTGTTTCTTCACTTATGGATGGGAAAATGTCTCAACCCAGATGGGCCAGGGGCAAGAGCATCCCAGCAGAGGAAGCCTGGGGGTAGTAAGGTATGAATGAGATGAGGCAATGCGGAAGGAATTGTAAGAAGTAATATGGTGGAACCATGCTATGGATAGGCAGGAGACAAAGTTGTAAAGGTGAGCAGGGTCCAAATCATGCTGAGCCTTGGGAGCCATGTCAGAGTGTGGATTTTAATCAGGTGGCAGGGAGCCACTTGATCAGATAGACATTTTTGAAGAGTCACCCTGAGGGCACCATGGAAGCCAGATTGGCGGAGAGCAAGACAAGAGACCAGAAGGTTATAGCAGTGAGAGTGCCATCCCAGCAAGAGGTGATGAGGGCTTCACCAGAGCTGTAGGGAGGGATGATTAACTGGAGCATCAGTAATGAAGTCACTAGGATTTGAAGACTTGTTAGATGCAGGGAAGGGAAGAGAAGGTGTCTACTCCCTTTTCTGGCCTTCTAGCCTGATTTAGTGGCATAAAGCTGTGCTGCCCAAAGCTAAAAATAGGCAAAGTAGCATGGGATGTCCATGGAAACATCCACACCTGTGTGTGTGGGAGGGGACGCCCTGCAAATATCATTGGATGGCAGTCATTCTCAATGTGCATTTATTGGATGATTGAGTTATCCCCTTGGTCCCTCCCACTAGGGCTCCAGGAGGCAGCGCTCACTCTTACATCAGCCCTCTCATGGAACTCATTATCATTTATCAGTGCTGCATCAGTCTCAGAGGGAGATTTCTGAGATCTGAGCTGCCACAGTCTTCCAGAGCAGGGAAAGCCTCTCCTCTCTCCACCCCACTGTAGGGAAAGTTGACTTTGAGGGAAGGTGGAATGGGATCTGTGAGCCTCGGCCCTCATTTGGTCCCCCCAGGAGAGAACATCTGTCCTGTGGCTTTATCCTTCCTGTGTGGTTGTCCATTGATGGCTTTGCAAGGAAAAGGCTGGAATGTGGCTGACTTGACATTTTCCAGCGCTGCCCATGGGGCCTCTGCTGCACAGCTGGTGGGGCCTGGACCCAACCCCAGACAGGGCTCAGTTGGTCTGCTTAGCTTGGCTAGTGCATCCAGGCCTCCCCACCTCACCTTCTCTAAAACTGCTTGGGACAGCAGAACTGGGCCCAAAATCTTGGCCAAAGTAGGTTTCCTTGTGGTAAATGGGTCTGGCTCTCCAGTTGTGCACTGCAGCCAAGACTTGGTGGGGTGGAGGCTGCAGAAGCAAAACTGAAAGTGCTAGAGGAGGAGGGTGGCACCTGCCACCTCTTAAACCAGAGATAGCTCAGAGGGGCCAGTCCAGGGAGGGACCTGGGTCTAAGGGGTGTCCTCATTCCTGGAGGCAGGAGTCAGTGGGGACAGTCACCAAAATTGCCCAGGGGCAGGGCAGACAGCAGTCTTTTATTGCACCACGGTCTTCCAAAATCTGGAAATTGGTATCATTTGGGTGTGTCTTTCCACACCCTATCCAAGGAAACTTGGATATTCTGCACACCCAGTGAACCCTTTTAGAAGTAGAACTTCACCTATAGGAAGGTCCTAGCACAGACTAGCCAATGCTGTTACAATGATCTTAAATTGTAAGATTTAAATTAAATGTAGGGTCTCTAACCCATGCCTCATGAGCAGCTTTGAAGCCCCAATCTCTAATTGGTGTATAGGTGGGCACAGGTGTGAGAAGAGTTGGGAGTCTGATGCCAGTGTAAACCTAGAGCTGGGATTGCTAGTCACAGATGTTTTTAAAGGATGCTGTGAGGAAGCTACAAGAGCTGGAGGGATTGATGAAGTATGTCTTTGAGGTCCAGGCATAATTGATGGGATGTCTAATTATGGTGGAAAGACTCCAGCAACCATTGCTTGAGTGATTCCTGGAAGGCTCTGGGTGAGATTACCTGCCCCATCTCCATCCAGCTCTCCCCTGGGAAAATCTCAGATGCTTCCGATGCTCTTCAGTTAATCCCCAAACTCCTCCCAGCTGCTGTCTTTTGTCTTGCCCCATCATCTTCAAGATACTTGATTCTTAAACATTCTTCTGGGGGCTTTGCTGGACTCTCCTTCCCTCCAGATCAGCGGTTCTTCACCTGATTTCTTGGTCCTTGGATACGCTTCAGAGATTCCATTGATCCTGTAAAACCCACAGACTTTGGTGTATATGTGCATTTTTCCACTGAGAAGGATTGTAGCTTTATTTAGGTTTGCAGAAGGGTCTGTGGCCTCCCAAAGTTAAGAAATTCTTGCTTTAAATGTACTTGGAGCTCAGCTGGATAAAACTGTTCAGTTCCAAAGTAGAATCCTAGCCCTGATCAGCTTCATATGTAGAGCTGGGGCTCTGACGCTCAGGGGAGCTTCCTCGAGGCCAAAGCAGTTGAGTTTGGAAGGAGAGAGCCCGGGGTAGCTGGGCAGAGAGGAGGGCCTGGCAGGCGCCTCAGGCTCCGTGGGGCAGGCTGTCCGGTCTGCGGTGTTAGCGGGGACCCAGAGGCACTGCTCAGACAGGACTCAGACGCCTCCTGAGCAAGTATCCTCCGAGTGTCTCAGCCCAGGCAGCCCCCTCCAGGGGCCCGATCGGGAGGCAGGGGCAGGGAAGCCAGCCGTGGTGCTGGGAGGTCCTGGTGGGAGTGAAGAAGAGAGCAACCTCGTGTTCCCGACAAGGATGAGGGAGACAGGACAGGAAGGCAGAGTCAGATTAAACGCAGGTAAAACGGGAGCAGGAGCCAAGACAGATATCTCTCTCTGGCATGGAAGGCAACCCTTAGAGGCCGGAAAGTGGGAAGAACTGCTGCTTGCTGCATGATAGCCCAAAGGAAGGTGAGGAGAGCTCTGCGGACTGAGCTGTTGACAACTGTGCGGGCAGGAGCTCTGGGAGCACGTGCCGGAGGGAGCTCGCCTTCCTTGGCAGGGCGTCTGCGGGGATGACCTCATCCCTTCCCGTCTCAGCGACTGAGGCTTCATTATTCCAGGCTCCAGGTAGACATGACGCTATGTGAGCCTAAAGGTTAAAGAAGAGCCGCCTTCACTGGCTCTCAGGGCCCCTGACTGCCGTGGAAAGCCTCTGTCGGGGCGCCCCCGTCTGTCCTCTCTGCCTTAGGGGAACGCACAGGCAGGCAGGTGCTCCAAGAGTCTGGCCATCCCCCTTGCTGCCCCTCGAGCATCCTGGAAGAGAATTTGTTCTGCCTCTCCACCCGGTATAGGCTGCAGGGGCAGGTTGTGAGAGTAAATGTGGCAGGAAAACCAGAGGAAGATCAAAAACACCGAAATGCTGTGTACCGGCAGAGACAAAATCTGCTGCAGTGAATAACTTCACACCTATTTCTGAGACTTCCCAAGCCCGGTTTCCATGACAGACTAAATCGATCCCACCGAGGCCGGCAGCAGACGGCAGCCCCACAATTGCTCCCTCGTACCTGCCCTCGGGTACTCCCTGGCTCAGGCCCGTCAGGATGCAATCCTGCTGGAACATCCCCTAATTGTGTTCCCTTGGAATAAGTCCAGGGTGCTGAGGCTAAAATCCACATAATTAGGAATGGGCGTACAGCTGGGATGTCTGGCCTTTTTTGTAATGAAACTTCTTTTTCCTTAAACTTTGGGGTCACATGGGGGAAAGAAGGGGAGTAAGCCAGCAATCTTCGGAGGAGAGGGCCAGAGGTGGTTCCCTCCCTGCTGGAAAACTCAGCAGACCCCAGAGGAGACAGTGGCATTGGCACGTGCCTTGAGTATTTTTCTTAGCAGGTCTGGCTTCAGAACGCTGGCAGGCCCTGGCTCTGGGACCCCTGTGTGGCAGTGAGTCCCTCCTGCCCCACTTTGGAGCCCTGGTAGTCATCTGTGCTCTCTGTCCCAGTGCCTGCAGACTAAGCACTGAAATGTATGGCACTCCCAACCTCAACCTCATCTCCCCTCCCCAAAGGTGAGTTGCCTGGGAACTTGAATGCAAGGGGCTGGGCCACATTCACTCAGTGCCAAGCCCTGGGGAGCAGGAGCCAATGGGACTCCCGTGGCTCTGACCTTCTGGTCAGGAGACCCCAGTTGCCCCTTCTGGAATGGACCCATCATTGGCTTTAAAATTTTTAAATATTAGTTGTCACTCTGAGTCCTCCTTGGGAAAAGGTGGGGTATGAATAATAAACAATATGGGTGGGTAGCCGTCGTGACATTGGCATACGGTCGCTCTGTTTGGTGGGCTGTGTTAGACGTGGTCATGACTATGCATCTCGACTCAGGGAGGCTTTCCTGGTTGCTCTAATCCAGTGTTTCCCAGCATCACTGGGAATTGCTGGCTAGCATCTGGCTACCTGGGCTCATGCAGACCTGCTGACTTAAAGCCTCTAGTTGGGAAGGCTTACCTCAGCGGGTCTAGGACTTGCCAGTTGTTGGACTTCTGTCTAGGGCCATCCCACATGCCTCCTTCTCTCACTTCCTGCTGTGCTTGGTACCCAATAGTGTCAGATGATGGACACTTTGCAGTTCACATTCGATTGCCACTGCCTTTGGCTCTGCTTCATGGAGACAGTGGGCAGCTTGAGACCAGTGTCTATACCTCCTGCTTTGGATGCCCTCCCAGGGTACACGGTGGGTGCTCGGGGCACCCTTTCCCACAGTCATGTTCATTCATGAGTGAAGAGCAGCTTGTCTGGCAGTGAACGCTAACTAGGTCCAGAGAATGACAATTTGCATTCTGGTTGTAGTTGTCTCCAGTGAATTAAATCAAGCCAATATGTCTTAAGCACCCATCTTGTACAAGAACATTCCAGGTTATCAGTTGAGGGTGAGGCATGTGCGTGTAACAAAGGGTCCCCCACCTTGTGATCCTCCAGAAATGGACCGTCTGCTCTTGAGACTCAGGTGGAGAGGGTGGCTTGATTCTGTGGCAGGCCGAGCAGCTCTGGGAGGTCTCTGGCTCAGAAGAGCCCAGCATGAGTGCCCCGGTGTTTGCCTATTTGGGAGAGAATCACGGTGGGGCCGATGGTCCTGAAGGATGCTGAGCCGTGTTCCCTGGGGTGGGGGTGTCTGTGTGTGGCCAGGTTCTCAGAGCCAGACCCCAGCCACACGCTGGAGGAGCGGGTGGTCCACTGGTACTTCGGCCAGCTGGACAGCAACAGCAGCAGTGACATTAACAAGCGGGAGATGAAGCCCTTCAAGCGCTATGTGAAGAAGAAAGCCAAGCCCAAGAAATGTGCCCGGCGTTTCACTGACTACTGTGACCTGAACAAGGACAAGGTCATCTCGCTGCCCGAGCTGAAGGGCTGCCTGGGCGTTAGCAAGGAAGGTGAGTGTTCTCCCCTGGGCTCTTGACCTGTCACATGCAGGCACAGGGGCCGAGTGCTCCCCCAAGAAATGAGATCCCAGGTACTCCCTTATTCAGCTACTTACTGGGTAGTTACACTTCATGGTAGGTGCCTGATACAGGGGTAGAATCGAAGGATAAGGTCCCTATCCTTATGTGTCTACTGAGGAGATGGATATTAAATAAGCATGCACATCATTGTGGTAAGTGCTGTGAGAGTGTAGTAGTTAGGACAGGCCAGGCTGCAGTCACAAGTAGACCCACACATGCAATGGCCCAACACAGTGGAAACTTTTTTTGCCTTACCCGTGCAGTGGCTCAGCATGGTCCCAGGCCATGGCATGTGTGTGGAGGGTGGGGGAAAGGGCGAGTAGGAATGCGGAGGGCTCCACACAGTCACTCTGGGCTCCAGCTGACAGTGGCTCTGTCATCTTCATCATGGGGGTCCCAAGGTCACTCTGGGGGTCACCTCCATACCAGGCAGCCAGAAGGGGTGAAGCATGGAGGAGTGCATATGGGGGAGTTTTATGGTCCAGTCCTGGAAGTGATGCACGTTACTTCTCATATTTCACTGGCTGGAACCCAGCCTCTGGACCGTACCCAATGGTAAGGAAGGCTGGGAGCCCAGGAAGAGGAGGAAAGCATGGATTTTGGTGAATATCTAATAGCCTCTATCATAGTACAGCAAGTACTGAGTACTGTGGGAGTGTATGTATGGGACACCTAAATCCGCTAAGGGGCAGATAGTCTTGGAAAACTTCATGCAGGAAGTGATTTCTTAAACCATGCTCAGCAAACCACGGCCTGCAGATCCTGTCAAGTCCATGACCTGCTTTTGTGTGGCCTGTGAGCTAAGAATGGTGTTTGTATTTTTCAAAGGTTGTAATTTTTAAAAAAAGAAAGAAAAAGAAGACTATACAACAGAAACTATGTCCTGCAAAGCCTAAAATATTTACTAGTCCTTTACAGAAAATGTTTGCTGACATCCGATCTAAACCAATGCCTGAGGAATAAGTAGGAGTTGGCCAAGCAGAGAGGTCAGGAGAGGAAAGAGTGTTCTAAGCTGAAGCAAATTAGGTGTGAAGATCTGGAAGAGTGGAGATAGAATTTTAGAGGAAGTGAAAGATGTTAGTGTGACCGACATGCCTATATGAAGGTGGCAGGAAAGGGGAGGCGGCAGGAGGCAAGATGAGGTTGGAGAGCCTTTTGATCCACGTGAAAGAGTTTAGACTTGACACATGCAGAGCCTTTGAAGGGATTCAATCAGAGAAATGATGGGATCCATATATTATTATCGTTATTTTAATTTCTATTGTGGTATCATAAATACTGCATAATGTTTTTCATTTTAACCCCTTTTAAGTTATAGGATCAGTTTGGCTTAAAAAATGATTCTGGCTGCAGTGTGGAGAATGGATTGGAGATGAGCGAGCTAGGGTCATCGACAAGGAGGCTGTGGCATTGTTCAGGCCAGACGTGATAGTGGCCTAAGTATGAAAAAGGCAGTGGGGGTTGAAGAGAAGTGGGTGACTCAAGAGGCCCTTAGAAAATAGGCCTGGGAGGCCTTGGTGATGAGTGGCCATAGGGACAAGGGTTGGTTTATGCAATGGAAGGACAGGTCCCTTCACTGAGATGGGCAACATGGAAGGAAGAGCAGAGCAGGTGCAGGGGACAGGGGAGACGAAGAGTGCAGTGGGACATGTTGACTTGTGTGTGTTCAAAGGATGAGTGTGTCCATTGTCAGCTGAAGGATCCAGGTTAAAGATACAGAATTGGATGACCCTGGTTTATTTGAAATGGAAGCTTTGGAAGAGGCCGAGATTGCCTAGGGAGAGAATTTACCATAAGACAACAAAGGGGCTTTTCCTTGTTCTAATTCTTGGTGATCAGTATAAAATCCAAAAGGTAGCTATGGAAAGGAGATGGGTAACCATGAGGCCCCAAACTTAGGACCTGTCTCCTTCCATAGCTGGGTTCTGGCCCCTTTCTGATGCTCACTGGCGTGCGTTCCCCGAGCAAGTCGCCTCGTCACCCTGGTCACCCGTGTCCGAGGCGGCTGCCTCTCTGTGATGCTGGAGCACTCTGGGTTTCCAGCACAAGTGCAGTGTGTGCTTCAAGCCCTGGCTCTGCCTCTGACTAGCTTTTTGACCATATACAAATTACATAGCCATTCTGGGTTTCTGTTTCTCCATCTGTAAAATGGGAATAACAATAGCACTACCTGCTATCTCGATTAAATGGAACAATGATTGTAAAGCATTTACCATAGTGCCTGAGCCATTGAAAGGACTCAATAGAAGTTCAAAATTACTATTCTTCATATGATTATCACCTCTGTCACTATCACGCTGTATGGCAATTCACTTTTCTGATTCCCCCTTGAAGCCAAGGTCTGTGTCTTTTTCAATTCCTAACCTCTAGCACAGGGCATGTCACCCAGCAGCAGTTCTTTAAATCTTTGTTGAATGAATGAAAGAATGAGTGAAGGTGCTTTGAGACCCTTGGAATCTGCCTTCATTTGGGAAGGAGACCATTCTGCGTTAGTGTAGACCCCAGCCTTCCCCAGGAGCACGTCCGGGCTGAGAGGGGTTAGCATCACAGAGGCCTGCACCCACTCTGCCCTCGGCCCCTTCCAGAGTGGAAGTTCTGGCCCAGGCAGCACGCGGAGGCCAAGGGAAGACCGAGCGTGGTGACCTTGGGTGCATGCAGCTCCAGGAGGCTTCCTAGCCTTCCTCTGAAGCCCTGCTTGGGCACTTACTAGCTCTGTAATCTTTGTCAAGTTACCCACACTCTCCAAGCCTCAATTTCCTCATCTGCCAAATGGACATGATAGTAGCCGCTTCATAGGTATGTTGTGAAGGCTCAACAAGATAATACCTGTGGAGAACTCAGCACAGTACTTGGCATATACTAAATGCACAAAAGAAATTAGTGGTAGTAGAGGAACCCATTCCCGGGCTGAAAACATGACATCGGCCTCCCTGGGCCTCTCTGTTCTGGCGGTGGCAGGAAAGCCACAGGGGTGGCAGCTCCGGGGACTGGAGCGGAAAGGTGGTCATCTGGTATCTTGTGGCGCCCTCTGGTGGGCTGAGCGGGGCTTGCATGCTAGATGCGGGGCAGGAAGGGGTGAGGTGGGGCATGAAGCTTGGGAATGAGGATAGCTTTGGGCTTAAGAGACTCATGTTTCGGAAATGCTGCATGAACACAGTGGCTTTTCCCAACTGGACTCCTCGCTGGGGAGCTGAATTCCCTGCAGGGCATGGAAAGGCCAGACTTTTGGAAGGTTGGGGCTTCTCTTTCTGAACCAGCCCTTCCCAGTTCGTAACACACCTTCAGCAGGGTTATTGTCACCATCCTGTGAGGCAGGCAGAGTGGGGACTGGTCCCTCCACTTTACAGAAATGCCGACTCCTCCTTGAAATTCCCTGAGGATGCCACCCGCCCTAGGTTTGGGCTTTTTCTCACCCTTGCCCTCCCAGGTGATTAAGAGCCTGGTTTCTGGAGTCAGATAGCCCAGGTCTGAATTTGCTTCACTACAAAATAGCTGTGCAATCCTGGCTGAGTTACTGAATATCGCAAGCCTCAGTTTCATCATCATAAAATGAAGATAACTCCATAACCATCATATAAAGTTGCTGTGAGGATTAAGTGATATAATGCAGGTAAAGCAATTAGCACAGTAAGCCATAAAAAATGAGAACCAGTTACTACTGGCTATGCATTTTGTTTTCCAAGTCTCAGCTTGGTGGTCACGACTGCCGTAGGCCTCCTCTTTACATGTGTGTATCTTTCTGCCCGCCACTGAGAGACGCAGCTGCTGGGTGGGGCAGAAGGAAGATGGGGTTTGGAGCCAGGTAACCTGGCTCTGCCACTTCCCAGCTGCCTGGGCACGGACCTGTCACTCTATCTTCCTAAGTTTGTTTCCACATCTGTAAAATTGGATATACCGGTATCTATCCCTCCCCCACCTCCCGCCCCTCATGTTCTGTGTCTCAGGTCTGAAGGGATGTTGGCATCACTGGCAGGGACTTTGAGCTGTGGGGTCACATGACCACTGGATGGGCTTGGATTCTTCAAAGCCCTTTCTCCACCTCCATGAACTCAGTCCATCCTCAAAGCAATGCTGTGAGGGAGGCAGAGCAGAAGCATCATAGCCCTGGTCTGCATCCCCATTCTATAGAAGGATCCAGACGGGCTGAAGGACATGCACACAGTCACACAGCCTCCAATGGCCACATGGAGCTGGCCCAGTGCTTGTCTCTCCAGCTCCTGTTCCTCCTGCAGAAGTAGGCACAACCAGCCTCCAAAGCTGCTCAGCACCCTATGGGGAAGGGTAGGTGTTAGCAGAGCAAGCCTTGGACTTTGTGTAAGTCACTCAACTGCTCTGAGCCTCTGTTTCAGGATTTGTAAAGTGAAGGGGCTGGACCCCATGGTTGCTAATATTCCTTCCAGCCCTGACATTCTGCAGCCAGGTCCCAGGATGTTCCCAAAAAGTCTATGCAAACATCTATCAGCATCAACGCCCTTCTCATCTAATAGCTGAAGGGATTCGAGAGAGGAACCTGCAGGCATCTGGCCCTATGGAAAAGGAACTTTCTTTAAAGATGTTGGCTTGCAGTGGGTTCACCCAGGCATAATAGGGCCACATACACCCACAGAAAAAGAAGCATGGCCATGCAACTCCTGGTCCTCTTTCAAGTCCACTCGTCATTCTGGGACCATAGGGACGGGGATCCAGGGATAGGAGAAGCCCTATCAGCCCTCTGGGTCAAGACCACTCGAGTGTCATGTGTTCCTATTTGTTGCAGGTGGTAACCTTGGCAGCTCCCCCCAGGGAAAACGAACAGGCCCAAACCCACTCAGTAAGTTGCCTTCTTTCTGGGGCTCCCCTTTTTCCTCTATGGAGCCCCTAATGCAACTTCAGTAGTACAGCTGGGGTGGAGGGGTTGGCCAAGCTACCTAGGCTCCCATTTGCATTCTTTGCTGAGTTTATAAGAGAAAGATTGGGTTGGTGCTAAGAGGATCCTGCCATCCCCTCCTTACATAAGCCCCTGCCACGTGTGTGTCCTAGCCCCAGATTGAAAGGCTGGCATCTTGGAGTAGGTTGATTTATGCAGAGGAGCATCCTCAATCTGTACATACTGGGCAAAGCCTAGTTATCTGGAATGCCAATTTTTTTTTTCAGTTGCCATTGTGATGTCTCACAGTGGTAAAGGATGGACTGGTAGAACATGGGCCTATTTGCAAGTCTAGGCTACTTGTTCCCCACCCAGCCCCATATCTAACAGCAGATGGAAAAGGCTGCTCTTTGGGGGAAGTTTATATGTGTAGTTTGATTTCTTACAAACCCAACTCTAACTTACTTTCCCTTTTTTTCTGCACCCCTCTCCCCTTCTCAGTAGGAAGCCTCGTCTAAGAACAGAAAACCAAAGGGCAGGCGGATAGCAGGGAGACCGGATCATCAGAAACCTAACCTTCGCCGTTGCCCCTGGCCCAGCCACATCGCATGTACATAAGTGGTGCCCACCATGTTTGCACTTTTAATAACTCTTATTTGCGTGTTCTGTTTTGGGTTTCATTTTTCACGCCAATATCTAGTACCACAGTGGGAAAAGGAAAGGGAAGAAAGACTGTTTATTCTCTCTCTTATTTTAAGTTTTTGGATCTGCTACTGACAACTTTTAGTTTTTTTTTGGGGGGGGGAGAATATTGTTGGGACTGAGAAGAAAGAGATTTATATACTGTATATAAATATATATGTAAATTGTATAGTTCTTTTGTACAGGCCTTGACATTGCTGTTTGTTTATTCCCATCCCTCTCCCTGCTGTGGGCTGTGTGGGCCCTGGATACATGGTCCACTTCCAGACCCCAGGACTCTATTGCCAGCCCACCTGCATTCTGCTTGGAGGCCGACCCTTGTGTGCATGTAGATGTGAGCCCTGCCTTTATATTGTAGAGTCCATTGGTTCTTTCTGGTAGGAGGAGAGTACTGCTTTGTGCCATAAGCTGTCAGGCTGGAAAGTCACTTGGCCTTTGGGCTCTTCTCCAGGGGTGGTTGGTTTGGGGAGCAGTGGGAGCTGCCGCTGGATGGGAGGAGGTTCCAGCTCATATGAGCGGCCAGCATAAGCACCGGTTCTCCCACACCCCATGTGCTCCTGCTATCCAGACTGCCAGATGGCCCAGAATCAGTGGGGATACCAGTATCTCAATGACCCACTGAGCAAATTATCCTCAAAGGATTTGCATTAGGTCAATGAAACATTTTGATCCATGTTTAGCATCTGCTCTGGGTACAGACCATGTTAGGCATGAGAGGGGAGGCAAAGAAGAAAAAGACACACAATAGGGCCTAGTATTTAGTAGATGCTTACGAAGTAGTAGTTATGCAGTAAAAGAGCTCAGAAGGTCTCACTGGAGTGTGCAGTGCCAGCAGGAAAGCGGATGAGCTGAGAAAACTTCTCACCTCTCAAATCCCACAAGTGCTGCTTCCCAAGACTCAGCTCTGTCAACACTGGGGTCAGACTGGGTTTTTACTTCTCTCCTGTCTCCCTACTGCCATCCTCAGTGGTCACTGTAAGCTTGAGGGAGGACCTGGGTGAGTCACCTTATTGGTAACTCAACAGTGTTTTTTTGTTTGTTTGTTTGTTTTACCCAATACTGAGATTCTTTCTGCTCCCTTAAATTTTCTCCAGGCTTTAGACTGATTCCAGAAGCAAAATTGATCTTGGGTCTCCTACTTCTGCCTCCCAAGCTGAGCTTTCCACCGACTCCAGGGTTCAGGATGGGCTTCCCAGCCTTGTGCTCAGGGTGCATCTTCCCCTGCCCGTTCAGATGGCTTTCAGGCAGAGCAGCGAGTGACACTTGACGCCTCTTCCCATGGGCAGCTGTGGCTGCAGTGAGGAAGGTGGGGAGTGTAGGCACGGTGTCCTCATAGGATTGCTCTTGGGAATCTGGCCTCTCACATTCCATCCCATGCTCTGGGCCTCATCCCACATTGTGCACCCCCTGCATACACCCTCCCTTGGCAGGCTGTTTATTCCACTTGGGGTCTGGGAGGCACCATAAGCACTGGTCAGGGCCCTGCTCAGAGGGAGGGACTCAATGCGGAGGAGCGTGACCTTCTCAGGACTGGATCCAGTGGAGCCTTGGGTTAAAGGAGGTCCCTGCTGTCCTGGCCAAAGGCCTAGAAGTTTCTCTGGGGTGATGTGGCTCCATCCTGACACGATAAGGTAGAAAGCAAACCCTTGCCCATTAACTTGGACCAAAAAACTCAGCGTGCTGGAGATGTGTAGGTCTCCCTGGGCAAACAGGAGGGTTTGCTGAGAGCTCAACCTTGTTTTGGGGTCTGGAGGCAGAAGCTTCCTTATAGAAGTTCAGAAGTCAGGCAATTCCTCTCTCATATGTGTGTAGGCTGTGTTTTGTGGGTTTCCTTTGTGAGGGAGGGAGGGAAACAATTTGTAGCTTGTTTTATAAAAAATAAAGATGGGTAAACCTTGGTGGCTATTGTCTCTTTCTTCAGGTGGCTTCCTCTGATGGAACACCTTCATTTCCTGGAAGGTTTGCGCATTTTGTCTGGCCTGGGTGCCCTGCTCTCTGATCTAGGAAGTCTGAGTTGCTGTTAATGATGTACCCAGAAGTGGCCACGAGGTGGCGCTGCGCTTCCCTGGGAGGACAGTGGCTGACCCCAGGCCCTCTGCTACGGTCTGTGCACGCTGTACATCTCCCTCTTAGCCCCGCCCACACGGTGCCCCATGGGAGCCCCCTCCTCTTTACCCCACCCACCATACCACTGGAATGTAGGGAATGCTGCTGGCAACACCTGGGCCACAGGCGTGGGGGGAAGCCCACTGCATGGCTACAGGCTGGTAGGAGTGGGAAGTGCAGGTTATAATGCAGATTACAGGCCCCTAGGCTGGGGTGCAGCCATAGACAGGGAGCACACCCCCAATAGGGTTCCTGTAGCCTGTGCCCCAGTTTTGTGGGGCACCTATTTGGGCAGAGGCTGCCGGTTTTTGCAGGGCTGGAGGACTGCCGTGTGGGGAGTGGCAGCGGGTGGGGGCCCTGGATTTTCTCCAGTGCTCACCGGCCTCTTTTCCGCTTGCCCCTCCCTCCATACACAGCCATCCCTGCGATGCACTCGCTCAAACACCCACTCTTCCAGTTTCCTTCTGCCACACTCTGTTCCCCCTTCGCAGGGCAGTGGAAGATAATTCCCCTTGAAAAATTCTCCCCCATTCCCTTTCTCCAGCTAAGTTTCCCTGGACAAAGAGTCTGAGGCCTGGAATGTAGGTCCCCCAATTCTCTCCTCTTCCAGCGCTCATCCTTCCTCACCCCCAGTGGCTCCTCAGTGTGGGAAGAGGAGGCAGTTGGTTCTCTGCACACTTGCCAGGCACCAGGCTCTGTGCCCGAGGCATCTACAGGTCCTGTTTTATTTAACACTCACCACAAGCCAGTGTCATTATCCCCCTTTCACAAGTGCAGACTCACCCAGCTGCGAGGGTGGCAGAGCCCGAGCCACCCTCACTGTTCTGACTTCAGGCTCAGCGCTCTGCCCGCTCCCGGGTCTGACTTCCTTGAGGGTAAAGAGCAGGGACCTTGGCCCTCCTGTCCAGCTTGGACCCCAGGTGGTTGAAATTTATCTGTGAGTGTATTTTTCTCAAAGCAGTTTAGGGTCTTACTAAAAGCCATTAGTCTGCAGAGGCCTAGCACAGGCTTCAGGGATTTGGGGGAGGGAAATAAGGGAAGGCATGTGTCCTGCAAGACCTCACTGGGAGACCTGGGATTAACACAGCCTCCAGCAGAGAGGCCCCGCCTGGTGTGAGAAGGGGGCAGGGCGGAGCGCCCACTTGACTGCAGGACTAGCCAGCAGCCCCATTCTGCCTTCCTCTGCTTTCGTGAAGCACAGCAAGACCAAGAGTCAAAGAAAAGCAGATTGATCCATCCTGCTTCCTTTGCCAAAGGCTCCTGAGCCATGTTCAGCCTCCGTGGGGCAAGGAAGGCTGGGGACATTTTCAGGTGGGAGGTCAGGCATCTTTCAGGATCCCTGTGATGCCAGTGGCCAGGGGGAAGGGAGCAACCCAGTACTCACCCCTGGTGCCCAGGGAGATCTAAGTAGGATGGGAAGCTGGCAGCACCTGTCCTCTTGTAGGAAAAGCCCCCAGAGATAGCCAGGCCGGACATCTGGCCACTTATTCCCAAGTTCCTAAATGACCCACAAGTGCCTTCCCTGGCGGCCTGGGTCTTCTGGTCTCTGGCAGTTGGCTTTTGTCCATTGTACAGGTTGGACAGGTGGAACTTGCCCTTTTTCCTGCAGTCCCGTTGAATCAGGCCCTCAACCCCAGGGCCCTGTTGTCTGGCCTTCACGGACTGATGAGAAGACCATGCCCTTGGTTATATGTCTGCCTGCTAAAAGCCTGGGATGGGTATGTGACACACGTGTCTCTTGTCATGTCGAATCTGGGCAGAGCACTCCAGCCCGTTCCTACATTCCTCTAACTCACCCCCAGCCAGCACCTCATCAATGCAGCACTCTTCCCCTCTCAGCACTGCTCTTTTTTTCCCCCCTTTAACAATACGCACATGGCGCCTGGTATCTTCTTAGCCAAAGCTTTTGAGTCTAGCTAATGGTCCACGATCATATATGAGGCTCTCCAGACCAGACATGTCTAAAAGTTCAGGGTGACCCCAATAATTAGCATGCTTGGCAGTGGAGGGGAGCACTGAATACTTGCATACAGTCTCTGCACAAGATGCCGAGCACATTACCGAACCACACGTATGACTTGGTCAGAAGAGAGAAGATAAGCTGCAGTAACACACACCCCCACCCCCGAAGCCTCAGTGGCTTAAAACAAAAGGTGTTTTTCTCACTCCAGTTGACATATCCATCACAGGTCAGCTGGGGATGCTTCTTTCCGTTGTCCTAACTCAGGTACCCAGGCAGAGGGAGGTGCCATCTTCCATGATGGTGGAGGCAGGAAAAAAATAACGTGGTGAATTGCACACTGGTTCTTAAAGCTTCTATCTGGAAGTGACATAAGCCATTTGCTCACATTTCAATGTCTAGAGCAAATCACTTGGCCCCACCTAACTTGAAGGCAGCTGGGAAGTGCCCAGAAGAGCTAAACATATTTGAGGAACAACTCTGGTGACTACCCCAACAAAGATTATCTTTGTGTTTTCTTTTCTATCGTGATACAAAAATTTGCATTTTTTTACATTGTCTAAGAACAAAGAGATTTGTTTTTCATGGTGCATTTCATACCCACTACTGCAGGCAGGTCTGTCACATTTGTGATAGCTGCCCTTCCCCTCCTGTGGACCAAGAATGTGCCTTCCCTCCTGTGAATTCCCAGTCCCTCCGTGGAAGCTACATCTCGGGTAACTGGGGCCCTGCAGCAACCTGCCATCTCCCCAGAGCTGGAGAGCTTGGAGAGGGACGGGAAGGCCCAGGTAATGCTGGGTGAAAACGGCTGGTTGAACAGTAGGGGTACAGATGTGAGATTTCTCTTTCGCCTGCAATCATTTCTTCCAACTGTGCTCTGCCCTATCTTCTTTCCACTGGGTAGTGGATCCCTTAGTGACAACTGTGGCAGTTCCCATAGCTTCCTGGTCACTTCAGTTATTTATGAGCCCAGTTCCACCCAATTACAAAACTTCAATCTCCAAATTGATTTAAATTCTCCCTACCTTCCCATTGCACAGGGTCTTCATGTGGGAAGATCAGCTCTGATTTGACCCCTTCCATACTTCCCTGCACCAGTACACTTTGTGGAGACTCTGTTCTAAGGCCCTTGCCTTGGGTTTTGTACCTGTAACACAGCTCATGCTTGAGTCACTTCTGGGGTGTCCTCCTGCCCCGGGAGACTGACTATACATCCTGCCACACCAAGTGTGGCTTGATCCTCAATTACGTCCTCTCTTGGCTCTGCCATCTCTCCCCTGTTCTCTTCACCCTTGCTTTAGTAGGTAGGGGAGGCAGATCAGCAAATTTGCTGCGTAGCCAATGTCCAGCTGAGAAATGAAATGCCAGACTGGCAGTCAACCTTAATTCCTCTCTGAGCAATGCTCTCAGAGCATCCCCTCTTTTTTGGCTTCAAGGACAAGAGAAAGGATTCAGTGATTCTTGGCTCTCTCACTCCTCTCTCTCATCTCCAACCTTCTTTTATGGATTGGGATAGGGGGTGGCCAGTTGCAGAGCTAGTTCAATATCATGTTAGTATTCTTTAGGGAGGATGCCAGGCCCCAGTAGCTGCCTGGTAGAATTGTAGAATATGGGTTCTTAGCATCTCTTTTCTTTTTCTCGGTTTTGGGCCTTAGTCACCAATTCTGGAGAAAGTGGAAAAGTGCCCTCAGAATCCTGTTATGCTGGGTTTAGTGACAGGTGCAGGGGAAGTTGATCCCAGGAAGAATCTCCCCACCTCATTACGGAGGATGAAGGTCACCAGTATGGGAGAAGGATCTCGCTCTCTGCTCAACTTTCGCTACTTCTACCCATCGGGAGCGCAGACCTTTCTCAGGTTAGCCTGCCTTGTTTCAGTGGCAATGTCCAGCACTTCCCCAAAGCTCCTTCTCTCCGGAAGCTGCACAGGTTCAAAGGACCCCTATATCCTGAGCACACAGAACCCCAGCAGCTCCAACTCCAGGTCCAGAACCCTCCAGGCTCCCACTGTCACCAAACCCTTATGGGTCTTCCCTAGGCAACTCTGTCCTTCATGGTCCCAGACTCCCATCAACCCTGGGGACAACTGGGGACCCCCACATCTCCAGTCCTCACACAGGTCTCCATGCTGTGTAAACAAATCTATATGCCCATTTCCATCACTAATCCCTTGCAATTACAGTCCAACGGAAGAAGTTGAATCTTTCTATGGGGAGTATTTCTAGAGATGTGACACGTAGCTGCAGATGGAAACTCCTGTCTTTTTGGTCCTCTCATCTTGCCTACAGATATACCTCCTTCCCCCTTAAAGGCGAGAATGCTGCTTTCTGAAGGGCCACTCTTGAGACCCAGGTAGCAGCTGGGCTAGGCTGAGCTGACACCAGTATGTTTGCCATGGTTCTCTTGAATATATAGGGCCTCTTAAAATCTTTGACCAGGTGTGAAATGGGCCAGTGGAGATTCTCCAAGCACGCTACAATGCCTGAAAACCAAAGCAGGGCTACTGGCTCAGTGCAGGAGGTGCTGAGAAGGCTTTGCAGTATTATTCTTGGGGAGGATGGCGGGGAGCCAGCAGGAGAAGGTGAGGAGAACTGCCGGGCAGTAGCAAGGGCCCAGGAGGAGTGAGAGAGTGGGGGTCTGTGTGGCCCTTGCCATCCTGGCTTTGTTATTTTCCCAGGTGTCTTGGAAAGACTTAGAGTCAGAAGATCAGCTTCTCATCCAGGTTTAGGCATTGAACTACCTTTGTCCTTGGGTAACTCTCTTCACCTTTCCCTGACTTAGAACATTTCTGCCCAGCCCTTCCCTCTACTGCACACAGGGTAAGTGAGTCTTACATTGAAGGAGAGTTGTGTGTTTCCGGGGATGGAAAGACACACACACATACAGAGGAATAACCTGCACCTCGGAAGGGGCCGAGGATCCACAGGTGAAGAGGAGCCAGTGCAGAATGGGGAGAATCCAGGGATGACAACTTTGGGAAGTGGAACGGGTGTGAGCATGCCTCCCGTACATGGGCTTTACATGGGCTGTGATTAGTAACATAAGGAGGAAAAAATCAAAAGACGCGTACCCTTCAGAGAGGAAATAAGATGCAGATGGAAGTTGCAAGATGTAAAGACGGGAGGAAGAGGAGAGAGAGAAGAAAAGCAAGAAGTAATAATGGGATGAGCAGAGGAAGCCCTGAGGAAGGCTTGTGTTTAGTGAAGAAAACTCATAACAGAATGGGGAGAGGGGAAAATATTTGGCCCAGGGATGGGCGAGGTGAGGAGAAGAATGAAAAGCAGTGGAGAAAAAGGGATTGGGAGGAATGAGGCCCTCAAACTGGAGGAAAAAAATGAGAAACAGAAACAAGAAACCAGAAACAGACTGCGGCGTCTCTGATAAAATGCTGGTATTCAAGGTTTTCGTGTTTGTAGGTAGAAAGGTTTGTCGGGCAGCATGTGGAATGATTCAGTTCAGAACAGACACTCAGATGAATCGTGACTGCATCTGAAATCTGCTGCCCAGGAAGTCTCTGCTGAGTCCAGGCTCCTGAACATTCCACCCCAATGTCCCACGAGTCCTGCAAACTCAAGTAAAATTGAACTCATACCTCCGCCTATCTCTTACCAGTGATGGGGACCACCAGCCAGCCACTTCCCCAAGCCTGAAACCCCAGGGGTTCTCCTCATCTCCTCTTTCTAATGTCCTTCCCTCCTGGTCCATCCAGTTGATCCCCACGTCCCGTAAATTCTCCCTCATTACCTCTCCCCATGCCCTCCTCTCCAACCCACTGCTACTGCCACCATTCCACCAGTCCTACAATAGTCTCCTAAGTGACCTCTGTCTCCGCTCCCTGCCTCAACCACCCTCCCCAGTGCAGATCGCTCAGACTGAGCTAACCAAATGGCAAATCAGATCATGTTGCTCTCCTGCTTAAGGTCTCTCGGTGACCCTCGCTCATTTTTGAAATAATGAGCCTTAGATTAGTCCACAAGGCTCTTCTTGAACTGGCCCCGTTCTTCCTCTGATGTGTGCTTTCCTGTAAAACATGCACATCTCACTGTTGCAGTACTGACAAGCTGCACTGTTGTATGTCATTAAACCCTGCTGCTTCCACGGTTAATGTACTCTTTGTGTCATATGCATCACACCTCTCTGTGCCACCTGCTGTTCCGTGCCTTCACATTGCATGCCTCTGTCTGGAACAGCAACACCAGCCTAAATAATCACAAATCTGCTAGGCACTGTCATGTGTATATTACAACAGTTACGTATTTTAATACCTTGATCTCTAAAGTAGATGATATTATCTTAATTATGAAATCAGTGAAAAAATGTAAGACTTCAAGACCTGTGGTGACATGGTCAATGTCACTCCACCAGTAACAGCAGACCCAGGGCTTGAACCCAGGTTTCCACAAACAAGCACTCTCTGCTCTTAACTGCTTGCCCAGACAGCCTCACTAAACTGCCTGGAATGTGTACACTCTGTCTTCTCCACCTGGCTAATTTTACCTGGTCCTTCAAAACTTTACCCAGTCTGAATCTCACATATTTTTTCCTGGAGGTCCCCAGGAAATCAATACTCAGGAATATGCTGAGTATTCTTACCTCAGCCATAGCCCAGAGCTTTCAAGAAGGAAGATGGGGAAAATTGGAGTCCCTATTTTTGGTGGTTTCTCAATTTATCACTGGGGGAGAAGTCAACTAAAATCTTTGAGTTGGTGAACAGGTTTTCTTTTTGTGTTTTGTTTTTTTTTTCAAGGAACTAAGATTAAAACAAACAAGCCACAGTAACAATTTCTCTTCTGGCTAATCCTTAAAACTCCACCCAAGTATCACTTCCATTTAGAAAGAACTCTTAGCTTCATTGTCCATTAGGTGCTATTTCAGGCTTATAACAGCCTGTCCATGAGTCTATCCTAGTACACATCCCTACCCACATTATAATCGTTAATTTTTATGTCTATTTCTTCTACTAGACTAGAAATACTACCTTGGGGCTTAGAACATCATGCAAACCTGGATGAGGGCAGTGATTGTAAAGCACTTAAAGGACATATGAGATACACTGAGATGCTTATATGGGAAGAATTATGCAAGTAGCATATTTAATGGTAAACTTGGATGTACCAATAGAAAAGCACTGAGGCTGTGTTTAAAGATCAGTGTTAGTATCTGCATGCTTGAGCATGTGATTATATGGATATGATTTGAGAGAGAAAGAGGCAGTCAGTATAATGGTTTGGATCTCACATTTGAGTGTGCATCAGATTCACTTGGAGGGCTCATTAGATTGCAAGGCCCCATCCCCAGAGTTTCTTATTCAGGAGGCCTGGGGTGGACTGGATAATTTGCATCCTAATAAATTTCTGGGCAATGCTGCTACTGCTGGTCTGGTGACCACACTTGAAGAATCACTGTTTGGAGTTTGGCTTCTAGTGTCAGATGAATCTGAGTACATATTCTGGTGCTTCTAAGAAGTAGTTGTTTGACTCTGAGCAAATCACTTATCCCCTCTGAGCCTCAGCTTCTTCGCCTGTACAATGGACACATTACTCCTTTCTCATAGGGTGGCTACTGTGGTTCAGTGAGAGAAGAGGGTAAAGCACTCATCATGGTGCCTGGCACAAAGAGCCAGAATTAGAATCCACTTCTCTCAATCCTTACTTTAGTATTCTTAATGGTACTTAATTTGGTACATCTGACAAGAGGTATGATATATATGAATGGAAAAGTCCATTAAAAGTAGAAGGAGTGTCTACTGGGGCATTGAGCAGTGCATTTTGTCAGTATCTAAACAGTGTGCATATTTTATGTTGTTCTGGGGAAGTTATAATGAAATGTGCCTGCTGAGGCAGTGCAATGAAGTAGAGATGGTGCTGGGAGCGGCCCCAGGGAAAAAACTCTTAAAATGGTACTCTGGTTTCAGGTTGACTTTGTGTTTGAGCAGCTCAAGGATAGCTTCCATAATTAGGGAAATGGGACACAAGAAGTATCACAGATGGTGGCATTACAATTACTCTAATTACCACTAAAGCTGGTGTGGGATAAAGTAGAGGGCAAGGTGTTGGGAGATCAAAAGGCTCTAGCACTTAGTCACTAGGGCAATGCAGTGATTACAGAAATTCACCTGAAGCCTTCATATCGCTGTAGAGATCATACAGGAGGAAAAGACAAATTAAAAGCTGTGAATATGCATGTGGGGAAACAGAAGTTCTCCCAGAAAACTTTAAAGGAGTCCTTCCTCTCCTGTAGTCACAGGGAAGATGGACCAAGTGCAAGTTGCAGCACCAATTAAATGCTCAGCTGCATTAGGCCTCTTAAGGACACTGGTGGGGAAGGAGTGAAACCAAGTGACGTATGACTTAAATCATCTATGTGGAACTGGATGCCATACCCTACAAACTATAAAAGGTATGTACACAGCAGCATTCCATTATGAAGTGGGGTATATGGATTCAGCCCAATCAGGTCCAGAAGGCACTAGTAAGTGGCAGAGACAGGTGACTTAGACTCCCATGTTAACTATCTGTCTCTACAGCCTTGCTACCTTGCCCTCAACCACACCTGTGGCTTCCTGGGGAATCCTGTGGCAAGTTAATGAATGAGGAAAAAGCACAGACCTAATTTAGGGATGGGTCTGCACGGTATGCCGGCACCAGCCACAGGTGGACACTGGCAAACTATAGTCCTATTCAGGGTGACTTGAATGATGGTGGAGGATGGAAATTCTTTGATGTTGTGCATCAAATTGTCCATTTTGACCTGAGTTATGGATCTGTACTCATTCATATGCAGTGGTTAATGCGTGACTGGCTGTCTGAGGACTTGAAGCTAATCATTGACATGTAAGTTGGGGAAGATACATGTGGCTGTATCTCTTGGATGAGGCCCAATGTTTGAAGATATTAGTGTCCCACGTAAATGCATACCAGAGAACAACCATGGTGGTGGAGGTGTCAATATTAAGATGGATACAATGACTCCTGCTGTGAATATTAGTTGCCCCCTCTCTCTGGTCATCTGATGCTTGTTCATTGGATCCATATATAAAATGGCCAAGGCAACAGGGATGGAGGATGTGCTTGGGCTCAACAACGTGGCTGTCCTCTCACCAAGGCTATAGCCACTGATGAAGGTACAGCCCATTGGCAGCAGAGGCAACCAATGAGCCCCTGATATGGTGACTTCTCCCAGGAAGACCAGCAGGTTACCTGGTGTCAGGTTGATTACCTTCCCATCATGGAGGAGGTAGCAGTTAGTCTTCATGCAGGATAGGCACATATTCTGGGTACGGATTTGACTTTCTCACCTATAGCATTTCTGCTGGCATTTCCATTCATGGACTTCAGAATGCCTCATCCATTGCCATGGTGTTTTACACAATATTGCCTCTAACCAGGGGTCCCTGGTCTTACCGTATTTCCCATTACCCAAAGGCAGCTAGCTTGACATAACTGTGCAATGGTTTAATGCAGGCTCAATTACAGGATCAGCTAGGAGATAACACTTGGTGTGGCTGGGATGCTACCCTACTGAATGCAGTATATGCTTTAAATTGGCAGCCAGTATGTGAGTGCTGCCTGCCCCTGGACAGGATGTGTAGACTAGGGACCAAGGCGTGGAGGTGGAGTGGCCCCCTCATCATTATGCCTAATAATCCACTTGAAGAACTTTTGCTTTCTGTCCCCACAAACCGGGGCTCAGTAGGTTTAGAGGTCCTAATGCCCAAGGGAGAAATGCTTCCATTAGGGAACATAGTTATGATTCTGATAAATTAGAAGCTGAGCTTGCTCCATAGAGATTTTGGACTCCATGTGATTAGTCCAACAGGCAGAGGGTAAGACCTGGTGGTGGGAAGTGGTTGTTCTAATGACTTAGGGGAAATTGAGTTGCTGCTACACGATGGGAGTAACCAGAACTATGTTTGAAACATGGGGATTCATTGGGGTACCTTTTGTACTCCCTTGCCTGAAAGTACTGGTCAATGAAAAACTGCAGCAACACGTTGAGAAATCAGATTTTGTGGTAATGAAGGCATGGGTCACCCCATCAGGTGAAGAACCTCATGCAGCTGAGGTGCTGGCTGAGAGTAAGGGACCGTGAAGTGGTTGGTGAAAGATGACGGCATGACATGGTAGACGGTGCGTGATATCTGGGTTCAAGCACAAAGCCTACCACTGACTAGCTAGGTAAAACTGTCACAATACTTTAGGGTGCCCAACCCTCCCAGTTTGCCCAGGACTGGGGAGTTTCCTGGGACATGGGACTTTCATTGCTACAACCTGGGAAGTCTTGGGCAAACCAGGACTCATCATGTGTTTATGATCTTCAATTTCCTCCTCAATACTGTGACAGTAATTAATAGCTGTCTTATGTATGACATGAAGATAATGAGCAGTTACCTTGGAACATGGTAGACCTGGGTTTTAATCCAGCTCTGCCATTTACTTTTAGAGTGACCTTTGGCCTGTTACTAACTTTTCCCAAGGCTTCACTTCTTTTTTCAAACCCACAAGTTGTTTCTGTTTGCCGTCACCCACCTTACTTATTACCATGGAAGACCCTATTTGACCAGCTGCCCCTTCCCACATTACTCTTTGGCTCCCAGCCAGGTTTACCTCACTTCATGGTGCCCAAGGGCTCTCCTGACTTGGGGGCCCTGTTTCCCACAGGACACCCCTCCAGGTTTTAACCTCTGTGGCCCATGCAGGCCCAGGAGCTGGAAGGCTGCCTCTCCCTCTGGAGCAAAACCATAGAGAGCTTCTCTCTATCTCCTTGGAGTCCACTGGATCCAACATCTGGAAGGGTGGCAAGTTGGATGTGGGGGCCTGAGGCTATCCATCTACATCCCTTAACCTACTGGGCTTTCTGGAACATTTCAAGGCCGGCAGCAGGAGTGCAGCTATTGTAAGGGATTTCCCCACAAACCATTATTGTGAGATGAAAGGAAATGAACATTTCCAGGGTGTGTGCTAGGTGCTGAGTGCTATGGTAATAGCCTTGGAAAATGGTTCATTTAACCTTTGCAACAACTGTATTTTTAGATTAGGGAAGTACAGTCACTTGTTTAAAATCACACAACAGGTAAAATCACACAACAGGTAAAAATGTTACAACTGGGATTCAAACACCCAGAGTGCTGAAGACAAGCACTACCATGTGAAAAGTCAAAATGCAGTACCTCAAGCCTGGGCCCCATAGCAGGTGTGACAGAAGCAAATGTCTATGGGGCTAGGCAGGTCATGTGAATGAGAGAGGTGGGCTGGGTAGGGACTCAGGTGAATTGAGAGCATGAATCCTAGTAATGCTATATGGGGTGGTCACTTGTCAGCTCCACTGGAGTGTTGCCACGTGGGAATACCCATCCCGTGTGGCCAGAGAAGCCCAAATCCAATCCAAAGTTTTACTCAAAATGTTTCTGTTTTAAAACACTGATGACAATTCCAATTTTAAAAAAGCACTGCATGGATCAAACACGTCAAGCTTGCTGGCCACCAGCTTTTAAACTCTGCCCCACAGTCAGGGAAAGGTAATTGATTGAATAGGTTCAAAGCCAGAGATGCTGACCTAGAAAAATAGCCATCATGCATAACAGAAACAATCCCATTTGTGCAATATGCAGGTGTAATAAAGATGATTGGGGGAGTGATGGGAGTGACAACTAACTCCTACTCTGTTTCCACAAGGTAGAAGGAAAGACATGAGATACAGTTGAAAGACAGAGATTAAAAATCACAATCTAAGGATTTTGAGGCACCAGCATATTTTACCTTGAGTTTCCTTCTTTCTATATTTTTAAGAAAAAATGATGCCTTCTCTTCAAGTTTATGAATGAAGCTAATCTCATTTCTTCTAGAGCCAGTTTGATTCCTCTACTCCTTTCTGAAAATGCCATAAACATCATATGACATACTTAACAGAGAATTTTTCTGGGAGCCTTTTTTGAATATCCTCTCTCAAGAAAATGGCTTTTGAATCACCTCTCCTTCCATTGTTAAATGTCAGTAATTAGGTTCCTCAACCCATATCACTTTATCACAGTGGAATTTTCCTTTCGGAAATTTCTACCAGTCTGCCCTTGGGTGTTCAGTGGTGCATTGGTCCAGTCATACTTTCTCTAGAGGAAGCTCTTTGTTCAGTAAGGAGGTGGACAAAGGAGAAGAGAAGGGAATTGTAGGAGGAAGAGAGAACGAGCAGCTGGCTAGCTTCCCCTGCCTTCCCAACCCAGACACTGGCTGCCACTCTGTAGGGCTCTTTAGCTGGATAGATCCCAGCCTCCTCCAAGTCTGAGTCTTCGTCCTGGCATTTGCCAAGGGAGGTCATGGTATTCTGGGTAGAGTTTGGATTTGAATCAGAAGACTTGTGTTTGAGCTCTGCCTCTCACTATCTGCATGCTCCTGGGCAATCATGCAACCTCTTGGAGCTTCATTGATAAAATGAGAATAATAACATCTACCTCTTGTGGTTCTTATCAGACTCAAATCAAACAACTGTATATGAAAGCTTTTTGTAAACCATAAAACTCTATGTAGACACAGGCTTGCATGTGTCAGTGTGAGACTAGAAATTACTCCTGGCCATTGATATTAAAAAATATCTATCTTGAACCACAGAGGGTTGTGGGAGAGATAGCTAACATACATAAAAAATTCATCCTTCTATAGTATAGAGTTGTCATTGGAAAGTGGTTGCCCAGCCAAGGGCTGTACCTCCCAGTCTCCCTTGCATGAGTTTCTTAACATGGCTTGCGGGACACTGTTATCGAGTTCCGACTTGGCGGGCCTGGGCCAGGGGAACTGATCAGCCCCTAGGAAAGGTAGTGGGGCACGGGTGGTAGCGCCCTCCACAGCCCCCCGGGCCTGAGAAAGTGGAGCCGAATGCAGGCCCCATTTCCTCACCCCAAAGTACAACCGTTGGGGAGGGCTTGCCGGAGAACCCCCCCCCCCCCCCCCCCCCCCCGTGCCTTACCCGCACCCTCCACCCTCTTCGTTACCGGAGCAACTCCCGCCCCTTTTCAATCAACCTCCACGCCCTCTCAGAACCAATCCAAGCCTTTAACCCCTACAGCTACCCCGCCCTCTAAACCGCCCGATATAAGCTTGTACTCTCCCCTAATAAACTCTCTTGGCTTCTTCACCCTCAAAGAAACGTGTCCCGCCTGTTCCTTCTCGCCGCCCTCCACACCTTGCACGCCACTGCCGGGGACCGGGCCCAGTCCCCCGCCTCGCCCTCGCCTCCGGGAAAGAGCCCCCGCCGCCGGTACCCTCCGAGCAATCCTGAGAGCCTAGGATTTAGCAACCGGCCGCCACCCCTTCCCAGACGAGTCAACTGCGACCGCAATGGCTAGTTTTTAACTAATTAAATATGAGCAAAAATGATAAGTACCACTGTGGAGCGAGGGCATAAGAAGTGTGTGTGCCATCTCTAATTTTCTTCCCATCTGCTGGCTGGATTTGAAGACTCCTAGGCCCTAGGAGATGGCAGAGTCACAAAACAGAAGGAAACCACATCATTGAGTCAAGTGGTAGAAAGCTACCTGCTGACCAGGAACAACTTCACTTGACTACTATGTGACTGAAGTATAAACTTTTATTTTGATAAGCTACTGAAATATTGGAGTCTATTTATTACAGCTGCTAACATGGCCCTAAGAAATACACAAATCGAGGGGATGGGAATGTTGTGGCTCAGGCAGCCGAAAGCACCAAAAGTGAACATATGCACAATAGCTGGCTATACAGGCTATGAGGCCAAGGAATTGGTTTCCGTTCTCAGCTGCAGTGATATGCTGCGCATACCCCAAGCTCTCTCTTTCTCCTTTTACATCATCTGGGATATAGGGATAATTTTACTTTCCCTGCCTCTCTCACAGATTTTTTTCTGGCAGTAAAACAAGTAAATTACTTTCGAGTCTTCAAAAAAAAGGACATTCTGACCGATGTTTCCTTGAAGAAAAACAAGAGATGGCATCCTGAAAATTGGTGTAAGTTATTGTACAACAGCTAGAAGGAGAGGCATATTGCCAGGGATGGATTAAAGTGGCTCAGAAAGGCTGATGCTCCAGATGAGTCCAAAACATGGTGCAAGATGAAAGAAAGATGCAAGAAAGGGAAGGCTGCCACGTAGCCAGATGGCTTGGAAACATGTTTCAGAGCCTGTTAAAGGGAACATTGTGAGCTTTAGGGATATACACAAGTCATGTTCAACTGACCATAGTTTTGTTTTGGGTAGTGATTAGATTGATAGATTTTTGTAGACTCTAGTAGTATCACATTATTGTGGACAAGAAATGAGGCAGCATGTTTGTCTAGTTTTCAAACATGTTTAAAAACTATAGCCAGAAATGATTAATGATCTAAGCATCTCAATCTGATCGAGGGGCTTCATGAACTGCAAAAGGTCTTTTCAATGCCAAGTCAGATATGGTTGACAGGCAGTTTAATTATACACACACACAGACACGTGTTTGCATGCACACAACCCCCCACACACTAATTTAGTACATATTCTAGAATCTCAGTGCTAAAGCTAGAAGTAATGGACTTGAAACACTATCTATTAAAACCTCATTTATAATTCAGGAAACTTGGATCCAGAGAGAAGTGATTGGCTCAAGACCTTAGAACTAGTTAGCAGCTCAAGACCTTAGAACCAGTTAGCAGTGGCACCTAGACTGGTACCCAGGTCTTCAGATTCTGGGGCTGTTTCTTTAAAAACCTCCTTCCTGTTCTCTATAGTTCATCCCAGATACTCTCTTGACAAACACCTGGATAACCCAGAATTGTCTCAAAAAAGCAGAGATATGGGCATAAATGGATTTCATGGTTTTCATCTACTATTTAATCGGCTAAAGGCTATTTTTCGTTTGTAACTCAGTGGCTGACAAAACACTGATGAGCCTTCAAACAGAACCCTTCTACTCGCCAGCTTTTTTGTGCTGTTTTGTTTTACCTACAAATACCATTGCTATCTGGTTATCTTGCATGACAGGCCCTGTATTCCTGATGCTGCTTTCTCAGCCTGATGGCTGGCCTTAAGTTTATACCCAGACTAGGGCTCAAAATCCACATTCCAGAGAGAGAAGGGGGAAAAGAGCCTTCAACATGATCTGATAGCTTCACTCCTTGGCCTAAAACTTTCTCAGGAGTCCACTGCAGACAGCTTCAAACCCTCAGCAGGCCACACAAGCAGGGCCACAGTTATGATCCACCTACCTCTTTCCTTCCTCTTGAACCCCACACTCGAGCCAAACCCAATCGTCACCATTCCAGGACTGTGCCATATCCTACTTCCCCTTGTGCCTTTGAGAATGTTCTTCCTTTTGTCTATTCTTCAATACCTAATTCCGTATCCCTTACCCCAAGGTTAATCACTATTGATCCTTCCTTCCAGAACCTTTTTAAATTCTTTGGGAAGCCTTTGGTATTCTGTTTATGTCCCTTCTAGAGTACTCATGGCATAGAACTGTAATTTCTATTTGCACCTTGGTGGTCAATATGTTGATTGGTGGTCAATATGATGATTCCCCTTTAATCATCACAGCTCCAATACCTATGTCCTCCAGTTTCTTCAAGTCCAAGTTTTGACAGGTGGGATACCATGGGAATAATAAAGTGTTTTGCTTAAAAAAACGAAAAATCAGGTTTGGCACATTGGCATCTGAGTGTGACAGAAGATGATACTTTCATCCCAATCATATCTGCTCTTCTTCCATCATTTAGCCTTTGGAAAGGGCAATACCAAATACAATGTGATTGCCACCCTCCTCTCCTTACCTCGGTTGTCTGGACCAGGAGTGGACATCTGACACAAAGCCACCAATCCACAGGTGCCCTAGCAACCATGACATAGCCTTCTACAAATGACTGCCTTTTGGAATGGGGTATTAGCCACATTCTCTCAACTGAGAAATCGAATTCAGAGAAAGAGAAGGAAGCTCCCATCAGTGGGGAGAGGAACTGTGAAATCATGGTATCATGATAAAGCTTATGGCAGTGCTGGGCTGTGTGTAAGAAAAGCAAAGCAGAAGCTCCTTGGGAGACAGAGGAAGGCAATGGGCCCACCAGGGAGAAAAGTGCAAGGATGGGAGAGACTGTGAGGGAGTGTTCCTGAGGGCTTTCAGGTTCCCATGGCTGGCTACACATCCTATCTTGAGTTCTACAAAATTGCCCCTACCAGAGCTTTACACTATTGACCCCCTCTCCATTTCTTTGAGCTAGTTTATTAATGGGTTTCTGTTTCTTGTAATCTACATGAGCTTTGATTAAAACAATTTTTATCCCCCCTCTACACTGAGTTTCTTGAGGTTAGGGACTGTGCCTGACTCTTACTTGTATCACAAGGATGCAGTTCAATGCATAGAAGGTGTTAAATGTTTGTTGAATGAATAATGAGTAAATGAATGAATGAATATAGGTCTATTAGTGATAAATACAGGGCAATATTTTCATAGCCAGAATCCTTCCCTTCTGTGCCTTTCTAATACAAAGAGCTTTTTTCCCCTTTAATCATCACAGCTCCAATACCTATGTCCTTCAGTTTCTTCAAGTCCAGGTCTTGACAGGTGGCGTTTCCATGGGAATAATGAAGTATTTTTGCTTAAAAAAAAGAGGAAAAATCAGGTTTGGCACATTGATATCTGAGTGTGGTAGAAGATGACACTTTCATCCCAATCATATCTGCTCTAGAAGAAACATAAGGTGGCCTCCTCGCAAGAAACACAGGGAGAAGCAAGATGTATATTTAGAGAGATATCAATATATCTTTTTTATTTTATTTTTTAAAACCAATCCAACATTTCCACTGGCAACTGTCAAAATAGCTTATGACATGAGCATTGTTTCTTTTTCAGTTATTTTTTCTTAAAAAATGTGTTTAAAATTAAACAGGTGTTTTTTTTATTTCATTTTTCCCTTAAAAAATGTATTTATGTCAATGCAGAAAGCCTACAGATCTGTGGGCAGTTTTGTGGTGATTTTGTATGTGTGTTTATTTGTGTGTGTATGTTTTAAAGCCAGGCTCTCTCAAAATTTGTTGAGAAAGGAGGGTCTGTAGGGTATGAAAATCCCCTTTTCTATAAACCTGGGCTCTGTGGGATTATGGCAACTAAGCCTCCTCTTACCAGGACAAGAAATACCCTACAGGCTGGAAAAAAGAGCTTCATGAGGTTTAAAAACCAGCAGGAACATGGGAGAAATGAAAAATTCCAGTTCCTATCTTGTGAAAATGCTTTCAAATGTGACCTGAGGCTCCAGGAGAGATAGAAGGACCCCTTTGTGTTTTTTAAAAATAAATCTTTAAGTTTTTGTATTACTTCAAGAAATGTAGTCAGCCCTCTTGGTGTGGTGCATTGGGAAGTGAGTGGGTGGTGACACTGACATTTCTCAGAAGCAATGACATTTTAAATTATCATTGTTCCCCTTAAAGATCTCACTAGTTGGACATCTCTCCTCTCCTGCCTCAGACACAAAGCCAATGATACTCAAGAAGGCATATTTTGTTTCTGCCAGCTCCCCTTTGTCATCCCATACCATTCCAATTTTTGCCCCCACATCTCCCGCGTGGTGGGTCTTCCTACAGGAGGGTGTAAACATAGAGATACTGACACAATGAGACATCCAGAATGTGAAAGCTTGGGCAAGGAAGAGAACAATCACTTTGTGTTTTTGACTTGATTTTCATGTAGGCATCTAAAGCTTCTGCTCCAGCTGCCACTCTGGCTCTTTGGTGCCCTGTGTGGGTGTGCAAACTTCCTTCCACCCAAGTGCCAACCATCCTCAAAGGGATTCAGAGAAAAGAGGAAATGGGGGACAGGACCCTGATGGAGCCAAGAGACAGCTCTTACACCCAGTGAGAGTGAGAGGGTGTTTGTCTGACAATGTGTGCCTCTATCCGTCAGCTCAGACCTTGAGATCCTTCACATCACTTTTATCATTAATTTCAGAAAGAAAAGACAAAACAATACAAAACAAAACAAAAAACAGTAAACAAAACCTGATGGCAAATGAAAGCAACCACACTAATGCTTACAATGAAAAGAGAATCTCAAACCAGCTTCATGGAAATGACTCATTTTCATGCCTTGTCAGCTAAGTGAGAGAACAGTCATGTATCAAATTGGACAGACAGGAGAAACCCTGCCCCTAAGGAAACTAGAAGCAAAGAAATAACCAGAATAAGATGGAACAGAAGGTGATGAAAGGGTCTGACCTTTGCTATGGGCTGGGGACATGGGCAGAAGATGGGGCGGAGGTGGATTTGTTGCTGCCGTTGGTTTGTATTTAATTAAATACTGGGTAAGGTGGGTGTTTCCTCCATTCTGTTTGATTGATTAAGACGTTGCCCTTTCAGTTAGTTCACTGCCAGGGCCTAGGTCAGGTGAAGTTCCTGGGGCATGGGTCCTGATGCTGCACGGCTGCTGATCCTGGAGAGGTCACTGGTGGGGAGGTGCCATCTCTTAGGAGAAGTCCTAGACCTGCCAGCTCGAGGTCTTGCTCTGTGGCTCAGAACCCCTTGATGTAGCAATAGGCCTCCAGTGTGGCAAAGAGTATGTAGAGGAGCCACAGGCTCACAAAGAGCCAAGTCGTGGCGAGCTTGCAGCTGTGAGGGCCACCGAGCTCCCCACCCAGGTGAGGCCTCCGTCGATACAAGAGCACGCTGATGCAGACGAACGCAAAGATGGTGAAGAGGGTGACAGAGAAGGCCAGGGTGCCAGCTGACACGTGGAACTCCTGTCCCTGCAGGGCCCAGTAGATGGCGGCCACGGACCAGGCCAGGCCAATGCCCAGGAAGACGTTGACTGCATTGCTACCGGTGACGTTGCCAATGGAGGCATCTGCATACACGTCCTGGATGGCGGCCGCTTTGCTGGCAAACGTATCTGGAAAAAGGCAGAGACAAACAGATGCTGGCAGGAGGGTGAGATGTGGGAAGAGGTGGGCCAGGCCCAGGGAGGGCCTCTCCTCGTGTATGCTCAAGACGCAGCTTGGGCCAGTGGGTAGGAGCCCAGGAATGAGAAGCAGGCGCTTGGAGGATACTCCCAGTTCTGCTTTGGAAAGTCACTTCACTGCTTGGGGCTTCCAGTGTCTCATCTGCAGTAGACTGGAAGATTCTTAAGGGCTTGATAAACCAAGTGGATTTATCATTCCCCTTTGACTACTTTTTTAGCAAGGGGAGTTTACCATTCAATATTATCTCCCCAGTGACCCTTGACATCCTGAGAAACTGCTTAGAATAGGTGCCTGATTTTAACTGCCATATGGGGCACTCACTCACTCAACACAGGCAGTTATTTGACAAGGCTTATGGGCTTAGCACTAAGCTAGGTGCTAGGTTCTGGATTTATGGAGACTGAGGACTTGCTGGGGAACCCAGGCTTTCTGGTAATGATGGGCTGTGGACCCCAGGAAGGTGGGGCTCTGCCTTTGCATTTCTTGCATGGATCACAGGGACTTACAGGATGTTTGACTTAATGGCTTGCACAAATTGTAGGCACTGGAAGGACTGTCAGGGACATCTAGTCCAACACTTATTTTTCAGTGAGGAAAATAAGGGCCAAAGAATATACCCGAGGTCATATAGGAAGTTAGGAAGAGACTTGGCCCTAAAATCCTTATGTAAGGGCCCATTACATACCATCACCTTATATCCAAAGAGTTTTAGCCAAAGCAACTAAACCAGCTGAGTGGACCACAACCTTCTTAAAGTCCCTAATGCTGTCAGCTGCTCTCTGGACCAACCACAAGGATTTGGAAGCACCCCAAGTTATCTCCCTGCCTGGCTTGCCACAATGCTGCCAATTTTCTGAGCTTTCCCAGAGAAAACCTCTTGCTATTTCTTGCCTATGACCTTGCTTCTTTGCTTCTGATCCTGCTGTTTCTCGCCATATCTGTCCTTTCCCATCAAATAGTTCAGGTGCCTCAAGGCCTGGAGAACAGAGATCACAGGGCATCTCCTCCACAAAGCTTTCCTTGATCCATCCATCTAATTTACTACCACCTGATGCATTGCCATCATAGTCAAACCTCTTGCATCACTAATGTACAAATAATCCCACTGATCTGTGCTGAGGTTTTAGGAAGAGTTTTCCTAGGGCATGATGTAGGTTCAGCTACTCCCCAGAAGTATATGTTTTCTTGGTATAGGCTGGGTTTCCTTTGGTCCAGTCCAGCAGAGTCCTGTCTGATGAGATTCAGCCTAACCCTTCTGTGGGCACGTGACTCTTTTTCTTCCCTGGGTGATTGGGATGACAGCTACTTGGCAGGAGTTCAGGGTTCAGAGGCCCTGGAGACCTCAAACAAGTTAAGTAAGGAACCTGAGCTAACACAGCCCCTCTTTACCTGCTAACTCCTACTTCAGGCCCAGCTTACACATAACTTCCCTCGGAAGCCATCCCTGATCCCAGACTAGCTCAGGTCCCCCTGTTTTATACTTATGTAGCACCTCTATGTTTTCTTCATAGAACTTACTGAGATGGTATTAATTATAGTGGTTGAGTGTAGACTCTTTCACTAGATTAAAAGCTCCACGTGGAAAGGGAAGCATGTCAGTCTTGCCTTCCATTCCATTATATTCCCAGCAACTAGTAAAATAGTTTTTCAGGCATAATGGGTACTCTATAAATACTTGTTTAATGAATGAATAAACGGATGCTTACTTGTGCTTGTCCCTGAGTATTTATAAGAAAAAAATATATATAAGAGTATGTGATTCATTGTATGAAAGGACAAGAACTTGCTGAGATTCCTTTGACTGCTCTTCTAGGAGACACTTTGTCCTTACAGGTGTCCTTCCAAGCAGAGAAGGCCAAGAATACATGTGGCCATTTCTGTTGTGACATCTTCAAGCGATCCAGTCTTCAGCCTCTCAGAGACTGATTGTCAGGGAGAAATGGAGGGAGAATAACATGCACATTCTTTGAATTCCATTATTTGTGACCTAGTCATATAATGTAGAGGTTAAGAAATTGGACCACTTACTTGGGCAAGTAACTTAGCCTCTGAGGGCCTCAGTTTCCTCAAATGTCAGGTTGGGATGATAACTGTCCTTATATTTAATAGGGTTTTGGTGAGAATTAATGGTATAAAACACATAAATTATATAAATTGCTTAGCACACATGGTGTTTGTCACATCAAAAGTGCTCAATAAATGTTAGCTCTCATTATCAATATTATCATTAACCTCTTTGATTGATTATAGTGCACCTGAAGGGCAGAAGCTGGTTAAGCTCAGATCTGAGATAGTTAGGAAAATGATAAAGTCGAGCATGGTCATTTGAACCAGGTAACATTGCCTTTACAAACCCAGCAGCCCTCACTCTCACCTGGCACAGAGGTACCAAATGCCACGAAAACAACAGCTGTGACAGAGTCTTTGAGGCCAATGGTGCAGCCAAAGTGGGAGGCCAGGTCCCCGATGATGGCGGTGAGCATGCCGATGATGAGAATGGAGACGACGAAGCAGGCCCAACCGTGGCAGTACTCCGTAGGGGGCACACAGGCGAACAGCACCTTCCAGAAGACCGTCAGGAAGTGCATGACATAGTCAAAGCAGGATGGCAGTCTCTCCTCACCTGACTCATCCTCATCCTCATCCCCTGCTGGAGGCAAGACAAACAGGCCCAGGAAAGGGCAGCAAGCTCAGCTCCTCATTCATAAGAAACACCCAGTAGAACCCAAATCACAGGCATCATCAGCTGGAAGGGGCTCCAGCTCTCTCGTGGGAAGTTGGTGAGAGCCACGGCACGGGTACCAGAAAACAGTGAGAAATGCCATTAGCCAATTCGAATGCAGGGTATAGGGAGAATGGGAGAGGGAAGACAGAAGGAATAAGGAAGAGAAGTAAGAAAGAGATTAGGAGATAGGGTGGGAGAGAACAACAAGGACAAGACAGTGTTGAATTTGTGGTGAAGAAAGAAAGGAGGATGGATCAGGCTGCATTTGGTTGCCTAGGCAAAAAAAAAGGTGAAATCACTGTGTGCTCACTCTTCACTGGACACCAGCAGAGCCCCTCTCTAATTTTCTGACCTGACTGTAGCAATAACCATCTTGGTTCTGGTCATTATCCATTCCCAGAGGGGTGGCTGTCATTCCAGATCATGCAAGCATACCAGGGATCTGTTGCCATCCTCCAGATATCCCACGGGACAGAGCAGGGATGGGCCCTGTTTGTCCCTGCCAGGAAATGTGGGCAGAATTGCCCATTCAGCAGTCCAGGAGGAGAGGATGTACTGAGACATGCTGGTGCCCGGTCAAGGGCAACCTCTGTAATGTTTTGGCATAACTGGTAAAAGCTGGGTTTCCAAAGAACGGGAGTCAGGACACTTGGGTTCTAATTCTCTCTTTGCCGTGAAGAAAATCTTTAACTGGTGGTAAATTACTTCTCGTTTTTGAACCTTGGTTCCTTCATTTGTAAAAGGTGAGGGGTAGACGAGGTGGCCTATATTCTGTTTATTGTCTCTTTAGGGACAAAGTAAGGTCATCAGAGGGGAAAACCAGGAGGATCTGAAGCAGGTGATGTGAAAAGTGGGACATTAGCAATAGCAGCACAGCAAACCTCTCTGCATGGCTGTACTTTTGCTCTGGCTCTGGGGCCTTCGGCATATGACCCCATGGGTTACTATGACAACAAAACCTCATGAAGAAAGACAAGGCCAGTAGTGCTCTCTGTTTACTCTTTGCTATAAGGCAGTTGAAGGAGGCTTTCGTGGTGCCAAGAGGCAATATTGGTGGTGGTGGAGACACTCTTTTCATCCCTCTCCCAACCCATCTTTAGGCCTCTGGGGGGCTCCTGGCTGTGCTGTGGGTCAAGGGAGTGATTGGAATCATCAGCAGGGGGTGGTCTCAGAGAGTCAATGCAAAGCATTTTATAACCACCCCCCCACACACAGCTCTAAATCAGAATTGTCCCCCATTTTGCAGAAAAGGGGGAACAAATTATTGAGAGGAGGGAATGGTGAAAGCTGGCATTTGTTGAGTACTTATTTTGTACCAGATGCTACAATACAATACTTTTCTGAGAAAGGTAGTGATAATCCTCTTTTGGGATGAGGAAATTGAGGCTCAGAGAGGTTAGGTATTTTGCTCAACTTGTCCAAATTCACATAGCAGAATCAGGATTTGAAACCAGAGTAAGTCACCAACTCTAAAATCTATGCTCTTTTAATCACCCCATGATTCTTTTCCAAAGTGTACTGGGTTGAATAGTGTCCTCTAAAAATTTATGTCCATCCAGAGCCTGTGAATGTGACCTTATTTGGAAATAGGGTCTTTGCAGATGTACTGAAGTTAAGATTAGTTCATACTGGAATAGAGCAGGCCTTAAAACCAATTTGGTGAGGTCCTTATAAGAAGAGGGAAATTTGATCACAGACACACAGGGAGAAAGCCAAGTGACATCAGAGGCAGAGATTCGAGTGATGTGTCTACAAGCCAAGGAATGCCAAAGAGTGCCTGCAACCACCAGAAGTTAGGAAGAGGCAAAGAAATATTCTTCTCTAGAACCTTCAGAGGGAGCATGGCCCCGTCATACTTTGATTTAGGACTTCTAGCCCCCAGAACTCAGTTTGTAGTGCTTTCTTGGGGCAAACCTAGGAAACTAACCCAGTGAAACAGGTAAACATCTTGGACTAGAGCTGGAAGACTGGACACATAGGCCTTCCCAGAAACAGCACTTCTCTGTTGACGTGGGTCATGTTCTCCCTTCTCAGATGGTGCTGGCTTCTCCCAGCAAGGCCCACCCAACTTGAGACCCTTCTTACCTGCACTGACAGTGATGGCCTCCATGAACTGGTCCCTCCAGGAATGGGTCCCCACAACCAAGGCCAGGTTTGTCTTCCTGATCAGTTTGTCCACTGTACTCTGTCAGGGAAAGAAAAACTTAGAGCCATGAGGTTAGAATGTTCAGAACCATTGAGGAGTCTTGTGCTTTAACGGAATAAAAGATGGCACATTCCAGGAAGTTCCACATGGGTTCTGAGGGGTCTTGGGTTGGCATAGGCATTGGAATGGTCTTGGTAAATATCTTCTGGGCCAATCTTATTTCCTTTTCTTTGGTTGTGATTTCTGACATTAGATAGTTTAAAGTAATATAATAGAGACTAATAATGATGATGTCAATAAACTGTGCCCCATGGTAGTGAATTTTAGTAGCTTCGTTTAAAAAATACAATTAAATAACAGTGATGCTACATCTAGGGGCTATCTAGATCATTTCTTCCATATTCCATATTATGTTTCTTCACAAATTTTGTAGGAAGTGCAAATAAATGGTCAGCATTATCTGTTCCATGTTACAGATGAGAAAACTGAGGGCTGGGGTGGGTGGGTAAGTGATTTGTTCAGTTTCAATTTCATATATTCAGTGGTGAAATTGGAAGAAAACTCCAAGTCTTCTGCCTCCCTCCCCATTACTATACTATTCAATTAGACCTCACTGTTAGTCTGACCTTGAACTCATATGACTCTTCAATGATGACCTCTAGTTTGGGGTGTTCACCCAATACTGGCTTTCCCATCTCTGCTATCCTCTTGGCTTCCTCCTCCTCCACAGTCAGCTTCCTGTCCATCACCTCTGCAACAAAGCAAAATCAGACCAGCTTTAGAATACTCTCCATTCTCCAGAAGTCCATAGCTCAGAGTATTGGGTATATGCAAACAGCTTCTGGGAATGGGGACTTTGTGTATTATTTAGTGCCTCTTTCCATGAAATGCTGAGCACTTTATGACAACCAAACTGTGAGAGGGTTCCTTGTAGGCTGGGATAGGTATTCCTCTTTCTGACTCAAGGCCTTCCAAGAAATAACACAAAATGAAGTCCCCAAGTCACTCGGCATGATGTTAGAGAAGTTGGGAACAAAAGCCAAATCTCTTGACCTTCAACTATTTTGAAGTGTTGGGCCTGACTGTTCAACTACTTCATGTAATAGTTCTTGGTGGGGAAGTAGAAAAGCACATTTAATCCAACGGGAATGTCTACTAGTTAACATTAACATCTGTTTTGAACACTGTTGGTATCATCTCAATTAGGGAGAGAAGGGAGATGTTTCCAGGAATATCTACATTTCACATGTATGACTATCATCCTCATAAAGAGAAACTTAAAAGATTTCCCTAAAAATTTTGGGGATCTTCAGTGAAAGATCCCCAGGTTCTATAGGAACCAGGCACATTTCCTCCAGAACACAAATAGTTGTTCATAAACAAAACAAGAGAAAGCCCTTCCTTTACTTTCTTTTGAGGCATTCCCTGTACCCTTCAGCATCCTGACTCATTTACCAATGGTGCCTTATGTTGAACAGTTAGGGAATTTTCCTGTTTCAGCTGGTGAGTCCATTTTAAGACCATTTCACCACGAAGACATGTTTTCTGGATTAGAGTGAAATAGAGATCGAATCTTTTTATTCCCCTTTGATTAGAAAATTGCTTTTGGCAGACTGTTTCTTTCAGAGCTCATTTAAACATCTTCCTATCCAAGTCCACATTCTCACATGTAATTAATTCTTTTATTTGGCTCCTTAATTGCTTTCATTCCACACAGCGAATCTCCTAAGGGATTCCTTTATTCCTTGGAAAATCTCAAGGACAAAATGGGTCGGATGCCAAGAAGATCTTCTTTTCCCTTTAGCTTGAGAATTGGTGAAGTGAGGGGAGGGATGAGACTCACTTTCTTGAGGTTGCAAGGAAAGGAATTCACTGAAAAGACTATAAACCTGGGGTGTAAGTTACCAAGCAGGGAGCCTTATAATTAACGTAAGGATTTTCATAGTTGGTCTGAATGAAGATGGTTAGAGTGTGTGGTGCATTCCTGAGCTGGCTGTTTTATTCAGTGTTTCTGGCAGGAAACACAGAAGGCAATCCCAAAATGTTTGGGAACTGTCCATGGTGCTTCCTCTCTCTAGCACTGGCGAACACTTTCAGAAACGAGGCTAAGGATCAAGGATCTGTGTCCTCTTGTATATTTCCAAGTCAACAGACACTCGCTAGCAGCCTGATTTCTTTTATTCCATGGAATCTGAGTGTCCAGTTGGTTAATTCTGAAAGTAAATCTGGGTGTATTCAGGTCTCTGGCTATGAGGTCACAGGTCCTAGAAGCCAGATTGCAATCCATTCCAGGAAAAAGCCTTTGGGAAAGACATACAGGTTCCTTGAAAACATGAGTGCTCTTTTTCTCTCAGTGCAGGTTTTGGCACCATCACACAATGCCTATCTTAGTGGTGATGGTATTATTCCATTCCTCCCTTCCCAATTCCCCCATGTCATACTTTATATGTGCCACACAAGAACCCAACACCAATACAATGTGCTCTCCAGTGACATATAAAAGCACCTGTCTAACCTCTTGTCTAGCTATCAATTTAGCACTATATCCATCTGGTAGGATATTGATCTACTATTGACCTATTCACTTTTGTGGTGACAGTCAGTTTTTCTACCCAGCTTTCTGCAAAAATCTCATTGACAAATAACCAATCCTTTATCTTTGGATCTCTCACAGCCCCACAGAGGCACTCCATATATAATTGCTAACTTATCGATTTACATGCCTTTAAAGCAACTCTGATTTAGTGTCTTGGTTTGGCAGTAATTCCTGCCTTTTTCTTTTTTTATAATGATCATTCCTTTAAATTCAAATTAAGTTAGTTTCTTGAGAGAGGGATATGTCTCAAACCTGAAAGACCATAGTGATTATGATGACTAATTTTTGTGATTGTTCAGCATTTCAGGTAAGGAGAAAAAATGATAGGTGATCTAGATATTAGACTAATGTGGGTATAGCACTAAACAAACTTTAAGATGTAGGAATAGGGAGAGAAAAAGAGGGAGGGGAAGAGGAGGGGAAAGAACATAATGAATAAGATGTTCCAATGAACAAAAATTGTAAAAACAAAGAGCTTGCCAGGCCAGATAAGAATAGGTTGCAGTGAAGGCTCTACTGGCATCTTCAAAGAGAACTGGGATGATGCAGCCAGTGACTTCTCTCCAAGGCCCTTGACCTTGAGTCCGGTGGTAGCATTCAGAATGAACTTACTTACTCTCCATCTCTCACCACCAAGCTTAGTTAATCAGGCTTGCCAGTCCACCCAGGAAAATCAGAACAAAGATTTGAGATTTCCAGTAGACTTAAAACCTAATCAAGCCTAAATTAAGGTTTGCAGATTGAAAGATCTAGGAAAACACACCCCTTTTCCCATTTTAGCTTTCATTGTTTTTGTGCAAAGATATTAAAAGTATAAATAAGTTTAAATTAAATCACAATCTTTATTCTGTGTATAGGTGTATGGCTGGGAGGTGAGGATGGAGGTAAGAGTTGGAACAAAGAAGCCCAAATCCCTTCCCAGGCAAGAGGATGAATGAAGTGGAAAGGGAAAACCCAGTGGCAGGAAATCAGTACACCGGGGGAATAGCAGAAATATATACAGTTGGGGGTAAACCTTACTCTGTTGATATAAAAGAGAAGCAAAGGTTCAAGGAAGTTGGAATAAATTTTTTTTTTCTTAAAAAGAGAAAATGTAAGGGTAACCTACATTTTTTATTTCAGGCTCCAAAAAGACAAATGTACATATTATGTATATTTCTTCCTAAACCCAGGGTGTAGCCCCTAGGTAATTCTGAATATCAATGAAATCTGTAAGATATTTTGCCTTTTACATGTCTTAATTGTTTTTCTGTGTTCAAAGAACAGATGAAATGTAAGATGTTGTTTTAAAATATATTGAAGCATCTTGTATAGCCCACTCTGCCTGCATCAAGAGTTACAGTATTGCTGTACATGCTAGAAATAATTTCCTAACTATCCACTCTCAAAGCTGGATGTTGTTTATGGGTGGATTCCACACACGGAAGCACACTCCCAAAACAGGTATATGTCCTACATGGTATCTAGATTCTGCATGAAGAGCTCTCCAAAATAAATTCCCTTGAATTTTATTTCCAGGCAGAACATTACCCCCACCCCTAACATCCTAATTCTTCTTATCATTTGTGGCACATGATCTCAAGGGCCAGTGATAAATGACCAAAAATTCTAGCAATGTTCGTCTCAGCTGTGATGAGATGGAAGTTCTCCAGGGCCAATAAAATTCCAGATTCTTTCAAAATTGCTTTTCATGTCCTCATAGCAGCTCTTGATTATTTTTGCCTGGATTCCTCTGACTTTCATCCTCCCTTACCCCAAAACATGAGATGAATTAAGACTCAGGAGAAGTCTGTGACCCATGATCTCTTTGATAAGTTTCATTTCTCTTCCTGATCCCAGAGAGGACCAGTTATTCCTTTACCACATCAACTGATGGAAATGGTGCTCAGAATTATCTGCTTCCTCATGATTACTTAAAAGTGGTGAAATAAACCAAGTCCTTTGGAGAAGCTGTCAGGTTAACTCAAGCCCACAAGTCCTATTAAATGAATAAAAGAGCACTGGTCTAAAACCAAATGACGACACTGGCAAGATGTGGAAAGGAGGGGGCAAGACACCTCTTACCTGGAGACAACAGGAGCGCTGTTTGCAAATGGGTACCAGACAAGGAGAAGAAAGAAAAGGAAAGAACATTAGGGTTCCATCTTGAAAGTGTTCCAGGCTTTGTGGTTGCTGGCAGCATAAGGAAAGCAGTGAGTTTAGTAGGTGAGAGCTCTGCAGCCACATGCAAAAGGCAGCATTTAAAGCATGCGCAGCAACAGCAGCGAAAGGTGTGAGCAGTTGGACAGGCTGCTGTGCACCAAGGCCTTCCTTGCAACCTGAGGGCTAGGGAGGAGTACTGAAAATGGGGAAACTGAGTGAGTGGGGCAGGGACATAATTGCTCATTTGTGATCTTCTAGGGGATCAGGTAAATACATCTGTTCTGTAAAGAAAGAGTGAAAATCCAGTTAGCATAAAAACTGTGTAGACTGCACCCCTGCTAGAGTAGCTGGCATATCAGTAGTGAATATGACCCTGGGGCTTGAATGGGAGTTCAGGCCACTGCATTGTGGTGTGCAAGAATAGAACAGAACCCAGGTCCATGTCTTCTGTCCCCAAGGTCATAATCAGACCAGGCTCAGCTTCCTAGTACTCATAAAATTTCCATGGCCATGAATGGCCTCCCAGCTACCATGTTAGCCAGAACTTCGATTTTCCTCCCAAAATGACCTGATGAAAAGGTAAGTCCTGCAGAATGTTATCCTGAGTAGTTTATCTTTTTATGAATTTATCCTGGCGGTCAAACCATGGACTCATACCATTTTGCATCACTGGTGCCAAGCAAAGTGCCTGAACTTAGTAGGTGCTCAATAAACATTTGTTGTTGACTGCTTATTTTGGCAATTGCCCTTTCCATAGATCCCATGGTGCTCCATCTCTGGATCGTGGTCTTTTTGTTTCAGAAAGGATAGGCTAAGTCAGAGTTCAGATATTCTGGATCAAAGAGACTGTCAAAAGCTCCACATAGACAGGAGATGACAAATGCAAGATCTCTATATAGACTGGAAAGCTGAGTAAAAGAAGTATCCAGCACAGGCTGTCCCCCTCCTACTTTTGCCCTAGCACCTGAATTTGTACCTATGATAAACTCTCTTAGACTTCAAGATCTCCAAATCAAAAATTCTTGGGACACACCACATTATCATCTCAATGGTGTGTGATTCCAGCCCCTCACTTCTTGGCTCTTATAGATAAAGGTCTGGGAACATCTTGTATGACTCTTGGTGCAGCTGGTGACTGATGGAGATTGCTGAGAAGGGGGGGGGGGGCTATGAATTATTTTTTCTAAGAATCTCTAGGAATGCAGCTCTGGTCTGTGATCCATCATCTCATATTCACAGTCATTGAAGACACATGAGGATCCAGAATCTATATACCTACAAGCAGGGTGAACAGGAGTTGATTTTTTCCGTTATGCCCTATTTGGAATTCCAAGGGAGTAATGGATTAATGGATTTCCTCACTGCAGTGAGATGGATAGAGAGTGAGCAAGAGAGATTTTTCATTCTGCTCTTTCCATGGGTTTGTATGGAGGGATGCCTCTGGCCCAAGTTTCAGAGATACCAACACATCAGTGCACCCAGTAGGCTAGAGAAGGCAGCTGTTCCCAAAGGGTCCCCGCTGTCCTGCTGTTCACTCAGACTTCCTTCCCAACACCCAACTCTTACCTAGAACACTGAAAGGACTTGTGGTCATTTGGAATGGCATCTTGTTCTAGTCACTGCCTCCTTGAATCTGAGACTTTCCACTCAGCAGTTATAGATGGGGCATGAGATCCAGGTAGGCCAACTTTGAATGACACAATATCTTGAGGGCATTTTTTTCTGCTGCTGCTGGTGAGAGAAGCTGGAGTGAAACTTCTCCCTGTACTGATTCCCAGTTAAGTGAGAATTATTGATTGCTGCTCACAACAGCATAGCTTGTGAGTGATTGGAAGCAGCTGGGCAGCTTGTTGCATGAGCTTGTGGACGTGGAAATAGCAACAACCAGGCTCCATTCTTTGGGGAGAGTGTGTTCCTTTTCAACGTGAGGCTTCCAACATCCAGGCCCAGGCTCCAACTTTTAGACTCCAGGGCTCACTCCACTCCAAAATAGCTGTGTTTCCTATTTCGTCCTCCTTTTTTCCCTCCCCCAGCTTGTCCAGAGCGTTTAACCTTACCTTTAAAATATGGTTTGTTTGCCAAGAATAGACTCTCCTATTTTAAATCTAGTTCTTTTTTTTAATGCAATTGTCATCTTTCCATGCTGAGACTCTCCCATGCAACAGTGATAATGAAATTTCCACTGTATGGCCTCCACTATGAGAACAGCAGGGAATTCTGGAAATCAGGATGTTTTTGTTTGATTCTGAGAACAGACAATCAAGTTTTATGACCTTTCATCTTATGGTCTGATACCAAAACACAGGAAGAATTGAAGAAACTGAAAATTAATCCCATAGGTAACAGAACAGGAGGCCAGAAAACTGACACATTTCCTATCGGCACATTCCATTCTGGCATCTTGGTTACTGGGCAGATCTAAGGCGGTATCACACAGGTAGCTTGCTGAAATCCTTGTCTCCTCACCCACTCCCTCCCTCAGGTGTAGGCTACACCAGAGCATTGTTGACATTTCCATGGAAAAAAATCCAATGAGAAAGTAAATGTGTCCTCAAGTGGGGACCAGCCATAAGCACTTGCTTTTGGCCAGGTATCTTGAAGAGCACGGGTTTATATTAGGTCACTCTCTGCCCTGCTCTTGGTAGGATTTTTTTGAAGAGGCAGAAAAGAAGAGCCTCCTGACTAGTGGAATAAATGCATGGATGGATTCCCAATCCCTTCCTTTTCGTCTGAACTACAGCCTCCCTTCCAGCTACCCCTTGTGATCCTTTGTGCTTCTTTCATTTGAACGTAAGTAGCTGGGACTATAGAAATTGATGAAGCTGGCTTACAATGGCTTTGGGTATATGCTACGTCCAAGCAATGATGAAGACACTGAGTAAATGCACAAGAAAGGTGGGAATGAGGTAGAGAAGGTGCTGAGACAACGTCTGAGGATATCTTGGTGGCAAGAACAGGATTGGCAAGAATACAACCTGAGAAGCAATAGAACCAAGGATTTTCTCTTTCTTCTGGTACTCTTAAAGCAGTCAGGCTGATGGCAACATCTTAATTAGGTTTTTTAATGTTTTTTTTTGTAGTCAGTTGGAATTGCATCATGTTCTAGTCACTGCCTCCATGAATCTGAGAGTTTCCACTTAGCAGTTATAGATGGGGAGGCCATGGAGAGGATGAACAGTGGAAGATAGAAGAGGTTTCTTCCTTTAGAGCACCAGGTGTGTCTAAACCAGTGAGGACACATAAGTGGTCAGTTCTGCAGAGAGAGTCCCCAGCAGACAATGAGAACTAATCAATCACACGGGACTGAGAAGAAAACCTGTAGATGAGCCTGTGAGGGTGTAGTTGCTGAATCTCTTAGATTTGTCCTTGAAGGAAAGCCTTTATGCTGCTCCTGATCATAGGAATATCAACTAGTTGCAGAATAACGATCCTTTGTTGTCAAACAGATGGGTTTCACTGCTCTATCTTCTATTAGTCTCCCAGCAGTGTATGTCACCTGAAGGGGGGTGTGAGGATATTTATCGAGAGCACCCTTACCCCTTCCCATATTTATTCCTCCCACACTTCCAAAGTAGTGGCTTCCAATCATTTTCTTCAGGGGAAGAATTTCTTACATGTACCCTGTTTACAACAAGATCAGTCCTTTGAGATGCAACCCTGGTGGATATTCCAAGTTGAACGTCCTGAGGAAGGAGGCGATGAGGCCACTTCTCTAGTGTGGGATGAGGGTTATCTTGGGATCTGAGTGATATGCTCACTTGCAGATCCCAAGCAAAGGCAGGCTCAGTGAGTCGTCCAATGCCTGTCTCTCAGGGATCAGCACCAACTGCACAAGTCAAAACTCTGGGCTTGCCCGATGTCAGTCCTTTTCCAGGGCCTGTTGGCTAGGGGGCTTCCATACATGGAATTACTTCCTTCCTTTTGAAGACTTTTAATTTTCTGCTTCAGAGTTTGCATTACCCCAAGTAGCCTAAACAAGGTAGCCTACCTTGGGGCCGGGACAGAAGAAGAATGGAATGGGGCAGTATGCCGAGGGGTAACCCTGGAATAGCTCAGGATTCCAGATTGCATGATTACTTCAGAATCCAGCTCTCTCCATGACATGACATGACAATTGGTATACTTTTCCGTGCCATAGTCTACCCAACTGTGAAATAGCCAGATAATACACTTACCTCTACGAAGGGCAGAGGGGCCTATGGGCCACCCTGCAAGTGAATAACCTGCCAAGCACTCAACAGAAGTAGGGGGATGCAGCAGAAAACTGTCAAAGCATCATTGCAACATGGACCCCAATACCCATCCCGGACCCACCCACATTCCACCCAGGCTGGACAGCGAGGAGGTGGGAGGGTAAGAAGGTAGGGGAGGGGCACAGGCATGCATCACACCCTTTTCTTCTCCTCTCCACCCACCAAGAAAGAGTTGGCATAGTTACAGGTTATAGTGTATGGGGTGGGGGATGGGGGGGTGCAAGAGACAGCGGTAATTGGATAACTGGAGCAAAACATGGGAAATAACTTATTATGGTAATGAGGAGTTGAGGCTGCAGAGCTGCCCATAAGGTGGGAAAGGAGGACTGGAAATAAGCTAAGGCTCAGAAGGCAGAGATGATACCGAAACAGGGTGAGAGTGAGAATACAGGAGGGAAGAGAACAAAAAAAGTCCGCTGGTCAAAAGAAGAAAGGAGGAGAAGGGAAGAAAAAGCGGGGACAAAATACATAGTTGCTTTTCTTTTTTGTTGTTTTCCAGTTTGTTTAAAGATTTTCTTTCTTTCTTTTTTTTTTTAAAGAATCTCACACCTGATATTCCACGTTCCATCCATTTCGGTTCACCAAGGGAAATGAAGAAATTCTCTTGCCTTTCGTATTCCTCCTCATCTACTATGTTAACCCTTACGGTTTTCCTGTAGGGACAACAAGAGAGAGAGTGTGTCGACCGGGTGGGTTGAGTGGTTGGTCACCTGCAGCACAGCCTTTAAAATCATTCCCCGTCGCTCTTGGCACATGCAGCCCAGGCCCACCATGGTGGCTTTTGGCGGAACTATGGTGGACTGTGTCGTTCTCACATATTTTTAAAAATGGTCTTAGTTTTTCTTATCTCCTTGGTCATGGTTGTTCTCACGGGTAACAGGGGAAAGGAGCCAGGAGGACAGGAAGGGAATAGGAAGAAAGAGGGGGGGGTGGGCGATGGTGGGGAGGAGTCACTTTAGATCCTGCTGACAGTTAGTAGGGGATGAGTGGGGAGGCACATTCCACTGGCTGTCACATGGTAGCGGTGGCACTTTGGCATTTCTTTGGGCAGTGGGTAAAGCACTGGCCCATCAAGAGTGACACAGGACCCTTCCATAGCAGAAAACATGGTCAACAGAACCCAAAGCCTTTTTTCCTTTCTTTAGGTGTATACCCACTTCTCACATGAGCCTCATAAAGAAAATTTTTATAAGGACAGGAAAGGAAAGGAGAGGAGGGGAGGGGAGGGGAGGGGAGAGGAGAGGAGAGGAGAGGAGAAGAGAGGAGAGGGAGAGAGAGGGAGAAGGAGAGAGAGAGCGAGAAGGAGGGAGAGATACGGAGAGAGAGGCAGAATTCTATTCTTTTTCTTGTCCTTTATCTCTTAGGGCTTCAACTGTGGGAATTAAAATAAGTATCTACAGTATTAACCACAACATGAAATAGGTATCCTTTAGTATCTGCAGTGGATGCACTCCTGAAAACGGTGAAGAAAATGAGGTAACTCAAATTCTAAATCTCCTTTTTGGCTTCTACCATATAACGGTGCTGTGTTCCAAGGCTGTTTCCTTAAATACTGATTATCATGGGTCTGGGGACAAGGTGATGAAGGTTTCCGTTCATCTCTGGGTGTCTCAGCACAACATAATGTCTTTTAGAAATGAATCACCCAGGGAAATCACTCCTCTCCAAAGGCTTGTCTGAAGATGGCTCAGGCCCATCATCATACGGAGAAGGTGCTCTCTGGACCTGACTCTTACTTTGTGGCTTCTCCTGATCCTTCATGGAGCTACACAGGTTGTCACTAATGAGAAGTGATTGTTATTTTCTGCTTGTGTTCTTGACCTGGGACCTCAATGCTCTCTAAGGGGCAAAAAGGTGCCAACGAATGATAGCCTAAAATGTCTCCTCAGATCCTCTGATCTTCAAAGATGTGCTAAGCTTGGTGATCTGCAAAAGACTAGACTGAACTGAGCTGGTTCACAGGGTAAAAGATTTGCTATGCACTTGCATTGTGCATGTGTATTTTATACGTACTTTTTTGGGTCATCTTTTGGGCACTTTTTTGCTACCTTTGCATGCCTTACCCAGTGGACAAAAACAAAGTTTGCTGATTGTCAAGAAGCATTTTCCAGGATTTTCTTTCCAAGGTCTGGATATGGGAACCTGGAATTGTGTACAAGGGGTGAACCTGGCCTGTTTTCCTGCTGCAGGGACCCTGCTGAGGGATGGGAATGGGGCCGTCTGCAACCCGGGCAGGGCTGGAGGGTCATGATCAATGTCTAGGCCAGGGAAGGCCCACCGCCCCGGGTCCCAGCAGCTCCCTCCCACAGTAGGGCCTGTCAGGAGAGGATTTTTCTGACTTCCCTGTTGGAGACTTGGGATGGATGGGGTCATTTAAGTTGAAGCTGAAGTCTCCATCCATTCTGAGAAATCTCCTGGACTTCTTGGAGAGGCTTCGTCCCAGGCCAGGTTCCTCTCTCCCACTATCCTTACCCTGTCTCCACGTCTAGATGCTCTTCAGAAAACTAGGGGACAAGGCAGGTAGGTCTTTGATCTAGACCTGTAATTCAAACCTGCGTTTTTAGCTCTATCAAGGTCAAGGAGAGAAATACACCTTATTAGTAGGGATGTGGCTGATGAGATGGCTCCTGAGGCCTGTTTTGGGGAGCGAGGTGAACCCCAAATAGAAAAATAGAACCAAAATCCCAGTATGATGATTCCTCATTTCCAGGGACTATTAGCTGAGTCCTGAGAGTAATCTGTGGAAATCCGTGCTGAGAGCCTCTGTGAACCTCCCACTGCTGCCGTGCTGCCTGATGCTGTGCTATCTGGCCTGTACCTTTCCGGGATACTAAGCCATTCCGAAGAAGCAGAGAGCCTCACATAAGATTCTCCCAGGGTTCTGGCCATCCCCTTCTCTCTCCCTCTCTCTTTGCATCCCATCTCCCCACCCCACACAATCCACATTACCATTGGCACTTGAGCATCCACTTATGTATATACCATGTGACAACCTGGCAGGTGTTAGGACAGAGCTGGGAGCAGGGACAGGAAAAAGGAAAGGGAGAGTGAAAAAAGATCCAAACAGAGAATAAGAGAGGAAACAAGAGAAGGGGAACCAGAGAGGTAGAAGAAAAGAGGGGGAGAAGGAGACGAATGGATTGGAGAAAGAAAGAAACAGAAGAGGAAAGAAGAATGTTAACATTAGTGTGGAGGACAGGGTACTACACCTTTCTGAAAACTCATATCCACCATGCGGGGGCCCATCATCTCAATGAAGTAATTCTTGTTTTTCTCATACGCCTCATCATCAATTACCTTGATGTGAATTGTTTTGCTGTGGATGGAAAGATAAGTATCATAAGCAGGGGGCAGAGTGGGGGCAAACCAGCCAGGAGAGGATACAGGAAGAGAAGGAACCAATGAGAAGATCCAGAAAAGTCAAAGTCTGCCCCAACACTGCAGAAGCATGGAGGACAGCCGCTGCCCCGGGCCCCCTCCAGCCTCCCTGGGCTCCTCCTGGGCTCCCTGTGGTGTGAGGCAGGATCACACTACAAGACGGCAAAGAGCTCAGGCTTTAAAGTCAAAGGCTCTGGGCTCTAGGCTGGGTATGCTGTATTACCTTGGGCAAATCATTTCACTGATACACAAACCAGACAAACAATGCTTACAGCATCACAGGGCAGCTGGGAGAGCAATGAAATGACAGACAAATAAAGAGATGAGCATTCAGAACCTCCTGTAATGTTTATTTCCTTATCTCTCTTGCTTTCGGGACAAGGAAGAAGTCTTTGACTTTTGCAATCTGCTAATGTTGACCTGAAAGGTTTACTTTATAGAAAGGGCAGAAGGTGGGGGACAAGTTGGCCTGGGGGAGTCTTCCCAGGAAACGGTAGAACCTCTTCCTCTCTCCACTGCAGTGACTTCCCAGGGGGGTCAGGAGGGTCATTTGCGGATGGCCTAAAAACTACACCCCCCAAAAACTATCTCCAAATGAGCTTTTGCAGTCTCGGGGATATTCTGGTTGGGTGCACATTAGCCCTGGGGCACTCTGAATTATGATTACTTTATAAGTCCTACAATTATCTTATGAATAGCGCAATTACATTGGTTTTTATATTAAAAGGTATTATTTCATTAATGTGAAAATTTAAAAATATAAAACAATTTTAGTAACCCTATTTTTTTAAATAAAAAATAGATTATGGGAGCTTGAGAAATGCAGGTGGACCTAGGCCTCCCCCAACCTTTGCTTAACGAGGATGACCAGACTAGACGCTTGGTCCTCTCCAGGAGGGTGTGTGTGTGTGTGGCGGGGTGCGTGGTGGTGGGGAGGGGGGGTGGTTCAGACCCCCTGCTGGAGCCCTGGAAGGCTGCCCATGGAATGCACCCTTTCAGTTGCTGGTGTCTCAAAGCCTGCCCTTTGTGGAGGAGACTTCGGCCCCTCCCTTTATTTTTTTATAAAGTACAGATACCTTTACATCCTGGCTCAGAATAATCTCTGCTCTCCTGAGCTTTCCCAAGTCTCGGTAAGGCTGTGGATGTCCACAGAGCTTCCACTGTCCTCACTGTTGCTCCTGTAGAATCCAATGTTGGGGCCATCCTTCTCGAAGTGAATGTAACAGCAGTTACTAAGACAGCCCTGGCCCTGCCACCCCAACACACACGAGAAAAAGACTCCTGACCCTCATCACCCCAGTCGCAGAAAGACCTGGCTAGCCACCAGAGAAAGCACAAGGACTCAGCCTGTGAAAGGCCACATCCTGTGGCCTCCGTCTTCCAGGTCAGGGGCACTGGTAGAGTGAGTGCACTGGTGGTGGAGACCGATGGCCTGGGTTCAAGTCCAGCCTTTACCCCTCAACTAGCTGTGTGACCTTGGGCAACTTGATAAAGCTTTCCAAGTCTCATTATCAATGAAATTAATAAAACTCACTTCATAGTGTTCCTAAACGAGATAATGCATGTAAAATACTTGGTGGGATGTATGTCACCTAGTAAGTGTTTAATATATAGCAACCATTATTACTAAGAGTAATCATGAGCCCAATTTGGTGGTTTGAGAGTAAGCCACGTAAAGGAACTCCCATCATCACCAGTCATTAAGTCAGAAAAAAATTGACAAATTGACCTGGTGACCTCAGGGGTGGCATAGGCTGAAAACAGAAGTTAGGTCATAAAAGGTTTGAAATAAACAAAATGACAGCTCCAAAATGGGTTATTAGAACAGCTTGGGGAGTTAAGGATGATAACACAGAGAGCAGTTCTCATATTCTCTCAAAATCTGGCCTTGTGCCCCTGTTCAGTGACAAGTTCTGAGCTGGACATCTCATGTGTTTCAGACAAAATAGCATTGCTTATGCTCATTTTTAATTTTAGTGAATAGATAAACAGAAAAAGAGAAGTCATCAACATCTTAATTAAAGACAGAGAAAAGAGGACAGGCATTAAGCAGCAGCAAGAGAAACTTAGGTTAGCTAGTTGGAAGAACCTGTTGGAGGATGGGATGAGTGAAGGAGGCAGGCATAGGATTTCCCCGCTGAGATCATTCACGAGGAAGGCATCACATCTGCTTGAAGTTAAGGCACTACCTTGCCTGGAGGCTAGAGAAATCCCTTCCAGCTTTTGAAAACTGAGAAAGGTCTTGCTTCTACTTGAGCCACAAATAGGCTATGAGAACATTTAAATTTAGTAAGAATCATCAGCCAGGTCTTGAATCCTCTTTCCAAACCTGTTCTTCCCCATCTCGGTCAATGGCACTATCACCTACAGAACTGCTCGAGCCCTGCCCGAAACCTGAGTCACCGCCTGATTCCTTCCTTTCTCTCACCGCCACTCCTCGGGCACACCCTTGTGCCACATCTAACCCACCACCACCTTTCCCTCTGCTACCGAGAGTTAGATAAAAGCACCATCCATTGCCTCGCATTTGGACTGTGTAGTAGTTTCCTCCTGCTGCATTGCATTCCTTCTCCAATCCCTTCCTGCCATAACAGCTAAGGTTTTTGTTTTTTGTTTTTTTTAATTAAAAATGCAATTCAAGGCCAATGACTGTTACTAAATATACAAATATAAAAATGTTTTTGCATGTGGGAAAGCAAATGAATGTCAACCATGTAGAAATTTGAAAAAGGGATGGTATTCAGGAAAACACATAATCAAAGCAAACTGGAGTCTATGGTCAACAGTAACATTGTAATATACCTCCATTAAATGTAACAAAGGCAATATGCCAATGCTAAATGTATATGAGAGGGGGATATAGGGGAGTAATATGGGATTCTTGGTAGTGGTGTTATTTGCTGTCCTTAGTAGTATATTGTATTTTATGACATGTTATTTTTCTTTTTATCATTTTTTCTTATTGCTAAAAAAAACAACAACAATTTTTCTTGTAGTAATCAGTATGTTCAAGTGCTGATTGTGGTGATAAATGTACAACTTTATGATGATACCATGAACAACTGATTGTACACTGTGGATAAATGTATGGTATGTGAACATAACTCTATAAAATTGTAGGAAAATATATATATAGGAGTAAAAGTGTTGGAGAAAACATGGTGAGAGGGATGATGCCTCACCAATATGGACCAACTACAATGTGTAAACTCAGAATTGAATCTTAGAACATAGCCTAACGTGGACACAATAATTGTAATAGTCCCTAGATTGTAAGCTCTTACAGCAGTTAACTCTATCCCTGAATTGTAAGGCCTGTCTCTAAACTTTGAGATGCTGATCCCCTAGCGTATAACCTGATTGGTCTCTGGAACAATGCATATCTCTGAGACACCTGAAACTCAGAGCTAGAGCTTGGCAGATATGAATGTCAGTATTAGTGCATACAGCCACTGTCAAAAAAAAAAAAAAGCTGAAAAAGAGCCCAGACTTCAATTAGTGATATGAATGAAGCAGATCTGGTTAAGGGCAAGCCAGGCCAAAGGGTAAAGGTTGAAACTGATTGTGCTTTAAAACTTCAACTTTCATATGAGACCAAGGGAATAGATATCTATTTGGTACAGGATCTAAATTTTCTAAACGGTACAACTCTACAGTCGATTTGTTCAAACACCACAATTGCATGGAACTTTGAATAGGAAGTGAGATACGGTAGGTTAGTAGAGGCTGGAGTGAAATAGTGACACATCCTAGAGTAATTTGGGCAGATAATAAAAAATATATTTACAGCTTCCCCCTCCCCAGCCCTGGGGATCTGGGGGAAGGTGTGGATGTGTTGGACATCCTCACTTGGACTGGTGTTGGTGTTGTCACAAACATTGGGACTGGTGGTTTGATGTGCTGAGCCCTCGAGCATGGGACTTGCCCTTATGAAGCTCATTACAAAGGAGAGTCTGAACTTGTATGTAATGGTGCCTAAGAGTCTCCCCCCGAGTACCTCTTTGTTGCTCAGATGTAGCCCTCTCTCTCTCTCTAACTGAGCCATCTCGACAGGTGAACTCGCTGCCCTCCCCCCTACGTGGGACCCGACTCCCAGGGTTGTAAATCTCCCTGGCAACGCAGAGTATGACTCCCGGGGATGAATGTGGACCCAGCATCGTGGGACTGAGAGTATCTTCTTGACCAAAAGGGGGATGCAAAATGAGACAAAATAGTTTCAGTGGCTGAGAGATTCCAAATAGAGTCGAGAGGCCACTCTGGTGGACATTCTTATGCATTATATAGATAACACCTCTTAGGCTTTAATGTATTGGAATAGCTAGAAGTAAATACCTGAAACTACCAAACTCCAACACAGCAGTCTGGACTCCTGAAGACAATTATATAATAATGTAGATTAAAAGGGGTGATAGTATATAAACAAAATAATGAATGAAAAAGGTGACATAACTACAGATCCTGAAGAAATTAAAAAAATTATAAGAGGATACTATGAACAACTGTATGGCAACAAACTGGATAATGTAGAGGAAATGGACAATTTCCTGGAAACATATGAACAACCTAGACTGACCAGAGAAGAAATAGAAGACCTCAACCAACCCATCACAAGCAAAGAGATCCAATCAGTCATCAAAAATCTTCCCACAAATAAATGCCCAGGGCCAGATGGCTTCACAGGGGAATTCTACAAAACTTTCCAGAAAGAACTGACACCAATCTTACTCAAACTCTTTCAAAACATTGAAGAAAATGGGACACTACCTAACTCATTTTATGAAGCTAACATCAATCTAATACCAAAACCAGGCAAAGATGTTACAAAAAAGGAAAACTACCGGCCAATCTCCCTAATGAATATAGATGCAAAAATCCTCAACAAAATACTTGCAAATCGAATCCAAAGACACATTAAAAAAATCATACACCATGACCAAGTGGGGTTTATTCCAGGCATGCAAGGATGGTTCAACATAAGAAAATCAATCAATGTATTACAACACATTAACAAGTCAAAAGGGAAAAATCAATTGATCATCTCAATAGATGCTGAAAAAGCATTTGACAAAATCCAACATCCCTTTTTGGTAAAAACACTTCAAAAGGTAGGAATTGAAGGAAACTTCCTCAACATGATAAAGAGCATATATGAAAAACCCACAGCCAGCATAGTACTCAATGGTGAGAGACTGAAAGCCTTCCCTCTAAGATCAGGAACAAGACAAGGATGCCCGCTATCACCACTGTTATTCAACATTGTGCTGGAAGTGCTAGCCAGGGCAATCTGGCAAGACAAAGAAATAAAAGGCATCCAAATTGGAAAAGAAGAAGTAAAACTGTCATTGTTTGCAGATGATATGATCTTATATCTAGAAAACCCTGAGAAATCGACGATACAGCTACTAGAGCTAATAAACAAATTTAGCAAAGTAGCGGGATACAAGGTTAATGCACATAAGTCAGTAATGTTTCTATATGCTAGAAATGAACAAACTGAAGAGACACTCAAGAAAAAGATACCATTTTCAATAGCAACTAAAAAAATCAAGTACCTAGGAATAAACTTAACCAAAGATGTAAAAGACCTATACAAAGAAAACTACATAACTCTACTAAAAGAAATAGAAGGGGACCTTAAAAGATGGAAGAATATTCCATGTTCATGGATAGGAAGGCTAAATGTCATTAAGATGTCAATTCTACCCAAACTCATCTACAGATTCAATGCAATCCCAATCAAAATTCCAACAACCTACTTTGCAGACTTGGAAAAGCTAGTTATCAAATTTATTTGGAAAGGGAAGATGCCTCGAATTGCTAAAGACACTCTAAAAAAGAAAAACGAAGTGGGAGGACTTACACTCCCTGACTTTGAAGCTTATTATAAAGCCACAGTTGCCAAAACAGCATGGTACTGGCACAAAGATAGACATATAGATCAATGGAATCGAATTGAGAATTCGGAGACAGACCCTCAGATCTATGGCCGACTGATCTTTGATAAGGCCCCCAAAGTCACTGAACTGAGCCATAATGGTCTTTTCAACAAATGGGGCTGGGAGAGTTGGGTATCCATATCCAAAAGAATGAAAGAGGACCCTTACCTCACCCCCTACACAAAAATTAACTCAAAATGGACCAAAGATCTCAATATAAAAGAAAGTACCATAAAACTCCTAGAAGATAATGTAGGAAAACATCTTCAAGACCTTGTATTAGGCGGCCACTTCCTAGACTTTACACCCAAAGCACAAGCAACAAAAGAGAAAATAGATAAATGGGAACTCCTCAAGCTTAGAAGTTTCTGCACCTCAAAGGAATTTCTCAAAAAGGTAAAGAGGCAGCCAACTCAATGGGAAAAAATTTTTGGAAACCATGTATCTGACAAAAGACTGATATCTTGCATATATAAAGAAATCCTACAACTCAATGACAATAGTACAGACAGCCCAATTATAAAATGGGCAAAAGATATGAAAAGACAGTTCTCTGAAGAGGAAATACAAATGGCCAAGAAACACATGAAAAAATGTTCAGCTTCACTAGCTATTAGAGAGATGCAAATTAAGACCACAATGAGATACCATCTAACACCGGTTAGAATGGCTGTCATTAAACAAACAGGAAACTACAAATGCTGGAGGGGATGTGGAGAAATTGGAACTCTTATTCACTGTTGGTGGGACTGTATAATGGTTCAGCCACTCTGGAAGTCAGTCTGGCAGTTCCTTAGAAAACTAGATATACAGTTACCATTCGATCCAGCGATTGCACTTCTCGGTATATACCCGGAAGATCGGAAAGCAGTGACACGAACAGATATCTGCACGCCAATGTTCATAGCAGCATTATTCACAATTGCCAAAAGATGGAAACAACCCAAATGTTCTTCAACAGATGAGTGGATAAATAAAATGTGGTATATACACACGATGGAATACTACGCGGCAGTAAGAAGGAACGATCTCGTGAAACATATGACAACATGGATGAACCTTGAAGACATAATGCTGAGCGAAATAAGCCAGGCACAAAAAGAGAAATATTATATGCTACCATTAATGTGAACTTTGAAAAATGTAAAACAAATGGCTTATAATGTATAACGTAGGGGAACTAGCAATAGAGAGCAATTAAGGAAGGGGGAACAATAATCCAAGAAGAACAGATAAGCTATTTAACGTTCTGGGGATGCCCAGGAATGACTATGGTCTGTTAATTTCTGATGGATATAGTAGGAGCAAGTTCACAGAAATGTTGCTATATTAGGTAACTTTCTTGGGGTAAAGTAGGAACATGTTAGAAGTTAAGCAGTTATCTTAGGTTAGTTGTCTTTTTCTTACTCCCTTGTTATGGTCTCTTTGAAATGTTCTTTTATTGTATATTTGTTTTCTTTTTAACTTTTTTTTCATACAGTTGATTTAAAAAAGAAGGGAAAGTTAAAAAAGAAAAAAAAAAAAAAAACAAGGAAAAAAAAAGATGTAGTGCCCCCTTGAGGAGCCTGTGGAGAATGCAGGGGTATTCGCCTACCCCACCTCCATGGTTGCTAACACGACCACAGACATAGAGGACTGGTGGTTTGATGGGTTGGGCCCTCTACCACAGGTTTTACCCTTGGGAAGACGGTTGCTGCAAAGGAGAGGCTAGGCCTCCCTATGGTTGTGCCTAAGAGCCTCCTCCCGAATGCCTCTTTGTTGCTCAGATGTGGCCCTCTCTCTCTGGCTAAGCCAACTTGAAAGGTGAAATCACTGCCCTCCCCCCTACGTGGGATCAGACACCCAGGGGAGTGAATCTCCCTGGCAACGTGGAATATGACTCCCGGGGAGGAATGGAGACCTGGCATCGTGGGACGGAGAACATCTTCTTGACCAAAAGGGGGATGTGAAAGGAAATGAAATAAGCTTCAGTGGCAGAGAGAATCCAAAAGGAGCCGAGAGGTCACTCTGGTGGGCACTCTTACGCACACTTTAGACAACCCTTTTTAGGTTCTAAAGAATTGGGGTAGCTGGTGGTGGATACCTGAAACTATCAAACTACAACCCAGAACCCATGAATCTCGATGACAGTTGTATAAAAATGTAGCTTATGAGGGGTGACAAGGGGATTGGGAAAGCCATAAGGACCACACTCCACTTCGTCTAGTTTATGGATGGATGAGTAGAAAAATAGGGGAAGGAAACAAACAGACAAAGGTACCCAGTGTTCTTTTTTACTTCAATTGCTCTTTTTCACTCTAATTATTATTCTTGTTATTCTTGTGTGTGTGCTAATGAAGGTGTCAGGGATTGATTTGGGTGATGAATGTACAACTATGTAATGGTACTGTGAACAATCAAAAGTACGATTTGTTTTGTATGACTGCGTGGTATATGAATATATCTCAATAAAATGAAGATAAAAAAAAAAAAGGGGTGATAGTGTGATCGTGAAGACCTTGTGGATCAGACCCCCTTTAACAAGTGTATGGGTGAGTGCAGGAATGGGGATAAAAACTAAAGGACAAATGGGGTGGGATGGGGGGATGATTTGGGTGTTCTTTTTTCACTTTTATTTTTTATTCTTGTTTTGGTTCTTTCTGATGTAAGGAAAATGTTCAGAGATAGATTGTGGTGATGAACACATAACTATGTTATCATACTGTGGACAGTGGATTGTATATCATGGGTGATTGTATGGTGTGTGAATGTATTTCAATAAAACTGAATTTAATAAAAAAAATTAACACACACACACACACACAAAAATACAATTCAAAACAAAACAAAACAAAATTTAAAAAGTGCAGTTCAGGTCCTACCATATCCCCTACCACTGGAATAAATACAGGATCCTGCACAATCCAGCTCCTGTCGACTTCTGTGATCACATTCTTAACTCCCTTTTTCAGGAGCCCCAGACTCACTGGTCTTTCTATTCCTCAAATCAAGTCCTTTCCCACTCAGTGTGTCACCCTGCTGTTCCCTCTGCCTGGGAGGCTCGTCACCAGGGTATTAGCCTATCCTCATCCTTTGGGTCTCAGCATATACGTCACCTCCTGGCCTTCCATGGCCACCCTATGTAGGGGAGACCCCTCTCCACCACTGGTTACTTTCCAGCACATTAGTCTGCTCATTCCCTTCAGCACACTTATTACAGCCTGAAATGAGCTGGATTAGTTTCCTTGTTTACTGTCTGTCTGTCCACAGTAGAGTGTAAGCTCCATGAGAACAGGGTGACCTGTCTCTGTTTCTTGCTGGTGTAGTCCCAACGCCTGGCAGAGTGCCTGGCTTACAGGGAGTCCTCAATCTTGACTTGCTGAGTGACTAAATTAATGATGAATTTCTAACAACCAGTAATGAGTCTGGGGCTTCATAAAACGAATCTACCTCTACCTTTTTGCAGTAAAATACAACTCATTCAGGACAAAAGAATATTTTGAAGTTGACTTTGATGGAATGCCGGAGGATTCTCAGTGGAACAGAGAGGCCAGAGCCTCTCAGTGTCATTGAACTACACACACCATCAGTTTATTTAATCCACTATATTTGTCCCAGCTACAGAGAGCTCCCCAGCAACAACATGGGATCTAACCCAATGGTTTAGCTTAGGGTTTCTGAAGCCTATATTACCCCTATTCCTAATTCCTTCTTCCAACTCAGTGGCAGTTGCTCAGTGGTCATGGGGTCAGATTATGCTGAGCAGCTGTTCCTAGAGCCGGTAATGCTTTTGGAAGCTCCAGGGCCTGCACCTGTCTCTACTGGGAGCCTTTTGCTGTGGGAGGTTCCAAAGCATGTTCCCAGCGAGACTTGGCTGTGCTGCTGCAAAAAGGAGATGCTCGGGGAGATCTCCAACTAACAGCCCGGAAAGGCTTAGGAAACACAAATGTCTGGGCTGCCTGGCTAGCCTGAACATTCCTTTGCATTGAGGACACTCAATACAGACCAGACCTCTGCAAAGGGAAGGACACTCTAACTGTTGAGTTCCTTTAGGGTGAAAGTGGGAGGAAATAGCACTTATTTGTTGAATGGATGAATAAAATATTGGAGAAGTTCTATAACTTGCTATGTTGTGTCCTACGCATTGAAAACTCTCCTGTTTCATCCTTGCTTCAGCCATTGACATAGGTATTCTTATTTCCCCATTTTACAGATGAAAAAAGATAATCAGAAAGGTTAAGTAACTTGCCCAGAGTCACACAGCAAGTAAGCAGCAGAGCTGAGATTTTAGCATATGCCCTTTATTACTCGTATAGCTTATTTCCTTCCAGCCTCTGGGTAAGCTCTCCGTACCACTCTCAAGCTGCAGCTGTGATGAAGCACAGAATTCTTCCATTTAAATTCAGGTAGCACAGGCAGGTAATAAGTGGATCTGCCTTCCGCATGGCATTGTGAGTAAGTGGCTTCCTAACCCTTTGGCTCTGCCACGCTAGAAATAATCTAGCTTCTGACTTGGTGACCTCTTCCCTCCTGATTCCTACTAAATGACACTTCACCATATCAAGAAGGCTTTCCTCTCATCACTTCTAAATTTATCCTCACTGCTCCAGGCCGGCTAACGCTCACAAAGCCTCCTTGACCTGGGGCTGCAGGACAGAGCCGGAGAATGAGCTGTTAGCTTACCGAGGGGAGCTTTCCAAAGGCTCGTGTCTCTGTGTTGGGTTTTTCTTTTAGTTTCCTTTACCTTCCTGGTTTGGTGCCAGCAGTCTCCATATCTTCCTCTGCTGGGTTTCTGACTCTGTGAACCTGGGCAGAAAGGCCACATGCAACCGTATCCTAAAACCCCAATGCAGGCACACCTCCCTCTGACCCCTCTGTCCCAGTCTGACGGAAAAGCTCCTAATCTCAAGAGGAAGTTTAGGATGCTCTAATTGATTTTTTCTCTTGAAAACAGTTGTATCATAGGGTTCCTGAAAGTAGTGTTTCTCAAACTTTAATGTGCATATGAATTACCTGGGCATCTTGTTAAAGTGTAGATTCTGATTCTGTAGGTCTGGGGCAGGGCCCGAGATTCTGCATTTCTAACAAGATCCTAGGTAACGCCAACGTTGCTGGTCCATGGACCGTACTCTAAGTAGCAGATCCCAAGATTCCTTGGAGGAGTCTCTCTGACTCTACTAAATACTTAGGGAAAGTGTGGCCACTGCTCAAATGCTAGTACCAGTTGGGAAGTGAGGGACCAGAATCAAAGTCAAGAGTTCCAACCAAAGGCTGGAGTAATTAGGTCTATTCTGACACTACATTTTGAGAGGGACATAGGAGTGCATTCAGAAGAGGGTGACTTGGATGATGAGGAGTCTAGAAATCACATTTCAAATTAATTCACTAATATTTATGTAGCACTTTCTTTGTGCCTGGCACTGTTCTAAGCACTTGACTAATATTGAGTAATTTAATCTTCACAACAAACCCCAAAGTACACACCAGGCATGGTACTACTATATTCTGCTATTCTCTCTGCTTTGTCTCACTTAATCTTCACCTGTAACCTGTGAGGTAGGTAATATTTTTTATCTTCACTTTACAGATGAGGAATCAGAGGCCCGGAAAAGTTGAGACCTGCCCAAAGTCATACTTAAGTAAGTGGCAGAGCTGAGAATCGAACTCAGACAGCGTGGCTCTAAAGACTGCACGTCTAACTACTGGGATCTGATATGCGTGATCCAGAGGATCTCCTGGGGGATATGATAAAACATCCTAAATGGTTCTAGGATGGTCACAGATGCTGCTTCCAAAGGACTAGGGCCACTGATAGGAAGGCCCAGGGAGGCAGACTTGAACTCAACCGTGTATTACGTAAGTGACATGAACTGACTTATAAGGGGGTGATCGCCCCAATCCTGGTGGTATTAAAAAAGAGGACGGATGACCACACAGGAGTAAGTTGTGGAAAGAATTCCTGCGTGCCATAGGAGATCAGGTGAATAACCTCTTATGGTCCATACCAAGGGGTGTGTTAGGAAACCAGCTCTTGGCGGGGAGAAACTGTTTTGTAGCTTTTGCCTTCCATTATGTCAATATTCCCACTATAGTTGATTTCAAGTCACTAATGTTTAAAAAACTGGCTAGCAAAATTTCTAAACTTGTTATAATCAGCTCTTGTGAGCTGGTAGGGGCTGGCCAAAATGTTTGAGAATGGTTATGACGGGAAATGAAAGTTCTAATTGATCTACAAATAATCTTGTCACATTCTAGTGTTTGCACCAAAATGGATAAGTATCTGAGGTATGAAAGTGCCTATTCAAACAAGTCATTGGGGAAAAGGCTTAAAATTCAGGTTTTTAAAAGGAAGATGGGGTGGGTGGAGAGGTTATAGTTGAAAGAATTTCTAAAATGGCTCCCCAAAGATGTTCTGCCCTAATCCCTAAAAACTATGAATATGATGAGATACACTCCCATGATTACATGTCCTGTGACACAGTTGACTTTAAAATAAGGAGATTATCTGGGTGGGCCTGATCTAATTAAATGAGCCTTTAAAAGCAGAGAGCTTTCTTTGGTGGAAGAAGAGAAATCCAGAAAGATTTGAAGCTGGAGAAGGACTTGACATGCTGTTTCTGGTTTGAAGATGTAGGGGCCATGTGCAAAAAAATGTAGGTGGTCTCTAGGAGCAAAGATTGGCCCCTGGATGACAGCCAGCAAGGAAAATAGGACCTCAGACATACACTGCAAGAAACTGGATTCTGCCAACAATCTGAGACATACACTGCAAGAAACTGGATTCTGCCAACAATCTGAATTAGCTTGAAGTGGATTTTTTCCCCAGAACTTCCACATAAGAACCCAGCCTGGCCAACACCTTGATTTCAGCCTTGTGGGACCCTAAGCAGAGACCCCAATTGAGCCTGTCTAGTCTTCTGACCTACAGAACTAAGAGATAATAAATGAGTGCTGTTTTAAGACATTAACACGCTTAAATTTGTGTTTAAGGCACAAATTTGTGACAATTTGTTACACAGCAATAGGCAAATAATATAGGAGGCTTATTTATTCTTGGAAGGCAGGAAGTGATCTAGATGGTCTCTTGGAACTAAATGCAGCATCTATTTGTAGTCAGAATACTTCATCCTGATAGTAGGGCCACTGCTTTATACAGCACCTTTGTGCAAAGTAGAAAAAGGATACAGCTCTGGGGATATAAAATTTGGCAAGGACAGGGAGCCTTCCTCTGGCTTAGATAGCACCATGCTAGGGTGCAGGGCTTGTGGAGAGCATTGGGTGGATTTTAGCTTCCACTTGGGGGTCTTTATGCAGTGTACAGACTGCATAATGGTATGCCACAGTCCTACTGGGCAAAATCTTGCCTGTTTCGCTATTCTACATACATGTCTGGTGAACCAGCAGGAATAGGGGACATACTGAGGCAGGGATGGATTCCACTGAAGAACTTCCTGTAATCTGAAGGGATGGTCAGGTGGATGGGAATATGAGCAGGTGGGGAGGTACAGAGTGGGAAGGAGGGGGCTTGGGGTCTGTATGTGTGTGTGTGGGATCATACACAAGGTCCTTGTGGCTTTGGCAACTGTTCTGGGCCCGCCTGATAACTGCTGCTTGCAGCCTCTCCATACTTATGACTTATGACTAGACACAGGCTGATCAGAGAAACCCTACAAGGATGTGGCTTCCCTTAGGCTAAATGTGGGAACATTTTGTCTCCACTGACAGTTAAGACCTGACTGATGGGCATATCTGTGGGCAAACACCCACATGTTTGAGGACTTGATGCTCATTCTGTTCACTGTGGAACAGTTGGGCTCATACTGGGCACACAGCTCATGGTTGACTCTACTTTCCCAGTGCCTGAGGAGCTTTCTTGCCTGCAGTTAAAGGGAAAAGAGGTAACGGTATGTTTATGGACCTAGGCTTCAGGATATGGTCAGGGGCAAGGTGGTTTCAAAAACCTCAAAAGGACCTCTCTGTTTCCCAAAGGTCAAGAGGAAGTGAGGAAATTTCCACTTTCTATAAAAGCAGTCTTCTAAAGTAGGTGCCCTTCCTTTTAAAGGCTGTCATGCCTTTCAGTGCAGCTCTACAGGGTAGAAGAGATTTTTAAATCACAAATTTTTACCCCCTCTACCCTTTCTTAGAGGATAAAGTCTGAGCTGTTCATCCCAGGAATTGGAAACTCTGTAACGCCCACCCATCCATCTCTGCAAACTTATTCCTTCACAATTGCTCCCATGAACTCTGCACTTCAACTCTCTTCATTACGCCCCAAACCTGCCTTATTCCATTCACCCTGGGAATCTTCCTTCCTTCTTTCCTCCTACTCATCCATCCATAGTCCATCCACCCCATTCCAGCCATCCTTCAGTCCCTTTCAATCAGCAAAGACTTAAGCACATAATACATGTCAAGCAGGAAAAGACAAAACTTCTGCCTTCAAAGTGTTTTTTGCACATAGGGGAGACACAATCCAGTAAAGCAAGTAATTACAGTAAGTGTGATAAGTGTGATAAGGGCTCACAAAGCACATGGTCTGGAATTAGGAGCTCAGAGAAGCCTGCCCAGAGGAAGGGTTATTTCAGCAGAGGTGGAATGACAAGATGAATTAGTTTGGCTACGAGGAGGAGAGAAGCCTTCAGAGAAAGGCAGGAGCATGTGCAAAAAGGCTTGTTGGTGAGAATATATGGTGGCTTCAAGAGTGAGGGGGAGAGTGGAAATAGATGAGTCAGGAGAGGAGACAGACCCGGGACATAGAGGGCCCTGTAAGCCATGCTAGGCAGTTTGGATGATCTGCTCCCCTCTCTACCTATCTAGATCCTCACTGTCCCTTCAGTAGAGCTCAGATACCTCCCAAGTCTAGGAAGATGTTTCTGTAGCATCTAGCCCATGCGGAGTCTCCCAGGTTCTGAGTTCCTGACCATTGCAGTAAATGAATTTGCCTGATATATTTCTAGCTTCTTCATATGTGATTATCTTGCCTCCTGATCTAGGTTGTATTTCAAGGGTCTCAGAATATGTCTTCCCTCCTCTCTTTGTTTGATTCCTCTTCAGTGTTCAGCACAGATTTGGACACAGAACAGGTACTCTGAAATACGTACCGGATATGTGGTCCCTGATTCATTCATTCATCCATCCATCCATCCATCCATCCACCCACCCACTAAATATTTATCAGAGGCCTATTCCCACTCTCATAGAACTTATAGCCTGGTGGTGTGTCCTTGTTCAGAAAGCATCCCTTTTGCCCCTCCCCTTTGTCTGCTCATGTGGACTATCCATCGAATAGGGGGAATATCAAGATCCAGGAAATTTAGTGTCCCTGTGGAGGGCACCAACTTATTCACACTTTAGGCAACTCAAATAAGTCTTGGCTTGATTAGACCACAAACCTCAAGGATGATCTTGAGCTTGACCATCTCTCTTTGCCACCATGCAAAGACAAAAGTATGAGTATGTGTGTGCATGTACACACGGGGAAAATTAACGTGATCATCCATGGTCTAGTTAAAATTCCTTTGTAAAGACAAGAGTGTCCTCATCTCTTTAAGCTTTGGAAAAGCTTTTCCTCCCTCTTTGCTGCCCTATGGTGGACAGTGCTTTTTTCTGATTGTGTGGGTGAGGGGGGTGCAGCGGGATGGCACGAGGTTAGGAAGATTCCACTACACATAAGAGGGAGAATATGGTCTTTTTGAAAGGAGTCTCTGTAGGGCTTTTGCCTAGTTATTCTCAAAAAGGAATTACATTTCCACTCCCCACAGCAGTGGGTCTGTGTGGGTTTCAGCTCCATATATGACTCAAATTTTTACAGCCCTATTTCGGTCCCAAGTTTGCCTGGCCTCACCCCAAGTGAGTGGAGAGGAGCTGTGGAAGGCTTGACATTCCAGGTCTCTCCCTCTTCAAAGTCAAGAGGGGTAAGAAAAAACATCAGTGGTCTGGGAATAAGTGGTTGCTGTGCCCTGAAGTTGATAAATCCCCTTCTTGAAAACACAGTGAGAATAATCTATAAAATCATTTTACGTAACAGTGTGTTTACTTCCAGCACTGAAGAGAACAAGTGGCTGGTTATCTGATTCATGGCTTTGGAGATTTTGGGTCTCTCTGTCTTGCTTTTTCGCTTTGCTGGGGATCTCAGTTTTAAAGAATGCTTTAGATTCAGGCAGAAAGGAAGGGTGTTTGAACTGTACAGATGTGAAAATTCAGGTCCAAGGAAAACCTTCCAATAATAAGAAAGAGAGGAGCTGCCTCCTAAGGATCTGAGTCAAATTCAGTCAAAGCTCCCTGCAATCCACCTTAATTCCCCATCAATCTGAGCATTTACAGAGCCCATATTTCTGGTGATAATTTCTGGAAATCTCAGTGAATAGAAAATCCAGGAAAGCTGTACTGTCCCTAGACTAGGTGGGGAAAATCCTTGAATTAGAGACTTACCTACATGAAAGATTAGTTGATTCTTTAGAAATATTCTTTTATAGTGGAATATTTAATGGCATGAAAAAATTCATGCTATAAGAAGTAGAAAAAGAAGTTACAAATTTATATGTATTTAAGTACAATATGATCCTTTTTCATAAATAACTAATAGGCATCAACATATAATATTGTTTATGTTTGGGTTGTAGAATAATGAGTAAATTTTATTTTCTTATTCTGGAACATTTCCAAATGTTCACAATAAACATGTCATTATGTTTGACAGCTTTTTTTGTTTGTTTGTTTTTTGTTTATGTTAAAGATAACAAGCCATATCAGGATCAAACAGAAACATCTCTGCTGCTGCCAATGACTAATCTTACAATGTAGAAACATTTTTGACTGTATCAATCGAGGACTAAAGTAAAGCAGAGCTGCAGCACTGAACAACAGCAGGGATGCCATTCACATAGCAGTCAGTGGGAATGCTGCCCCCTGGAGTTGTGCAGTGCAGTGGCCCTGGATGAGAGAACAGCCATGTGGATTGTGTGTCAGCTGCAGTGTCTGTCATGTTTTGTATGTGTTGCGTTGTGGGGCCCAAAGGGGTTGTTAGAAATCCTATCTGTGAGATTTCTAAATGGCCCTTTTTACAGTTCAGCTCTTCCCTTCTTCTACCAGTCAAAAGGCAATTTTTTGTTTGGACCACCTAGGACAACACTGGCTCAGGCTGTCAAAGGGTTGCAGCAGAGGGCCTGAGTCCTAGTCCCAGCTCAGCTGCAGGAGTGCTGAGACAAAAAGGGAGCATCCGCTCTAAAATGAGAATCTAGCCTATTGCAAGTTTCACAGAATTCGGTGATCCTGGGAAGAACATAGTAGGTAACCTTCCAGAGTAATAGAGTCCGAAAGCAGAAACAGCTTTTTCACAAGGTGGGAGGAGTGGGGAGGATCTTATTTCCTTTGTGTTCAAAGGTCTGAAGTTCTACTAATGGCCTAAAGAGGAGGCAGATATAGAATCAAGAGTAATAGATTGAGGGCCAGGATGAGGCTGAGAGGACAATGAGGCCTAGGTGCAAAGTTTAAGAAGACATCAAAATATTCAGTAATCAAGATAGATAATATTTGAATGCAATATTTAAAAAAATCAGAATGAATGCAAAAAAGAATTATGATGAGTAAAATGTAAAAAATTTAAAACCAGATCCGACTCTATGCTTGTGTGACCTCACCTCACTTCAGTCCTGGCCCTTGTTCGATCAACTTCATGGTCATCTGATGCCTTATGCTACAATGAAGAGGACATTAGACTAGGTTGTCAAAGACCTGAGCTTGAGTTCCGCTGCTGTTCCTTGTTGGCTGGGTTCTCCTAAGCCACTTGCCCTCTCTGAGCCTATACAAGGAGGACCAAAGGACCTATTTACATCTTGGGATTTTTTGGGGGTAATGATATGAGGAGAAGAACACAATCCTTGCATTTGGAAACTGCAGGTCTAATTCAAATGTGTGCATGTGTGTATGTGTATGCAGGGCTCCAAGCACATCCTCCAGAGCTACCCCCTAAGCCTTTCAGGAGCCCACCAACTTTCTCAACCTTTCTGAGTCATCCCTTCATCACTACCCCTGACTCTTCACCTGCCTCTCCACCTCCTCTTCTTCACCAGGTCTTCTCTGAGCAGCTCTGATGTGCCCGTCCAAGGTTTGCAACAGGTGAGATCTCTGCTGTCATCCCTACTTTAAGACAGGTGGGACAGGGAAGACTGGAATGTCTTCTCCAAGGGCCTTGCTTTTGAACTGCACTCTGGGCAGATGAAGGCCGCCTCTCTGAGACCCTGGCTTCTGCTTCCCCTGCCTTGCTCAAACTTGTATGTGGCCCTCTAGCTCCTCTCCATCAAATCACCCTGTTATGTTTTTATCTTGTTCATTTATTTGTTTATTTATATACAGACTGTTTCCCCCCACCAGAAAGTAAGCTCCATGAGTACAGGTGCCATCTCTGTTTTGTTCACCAACACCTGGAACAGTCTTTGGCATATGGATCATACCTAATTAATGAATGTTAAATGAATGAACAAATGATTAATGAATATGAGCAAGTGGTGGAGCCCAAATTTGAGCCCAGGACTGTCTGACTACTGAGATTACTCTTAGCACCTCCTGGTTCTACTGACAGACAAGCTGTGGAAGACTCTTGGCTCGACTTCCTGACTCCATCTGTGCCGGTTTGAGTGTACTGTGTCCCCCAAATGCCATTATCTTTGTGGTCTTGTGTGGGGCAGAAGTTTTGGTGTTGGTTAGATTTGCTTGGAGTGTGCCCCACCCAGCTGTGAGTGATGATTTTGATGAGATGTTCCCATGGAGGTGTGGCCCCACCCATTCAGGGTGGGCCTTGATCAGTGGAGCTATATAAATGAGCTGACTCAGAGAGAGAAAACGGAGTGCAGCTGGGAGTGATGTTTTGAAGAGGAGCAAGCTTGCTAGAAAGGAACGTCCTGGGAGAAAGCCATTTTGAGGCCAGAGCTGCCTTCCTAGCTAGCGGAGGTTTTCTGGACGCCATTGGCCATCCTCTGGTGAAGGTACCCGATTGCTGATGTGTTACCTTGGACACTTTGTGGCCTTAAGACTGTAACTGTGTAGCGAAATAAACCCCCATTTTATAAAAGCCTATCCATCTCTGGTGTTTTGCATTCTGCAGCATTAGCAAACTAGAACACCATCCTTGCTGATACTTATCCCCTTTGAATGCTGTGGTTGGGCTGCTCTTATGAAAATATCACTTTCAGGGTTCCCCTTTCTGTCTCCAAATAAGTCTAAACTCTTTTCCCTGGCCTTCAAAACATGCATAAAAGGAGTCACCTTGGCTCTGCTGTCCGTAGCTGGGAGGTCTTAACTGAGCTGAGCCTCGTTTCACTCTCCGTAAGCTCTCCCGGGGCTGTTGTGAGAGCAGAATGGACAGTGAGCATCAAATGACTGGCCTGGTGCTTCGCACAGGGCAGGTGTTGAACCGGTGTGAACTCCCCACCCCTTCTCTTCCCTCTGCTACTCTGCCTGGTTGACTTCTGTGCCTGTCACCGACACTCCTGTTCTGATGTCTGATACACACTGCTCCCTTCACTTGTAATGCTCTTTCTACTTCCAAGTGAGCCAAGCCTGTCCAGTCTCTGAGGCTGTGAGCTTGTCTCATGTCTCCTAGTATCACAAGGGGCTGGCATGGGCAGGTGCAGTCCCGGACCAGAGAAAGGATGAAGACCCAGCTACAACCCCTCCTCCTCTAGGAAGCCTCTGATGACTCCAGCCCCCGCGGAGCACCCTCCCCAGAATTCCTAGATCACTGCCTTTATCACAACCTGTCCCTGATTAGCCCCTAATTGTTTCATGTGTGTTCATGTTGACACCCTATTTAGGAGGCACCCGTCTAGGGAGGACAGGGCTGGTTCTCTTTCCCCAAATCTGGGTCCTGGGCACAGAGATCACGATCCACCTGTCCTTGTTGATAACAATGGGAGAAAAGCTGGAGAATGGCTGGGGTAGGGGGGTGCAGGCTGCCATATAAAGCTGTCTCTCAGTGCGTTCGGATGGTCCCTGCTTTTGAGATTCTCTGACAGAGGGGCCTCCCTTGCCCCAACGAGGGCAGTGGTGTTGGGGACCACTGTGCCTGCCCCTGGCCACATACCTGAACTTGGGCAAGTTTCTTACCTCTGAGTTCAGTTTCCTTATCTGTGAAATGGTGACTACAATACTTGCCAAATTTCTGTGAGGATGAAAGGAAATAATACACAATGAAACTAGCGTGGTACCTGACACATCTGTGTTTCCCTTTCATCATCTATGAAATGGGTGGCTATTATATATCTCTCAGCCCTAATATTCTGTAATTTTATAATCCCTAGTGAACTTAGCTTTGGGTGGCAAATATATGCCACAATGTAGACATGACACTTCCGCTAAGCTCAGATACAGCCTCAAAATCTTTCTCAAAACAGTCCTCTAGCTAGTCCCCATAAATGTATTAGATTTTGAACTCAATATGGCATATATGTGCCCTTCATTCATTCATTTACTCAAATATTTGTTTATTCTTTCTTTCTTTGATTCAGTTCACAATTAGGCCTCATGCTAAGCTTTGAGGATATAGGGAAAAGTAAGGCAACCCATTCCCTGCCTGTGGGAGCTTTCATGCAGGTGAGGGCCATTTGAAACATTCCACCTTCAGAGGACGGGGATGGCATGAAATAAGAAGTCCGTCCAGCAGCAATGGCTGACTGTCAAGCTCATAGAGCTGAAACCTGCCCTGCAGGCCATGGGTATGGGTACGGAGAGGCTGGATGGCCACAGAGCCCTGAGGGAAGGAACAGCATACAGAAAGGTTGAAAGTGTTGGTTTCCTTGCCCACCCTTGAGGTAGACCTGCCAGATGTAATGCCAATGGGCGGGCCAGCTCCTTGTACATGGCAGAAGTTACAGATTCAGGAGTGACACAGTGGGTCCTGCCAACAGGAACCACAGCTTCTCCCTGAAGATCCCAAAGAGAAACGTTCCAGCACCCAGGCAGTAACATGATAAGAACTTACACCTTCAGTTGTGAAGGGAAACCAACTGATTGTGTGAATCACGTGCGATTTTCAGAGCTTCTTTCCCTTACAGACTTAAAGTGTTTGAGGAGTATCAACTTACTGTCTCACCACCCATTTAGGCGGCAGTAGTATTCTTCCCATTTTCAGATGAGAAAATCACAGCATGGGTAGATAAAATTACTTTTCAGGGATAATGTCAATAACTCACTTCGGTTGAATAGCATTGACCTCAGTTAAGTATATTCTCCATTGTTCCTTCCAGTGGCTGATGCTATGAAAATATTGGCCTGTTCCATAATTTAGCGGTTAAAGACATGAGCCTTAGGATCAGAGATTTCTGGGTTCAGTATTTAAGAATTTTATAACTTTTGGTAAATTGATCTCTATGATCCTCAGTTCCCTCCTCGGAGGGAAACTACCTCATAGTGTTTTTGAGAAGATTAAATAAAATGATGCAAGTAAAACACATAGCATAGCAACTGGCACGTAATCAGTAGTCATAAATGTCACTTAATTTGATGATGAGCTGTTGCTTAAGCTAAGAAAGCAACCAATAAAAGGACTATTCTTTTCCTAGTTTCCAGGCTAAGGATCAGAAGAAGGTAAGATAATTACAAGTTTGACAAGTGCTAGTTTGGGACCAGGCAGGGTATTTTTTCTGAACTCCATGGTACGGCCTGAGGAGGAATTACAGAAAGGGTATGCCTTGAGAGGTGTTGAATGTCCTCGATATCATTCTTCACTTTCATATCACTGCACAATAGATCTTATCCTCCTGACTCAGGAAGTCTGTTTGGAAATGGGGATCATTTACCCACTGCACCCGAATGGCCATTCATAAGTCCTGCTGTTCCGAATGGTCACTGCATGCCTTTCAGAGGGTGACCTTCCCTATTATCCAACATATTTGCATATTTGCATATTTAAATTCTATGGGTTAGAGACAGACCTTCAAGGGTCCTATACCGGTTTGTATATATTATGTCCCCCAGAAAAAGCCATGTTCTTTGATGCAATCTTGTGGAGGCAGACATATTAGTGGGGATTAATTTGGAATGTTTCGATTAGGTTGCTTCCATGGAAATGAGCCCCATCCAACTGTGGTGATAACTCTGATTGGATAGTTTCCATGGAGGTGTGGCCTCACCCATTCAGCATGGGCCTTGATTAATTTACTAGAGCACTACATAAGCTCAGACAGAAGGAATGAGCTTGCTACAGCCAAGAGGGACACTTTGAAAATGCATAGGAGCTGAGAGAGGAGCTGCAGCTTACAGAGACATTTTGGAGATGGCCTTTGAAAGCAGACTTCTGCTCCGGAGAAGCTAAGAGAGGACAAACGCCCCAAGAGCAACTGAGAGTGACATTTTGGAGAGAAGCTGAAGCCAAGAGAGGATGTCCTGGGAGAAAGCCATTTTGAAACCAGAACTCTGGAGCAGACACCAGCCACGTGCCTTCCCTGCTAACAGAGGTTTTCTGGACACCATTGGCCATCCTCCAGTGAAGGTACCCGATTGCTGACTTGTTACCTTGGACACTTTATGGTCTTAAGACTGTAACTGTGTAACCAAATAAACCCCCTTTTATGAAAGCCAATCCATCTCTGGTGTTTTGCATTCTGGCAGCATTAGCAAACTAGAATAGGTCCATTCTAGTTTTCTCTCCATGGGGATCTGTGTGGAAGAAACAATGGCACCAATTTGTAGTCTCCCCATTTGACAACCTTGGATAAGGAGAAGTTCTCCATGAAAGGTCAAGTGAGTGGGGACAGTGGCTGAACTCACTTCCTTCTAGCCTGATCCTGGCTGCTCTTATTGATAGATAAGTTCCACCCCATCCCCCTTTTTCTTTTCCCAGCAATGCAAAAATCTGATTTTGGAGTTCCAGTCCCAATTTCTCAAGCTCCTTTTCCATCCTGCCCCTACTGCAGTGAATTATTCCAAGCTCTGCTCCCTCACTCTTTTGGCCAAGCCAAGTGAGGTGGTGGAAGGGAGATTTGGTTTCCCCTTCAGAACACATCTGCCTTTTCTCCAATTCCCTTCTCTCAACCCTGTTCAGGGGCAGAAGAGGTGCAGATGATGCCCATTCAAAGTAGGACATTTGCATATTTCTGTCCTATTGGTGAAAATAAAATGACCCTAGGAAAGCCTAGGTTCCAAGGGAGGCTAGGACCAGCAGACAGGAGCCAGCCCAGAAAGCCTCTGGGGCCCTCAGTTAGACACGTTTGTTTATACTGCACATCTGTGGGCTGCTGCCTTTCTGATGACATTCAGGGCATGGAACAATCAGGCTGAGTTGCTCACCTGAAACTGAAGGCAGTGGCAATCGGGGTGATAAAAGAAAACATAACGACAGTGACACTGATATAATATATTTAAAATTTTACATCTGCCTGGAGGGCCTTTAAACAAGGATTTCAAAGCACTTTCCCAAGCTCTTGCCTATTCATCTTTTTTTTTTTTTTTTTTGCTTTCATTCTTTCTTTCTTTTTTTTTTTTTTTTTTTTTTTTTTTTTTTTAAATCATCATTTTATTGAGATATATTCACATACCACGCAGTCATACAAAACAAATTGTACTTTCGATTGTTTACAGTACCATTACATAGTTGTACATTCATCACCTAAATCAATCCCTGACACCTTCATTAGCACACACACAAAAATAACAAGAATAATAATTAGAGTGAAAAAGAGCAATTGAAGTAAAAAAGAACACTGGGTACCTTTGTCTGTCTGTTTCCCTCCCCTACTTTTCTACACATCCATCCATAAACTAGACAAAGTGGTGTTTGGTCCTTATGGCTTTCCCAATCCCATTCTCACCCCTCATAAGCTACATTTTATACAACTGTCTTCGAGATTCATGGGTTCTGGGTTGTAGTTTGATAGTTTCAGGTATCCACCACCAGCTACCCCAATTCTTTAGAACCTAAAAAGGGTTGTCTAAAGTGTGCATAAGAGTGCCCACCAGAGTGACCTCTCGGCTCCTTTTGGAATCTCTCTGCCACTGAAGCTTATTTCATTTCCTTTCACATTTGCCTATTCATCTTTACCACATCCCTGGGAAATAGCTGGCAGGTAGGAGCAGAGTATTATAAACAGAGTACTGTATCATTATCTTTGATGCAAACACTATGTATTTAGACAGCATTTTCTCTGAATAGCTAAAGGGCGCCACACACATTATATTATCTAATTCTAGTTCATTCATACAACATCCCCCATACCTGCTGCCTTGCAAGTAGTTTGGAAAAGCTTTGGATCCTCAGAAATTCAAGACTCTAATGCCTTCTCCCTCCCTCCCACCCCTGCATAATTCACAGGTACTTCCCACTGCTGCTCTTGCTAACCTTCAGTAGCCAATACCACAGCTTGACTCACCATGTCTAGACACAGCCAAGATACAGCCACCGCTCAGCACACCACTCCGTTTTATGCTAGTGATACCTATAGCTGTAGAAAGAAGACATCATACATTTCCTGACCCTCAGATTTCATTTGGGTCTGGTGTGTGGGTTTTTTGAAAACTTTTGTATGGTTCTTGGTCAGCCTATCAGATGGAGAAGGACGTCATGATTATTTTGCAGATACAGGGCAAGGAGTGGGTGTGCAGGTGGGCTGATCACACAAGCCCATGAGCAAGCCTTCACTATTAGGACAGTCTCTAGTCACCTTGAAAATGGACATCACCTTTGGAATTGATCTAGTAGAATACTTTCACTTGTAAGAGCATCTGGGTTTCCCTTTGTGCCGGTTTGAATGTATTCTGTCCCCCAGAAAAAGCCATATTCTTTGATGCAATCTTGTGGGGCAGACATATTAGTGGGGATTAAGTTGAAACGTTTGGATTAGGTTGTTTGCATGGAGATGCACCCCACCCAATTGTGGGTGATGACTCTGATTGGATAATTTTCATGGAGGTATTGGCCCACCCATTCAGGGTGGGTCTGAATTAAATTACTGGAGCACTGTATAAGATCAGACAGAAGGAGCAAGTTGCTACAGCCAAGAGGGGCACTTTGAAGAAAGCACAGGAGCTGCAGATGAGAGACAGTTTGAAGACGGCCGTTGAAAGCAGACTTCTGCTCTGGAGAAGCTAAGAGAGGACAAATGCCCCAAGAGCAACTGAGAGTGACAGTTTGGAGAGAAGCTGAAGCCTAGAGAAGAACGTTCTGGGAGAAAGCCATTTTGAAAACAGAACTTTGGAGCAGACACAGCCACGTGCCTTCCCAGCTAACAGAGGTTTTCCGGACATCATTGGCCATCCTCCAGTGAAGGTACTCGATTGCTGATGTGTTACCTTGGACACTTTATGGCCTTAAGACTGTAACTGTGTAACCAAATAAACCCCCTTTTATGAAAGCCAATCCGTCTCTGGTGTTTTGCATTCCGGCAGCATTAGCAAACTAGAACACCCTTCTACTGATTACATTGGCCAGGTGATATTCTTCTGTTATGTACTTATAGCACATGTCACAGTTGTAAAGAGTCAATCAATTGTGTAATTGTTTCATTATTTGTCTTCCCCCTGATCCTGAGCTCTACCGGGTTAGGAGCTGTTTTATTCCTCTCCATATCTTCAGAGTTCAGCACATGGCAGATGCTCAATAAACTATTTGTTGAATGAATGAATGAGGGACTGAAGGATGGTATAAATCACAGTGAGCATTCTCTAGTATAGGGATTCTTGTCATGACCCTTATGCACTAGTGTAAGTTTCATTTCAAGGCATCATCACAGCCTCCACCCCCACCCCATATCCTAGGAAATACAGCCGCACCAACCCTCCCCCTCATTCTGAACTCTCGAGGAACACACAGAGTCTGCTTAGGTAGAGCTAGAGCCATATGTTTTCCACCTCCTCTCCTGCCCACCCCCACTAGACCTAGTCTCATCCAATAATCCAATAATTGAGTTGAGCTCTGGTCTCAGCTGTTTTACATGACCTGATAAAAAATCCCAGTGATCCCCACAAAATCTCTCACCCACATCTGTGTTTACGGTGTAGTGGGGAAAACACATAAACTCAGGGGTCACAGAGACTTGAATTAAAATCTTAGTTCTAAGGCTTACAGCTGTGTGACCTTGGCCAAGTTCCTAACCTCTTTGAGCTTCTGTTTCTTCAGCAGTAACGTAGAAATAATAATATCCATATCGGGTGGTTATGGGGGTTAAATAAGAAAACACAGGCAGCAGACTCAGTAAATGACTGTTCCCTTTCCTTGCCTTCTATCCTTATCCTCTTCTTTTACTCATCCTCTCTCCTGCCTACCTGTTATTCTTCGGCTGCTTCTAGCTGTCACTCCCTAGGTTTTAGGCTCTATGCTGCAAGTGTTGAGACTCACACTATATTTAGATGCCTTAGCTCTTTTATCTTTTTTTATACCACTGTGTTGCTATGGTGATAGCCAAGTGGGAGAGGGGACAGCTGGAAAGGAAGGATGGAGCTAAGCCATGAAGATGGGTGGCTCTGACTGCCGACTGTTGCTAGTGACATGGTGCTCTCTGAGCAGCCTTACTTTTCTGCATTCCATCAGGAGATGCCACAAGGAGTTAGGAGGAGCTGCTGTCTGGCGAAGACTCTTATGAAAAGGAGATATAAGAGGGTTGATTGATGAAAACTGCTCGGCCTGCTGGCCCAGACACAGTCTCAATGCCTGGAGCCTTTCTCAAATGGCTTCTCTATCAGTCAAGCCAGGAGACAGCAAATGGGGTTGGACGGAGAAAGGACAGTGGTGTGCTAGAATTTGGAAGATTCTCAGACCAGACTCCTTCCCAGAAAGAAAATCCCCTGGGACCCCTTTCTGCTGAAAGTGGGAAAACTCTCACGTCACTCAGAACTGAAGTCTTGGGGAAAGAAACTACTGGGTCTAGTGGAGCCATATTGTAACCCAAGTTCATCCTAGATTCAGTCCACAGGGGAAGCCAAAGTCTCAGACGGGCAGAAAGGAAGAGAAGCCTCCTGCTATTCATAGATTTGAATGTGGGCATGGCAGGTTCCATGATGATGATAAAAACTCCTACTGTAGACTGAGCAAGTGCTTCTAATGCCGATACTCACACATCATTTCATAGGATCCTCAAAATGGCCTAGTGAAGTATGGTTATCTTTTTATGAGGAAATGACACAGACAGAGGCTGGCACTTGTCCAGTGTCACAACGGCAGGTAAACTGCAGAGCAGGGATTTGAACCCAGACTACCTGGACTCCAAATCCAATGTCCTTTCCAGTATATCAATGGCTACCAAAAGCAATGTTTTAAAGTGAGGAATATTGTTGTGTGTGTGAACAAGAAAGCTTGTGGTGATATATAACCAAACAAGGCAGATAAAAGCAGAGCTGCTGTGGTTGAAATAGAGGGTCCCTCTTGGACAAACCATCCTCCCAGGAAGAGAGAATGCTAGGGGGGCTTCTCAAAGTATGGCCATGAAAGCACCCATGTTAGAAACATCTGGGGTAAATGTAAAACTGCTGATCCCTAGGTCTCAGTCCCAGAGACTCTGATTCAGTAGATCTGGAGAGGGACCTAGGAAACCAGGAAAGTCTGATAAATACTAATTTAACTGGAGGTAAATCATTAATTTTTGAGTCAGAAAATTTGGAGATGGGACAGAATTGCATCAATGATTTCTTTTTCTTTTTTTTTTTCCTATCTGCTTTCTCAACCTCATTTCTAGCAGGCTAAGGTCAGGCATCCCAAAACATTCAGGCTGGCTTGTTTTGTGAAATTTTCCAGTTGCCCTCTGGGTCTGCTAGTTGCTGAGCCCTGGGCTCCAGCCTGGGAACCACTGGCAGGATCCAAGTAAGGCCACAGCCAATGGCTGATCTTGGTGGTGTCGTTGTGCTTAACAGACCCAGATGTCTGGCTAAAGAAGTTCTGGTTGGGGTATAGGGAGGAAGCAGCCTATTCTTTTTTTTTTTTTTTTAATTAAATTCAGTTTTATTGAAATACATTCACACACCATACAATCATCCATGGTATACAATCCACTGTCCACAATATGATAACAGTTATGCGTTCATCACCACAATCTATCTCTGAACATTTTCCTTACATCAGAAAGAACCAGAACAAGAATAAAAAATAAAAGTGAAAAAAGAACACCCAAATCATCCCCCATCCCACCCCATTTGTCCTTTAGTTTTTATCCCCATTTTTCTACTCATCCATACACTAGATAAAGGGGGTGTGATCCACAAGGTCTTCACAATCACACTGTCACCCCTTGTAATCTACATTATTATATAATTGTCTTCAGGAGTCCAGACTGCTGGGTTGGAGTTTGGTAGTTTCAGGTATTTACTTCTAGCTATTCCAATACATTAAAACCTAAGAGGTGTTATCTATATAGTGCATAAGAATGTCCACCAGAGTGACCTCTCGACTCCATTTGAAATCTCTCAGCCACTGAAACTATTTTGTCTCATTTTGCATCCCCCTTTTGGTCAAGAAGATACTCTCAGTCCCACGATGCCGGGTCCACATTCATCCCCGGGAGTCATACTCTGCGTTGCCAGGGAGATTTACACCCCTGGGAGTCGGGTCCCACGTAGGGGGGAGGGCAGCGAGTTCACCTGTCGAGATGGCTCACTTAGAGAGAGAGAGGGCCACATCTGAGCAACAAAGAGGTACTCAGGGGGAGACTCTTAAGCCTATCTCTCTGCCAGGTGAAAAGCCCCAAAGAAGCATGTGAGATTTGGACTGAAAATATATTTCTTGGCCAAGTACAAAGTCTGAAAAAGCATGCAGGGAAATGAATGCTTGATTTCTCACTGTTGAAGTGTTGAAAGAACCATATGACAAAGGAAGGAAGTTCTGTTGCTGCTGTTGAAGGCGATAGACAAGGATGGATTAAGACCTGTAGATATCCTAAGCTCTGAAGACCTTGTGATGCTCCCCATATTTATGAATGGTAGCTTGCTACAGGCCAGATGCTGTGGTTTATACAAATATCTCTTTTAATCCCTCCCAGGACTTATGAGGTACTATTAGTATGCCTGTTTTGCAGATGAGGAAATGAGGCTGTGAGTGGTTATGTAATTTTGACTTAGGTCCCCAAGCTAGTAAATGATAGAACCAGGATTTTATCCCAGTGGTCTGATTCCAAGGCCCATGCATACTCTTAACCAAAACCAACCTATACAAGTATAGGAAGTCCAATTAAGATTCCAAGATGAGTTTTTAAAATATGTAAAATTATTTCATGATTTTTTTTCTCATTTTTTGGGGGGTGTTGACCCTACTTAGCTGATGCTTTTGGGCAATGCAGCACTAGGTAGGTGAAGGAATACCTCCAAGAGGGATATTTTCCCAATTTTGTGCTTGCTGCTTCCTGCTCTTTCAACAGATTCAAGCTTACAGGAAACTTGCTAACATGATTTTAAAAATACAGAAAACTATCAATCTATCTATTTATCTATCCATCTATCTATCTAATATATCATCTATTGCTCTATGAGTCACCTATTTTCTAAACATTTGAGAGAAGGTCACATCCATCATGTTCCCTTAACAGTTAATATTTGCATGTATATTTCCTAGGAACAAGAATATTCACTTATGTAACCACATACAGTTATCAGGTTTGAGAAATTTACAAATGATATAAAGTATACAGTCTATATACCATCTTTTTCAATTGTCCCAATAATGTCTGTTGGGGCATTTTCTCCTCCATTATTAAATACAGTCCAGGATCATGTATTGCATTAAATTGTCATTGTCTCCTTAGTATTTTTTAATTTTAAAATTGTAGTAATATATATGCAGCATAAAACTTCTCATCTCAACCACTCCCAAGCATGCAATTACTCAGTAGCATTGATCACATTCACAATGTTGTATTACTATCAGCACCATCCATTACCAAAACATTTCCATCACCCCAAACAGAGACCATGCACTCACTGAGCATTAATTCTTTATTCTCCCTCACCCCCACCCCTGGAAAACTGTACTCTACTTTCTTATCTCATTGACTTTGCCTATTAAAGTTATTTCATATGAGTGGAATCATACATCTGTCCTTTTGTGTTAGGTTTATTTCATTTAACATGATGTCTTCAAGTTTCATCCAAGCTGTAATATGTATCAGAATGCCATTCCTTTTTTACACCTGAGTAATATTCCATTGTATGTATATGCCACATCTGGCTTATCCATTCATCTGTTGATGGACACTTGGGTTGCTTCCACTTTTTGGCTATAGTGAATAATACTGTTATGAACTTTGGTATACAAATATCTGTTCAAGTCCCTGCTTTTAATTCTTGTGAGTATATACCTAGAAGTGGGATTGCTGGGTCATATGCAAATTCTATGTTTAACTTCTTGAGTAACTGCCAAACTGTATGCTCCCACCAACAATGTTCAGGGGTTCCTATTTTCTCCACATCCTTTTCAGCACTTGTTATTTTCCATTTTTTAAAAAAATAATAGCCACTCTAGTGGGTGTGAGGTAGCATCATAGTTTGATTTGCACTTCCTAACGACCAATATGTTGAGCATCTTTTCATGTTCTTGTTGACCATTTGTATATTTTACTTTGAAGATATGTTTATTCAAGTCCTTTATCATTTAAAAAAACCAGTTTGTCTTTTTGCTGGATATTAAACCCTTATCAAATATATAGTTTCCCAATATTTTCTCCCATTCTGTAGGTAGTCTTTTCACTTTCTTGATAATGCCCTTTGATTCATAAAAGTTTTTATTTTGATGACATCCAATTTATCAATTTTTTCTTTTGTTGCTTGTGTTTTTGGTGTGAAGTCTGAGAATCTAAGAAGTCTAGATTTCCTTGTTTTCTTCTAGACGTTTTATAGTTTTGCTCTTATATTTAGGCCTACTTATATGTTAATTATTTATTTTGAGTTAATTTTTTGTATATAATGTGAGGTAAGGGTCCACTTCCATTCTTTTGCATGTGGACATTCAGTTTTCCTAGCACCATTTGTGGAAAAGACTATTCCTTATCTTCTTGACCAAAAGGGGGATGCAAAATGAAACAAAATAAAGTTTCAGTGGCTGAGAGATTTCAAATGGAGTCGGGAGGTCACTCTGGTGGACATTCTTATGCACTATATAGATAACACCTCTTAGGTTTTAATGTATTGGAAAAGCTACTAGTAAATACCTGAAACTATCAAACTCCAACCCAGTAGCCTGGACTCTTGAAGATGATTGTATAACAATGTAGCTTACAAGGGGTGACAGTGTGATTGTGAAAACCTTGTGGATCACACTCCTTTTATCTAGTGTATGGATGGATGAGTAGATAAATGGGGACAAAAATTAAATGAAAAGTTGGGTGGGATGGGGCGGATGATTTGGGTGTTCTTTTTCACTTTTATTTTTTATTCTTATTCTGATTCTTTCTGGTATAAGGAAAATGTTCAAAAATAGATTGGGTTGATAAATGCATAACTATATGATGGTACTATGAACAGTTGATTGTACACCATGGATGATTGTATGGTACGTGAATATATTTCAATAAAACTGAATTTAATTTTTTTAAAAAAAGACTATTCTTTCCCTATTGAGTGGATTTGGCATCCTTGTCAAAAATCAATTGGTCATAGATTTGTGAATTTATTTCTGAACTCTAAATTCTAATACACTGGTATATATCTTTCCTTGTGCAAGTACCACACTGTTGTGATTACTGTAACTTTGTAATAAGTTTTGGAATCAGGAAGTGTGTGTCCAACTTTGTTCTTCTTTTTCAAGATGGTTTTGGCTATCTAGAGCCCCTTGCCTTTCCAGATGAATTTGATGATTCTTTTCCATTTCTGACAAGAAGGGTTTTAGAATTTTGATTGGGATTGCAATGAATCTGAAAATCACTTTGGGCACTATTGACATCTCAATGATACTGTCTTCCAACACACGAGCATGGAATTTCATTCCTCTTATTTAGTTCTTTAATTTCTTTCAGCAACGTTTTGCAGTTTTCTATGTACAAGACCTTTAATCCTTGGTTAAATTTATTTCTAGATATTTTATTCTGGGATAATGGAATTATTTTCTTGATTTCCTTTTTGGAATGTGCACTGCTGGTATATAGAAACACCACTGATTTTTATGTGTTGATCTTGTACCCTGCCACTTTGCTGAGTTCATATATTAGCTCTAGTAGCTTCCTTGTAAATGCTTCAGGAGTTTGTCTATATATGATGATGTCACCTGCTAACAGTATAGTTTAATTTCTTCCTTTCCAATTTGGATGCCTTTTATTTATTTATTTATTTGCCTAATTGCTCTGGTTAGCACTTCAAGGACAATGTTGAATAGTAGTAAAAAAATGTGAATCCTTGACTTGTTCCTGATCTTAGAGGACAAGCTTTCAGCCTTTCACCACTGACGATGTTAGATGTGGGTTTTTCATATATGCCCCTTAAAATATTGAAGAACTTCCTTTTTATTCCTAGTTTCCTGAGTGTTTATATCAATAAATGATTTTATCAAATGCCATTTCTCTGTTCATTTATATACTTGTGTAGTTTTCCCTTCGTTCTATTAATGTGTATATTACATTGATTGATTTTCTTATGTGAACCACCCTTGGGTGTGGAGTAGAATCCTTTCATTGTGCTGTTTGATTCAATTTGCCGTATTTTCTTGAGGATGTTTTCATCTATACTTGTAAGGGATATTTATAATTTTTTCTGGTGATATAGTTATCTGTCTTTGGTGTTAGGGTGATACTGGCCTCATAGAATAAGTTACAAAGTGTTCCCTCTTCTTCAGTTTTTTGGAAGGGTTTGAGAAGAATTGGTATACTTTGAATCCTTGGTAAATTTACCAGTGAAGGTCAGGAGGTTTTAAATTACTGATTCAGTCTCTTTACTTGTGATTGGTCTGTTGAGATCTTCTATGCTTTGTGAGTCAGTTTAGGTAATTCATGTGTTTCTAATAATTTGTCCATTTCACCTAGATTATCTAATTTGTTGGCATACAGTATCCTCTTATAATACTCTGTTTTTCTGTAAGGTTGTTAGTATTGTCTCCCCTTTCATTTCTAATTCTTGTTAATTGTGTCCTCTCCCTTTTTTTCTGTCAGTCTAGCTAAAGGCTTATGATTTTGTTGATCTCTTCAAAGAACCAGCTTTGGATGTGTGGATTCTCACTATTGTTTTTTATTCTCTATTTCATTTATCTCCACCCTAATCTGCATTATTTCCTTCCTTCTCCTCACTGGGTTTAGTTTGTCCTGTTTCTCTGGATCCTCTAGTTTTGAGGTTAGGTCTCTGATTTGAGATCTTTCTTCTTTTTTAATGTAAGAATTTATAGCTATCAATATCCTCTGAGCACTATCTTTGCTACATGCCATAAGTTTTAGTGTGTTGTGTTTTCATTTTCATTTGTCTCAAGACATTTCCTGATTTCCCTTGTGATTTCTCCTTTGATCTATGGTTGTTTAAGAGTACTTTGTTAAATTTCCATGTATTTGTGAATTTTCTGTTTCTTCCTCTGTTGTTGATTTCTAGTGTAACTCCACTGTGGCTGGAGAAGATATATGAATTCAATATTTTTTAATTTTTTGAGATTTTTTTGTGGCTAACATATGGTCTATCCTAGAGAATGATCTGTGTGTACTTGAGAAGAATACGTATTAGGCTATTGTTAGATGAAATGTTCTATATATGTCTATTGGGTCTAGTTGTGTTGTAGTATTATTCAAATTTGCTATTTCCTCATTGATTTTTTCTCTGGATGTCTAATTGAAATTGAAAGTGGTGTATTAACTCTTTTAAAATTAATGTCACTGTTTGCTTCATATATTTTGTGCCTCTGTTGTTCAGTGCATATTTGTTTATAATTGTTACATTTTCTTGATGAAATGACACTTTTAACAATATATAGTGTCCTTATTTGTTCATTTTAACAGTTTGTTACTTAAAGTCTGTTTTTCCTGATATTAGTATAGTCACCTCTTCTCTCTTTTGGTTGCTATTTGCATGAAATATTTTTTTTCCATCCTTTCATTTTCAACCTACTTGTGTCTTTAAATTTAAATTGTCTCTCGTAAACAGCATATATTTGGGAATGCTTCTTTATCCATTTTGCCATCTCTGCCTTTCAACTGGATAGTTTAATCCATTTACATTTAAAGTAACTATTGACAGTACAGGACTGACTTCTGCCATTTTGCTATTTGGTTTTCTTAAATCTGCTACCATTTTTGCCCTTCAATTCTTCAATTACTGCCTTCTTTTGTAACGAACTCTTTATAGTCTCTTCTCATTTCTGTGAATATTTTTCCAACATTTTCTTTGTTGTTACCATAGGGTATACATTTAACCATCCCAAATCTATGACAATCTCATTTGGTTTGATTCCAACTTAACTTCAACAGTATATGCAACTATTTTACTATTCCCTGCCATCCTCTGACTTTTATGTTGTTTTTGTCACAAATTACATCTTCATAAATTGTGTGTCCAAACTATAAATTTATCATTACTTTTTATGCATTTGAATTTTAAGTCCTGTAAGAAGTAAAAAGCAAAGTTACAAGCCAAAAATACAATCTGATATTTATATTTACCCAAGTAGTTACCTTTACCATGGAACTTTATTTCTTCATGTGACTTGATCTACTGTCTAGTATCCTTTCCTTTCAAAATGAAGAACTCCTTTTAGCATTTCTTGAGGACCAGTCTAGTGGTGATGAACTCCCTCAGCTTTGTTCATCTAGAATTTCTTCATCTTTCCCTCCTTTTTGAAAGACAGTTTGGCCAGATATGAAATTCTTGGTTGGCAATTTTTTTTCTTTCAGCACTTTAAATGTCACACCACTGTCTTCTGGCTCCATGGTTTCTGATGAGAAATTGGCACTTAATCTTATTGAGGCTCCCTTGTACATAGTGTGTTGCTTATCTCTTGCTTTCAGAATGTCTTTGGCATTTGACAATTTGATTGCAAGATGTCTTGGTGTGGGTCTCTGCATTTATCCTGTTAGGAGTCACTGCAATTCTTGGATGTATATATTCATGTCCTTTTTTTAAAACTTGTTAAGTTTCCCATTATTATTTCTTCAAATATTCTTTCTGTCCCTTTCTTTCTTTCTTCTCCTTCTGGGACCAATATACTGCATATATTTGTGTGCCTAACGGTTCCCACTTTTCTTCATTCTTTTTTCTTTCTGTTACTCAGACTGAAATTTTTGATTGTCTTATCTTTGAATTCATTGACTTTTTTCTTCTGCCAGCTCCACTCTGCTGTTGAAACCCTCTAGGGAATTTTTTATTTCAGTTACTGTGGTCTCAAGCTCCAGCATTTCCATTTGTTTCCTTTTTATGATTTCTTTCCCTTTACTGAAATTCTCTTTTTCTTCATCTGTTGTTTTCCTAATTTCCTTTAGTTCTGTGGAGGTATGGAACCCTGGAGAGTATCACTCCACCATATTTGTGACAGCAGATTGCATTTTTTTATTATTCATTTTATTGAGATATAGTCACATACCACGCAGTCATACAAAACAAATTGTACATTTGATTGTTCACAGTACCATTACGTAGTTGTACATTCATTACCAAAATCAATCCCCGACACCCTCATTACCACACACACAAAAATAACCAGAATAATAATTAAAGTGAAAAGGAGCAACTAAAGTAAAAAAGAACACTGGGCACCCTTGTCTGTTTGTTTGTTTGTTTGTTTGTTTCCTTCCCCCACCTTTCCACTCATCCATCCACAAACTAGACAAATGGGATTGTGATCCCTATGCCCCCCTTCCCCCAATCCCACTGTCCCCCCTCATAAAGCACATTTTTATACAATTGTCTTCAAGATTCATGGGTTCTGGGTTGTAGTTTGATAGTTTCAGGTATCCACCACCAGCTACCCCAATTCATTAGAACCTAAAAAGGGTTATCTATATTGTGCGTAAGAGTGCCCACCAGAGTGACCTCTTGGCTCCTTTTGGAATCTCTCTGCCACTGAAGCTTATTTCATTTCCTTTCACTTCCCCCTTTTGGTCAAGTAGATGTTCTCCATCCCATGATGACGGGTCTACATTCCTCCCCGGGAGTCATATTCCATGTTGCCAGGGAGATTCACTCCCCTGGGTGTCTGATCCCACGTACAGGGGAGGGCAGTGATTTCACCTTTCAAGTTGGCTTAGCTAGAGAGAGAGGGCCACATCTGAGCAACAAAGAGGCATTCGGGAGGAGGCTCTTAGGCACAATTATAGGGAGACCTAGCCTCTCCTTGGCAGCAACAGTCTTCCCAAGGGCAAATTCCGTGGTAGAGGGATCAGTCCATCAAACCACCAATCCCCTATGTCTGTGGGCATGTTAGCAACCATCCAGGTAGAGCAGGCCAATACCTCTGCATTCTCCACCAGCTCCTCAAGGGGGCTAGCAGATTGCATTTTAAAGTTGTCTTTTAAAAATTATTTAAAAGGAAAAACAACTAAGGACTGTAACATACTTATTATGTAAGCCCTGCCTCCAAGGTCAAGTTCAGGTCCCATCTCCTCCAGAAACCTTCTCCAGTGACCTGAGCACACAGGTCCTTTTTCTCCTCAAAATCTTGTCCCATTTCCAGTCTATAGAAACCACTTGGCACCAAGTCCCTGAACCTTTTGTTGTCTCTCATTATTACTGTCCTGTTTGCCCTGTGGGGGCCTGAGCATATCATACACCTCTCTGTTTCTCCAGCACTTGGCAGAATGAGGTTAACTTACGCTATCAAGCATTCCAAACAGGAGCAGGAATTTGAATCAAAGGGAAGATGGAATTGAGGGAAGCAAAGGGTCTGTTCCATCACAAAGGGAGATGGGAATGGGTAGGCCAAATTTACCAGTCTTATGTTACAATCTCTATATGGGTGGAAATGCTTTTGAATGCATTCCTTTCTTTCCTATTTGTACTGATTCCCTGGGATCATAATCTGGTCTACTCTCATATTCCAGTGCTTTCTCCTGGGGTTAAGGAGAAGTAAGTGAGAGGGAGATGGGGAATAGGGCAGGAAGAAGACATGACCTAGTCATAACTTGTGATTTGAGCTCATGGTTCAAAGGAAGTTTGCTGATTCTGGTTCTAAAGACCTCCTAAGTTCAGGTGCTACAGGATTAGTTTCTACTGTTCCATTCTGGAGACTGACTTGGCTCCTCTACCCAGCATCTCCCTCAGATTCTGGCCACATATTTAGAATACTTGGTTTTCTAAGAAATATTTCTCAAGCATGGAGCCCTCAGATTGAGATCTCTTCTCTCTGGGTATCCCTTTACAGTTTGTGAAATGCTTTCTCATGCATGGCCTCCCAAGAATTTTCCAATTACCCGGTGGAGTGAGAAGGGCAGTTATCAGGGATTCCATCTTATTTATTGATGATAATGGAATAATGGAGCTAGTTTTGGGGGTATAATGGTCCAGTTCCTCTCACCCAAAGGAAAACAAAATCCTGTTGGAAAGACAGTTGGATAATGTTTTACAACTTGGAGGAAAAAAAGAAAGAGAGCCAAGATTAACTTTAGCATCAGTCAGTAGACAATTGACTCTCTTTCTTCTTCCCAGTTTCTGAGCACCAACTTCTAATACTGGAAAAGGGGAACAGGTGCAAAAAACCCTTTGCATTTGCACTGGACACTTCTGTTTATAGAGTTATCTCATTTCATTGTTTCAGCAGGCCTGTGAGATCCATGCAATATGATCACTTCCATTTGAGGGGTGTGGCAATTGAGACCTTGAGTCAAGATCACACAGCTGGCAGGTGGCAGAGCATGGATTAAGCACACATCTTCAGATAAGCAGGCCAGGGAACCTTTCAATACCGTATTATTTCTCCCTGTCTACAAGCTTTACCTAATTCACACCTGGGCATTCTGAAGGCAAAAGAAGCACTGTACAAAGATGGTGCATTCCAATAAGCACTAAACTAAAAGCTTCAGTTATTTAACCATACAGGAGAGAGGTTAGGAGCAGAGACCTTGCAGTCAGACTGGCCTATGTTTGAGTCACGGCTCTACCACTTGTAGCTGGATAGCATTGGAAAATTCATCTCTTTAAGCCTTGATTTTCTCATCCGTAAAATGGGGAAAACATGAGAATTGAGATACCCTCCTTCCAATTGCTTAGCGCAAATTGCTCAGTACATGTTAACTGCTGCTGTGATTGTGGACAACAATACTAACATTGATAACAACCTATTTCAATTAAGTGACCCTGAATAAGATCACATCATCTTGGTTATTTTCCAATAACTGGTCAAGATGGAGGTTGTATCTCATAAATTTAGGCATCTTCTCTATTTCACAGACTTTCCGATCCTGTTTCCTAAAAGTGGCTGAACATTTTCTTTTTGTTCATATTCTCCATTAAAGGCAGTTTCAATGCTTGCTGTTTTCAAACTTCTTGGGCTTGAGGTCAGAAATCCCGTGGGTGGGTGGTTATCTTATCACCCTGCTGGCCATTATTCAGCCAAGCTTAACACATCTCTGCCTTTTCATTTTTCCTCCACTCTGTCTAGTCAAGTCTCCAAAACAAAAAGTTGTCATTGAAGTGATCGGACAGAATACTTAGCATTTTCATCACACACACTTTCAAAGTACTTTTCCATCTCTCTCCAATGTTTGCTCTCTGGAGGATATGTGGTATGCAGGAGTGTGGCATTAAGAGCAGGGGAAATTTAATATTTTCTGAAATTACTACATGCCAAATGGGGACACAGAAAATATTCAGTGAGGAAGAGGAGAAATGGAGTTGGGAAGAGAAATTAGAGAACTGTCCTAGGTTAGAAAACCAGATTACAGGGTATTAAGAGCCCTAGGTCTCTAGATCTCTAGAATTCTGTTTCATAAATGGTACTTGCAGTTTTTAATATAGAAGACAAAGAACAGTGGAGGTGGCAAGAACAATGGAGCAGTGGAGGAGGTTGGTGCCTGGAGAGTGTTTACATGCTGTTTACAAGGTGGATAAGAGAAGGGAAGATATGGCTAGAAAAACTGTGTAGTAGGGGAGGAATGGGAAAAGGTGAAGGCCTTCCTGGATTTCAGAAGTTCAACTGCACTTATAAATGGTTATTGAGCTTTTCTATGGGCGAAGTATGTGATAGGCATTAGGGGCTGAAGGCGTTACATAAATGAGTAAGATATTATCATTTACCTCAAGGAGCTTGGCATGATATGGCTTACAAATGTTGAGAAATAGTGACCTAGAACCCCTCATGTCAAAATTCATAACCTATAGATTTTCCATTTTATGGATGAGGGAACTAAGAACCAGTGAGAGTCAGTAAAATGTTGAATGTCACAACAAGAAGTGAAATGGATCCAGGAGTCTTGCCAAGTTTTGTCTGACTCAAACCCCAAAGTCCTTCCCTTGATCTGCATTCCTTCTTCCTATATAATGGGTTATTTTTGCTGGAATTTCAGGAACAGTAGGATATGTTTTTCCACTTCTCTCAGCCTAAGACCAGACATGGAAAGCCCTCTGCACTTGGAATATGTTTGCATCCAACTCTTCCTGAAATTGAATCTGATCTCATAAACCAGACCCCTACTAGATGGAGCCAGTGGTGAGTTAGGGGTGCTGGAGGGAAGAGGATGGGAACATTAATCGATGATCCCCTGTGGTTCCAAAGGCCTGACTGACTGGACCCTGGGGGCCACTGATGATGTCACCTTCTACAGGTACTACTATCCAAGGCACAAGCCTCAATGTCTTTTATGATTATTAAAAAAAAAATTCTCCAAGGTTCTCCAGTTATCTAAAGGATTTTTTAAATTGCTATAATTGCCCAAAAGGGAGAAATAATTCAGAATCATTCGATCATCATATGTCCTGGTCAAAGTCTAGGATGGAGTATTATTAGGATAGCCATCAGAAAAATGAGAAAAGTACCTAGTTTAATGTGAAGAATAAAGAACAAGCAGGCAGAGAACTGGTGCTTGAGAAGGAGTACTGCTTTCCTAAGAAAACTCATGAGTTGCTGTGCCACTTCCATTCATCTCCTTAAACTTCCTGGAACATTGGCTGCTGATGCACATTATCTATCTGTTGATGGTCCAGCAGTCACATAAACACTATCAATGGCCACAGGGGCTTGTGTCCAATAGATTCAGACACTTGCCACTTGATTTCATTTATTTTCACGACTATGCCATAAAAAAGAAGTCTTGAGAAGTATAATCTCCTCATTTGCCTGTCTTAAGCAGTTACTTTCTATCCAACACTCAATTCCATTTTCTGGATGTACAGAAAAATCACTTGAGCTGCCATTCACAATTTCAGCTTTTAGGCAAATCAAATTCAAAACAATTGCTACAAGAGTTAAAAGGGAAAGAAAATTCAGCTCCATCCCTCACATGCTTTTGCTTCATGGAATTTGAGGTCTATGTACTGCCTGTCATTCCTACTTTATAAAAGAAACACGTGGACCAGAACGTTGCAGTCTGTGTCAAACAGGAAATCAAGTAACCAGTCTTTCATACTTGCATAGTGTTTCTACTGTATGTGAGAAAATGTGCTAGAAACTGACAAAGTATAAATCAGATTTTTTGACCACTGAGAGATTGCAATATATGTGCATAGTAGGTTGTGTTTGATTCATTATATAACAAGAACTACAGGTAGTGTGTAGTCAGTGGAGGGAATGATCACTTGGTAGGCATCAAAGGATTCTCAGAGGAGCTGGGAAGGAACTGGTCACTCAGGCAGGTGAGGTGAAGAGGAGGGGAGAAGAAAGTTATGAACAGCAAGGCATGAAACAGGAAAAATGCTCTACCCATGTGGCCAGAGCAGAAGGGTTGTGGGGGTGAGTAATGAGATGTATATCTGGTTGATGATGTTCTGAGAACTAACACTGTTATCTGCATAGAGGTCCCAGGGGAGCAGAATCTATCTAGGCAGGTTTTATAGGGAAACCAATGAGCTGTCATCTCCTATGGATGCCGCTGTTTCTTTCCTAAGGATTGCCGTAGAGACACAATCCCTGGGTCAGCTGGGGATAATTCTATCCTCCCTATTACCCCCAGGTAAGGGCTCCTCTCCCATCAGGCTATACCCCATGTCCTGCTGCTTCCTGTCACTATCTTCTGACATCTAAGTCACTTGTCTCAACATTGAAGATTTTGGTACCTGGCTCACAGACTTCCTGCCAGCATTGTGGGTGATATCAGTGACCCCAAAATGACTGCTCCAAAATCCTTGCTCCTCAGTCTGTTCACTTTTTTTTTATCTTTAGTGATCTTCACCACAACTTCAGCCATCCACTCCCAAGTCCACCTCCCGAGCCTTATCACCACCTAGAGCTCTTCCACTTCTGAGATATCAAGTTCAAACATCCCAAAGCCAAATGATCTTCTTTACCAAAATTGCTTCTCCCTTAATCCCCTTGCCAGTAGATCATATGGACTCACTATTCATTCATTCCTGCATCCTGGCTTCCTCTCCAGTTTAGCCCTGCTTCCCCTTGGGCACCAGAACCCATTGTTTCCACCTACTGATATCTCGTGACTATGTTTTCTTCTTCTCACTCCCCTTTAAAATTCTATTCATCTGCCACCATCACCATGACCTCTGGCCAGATTCCTGTAATTATTGCCTATCTCAACTTTCTGGCCCTATTCCTGCCCACTTGAATTTATTCTCCCCACATAGCTGTCGTCATTTGTCCAAGATGCCTTTCATTACGCCCCTATATTCCTCCAACCTTGTTAATGGTTCTTCACTCCCTTCCAAATATTTCAGCATGTCTTTTAGCAGGCCTTTTCCTGGAATGCCATTACATGCCCTATTTCTTGCCCAGCTCCCACATCCTCCAGATCTCAAACACCACCTTCTCTGAGAAGCATTTGCCAACCTCCTTAGATTAGTTTGGTGAGCCTCCTATGTCAACACCCTGTGCTTACCTCTGCCATGGCACTTATCACAAAGATTGAAATTGCTCGCTCACAAGACCATCTCCAGCACCAGGCACAATTTCCAGAAGATAGCAGGAGCTCATAAACATTTGTGAAATGAATGAACGAGTGAATGAAAAGGGATGCATGAGAGAAACATTTGAATGCAGAAATGAGAGGTGAGGCAAAGTAAAATATAAATTGAAAGTTTCACACAAGGTGAAGGAGGGAGGGAGGATGGCACAATGGACAGAAATAGGGGTTCTGTAGAAGGGGGAGGAGCTGATTTTGGTATGAAAATGATGGCTCCTTTTTGGGCATGTTGACTTGGAGAAAATGACTAGATGTGGGAACAGAGCTCGGGAGCTACAGATTTGAGACTTATACATGAAGAGAATATCTTTGAAGCCATCTGCATAGATGATGTCCTCAATATAGAATTTGTAGGGAGAAGAGAAGAGGACTGAGGCTCCTACCTGTAGGAAGTTATACCACTCATCCCAATAATTCAGGTCTAAGTAAGATTTTTCTAGTCTTAATTTTCTGAATTGTCTCCATTGTTCTTTGATTTTGAAGATCTGCTGTTTTTGTTTTTCTTATTTAAATTTTTTTTTTTTTTAATTTTCCTCCCTTGACTACTCTTTGTCTTTTTTTGAGCTTATTTTGCTAACTCCAGCTGTTAATTACCTCATCACACAATCAGGCCATTGTGACTTGTGATTGCTGTTTTTATGCAACATGATGATTATTTTTCAATTGTCCTCTATTTTTTCCCCAAAAGATAATTTTTTTGATCAATACATTGGCTGGCTATTGATTCATCCAAGTTTTACCAGAAATATTCTTGCTTTCTCTCCCTCCTACCTCCTCTAAGTTTACATTCTATAAGAAATTTGCATTGTAAATTTATTCCTCCCCATTCCAAAAGTGAATATTTTTGACTACTAAAACATATTGCATAATATATGCACATCCCCCTGCCTACTTGTCAATTTCAAAAGTTCAATGCCTATTAGTAGATGAAAGTACAGTACATTGGGACTTCATAAGGGGTACATTTTACCCTTAGGAAGCCAGAATTAGCCTACATTTTCCTATTTGTGGAATAAAGGTTTTCTTTAGCTTAATCACAGTTATCTTTCAGGATTGAAGTATCAGCACAAAGGCCCTTTATGAACTGGATAATGTACTTTCCTGCCAAGGGCAGACCTTTTGGTCATTCAGAGGAACTTGTATTTTGTGGTTCTTATTCTAAATAAATTCTATAAACCGAATTTCTGATTCTTATAGAAATATTGCAATATATCCTTGATGAGTTTGTATAGCTGGAAGGAGACCTGCTGTTGAAGTGTGAAACTGCATCCCTGTTGTGTTAGATGCCTGGGTCGAATATGGAATCTCCAAGTGTAGCAAAAACTTTTGTTCTAGGGAGTGGTTCTTAGCCTTTGTTGTGAGGAGGAGTCATGAAAAACCGGTAATTCAGGACCCTCTTGTCATAAAAATGCACATGCTCACACACAATATTTTGTATATAATTACAGGAAGTTCACAGATCCTGTGAAAACCCAGCCATGGACCCCTTAGAAGTTCATGGACTCCAGGTTAAAGACCCCTGTACTAAGGGCTAAAGATTAATTGATGATGGGCGAGGGACTTCACAAACCTCAGAGTGTGCAGAAAACAGCTGCAATGAAAATCTGAACTGCTGGGCAGTAGCTACAACTCCCAGCAGGGGATGCATGGCTTGTGTACATCAGGCCCAGCATGGAGCTGAGTGGGCTGCCGTCTCTCCTTCTGCAGGGTATCAAGTTTTCTATTCATTCTATTATAAGACGTTATTTTATGGCACAGAGCTCTGATTTTACGATGTAAGTCAGCCCAAAATAGCTCTTTAAAAAAAAATTGCCTCACCATTTGGGGGTGGGGAGGAGGGAGAGAAAGAGGCTCCTGTGTTAAAGGGCTGCCCTTTTTGCCTGTCTTCCCTCCTTCACAGGAAACCCTACGTCTTCACTTTCTCTCACATCTTATATTCCCTGGACTCCTACTCTCCTTTATCGGGTCTCATTTCATTTTCTTGAAGCTGGTGCCTGAAAATCCTATATCGGTTCCAATCTTTCAAATGTCTAGTATTTATCACATTCCATATTGCTTGCACATATCTGATTTCTGAGTCATATATCATTCCCCTGAATCCTAATAGGTAACTTGCTACTTTTGATCATTTGAGTCACAGTTTCCTATGGTCCTTTTTAACTGAGGCAACATAATCTCCCTCCTTCAATACTCTTTTCAAACTTTACTGATCTTTGATTTTTCAAAGTCATGTTTAAAAGTGTGCCTTGAAGAAGAAGCCAACTTGGTAACCACTAATTAAACACTGCACAGTGATCAACTGTGCCTATCTGACCGTCATCCTCGTATCAGCACTTATTAAGATTTTATCTGTACGGGGAAGCTCATTAGTTACTGAGACAATTTGAGATTTTCCTCTCCCTTCCCAAAGGAAAATCCTCTAAAACACCATTATGTTTTAGATATAGAATTTTCAAGACCAAATTTCTCACCATGTTTCTTGCTATCCAATATCTCACAGCCCTTATACTTTATTCAGGTTGTTTGTTCTATTCTAACGAATCCTTTCAGGGTTCTTGAGATCCTAACTCCACAATTACTTTCGAAGGATGTTTATTCTTACATCCTTAACATCAGGTCCCTATCATCCTCTGTTTGAACCGTGGCCTGCAACAATGCTAGCTGCCTGCCTTTCTGGGTGCTCACACTCTCCTGTGCCTTTGATAATGTGATTGTTTCTGTCTGGAATGCACCTGGATGACTCCCAACCATCCTTTGACATTATGCTCAAGTATCCCTCACATCCCTCTCATGTGTCCCTGATGCTCCCTCTTGCTCCAATCCAGGCCCACAGGGACGGCCTTCCTCTGGGCTCTCAGGGCTCTGATGACACATATTACAGCTTCTGACTTATTTGTCTGTCCCTAAACCTCCCACTACACTGAAAGCTCCTTAAGGTCAGGATCTATGTATCCTTTATCACTGAGAACATCAACCTCCTTCCTCCATAACCCTTGCTTTGTGGTATGTTCATTCCTCTAACCTTGTGATCTAAATGGGAGCTGCTGTCTTCTTACATATCCTACTTCCCTGGCATCTGACTCGAAGCGGACCCTGAAGAAAGAGGGACAGCGTATCCCCATTTGTAAGCTGAAGATGTGGGCCAGATGGCTGTTTGAAGCTAAGTCTCCAGCCCTGTGGATGGAGCCAGTCTGAGAAAGGAAACCTGGCAAGAAAGGAGAAGGAAGGAAGGAAGGAAGGAAGGAAAGAAGGAAGGAAGGAAGGAAGGAAGGCTCGCTGGTTTTGGTCATCCCTAAGACTGCCCTTCTCATGCTTTGCTTATGTAAGCCAATGAATCCTCCTTTCTCCAAATCTAATTCAAGTAGATTTTCTGCCATATTTACAACCCAAAATCTTCTCAAGTACTATTGGTTGTCTTATGAATTCTATACCTCCAGCTGCTGACTCAGAGCTTGGCATCCAATAGGGGCTCCATAAATTTATCCATTTTTAGTACAAAGCCTAAAATCTTGTTTGCTGTAATGGAATCAGGGATTGAGGTGAGAGTGGACATATGTTACACTGTGACAGATATATGAGGGTCATACCTTAGAGCTGTACAGTCAAGTAGTGACTCCACACACATTATGAGCATCTATTTGGGTCTGAGTTTGTTCTACTGGCATTTGGTCAACTAGACTGCAGAAGTACTGGTTAGCTATTTGTCTAACCAAAAATGATTAGCTCTTCTAGGGTAGAGCCCTGAAAGACAAAATGAGGGAGACCACAGTATCTGTACTGAATCGTGGGCTGCCCAGTTGGTATCCTATCTGCATAGCACACAGAGCATGGGTGTGGGCGAGGGGACAGTTAGGATGGACACTGTTTACCAGCTGTGCAGCCCTGGGCAGGGAAATTAACTTCTCTGGGCCCTTCTTCCCTCACTTGCGAGGTGGGAAATTCCCCATATATGTCTCGGGACTATTGAGAGGATGAGATGAGAGAACACATATGGTGGCACTTCCTGGTTGTTGTTAATCCTTTCTTAGGGAATCATGTTAGGCCCTTCTCTAAACATAGAGGCCACTGCAGGGCTGACAGGTGTCTTTGATAAACATGTAGCTAAGGCAGGGTCACTGCCTCAAGTGCTGGCTTGATGTGCCTTCATCAAGAAGCTGAGGTGAGTCCTCCCAGGTCTGAAATATGCTTTCTTTCTTTCTTCTCTTCCTGGCTTGATTATCAAACAAAGTTTCTGCACACTTCCCACTCTTCCATTGGGTAGAAAGCCTTTCAGCTCACCCTTAGGCCATGAAAATGGATCCAGAGTCTCCCATTTACCTGTTTCATTCCTTGGAATATGCCCCCTGGTACCTGCCCTAGCTAATGAGTTAGGCTGAGTTTCAGTAAATCCTGACAGACTGATCTGGTTTGCTAAAGCGGCAGTTATGCAAAATACCAGAAATGGATAGGCTTTTATATAGGGAATTTATTTGGTTACAAATTTATAGATCTAAGGCCATAAAAGTATCTAAACTAAGGCATCAATAAGAAGAGACCTTCACTGAAGAAAGGCCGATTGTGTCCGGAACACCTCTGTCAGCTGGGAAGGCACGTGGCTGGCGTCTTCTGGCCCTTTCCTCCTGGGTTCTGGTATCAAAATGGCTTTCTCCCAAATGTCTCTGGGCTTCTGTCTCTCTTAGCTTCTCTCTCTCAGCTCCTGTGCATCCTTGCTTGTTCTCCCAAAGTGTTTCTCTCTGTGTCTGGAGTCCTCTCTTAGCTTCTCCAGGGCAAACTCTAGACTTCATCTCTTAGCTTAGCCTCTCCAAACGTCTTTCTGTCTGCATCTCCAAGTGTCTGGGTATGTGTTGGCCTCTGAGCTCTCTTAAGGTCTCCAGTAAACTAATCAAGACCCAGCTTGAATACGCAAGGTCAAACCTCCATGGAAATAATCTAATCAAAAGTTCCCACCCACAGTTGGGTGGATCACTTCTCCGTGGAAACAACCTAATCAAAAGATCCCACCAATAATAGGTCTGCCCCCACAAGATTGCATTGAAGAACATAGTCTTTTGTGGGCTACATAACAGTTTCAAACTGTGCACAGACTGTTCCTTCACAGGCTCTGCTAGCTTTGGCAGCATCCAGGGTGTCTCTGCAGAGCACAGCCAGTCCTGTCTAAGACCTGAGGAGGACAGCTGGCCAGATGGGGTAGGCTGGCACATTCAGATTTCCAAGGGTCCCATCTAGTTCAGACTCTCTGCTTCCTTCCCTGCTGATCCTTGCATAAATAGTTTCTAGCAGCTTCCCAGTCCTTGACTGGAAAGGGACACACCTCTGGCACCCATCCCATGGCTTCCTCTCCAATGGGAGGCAGTGGTAGAAAGAACAGCTTTGGAGACCTGGGTTCAAGTCCCAGCACTGCCACCACATAGCTATGGGAACTAGTATGCAGAACACAACTTTGCAAGATCAGATTCCCATTTTGTGAATTGCGGATAACAAAGCCACTTTACATTGCGAGAAAAGAATGAATGACAATCACATAGCTGTCCAGTATATAGTAGGTGCTCCATAAATGGCAGTTTTCTCTTCCATCCCTCAATTATAAAACAAACCACCCCCATCATTGGGATATCTTATATCTCTAACAAAAACTTGCATACAAACCTGAATCCACAAATACAACATTTCAAAAAGAAATCTTGGCAAAACTTTTTAAAAAAATCCATCTCCTTATCTCTCCAACCTGCTGAGACCCAAATTCTGGTTTCTGCATTCCCCTGGCAACAAGGGAGAACACAGCAGGAGATACATCCCTTCCTTGGCTTGTGGTGGGATGCAGGGGAGTGGGGCTCAATTTGTCGGCCATGCTCAGGATGAAGACACACTGCTCCCTGCCACCCCCTCCCTGGCTGCTGGCAAGGAGGAGGCACCTCCAGAGCTGGGAACTGGGTACAGTTTAGCAAAGCCCCGGGGGCTGATGGGGTATGACAGCAACAAAAATAATTCCCATCTGCAAGGGCTGCTCATGTTTTGAAGCACTTTCTCTTTTTTTAATCTACTTTTCCCCTGACAATATCCATATGAGTTGGATATTATTGTTCCCATCTGACAGATGGGGAAATTAAGCAGAGAGCAGGAGTATTGCAAGTAGTTAAAGCACTAGCCTTTAGGATTCAGACACAATTGTGTTCATATCCTGGCTCAGCTGTGTGACCTTGAACAAGCTGATTACCCTCTGAGCCCCAATTTGATCGTCTGTAATATGAGTCCCAAAGCACCTGTTCCAAAGGGGTGTCGTGCAGATTAAATGAGGGCTCAATGCAAGGCTTGTCACATGGTAAGCCTGCACTAGGTATTAGCTTCATGAGGCCATCATATAATTGGTCAGCAGAGAGCTGGCCCCACAAGCCAAGTGTCCTTATTCCAGAGTCTGAACTCTTTCAGAACTTCATTTTGGATGCTTTTGCTTGGTACTCTTGACCTAAGTCTATACTGGAAGGGGGCCAAGGCCTTGTGGGCAGTGAGCAGAGCCAAGGGTGACTTGTGGAGCTTGGGCCCCATGCTCTATGGAAGGCTGTAGGACAGAGCAGAGAACCACACTTCTGCAGGGATCGGACACCAGGTCTGGTGGACCTGGCACTGGCATGAAAGCCAGAGATCTAGATCTCCAAGGCTCTTCTCACATCTTTGAAACAGAAGTGAGTTATTTCTGCCTCGTCCTTTTAAATTGTCACTTAGACCATGACAGCAGCTTCCTGCCCAGCCTCCTTGCTATATATAGGCCTGGCAGCTGTCTCTTTCCTCTGTTTCCCTGTCCTTTGATTTGGCCCCTGATCCACACTTTCTCCTTGGATTTTGGCTGCCTGAAATGAGGAGCAGTAAACTTGGGAGTGTTGATGCAAGTTTTTCCATGTGCATGATGAAGCAATGAAAGACAGCCTGAAGAGAGAGAGAGAAAAAAATGAGGCAGGATGCAGAGAGAAGCAGATGAGAAACCATGTGGTTCCAGGGAAAGAAAGGCAGGGAGACACTGACAACTTCCCAGTTCCTGTTTCAGCCCCTCATAAGTTCTGTCTGCCCTTCTTTGAGTTCTGCAAGATACCCTTGTATCTTATACATCCAACTTTTTTTTTTTTTTTTTTTAACATAAGCTAGCTTTGGTGAGGTCCTGGTTCTTGTGATCAAAAGACAGAGACAGTGATAGTGATAGTATATGGTGCTCTTCCTACGCTGCCTTGAATGAGCAACATCGCTGATGAAATTCGGTCATCCGTTCTTGTCGGTGCCCAGTTGTCCTGACACCCAGGCAAGTCCTTGGACTTTAGAGGCTATCACTGAACACAGGCCACTGATGATGAACAATAAGGCCAGTGTAACTCCAAGATAGCTGACCTCTGCTTTACTGTGGAAAAAGATTGCAGCTGACATGCCTAAAGCTTATATTTGGATGTTTCCAAGTAGGAGAAAACAGAGTGGTGATTAAGAGCCCAGGTTCTGCAGTCAGACTGTTCAGTTTTGCATCACAGTTCCAACTACTTGGTCTTGAGGAATTTATTGGATCTCTCTGTCATCCAGTTTACTCATCTGCAATATGGGGGTATTTATGGTACCTAGCACACAGGGATATTGTAAAGGTTGAGGTATATAGTATAGCAAACGTACAGAAAATCCTAAATTCATGCCCTCTGTTACTTTCATGTCCTAAACACAACAGAGAAAGCATTTAAAGGAGAAGCCATGGCTGGGGCTATGAATAGATTTTGGTTTCATTTTCTCCATTGTTTTTTTAAGGGGAGAGTAGGGGAACTTGTAACTTCAGAGAAAATGAAAGCCTTGATGAGGGGTGTGCTGGTTTGAATCTGTTATGTACCCTACAAAAAGTCATGTTTTTTTAATCCAATCTTGTGGGGGCAGTCCTATTGTGGGCGGGATCTTTTGATTAGGTTGTTTCCATGGAATGTGACCCACTCAATTGTAGGTGGGATCTTTTGATTAGATTGTTTCCATGGGGCTGTAACCCCACCCATTCAAGGCAGGTCTTAATTAGTTCTCTGAATCCTTAAGAGAGCCAACACAGACCCAGATGCTTAGAGAGAAAATGCCCTGAGAGGAACAAGGAAGGACACAGAAGCCCAGAGACATTTTGGAGAGAAGGACCAGCAGACATCGCCATGTGTCTTCCCACGTGACAGAGGAACCCTCGATGCCACTGGCCTTTCTTCAGAGAAGGTGTCGTCCTGTTGATGCCTTAATTGGGACATTTTCAAGGTCTAAAAACTATAAATTTGTAAGCTAATAAATTCCCATTGTAATAACCAATCCATTTCTGGTATTTTGTATTTTGGCAGCTTTAGCAAACCAGAACAAGGGGTGGATTGTAAAAAAGAGATAATCAGAGAGACTGGCTGGCACAGTGGAGAAGCTGCCTGCCTCCTCCAACTAAGGCATCTGCAGCTATCCCTTGGGGAAGCAATTGGAGAGAAAAGTGGGAAATTAAATGACTGCTGTCCTGGGAAAGGAGTAGCAGTACTGTGGGGGGCTGGGCAAGGAGAGAAGCTCCCGCTGCCTGAGAGTGTGACGGGAGGGCTCAGTCCTACAAGCAACGTTGAGGAGGCAGTGGGGGCTCAAGAGAGATGAAGCAGTGAAAACCAACTGGAAATGTGGAAAGAATGGCAATGCAGGAGTGTCAGAATGAAGCTCATGAAAATCTTGATTGTAAAGACTATGAATTTGGATACCGCCCTCAGAAACCCTTTCAAAAAACGCCTTTGAAGATGAATGAAAATCCGAGCGGCAAGTCTGCAGACTACTTTCAGCTCATCAATACAAAGTTACTATAAACGGTTCTGTGCACAGAAAGTTCTGTGCACAGAAAGTTGTTTAAAATGCATGACAGACTATGATAAATTAGTGATCTAGAACTGCAGATTCTCAAATCAGGTTGCTTGGGTACAAAAGCTGGCTCTGCCACTAATTAGCTGGTGACCTTGAGTAAGTTTCTCAACTTCTCTGTGCCTCAAGTTTCCTTGTTTGTAGAATGGAGATAGTAGTAGTCTATAGACATATGGAAAGGAAAAATGAGTTGACATATATTAGAATGCTTAAAACACTGTGTGGCCTTGGTGGGGGCTCCATAAACATTACCTATTATCTCTGCCTTGTTTTTTTTTTTTTTATTTCTTTATGTGTTGTTATACATGGACACACACACACACACACGCGTGCGCGCACGCACACACCCCAACGCCTCCAATGCAAACAACCAACCCAACTATCAAGAGTTCTCTAAAGTGCAGGGGCAGGATGAGGGCATAGTCTGGCTGAAGGGCAGAAGTGAAAGTTCTAAGAACCTAAGCAGCCAAAAGATGGACTTGATATCAGGTTTCAGTACTCATTACACTGTGTGCCCTCTCTGAATCCCAAATCCTTGTCCAATGTGTTGAGATTACATGCTCTCCTCTGCTTTCACTCTGCCATCATGACACACTGCAGATCCCAAGAGTACCAGCCAAGTACCTGCCATTTCCTAACAGCCCTTCATTCTGCCACTAAGCCTTCCCTGCCCCCTCGGGCCTGCAAGGGGGAAACCCAAAAGCAGCATCATCAGTCACACTCCCCGGCTTAGCTGATACCCTGGCCGGGGCTGACCGAGCCCATGGAAAGGGAGATCAGAGGCTCCTCTGACATGTGACAGGGGCAGTTGTCATGGCAAGTGTCCAGGTGCTTCCAATGGGATTGAGTTAGCCAGGGAGCAGCCCCAGCCACCCAAGAAGAGCGCTCCAACCTTACCACCTTTTTGTGAATTTCCCCTTCCTATCTCCTTATATTTTATCTTTCTCTCTGTCCACACTCCCCCGCCCCCCACCCTGCAATCCCTATCTCATTATGCAATGGCATGGGCTAAAAATACTTCTGGCAGCCGTGATCAAACCCAAACTGAGCAAGATGCAGATTTAATGAGGCTTCCATGGAAACAAGATTCCTTTTGCCAGGCAGAAGAATGTGTCTGAGCCAGGGAAGGGGAGAGGGCAAGGAAGCATGTGGGGAGGAGAAGCAGGTGTTGGTAAAATGGGGCAGTGGCAAATCACAGGAGACCTCTTGGTTCAGCAGCCTTTTCTGGAAGGGGTTCAGTCCACAGCTGGGGACTGCACCCCTGCAGATGGTCAGCTGTCCTGGTCAACAGCATTCCAAGAGCCATACTGTGCAAGCTCACCAAAGGGAACCACAGCCTCCTCCAGGCTGGAGACAAATATTTATCACTGGAGTCCCTTAAACAGCCCAACACTTGGCAACTGCCAAAAAAATTTTTTTTAATACAAAAATAAAAAACTGCTGACCATAGGGTTCCTGGTAGTGCTTTGATTATAATCAAGGCAGTGCAGAGGAGAAAGGTTGAGGAAGGTCAGGCAAATAAAAAGTTTCATTCTCCTGCAAGGAGGCATTTCCCTCCAGCCCCACGGTTCTCTGGGCTGCTGGAGGCATGAGGTTCCCAAAAGGATCACAAAAGGAAAGGTGAATTCCTCCACTGCCAGCTGCTGGGTGGTTAAATCACCTCTGGGTTCATCTCACCAGAGGAGGACCGGCACCTATTGCAATCTTGCTGCCTCTCCCAGGACCTTGCCATTTTTTTGCTACTTTCCCCATTGGAAACACACTCGGTTTTCACATCCTGAGAAACACGGTGTGTACTGGTCAAAGCAGGGGTGAGCAAACTAGGACCCACAGGCCAAATCTGGGCCAGATTTGACCCATGATCTGTTTCTGTATGTCCTGTGAGCAAAAAATGGTTTTTATATTTATAAAGGTTGTAAAAGAAAGAAATAAGAATACATGATAGGACCATATGTTGCTCACAAAGACTAAGCTGTTTACTACCTGTCCTTTACAGGAAACAGTTTGCTGACCCTTGGTTAACAGCAGATTACGCAATCAAACAAAAGATACAGGTTCAAATGCCAGCTCTTCCATGGCTTAGCTCAATGACTGGGGAATTTATTTTATCTCTTTGAGTTCAGTTTTCCCAGTCATAAAAGTGGGTTAATAGTACCTATTTCATAGAGAATGAAGGTTAACAATTTTGCATAGTTTTGGGCGCATAAAAACTCTATAATAATAGTTAGCACTACCATTGAGGAGGATGGGAAAATAAGTTTGAGGTATAGCATGCAAATGACCTGGAGTTTTTTTGGCAAATGACCCCAATTGCAAATATTCTACTCCTTGGTTCAACTAGGTATTGGATACGCATCCTTATGATTGGTTCAGGACCTAAAACTCCCAGAGGTCTAAGGCCACAGTGCAGTCAGTGTGTGCAGGGATCCTAGGCCACAAGGAGTTTAATATCAGCTCTGAGGATGAGCACCTAAAGACAGAATAGCTGTTCATCCAAATCACTGCTTCACAGCACTGTACTCTAAGTCTGTATCATGCACAAGACCTACGAAAGCCAAACATTATCACATTAAAATCCCTATGCTGACTTACTGATAGTCTTCAGAACTCTGCAACAACAAAAAGTGGCAAAGACAAGGCAGTCAGAAATCAATCTTTAATGTAACAAAACTTCTGTGACCTACCTTTTCATCTTCACCTTTTATAAGTGACTGAACAAGATAAATAAGCTAGTTCAAAAGCCCCAAAGATGCACTACCATTGCATTCTAGCATCCTTCAGAATAAATGAGCTGTTGAGCCAAAGCAGTGGTAAGAAGGTAGTGCTGATGAAGTAGAGGTTAAACATGGAACAGCCACTCAGCTTGTGTGGTCAAAATTTCAGATGGTGCTCTCAGCCTCTGCCAGTTGTTCTATGACTATCCAAGCTAATAACAGAAATGAGTTGGCTGGAGGGTGTACAGCTCAGCACATTCACTTCTACTAAGGGACAGCACACAAATGACTGAAGGGTCATTCTGAATTGAGGGTTGATTTTTGGCACAGTCTTATTAGCTTAAAAAAAAAGAAGTATTAGTGTTTGTGATGTATTTTTGCAACAAAAGGGTCCAAACAACTTTAAAGTGTAACAGAATGTAAAAAAGTCCCACAAGTCAAGAATGGAAATGAGGAAACTGCTCAGTGTGGAAATTAACAGGAGCAAAATGATTTTAAACCCACCCATCAGTTTCTTCCATGTTCAATTGCGGGTGACTGAGCTTGTACCTCGGCTTGCCAGGCCTGGGCCAGGGGACCTGATCACCCCCTGGGGAGGGTAGTAGGTACGGGCGTGAGTGCCCTCTGCAGCCCCCCCGAGCCTGGGGAGCGAGGTCAAGGCAGCTCCCTTTTCCTCACCCAAAATGCCACTGGCAGGGGAGGCTTGCCGGAGGAAACCGCCTTTCTCTCAACTGCCCTTTCCCCACTTCCTTATCTTACCCACATACTCCCTTGTGCCAAGGCCACTCCTGCCACTGCCAGCGCGCATGCACCGTGGCCAGAACAACTCCCGCCCGCTGCAACGGCTCCTGCGTCCTCTCAGAACCAATCCTAGCCCCTCTCCCTTCAGTATTGCCATTTAAGGCTACTTCACCTCTTTTCCAGCCCTACCCTTCTTACCAGCCTATATAACCTGTGATCACCCCTGAATAAATCTCTCTTTGGCGCATACTCCTACTGGATGAAGAGTGTCTTGTCCTTATCGCCGCCCTCCACACCTTGCACGCCTCCCGCCGAGGACCCGGCCACGTCCTCCGCCTCGCCCTCGCCTCCGGGAAAGAGCACCCGCCGCCGGTACCCTTTAAGCAGCCCCGAGAGCTGAGGGCTCGGCTACCGGCCGCCCCTCCCCCTAGAAGCAGTAACCGCGACCGCATTCAATGATATTTTTAAGGGTCTAAAAAGTCAGTGATTCCCATCTGGAAAACTGAAATCTTGTTTCAAAAAGAGGACAATACTTTGAATACATTTTGCCCCATAAAAAGAGGGTAGAAAGAACCCAAGAGAATAGGAGACCAAGGGGTCTTCTGGAAAGAACTCCTGATTAGATGCCAGGAGACCATTTTAGCCATGTATCTGTCTCTGGTAGTGTGAGTTTTTGGCAAATCATCTGGCTCTTCTTTGTCTCAAAATCTTTATCTGATAATATTCACACATCGTCCTTACAGGGTATTGTGAGGCGCAGAGCAGCAATGTGGGAAATCTATCTTTGGAAAGTAAAAAGGACTATACAAATGTAAGGTATGATGTCTATTATCAATGATAAAATGACTAGATGATCTAAAAGTCAGAGGTAGATTCATATATTCAACAAGTAGATATTAAGTACCTAGCAGGTACCAGGCACTATTTAATACTCGGGATGTGGTGCCAATAAAAGAGACGTAATCTCTGGTCCCCTGAATTGTGTATTCTAGAAGGTCAGACAGACATCAAACAAATAACCACAAAAATACAATTTTAGTAAGTGTTTTGAAGGGAAAATACAGGATGATGCAATAACCTATAATGATAGCAATAGCCTGTAACCAAGATTGGCTGAGTCAGGGATGGCCATCCTCGAAAATGACATTTTAGTCAAAATCAGAGGATGAGTGAAGTAGGAAAAAAAAGGGTGAAGCATTTTGAAAGTAGAAAGAACAACATGTGAGAACACCTGGGTGGTGTTCAAGAAAGAGAGAAGACCGATAATGACTAGAGTGTAGTGTGTGAGAAAAAAGGTGGTGCAATAAGAAAATAGAGAAATAGGGAGAATGCATGCCATGTAGGGCCTTGAAGACTCATGTTATAGATCATGACCTCCCTTATCCTAAGAGCAATGGAAAGCTACCAAAGGGTGAGGCAGGAAATGACGAAATCCAGTTTGTATTTTTAGAATAGATCAGTGTTGAGCTTCTATTCTGGCCATGGCAGAGTAAGTAAGTGGTACAAAAATTAACGTTTCATTGAGAACAACTATAAAACTGGAAAAAAATATTTGAGGAAACTATTTTCAGATATTGCACAACAAGCAATGCAGAACATTGAATCTTGAGAGAAAGGAAGTATGTGCCAAAATCATTCCACAATTACCCAGACCCAGCATTTATTCCTGGAGATACTATCCTGCTGTGGAGGAAGAAATTGGAGTCCAACTGGAGTGGCAGTTTAGCTGAGCTGAGAAGGCAAAGATCAGAGTTCTGGGTTGCTGAGTAGGCTGAAATTTTCAGGGTAGGGTACTGGAGAAGAAGAAGCTATGTAAGTGGGGAGGGGCCAGAAGTCTCCCTGGAGCACCCCTGCAGGTCTTGGGCTATGGACAAGTGCAGGCAATATTCTGTAAGTCCCTGCCGAGACCTCCTTCTGCAAGCCTGATTGCTGAATGATGAAAACAGAAGACAGTCAATGATGGGCAGCATTGCGACAACATTGCAGTTCCAGCCTACCAAGAGTGGTGAGACTTCACTGAGCATCTCAGTCAATAGGAGTAAGCTCAGCAGAGGTAAGAACTACACCACAGAGCAAGGGCAATGCCCTAGAACTATGTTTAAAACTCAAATAGACTGACCCGAACAAAAATTAGACCAAGTTTGACAGGAAAAAAGAAACATAATAATTTACCTGCCAGGAAAACAGTGCAATACCCTTTATAGGAAGATGACATAATATTGAGACTCTTTACAATATTTAATTTCAATGTCTAACATACAATAAACAATTACTATATATGTGAAGAAACAGGAAAATGTGGCCAATGGACAAGAGAAAATCACTCAAAAGAAAATGATGCCAGGATGACCCAGATGTTGGAATTAGCTGACAAAGAGTTTAAAGCAGCTGATAAAAATATATTAAAGAACTTAAAGGAAAATGTGATCATAAAAAAATAAACAGATGGAGTATCTTAGCAGAGAAATAAAAACCATAAAAAAAGAACTTAATGGAAATTCTTGATCTGGAAGGGATTAACAAGAGATTCAAGATAGCATAGGCAAAGATACACATTTAAGATAGATCAGAGAAATTGAGATGAAGAGCAAAGAGAAAAAAATTGAAAAAAAAAAAAAAGAATGGAGCGTCAGTGACCTGTACATCAAGCAGTATAACCTATGTGTAATTGGAGTCCCAGAAAGAGAAGAGAGAGAATGGAAAAGAAAAAAAAATAATGGTTTAAAATTTCTCAGACTTTCTGAAAAAGTTAACTTACAGACCCAAGAAGCTCAGGGAACACCAAGAAAGATGAGTATAAAAAGCAACAACAGCACTTAGGAACATCATATTCAAATGTTGCTAACTACAGATAAAGAAAAAATCTTAAAACCAGTCAAAGTGACATACTTCATACAGTAAACAACAAATTATGGCTGACTTCTTTGTATAAACAATGGAGGTCAGGAGAAAATGGAACTCAAGATAAAGAAAAGAACAATCTAGAACTCTATGTCCAGTGAAAATATATTTCAAAAATAAAGTCAATGAACAGGGCTGAAGATGGCAGACTGGTGAGCTGTATGTTTAGTTACTCCTCCAGGAAAGTAGGTAAAAAGCCAGGAACTGCGTGGACTGGACACCACAGAGCAATCTTTGTGCATACTTCATACAACACTCATGAAAACGTGGAACTGCTGAGATCAGCGAAATCTGTAAGTTTTTGCGGCCAGGGGACCCGCGCCCCTCCCTGCCAGGCTCAGTCCCGGGGGAGGAGGGGCTGTCAGCTCCAGGAAGGAGAAGGGAGAATTGCAGTGGCTGCTCTCATCGGAAACTCATTCTACTGATTCAAACTCCAACCATAGATAGACTGAGGCCAGACACCAGAGACTCTGAGAGCAGCCAGCCCAGCAGAGAGGAGACGGGCATAGAAGGAAAACAACACGAGAAGCTCCAAAGTAATAGCAGAGGATTTTTGGAGTTCTGGTGAACACAGAAAGGGGAAGGGCGGAGATCAGGCCTTGAGGCGCATATGCAAATCCCGAAGCAAGGCTGATCTCTCTGCCCAGGGCACCTTTCCTTAATGGCCCTGGTTGCTTTGTCTATTAGCATTTCAATAACCCATTAGATCTCTGAGGAGGGCCGTTTTTTTTTTTTTTTTTTTTAAATCCTTTTTGCTTTTTCTAAAACAATTACTCTAAGAAGCTCAATACAGAAAGCTTCAAAGAATTGAAATTTGGGCACGTCAAGTCAAGAGCAGAAATAAGAGAGCTCTGAGACAAAAGGCAATAATCCAGTGGCTGAGAAAATTCACTAAACAACACAACTTCCCAAGAAAAGGGGGGTGTCCGCTCACAGCCACCATCCTGGTGGACAGGAAACACTCCTGCCCATCGCCAGCCCCATAGCCCAGAGCTGCCCCAGACAACCCAGTGTGACGGAAGTGCTTCAAATAACAGGCACACACCACAAAACTGGGCGTGGACATTAGCCTTCCCTGCAACCTCAGCTGAATGTCCCAGAGCTGGGAAGGGGGAGCAGTGTGAATTAACAGAGCCCCATTCAGCCATCATTTGAGCAGACTGGGAGCCTCCCAACACAGCCCAGCAGCCCAGAACTGCCCTGGGGGGACGGCACTCACCTGTGACATAGCACAGTCATCCCTCAACAGAGGACCCGGGGTGCACAGCCTGGAAGAGGGGCCCACTTGCAAGTCTCAGGAGCCATACGCCAATACCAAAGACTTGTGGGTCAGTGGCAGAGACAAACCGTGGCAGGACTGAACTGAAGGATTAGACTATTGCAGTAGCTTTAAAACTCTAGGATCATCAGGGAGATTTGATTGTTAGGGCCACCCCCCCTCCCCGACTGCCCAGAAACACGCCCCACATACAGGGCAGGCAACACCAACTACACACGCAAGCTTGGGACACCAATTGGGCCCCACAAGACTCACTCCCCCACTCACCAAAAAGGCTAAGCAGGGGAGATCTGGCTTGTGGAGAACAGGTGGCTCGTGGACGCCACCTGCTGGTTAGTTAGAGAAAGTGTACTCCACGAAGCTGTAGATCTGATAAATTAGAGATAAGGACTTCAACTGGTCTACAAACCCTAAAAGAACCCTATCAAGGACAGCAAATGCCACGAGGCCAAAAAAAACAGAAAATTATAAAGCATATGAAAAAACCAGACGATATGGATAACCCAAGCCCAAGCACCCAAATCAAAAGACCAGAAGAGACACACCTAGAGCAGCTACTCAAAGAACTAAAGATGAACAATGAGACCCTAGTACGGGATATGAAGGAAATCAAGAAGACCCTAGAAGAGCATAAAGAAGACATTGCAAGAGTAAATAAAAAAATGGATGATCTTATGGAAATTAAAGAAACTGTTGACCAAATTAAAAAGATTCTGGACACTCATAGTACAAGACTAGAGGAAGTTGAACAACGAATCAGTGACCTGGAAGATGACAGAATGGAAAATGAAAGCATAAAAGAAAGAATGGGGAAAAAAATTGAAAAACTCGAAATGGACCTCAGGGATATGATAGATAATATGAAGCGTCCGAATATAAGACTCATTGGTGTCCCAGAAGGGGAAGAAAAGGGTAAAGGTCTAGGAAGAGTATTCAAAGAAATTGTTGGGGAAAACTTCCCAAATCTTCTAAACAACATAAATACACAAATCATAAATGCTCAGCGAACTCCAAATAGAATAAATCCAAAAAAACCCACTCCGAGACATATACTGATCACACTGTCAAACATAGAAGAGAAGGAGCAAGTTCTGAAAGCAGCAAGAGAAAAGCAATTCACCACATACAAAGGAAACAGCATAAGACTAAGTAGTGACTACTCAGCAGCCACCATGGAGGCGAGAAGGCAATGGCACGATATATTTAAAATTCTGAGAGAGAGGAATTTCCAGCCAAGAATACTTTATCCAGCAAAGCTCTCCTTCAAATTTGAGGGAGAGCTTAAATTTTTCACAGACAAAGAAATGCTGAGAGAATTTGCTAACAAGAGACCTGCCCTACTGGAGATACTAAAGGGAGCCCTACAGACAGAGAAACAAAGACAGGACAGAGAGACTTGGAGAAAGGTTCAGTACTAAAGAGATTCGGTATGGGTACAATAAAGGTTATTAATAGAGAGAGGGAAAAATATGGCAAACATAATCCAAAGGATAAGATGGCCGATTCAAGAAATGCCTTCACGGTTTTAACGTTGAATGTAAATGGATTAAACTCCCCAATTAAAAGATATAGATTCGCAGAATGGATCAAAAAAAATGAACCATCAATATGTTGCATACAAGAGACTCATCTTAGACACAGGGACACAAAGAAATTGAAAGTGAAAGGTTGGAAAAAAATATTTCATGCAAGCTACAGCCAAAAGAAAGCAGGTGTAGCAATATTAATCTCAGATAAAATAGACTTCAAATGCAGGGATGTTTTGAGAGACAAAGAAGGCCACTACATACTAATAAAAGGGGCAATTCAGCAAGAAGAAATAACAATCGTAAATGTCTATGCACCCAATCAAGGTGCCACAAAATACATGAGAGAAACATTGGCAAAACTAAAGGAAGCAATTGATGTTTCCACAATAATTGTGGGAGACTTCAACACATCACTCTCTCCTATAGATAGATCAACCAGACAGAAGACCAATAAGGAAATTGAAAACCTAAACAATCTGATAAATGAATTAGATTTAACAGACATCTACAGGACATTACATCCCAAATCACCAGGATACACATACTTTTCTAGTGCTCACGGAACTTTCTCCAGAATAGATCATATGCTGGGACATAAAACAAGCCTCAATAAATTTAAAAAGATTGAAATTATTCAAAGCACATTCTCTGACCACAATGGAATACAATTAGAAGTCAATAACCATCAGAGACTTAGAAAATTCACAAATACCTGGAGGTTAAACAACACACTCCTAAACAATCAGTGGGTTAAAGAAGAAATAGCAAGAGAAATTGCTAAATATATAGAGACGAATGAAAATGAGAACACAACATACCAAAACCTATGGGATGCAGCAAAAGCAGTGCTAAGGGGGAAATTTATAGCACTAAACGCATATATTAAAAAGGAAGAAAGAGCCAAAATCAAAGAACTAATGGATCAACTGAAGAAGCTAGAAAATGAACAGCAAACCAATCCTAAACCAAGTAGAAGAAAAGAAATAACAAGGATTAAAGCAGAAATAAATGACATAGAGAACAAAAAAACAATAGAGAGGATAAATATCACCAAAAGTTGGTTCTTTGAGAAGATCAACAAGATTGACAAGCCCCTAGCTAGACTGACAAAATCAAAAAGAGAGAAGACCCATATAAACAAAATAATGAATGAAAAAGGTGACATAACTGCAGATCCTGAAGAAATTAAAAAAATTATAAGAGGATATTATGAACAACTGTATGGCAACAAACTGGATAATGTAGAAGAAATGGACAATTTCCTGGAAACATATGAACAACCTAGACTGACCAGAGAAGAAATAGAAGACCTCAACCAACCCATCACAAGCAAAGAGATCCAATCAGTCATCAAAAATCTTCCCACAAATAAATGCCCAGGGCCAGATGGCTTCACAGGGGAATTCTACCAAACTTTCCAGAAAGAACTGACACCAATCTTACTCAAACTCTTTCAAAACATTGAAAAAAATGGAACACTACCTAACTCATTTTATGAAGCTAACATCAATCTAATACCAAAACCAGGCAAAGATGCTACAAAAAGGAAAACTACCGGCCAATCTCCCTAATGAATATAGATGCAAAAATCCTCAACAAAATACTTGCAAATCGAATCCAAAGACACATTAAAAAAATCATACACCATGACCAAGTGGGGTTCATTCCAGGCATGCAAGGATGGTTCAACATCAGAAAAACAATCAATGTATTACAACACATTAAAAACTCGAAAGGGAAAAATCAATTGATCATCTCAATAGATGCTGAAAAAGCATTTGACAAAATCCAACATCCCTTTTTGATAAAAACACTTCAAAAGGTAGGAATTGAAGGAAACTTCCTCAACATGATAAAGAGCATATATGAAAAACCCACAGCCAGCATAGTACTCAATGGTGAGAGACTGAAAGCCTTCCCTCTAAGATCAGGAACAAGACAAGGATGCCCGCTGTCACCACTGTTATTCAACATTGTGCTGGAAGTGCTAGCCAGGGCAATCCGGCAAGACAAAGAAATAAAAGGCATCCAAATTCGAAAAGAAGAAGTAAAACTGTCATTGTTTGCAGATGATATGATCTTATATCTAGAAAACCCTGAGAAATCAACGATACACCTACTAGAGCTAATAAACAAATTTAGCAAAGTAGCGGGATACAAGATTAATGCACATAAGTCAGTAATGTTTCTATATGCTAGAAATGAACAAACTGAAGAGACACTCAAGAAAAAGATACCATTTTCAATAGCAACTAAAAAAATCAAGTACCTAGGAATCAACTTAACCAAAGATGTAAAAGACCTATACAAAGAAAACTACATAACTCTACTAAAAGAAATAGAAGGGGACCTTAAAAGATGGAAAAATATTCCATGTTCATGGATAGGAAGGCTAAATGTCATTAAGATGTCAATTCTACCCAAACTCATCTACAGATTCAATGCAATCCCAATCAAAATTCCAACAACCTACTTTGCAGACTTGGAAAAGCTAGTTATCAAATTTATTTGGAAAGGGAAGATGCCTCGAATTGCTAAAGACACTCTAAAAAAGAAAAATGAAGTGGGAGGACTTACACTCCCTGACTTTGAAGCTTATTATAAAGCCACAGTTGCCAAGACAGCATGGTACTGGCACAAAGATAGACATATAGATCAATGGAATCGAATTGAGAATTCAGAGATAGACCCTCAGATCTATGGCCGACTGATCTTTGATAAGGCCCCCAAAGTCACCGAACTGAGCCATAATGGTCTTTTCAACAAATGGGGCTGGGAGAGTTGGATATCCATATCCAAAAGAATGAAAGAGGACCCCTACCTCACCCCCTACACAAAAATTAACTCAAAATGGACCAAAGATCTCAATATAAAAGAAAGTACCATAAAACTCCTAGAAGATAATGTAGGAAAACATCTTCAAGACCTTGTATTAGGAGGCCACTTCCTAGACTTTACACCCAAAGCACAAGCAACAAAAGAGAAAATAGATAAATGGGAACTCCTCAAGCTTAGAAGTTTCTGCACCTCAAAGGAATTTCTCAAAAAGGTAAAGAGGCAGCCAACTCAATGGGAAAAAATTTTTGGAAACCATGTATCTGACAAAAGACTGATATCTTGCATATACAAAGAAATCCTACAACTCAATGACAATAGTACAGACAGCCCAATTATAAAATGGGCAAAAGATATGAAAAGACAGTTCTCTGAAGAGGAAATACAAATGACCAAGAAACACATGAAAAAATGTTCAGCTTCACTAGCTATTAGAGAGATGCAAATTAAGACCACAATGAGATACCATCTAACACCGGTTAGAATGGCTGCCATTAAACAAACAGGAAACTACAAATGCTGGAGGGGATGTGGAGAAATTGGAACTCTTATTCATTGTTGGTGGGACTGTATAATGGTTCAGCCACTCTGGAAGTCAGTCTGGCAGTTCCTTAGAAAACTAGATATAGAGCTACCATTCGATCCAGCGATTGCACTCCTCGGTATATACCCGGAAGATCGGAAAGCAGTGACACGAACAGATATCTGCACGCCAATGTTCATAGCAGCATTATTCACAATTGCCAAGAGATGGAAACAACCCAAATGTCCTTCAACAGATGAGTGGATAAATAAAATGTGGTATATACACACGATGGAATACTACGCGGCAGTAAGAAGGAACGATCTGGTGAAACATATGACAACATGGATGAACCTTGAAGACATAATGCTGAGCGAAATAAGCCAGGCACAAAAAGAGAAATATTATATGCTACCACTAATGTGAGCTTTGAAAAATGTAAAACAAATGGTTTATAATGTAGAATGTAGGGGAACTAGCAGTAGAGAGCAATTAAGGAAGGGGGAACAATAATCCAGGAAGAACAGATAAGCTATTTAACGTTCTGGGGATGCCCAGAAATGACTATGGTCTGTTAATTTCTGATGGTTGTAGTAGGAACAAGTTCACTGAAATGTTGCTATATTATGTAACTTTCTTGGGGTAAAGTAGGAACATGTTGGAAGTTAAGCAGTTATCTTAGGTTAGTTGTCTTTTTCTTACTCCCTTGCTATGGTCTCTTTGAAATGCTCTTTTATTGTATGTTTGTTTTCTTTTTAACTTTTTTTTTCATACAGGTGATTTGAAAAAAGAAGGGAAAGTTAAAAAAAAAAAAAAAAAGAAAAAAGACAAACAAGGGAAAAAAAAAAAAAAAAAAAGATGTAGTGCCCCCTTGAGGAGCCTGTGGAGAATGCAGGGGTATTCGCCTACCCCACCTCCATGGTTGCTAACATGACCACAGACATAGGGGACTGGTGGTTTGATGGGTTGAGCCCTCTACCATAAGTTTTACCCTTGGGAAGACGGTTGCTGCAAAGGAGAGGCTAGGCCTCCCTGTATTTGTGCCTAAGAGTCTCCTCCTGAATGCCTCTTTGTTGCTCAGATGTGGCCCTCTCTCTCTGGCTAAGCCAACTTGAAAGGTGAAATCACTGCCCTCCCCCCTACGTGGGATCAGACACCCAGGGAAGTGAATCTCCCTGGCAACGTGGAATATGACTCCCAGGGAGGAATGTAGACCTGGCACCGTGGGACGGAGAACATCTTCTTGACCAAAAGGGGGATGTGAAAGGAAATGAAATAAGCTTCAGTGGCAGAGAGATTCCAAAAGGAGCCGAGAGGTCACTCTGGTGGGCACTCTTATGCACACTTTAGACAACCCTTTTTAGGTTCTAAAGAATTGGGGTAGCTGGTGGTGGATACCTGAAACTATCAAACTACAACCCAGAACCCATGAATCTCGAAGACAGTTGTATAAAAATGTAGCTTATGAGGGGTGACAATGGGATTGGGAAAGCCATAAGGACCAAACACCACTTTGTCTAGTTTATGGATGGATGTGTAGAAAAGTAGGGGAAGGAAACAAACAGACAAAGGTACCCAGTGTTCTTTTTTACTTCAATTGCTCTTTTTCACTCTAATTATTATTCTTGTTATTTTTGTGTGTGTGCTAATGAAGGTGTCAGGGATTGATTTAGGTGATGAATGTACAACTATGTAATGGTACTGTAAACAATCGAAAGTACAATTTGTTTTGAAAAAAAAAAAAAAAAAAAATAAAGTCAATGTGCCTAAGAGCCTCCTCCCGAATGCCTCTTTGTTGCTCAGATGTGGCCCTCTCTCTCTGGCTAAGCCAACTTGAAAGGTGAAATCACTGCCCTCCCCCCTACGTGGGATCAGACACCCAGGGGAGTGAATCTCCCTGGCAACGTGGAATATGACTCCCGGGGAGGAATGTAGACCCAGCATCGTGGGACGGAGAACATCTTCTTGACCAAAAGGGGGATGTGAAAGGAAATGAAATAAGCTTCAGTGGCAGAGAGATTCCAAAAGGAGCCGAGAGGTCACTCTGGTGGGCATTCTTACGCACAATATAGACAACCCTTTTTAGGTTCTAATGAATTGGGGTAGCTGGTGGTGGATACCTGAAACTATCAAACTACAACCCAGAACCCATGAATCTTGAAGACAGTTGTATAAAAATGTAGCTTATGAGGGGTGACAATGGGATTGGGAAAGCCATAAGGACCACACTCCACTTTGTCTAGTTTATGGATGGATGAGTAGAAAAATAGGGGAAGGAAACAAACAGACAAAGGTACCCAGTGTTCTTTTTTACTTCAATTGCTCTTTTTCACTCTAATTATTATTCTTGTTATTTTTGTGTGTGTGCTAATGAAGGTGTCAGGGATTGATTTAGGTGATGAATGTACAACTATGTAATGGTACTGTAAACAATCGAAAGTACGATTTGTTTTGTAAGACTGCGTGGTATGTGAATATATCTCAATAAAATGAAGATAAAAAAAATAAAGTCAAAATAGAGATATTTTAAGATAAACAAAGATGGATAATATGTTGCCAGCAGTCATACATTATAAATTCTTATGGAAGTTTTTCAGACTGAAAGGAAATGGCACCAGATGGAAACAGACCTAGAGAGAAAAATGAAAAGCTACAGAAATGGTAAATATGTGAGCAAAAACAAAATAAACAAAATAATACTTTTTTCTCCTCATAAAAATTTAAAAACTCACATGAGGGTTTTAAGCAAAAATTATAACATTCATAATGTATGTAGCTGTAATATATATGACAACAACAACACAAAAGATGGGGTGAGGGTATAGAAAATACAGACTGTTGCAGGATTCTTATATTTTATGTGCCATAGCATAATATTAACTCTGATTTGGCAGTGATAAGTTAAGGGTGAATATTATTATCCTTAGGGCAACCAATTAAAAAATAATGCAGAGGTATATGTATATTTAAAGCCAACAGAGGAATTAAGATAGAACCTTAAAAGCATTTAATTAACCCAAAAGAAGGCAATAAATGAGGAGAACAACACAACAAAAGATGGGAGATAGGAAAATAGAAAACTAATAACAAAATGGTAGAATTAAACCCAACATATTAATATACTAAATTAGAAGGCAGAAGTTTTCAGATAGTAGTAAAAATAATCAAGACAATGAACTATATAATGTCTATCAGAGACATACTTTAAAGACACAGATAGATTGATAGCAAAATAATGGAAAACTATATGCCATGCAAACAGTAAACATGAGAAAGATGAAGTGGCCACATTAATATAAGAGAAAATAGAATTCAAGACAAGGAATATTACCAGAGATAAAGAAGGAGCATTTCATAAATGATAAAATGATAAATACATATGCATTTATACAAAAATATAAATGCATATGTATTTCAAATTACATGAAGCAAAACTGACAAAACTAAAGAGAGAAATGGTCAAATCCACAATCATAACTATTAAGTTTTAACACCCTTCTCTCAGTGACTCATAGAATAATTAAACAAAATTCAGAAAGGGTACAATCTAAACAACATTATTGATCACCTTGACCAAGGTGTAATTTCTAGAAGTCTACATTCAATAACTACAGCATACAAAAAGAATTCTTAATAAATTTCAAAAGGATGAAACCTTGTATAGTATGTACTCTGGTAACAGCAGAAGTAAATTAGAAATCAATCATAAGATTTCTACAAAAGCCCCAAGTAGTTGGAAATTACCAACACACTTCTAAAAAGCCCACAGACTAAAGAAGAAATCATAAAGAAAATTAGAATATTTTTATTTTAATGATAATGAAAACACAACATTAAAATTTGTGAGCTAGAGAGAACTTCTGGGGAAGATGGCAGAGTAGGGAGCTGAAGGACTCACCTGTCCTCCAAAACAGCTAGTAGACTGGCAGTAACTATCTGCAACAACTATTTCAGGGCTCCAGAGCTGAGGGGAGCACTGTGCAGCATCCAGGGAAGAGTAGGAGGAAGAGACTGAGAAACTGTGGTAAAGATGTGAGTAGTTGCTCCATGGCAGCTATCAGTGCTCACCCCCCACTCCCAAGGCATGGAGTAGAGGCATGGCTGAGAACTGATCATGGTTTTGATCAGTGAATTCAGATGGCTGGGTCCTGGCTTTGAGCTGCTGTTTCAGCCCATCCTGGACAGATATGACTGTGGCCATTATTTCAACCCTGCTCACAACAGAGGCAGAAGTGGTAGAGGTTTAAAGACACTGTCTCCTTAGGGCTGCAGGAAATAGTTTGCTGAACTGTTGGGCAGGTGGAAAGTATAGCTTCAGGGAGTCATCAAAAAGGCTTTTGACATCTTCCCTGACTCTCTCTCCAGGGCTTATTAGAGCTGGTCTGTGTCCCTTTTGTGGGTCCCTAGCCCTGTTTTAGCTGGGAAATACTGACTTGGGAAAGTCCTCTCCAGCGAGACCCTCCTCCCAGAGTTTGCCCTCTAGGCAAAATCAGCTAGAGGCAACAAAAAGAGGGTTAGAAAAATAGAGAGAGGCAAAACAAAAACAAACAGAACAGATCAAGATTCCCAGAGAAGGAAGAGAGGAAAGGAAGCTTTCTCCTGGGAGAGAAACAATTGCACAAATAATGCAATCTTAACAACTGTACAACATATCCAGGGCAAGAATCAGATGAAGAAGAGCTGAAAAAACCTAACTGATTAAACACAGAAAATTCTGAAAGTCTAGAATAAATTAAAACAAGTGTCAAAGAAGAGCCTTAACACAAAGTCAATCGATAATAAAACCTAGGCAAGAGAGAGAAACTGATCTTCAGAGTAAAGTCATCAGATAATCAGATGTCTAGACAGCAGCAAAAAATTATAAGCCATACTAAGAAACAGGAAGATATGGCCCAGTCAAAGGAACAAATTAAACTTTAGAGGAGACTCAATATTTGGAACAACTAATTGAAGATGTTCAAACAAATCTCATAAATCAATTCAAGGAGATGAAGGAAAATATGATAGAGGACATAAAGGATATTAAAAAGTCACTGAGAGAGCATAAAGAATAATTTGAAAGTACAAAAAGAAACATAACAGAAATTATGGGAATGAACTGCACAATAAAAGAGATGAAAAATACATTAGAGGCATACAACAGCAGATTTGAAGAGAGAATCAGTGAACTAGAGGACAGAATAATCAAAATCTTGCAGACAGAAGAATGGATAGCGGAAAGATTGGGAAAAAAATGAGCAGGATCCCAGGCATTTGAATGACAGCAAAAAGTACACAAATATACATGTAATGGGTGTCCCAGAAAGAGAAGAGAAGAAAGAATATTTGAGGAAATAATGGCTGAAAATTTCCCAACTCTTATGAAAGGCATAAATATACATGTCCAAGAAGTTCAATGTACTCCTAACAGAATATATCCTAACAGACCTGCTCTGTGACACATACTAATCAGAATAGTAAATGCCAAAGATAAAGAGACAATCGTGAAAGCAGCAAGAGAAAAGCAATTTGTCACTTACAAGGGAATTGCAATAGGACTAAGTGCTGATTTCTCATCAGAAACCATGGAGGCAAGAAGGCAGTGGTATGATATATTTAAGGTACTGAAAGAGAAAAACTGCCAGCCAATAATTCTTTATCAAGCAAACCTATCCTTCAAAAAGGAGGGAGAGTTATAAATGTTCACAGATAAAAAGAAACCAAGAGTTTGTCAACAAGAGAGTTACCTTACTAGATTACTAAAAGGATTTCTGAAGGTTGAAGGAAAAAGAGAGGAGACAGAGGCTTGGAATTGAGTGAGTGTAAAAATGAAGATTATCAGCAAGGGTAACTAAAAGAGTAATAAGTGAGACAAATATAAGCTATGACATCTAAAAACCAAAGGATAAAATGGTTGAAGTAAGTGCTGCCTTTACAGTAATAACATTGAAGTTTAATGGATCAAACTCAGCAATCAAAAGACAGAGATTAGCAGAATGGATAAAAAGGTATGATCCAATTATATACTGTGTACAAGAGACTAACTTTAGACCCAAGGACACAAATTGGTTGAAAATGAAAGGTTGGAAAAAGATATTCCATGAAAACAGTAACCAAAAAAGAGCTGGGGCAGCAATACTAATATTGGACAAAATAGACTTTAAATGCAAAACTGTTGTAAGATACAAAGAAAGATACTATATATGAATAAAAGGGGCAATCCATCAAGAAGAAATAATAATCATAAATATGTATGCACCTAACCATGGTGCCCAAAAACACACAAGGCAAATACTGGCAAAAGAGAAGGAGGGAATAGACATTTCTATAATAATACTATGAGGCTTCAATACACCATTCTCATCAATAGACAGAAAATCTAGACAGAGAATCAATAAAGAGAGAACTTGAGCAATATGATAAATAAAGTAGACCTAACAGATATATACAGAACACTGCATCCCCAAATAGCAGAATACATATTCTTCTCAAGCACTCCTGGATCATTCTCCAGGATACACCACAGATTGGGCCACAAAACAAGACTCAGTAAATTTAAAATGATTAAAATTATACAAAGCTCTTTCTCTGACCATAATGGAATGAAGCTGGAAATCAATAACAGGCAGAAAAGTGCAAAATTCACAAATATTTGGAAGTTAAGCAACACACTCAAGCAATCACTGGATCAAAGAAGAAATTGCAAGGGAAATCAGTAAATATCTTGAATCAAGTGAAAATGAGAATACAACATACCAAAACTTATGGGATGCAGCGAAGGCTGGGCTGAGAGGGAAATTTATAGCCCTATATGTTACATTAAAAAGGAGGAAAGGACTAAAATCAAAGACCTAACTGCATACCTGGAGAAACTAGAAAAAGAACAGCAAACTAATTCCAAAGCAAGAAGAAAGAAAGAAGTAACAAAGATTAGCGCAGAAACAAAATGAAGCTGAGAATAAAAAAAAAGAGAGAGAGAGAGAATTAACAAAACCAAAAGTTGGTTCTTTGAGAAGATCAATAAAACTGACAAACCCTTAACTAGACTAACAAACGAAAAAGAGAGAAGATGCAGCTAAATAAAATCAGAAATGAGAAGGGGTACATTTCTTTTGACCCCATAGTAATAAAAAGGATGCTATGGACAATCTAGATGAAATGGACAAATTACTAGAAACACACAAACAACCTACACTGACTCAAGAAGAAACAGAAGACCTCAACAAGCCATTCACAAGTAAAGAGATTAAATTAGTCATCAAAAATCTGCCAAAAAAGAAAAACCCAGGTCCAGATGGCTTCACAGGTGAATTCTACCTATCATTCCAAGAAGGATTAGTACCAATCCTCTCAAACTCTTCCAAAAACTGAAGGGGGGTGGGGAATACTTCCTAACCCAGTCTATAAAGCCAATATCATTCTAATACCAAAGCTAGATAAAGATAGTACAAGAAAAGAGGATTATAGACCAATTTCTCTAATGACTATAGATGCAAAAATCTTCAATAAAATACTTGCAAATCAAACCCAACAGCATATTAAAAGAATTATATGGCATGATCAAGTGGGTTTTATCCCAGGTATGTAAGAGTGGTTCACCACAATAAAATCAATTGATGTATTACATCACATTAACAAATCAAAGAGGGAAAACCACATGATCATCTTGATTGATGGAGAAAAAGGCATTTGACAAAACCAGCATTGTTTGTTGATTAAAAAAAAACAGAAAACAAAAACTTCAAAAGGTAGGAATAAAAGAAAACCTTCTCAACATGATAAAAGGCATGTATGAAAAACCCACAGCTAACATCATACTCAATGGTGAAAGACTGAAATCTCTCCCTCTAAGATTGGGAACATGACAAGGATGCCCATTGTCACCACTGTTAATCAACATTGTGCTAGAAGTTCTAGCAAGAGCAATTAGGCAAGAAAAAGAAATAAAAGGCATCGAAATTGGAATGGAAGAAGTAAAACTTTAACTATTTGCAGATAATATGATCCTATATATATAAAGTCCTGAAAAATCTACAGCAAAGCTTCTAGAGGTAATGGACAAGTTCAGCAAAGTGTAAGGGTGCAATATCAACATGCAAAAATCAGTAGTGTTTCTATACACCAGTAATGATCAATCTGAAGAGGAAAGCAAGAAAAACATTCCATTTACAATAGCAACAAAAAGAATCAAATATCTAGGAAATAAATTTAACCAAGGTTGTAAAGGACTTGTACACTGGAAACTAGAAAACATTGCTAAAAGAAATCTTAGAAGGCCTAAATAAATGGAAGGACACTCTGTGTTCATGGATTGGAAGATTAAGTATTGTTAAGATGTCAGTTGTACCCAAATTGATTCCCAATCAAAATTCCAATGGCCGACTTTGCAGAAATGGAAAAGCCAATAATCAAATTTGTTTGGAAGGGTAAGGGGCCCCGCATAGCCAAAAACATCTTGAAAAAGAAGAACGAAGTTGGAGGACTCACACTTCCTGACTTTAAAGCATATTACAAAGCTACAGCAGTCAAAGCAATGTGGTACTGGCATAAAGATAGATATATTGACCAATGGAATAGAATTGAGAGTTCAGAAGTAGACCCTTGCATCTATAGCCAATTGATATTTGACAAGGCTGCCAAGTCCACACAAATGGGACAGAACAGTCTCTTCAACAAATGGTGCGGGGAGAACAAGATATGAATATACAAAAGAATGAAAGAATACACCTATCTCACACCTTATACAAAAATTAATTCAAAATGGATCAAAGACCTAAATATAAGAACCAGGACCATAAAATTCCTAGAAGAAAATGAGGGAAGCATCTTCAAGATCTTGTGGTAGGAGGTGGTTTCTTAGACTTGACACCAAAGCACAAGCAACAAAAGAACAAACAGAAAAATGGGACCTCCTCAAAATTAAAAACTTTTGTGCTTCAAAAGACTTTATCAAGAATGTGAAAAAGCAACTCACCCAATGGGAGAAGATATTTGGAAACTGCATATCTGGTAAGGGTTTAATATCCAGAATATATAAAGAAATCCTACAACTCAATAAAAAGACAACCCAATTAAAAATGGGCAAAACACTTGAACAGACATTTTTTCAAAGAGGAAATACAAATGGCTGAAAAGCACATGAGAAGATGCTCAACTGTACTAGCTATTAGGGAAATGCAAATCAAAACCTGAATGAGATATTATCTCACACCTACTAGAATGGCCACTACTAAAAAAACAAAACTACAAGTGTTGGAGAGGACATGGAAGAATAGAAACACTCACTCGCTGCTGGTGGGAATGTAAAATGGTGCAGCTGCTGTTTAAAACACTTTGGTGGTTCCTCAAAAAGGTAACTGCTATATGACCCAGCAATCCTGCTACTAGGTATATACCTAGAAGAACTGAAAGCAGGGACTCAGACAGTAGAACAATAATGTTTATAGCGGCATTTTTCACAATTTCCAGAAAATGGAAGCAACCCAAGTGTCCATCAACTGAAGAATGGATAAACAAAATGTGGTGTACACATATGTTAGAATATTATTCAGCTTCATTCAAATGGAATGAAGTCCTGATGCATACAACAACATGGATGAACCCTGAGGACATTATGTTGAGTGAAATATGCCAGACACAGAAGAACAAATATTTTATGATCTTACTGATATGAACTAATTATAATGTCAACTCATAAAAGTTAGAATCTAGAATATAGGTTACCAACTGATAAAATGGGGGGGGATAGAGAATGGGGTGCTGATGTTTAATTTTGCAAGATTTCTATTTAGGTTGATTGTAAATGTTTGGAAATGGATAGTGGTGATGGTAGCACATTATTGTGAGTGTAATTAACAGGACTGATTTATATGTGTGAATGTGGTTGAAAGGGGAAGTTCTGGGTCATGTATGCTACTAGGGGGAAGTTAGAATATAAAACATCAGACTGTAGAACACAGCAAACCCTGTTTTGGATGATTGACTGTAGTTAATAGTACAAATATAAGAAGTTTCTTTCATGAATTACAAGATGTTAATAAAAGGGTGGTATATGGAAAAAATATACCTAATGTAAACTATGGACTATAGCTAACAGTAATATTTTAATATTCTTTCATCCGTTGTAACAAAGGTACCACACAATACAAAATGTCAACAATAGGGGGTATATGGGGACATTGTATTTTCTACATGACTTTCCTGTAAACCTACAATTTCTCTAATTAAGAAAATAACAATAATTTTTTTAAAAACATTATGCTGAGCAAAAGGAACTGGACACAAACTACTACATAGTATAAGATTTCATATATATAAAATGGAAAGAAAAATAAATCTATAGAGAGAATCAGATTAGTGGTTATGTAGGGCTGGGGAAGGATAGAGGGATTGAGAGGTGACTGCTGAGAGGTATGGGGTTTTTCTTTTTGGAGTAATGAAAATGTTCTAAAATTGATTGTGGTGATGAATGCACAACTGTGATTATACTAAAAACCATTAATTGTATACTTTGGATGGATGGTATGGTATGTGAATATATATCAATAAAACTGCTTTAAAAATTTTTGTGAGCTACAGAGAAATGCACATATTAGGAAAGAAGAGAGATTCAAAGTCAATTAACTAAGCTTCCATCTCAAGAAGCTAGAAAAAGAACAAATTAAACTCAAATAAATAGAGGGAAGAAAATAATAAAAATAAGAACAGGAATCAGGAGAGAATACTTCATAACTCATTTTATGAGACCTGCATAACCTTGATGGTCTAAAGACTTTACAAGAAAAGAAAAGAAAAGTGCAGACCAATGTCCGCCATGAAAATAGACACAAAACTCCTTAACAAAATAATATCAGATTGAATCCAGCATTGATAATACATCAACGACCAAGTAGGGTTTATCCCGGGAATGTAAGATTGGTTTACATTTGAAAATTGATCAATGTAATGAAACCATATTAATAGCTTTAAAAGGCAAAAACATATCATATCAATAAATAAATTTTAAAATATGGCAAAATTCAAAATCCATTCATAATAAAAAATGATCAAGAAACAGGAATAGAAGGGACTTCATCAATCTGATAAAGGCATCTATGAAAACCTTACAGAAAACATACTAAATAAGATTGGGAACTGAAGTAAGGCGGTCACCTCTCACCACTTCTATTCAACATCATTCTGGAAGTCCTAGCCAGGGCAATAAAGCAAGAAAAAAGAAATAAAAAGCATAAAGATAGGAAAGAAAGGAGTAAAACATGATTCTCTAAATAGAAAATCCTAAGGAAAATTTAAAGCATCTACTAGAACTAATAAGTGAATTTAGCAAGGTCACAGGATTCAAGGTCAATATACTCGATTGTATTTCTATACACTAGTGGCAAAGAAGTGGAAAATGAAAATTTTTTTAAAATTTCATTTAACATAACGTCAAAAGCACAAAATACTTTAAAATAATTTTAACAAAATATGTGCAAGACGTCTACACTGAAAACTATAAAACATTCCTGAGGAAAATCAAAGGTCTGAAAAAATGGAGAGATATATAATGTTAATGGATTGGAAGCCTCCTTAACAATACTGTTAAGATTTTAACTCTCCCCAAATTGGGGTATATATTTAGTAATAAATTTTTTACATTTTAATTTTTAAATGTACCTGTTTTTTAAATTAAAAATTGACAAACTGTTTCTAAAATGTAAATGGTGACACAAAGGATCTAGAATAATCTTTGAAAAAGAAGAAAAATTGGGGAAACTCACATTACTTACTAAAAAAGCCACACTAATCAAACCAGTGTGGCATTGACAGAAGGATATGCAAATCAATGTAACACGGTAGCAAGTTTCCAGTCCCCACCGAGGATAGATTCATAGAAATGAGATGACACCTGAAGTTTTTCTAAGAAAATTAGGTTACCTGGTACACAAGAAGAAATCCCTCTAATAGATGGCATGTGAACACTTGGTACTCTATGCATTAATTGTGACCCCTAATACTACAAAGAACAGTAATGTTGATTATACATGTATATATATAAATGTTATGGATATGAAAAAGGGCCACTGTGCTCATCCTTAATGCATGAAGATCTCATTTAACACGACTAAAATTAATTTATTTTGCAACCCATTTGTGGTAATACTCTCACATTTTAAATATTATTTTATTAAAAAAGGAATATTCTTGACAAAATAGACTATATTGAATATCTGTAAATTGAATCCAAGTTTTATTGTAGCAGGGGACTCAGTATTTAGAGATGCCTTTAGAAAATGAAGAATCATCTTTAGAATATGAACAATCATCCCATATATTGTTGAGTTGGGCAGTTCACACACTGTTAACTCTGTTTTAAGTTATTTCATGATGATAGTGGTGGCCAGGTTGCTGCTGACTGTAATGAGAATAATGATTACCTTTATTTAAGAATAGAAAAGATGTTAATGTGCCTAGAAGGGTGCCAGGGTAGGATCAAGATATCACAAGAGCCAACTGGAAACTTCATAATGGTGGAAGAGATCAGAGTTGGGTCCCACATTGGATTGGATTTGATTTGATTGATTTGATTAGATTGAATTCTTCACTCCATCTCTCTTTTTATACCTTTGTTGTATTCAGTCACACATTATACATTTACTTCTGTCTATCCCCTACCAGACTGCAAGAAACTTGAGGACACAGACACTATGTTACTTGTATTTATATCCCCAGTGCTGCACACAGGACCTGACCTATGGGAACCCAGAAGAAAAACTATTCAGTAGGGCAGGAAGAATTTTTCAGATTGAGATTTCAGCTGGTTCACGAAGGATGAGAAGACACTCTCCTTGTGCATTGCTGGCAGAAGAACCAGTCTCAGCAAAGGTGATAAGTTCAGAATCTCACAGGTAGATTGGAAGAATAACTTAATAAAGAATAGAAATGAGCTGAGGCTGGAAAGGTAGGTTGGGACCAGAATGTGGTTCCTTTGCTTCTAACATCAACAGAATATGACTTAATCTGATTGTTTTATATCTATTACTGTAGAAAACCAAATAACCACACCGTAACAACTGAGAAATTGCATTTGATGAGCAGTTTCTTGATTGTTCCCCAGACTAAAGGTGGTATAGTAATAGGAAATTAGGTAACTCTAGTCAGCTGCAGTGAGACAAGGTTTCACATACACCTACTGTGTAGGTGATAAACATTATCAGAATCCTTGAATGGAATAACATGTTTTACACCCGGTTTGTAATAAATGTTGCCAGCAGCCCCTGCATGCTTGTAGACATGCATCTGTATGTCAGTTCTTATCTGCAAGGGCACCCAAGGAATTTTCATTCTCAGTGTGGGGAGATATTTGGCGTGCCCTGTGCATAAGGCCTTGGGACAAATTCCAGTAGACACCAGCCTCTTGATTTGTAGAGATGCTGCAGTAGATTAATTCATGCCAACGTTGGCCGGTGGGACTCTAACACAATCCAGGCAAATTGAAGGGCCAGAACACATCTTACATAAACTGTCTTTCTACAAAAGGCTGAGAAATGGGGAAGTCTGCAAACTCAGTACAGAAGTCTTCATTTCTGCACGTTCACCTTCCCAGAAATGACTCCAGCAGGGGCTCCCTACAATCCTTTCAAATTTGGGGCTGGTGTGGGAAAGGACTGGAGAGAGCAATGTACCATAGCAGATCAATTTTGCCACCCAGATAATGTTTCTTGTCATTGCTCTCCACTTTCCTTTCCAAAAACCTCCTTTCATCATTAAGGTCTGGTCTTAAAATTTCTCTCTCTCTCTCATCTCTGACGGATGTTGGGTACCAGTTGATGTGTTTGGTGTTAGCTTCTCTTCTCTTGGACATGTTTGCAATGATCTCCTATAAGGGCTGCTTTCAACCAACTCATGTCCACTGGTATGTAAGCTCCCTGATGGAAGGGCTCTTCCTCTCTTTCACTGACAGATCCCCAGTGCCTGGTACAGCCTGGCACACAGTGGAGGCTCAATAAATATTCACTGAATGACTGGATGAGCAACCCCAATGAATTCTGAGATTCTTTTCCAAGTTCTCTCCAGCCATTGAATGGAGACAGTGAAGACACAGGTTCCTCTGTTTGACTCCACTGATGGCTGTGGATTAGGGAGACAGGCTTCACACCTCCTTTCCTCTTTTCGTCTTTGCTCTATCCCTGTTCTGGCAGTCTGTCTTCTCTTGCTGCCATGTCTCCTCCTAGACTCAGGCACGTACTTCTCCCAGAGAAAAAATGCCCCCTTTATGAATCCGAGCTTTGTTCCACTCAGTCTCAGAGGACCCGCTCTGAGTTGGAGCAGCTACTGCTCACGGTGGTGTGGTTCAAGCATACAAGAGTTTATTGAAGAAGCTGCCAACCTTAATTTAATTAGCTTTTAAATAGCAATCATATTATTTTAGAATAAAAAAAAAACACAAAAAAACCTTACAACCTCCCATGGCTTCTTACTGCATTAAGAAAATCTAAGCCATTTTCTGTGGCCTAGGAGGCCTTGCATAATGTGGTCCCTGCCTAGCTCTACACCCTTACCATCATCCTGCCGTACTGGCCTTCCTTCATTTTCATTTATTCACCAGGCTTTTCTCCACTTTGGGGACTTTGCATATGATATTCCCTCTGCCTGGATTGCTCTGTCCTCAACATCTGCCTGTAGTTTCTACTACTCTTCTGGGTTTCACCTTAAGTGTTGCTTTCTCGAGAATCTAAAGTACATTCATTATTGTCTATCTCAGTCATCTTTTCATCTTCTTTACAGCCTTTTTGCAAATTGTAATTTATATAAATTTTAATTATATTTATGTAGTTTATGTATTTATAATATATATTTATTATTTATATTAATTTATATATTTATAGGTTTTTAAAAAGTTTTTCACACTATGCTGAAAATTCCTCAAGGGGGATGGACTTTGTTTTTTTTGTTGGGTTTTTTGGTTTGCTTGTTTTTTTTTACTACTGCATCATCATCACTTAGGACAGTTACCAGCACATAGAAGGTTCTTAATAAATACTTCTTAATAAATGAATAACTAAAGAATATACCCTACCTCACCTTCCCCCTTTCCTTAACGCAGAAATGAGCTCTATAATATCTGGACACAGAAATAAAGAGCTCTGAGTGTCATGAAGTTCTTTTTACATTAAAGCTGCAATCCTCTTCCTCTTCCATTCACTGGTTCTAGTTCTTACAATATGTTGACTCATCTGTAAATCATCAAGTACAATACAAATGTTATTTGCTTTGATTGATTTAATTCAATTGAATTCTTCATTCCAAATCTCTTTTTATACCTTTGCTATATTAAATCACACATGGTACATTTACTTCTGTCTGTCTCCCTACCAGATTGCAAGGAATTTGAAGACACGGACACTATGTTACTGGTGTTTACATCCCCAAAGCTGAGCACAGGACCTGACCTATGGGAACTCAGAAGAAAGAAACTATTCACTGGGGCATGTGATAACTTACTGTTATCATATGTAAGGCACAATACAGAAGGAAAGATACAACCTGTGTAGAAGTAATAAAAGGAGGCAGAATATGATGGCAGACCAGAGAACTATAGAAAGTAGTCCAGAGACCATGACATTACTGTTTGTGAAATATTCCCAGCCATTTACCTTTTCTGATCTCAGTTTCCACATTTGCGAAACGAAAAATAATACTTGCCCTTCCCACCTTACAGATTTTTTTTTTGTGAGGCCCCATTGAGAAAGTGCAAGTGAAAAACTGAAACACTATTCAAATGTAAGTTGAAGTGACAGTGGTAATGACAACAATGACGGTTTTGGATAAATCTTAAAATGTGTCCTGGAGTTTGACAGGTAATGCTAGATGGTGACGGGGGTGGGGTGGGGTGGGGAGGAATTTACAGCGGAGGTTGTGGCAAGAGCCAAGACACTGAGGCTGAAGAGCACCAAGAGTGTCAGGGGGTAGAGGGAGGTATAACTGGACCATCTTGAAGGGATTTGTAGTCCAGCTTGAGGCCATCTTGAGTCTTCTGCCACTCAAGTCAAGAAGACTTTTTCTTTTCTTTTCTTTTTTTTTTTTTTTTTTTTAGGAAAGATGGAGTTATGCTCCCTTTAACACAGGTGTCAAGTAGCACTTTGGAAAATTTTTTTCTGTCAGCATTTAACTTAACATTGGCTCAGAGAGAAACCCAAGTCATAAGGGCTAATTAGTGATCCATGCAAAAGTTCAGATGAGATATCATGAAAATTTCATTGGTGTATTAGGAATGAAAAACAAAAGAACACATTTTGAGAGACAGTATGGGGCTTGAATCCAGAAGCCTGGACCACTGATTAGATGTGAGGAACAATCTAGTTCTCAGAGTGACTGAGAAACAAGTGACAAGAATAGAAGCAGGGGCACTGAGGAGTGGGGCTGAGGTAGAAGATGAAGCTGGGAGAGGCTCAAGATGACTTTCAGTTTAGTTGGGAGTGTGGTAGAGCAGATGAAGGTGTCATTTACAGAGAAAAAGAGCACAGAAGAAGAAGAATGTTTGAGGAAAGATAATAAATTCAACTTTGGGTGTATCTGTTGGACATCAAGACAGAGGCACCTTGTAGGCAGTTTGAGAAAAGGTTCTGGAGTTTGGGAGGTCTGGACTGAGGATAGGAAATTGTGAGCCAGCAGCACACAGCATTTATAAATTGAAATTTTAGGAGTAGTGAGATTTTACAGAATAAGAAGATAAAGTAGCCAAAGAAAAGCAGGTAAAGGAAGCAGAGCTGATAAAACATATTGAGAAGGAACAGTCAGAGAGATAGGAGGAGAACCAGGGACCAAATAAGAAGAGTTTCAAGAAGAAAGTGGTCATCAGCATTAAATGCTGCAGAATGCATGTACACCAGATAATTACATAAAAAATACGTGTGTGGAGGGCAAACTGCAAAAACTCAAAAAAGTTTTAAGTGTGAGACTCTGTGATGCTTTAAAATTAATATTTGAAATATCTTCAATGTTATTATAGAGAAGACTGTTGTACTTGTTGATTCAGAAAGTACCTGGTGACTTTCAAGAGAAAATCATCTTGGGGGGTGAGGGCAGAAGTCTGTCTACAAGGGTTTGCTGACATAGAAGGAGTGATCACTTTTAGCTCGGTAAAGAAATCTGAAGGTAAAGGGAGAGATCAAGTAGTATATACAAGGAGCACCTTTGTTTTTGTTTGTTTTATTTCATTTTATTAAGCGAGATATAGGCCTGCTAGTAGAAATGCAATACAAACAGGGAGAGAGAAAAAAGCACTGGGCAGGAAGAGAGTGAGAGCAACAGCCAAGGTGAGACTAGCTGATGGAATAAGACGGAGTGAGAGTGAGCTGGGATTTTCCTTGTCAAGCAAGAGAAATGCACTTTCCTCAGACACAGGACAAATAGCAGGGTTCTGAGGTGAGGAGAGAAGCGTGCTCTCAGCCTCGATATCAGTCCCTCTTGGTAAACTACCATATTGAATCATCTGTGGAGACTGAGCCAGGCAGGGTGGGTTTGGGGCGTTGAGGAAGGTGAGAGAGATTTGGAACAGTCATTGAGGGGCTGGGGCAGGCAGTCGAGGAGAGGAATGGAAGGGTTGCTGTGCAGCCACGAGCGAGCAGGATTTACGGTGGTGACATTCAGCGGGTTTCACTACTTCCTGTGGTCACAAAGTCTGGATGTGAAAATGAAGAAAATGGGCAGCGGAAAAGCCAAGGCTGCTGGAAGTTTCTAGTTCTTCCTATTTGTTCTCCTCTCCACTTTGGTCTTTTTTTCCCAGTGGAGACTCCAGCATGGGTGGGTGGTCTTGAGCTAGCGTCCACAAATGGGCTCATAATACCCCAACTGGCCTGACCATGCACGGGGGAGAAAGCATATGGTGTTTGCCAACCACAATAGAGCTAAAACTCTTCCTATTTCCTTTTATCTTCCTTTATCTATAGTCATTTGTATTCCAGAAAGGACTGTTATTTAGCCATTCTTACCTCAATGTTAATCCTTAACACAGAGAAAATGATCCTGCTAAAGGGAAAGGGAGATTTAAGATGAGGCAAATTGCTAAATTGGTAACAGTATAACCACAGGCTAAATTAACATCCACAGAGAGAGCTAGGACGGCTTAAAGTGGGTTCAGAAATCCAACTCTGTGCTAAAGGAAGCAACAAATTTTAAAGCATTTCATTAGGTCACCTGTCTATCTTACCTAGTCATAACAAGTTCAAGGTCAAATAAGAATTCAGCCAGGTAAAGCCTAACCTGACCACGGAAAACAGGAACTTTTATTTTTCTGTTGTTGCTGGATGTTTGATGGAATTTTATCCTCCGAAGATTTGAGAATAAGCCTCATGAACTTCCAGCACTGAGAATAACTCAAACTATGCTTTTCCCAGATGGCACTCATAATCCAGAAAGGTAGACCTCTTTTGTCTTCTTCCCCAAGAAAGTTTGCAAAATAAAGCCTTAGGTTCTCTGTCACATAAGAGGACAGGTGAGGTTGTGTCAGCAAAGTATGGAGAAGTCTGGGGTGAGGCAAGGAATTTAAACAGGCAAAGCCTAACCCTTTGTGGACTTCTTGACACTTCACAGTTCTGGGGCTTTAGCAGCATTGACATCTGAGGATCATCTAGGTTTTGGAAGGAACATTAGGATCATTTGGGTCAGTCTTCTCATTTTACAGATGAACAAATTGAGATGGGAAGTAACTTGCTTTTGTTGTGGGCTTTTAGCTGAGCTGAGCTTATCTGGGCTTTTAGACTCAGGTCTCTTGACACTCAGCTCAGTCTTCTTTTCACTATATAAGTAGCATCCAAAAGAAAAATGTAGGTGCATAAAAGTGAACCCAGCTTTACATATACCTGCAATGATTTAATTGGCATGCTCCAATTTTCCCCCTGAAATTTCAGGCTCAGAAATGCAAAGACCAAAATTTTTGGAGATTTATTGCCTTAGAAAAGCAGGCTCTAAACACCTCCCCACTCCCATCCCTACCACCCTTTGGCAATTCCATTAAAAATAGCTTTGACTCGAAATTGGCCTGGAGATTGTCATTGACTGCGATTATATAACCCCTCAAACAAACACATTACCCAAGCAAAACCCAAATGACTGTGGTGAGCCTGTGCTGCCTGAGAGGAAAGCCAAATCCCTGCTGGGAGTCTGCAGGTGCTCTAAGCAGAGTTCAGACTCTACAGAATTCTACACCTGGGAAAGGATTGTGTGGGAGGGGAGGAAAGAAGTGGGGAATGGAGGGGATTTTCCAAAGAGTCCCAGAGGTAGTGCTTCCTTGTCTCAGCCTCTTCCGTTCTCTCCCTATGCATGGCTGGGCAGGCAGATATGAAATGGACTTTGCAGACCCCAAGAGGGGTTGATGGATGTGAGTGTCAGACTCCTTGTGAGATATGAGCAGGAATTCCCTACACAGAGATGACTCGAAGGACATAGAATCATAGGTTCTGAGAATGTTTGTGCTCTAAGTACCTTGTCTGTAGCTTCTTCCTGTTTTTTTTTTTTTTTTTTTAGATGAAGAACCTGAGGTTCCACAAGGTAAAGTGATATACAGGAGACACTCAGCCAAGCAGAGTCAGAACTAGACACCAGAGCACTTAACTCTGAGTCCAATGCACTTTCCTTATATCAGGCTTTGGGTTACGGGATCTCTTTAGCCCAACTCCTCTCCCACCAAAATTTGAGAAAGGGGCCCCTTTCCCTGATAAGGTGTAAAAACATAATCTTTTCAAAGAGGAATCCAGATACCAATCTTTTCATTACTGGCTTCTTGCCTGGGGTAGTGTGCTGTTTAAAAACAGGGATTTTTCTGCTTTGAATCCCAATGCGTTGGTTTTCCTTTCTACAAAATAGGTGCAATAATGGCTCCTCTTTGCAAATTTATTATAAGGACTAAGTGGATTAATTCATGTGAAGCACTTAGCATAGTACTTGGCAGAGAACAAGTAATGATAAATACAAGCTGCTATTATTACTAAGCGTGTACAAGAAGGAGACTGGAAGAGAAGTAGTTGGGAACTCCAGCCAAAAGAGGGAAAGGGTGCTCTGACGGAATAGGGAAATATTAGGTGGCAGTAAATGGAGAGATGAGTTTGACTTAATTGCTATGCACAAGCCTGGTGGTCAAATGGGCCTAAGAATTTTACTCCTGGCTCTTTCACTTAGCAACTCTGTGAACTAGGGCAAGTTGCCTGACTTCTTCAGGCCACAGATCTGCAAAATGAGGGGGTTGAACCAGGGGATGTCTAAGGCAATTCTAGTGCTCAGGTTGTATAAGTCTATAAAGATCTTCTTTTCTATAGCTAAAAGGGAAAAAGCAGGGGTCCTCCACTACCTGAAAACACATTTACCTGACCTCTTTCCTGCCACCCTTTTAACAAAGCATATGTCAGGCACCTTCCCATGTCAGACCAAAGTTTCTAAAAGAATGCCTGGGCCTGTTTATTTTGCACCAGGGGACGGTGAGAAGAAAGGGAGGCAGGGTTCCCCAGAAGGGGTAGGACTGAAATATCAAAGAGGGAATCACAGAGTTTGGAACTTTGAATATAGACTGGTTATTGCAGTTGGGGGTTATACTATGATATTTGGGTCTTCTGGACCCTCCTCCAACCTCCCCAAAATAAGCCAGGGGTAGAATCAGATGCCACACAGCATTTGGTGCATGTTAGCTAAATGGTAAGCATTGAGAGCACCATGATGTGTGTGTGTGTGTGTGTGTGTGTGTGTGTGTTCAGGATGGAATAGGAAGGATCTGTGGAGCCCTGCAGGAAGTACAGGTTGAGAGCTTTGACTCTAGGAAGTGTGGCGCTTCCCAGATGCAGTGGAAGTTGGTTAGGAGCCATGTGTGGGTCATCTTTCCATGAAGACCAGCTGACCTTGGTCTCTACAGGTGAACAGACACATCACCCATTATATCACTGATTCTTGGGTACACAGGCAAGTGTGCATAACTGGATTTGCAGGGACTGGACTGAGAAAGAAAGCTGCAGTGTGCCTTTATCTGTGACTCTTAAAACAAATCATTTCCACCAAGTCCTCCTTTTCTTGTGAAAGGGAAATTCCAGCCATCCTTTCTGGCAGGGTCACTTTAAAGAGAAAGCCAGCACTTTCATACCTGATCCAGAAGGGGCACCAAGCAAACTTCTGCCTTGAAAACAAATCCAAGAGAGGAAAAAATTGCATTTTGATTTAATTCCTCTTATGGAATTTTTAGTGATGGTACCATAAGCATACCAATAGGTAAATTTCATCTGAACAGAATATTCAACAAATCTTAGCATGATTCTCAAATTTTTCAATACAAATAAGTCAATCTGGTTTGGTGAATTCTCCTTAGCAGCAAATTAGGATGTCTCACCAAATACCTTCAGCCACATAGCTTGATAAAGAAATGAGCCCTGTCCTCCAGGTGGCTCTGGCGGCTCCTCGCTTATTTCTGATGGGTGCTGAGAGATGAGCCACCCAGATTCCCCCTTCAGGACTGAAGCACTCATTCCTCCAGCTGCTGAGAGTGTTGGCAACCAATGCAGCTGAGCTGTCTTCCTCAGAGTGCCCTGGCTAAAGAGAGCAAACTTACCTAAGATCTTGCCCCTCCTGGGGTAGGTGGGGAGGGGGGCATGTCCAGTGACTGGTCTGACCCCTTTCCCCAATTTGGGATGTCTCTTTAGGGCCTTGGTGCTCTAGAGCTCCTTGTGGACCAGGATCTATGGAGACCTTTGTGACTGCTCACAGTCCAGTGTCTCCTGTGTAGGCAAAGAGCCTTAGAGCTGTCCCCATTAAACATCCTTCATGTACATCTTTGTTTCAGAGTCTGATTTCTGGGGAACCTGACCTGGAACAGCAGCTATCAGCTCCCTTAGGTTGCTCTTAATTACGTAAAACTAGACCTCCTGCATATATTAAAGAGAAGTTTCTCCAAGCCAACAAAATATCTGAGTCCCTGCATATACTCTACCCTTTAAGCTGGAGGAGTCATAGGGAAGACAACAGAATTAGTCATTCTCCAGAAAATTGCCCAATATTCCTCCCTAGGCTGGGCTACAACAGGCAGATTCCAAAAGCTCCATGCTTCCCACTTTCTTTCCACTCACCTTCTGACTTCACATTCTTATCTTATTCTCCATAAAGCATGAACAAGAACCATTTACTTCACATGGCCCTAACCAAATAGGCTCAGGGGTCTTCTGATGGGATCTTCTCTGCTTGGGACTTGGTCTTCTCAGCTCTGGTCACATGGTAAAGAATAGACTCAAGTCTTTATTTCTCCTCCCTGGCTTCTTGTGAGGGGCAGGGTGGGGGTGCATTCTGCTTCTATGAGGATCATTCATTCCCAAGAAGAGATGCCTTTGCTGATGCATGTATATATCCCCACATAAGATGAGCGATCTTGGTCATGCTCTTTCTGTTTTTCTTAGCCACCTGTCTAGCTTGTCACAGTACAAAGCCTCCAAATGATATTATAAGAGGACCTTGGAACTCATATTCCCCAAGTTTGGGAATCTAGAGAGGAACCTGTGTTGAGGCTTGGGATGCTCTGAATGGAGGCATGAAGAGGACACAGGTAGAAAGGACTTATGGGTGTGGACATACACACACATGCACACCTGGTCTCCTCTTTACATAGTGAAATACTACTTTAACGGCAAAGGCTATTTGAGGATTGTCCTTTCATTAAAGATTTGGAACAAGAATGGCTTAGTTTGGAGCTCACTCTAGTGCCATCTGAAATCTCCAAGGAGAAGGAATGCTGGGTGGTTCCTAGATCTTGAACCCTTAGGAGCATGTCAATGCAGGGATCTGGTGACCTATAGGATACCGATCCTTAAAACCCTGCAGATCCACTCTTTTATTCAAGTGCAAGTATTTTTTTGTTGGGAATGGCTTATTCCCATGGGATAGCTTTTCCTTTCTGGAAACCAGAATTTGGGTACAGAAGCAATGCTTTTTCCCCCTTCCCACTCTAGTGGCAAGAGCATTAGACAGAGTCCTGTCTCCTGGGCTATCTCCAACTCATTCTGAAGCCTTAGGGGGAAAGCACACTCCTTTTTGTCCTGTACATTGATTTTTTTATTAGGTAAGTGGGAATAATTTGACTGCTTTCCCCTACATAGATACTGCGACACTTCATGTTTCTATTAAGAAACCTTTGGAAGGGTCTTGCTATGATCAAGCATCCCCAGGGATCCCAACCCATCAGATCTGTTCACCCTCAGAATCACAGATGTCCCAGCTACAGGACTATCACAGATGTCATCCAGTTTAACACATTCATTTTAGAGGATAAAACCAAGATCCCAAATGGAAAAGTAAATTGCTGAAAACCTCCCAAGGCTACCTAGTGACTGATAACAGTTTCTTAGGCCAGAAGCTCAAAATGGTAGAATGTAGCAGTTGGGAGCCTGGGCTCTGGAGTTGCAGCTTGCATTTTGGATTAGCCACCTACTTCTTATATAACCTTGAATTAGTTATGTTACCTCTCTACAATCAGTTTCCTCATCTGAGAATTGGAGATGATAAGAACCTCATAGGGTTGTTGTAAAGATTAAATGAAATAACATTTATCACATTGCCTGGTAAGTAAGTGTTGTACAAATGTTACCTATTTGTGGCAGAGACCAATAAAGATTCACGCTCCTTTTCCATAGTGTAGAGTTGTTGCTGGGAAGTCGATGATCAGTCAGGATCTACACTTCCCAGCTCCCCTTGTATCTAGGTAGGGCTATGTGACTGAGCTGTCACCAGAAGAGTGTAAGTATCACCAGAGGAGTATACATAGACGCCCATTACTGCTGGGCCAGGTGGTTAAATAACAGGCTTGCTGTCTTCCCTCATCTATTGACTGGGTTAGGCCACAGCAACTGTATTTTCCAAATTGGGATCCACAAGATGGAAGCAACCTGCATCCTTGATTTGTCGCTTGGAAAACTGCTTGATCTATGAGTAAGAAATAAACTTTTACTATGTAAGCCAATGAAATTTGTTATAACAGTTAGCATGAAATACCCTGACTCACACACTTTTGTTTATTATTATCAAAATAGGGAATATGTTGAGAAAATGAAGGGGAAAATTGGATGTTTACCCAGAGTAACATCTATGATTCTGAGGGTGAACAGATCTGATGGGTTGGGATCCCTGGGGATGCTTGATCGTAGCAAGGTTTCTTACAAAGGTTTCTTAATAGAAACATGAAGTGTTGCAGTATCTATGTAGGGGAAAGCAGTGGATTTGTACCACCCCCACTTACTAATTCTCAAATTCGAAGGCCTACCTTCTTCTGCTGTATTAAATAAACAGCAGAGAACAAAGAGGCGGAGTCCAGGCTAGCTCTGTCCTTCTCAGGGGCTGACAGAGATTTCCTGATGAGTGGTAAGAGGATTCTAAATTATTTCATCACCAGCAGCACACTCCCATAAAATCCCTTAAGAGAATGGTGGAAGAATTAGAAATGTTGCAGGAACAGTGGCAGCAGGGGGGAATGAGACAGCCAGGTTCTGGTCCTCCCTCTGCCTTTAGTTTGCTGTAAGACCTTGGCCAAGCCACAGTCATCATCTGTAAAATGAGGGAATGAAGGATCTTACAGGATCCTTTCAGCTCAAATGACTTGCAGTTTTATAGTTCATTCATTCAATAACAATTACTGAGTGCTGTGTTGGGTGCTGGAGTTACCAAGATTTTGAAGACATGATCCCCAGCTTCAAGATGCTCACAGTCTAGAGGGGATTTGGAGTCAGACACGGTGGAGGTGGTCTTTGTGCAGTGTTCTCTGCCTATGTGGCCACTTTCAGGCTTCACTTATCTTGATATAAAATAGGAGAGGAAGGGGGAAAGGACCACCTCACAAGCCAAGGGCTCTAAGAAAGCTGTTCGTGCGAGAACAGCTCAGACTCTGCAACCTGACAACATCTCAAAAGAGTCTCAAAACTGCCGCATTTAGACCTGAAAAGGAGTCTATTATCTCATATTCCTTTAATTTTACAAATAGAAGTAAGTTCCAGAGAGACTAAAGGTCATTTAACTGAAACTGAGATCGGGTCCAGCCTCTCTATGCCAGTCATCTTGAGTCCTGGCCTTGGAAAAGGAGGGAAAACTGAAAAAACATCCCCAATATATGCCCCACAGAGGGGGCAGATGAGTGTTTCCCACTACAAGCCACCCTGATTCCTTGCATTTCTTGGGGACACTCTTAATAATCTCCCTATAGGCTCTGACAAGTTTTGCTCTGATCAAGTCTAACATCCACAACTCTGACATGTAGTTGCTGAGAAACCTCTGGACCAGTTGCTCCTTTACCTGAAGCCTCAGTTTTGTTAACCTTCCCTTTCAGCCTCAGTTTCCATTTATCATACCTGTTCCATTTGTTTAAAAATCCTTAACTGCAAAACTAGTTGTGCAGCCAAACAAGGGTGGGGGTGGAGGGAGGGTTGTGAGGAAGAGCCAACAGCCACCTTCTGGTTGAAAGGATTCAACCTTATGAGGAAAACAAAAAGCCCCTTACTCTGTTGCCATGGGAACAGCTCAGCAATGCCATGGATGCTCTTCAGGAGGCTGCCTTGGAGCAGAGCTGGGGCGAGGGCTTTCTTCCTAATGAAGCAGGAAGGCTGTTTGTGAAAAGGTAGCTCTTCTGATGCCTGTGGAGGCTGAGAGTGGTCCCCCAGCCTCTGGCCATAGGGCATTTTTTTTTCAGAGCATTGCCCAGCTGGCAAGGGGAGATGGCCCAAGGCTCCTTCTGCAGGATTAAGGGATAGGCTTTTCTGTTTAAGGACTCAAACTCACTGAGGAGGAGAGTTTTCCTCATCTTCACTACTACAGCCATGTCCCTTTCCTATTGAGACAAGATGGCTGAGCACCCCTTTTCTGAAGAAACTAGAGATATAAGCAGAAAGATAGATAAATCAGAAAAGATTTGGGGGGGGGTTGATTGGAGAGAGTGGGTAGTCACAAGTCTCTTCTTTGTGACTTTAGAATCCTTTATTGTCCCCACTTCTGCATAACACATGCACACAAGATTGACAATGATTTTTGTCTCCTGACCCAGTTTTTCTCCTGCTCTGTTTTACACAAGTCTCATTTCTCAGCCCACTCCCAGATGTTTCTGACTCAGACACAACCCGAGGGCCACATCCCCCACCAATCCTTTGTGAAGAACTCCAATTTTACTGTGCTAAGGAAAATGGAGAGGCTCAGATGGCACCACGGTAAAAAGGATGAGCACTATTATCAGACAGACCTGGCCTTGCTTGGTTCTGCCTCTTTCTGACTCCACGACCTTGGTCAGGATACCGAACCTCTAGGTCTCAGTTTCCTTATCTGTAAAATGGATAGTAATAAAATCTACCTCAGATGATTGCTGGGAGTATTGCATGATATATTGCATGTATAGCACCTAGCCAAGGGCCTGGACCATAATGCATATTTAACGAAGGTAGCCTTAGCAAAAACACACAAAAAAGTTTGAACTAGTTGACCTTTAAGATTTTCCTAATTGTAGGAGACTATGATTTCTATCCCCATTTCTCTAAAAAAAATGTCCTATGACTACCTTCTGTGGTTAGGATTATTTCAACTGGTTTTTAAAATGTCTTATTCACTCTCTCCTTTTCTTATTTTCCCTTAAAAATAAGTCTCCGGTTAAAAACAAAGAGCACAGAAGATAGAAATACAATAAAATGATAACAACAGTTGTCTTTAATAATGGGAGAATATGTGGAATGGTATTTCTCTTTTATGATGGAAATAGAATAAAAATATTTTTAAAAGTGGTGTTATCCAACATTTTGTCTCTTTTTGAGTTCTACGTTAGAGGTTTTAACCACTTCCTAACTTTAATTATCTTTTCCACTGAGAATATTTTCAATTTTCCATCTCCAGGCCTGGCATTCCTCCAAGGATCTGGCGGATGGGCAAGAAGAATCCGTAACTAACCAGCTGCACACCGTATGTTACTGTTTACAAAGCTCTGCCATGCTTATCTTATTTAATCCTCATAATCATTTTGTGATATGACTATTAATAACAGCCCCATTTTACAGATGAGACAACTGAGACAAATTAAAAGTTGCACCTATTCCTTTTCCATTTCAGTCAGTAAACAAATGGTGAAAATAGGAATTTGAACCCAGGTATGCTGATGTCTCTGGGGAAATTTTTCTCCAAGGTTAAAATGCCTGTCATCCCAAGTTTATTATCTCTCTGCTAAATCTAGTGGCTATTTCCTCACTCATCCAGTCCCAAAACCTGGTAGTCATTTGACATCTCTCTCTCTCCTTTCTTCACCACATCATGCAATCAATCATGATGCTCTATCAATTCTTCTCTTTCGCATGTCTCAGATTCACCCTTTTCCTTCATTCCCACTGGGGATCCTCACATTCAACCTTGCCACCTCATACCCTGATGATTCAACTAAAGCCTTCCAACTGGTCTCATAACTCTCTTTGTCCTTCACAGTAACCAAGTTAGTCTTATTTACAGTCTATTGTGCAAAAACTTCAATGGCTCTTGATTGCATATAAAATAAAGTACAAAATCACTGCCTGCAGACAAAAACCCTCCCCTAACTTCTGCCAACCTATATTTCTTGCTTTAACTCTTGTTATTCCTCTACTCAGTCATTCAGCTCCAGCCATATGTGATCCGCCCAAAATGACAAATAGATTTCTTCTCAGATGACAAGAGAGCAAAGTGTGGTGTCTGTCTAGAGTCCTGTATTGAGAAGACTTATGAGACTATATTTGGGCTCAGAGAAAAAGGGTGGCAAAATCAATTATCAATATCTGTCATTAGCAAAAGGATGGGGTTGGCGGATGGTGGTAAAAGAGGGTGGTGTTCCTTTCTTAGTCCTTGTATTTTCAATTAGTTTGAAAGCTCATCTAGCCCATGACCCTGCCTTCCCTGCCCGCCTCTCCCCAATCTAATTTACCCACAGTCAGTCATTTAACACAGTGCCTTGCACACTCGGTAAATATTTTTAAATTGATCCATAAATTTTTCTAAACTCATTTTGAACTACAATAAAGCAGAGGCCCCATAGGGGAGAACAGTGGTTATCAACCCTGGGGAACTTTTAAAAACTCCTGATAGGGTATTTGTTTGGAAAAAAAATACTGATGTCTAGGTCTCATCCCCACAGGTTCTGATTTAATTAGTTTGGGATGGATCCAGTATTAGCAGTTTTAAAGCTCCCCAAGGCTAAGAACCACTGGTTTGAGGAAAGGGTAGTTGATATCAGGAGTCCTGGTTTTACAAAAAAGTTGTTTAATTAGGAAAAAAATCACTTTACTTCTCTGTGTCTCCATTTCACCTTTTAGAAAATAAAGTGGTTCTACTGTATTATCTCTGAGGTGCATTCATGTCCTAACAATTTCTACTCCATTTCCTAAAGAGTTTCTCCAACAGCAGAGTCCAGCACTTACGTTGAGGGATTTAAAGGTCTTCATCAGATGCTCCCAGAATTAGAAGAAATGGAAAGCCTAATGTTTGTTCTTTTCTTGATTTTTCTTTTTCAGCTTGCTCTAACCATTGCAAACACTGTTTCTCAAATCAATCAATCAACTGATTGATTAATGGTAATAACACATAGCTTGAGGGGCCACTAAGCCCCACTTATTCCAGATATGCACAAATGTTATTTTCTCATATTTTTGAAATGTATTTTAAGACAAATCCCTAAACTTCCCTTCTTCCAATCAAATTGTTGCTTCTAAGGCCCCTTCTAAGTAGAAAGTTTGAAGCCGCCTGAATTCAGGGTCTTATTGAATCCTTACTATTGCTTAGAATTATGCAAGGGAGCTGTGTGGAGAATACAAAGAAACACAAAATAATGTTCTAAGGAGCTTAGAATCTAAATGGGGAAAGAAAATCAACATAAACAAAACAGTTTAGAATAAATACAGAGCTCTGACAGTAACAGCATCCAGGGTGCTCCCAGAAAAGGGCAAGATCCGTGTTCCTTGTGTCATTCCCAGGTCAGCTCTCTCACCTCGGAGTGTTGGTATCATCCCAAGTCTACAATCAAGTTTATTCAAGCCATGACCAATCCTTGCCCCCCTAATTACTGAGTAAAAAACATCTTCCACCCTTCCGTGTCAGCTCTGCCTTCCATTCTCCCAGTAACGGCTTCCAAATTCATGCTTAAGTAATTTACATGCAAATTAGATAAGAAAGAGGCAGAAAGGATTGGGGGTTGGTGGAGGAAGAAGGTAAGTTGTACCCGAGACACCACCAACTGAGAACCAAAGGTTATATTTTTTGCAAAAAGGGTCTGGATGACCCAGAGACTAGGCCCATAGAAGATACAGTGAGTGTGGACTTTGGTAAAGGTCAGATGTCTGAGCACTGTGTGCCAAGCAGGTAGGCTGTTCAAACCTGTCCAGGCATTTTAGTGCTTTGTTGAAAGCCTTGTAGACCAGTGTTCTCTGGCCGTCTCCAAAGGGATAACTCTCAATTCTGTTTCTCCTTCTGTAAGTGTGAGCAGTCGTAGCTGAGGGCTGGTGATGGTGACAGCAGTGGGTTAAGCTGAGTCCCGCCTGGGACCAATGCTAGGAAGTGTCCTCCTTGTACTGGACTTACTTAGCTTAGTTCCACCTCAGAATGTCTTCTCCTGTTAGCAGCCCATTTGTTACATTCTCTCCAAACACAGCTTCAAAGACTATTGACCATTCTGTTCAACCCCTGATTTTACAGATGAGGATATCAGAGAAGGGACTTGCCCATGATCATTATAAGACACTCTGATAGTTTATGCCCAAGTCTAAAGGGTACCGTGAGGAAAAAAGACACCCTCTTCTCTTTTCACTCTAAATTGGTGATCTCATTTACCCCCATGTCTCCAGTGTGTAATCTCTTCCATTCTGGTGATTCTCCAATTTGTGTGCTTTGCCCTGATCCTATCCTGAACTCCGAGACCATGTTTCCAATTGCCTAGAAACATTTTCACATGGATGACCCATTGTTGTCTCAAAAGCAGCATGTCCTAAATGGAATTCATCATTGAGTGCAAATACCTCACAAATTTGCTCCCCACTTTTGGGTTCTTCATCTTTCTTAATGATGATCCTATCCATTCTGTCATGGGGGATTGAAATTGGGCAGTCATCTTTGACTTTTTCCTCTCATTTTCTTTCCATAGTGCCACTCAGTCTCCAAATCTATTGGTTCTCTCCATGGAATGCCTTTTTACTATCTTTTCCTGTCAATTTCAATGGATACAATCCAGACCTTAATCATCCTTACTGTGGCAATTTACTAATTCGTCACCTTCTTTCTGTATTCTTTCCATTCACCCCTATCCAGCCACCATATTTCTTCCAGACTAACATCTAAAACACTGTCATGTAATTTCCCTTCTCAACAACTGCTGAGGTCACGTCACTGACTATAGTGTAATGTCCAAACTCTTCAGCATGGCAGTCAAGGTTCTCTATAATTCAGTCACACTCTGCAGTTCTGTCCTCTGTAGTTCTTTCCCTCTATATCCTGCTCCAGCCACATTTTACTACTCACACTTTCCTCTATAGACCTTGCACTTCCTTCTGTTGACCAAAAAGGTCCTTCCTTCCATATCACCTTTGACAAAGCCCTAATTCTTCAAAACCCACTTCTTTCATGTACCCTGTTCCCTAGCCCACACATTCTCTCAGAATTGTGCCTTTTTAAACTTTTAAAATTAATTTGATGAGCTGGTTATTAAGTCTATGAAAAAAGATGTTAGAAAAAGCAATACAAAAGCAAAACCCTTTTAATATGTTTTTTCCAGTCAATGAATGGGTTAGGTCACAGGCTGTTAAAGCACTTCTATCCTTCCATTGTACTTCTACCTCTATTTTCTCTCTTACCATCTGCTTTCCACGATAGGCGTGGATATAAAAGTTTTCCTTTCCTACCAGGTTAAAAGCTTCTACAGAACACAAAAGGCATCTGAACATAGGATGCTTTGACATTTGTCAGTGTTATCACCATGTTAATTAGCCTCTGTTGTAGTCACGGACATAGTAGTTGCTGATAGTAGGAGGTGGCTAAATGTATGAAGTGGGTTTCCTTACTGACTTGGGCTCTGGGCTTAAATACCATGGCATACCTCCTGTAAACCAGGCTAGACAGACCTTGGGGAGGCATATTATCCTATACAGGGTAGGCCTAAATATCATTCCCTTCCACTCTCAAACCCATCTCAGATCACACTCTTTTCAAACTTGGAAAGGCCACACTCAGTCACTCAATGCCTGTGAGTGAAGGAAGAGAGTACAACAGAGCATGGGTGAAACAGAATAACCTTATTTATACTCCCGGAGAAGTATCCAGAGAAAACATGGTGTCCCAGGATCTGACCGTTCTGATCCCAACTCCTGGATGTTGAGTAAAGGAGGGATATATAATGTGAAGAAAAGTTCCCCTAGAAATTACCATTACAGTGGTAGGTACTATCACTGTGAGCCAGGTACCCGTGCTAAGAGCTTTACATACATTATCTCACTTATTCCTTACAACAATCCAATATGGGTACTATGATGATGATGATCCTTATTTTACAGAAAAGAAAAATAAAGTTTAGAGGACATTGTGTTTTGTTACTCACAAAACAGAACATTTAATAAGCTTCATTCATGTTTTAATGCATTTATTGAGTATTTTATACAACGTACTGTGCCAGGCACTTGTGGAAGGATAAATCAGATGTGCTCCCAGAACTCAGAAGTTCATGGACCAGTGTAGGAGACAGTTAGGCATTGAGGTAAATTAGATTGTGTTAGGATGAGGGAGAGGTTGGCACTGACTCAGTGGCCTCACTTAGAAGAAAGGATTTGGGCCAGTGGCCTTGCAAGATTAAGTCAGACTTCAAAAGGCAGAGACAGGAAAGCATGTGCTTTTTGTGAAACTAAACTGTAATCCCCTTGAGGGCAGAATCAAAGCTTTTAGGTTATTTATCAAGCCTCTTTTATATACTTGTGCTGGGTAGTGTGCTGGGTTGTGTGTGAGCGAGAAGAGGGTGGGACACAAAGGTAAGCAAGACAAAGCTTTTAACCTCAGGCCTCAAGGAAAAATTCTTTGTTACTCACAAGCAGTATTTATTTCCTCCTCTAGTGATCCAATAAATCTCCTCACTCTCATGCCTTAATGAATACTTGATTTTTTATTTTACTGTTTTCTGTTTCATCTAGGTCAGACAATCCAGATTAGCACCAGGGGCCAGGATTCTGAGACCTGAAAGACTGTTATAGAAAGCTTCACTCCTTTAAAATATCTGAATGTCTCTTACTGAGCCTGTCTATGCATGTATTTCCGAGTGGATTTAATAATCTTCCTTATGATACTCAACTCACCTGTAGTTCACCTGTCTCAAAGCTGATCTACATTTTCCCATCCTTAAGAGAGAAACAACAATTATGATGGCTGGCAATGGAGACGGCTGAGACCCCCTGTGTTTGCTTGTATCCTATGCATGCACATGTGTGTACACGTGTGAGCTTGTGTGTGTATACATGTGTGGTAGCACATGCAGGTACAAGTGATACTTCTCAGGATCACCAGTTCTGAGCATCCACTTTGGGGGAACTCAGGTCAGGTTTCCTCAAGTCCTCTGCAGGGGTGATACCTATACCCAGGAAACCACCCTCAATTCTGGCTAACTGACCTGAATGGCAAGGCAACTCCTCTGGGAATCCCCAAGGACTGTGTATGCAAAGAGCCATGAACACTTATAATACAAAGGCAGAAAAAATAACAACAGTCCATCTTGGTGCCCTAGCTGTAAATGGCTCATTTACTCTGGCAAGAGGGATAGAGTTTTAATGATAAATTGTAATGCTGCACAGCAGGCCTGGCTGTGTGCTGTAAATTATTTTGAAAAAGGCACTATGCCTTAATAAAAAGAGGAATGCTCTCTCTTGCAGAGTCCAGAATTGGCTGTAGAGTCAGGACCACTGGAGTACTCTCTCCAGTCCTCTTCCAAGCTGAACCTGCTCCAATTCCAGGACTACTCTTTTCTGCCTCTTGGGCAATGAAGAAATGGCTAGGTGGGTTTTGCAGCAGTGTGTTTTCTCTCCTGGGAGGGTAAAGGGATAAAGCAGAGTTTCATAAGTCCCAGGACCAGAGGGCACAGGTTCAAACAAAGGGCATCTGCTAACTTGCCTGACGAGAAATTCCTGGTGTCTCTTCCACACAGGATCGGTTGTTATAAAGGGGGTGGGAGCTCTGAAGACTGTGTTGGAAAGATGTGAATGGGGACCAGGAGATCTCCAAGCTCAATCCGTCAACTTCTTTAACAAAACAATATATGTAAACAGGCCACCCTTGGGGGTAAGAGGCAGATGCCACCGAAGCACCATGGCAGAGAGAGGGCTCCCTGACTATCCAGGGCCTCTGTTACATTCCCCAGCTGCCCTTGCAGGTGGATTGGGCTGTGTGACCACTTTTGGACAATGGACTATAAAATGAAAATGAAACGTGTCATTCCAAGGTCAAGGAAGTTAAGTGTCTGTGTGACTCCTCTTCTCTCTCTGTCCCTCTGAGGTGAGCCCAGAGGCCGTGCCTTCCGGAGGACGTAGCCATGAGATGAAGGCAGGCAGTGTGACCTGCATTGGGCCTCGTATTCTTGTGAACAAGAAATAAGCCTTTACTGTGCTAAGCCAGTGAGAAATCAAGGTTTACTTGTTACTGCAGTGCAATCAAGCCTATCCTGACCAATATAAACACCATCTCTAAGGCTTGAACTTGGAATTGGGTTTCCTGGTACTGGGTAGTGTGCCCGTGCATCAGCCCTGCCTTTCTTGAGACCTGACTTGGTGGAGGAGATGCCCTAGCTCTGCCACCTACTATGCAATCTTGGACATGCCACCACCTGGCCTCTCTGAACCTCTCAGCTTCTCCATCCGTGAAACGAGAATATCTATTTTGTCAGGTTGCTGTGACAATCAAATAAGACAATCTAGAAAACTACCTAAAGCAGTTCCTGACACAAATAGATACTCGAAAAACTATCAGCTCTTTCTTTCTCCTTCTCTTCATTTCTTCTCAAGATGTAATGAGGTTCTGAATGAAGTAAGCTAATTGACTCATAAGAACCCAGCTTGTGGAATTGATCTCATCAGCATTTTTTGCTATATAAATGCTTAAATATCTATGCATAACATTACTGGTTATGTTTCCTTAGGCAAGTTACATAGCCTCTCTGTGCCTCAGTTCCCTCATCTGTAAAATGAGAGAGTAAAGGGTCCTCATTCATTGGGTTGCTCTGAGGATTAAACAAGTAAATATATGCAACATGCTTAGAACGCCTCGCACATGATAACCACTATATATAAAGATTGTCAATATTGTTGTTGTTGTTGCTATTATTATTACCTCTGCCCCTTGGTTAATTTCACCTTGAAAAAACTGTTTCCTAGGAGGGTCTCATCTGTGCATAAATGAATTCAAGGAACCCTAAGATCCAGAAAAATTACTTACATAGACTATAAAATAGTTGGTATATTTTCCCATTCCCTAAGGTGTTCTAGAAGACTCTTCTCTGGCTCTCAAAACCCAAAAGGTCAGATTTTCTCAAGTGTTTTGGTTAATTAGAATGAAAGAATACAGGTTAGGAAAAGAGAAAGGGATAGGAAACTATGTCTGGATACCTAAATCAAAGATATGTTCTGTACCTAGTGCATTCACTCATTTATCCTTTAAGTATTTGTTTAGTGCCTGCTGTGTTCCATGCCTTGCGCCAGGCACTGGGAGTGAATGAGTCATCATTCTCACAGTCTGATAGGGATGAAAGTCACATAAGCAGATAGTTATGAAGTAATGTGAGTGGGAGAATGTTCAAATTATTTTAGGAAAGACCAAAAAAGAATACTTAAGGCAACTTGGGTCATGTAGTGTGGTGCATGTGTGTGCGTGTGTGTGTGCGCCTATGTGCATGTATGTGTATGATTATTGGAGTGGTGTCAGGGAAGGCTTCCTAGAGAGGTGACCCAAAGCTGAGTTTTACCGGGTCCATAGGAGTTTCCAGGCAAGGAGAGAGAGGAGGGCATTCAAGGCAAATGGAACAGCATGAAAGCACAGAAAGAAGGAACAGCTGGGTTATGAATAGGGAACCATATTCACATTCTTCCAAAGCATAAAGCATGAGGTAGAATGGTGAGAAATGAGGTTGGCAGGGTAGATCTGGACCAGTTCACAGGGAGCATTGTTCTCTAGGATGAGGAATTTGCATCTTGTTCTGTAGGTAATGGGGAGTCACAAAAGAGTTTAGGAAAAAATGTTTATCTTGGTAGCCATGTGGAGGACGGGCTTGAAGGGGTACAAGGCTAAAGACACAGAGATCATTTAGGAAGTCATTTCCGAATCAAAGCATAGAGATGAAGGCCTGATACAGGGTAACGATAGGTAGATAGAAAGGAGAGGATGGATTTAAGACATGTCTGTAAGAAAAAGTTGCTAGGAGAAAGGACTTGGGGTTTGATTGGAATCAGAGCAAAGGAAGGGGTGGCTCAAATGAATCCCAGGTTACTAGTTCCAGTAACTAGGTAAATGATGGTATTGCCAATTGAGGAAGAGACGGTTCCATGGGGAACATTACTGGATTTGTTGAGTTCAAGGTGACTATGAGACAATCAGCTAGAGTTGTCCAGCAGGGAATTGGATATATGAATGAAGATGTAGATTTGGGTGTTGTCAGTACAGAAGTACTGGTTAAAGTTGAGTGAATGGAATAGATCAAGGAGACCATAAGGCAAGGAAGCAGGGGACCAAAGAGGCACGCCAACATTTATGATTTATGATGGAGATAAAACTATCGGTGAAAGAGACAGAGACAGAATGAGAGGAGCCAGGAGAATGTTCTTTTTCAGAGTACATGGGAACATGGAGCTTCAAGGAAGTGATCAATAGTGTCAAATACAGCAGAGAAGCTTTGGATGACCTCAGAGCAGAAGTAAGACTGCAGAGGGACAAAGAGTAAAGGGAAGTAGGGGAACAGAGACACTGAGACAGTGGAGAAGTTTGGATAAGAATTGGATATTAGAGAGTGAAAGGAGATGCAATGATGTAGGAGGGGAGGCACAGGATGCAGCTTCTGCTATGCTTTGAATTCAGACAGAGCTTGGTTAGAATCTCAGATTCCACATACCTGTGAGGCCTGGAGTAGACAATTTAACCTCTGAGCTAGTTTCTTCATCTGAATATAGTAAAAGCTAGCTCACAGGGCATACAGTACATGCTCAATAAATAGATCTGGAGGAGAATACAGGGTCATAGGAAAAGTTTTTTAAAAGATAGGTAGAACAAAGGCAAACACTATAATGGCTCACTGATATGGACTAACTACAATGTGTAAACTCAGAACTGAATCTTAGAGGACAGGGAAATGATTAATGTAATGTTCCCTAAATTGTAAGTTCTTACAGCAGTCAAATATATTCCTGAATTGTAATGGCTATCTCCAAACTCTGAGATGTGATCCCTTGGTGTATAACCTGATTAATCGGTCTCTGGAACATTGGGTATCTGTGTGACACCTGAAACTCAGAGTTAGAGCCCACCAGATATGAATGTCAGTATTAATGCATACAGCAACTGTTTAAAAAAAAAAGAAAAAAAAGCTGAAAAAGAGCCCAGACTTCAATTAGAGACATGAATGAAGCAGATCTGGTTAAGACTAGGGCAAATCAGGCCAAAGGGTAAAGGTTGGAACTGACTGTGTGTTAAAACATCAACTTCCATGTGAAACCAAGGGAAGAAATGTTTATTTGGTGTAGGATCTATATTTTCTAAACAGTATAACTTCTACAGTCAGTTTGTTCAAACACCACAATTACATGGAACTTTGAATAGGAAGTGAGATATGGTAGGTCTGTATAGGTGAGAGTGAAATAGCAATACATCCCGAAGTAATTTCGGTGGAGAATAAAAATGTATATTCGGGGCCCCCTTGAGGAGCTGGGGGATGATGCAGAGGTGTTGGACTTCCTCACCTGGATTGTTGCTAATGTTCTCACAAACACTGGGGACTGACAGCTTGACATGCTGAGCCCTGTCTTGGGGCTTGCCCCTGTGAAGCTTGTTACTGCAAAGGAGAGGCTAAACCTGCTTATAATTGCACCTAAGAGTCTCCCTGAGTGCCTCTTTGTTGCTCAGATGTGATTCTCTCTCTCTAAGACGCTTTGGCAGGTAATCTCACTGCCATCCCCCCTATGTGGGACCTGAATCCCAGGGGTGTAAATCTCCCTGGCAGCACAGGATATGACTTCCGGGGATGAATGACCCAGCATCGTGGGATTTAGACTATCTTCTTGGTCAAAAGGGGGATGCGAAATGAAATGAAATAAAGCTTCAGTGGCTGAGAGATTTCAAATGGAATCGAGAGGTCACTCTGGTGGACATTCTTACACACTACATAGATAACACTTTTTAGGTTTTAATGCATTGGAATAGCTAGAAGTAAATACCTGAAACTACTAAACTCCAACCCAGTAGCCTTGACTCTTGAAGATGATTGTATGACAATGTAGCTTACAAGGGGTGACAGTGTGATTGTGAAAACCTGTGGATCTCACTCCCTTTACCAGTGTATGGATGGATGAGTAGATAAATGGGGACAAAAACTAAATGAAAAATAGGGTGGGATGGGAGGGATAATTTGAGTGTTCTTTTTTATTTTTATTTTTTATTCTTAGTCTGATTCTTCCTGGTGTAAGGAAAATGTTCAAAAATAGATTGGGGTGATGAATGCACAACTATATGACAGCACTATGAACAGTTGATTGTACACCATGGATGACTGTATTGTATGTGAATATATCTCAATAAAACTGAATAAAAAAAAAACACAGCCGAACAGAAGTGATGAACACAGGAAAAATTCTGACATTGGCCCAAGGCCTGTAACTTAAGTGCTTCTGATATCTCTTGCTGAAACTGGAAGTAAACTATGAGTTTCTTAGATCATTGCACTTGATGAAGAGAAATGTATCTACTACAGAGCGTGTTAGTCTGTAACTGTTTAGCAAGGCACCGTGTGTGTATGTGAAAGTCAGGTTGAAGTTCAGGGCATCAGAAAGTAAACCTGGGAGATGGTGGTGGTAGTTCAGAAGTGAAGAAATAAGATGAAAAAACAGGGTGGGAGGAAGGGCTGTCTTTAAATAGAAGACGGGACACACCCAGGCATTAAGCCTGAGTGAAGGGGAAAGTTCCTAAAGGAGCAAATTTCTATCTGTGGCGGGGAGTGATTAGAGATCACCCAGGTTACCCCTTCATCCTGCAAAGGAAGCAGCTGAAGACCAGAATGACTGATGGATAGAAGGTTACACACTGTAGCTAATGGCAGAGCTGGAGCTAGAACCTGAATCCCTGCCTCTTTCCATGACATCTGTTCTGTTGAAATGAATTGAAAATGAATTAATTAGCCTGTCCTCTTTTGGCGAGTATCCTTTCTTGTGATCATTTCTTGCTGGATTGGAATGGGAGTGAGAAATGAAAAATTTCCATCAGAAAAAGTAACAAAGTCAGGAAATGCTGTGCAGGCTTCACAGTGATATTTGGAAACCCACAGTATGCACTATATGGTATTTGTGTTTATTAGTAGGAATACTAGTATATTTGGGCTAAAAAGAAGTTATAGAACAGCCTGTTCATTTTACAGAAGAAAGAATCTGCTTACCAAGTACACAGGGAGTCCGCACCAAGTGGGGCCTAGAATTGAGGTGTTCAGACTTCCAGCCACGGAAACATGATTATATATGTGCAGTGTGGGCCAGCAAGTAGGGCTCTGGCTGCTTGGAAGTGCTGCAATAAGTAGCTCAGAAGGCAAATGTGGGAGAAACAGGAAGCCCTTTGTCCCATTCTCCAATCTCATCTCAGGGTAGCCTTTTGAGGCAATGATCCTGGTAATCTGGCATTCAAAGAGGGGTATTTAGATTAACCAGATAAATTCAACTCTGATTTGCTGCAGAATACCTGCCCTCTGTTAGCAAATGTGTGCTGTTTGTCAGTCCCAAGGGGGGGTGAGCTGAGACAATGGGTGCAGGAGATCAGGCAATCATAACCCACCCTCAGGCATCCGGGGATTCACTACATGAAAGAGGAGACCTTCAAATCCCTTTTTTAGGGCCAGCCAGCAATTTACCTCTCTCTGCTGCCTGCCTCTAGCAACATCCTCAGCGTCTCTGCTTATCACTGACTGTTGTCTTCTGATTCTAGTTTACTGCTAGGTTGACACTCAATAAAAACCAAGAAAAACATTAGTTAGGTAATCTCTCCTTCCTTCAGCAACAGTCCCCTCCTCCTGTCTCCCAAACCAAACAGAATGTCTCTTGAAGTTATTCAAGGGAGAGGGGGTTTCCTTCCAGGGTAGCATGGCAATAAAACCAAGGCAAGCTTGGCTTAGTACCTTTAATGGAATGGCCTTTACCATTTGTTCAAGCCAAATAATGAGACCCTGAAGGAAAAAAGAGTAACAACAAAACAGGATGCAAATGCTACTTAAAACTCTCTAGTAGTCCTAGCCAAGGCAGAATAACCTCTGCTCAGCAGGCTCGGCCACTGGTCCTGATGCTGATTGAAAGATGGTAGACCACGGCGGCCACCCTCTCCTTCACTATCTCAGCCTTAAAATGCTACAGGAGAGCTAGAAACCCCTTCTGGCACAGGAAAATGCCCGAATGCACTCTTGGGTGGTAATATCCTATGCAGAACAAGGTGCAGTGAGGCTGGAGGGTTGTGGATACTGAGCATGTGTGTTGGCCAAGTCCATGCATGGGAGGGAGAACCCAGGATGAAGCAACAGCACATCCACACGTGGGGAAGAGACCAGTGGGGTCTCACTAAGACAGTTACCAAAACCAGGATGCCATCCTTGATGGTCATCATCCCAAATGCCCAAATTCAGTTACCCAATGGGAATTCAAACAAAAGCAAAGAAATAGCTGCAAGGGAGGCTGTGAAAAAACCCAAGCTCTGGTAGAAGTGAAAATCTGGGGCTTGGAAGAGCTGTTATTAGAATATAGAAGAAGGTGGGGTATCAAAAACAACCAAGACAAGAGAAAACCATGGTGATGGTGGGTCAAGCTTAGAGAGTGTTTTTCTTTTAAAAGTTTATCTTTTAGCCCACATTTTGCTCCAAGCCCTGTTCCTCAGTTTTATGTGTTTCTCTCACAACACCCCCATCACTTGAGTTCCCCTCTGTCCTCCTTTCCAGCTGGTCCTTATGAGGGGGAACTTGCTACTTCCTAATCCCATTATGCTGGCACTTTTGGCTAGTTGCTCTTTAGCCCTGGTCCTGCCTCAGTACTGAGATGGAATTAAATTGAGCATGTACATGCACACAGCCAGTCTAAGGAAAAACTGTGGAGTCAGGACACTTTGCCTTGGGCCTTCATTGTTCTTTCTTTTCCTGAGCATGTTCTTTCTGGTGTCTTGTTTGCTGCTGTGTCTCATCTCCATACGAATAGCTGCTTTGGGGAAAGGTGCTTATGTGTCACTGGGTCTGGTTGTTTCCTCTCCCAGGAATATTTGTATTTTCACAGGGGATTAAACTTTCCACCAAAGGGATGGTTTTGACTTAACGATATTTCAGACTAAAGCAAGATGGTGGTGATTTTGGGGAAAGGAAGTTCTTTCGAATTTTCATCTCATTTTTCCCATTCCTTGATTCCCCATCCATCCTACTCCCAGCCCCACATCTGAGCCATTCCGAGCCTACCCCAACAAGGTAAAAGGCACAATCATCCTCTCGCTATTAAGGTAAAAAGCCCAGACACTATCCCTGAGTCCTCTCTTTTCCTCATCCCACATCCAATCCATAAGCATTGCTGTCCATTCTTCCTACAAAAGATATCTAAATGCCATCCACTGCTCTCATCTCCACTGCTATCACTTTAGTCCCTGCCATCATCTCATCATCTCTCACCTGGACCAGCCCTTTATAGTCATTTGCTAGTCACCAGCTTCTTTCCTCACCTCCCTAAGTCCACCCTCACAGAGCAGAAGGGGCAAGCCTTTAAAACATAAATCACATCTAGCATAAGATAATTCAGGACTTGCATTTAGAATATAGTTCAAACTCCTTACCATGCCTTCTAAGTACCTGTGTGATGAGGTGTCTGCCTAGATCTTTTATGCTCTCTCGCCCTTACTCCAGCCACACTGGCTTTTAATTCAGGTTCTAGAACACAATCAGTCAATATCCCCCATTAGGTCCTTTTCATGTTCTCTCCTTTTCCATAGAACATTGTTCTACTAGCTCTTCATGTAATTGGCATCTTTTTATCCTTTTGGTTTTGCTTTAAATGTCACCACCTTAGAGGTCTTTCCAGTCCACCTTACCTACCTACACAGGTTCAAAGTATTCTGTATATTTCCTTCACAGTACCCATCTCCACCTAAAAGTGTTTAATTTTTTTTAGCTATTTGTTTACTTTGCTCTTCCATTAGAATATAAGATGCACAAGGGCATGAACCATAAAATGGGATTGTTGCTCTAAGCTCAGCTCAAGGTCACAGTCCTGAAAGAGCCAATATGTCCTTGGCACTTCACACAACACTTGGGACATAGAAAGTACTCAATAAATAGGTTTTGAGTGAGTGGATGAATGAAAGAATGAATACTATATTTAAGGCTTGTCCTGCTATGCTCCCTTTTATTGAAGGAAAGAAACTAACAGTTTTGGAGCACCGTCTACATGCCAGTTTTATAACCCTAAGAGCACAGAAGAGTTCATCAACGTAGGTGATAACACAGCTTCTTGGAGTCAGAATTAGAATTTGAAACAAGGCCTGTAAGACTTAAAATGCTTGCTTTCTCTACCAGTTTATGCTGATAATATCCTGAAAATCTGTTTATATATATCAAGTTTTAATAAATCAAGTCATATTTTTAAAGTACAGAGAAGCTGGTCTCTTCAAAAGAATCCTGAGGTAAACCAATTTGCAAAATGAGCAACAATTTCCTAACTCATAATTTATGAAAATTCAGCTTTGTAGTTATTGAGGTAGTTGGTATTGAGGCACAACTGTGATTTCTGGCTCTGAAAACACAAGATGTTTATTTGTACCACCTACTCAGAGATGGATGACTTTCCAGTATGAACTCCATGCCTTCACCCCCTTTTCAGGGATAGATGCCAAATACAATGATCTGCTGCAAAAAACAGCCCACCAGCCTGATTTGGAGCTGGTGGTAACTTTTTTTTTTTTTTCCAATTGGGAAATTTTCCAGCACCTTGTTAATTTGACTCTGTGAAAAATGGGATCTTTAATTCACCTCTGCATGAAAGAATGATGAATGAGTTAGCAGGGCCTGTCCTTTAAGCAAGTTTCCTCGTTTCCATGTTGGGCAATGATTCACTTTTGCAGTGCCACAATCCATCACTCCTCTCAATCCCCTCCAGACACCTTTCTTGGTGACCCTCAGGGAGGGGAAATAGATGGCAGATGTTCCTTCAGATCATTTTTCCAGGAAAGGGGAGGTAGCAGGGGTGGCAGTGGTCCTGCTCACACTGCCAGTGACTGCAGCCCCTGACCTTGAGGGCATGGGTGGCTGGCAGAGCCTCCTGATGTCCTGAATGACTGTGAAGGGATCAGCCCCAGACTGGAGGAGAATAGCCTGAGGTTTCTCAAATAACAAGAGAGCGGCCCCTGAGAAAATGACTTTCAATCAATAAAATATAAGCTCCCAAAGGGCAGGGATTGTATCTACTTTGTTCATTGCTCTTTGTACCTAGAATAGTGCTTGGCACGTAGTGGGGACTCAAGACATCTTTGCTGACTGGAAGGAAAGAAGGAAGGGAGGGAGGGGGGGGAGGCCATTCATGCTTCTTGCCAGGCACTCCAAGCAGCTGGATCTGACAGCTGCTTCTTTGGACCAAAGGTTTCTTCCAGTTCTGGGCTCACGGCTCACCCCACTCCTCATCTGGACCAAGCAGACTGAATCCTGGTGCAAACCCCTCCCATCACTACCTGTCTTTTAACTTCTCACCTGCGCACCAACTGTGGATAGCAACTTGGAGCTCTGCTTATCCAACTGCATGCCCTGATGTGGAGTTCAGAAAAGATGGCCTCCATGGTCTAGTGCTTTGCATAAAGCAGATTTCAATAAACACTTGTGGAACGAATGCATCCAGGCTTTGCCTTCCGGACTCTCAGGTGGGATAAGGACACAAGGCAGAGAGTACCACAGTCTTGGTACTCTGTTTATCTTGCTATGTGGGAACAAACAAATGGTCTTAGCCACCTTGGAGGTTAGGCAAAAAGGAAAACAGGATAGTAGGGCTTCCATTGGCTACCACTTAGAAAATACCTTCCAAGTGCCAGGCACTCGGCTAAGCCTGGTACATATTTAACAGGATGTTGGGTGGAACTTTTCCTGCTGTCCCAACATTGGCAACTGGAAAGCAAAGCTGAGGCAAAGAGGCCCTAAGTCTCCCAGAATTAAAGAGAAGAGCCAACAGCTGAATCCACACACTTCCCTCAGGACTCAGTAAAAGGCAGCTGAACTGGTTCAGTCAACCCCACACATCTCTCCAGCAACCCTCCTTCTCAGCCCATAAAACAAGAAGGGAGAGAAGCGTGTGGGGGCAGTGCCTGCGTTGTTGACCAGTGGGGAGTTTTTCAATTTCTCCCTTCTTTCCATGAGGGAGAGGCGTGCTTCCTCTCACCTGCCCCTCCCAAGCCAAGGCAAGGGGCAGCAGTAAAACTGTTAAGAAAGATTAGAGTTGCCTCCAAGAAAGGGATACTGGCATCTCAGTCTCAGTTTGGAACTGGCGTGCCCTCTTTGGTGCTGCCATCAAAATAAGCAGAGCAGATGTTGGGAGTTCTTACAAGATCCCAAGGGTTTAGGGGCATAAGAGAACACGTGAATTCATGCATGCTGCATCTTTCCTGGAAGGTGGCTTGCCAGGGCAGTCAAGCCTACCAGGTGATTAGGGACAGTGTATAATGTGCCCTTCCCTTACCACAGTCACCTATGGATCTCAGAAGGTATAAAATGGGAACCCAGAGGTTCCCATGGCTCCATGAAGCAGAAGATAAAGGCTAGAGGGTAGAGAGAAAGCCATGAGGCTGCCCAGGCAGCTGCTGGATCAAGCAAGGCCATGTCCCACATGGATAGGAGTTGAGGAATGGACCTGGCCTAAGAGAAATATGGTGGTCTCTCTAGGAGAGGGTCCACAGTGACTGAGGGGCTGTGGTAAAGCTGAACACCATTCCCAAACAACCAACATGTCCATAGAGGGTGAAAGCCAGGGTGAGTGATAACCCCAGACATTTTTCCTATTCCTCCTCCCTGACCCAACACACCAGAGGAGTTGGGGCCTAGAAGGGGGCAGGGTGGAGATGTCCCAGAGACAGACCATGCATACCCAGCACTAGTCCAAGGACTTAGTGTGGGGGAGGAGGAATAAAGCACCAGACCACTCTTGAAATCCCCTATATGACTTCAAGTCCCTTGAGTCATGAACTTGGCTAACCTTGGACGGCAGAATGTCAACTTAGATTTGAGATTGGTGCTTTAATTTTAGTAGCTGAAAGTTGCCAGGAAATTGTGGGTTCTGCCCAAGATGTCATTGAGATATCAGCTAACGGGTGGCTTCTGGTGTGAGTGATGAGTGGTGGCTGAAGCAGGGGGACATCAAAGGAGGCTCAGGCAGGGCCCATGGCAGAAGGTGGCTTGGAGCAGGCTGACAGGTGCATCATCAAGATGGAGGTGGACCATAGTGCCACTGTAGATCAGCGCCTGCCGAAATGCGAGACGCTGGCCAAGACAAGGAAACTGAGGCTAAGAGAAGTTGAGTCACAAGCCCCGAGGTCATACAGTTATTACTAATGTGGAGCCAGGAGGCAAACCGAAGTACCGTAGGCTGAGTCTAGAGCTGTTGCTCTCACCCACCATGCTGTTCCGCCTAATGAGCCACACAAAAAACCTGAACTCAGAGCACCTGCCCAGAGAAAGAGGGCAGCAACTCTTCATCCACCTCCAGTTAATCTTGGCCAACTGGGGATGAAGGCCCAGCCTTGTCAACTGTTCCAATTGAGAGAGGAGCCATGAATATGGATTTTTATATGAAATGCCTCTATATTTAGAAACTGGACACTAATCTGTTTTAAAGTACTATTTGGGCCAATACTATGTTGGTCAAACAAAACATACTATGTAGGTCAAACAAACATTAAAGTCAGCCCCTGAACTACCACCTTGGAATTAATAGAAGAGTAGTATCCATAAGGAAGAAACAAATCACTTACTTTTGAGAAGTATAACTATTCCTAGAAATGAGTTTTTGAAGAAAAATTCTCCTCTTTACTAATTTCTTCTGATAGCCTACTGTGTGCAAGACCTAGTCAGTGCTAGGCACTGTGGGGAGTTTAAAGATCACTAGACAAAACTTTTGCCCTCAAATAACTTATAGGCCAGTAGGAAAAAAGAAATTAACTATTGTTCTAGTGATCCTAATGTACGGCATTTATTTAGGATGTTGTTACTACATTCAAGAGAGTTGAAAAGACTTGCAAACTCAAATGCTAAATACCTTTTTAGGTGTCAGATAGGTAAAGGAAGTGTTTAAAACATGAGGGAATGTTGGAGCTTGTACACTACATAACATTAAAAGCATTTGGATTCTGGGGGAAAAAGAAAAAAGATGTCAGCTACCCAGAGAGAAAGGGCAATTCAACATAAGACTTTTGGAGACATTGAATGTAGAAAACAAAGTTGTTTCATGTTATACCTTCTTAGTTCAGACTCCCTGATGAAGCAGTTGCACATACATTTTATCACTGCATACTTACAAAGCCCTCTGAAGTGTGTGTATATAATTTGTGGTCCCATTAATCATGATATATGGACCAAAATACATGTAATTTACACTCAGACAGATGAGGAAACCTGAGTGTTAAAGAAATAAAATAACTTGCAACAAGTCTCACAGGAGTCTGCACCAGTGCTCTCAACTCCTGCAGACCACTGCCTCCCTGTTCCTCTCCATGTGCTGAACTCCAGATGCTAGGACGGACTGAGAGCATGGATTAGGAGAGAGGGAGTAATGATCCACCTCATACCTTGGGATCCCAAGTAGCCCCACTGGCCTCCTTCTCACCAGTGACCAGAGTCCTGGTATCAGTACCTAGCTCCACAGAGTCCAGCCTAGCCACCTAATGGCCGCTGCAGCCCTGCGAGAGCCAGGAGAGAGAAGGGCCAGCAATACAAGTTCAGCTGACTCAGAAACACCACAAGAGAGGCAGGGCAGGTGTGTAGGGTGACATTTCAACGGATTCCTATTACTGCAATGATCAGACAGGCTTCCAGTCTCTCCGAGACAATCTGTGCTGGGTTCTCATGGGAGACGCTGTACCCTGTCCTTGCAGAGCTCAAAAAAGAAACCCTGTACCTTCAGAAACCCAGACTATGATCATCCAGATTTATGTAAAAGTGGAGTGGGGAGGGTGAGGGAAGTAGGACAGAAGGTCATTAGTTCATCTGAAGAATCCTTCATTGGACCACAGGGCTCTATGAAACGATGGTTTAACTTCCATACTATTCACAAATTTATGTAAAATAAAGTGGTTTGGTAATTCTTTGCTAGATCTAGTTTTAGACTGAATTTGTGGTCCCACTAATCCTGATACATGGACCAAAATACATGTAATTTAACCATAGGCTGGCTGATTTTTCTCAAAGGCAAACACAGGAATGACATTGGGTCTTCGCTTGCGAATCACACTTAAGTTCAGAGATTGCCTTTTGATGACTGGACTGGAGAGAAATCTGTTCATTCATTAGTGAAACCTACTCTCCAGGAGACTTAACTCAAAAGCAGGCATCTGAACATTAGTATTTTGGTGGAGGGCTCTTTTGTGCTTTCTCTTATTTGAACTTTTTCCTGTGAAGTCTAGACTCTGGCCTATGTCTTGACATCAGTCAATGCATATACAAATACAGTCTAGATTCTTCTGCTTCCTTAAAAAAGAAGTCATAGTTCTAGAGATTTCCCCTCAAGGGATGCAAATAAACTCACTGCCTTAGCCTTACCAAAAATGGCCTGGTCTATGGGGACATACTCATTTCATTATTTTATTACTGAGCACAGATGTGATTGACATTCAAGTGTTTTCCTGGGCCTTATTCTGTTCCCAGCTACCCCCCGGAGACCTTATGGAGCTCATTCTTCCTTCTGCAGCTCGAAGTCCCCCAAATGAGAGCTTTTGGAGACAAGTCTCCACTTCTGAGCACTGCTCACAGACCTGGAAGCATTAAATGCCTTACCTCTGGCTGTTCCCTGTGGTCTGAAACTTTACATTTTGAGGGCCTAGGCTGAGGGACCTGTGTGAGTGCTTACTACGAGCTGGGTTAGTCCATGGAAACCTCCCAATAATCCCAGGAGGAGGTTCTATCATTGACCCCATTTTTAAAAAAAGGAGTATATGGAGTTTAGGCATTTTAGTATTTTGCCCAAGGCCGCATGGCTACTAAGTAGTTATGCTGGGTCTTAAGTCCGGGTGTGTCTGATTACAGAGGCTGGCACAGAATTCTCTCCCTTCAGTACTGCGAGAAGCCTATCTACTCACAAAGTGATGGGCCTGTGAGCACCTCTAGAATGCAGGTAGATAATCTAGAGAGGTAGTTCTCAATCGTGGCCACATATGAGAATCATCTGGGGTGTCTTTAAAATATACTGATGCCTGGGTCTCACATCAGCCCAATTAAATCATAATCTCTGGAGGGGTTATGCAGGCATCTATATTTTAAAGCTACCCATGTAATTCTAATGAGCAGTCAGGCTAAGAACCACTCACCCACAGGAAAGAACCCAACAGGTCCCGGGAAGGTGGTCTGTTTCTACACCCCAGAGCTGATCCGAGCTCTAACAACTCCAACAGCTTGCTGGTTTCACTGCTGCTGTTCTGGAATCCCACACCTCCCTGTACCCTCCAGAGAACCACGAGCTGGAATTTCTCCCTTTCTATCGGGCTCTGAAATATAACATGGCTGCTAGATGTGTACACATTTTAAAGCACCTGGTTGCTTACTTACCCTCTGTGAATCCTTTACCTGCACCCATGCCCCCTCCTTCACCCTCCCCATGGTTAGTCATTCCCTCTGTGAGCTCCCAAGACAACACAATCTTCTGCCTAGTGTAGTACGTAGCTCATTGTACCGTCATCATCTGCTTACAGATGGTCTGTGAGCTGCACAAGGACTGGGGCTGTGTCTCAGTCATCTCTGTATTTCCACTGGCAGAGCACTGGGCACACAGGATGGACTCAGAAAAAAAAAAAAGTTGAAATAATGAATTCAGGCCTGAAGAGTGGGATTCTGATACTAGAAAATCCTTAGTGAAATCTTTCTCTGTTGCCACAGCCTATCCTTCCATTCACCTCCATTTGATACAAAGACTTTTTATAGGAAATAAAAATGAAAAGTAATTCACCCTTCAAGATTTGGCTTGAAACCCACCTCCAAAAGGAAGTCTCTTGGTTTATCCCCAGCTCATAGTGATCTCTTTTTATGAACTTTTATAGTAATTACAGTCTGTATAATTCAGTTGTAAATTGAATTCTTCTGTTACAGTCTTCAGTGACTATTTTTTTTTAATGATCATAGGTTTATGAGCATTACAAGGACAACAAGACTGTAAACTCCATGAATATAGAACCTGTTTCTAAGATGATGGCATCATTTTGTTGATTCACTTGTTTGATCGCTCATGACAAACTATAAGCTCTTTGAGGTCTAACACCTCTCTTGTATTAATCTTTATATGGCAGTCCCAGGCACACAGTAGGGGCTCAAATGAACTTTATTAAATGAAGGCATTTGGTAACCCCTTTTAGCCCAGTGCCTTGAACTTACTAGGTACTCACAAATTGTACCTGCTGATTTGGTAAGAAATGAAAAAGCATAATTCTTACTACAAGATGTGGTTCATAGGAGGCACAGAAATCCTCAGACTGAACACTATTGCAATTTCTTTTTTGCTTTTTTTAAATGCTTATTTGACTCCAAAAATGAATGAGAAGAAGTACATGTGGAAAACGGGCCAAAAATTCAAGAATCCCTCACCCACTCCCAAATCTCCTGCATATCAATTTTACACAAAGCCTCTAAACCGTCATTTCAAATCACTCTCAATTTCATACGCATTCACTATTAAATTCAATATGTTACTACAGAGAAAAGACAGTGGCACCTGGCAGGATTTGGTTGGTGCCTGCACACCCACACTTGCACCTAAGTATAATTTCTAAATATGAAGTCTCATCTGCTCTTTATTTTTAATGACAAAAAGAGATGCCCTGCCCCTCACTAGAGATGCTGCCCTGCTGCATCAGCTACCAAAACACAGAGTTCTGCTTGGTTTTGTTGACTGGTTATACTGGAGGCTTCCCTGCAGATGGCAGGCTTGGTACCCAAGGATAGCCATGTTGCCAAATAGATCATTGTTTTCTGTTTTTCTTTGATGCAGTAAAAGTGGGGAGGGGGAGAATGAAAGAAACAAATGATTTTACCTCCCCCCCAAAATCATTCCAACTACTTGCCCTCCAACACTCCAACAGCCCCATTTTTGGCCCTACAGCTGCTCCTTCCCAGCACACACAGCTGTTGCTATTGAGTTCTAATGGGCTACAGTTAGCAGGTAGGAAGAAGGGATGGGTTTCAAAGTCACTAATGAGGAGGTGCAAAGACAAGAGCTCAGGGAAGCATATTTTAAAGAGGATGCACGTAAGGAAGGCAGGCAGGAAGGGCTGGAACACAGCTTGTCCCAAAGTTTCAGAATTAGAGGCTCAGTGTAAGGTATCCTCTGGAACACTACGAGTGTATTTCAAAGCCACCGCCAGCTGGGGCTGGTTGCAATCTTTCACCAGGGGCAGAGGAAAGAGAGGAAAAGGCATCTTGCTCATCCTTTCCACACCGAACACTAGCCCCTTGTGCCTTACTCCTTCCACACGTCTTCTAAATATAACAGCTGCTGCAGATGTCTCCCTACTCTGAGCAGTGGACATTCTACAATATCGACAACGCCATGGAAGTTCAAGCCAAACTCCCTTTGGTGGGAATCTGGGTCTGCATCAAGCCAGGCTGAGTCCCTGTCTTCAAAAACCTGCCCCAGAACATTCCACCCTTAGCACCGAGTGACAAACTAGAATTTGTTTGTTTGTTTTAATCAGTTGTGGCTTGGTTTCCCTCTTTTAATAGTGCCTAGAAGAATAATAAGATGCATTGAGGGAATGCATGTTCTCTAAAGAGGCTCATAGAGGGACAAGGGTGCTTGTTCCTGGCCCTTGCTCTAGCTCATCTATCTATTCATTGAAAAAATACTATAAAAAGATTTGGGGTCGGGGGATAACCTGTATTTTTAGGGCCACAAGAGTTCAATGCTTATACTGGAGGGGACTTGAAAAGAAACCTGGCTTCTTTATGAGGCAGGCAGAGAGCTAGGATCTGGCTGACCTAGGGTGGTTTGGAGCAGGGGTCTGCAAACTAGCCCTTGGGCCAAATCTAGCCCTCCACCTGTTTTTGTAAAACCTGAGTGCTAAGAATGGTTTTCACCATTTTTAAATAATTGAAAAAAAATCAGAACAATAATATTTGTGACTTGTAAAAATTTTATGGAATTCCAATTTCAGTGACTATAAAAAAATGTTTTATTGGAATACAGCCATGCGCATTTGTTTATGTGTTATTCGCGGCTGCTTTCACATTACAATGGCAGAGTTGAGTAACCAGAAACCAGCCATACAGACCACAGGCCTAAAATATTTTCTATCTGGCTCTTTACAGCAAAAGTCTGCAGACTCCTGGTTTAGAGCAGGAGTTCTCAAAGTGTGGTCCCTGGAGAAGCAGCAGCAGTATCACCAGGAACTTGCTGGAAATGTAGAATCTCTGGTCCCACCCGAGACAAACAAATCAGAAACTCTGAGGATGGGGCCCAGATAATCTGTGTTTTAACAAGCCCTCCAGGTGATTCTGATGTTAGTTTGAGAATCACTGGATTAGCGGCTGGACAAACAGGTTCAGAGTAAAGGGGATCCCTAAAATTGACACCCCATAAGCAATTAAATCTGGGCAGAATTACCCCAAGTCCGGCAACTTAACCCCACTAAGGGAAAAAGAGAAGAACCTCATTTATGCAGCCCCAGTGGGGAAAGCAGACCTACAAAAGTGAATTTCCTGGATGACTGAAGCCTGCACCTTTTAAAAACAAAATGTATTTAATATTTTCAAAGGTGTTTCAGTCGACAAACTTTATTGGGCACACATTTGGTGCAAGGCTCTGTGCTGGCCTTCTCAAGGGACATACACATGAGTCAGAATGAGCTGTACACGTCAGGAATTCACAGACCAGTAGGAAAGCTTGGAGTGTTCACACTAACAAATGCAAATACACTACAAGTAGAAAGTGACTAGAGAGGCTTTCAAAGGGCCTTAGATGCTTAGAGGAACCAAGGATTATTTCTAGTTTAAGGGATTAGGGGAGGCTTCATGGAGGAAGTGGTGTTGGCCCTGGGCCTTATAGGGTCAAGAGGAGGTAGGAGAGGCAGGGCAAATAGTGTGTGACTAAGCACAGAAGAGGAAAAGAAAAGGAATATTCAGAGACGTTTCTAAAACATACAGTATTAAGCAGTTTCTTGACTTCTTAAACAATATACCAGGCACCTCTGAACACTATCTCAGGATCATCTTTGTGAAGATCCATCACAGTCATGTGCTGCAATAATGCTGTCCTCAGAGGCTGTTTGAGCGATAGGGTTACTTGCTCCTACACTAAATGGCCCCTTAAGTCAGTGCTTTTTTAGTTTGTGTGACTGATTTTCATAAATGTTGCTTTTTTTTTTTAACTAGCTGTTCATTTACGGTTCCTACTGTTGCCAGGGCCAGCCTCTACACACCCCTGTTTCTCTTTCCCCTTCTAATTTTCTACCTTTAAAGTTCTGTGTGCTGGAAAGTGGGATCACTAAGTTTGCTGACATTATAAATTAAAATAAAAGCAACCAGGCTCTAAAGGTGCAAGGGCTTGCTCTTGACTAAAACAACATGAAGTTTATTGCATAGACTTTGCAGCATAATTTTGCTACTTGGAATGGTTTTCCATGGTATTTCACATCACTGAGACTGCAAGATAGGTGAACAACAAAAGGAAGGTTTAGATAGGAAATTGCCATACACTTGTGCCTATCTGCCAGACTTTTCCTACACAATGTATCTCATTTTAGTCTTTGTAATAACCCTCCATGGCATGGTTTACTGCCTTTTTCCAGGTAAGGAAATTGAGCCTTAGATTAGGTAATTTACCTGAGACCACACGGCATAGCAGGTAGAATTCTCATGTGCCCCCAAGATTTCTGCTCTCCCACCCATGTACCCATCCTGAATAATCCCCTCCCTCAAATTTGAGTGGGACCTGTGAATATAATAATGATATGATTATGTTACATGGCAAAAGTGAAAGGTTTTTACAGATGTAATTAAGGTCCCTAATCAGTTGACTTTAAGTTAATCAAAAGGGAAAGTATTCTGGGTGAGCCCTTTAAGTCGTAAGAGTCTCTCTCTTGCTGGCCTGGAAGAAACAAGCCATGGGTTCTACAGCTGCAAGGAAATTAATTCTGCCAACAGGCATGTGAGTTTGGAAGAGGACCCCAAGCCTCAGATGAAACCACAGCCCCAGCAGGCACATTAACTGTAGCTAAGCTGTGCCCAGACTCCTGATCCATGGGAATCTGGGGGCAGCAGCATTCAAATCAGAGCAAACTAAGAATGCTTGGCTCCTAGTGTTGGATGAAACGCTTGAAAGTGTCATTATATGATTGTTTCTGACCTACAGAAATGGCGATTACATATGGTTCAACCAATATTTTCAAGGACAAAGCTTATTCAATGGTTAAGCAAGGGCCAGGGCAACGAATAGAAGAACAGAAGCCAAGAGTTCTGCATGACAGAACTTCTTGATTGGGAAGAGATTTGAAAGGGGACATTGTCAAGGCAGGAATCAAACTACTAGATGTTCAGAACCAGGAGAAAGCAATGTCAGTGATTGCATTCATACTCGAACCATGTGAAATTTTAGTTGAGGGCTCTGCACAACAGTGGGTAGGAATGAACACCTATGAAACCATGCCTGGTTTTCAAATTGCTTACTTTGATTTAGTGACAACCTGTGCTGTGAAACGGGAGCATAGGGCAGAATGGTCAGGACTACAATGGGAGAAGCACAGTGTAATTAGGGCTGCGATGGGGGAAGGAAATGCACACTGGCCAAAGCTGGGATGGGGTCATGCCATTGCAGGGTTAAAGATCATAAGTAGTATATGTCACACACCTGATATGGTACCTGGCACATAGAAAGTACTAAATATATGACAATATTATTGTTTTTGGCATTTTATTTGATGATATGAAATTGCCTTGCTCGTAGAAGATGAAGGCAATGGTAAGTCACCTCCAAATATGAGGATTAAAAAGAAAAAAGTATAAAGCCCTGACTGGGAAAACCAGAAACATGCTAGAAAATATTTAATTGTTTATTCATCTAACATCCTCTTCTGGGGAAGGGGGATGGCTGCACCTTTAGGACAACAACATAGAAGCATTGCTTATCTTGCTCTGGATTACTTGGCCACTAAGAGTAGTCTTCTCCATCTGAAGGACAGGCTTACAGTTTTCATCACATGAGCCCATGTGACACCACTCTGAAACCATAATCATTCTGTTTAATCTTCCTGAGCAGCAACTGGCTCCGGGATGGATAATGTACCATGGGGCCTGGGAGGTGGGTTGAGTTAGAGATGCCTCAACACTGCCTACATATTGCTCAGAGACATGCTCGAGAATGCTCTAGTCTGTTCTGTAATTACTGTAGTTGTTCCAGCCCCAGAGCCCCATTGGTAAGTGATTTCACATATAATTACCTGTGAGTCAAGAAAGACTTTGCCCTTCCTCCTCCCAGAACTTCCTCCTCCTTTTCCTCTTACTCTCCTTCTTTATCTACTTCTTTCTTTCCCTTCATCTCTTGAGTAAGTCCAATAGAGTCTATAACTGGATGTGGAGGAGTCATTCCCAAAGTCACCTTCTACCCCAGCCTGGGGCTTCTCTCCCCTTGGGGATCAGCCCATTGTCATGTTCCTTGACATTGTCAAAGAAAGCACCAATAGTGGTATTTCCTTCAGAAAATACTCTTTTCCTCCAGACAATACTCTTTGACTTTCTATCTTTAGACCGACTCTGTATTCCTAAAAGCTCACCTTGAGTTCAAGGAAGGAATATAATTACTGATGGTAGAACCTGAGCAAAATGTAAGCCCAGGTTAGGTCTGTATGGCTGTGCTCTGCCAAGATTCTACTAATTAACTACCTAACTAACCAATAATTAGCACATAATGCATCTGACAATAATTTGGACTAGGCATTATGCTAAGTGTTATACTGTATTATCACATGTAATCCTCACAATAACCCTATGAGGCAGATACTATTATTATCTCCATGTTATAGACCAGTAAAGTGAAAGGTTAGGTAACTTTCCCTGGTTCATATCATCAACCAGCAGATGAGCTGAGACTCCAATGCAGTCTTACAGCAGGTCCATGCACTCAATCACACTGCTCTGCTGCTCACCTATGTGTGTATGGACTTCTACCAACGTAGTTGCTCCCACATTTCTGTTATTGGCAATTTCATTGTGGCAATGATAAGACACAATTCTGTCTTCAGCTCCCCAGCACTCATTCATGTCCCCACCCCCCATCAGCACTACCCTCCTTGTGTCACAGATGTTCATGGCCTTGGTTGCCCTTAGGCTGCCTATGGCATTTTCATCATGTCTTCCAGCCCTGCCTCCCTTTAAGAGGAAAGCAGGTAACATCTGCATTTCAGGACCAGCTTCAAGGCACCAGGAAACACCAAAGGGAGAGAGAATAGACCTTCCTTTGCCTCCTCAATCACAGGATGAAAAACTGTTTTCAATGGCCCAGAGTGTAGCTACTAGAAGGGTAGAAAAGGAGAAGTGGACATACAGTTCAGGAGCATTGGCTGGAGCCTCTGGGCAAGAAACCAGGGCTAAGAAAATTGGAAGATAGAAGAGGAGGCAGTTATAAGAGCTGTAATAAAGTAACTGAAGTGATTTGGGTATGTGGCTTAGAGAAAGTGGTCATTTTATTTTTTTATACTCTATCTACTTCCAAAGAGGAACTGAATCAGTTTACAGTAAAAGCCCATAGATAACAAGGCTGTTAAAGGAGCCCTGGCCTCCTTCTGCCAGGAGTTAAGGATCAGCATCCTGGGGGCCAGTTAACCCCACAGGCAGAGCTCTTCTTGCTACCAGTCCTTTAACCACAGGTGGTCCCTAATTCACACACTGAAGTCTGGAAGGGGCATTGTGCAGGGCTTGCCAGTGGCATTTTGGGCAGATCCCACATAACAGCAAGGAAAGGATTTTGGTTCCTCAAGACAGAGGACTCAGGTTGGTGTCAATGCAGCCTGGGGCTACTGGTTCCCAGTGTGAAGGGGACCACTCAGCAGTGTTCACATCGAATGATACTGCCCTGTTCATCTAAAATGCACCAGAAATCAAGTCAAAAGGAAAAAAGCCAAACAAAGAACTAAGGCAACTTTCCCCACAGCTCAAGATAGAATAGGATTCCTACTCCCAAACTTTTAGCATTTGAATTATCGAGTGACAATGTCAAAGGTAACTCAATCAATCTTATACTCCCCATCCCACAAGCAAACATGGAAAACATGTTCAGTCTACCTTCATCTCCCTTCCAACACCCAGGAGGACTGGGGGAGACAAAGGGTGTCTGGCCTTGAGAAGAGAATGGAGCTCTCAGATCCCCACAAATCCAAGAGCAGTTTTGGGCAGAGGGGCTCATGGCAGAGAGCAGAGCGGGACAGAGTAAACCCTCACGTTCCCCCACGGAAGGCCCATTCTGCTAGCCAGGACTTATTTCCAAGGCATTCAGGGAAGTGCTGCACACAACTGCATCCAATCTGGGCTACGCAGATTAGTTCACTCCCAGGGGAAGGTTCTGGGCAGCTGATCAGGGCGGTTCCCTGTGCAATGGCAGGGGGCTGTCATTACAAGGCCCAGAGAGGACATGATTACGTGCTCCCTGGAGGGAACTTCTAACTGAATTACAGGGTGTCTCCCAAGCATCAAAGGCAGCCCGTGCTCAGAGGTAGCTGAGCAGCACAAGAACAGACACCCTGAGGAGTTGGTGCTTGGGCATGGGTCAGGCTGCGGAGGGCCTCAGGGATGCCAGTGCCCAGAGGGTTCCATGGATCCCTCTGGAACTGGGAGAGGAGAGAAGGAAGGGAAAGTGGGGAATGGTGGGCCCTCCCTGGTCCTCATGCCCAAGAGGTTTATTCCAATCCCATTTCTCCCTTGGCTCACTGCAACCTGGAGGTGGTGCAGAGCCAGAGGACATGCCAGGCACTCACCCATTGACTGACGGATTGGTTGATTCATTCACTCATGTGTTCATTCATTTACACACTCAGTAGGCACTTATTGTGCACCTACAATGTGGGAGGCACTGTTCCAGACACAAGGGAAGAGTCAGGTGCTGCTCTGGTCTGAGGACATGCCCTGCGTGGAGACCATTTATTCCTGAGCAGTCTGCTACTTGTCATAACCGTATATGTCCCCCAAACTGAAGCCAATTAGTCATTTCTTCCTAACAAACCTTTCTGAATTTACAAGTCGCCTTTAATGACTCCAAACTGAATCCTGACAGTAAGCAGGAGGGAGTGCCTTTATGTGACCACAGCCCTCGGCAAATCCCTCTACTATCATAACTATCATACACCCCACCAAGCTGTAAACTCCCTGAGGACAGGGATGTGCCTTTTTTTCACTGTGCCCAGCCAAGTACGAGCTCAACAAATGTTTGCTGATTGTATACTGACACCCCGTCCCCTCAACACTCTTCTGTGGCTTCCCACCTCGTTGATTTTGGAGGGCTATCATAGGCTCTCTGGGGGGCTGCAGCCTCATTCTGGATACCCTCAGACACAGAATCAAAGGAGGCCCCTGGATCTGAACATGTGGTTCTGAGCCAGCTCTGTCTGTCCTCCAGGCAGTGGGCCAAAGCATCGTCTGTTGACAGTCCCTGATGACAAAGTGACATAAACAAGAATCCTCTGTTGTACCAGCTTGGGCAAGGGTGGGTCTGAGCCAGCAGTCAAAGGTGATGAATCTAGATTTCTGAGATGGGTGTTAAAGAGTTTATTTGGTCTTGCCAGTTGCCCCTGAATTAAAAGGAAAGAAGCCAACTCCTGCTGTTAAAGAAAAGGTATGGGTTGCACTCTCAGCTTCTCCATATGAGAAGAAAGCTTGTTGCTCTCAGCTTCATGACCTTATTCCGATGCTAAAATATGTAACGTAAGAGAAAGAGTATGTGATTTAGAATCAGAAAATCTAGTTTTTGATATTTCCACTTAAAAGCTCTGTGATCTTTGGTAAATTATTTAATATTTCTTAGGCTCTGTTACCTAAACAGAAGTGATAATATTAACCCTAAAGATATGAGAAAATCCTTATACTTTCAAAAATGGAATTTAATATTTTCCTACAAACATTAGAAGTTTTCATATGTGCAAAAAAGTAAAATAAAATAACAGTAGTAATCTTTTTCCAAGGCATGAATGGCAAAGTTAAATCCCAAGTAACCAATATTGTAGCCATTCTCTCCAGAATATTCACATCTCCCTACCAAACTGCCTTTATCAAAGCCACTTAAATAATTAGTGCCTAATATTTTCAAAGCATATTACATCAGTTAGTTCTTTGATTTCAAGCCCTACTCTACCCACTATTCCCCAAATGGAGTATATATCTTCCAAAAGTTTGCATAGCTTAATCCAAATATCATTTCTCTGCTTTGGCTAGAATTATATCAACTCAGTACATTAACAATAGTTATTTTTGCTGTCTTTTATGGAAAACATAGAAACCTAATTAATTATCACCTAATAATCTAAAACATGGGTTCCATGGGGAGGGTCAGTTAATTAAATTGGCTTGTGGTAGGGAGCTGGTTGCAAACCACTGGTCTAATTCCTGAAACCCACCAGGTTAACAGGGGTTCTGGAAGGTTCTGATGTGATAGGAAAATTATCTGCTTCAAGTGCCCAATGGGTATTTCTATTCCTTCACATTCATCCAAGGAATAGAGGAAGAAAGTTCTATGTAATGTAGAGGGAAGAAGGAGGTTTTTCTCACTGGATTAGCCCAGGATTGGAGAGAGAATAGCAACTTGATGCTAATGCTCTTCAGTGAAATGGAGATTCTTAGTATATTCCATAAAGTTCTTTCCATCACTAGCCCCAGGACCAAGGTTGGTAGATATTTGGCACTTTCCTCTCACAACCACAGCTGAGCCCAGATGCAGCCTCTCAAATCCTTTCCAAGATGGCCCCCTGGGCAGCCACTACCAACCTCCTGGAGCTGACACAAAAGGAGAGTACTATTTCCTAACCCAGGATTGTAAGCTGGTATATGATAAAGTCACACACTATACCATCTCTAGATGACAATACTTTGGCTTCTGGGGGGTTCCTGGAAAGGCATCAAATAACAGCTCCTAGGATAAAGAGGGGGTGCCTGCAAGCTCCAACTAAGTCCAGCTGACCAACTGCCCAGCAGGGGAGGGTGTGGGAGGGGAGATGCCCAAGGAGAGCTGTCATTCTATCCATGGAGGGCATGACTGGCAGGGAAGCCTGGTACACAGATGAATCTGGAAACCCAAACCTAGGAAGAGGCTTTAAAAATGATTCAATATCCAAATAGTGCAACTGAAAATGACACCAGATTATCTTCTGATGCTAGTCTCCTGGAGAAGACAGACAAGAAAAGGGTAAAGGGGGAGAAGTGGCCCTGTAGCCTTGAGATTTGTGCCAGTGAGCGTCACACCTTAGGAAGGTTTACAGTTCATCTGGGCAGAGGCCAGTTTAGTCTTGGCTGGTGGGTCTGTGGTCAGGTTGATGCATTCAATAGGGCTGGGAGCTCCAGAGGTAGCTATTTATTCCATTCTCCCACCTATTGCCTCAGCATAGACTACCCTAAAATCAGTGCTGTCTTTGAGATATTGTAATCCTTATATCCGGTGCTAATTATGATGGGTGACTGGTGCCTGCCTCACCTGGAGCTCCCTACTAAGTGGTATTGTCAACCACCTCTAGACCTAACCGCTTAGGCATCTGTGCTCTGTAACCATGAGATCCCCATGAATCTTCATTTTCCTATCCCATCATCCAGTTATGGCATAGGAGGTGGGGAAGTGGTACCTGACGAAGGTCAATCAACCCATATTTTGTCAGTGGCCTTTGACATGACCAAGTTGGAAAAAAAAAAAAAAAAAGGAAAAGAGGTGATTCATGTTCCCTCTCTTGAGAACTTGAGTTAGAAGAATAGAAAGAGCTTGTCAGGTAGAAGCTGAAAGCATATATGGAGGGAGGAGCCATGAGGTAGGACTGTGGGTCTGTGAAGAATCATTGCCAGCTGGAAGTAATAAGGGAGAAGGCCATAGAAAGAAATAGAAATACCACTAGACTGAGACTGCATGGCTCACGAGGGAGCGAATCAGAAAGAGAAGTGGGCCCCTAGAGCTATCTCAGTCCCTGATGGTTTTCTGATACCAGTCCCCATCTATGCTGTATTCTTACAATTAAACCTTCTTGTCTTAACATACTGTCAGGCAAACATTTTATGGTGGAGGGAAAAAGATCATCACAGTGAGCGGTTTGTTTCCTAGGAGATATAAGTCTTGGTGCTATGATGAAGCTCGTTTTTCCTGCCTAAGTGACAGGAATACTCACACAGCTCCTTGATCATTGAAAGAAATCATAGATCATCTGCAGTGCCTAGAGCACACACAGTAGAGAAAGAAAAGATGCAGAAGAGAACATTTAGAAGAGAGAGCAAGTATGAAAAAGTAGTATAAAAATAGAAAGTAAGGCATAGGCATGGAAATAAAGTGAACATATATGAAGATTTGTAGCCAAGGCCCTGGATAGCCCTAGTGATGGTGACAGAGTACCTCTTGCATCATCACAACCCAGAAAGAGATGGTCAGATATAGTACTGGGGCCAGCCAGGATCATATGGGGCACACAAGGAGAAAAGCCAAAGGATTGACAAATCAAGACCAAAAGGACTGGGAAAAGATGGAGCGCTAGAGAAAAGTGAAAACATTAGTTACCCATAATCCATAGCTTTTCAGCCATATTCTGCCAGATTATGAGTATTAAATTACTACCAACATGTTACTTAAACTGAACTAAAGAACCTCTAAAGGATATTGTTTGAATCATAAATAACTGGTTCTCCATGAACTTTACCCATCAGATGGTAACTGAACTGGGCTCAGGTAGAGTCAGGCTAAGCCAGATGTGTCTATGCATGATGTCCCTTAGGTAGAGAGGGCAGGAACGGTGCAAAATTGGCATCTGAACTTAAATACACACACACACACACACACACACACACACACACACACACACACAGCCAGTGATCACTACATTTTCAGAAAAACAAATTTTTCCGTTATAAATAAATTCCATGTTTAACTTTAACTTCTTTACTTGTCCTGGTAATTTCCTACTTGGAAATACTAGTAGGTATTAGGGGTGGGAAAAAAAAATTCGCATGAATGATAACTGTAACACCACCTGGCAATATTTACTTGGTGCTTTTCTTCACGGCACTTAACAAAATCCTCAGAACATGTTGATTCCTGCTAAATGCTCCCAGACTGTTCAGAATTTAAATATGGGGACTTTGATCCATTTGGAGATCAAGGAATTCTCTCTTTTCAGCTATCAATGCTATTGGCTCCATGCCAGGACTCTCGATTGAGTTTTCAAAGCATAGCTCAGTTTCTCTTAAAAAAAAAAAAAAATGAAAGAAAACAACACCTTGAATAAGCTGAAGATCAGAGCTCTTACCTGTCTACCTTCCTCATGGGGTAGACAAGGACACAGCCAAAGGGTGGAAAAGGAATGAGCGGCTGGTCTCATCCTCCAGCTCCTGGGAACCTGATGAAGGATTGGACAAGGAAGAGTCCTCCCTCTCATCTTCCCGCTTTGCACAAATACCCCTTGCCTTTATCCTTTTGAGTGAATGAGGAAACTTTGATCTTTTGAGCCAAAAGAGTTAAGACAAAGCAAGCAAGCCCTGTGGCAGGATCCCCACCCGCAACCCTTTATTGTTGCAGGAAGCTCCAACTAGCACCCCTAGAGCTCCAGGATGAGATTGCTTTGTTTTCTTCTCAGATCCAACCTGACGTTCTCCCTGCTGGGCTCTCTAGCTCTGTGCCACTGAGTTTTCTCACACCAGAGGATGAGTTGTAGGAGAGGACCGGAGTGAGCAGAGTGGATGGCCTCTGGTCGGGGAGGGGGATGGTGCCTGGTCCACTGTTCCAGGGATTCTGCACTCTTAGATCCAAAGACAAATTAACCAGGAAAGCTTTGGACTTCTGGGAGATTTCTGCAGACATGTAAGGTTCCCAGCAGACTTGGATGCTTTATGGATCATGGAGTTGGAGTATGTCATTCTTTAAGATCTTTGACAGTCTCAGGAATTAAGAAAGAAAGAAAAAAACTACATCAGGACCTGGGGCCCTTCTGAACACAATTTTCAAAGCTTCTGCTAAAATATTCACATAGCTTTTAAACACTCATTCGGGCCCAGAGGAGGAGAATTGTGGTTGAACAATCCCACCTGAAATGATCCACTGCACTCCTAAGTAACCTACTCAATAATTGGCTTAGATGTGGATTCCTCTCTTCAGGACAAATCTGGGCCAAGTATGTAGCTCCACTATGGGTTCCACAGAGCCAAGGTTCCTGGTAATTGTCCACCTAAAACTTGGGAGGGATCTTGTTACTGGAAATCAGGAACTGATGACAGAAGAAAAGAGAAAGGAGGAACTCCAGCCAAGGAAAAGATATCACCACCCACACCCCACTTCCCTTCTCACTAAATTTGTAGCTTGTGACTCTTCTCCAGAACAGAAAGGTCACTTCTAGATGTAAATAATCTCCCTTTGTGGTTGGAAGGGGAATATCCTAACCCATTGCTTAGCTGGAAAAAAACCTACTCTGTTTTATTCAAATTGGTGAATTGCAAATTGTGTCCTAGAGCACTTCAGAGTCTTACAGATTTTGAGGGAAAGATTCATGGGGGTTGAAACTTTACAGAGAAAGCAGCACAGGAAGAGACTGGCCCATATGACTTTGGAAAAACTTTACTATTTCATGAAACAGAGTATAGTCTGCAATTCACCAGGGCTGCCTAAAAGATGTCCCAGCTATGCTTGTCACCTTTTTGCAGTAATAGATCACTGGAATCAAGAAGGTTTTTTCCTTCTGTGGGCTCAATATTTTCCTTCCTAAACAGTCACAAGGTGAATCCAGAGATTTAAAATAGTGTATAATAGATTACTCTTCTTATTTAAGGAATTAGTCGCATTACTCTACTGGATTTAAACTTTCAAAGCATCTTGCACCCAAAAATTGTCATACTCTTTGCAAAGTTAGCATTTTACTGATGGATAAAAATAAAGCGAAGTCCCAAATGTACATGTGTTGCGGGGTGGTGGTGGTAGTTATCTCTAAAGTCCTATCTAACTCTAACTTTCTATCATATATAGCTGTGTGACCTTGGACAAGTCACTTTCCCTCTCTGACTCTCAGTTTCATAATTTATAAAAACAAGAGGTCAGATACCTTCCAGCCTTAACATTCTGATTTGGTTGGAAAATGTGTGGCACAGCTAACACTGTGTTCTTCGAAGGCAGGCCCATGCTATTTAACTATAGTAGATCTTGACATCTGAATATTTGACATTTGCAGTTCTTGCTATTCCCAGAGAACCCAAAACCCATGATCCGCAATCATCTGTTCTTCTGCAGAGGCATGTTGCAAGCCTGGAATATAGGAACCAGTCACTTGTTTAGTGAGTGAGACTAGCATATTTCAGTGAATTTTGTTGTTGTAAGCAGGAGGCCCAAGGGCCATAATTCTCAAGAAGTACTGTAGTGGCAGTCACAAAGGTGGGAATTATCAATCATGAAGATGTCAAGAGTACCCTTCTCAAATGTCAAGAGTTTATTTAACATGGGTGTAAATTAATCATGTACCCGTCCCCATCCCACCTCCATCACTGCTACATCCTTAATGAAGTTTACTTTAAAAACATCAGTGGTGTCACACACATAGGAGGGAATTCTCATTCCTCTTTTAGTGGAACTATCTCAACCATAACCTTCTCCCATGTATTTTGATTTGTCTCTATACCTGATATGCCTCTCCACTGGAAGGTAAATCCTTGAAATACCAGTTTGTCTTATTCATTTGTTTATCCCTAGCACCTAGAAAGTAACTTGTACATGGCAGATATTTAAAAACATTTGTTAAATGAGAGGGTACTTTCTATGAGCAGGCATTGTGCTATATATACATTTTATTCATATTTGTATTTAGTATTTGTCACTATGGGTATTATTATTTCAACCCAAAATTTGGGACTCAGGTGAACTGACTTGTTCAAAGTTACAGAGGTAAGTGACGATGGGGCCACATCTGTCAGACTCCAAAGTTCATGCTTTTACATCCTAAGAACACCCTTGAAGAAGTAAAGCATAAAACCAAACAAGTGAATTCACAGGCCCCGAATGAATAGAATAGGTCTGGCCTCAACTTGATTACATTTAGAGGAGAGAGGTGATGGCAAAATCCACCACACTATCAGGTTGGTAGGCAAAAAGGGTACCCAATGGTGGAAGGTGTAGAAAGCAGACTTGTTCCAGGCATTGTGATGCAGCTTCTGTTCAAGCACCCTGAAGGTTTCAATACCAGTTTCCAAACTGGTATTGCAAAAGCAGAAATTCAGGGTAGGGGCTAATTTAGGATAATACAGCTTCAGGAGCTGGGCTCTAGCTAAGTTGGGGTTGAAAGTTGGTTGAATTCATGACTTGATCAAGCAATCACTTGAAAAGCCACTTTCCTTTCTAGGGCTCATGGTTTGGTCATGAACTTTAGTGCCTTTCTACCCTAAATTCAGACAAGCAGCATCAGGAGATTGTTAGAAATGCAGAATCTCAATCCATATCCTAGAACTTTTGATTCATAAACTGAATTTTAGCAAGATCTCTGGGTGATTCATAAGCACATTAAGGTTTGAGAAGCACTGCTCTAGAAGGTATTCTAATGTCCTTTATGGCTCTAGTGTTTTATAAGGCTAGGTTAGATCTCTTAATGGTAACCAAAAAACTAGCATGCTCATTAGATAGGGTCACCCAGAGACCTCTCTTATCAACGTAAGTAACCTGACCACTTCAATTATGTCTTCTAAAGAATATTGTTAATTCATCAGCATTACTATCAAGGGCCATAATTTACTAAGCATATAGCATGTACCAGGTACATGACACACAGTACTGTGAACCATCAGAACAGCCTACAAAAGAGATATTATGATCCTCTATTTTATTGGTGAGGAAATTATCTCACAGGTTAAGAAATCTTCCCAAAGCCACATGGTTAATGCAGTAATAGAGCCAGAATTCTAATCTAGTGTGTATAAAGCCCATGGATTTTGTTCCACATCATACTGTCACTAGTTGTAAAATTATGATTCAAAGTATCAAGGGTAGGGCTTCCATGTGAAGACAGACTAGCACATTTTGGACTCATTATTCTGCAATGATGAGAACAAAATATATTGAAGTCTATATTGAAGTCTAAAAAAGAATGCAAAGAAATAGATAATTTGCCAAAACTTATGATATCAGAACCAGAATCTCTAGCTTGTGGAGACCGACATATATTTAGAAGCAAGGTTACCCAGAAATAATAATTTATGAGGCTCATTTATACAGGTTTTATACGGGTTTAAAACACAAATGGGTTTGAGGCAGATTTAGTCATATTCAGAGATTGTAGATGCACAATGGAATGAGGAAACAGGCAGACCTATGATTTCTTAAAAACCACCCTTCTGTGCCCCTGATAGGTAGGGGTACTGGACTGGAGGAGCCATGCGTCTATCCAATTATGGAAAATTTGGGTCTTGATGTCATTTAATGCCTGACAATAAACTCTTATATACTGACATTGCCATAAACGTGAAATTTCATGGAGTTTATCTTCCCAGCTAGGGCATGTCCTTCATTTATATGTATAGACACTCTCCCCAGAGCACATATAAATGGATAGTATTCTCTGGAAGGCAGAGGTTTTCACTTACGCTAACAAATGATTATCCTTCCCAGCAAAATGACTAAACAGAGCCCTAATAAATCAATTTGTCAATGGCTATTTCACTTTCAGGAGACAATATTCCTTTTTGGCAGATGCAAATAAGACCCACACTGAGCTTCTGAGTCTATGGTTCAGATAATCTTAGAGCTGGGAGGAACTACAAAAGATCCTGCTCTCCCTCCAGGCAAAGAAAGTATTGTTATTCCCACTTTGCAGGTGAAACTGTTCAGTCCCAGAGACACAAAAGGACTTGCCCAAAATCACATTATTAGAAAGGGGTTGAGTAAGGACAAGGACGGAGTAGTCTCTTGGGTCACTCAGCTCTGCTGCCAGCAGAACCCAGCCTGCTTTGGGCTCTGTCCCATGGCTGAACATGGAAAGGGACATTTCTAAGACATCTCTCCCTTGAGTTAGTGGCTCCCCTTCCCATGGGTTCCTTCCCTCACTCTTCTGGAAGTGCTACACGTTAACTCTCCACTGAAAAATGTTTATTAGAAGGTTTTGGAGCAGTTTGATATCCCCCTTCTTATATACCCACTTTATTCTTCATACCTTCTCTTCCTATTGCTTACTGTTTGTGGATAAGAGCAAGGAATTCAGAGTCAAGTTTACCCTTTCTCGTTTCCATTCTTCTTGGCCATCCTGGAAGAGTCTACCCTAGAATTCCTCTCATAAGCTGCAAACCCCAGAGTAAGTCACTCTGCTGTCTTCAAAGCTTTCAACTGGGAAAAGGACAGAACATCCAGTTTTCAAGAAGGCTCAATGGGGAGAAGCCCTGGGGTGACAGAAGCAACATAAGGCAATACCCTCAGTTTCTGAAGGACTAAATGGAGCAGTAGCCTGAGAAGGAGTATTTTGGGAGAATCCTGGACTGTGGAAACTTTTGAGATGACCACACAGTGGACACATTCTATCCCACAATTCCTAAAAGCTTCTCCTTCACTGCTTACCCCAGTTTTGGAGTTTACCTGTGATTAAAAACAGGTGGCCACTGTCTTGGGTATTCTGCTTCTCCAAGATACCTCCAGTATCCAAGCCATACTTATCCATCTCGCCTGGGCTGGACAAATCTCACACTACAAAACAGCTTACGGGCACTTAAATAGATTACCAAGTTTCAAACAATTGTGGAATTTCCAAATTGAAGGAGGCATGCTTGAAATCTGATTATACAGTACAACTGCAGTATGGTATTTTAAAAAAAAGTCAATGTCATTTGCTTTCTTGAGGATGTCCTGGTTAGACTTCAAAGGGTTGCTTTCAAAGGTCACTTAAGCCCTTGCCATGAGGACAGGAGGAAGGAGAGTTCCAAGAAGTCTCCTAGCTCTTGCTTAGACACAAGAATTCTCCAAATTTTTATATTAAAAAATTTCTGTCACACCCTCCCACTTCCCCCCATCTACCAGCCATCATTTTGGGTATCAGTGAATCTAATGTTTTGTGTCCTTAGATCCTGCCCCAGGATTCATTGCCCAGAAACAATTTAAAATGAGAAAATGAAAAAGAGTTTGGAAGCAGAACCTTCCCCGTAGTGTCTGCTGATCCTGCATACCTGTGATGGAACCAAAGTTTGACATTAACCAAATGCAATGAAGAGTTTTAAAAGAGTGATACAGGAGGATAGAAGGAGACAGAAAAGCATGAGGGTGGTTAGAATATGGAAAGGTTACTTACACAGTTTCATCATTCTTGAATTCCAACTCCCCATATGTGTCTTCAAAGTCCTCACCACCACCCTTGGCTGTCCCTTCTACTGTCCTAAAGGGGATGATGACTGTGCCCCGTGCACCTGATGTCCGAAGCACTTTGACCTCCATGACACCAATACTTTCACTGACATGAATAGTATCACATTCAAAAGTGAAGATGCCTGCATGATCATCATCCAAGATGGTGACTGTGGCCACACAAGGGGACGCTAGAACAGCCCGAGGCAGGGGAAGATTGTTCAGTATTGCTGGAGGCATCCCCTCCTCTGGCTGCTCTTCCTCCATGCGGACATTGCTCAACCTCACAAAGAAGTGTTCATCCTCCTCAAAAATGTCATCATCAATGATGCCCACAGAGAACTCTTTCTGGGTTTCCCCTGGCTTTAGAACCACAGTGCCCTCTGTGAACTCATAGTCAGCCCCTGCATTGGCAGAACCATCCTCTGTTTTGTAGTCCACATACATAGTCTTGGATGTGTCTCCACCTTTCCTTACCACTGTCAGAAGTACAGCCCCACAGTTCTCTAGGCACTGGTAAGAACATGGGTCAAAGAAGACCTTGGAGACAAAGTCCTCAGGATCATCAGTATGCAACTCATTCATGCTGGAGGACTTCTTGGCTTGTTCTGATGCATGTTTTTTCAGGATATTACCTGCGCCCGTCATCATACGGGTGGCTTGGATCCGGTAGAAGGCGCGGCTCTTCTGTTGGTGGGAAAGAGCATAATAATTGGCCATCTCCACCAGCTGATCTAAGTCCTTTTCTGGGTGTTTTTGCTTCAGATCCTTAAGAATTCGGATCATCTCCCTGCGGGACTCATCTACTTCTTTCCCTTCCAGGGGCACCAGGTTCCCATCTAGGAAGTGGGAATTCATCATTTTCCCATCCATCTCAATGCCCTTGGGGTGGTCACCCTCTGTCTCTATGATAATTCCTCGGTGTTTATCTGTGCGGTACTTTTTGTGCGTGTATTTGTAGAATAGCAGTCGCTTATCTGCCAACCAGGCCAGAAGAACACACACTGGAAAGAAGAAAAGGGTGAGGAGGCCTTCCCAAACCTGGACCACACCAGGAGAGAAGACTGCCAGGATCATGTACAGCCAGATGTAGGCAAAGATGCTCCAAGCAGCAGTGACAAAGAAGACTCGTAAGTGCTTGATCTTTCGTGTCTCTCCATCAGGGATCACGTAGACGCAGATGCCAATGATGATGAACATGTTGAAGGCTGCACTGCCTACAATGGTAGAAGGTCCCAGGTCACCAGCAATGAACCCATGACCACATACCTCAATTAAAGAAAGGAGGATCTCAGGAGCAGAGGAACCCAGAGCCATAAGGGTGAGGTTGGAGACAGTTTCATTCCAGACCCTAATTGTGGTTGTGCTGGTCTCTCCATTGGGCTTTTTGATAATCACCTCCCGTTCTTGAGAGGTAATGACTTCAATAGATGCCATGAAGCGGTCAGCAATGATGGACACCCCAAGGAACATGTATATCAGGGCCACAAAATAGACAATAACCCTGGCAATCTTGTCCCCAAGAGAAGGGTTCTCTGGGTACCAGATCGGTAGGATGACACCTTCCTTGCAGTCCGATGACCCTGAACAGGACTCATTGTTCTGCCCTGTGCTGGGCACATCCCCTGAGCTACCAGCCTCTGCCTGAAGACCATTCAGGAAGAGCACAAAAGTAACCAGCCCAAAATGGAGGAAGGCAGAGGTGAGAGGCTGCAACCTTAACCACGCCATACACAAGATTTAGACGCTGGCTTCCACCACAGCACCAATGGTCCTCCTGACAGGCCCGAGACCTAGAAAAGACCAGAGAGGCAGGAAAAGCATGAGGCAGGGGGACAGAAAATGGCAGGTGTCCAGCAATATGAACTGATACTTCACCTTGAGCAACATATTGCACTAACATATGGGGCAGTCTCTCACTCGGAAAAAAGATGTCAGTGGAGGAACAAATAGCTGCTCTGTCCTCAGGACCATCTGGTGGAGACTCAGTTGAAGAATGGTTTAAAATAGCTGGGGATATTGGAGATGAAAGTATAAGCAATACCCTGCTAGTCCTGCCTTCCAACCCACTCTGAACTGTGAGAGTTCTCAAGAATCAGCTTAAAATAGGCCAAGGATGATCTGAATCTTCATTCCCAGTCGTACTGTTCCTAGGATTTTCAGCATTCCTTACCTCATTGTCATCATATTCAAGAATCTTGCATATCATAGGTGTGCAATAATGCATATTGAATTGAATTTTTATCATGGGCTAATCTTCCAAGAGAGAACACCCTGCTCTTTGTGTAACTGAACCCACTTGGGAAAAACTCCTCCTCTAAACTTCAAATTTCTGGGGCAAGCTGTGCTTCTAAGATTGCTTAGGAAATCAAGAGAGTCAATTCCATAATGAATGCTGCCTGTACTGCAGAAAGACAAGGAAAATGAACAATGTTAAATCGGTGAAAAAAGAAATTAAATAAGGGAGTTCACATGTGTTGGTTTCCCTCTGCATGAATGCACAGGTTCAGTAAGCCTGTGCTCAAGATCCAGTCCATAGCAGCCCTAACCATCCAGTAGAACATGCTTATCAAACAATTTGGACAGCCTGTTATAGAAAGATGCACATCGATAAGTCATTCAAATTCCAAACCCAAACCCTGAAAGGTCAAGTGGTAGAAATCACTATTAAAATATGCAAGTGGTTCTACAAATCACTGTTTTTTTTTAAACTATAGACATAATTTTGAGTGAAATGTTGCTCATCTGCTGGCCTCGAACCACCAATAGGTGAGTATGAGTTCAGAAGAATAGGAAGTAATTCAACTAAAACCACAGACTCATCTTTCTATATATCACCTCATTTAGGTGGAAAGACAATGCAAATACCAAGAAATGGCTAAAAATGAAACCATCCCTCCCCCCCGCCCCGATTCAACCATGTGGGGATACTTTTAGTAATAGAGGAATCCTGATTTGCATTTGTACAACACCTTCAAAGTCCTTGTCCTCATATCTGCTCCTCTTTCTCCCGTTTCCCATCTAATAAAATAGCACCTTCATTCACTCAGTTACTCATGCTAGAACAGAGAAGCTTATCTGCAAGCCTTTCTCTCCTTCCTGTCCCTTGTCCAATCCAGCACTAAATCCTATCAACTTTCCCTCCACCTCTGCCATCATCATCATAGTCCAAGCCACCGTAATTCACCTAATACATTTATTACAGTAGCCTCTAACTGCACTCACCACACCCCCTATTCCACTTTCCTCATTCAGCCACAGTCACTTTTTTAAAAAATCAAACTTAACCACATCACTTCTCTATCTGAATTCTTTCAGTAGTTTCACTTACCATTAATTTAAGACGAGGTCCCTAACCATGAGCTTCAAAGCCTTGCGTGAGTTACCTCCTCCCTCCTCTTCCCCTTTCATCTCCTGCCTCTCTCCTTCTAACTACATTTCAGCCATACTGGCCTTCATTCACCTCCTGGATCACAAGTTACTTTCCACCTCAGGATCTTTGCACATGCCATTATCAATGCCTGAAACAAGTGCTTCTTCTTTGCACCCCCAATCTTATTAAAGCTTTAGATCTCAGCGTAAGTGTCACTTTCTCAGAAAAACTTTCTTTCGCCCTAAAAATGAGTCAACTCCCTTTGGTTCCTCCTCTTATCCCACCCTTTAATTTTCCTCCATAGCATTTATAAAACTTTGAAATGACTTGTTTATTTGCAGGATCATATGCTTAATGTCTAGCTCATTAATTAAACTATGAATAACACAAGGGCAGATACTGTGTCTTTTTTGTTTACCGTGGTATTCTAAGTGGTTTGGAGTAAGTGCTCGGTAACTGCATGAAGAAGGAAGCTTCCTCAAACATCAGCCTTCTTTAAAGGCATTTTATGATCTTAATAATAGCTATTTACTCTGGAAAAATACATAAATATCATAAAAATACCTTGACTAGGTTTTAGAGGCTACGTAGGACCCTTTTAAATTCCTTTTGCAGCACTGTACTCCAGGGTGCATACCAAAACCATGAAGATCTTCCTTGCAAATGCTCTGTGGATTATTTTGGTTTCAAATTCCCCAGAATGACAGTGAAGTGCTGAGGCTCACATTCCCCATCAGTCTAGGTACTGGGGGTCATCCCACCAGATACTTGGAGCCTCTGGCTTTGATCTCACTCAAAGAGGTTGTGAGGATGCCTTTGGATAGGTAGCGTGATAGAAGCCACTGAGCATCCAAATTCCCAGGCTGACAAAGTGCCCATAACCTGTGATGTGCACAGAGACACCCCTTCACAGGTTTGGTATTCACCCACCCTGGAGAAATGTGGACAGAGAAGGATCTTGGTTCCTTGCTTTGACCTCTAATTACTCTGACACTTTGTGGATTCTGACATGCCCCATGCACAAAGAGACAGAAGGTAGGTACAGCTGGAGCAGTTCTTTCACCAAGAGCCAATGTGGTGAGACAGGAAGTAGCAGCTTGTGGGGCAGCAAACCCCAAGTGTGGGGTATCCACAGAGTATGGGGAGACAGCTGGCCATCTGCAGTAAAAAGACATGGAACGTTGAGGTAGTGGAGTCATCTTGATTAACAGGGACAAGGACTCCTATTACCTTACCCACTGGGGGAATTAAGATCCTGGTCTTTGTTCTCCCTTGGTCTTGCAGAAACTACCCAGCGACAGGTTTTTATGAAGAATATGCTATCATGGTCGGAATCAGGGGCCAGTTGAGAAAGGCTATTGCATAAGAATACAAATGAACTAAAGGAAAGGATGAAAGAAAACAAGGCAAGAAGGTGGCTATTAGATGCCTGCACTGAGTTTTTAGAGTTAAAGGTGGGAAAGGGCCTGTGAATTTCCAGTTGTTCTTCCAGGCTTGCCAGGAAACGGTTTCTAGCTGAGGTGATTTAATCAGCCCCCAAGCATACTCAGTAATATGATTCAGCTTAAGACCCCCAGGAGCACCCAAAATAATAAAGATATTAATAATACCTAGCATTTATAAGTGCTGACTGTGTGCATAGTGCTAAGCACCTTCTCATTTAATCTTCATAACAACCCTATGGGGCAAGTACCACTCTTATCTCTATTTTACATTTTGGGAAACTGAGTCATAGGTAAGTTGTTTACTCAAAGTATAAAGCAAGAAAGTAGCAGAGCCAGAACTTGCACACAAATGACATAAAATTTATGGTTTTAACCACTGCATTTTCTGAGATGTTCCCACTTGGTTGTAGAATGTCCCATGGTCCCTGATCAGCCACCAGTCAGATCTGGACTTTGGAACATAGTGACTGCCCACCCTCCCCCATTGGAGCAACTAGCCTTTTGGTAGAGATGCCTAGTCCACAGGCTTACCCGGGATGTCCTGGCTGCCTGCTGCAGTGTCCCACCTGAATATTCTTCCTTTCAGTTCAGTATGACAGACATTGACAAAAGACTGTGATTTGCTATGACTGGTGCTAGATGCTGGTGGGTAAAATGAAATATTAGACTTAGGGTTTGCTCTCGAAGGTGCAATCTAGCAGGGGTAGACAGATGCACAAATAGACAATTTTACCACAATAAGTGGAGGTAAGGACAAAAGGCTTGGGAGCATGAGGAGGGTGCAGAGCCAGCTTAGGGATTCAGAGAGGCATTCTGAAGGATGTGATCCCTGAAACCAGTCTTCAAGGATGAGTAAACCTTAATCAAAAAAGAAAAGTGGGAAGGGCATTCAAGTCAAAGATAACAGCCCAAGCGAAGACATGAAGACATGAAAAAACATGATATGTTCATGGGATTACAAAGAATTCAGTGTGAGGCCAGAGTGTAAGAAGATGGAGCTGGAAATGCAGGGAAGATTCAATTCATGGAGATTCTTCTATGACAGACTGAGAAGATGGGATTTTATCCTACGGGTAGTGAAAAGCCAATGATAGGATTTTAAACCAAAGAATGATGTGGTCAGATTTGGTAATTCAGAAAAATCAATTTGGCCAAAGGGTTTAGGATGGCTGAAAGAGGCACAACACTGGAGCAAGAAGTTAGAAAACTCTTGCAAACAGAACAGAAAAAGATAATGAGGGTGGGCTTATGGAACACTCTGCATTACAACGACCCTCTTCCCCATATCACAATCCTCTCCCTCAGCTTAACTAATGCCCCAGCTCAGCTCAGGCCTCTCATCTCCTTCCTGGCTTGTTTTCCTAATGCCCTCAGGGCCATCTGCAAGTGTCTGTGTCCTTAGCAGCAGCTCCTGACATCTTTTAATATCTCTGGCAAATTTAATTAAAGTCACTGTTCTCCTCTTCTTCCAGATCATTAATAAAACAGTGCCACCAGGCCAGACCGAGCAAATTCCCCCTCCTGCTATCCCCTCCACTTCCTCCAATGGGAACACTCCACCAGGCCTGTCACCAGCCTGGGTAGAGCTGTCCTGCTCTGCTTCTAAATCTGGGCCGCTGCACAGACACCACAGTCAATTTACATTAAAATTTTAGGTACAACCAGGCAAGTCACCAGCTCCAACATGTCACCCGAGTCCAAGCGCTTTGTATCTCCTCCTGTACTTCCTCTGCCTCCATGAAACACAGAGACAAATCTCCCTCCTCTCTTAAGATAGGAAAGATGTGACCTTGGCTGCTTAGGCAGTTTGACAGTCAGAACTGGAATTCGGGTCGAACAAGGAAAACAGAGTGTTGCTAAGCATTTTCCATGCATTACTATCTCTTTGAATCTTCACGGTGAAAGAGGTACTATTATCATCAGATCCATTTTACAGATGGAAAATTGGAGTTCAGGGAGGTTAAGTAATTTGTGCACGATCACAGTTACTAAGGAGAACTCTAGCAGTCTGACCCGGAGCATACAGTGTTAACCACTGTGTTTGGTAAGAGCCCTGGCTTTGGGGACCCTTTTGAGCAGGGCTCATGGAGGGCAGGGTGAGTCTTTCTGAATATGGAGACCTCATCATAAGCTTGGAGGCTCTATGCACTCCAAGGCAGCATGGGGAAGTGGTAGAGCCCCAAACTTGGGAGCTGGAGGCAGGAACTTGCTTCCCAGCTTTATCTCAATGAGCCATAAGACCTTGGAGAGTCAGTGAACCTCTCTGGGTGTCTTCCCTATCTATAAAATTCAGGTTGTCATATCATCTCTTTAGTTCCTTCTGGTCAAAAATGCTTTGATTACAGGCAAGACTGTCTCTCAAAAAAGCAGAGAAGTGAGGCAGCATATTTAAGTTATGTTGACCCAGAACAGTCTGAGAGCCAGGCATGGATATTAGACCCTGGAGGAGACTCAGAGAATAAAAGAGTAAGCTGACGGAGAGTGGTGGGAAGAGGGGGCAGCCAAGAAGTCAAGGAGCGCCTACATTCTGGATTTACCAAAAGCACCTTGGATCAAATCCATTCTTTTTTAAACAACTGCTCATTGGATGCTTGTGATGGGCCAAGCACTGTGCTATTGACTGGGGATAGAGCCACGAATGAGCTGCATCACATCCCCAACCTTACAGAGTTTATCTTCTGATGAGGGTCAGAGACATACAAGTCATTACAGGAATAATTGATTACAATTATGTTCTGGGAAGTGATATCTTTTTCTTATTCTGCTCTAAGCTCTCAGATTGGTCACTGTACAACTGCCTCTAGCCATGCGGGCAGTGGCTGCAATGCAGCATGGCTTTATAATACAGAGAATCTTGCAGTAATAGGTGATATATCGTCCTTGCTTCTTTGATCTCATGCAATTGTCGTACTGACAATTCATACCCTACTGATGTAATCCCAGTCACCACCACACAAGAAGAGAAAGGCCCCCTGGACAGCCCTGGGCACCAGCAAGCCTGTCTCCTTGTACTTTATATAAACCAAGGCCTTTAAAAAGGTAACATCAACAACAATAATTATATCCATTCGTTGAGTACTAGTCAATGACTGGTACTGAAGTAGGCACACTAATATCATACCCCTACAATGAGACAGATGTTCTCTGTTTTATATATGAGGACACTAGGGCTCAAAGATTAATAACTCACATAAGTCCACTTGCTGAGCATGTGGTGCAAGTGGGATATGAAATTTGATATGTTGACTACCAAAGTTTGCTTTTAAACCTCAGGGGATGAAAGGAATGGTACAATAATAGGGTAGGAATCTGTAGCTCTTAGGTCAAGAACCCAGAATCCCAGAAAACTCTACCTCCTCTGGGAAGCCTTCCCTAACAATGTCCTCCTCCTTCACATTCCAAATGAGTGATTTACTTTCCTGGATTCCTCTAGCCCTTTGTCCATATCACCACCAGAGTACTCACACTGTACTGAGCTTATCTATTAACAGGTCTATCTTCCACACTCATCTGGATGCTCCATGAGGGATTTCAACTCAATATAGGGAATCTTTTTTTTTTTTTTTCTGCAACAAAGAGGAGTTGCACTCATTGGAACTCTATTGACAGGGATGAGAGCTCACCTGATATCTTCTCTGCCTCTAAAATTCAATAAGTCAAAAAAGCCTAAAGTTTACCCCACTCCATGGAAGCCAGAGGACTGTGAACCTCTGCAAATCCTTAACATGACTGTGAAGTCTCTAAGGGTGGGGCAGAGAGCCAGGAAGAGGAAGGGCTTTGCCCAGTTTAATTCAAATACTTCTCCTCCCACTGCTGGATCTACATCTTCGTTTAAGTCATCCCTCAAGTTGAAGCCAGTGATAGAACTTAGGACCATATTTTAAAAATGGTTGCACATCAGGATCATTTTGGATTTATTAAAAATACAGACATCTGGATTCTACCCCAGATCTAGGTTTTGGAATCTCTGGGAGTAGAGCCTAGACATCTAGGTTATGGAAAATCTCCCTGGTTGATTTTAAGGAATGGTCCAGATTGAGAATCTTGGGAGTGAAGACAAGGAACACAGCCTGACTATGATATCCAGATCTCAGGGATTCCAACCATTTGGGACATTCTCTAGACCAGGAGAAGGACTGTCAGTACATCATAAGTTGACTCATGAAGAGCTACCAAGAGGCCTTTCTGTGCACTGGACAAATCACCCTTCCTTCTGGACTCTCACTGACTTTCACACCTTGCTAAGGACAGTCAGCACCAATTTCCCATCCACTAAGTAGATTTTCTCTTTGTCTCTCCCTAAATTTACTTTCTACTTGGTTTATACTTTTTCTGAGAAAATATAAAAGATCAAGAGTTCTCTCATCTTTGTAGGCAAATGACGCTACTCATCTGTTTTAAGCAAAGCATATTTCTAGATATTTTTCCTTTCAATGACAATAACAGGTTTATTTATCCACACTTGTCATTAATTCATTCATTCATGTACTTGAATAAGTCCATTCTATGTGTCATAGATTGACTTCCACTGAATTATGGGAAGAAGGCTACTCTGATTTGTATTTAATTCACTTTTTTGCACACTCAAAAAAAAAATAGAATATAAGTTCCGAGAGGACACAAACTTTTGTCTGCTTGATACTTCTATATTCCTAGCAGCTAAGTCAGTGCCTGGCACATAGTAAGTAGGTGCTCAAAAATCATTTATTGAATGAATGGATACATTGAATGAATATGCAAAAATAGATGGGATAATATTCAGTGATTTCTCCCACACTTGGCAGTGTTCAAATAGAAAGCCATCTGTCAGGGATGCTGTGAGCAAGGTTTGTCAAATTTGAGTAATAGGAAAAAATACAATCCCCTTTAAGGAGGACATGGTTCACTGGAGAACAGTAAAAAAGCAAACAAACAAAAAAACACACAACAACAAGTAAATACAATACCACAAAACAAGTACTAGGTTTGGAAGCATGTGCAATGTGCCAAAACAGCACAGAGGAAAGGAGGTCTGACACTACCTGGGATTGCCAGGACCTGCTTCATGAATGTAGGATTTGAAGGATGAATAGGAGTTGACTGGGTATAAGTCATTGCATTTCAAACAGGGGCAATAAAATGGCCATGATAAAGAGCATGGAAGCATGAATGACCAGTTTGTATTTAGAGAAGGGTGAGCAGAATGGCTGAAGGTCAGGGCCCCTAGAGAGAGACTGCAGAAATAAGTGAAGAATAGGTTAAAGGTCTTGTATGCCAGGCCAAGAAATGTGGGCATTATCTTAGAGGCAATAATGAAACACTTAACAATTTTTAATTACAGGACAGACAAAATCAATGTTTTTCTTTTTGAAAGGAGAACTACAGTGATGACAGGGTGGAAATTAGAGAGGTGAGTTGGAGGCAGGAAGATTAGTTCAGAGACTATCACAATCTCTGGGTGGGAGGTGATAAGAACCTGAACTGAGACAATGAGAGTAGGGCTGGTGAAGAAAGGGTGGGTTTGAGAGCTATTTGAAAAGTAGAATCAGTACACATTGGAGACCAACTGAAAACAGAAGGTGATGGTAACAGAAGAATTACGAGGCATAGCAAAGACCAAACTATACCAGGCACATCTGTCATCCTTCTGGCCCTGCAAAGTTCAGCGATCTCCAGATAGTCAGGACCAAAGAAACAGAAGCTGAAGGAATCAACACAAAACCATCAAACTTAAGACAACTGCTTAGTTTTGGGGTCTTCCTGTAATTGTGAGACAAATCAGACTAGTGAGCTTTCTGGGCTCTCTGGAAGGATAGCAGGAAGCCCTGGAATTGCATCAAAGCATCACAGTCTTCCTCAGTCTTGTCAAGATAATAACCACTTGGTGATGCAATAGTTCAGATGGTGATAAGCTCTGGAGATGCCCTGATGAAGCAGATCTGGTCCCTTCCTTGGAGGAGCTCACAGAAAAGTACACAAGGTTGATAACTAAAAGTGGACAAAGGGTTTGGGGAATTATGAACACTGGCTGACAGCATCATGGAAGTGGTGAAGTTGAACATTTTATGTCTATTTCAATGAGAATGACGTTTCACACAGAAGAAAACAAATTCACACAGAAGAAAACAATGACCTCAGAGGGCAGGTAGTTTTATTCATTCAGAACCAGCAGGACCTCATGGTGTTTGGATAGCCGTTGTGAGTCTATTTCTAAACACAGTTCTTTCTCTTCACCATACTCCTCTCATTCTCTCTTGGGAACTCATTTCTCCCAAGAAAAAACTGAAATTATTTTTAAAAGATCCAAAATATTGTGATTAACTCAAAGCCCATAGTGCCCAGAAGGAAGACTGTTTCTGCTCATTGATTAGTGAAAAAAAATTTGTCAAACACTTACTATGCACCCATCAAAGTTATAGGTTCTTTGAAGATCATTTCTGCCTGAATGTATTAAATTTATTGGTTGCCAAATATGTGTCACACTCAGTTCTACTACTGGGGATTCAATATTATATCCCTTGCCTATACTACTGCAATAGCTGCCAATCTTGTCCCACCTCTTAGTGTACTCTCCACTAAATAACCAGAAATATCTTTAAAATATAATTAAGATAGGTCATGCCATTCTTGGCACCCTCTTTTCTCCCTGTATCACTACCCCCACCACACACACATATACCCTATAGTGACTTCCCTTCTAATTTATAACTTGCTCATCTCATCTCCTAAAACTTCATTTTGCTCCCTCTGCCCTCCACTCCCACTAAGGTGGTCTCTCTGAAGTTACCACACCATACCAAACACACACCTGCCCCAGGGGCTTTGCATTTACTGTTCTCTCTGCTTAGAAGACCCTTACTCTAAATATCCACATTGCTCACTTTTATTTCACCCAGGTCTTAGATGCCACCTTTTCAGAAGCTTTCCTCTCCCTCCTTATCTAAAGGTGATCCCATCCTTCTCCCCTCACTTCCAATAGTCTCTGTCATTTTCATTTTCTTTTTAGCACATATCACTTGTCAAAATCATCACTGTTTTTGTTTGCTTACAGGTTTATCACACATCTCCCCTCATAAAATATAAGCTCCATGGTAACAAGAAACTTACATTTTTTGTTCTCAGAGCCTTGACTAGAGCCTGGCATAATGAGCACTCAGTAAATATTTGTTGAATGAATGAATGATAACTCTACAGGATTATGTGATTTTGGAAAGATCCACCTGTGAGGGGAGATTTCAAACTTCCTGGGAAGCCTTGGGGTAGAGAAGTAATGGCAAAGCCAGTGACCTCAGAGGGCAGGTAGTTTTATTCATTCAGAACCAACAGGACCTCATGGTGTTTGGATAGCAGCTGTGAGTCTATTTCTAAACACAGTTCTTTCTCTTCAGCATACTCCTCTCATTCTCTCTTACTTTTCCTCAACAGTGTATGGCATAATTATAACCAATATTAATAGTGCATCCTTCATTCAATGAATATTTAGTGTGCCAAATGTTCACAAAACCATTCTCACTCACATGATCACATTTAATCCTTCTTGTGAGGATGTCCAGATGTACAGATGAAGCAACCAGGGTTCAGTTAATTGCCAAGAGTGTCTATGCCAATATATAGTGGAGCCAGATCCAAACCTTGGCTCTCAGGCTGCCAGGAGGTCTCTTTCCACTAGGCCTAAAGGAGTGTGCCATGGCAGGAAAGACCAGGAGAAAACATCCCCTGCCACTGAAAGGAAATGAGGCCTGGGGTGAGGAGTGGGAAACCCAGGGAAGCCTGAGGGAGACACTGTTTCTGCCCACCACCACCTGGACTCTGTCTTTTGGGGATACCCACAGAAAGGGAGCTGGCACCCCTCTTCCTTGTTGCCTACCCATCAAGGGGAAGCTGGTGATCAGCTGCCTTTTTTGTACATTTTCTTCAGCTCATCCCCCAGGAGACTGATTTATTTTAACTCATTTAATTTCCCTCAATTTTTTAAATATTGAAATATGGAATTACATCACATCTTTGCCTGAATGAATGACACATGGAATCTGGCAATCAGTCAAAGTCATCTCTCTGGAAAATGGTAGGGGGATTCTCTTGCACAATCAACTCTAGGGGTGCTCTGGGCCATCATTTCATCCTTTCATTTCTGAGCAGACTCCTAGGACTCCTGGCAGATCTAGATATGGTCTCTGCAGCTGCACCCTCTCCTTGATCTCCTAATCATCCCCCCTTGAAGTTGATTCCTCCATTAGTTCCTTCTGAGGGGCTGAAAGGCACAGACTCAAGAAGATTCCTCCTGTCTCTCCGGGCAGAGAGTACAGTGGTATGGTAGGAAGGGAAGAACCTCTGGAAAGCCACAGTGCACAGAGATTCAACAGACCTCTCAACAGAGTCTACCTGACTCTAAACACACCCTTCCTGGGGTCTTTAGGAAAGGCAGATGCAAAGGAGAGTTTGGGGGCGTGGCACACGATGACACATTCTGTGAATCTCCTGGGGGGCTGCTGCCGGGAGGCAACTCCAGGCTGAGGAAAGCCTACTTAGGGCCCATTAGGCAGAAAGGCACACGGAGCAGCTCAGGGTGCCTTGCAGGCCAGACATGCAGCTAGCTGAGTTGGCTGGCTATGTTGACCTCTAGAGACTCAACGTCAGAGCCTAGTGATAAAAGACACACTAGGGGCTTCAAGTTATAGCTGGAACATTCTGAAATGAAACATACTGTCAGCACTAAGTGTCCTTAGCAGGAGACACTCTATAAGCAGTTGAACAAGAGTCACAGAATAAAAAATTGTCAGCAATGGGAGGCAGCCCAGAAGACAACACATCCAGCATAACCTTTTTGATGGTTAAGGAATCTGAGGCCCAGAGAGCAGAAGTGGGTCTTATATGAGGTTTTCAGAAGTGATAAGAACTAGATCATAACCTTCTTTCTGCCAACTGAATTCTTCTTCTCTTAAACCACATTGCCTGTTCCTGGTTTGATTTTTTACTCCACCACTGGCTTCGTTTATGAAAAATGATGTGGATCATTTTTGACCTGTTTCACCCACTTCAAAAGTAAGGCAAGTCATTCATTGAACACCCACTGTGCATTATGCCATAGGGAGTGGCAGAGAGAAAAGGCAGTTGGTCCAGTGGAGGAGATAAGCCACATGCAAAAAAAAATTTTTAAAAACACAAAACAAAACAAAAAACTGCCATTTCAAAAAGTGTAAGAGCCTTATGAAAAACAGATGCAGTATTATCAAATTTCAGGGGTAGAAGGGATTGCTTCTCCATGAAGCTTTCCCATTAGGAGAGGCATTTGAATTAAGCTTTGAAGAACAGGTAGGATTCTTAGTGAAAGGTAAACTATGAATAAGGGCCCAGAAGAGGAAAGGGAGAGTTTATTCAGGTGCCCATTCAGGAAGTGTAAAAAATGAGAGTAGACATGGAGTGGAAAAGCAATGCAAGGAACTACTGCAAAAAAGAATGGGAAGCCCTTCAAGACTTTTTGCACAGGAAAATGACAAGCCTAGAAGAGTGGGTGAGGAGGCATATCTTGTAACACTAGTTAAAGTGAATTGAAGGAGGGAGATGTTGAAGTTGGAAATATGTTAGAAAGCTTCATTTTTTTACAGTAAAATAATAACTACTTCATATAGTATGGTAAGGACTGGATGGGAAAAATCAATGTGAAGCACTGTGCAACAGAATAGCTGAATGATGACAAACTCTCAAATGTTGGCTGCTATAATAATAAAAATTATTATTATTATGCAAGAGGTCATAAAAACCTGCATTAGGTAGTAGTAGGGATGAAGAAGAGGGGAGTGGGCTTAGAAGTCATCAAGCAATACTTGGGAAACAAGAGGAAGGAGTCAAAGATAAACTTGGGGGTTTTGAGCCCATGTGACTGGAAGTTAGTTGGTGTCATCAATGAAAAGTGGGAAGTTAGGAGGAGCAGCTCCTAGAAACAAAGATGAAATCAGTTTACTAAAACTTCAATTTGAGGAGCTGATGGGACATCTCATTGGAGAGATTGTGCAAGTGGTTGTTAATGAGAAACTGGGCTTGGAGAGGGAACTATCCATGTTGGAGTAAAGCACGAACCAATGAGGGAGACTGCCAAGGGGTAACAGAGAAAGGGAAAACAGAGAGGAAGGAGAGAATCTTGGAAAGGAAATGGAAGAGGGACCACCTAGAGAATTCATGGAATCTGGAGAGATCCCTGTGATAGATGCCAAAAGGAGGAATGGCCAGTGTTATCTGATGGTGGGCAGAGGTTGGAAAAAAGTGGGAATGCAAGAGGCTAAATGAGTGAATGAGTGATGTGGAAATAGAGACAGATGATCAACCTAAAATTTCAAGAATTTGTTGAAGGCAAGGTGGGGAGAAGAGGAATCGGACAAGTGATTTTCTTTTAAGGTGTGGGTTATTGAGCATGTTTATAATTGGAGGGAGAGGATTCAGTGATGAAGGAGAGACTTGAGATAAGAGAAAGAACCCAAGGCAGATTCCAGAGATGGGACAGGGGTGACTCCAGGGCACTGTGCAGGAGGGGAAGGAGGATTTTTTTTACTCTGAAGTTAGTGAAAGGGAAAGATGAGGAACAAAGCCAGATATAAAAGACTGTTAACCAAGATTATGCTGTTTGGCTTAATTCTCATGGACTACCACATAGCTTTGAGGTGCTCTCCCTCTCAAGTGATTTGGAAATTACCACATGGAAGCCAGAGCAGGATTACATTTTCTAGTCCCACTTCCACATCCAGTTTCCACATGACCCCGCGTTCCTGCACACAACCAGAAAAAAGCCAATTTGTCATTCCAGATATTGAGGCAGTAAATACTTGTACTATTCCAATTTACATCTCAGATGAAATAGAGCTGTTTTTCTTAGTACATATGACTCTGTATACCATATCTGTGTACCCTTGATTCTGGAATTAGCCTTTAGTCACTCTCCATATCAGGGGGGAGAGAGAGAGACAGACAGAGAGAGAGAGACAGATGCAGTGGAACGTCTCCCAAGAAGGGCAGCTCTGGTTTCTACACTAAAATAGAAAGAAGACCCTCCTTACCCTCACAAGCCACCAGGATCACACACTTGGGTTTCTACAACAGCCTCCTAATTTCCCTGCCTCTATCCCCACCTACCTTCCAGTTTCAACATACTATCTAAAGCACAAATGTGAGCATTTGGTTCAGTACTTAAAACCTTCATAACCCCCCACCATAAACTCAGGTTGAAGTGGAAATCTTTAGCATGGGGTATATGCCCTTCAAGGTTTGGTCCTTATGGCTTCTCCAAACTCATGCCTGCATTTCACCCTCTGTCTCCAGCCACTTAAAAGAGCTCTTTATCCACTTTAGGCCTTTGCATACTGATCCCTTTGCTCATAACACTGTCTTTCCAACAACTTCCCTTCTGCTTCATCCCAGTTTCATCAGGCTAACTCCTATTCATCCTTTCTGAGCAGCGTTGACCTTGGGAGTCCTCCTTAAGCTTTTTGGGGAGATGCTCTTTCTATATGCTTCCATTGCACCAGGGACTTGACCTCCACTGGCAGGAATCACATTATTGGGTAATTGCCTGTTCACCGGTTGGTTATCCCCACCGAGATATAAGTTTGGTAGGGAAGGGGCCATGCTTATTTTATTTGCCTTTGTACTTATCACATGCCTGGCAGAGTAAGTTGTTGGTGAATATTTGTTGAATAAATGTCTGACAATAAAAAGATGAATGCTTTCTGTTTTAGGATCCAGTGTATTTTTTTCTTAAGTCCATATTTTATTCAGATTTATTTAGTTTTAATTTTAATTTATTTTTAGAGCAGTTGTGGGTTTACAGAAAAATCATGCAGAAAGTAAAGTTCCCATATATAACTCTCCTCACCCCCCCCACTCTCCACCCCCCACCCCCACAGTTTTCCTTCCAGTGCATTTCTGAACTTCACCAAATATTTGAATCTCTAGACAAAGCAACCAGGCTTGGGGGGTTGGAAGGAGTTATTCCTCTCTTCTTATCCAAACTTGGAGAAGCCAAGATGGGTGACACAATCTCAAAATCCAGATTCTGGGCAAAGACTGGCTCATGCAGGCCAGGGAACAAAGCCCACAATCATTCCCCATGGACAATACCAACAACTGTGCCCAGAGATCGTACAAGGAACTGCCTTATACAGGAACAGGGAAGGGCTGGGGCAAAAGAACAGCACTCAGTCAGCTCCAGGGTCCCAGTCCATGGAGGAGCACAGAGGAAGGGAATTTTTTTTTTTTTACAGGATCAGTTTGATAACCCTATTCTGCCTTCTCTGACCAGGAGGCAGTGGAGGACAGTGCAAGAGATGCCAAAGTACAGATAAGAGGAACAGAGAAGGGAAGATGTGTAATTTCCCTCCAAGTCCATTCAACCAACATTTACTGAGGGCTCGGCGGTGGGATTTCAATGTGAATAAACAACAGCCATCTTTCCTGCCTTCAGGGAGATTACTCCCTAGAAGGCATTACTCAATCACATAAATAAATTTAATTTGCATCTTTAAATGACTTCCAAATGACAGGCTCAGGTTATGGGGATATAAAATAAGAGGATCTGGTCTAGACAGGGAAGGTATGGAAGACTTCCTTCAGGATGAAACTAATGAGCTGAGAGCTGAAGGGGGCTGGGAGTACATTAGGTAAGGACGAGGGTGAAGTACAAGAGTGCTGGAAGAATAAAAAAAGCATTCCAGATTGAGGAAACTGTATGAACAACGGACTTCTGTCTCCATTAAGTTAAAGAACTTGAGCCGAATTTAGTTCTGTAGGTTCCTTCTGGTTCTTCTTAACCCAATATCTATATTTTACTTAAAGAACAAGAGCAGACTTGTGCGGTGGGGGGGAGCTGCTGATGGGAACTGTGGATTGCAATGAGGGGCGGGATGTGATCAGCCCTCATCTCGTCACTCCAAGCCCGGACCGTCAACCATGCCCGGGAGAACTGCCAGGCATGAAGGGGCAGGTTCCTCTCGAACTTGGATCCAGCCAAGCCGGTAAGAAGGGCCAGCCGGAGGCCAAGTTCGCATACACAGCGAACCGATCCCTCTATTTCAGGAAGAACATGGCGCAGCAGCTATATTTGAAAACAGAGGTAAACAAGAGCTCAGCTCAAGTGGATAGGGTACAACAGCGGTAGAAGATTAGTCAGACGAGGCTGCATGTCACCCGGTGGCCAGAGGCCTGGAGGCTTCCCTTTGATGCCCCACCAGAAGGCCGGATGTATTTGTATCTTGTACCCACAAACCCCTCAGCTTTGAGTGTTTCTTGACCACTCAGAAGCTCCGCGCTATGTTCCCAGCTGCAGCCTCCGTTTCCGATAAATTGTATCCCGGTCAATTTTAATCCTTCAGCTCAGGCGACTGAGCCACCGAGCGTTTTTGCTTTAATCGCCAGACGTGTGTGTGGTGGGGGGAGGGGGGAGGCAGGCAGCGAGCGGGTAAATTTATGGCACTGCATTAAGGGCGTTTTAACTCCCCTCCCCCACGGTTAAAAATGAAACACAATGAATAAGACTTAAAACTGATCTCTTTTTCCCCTGGCGCAAATCGCTGCTTTCCTCATCTTCCCCTGTGGCTCAGGTCCTGCGGGCAGGTCATCAGGGCCTGCAGGAGCAGCTCTAGCCTCTAAAAAAGGGTCTGTGTCCCTACGTGTGTGTGTGTGTGTGTGTGTGTGTGTGTGTGTGTATGTGTGTGTGTAGTGTTGGTGATGGGGGCAGGGGTGGGGTGCCTTTAACGACTTAGTTATATACTTCGCTTCTTCCACCCGACCCGGGACCGCTCAGACCACCTCGATGTGGAGAGCACAGGACTCAAGAAACCCTCGTTCTCCCCCGCCCCCTTGGCCAGCCGGCGGCGGGTGAGCTGGGGCTGCAGTTCCATATCCGCGGCGGCGGCGATCCAAGGTAGGGGTGAGCGCGTGCGTGTACATGCGGGCACGCGCGGAGTGGGTACCGCACACCACCCCCCCCCATTAGCCCTGCAAACCCGACGGGTACTCACAGCCCCAGGTGCACAACACACCCTGACACAGCCAGCACACACATGCACACATGCATCCAGCATGCAACACTGCCCTCAGTCGCTCCAGGGCGCACCCGCTACTAATCCAGCAAACCCACCCGCCGACCCGACACACATTTCCAGGCATCTCCCCCAACCCGACCCCCACCCCGGCATCCTCAGTCACACTCACCGTGCCAGAACCCTCGCTAACACTCACCCACCCATCCACCCCCCACCGCCGCATACACAACGGACACTTTCTGGGGCACCCTCCCCCCACTTTTTCTGGCACTAAACCCACTGGAAGGCAGTTCGTATGAATGATCGTGAGACATAACTTAATTAACACCATTATTCACAAACAGGGACCCTCTTGGGCATCCCAAGCTTCCCAACCTCTGGCTCCTCTGCCTCAGCCACCCGCTGAGGGGGGAAGGGCAAGAGGCTCACCCCATTACTCACCGTTTCCTCTCGGTCTCCCGAGCGGAGTGGGGAAATGGGGGTAGAGGGGTGAGGGAGGTGCGCGATGCCCTCGCCGCCGGGCCTCCTCACCGGCGGCAGCGGCTCATCACCCCCGCGGGCTGCCCGCTGGCCGGAGCCGCGTCCGGGTCATGTCAGTCGGCCGCCGCCGCCCGCCTGCTGGGGCTCGTCGGCTCGCAGCAGTCAGGGAGCTGCCCCGCAGCGCATCTGGAGCGCGAGGTTTCGGGGGGAGGGGGGCTGGGGCCAGGGTGAGGAGCCCTGGGGAGGGGTTCCTCCGCGCTGATTTAAGGAACAGTGAAAATCCCACCAAAAGCCCCCTAGAAACCCTGGGCCGGGAGCGCGGGCTCTGCGCTACGCCGGGGAGAGACCCAGAGTTGCCGGCAGCGGGGGGATCCCTCCCGGAATGGGGAGGAGGGCGAGGAGCCCGGCGCGTCCTGACGGCTCCGAGGGACCCTGGCTTGCAGTGGCGTCGCCCGGGCTTTCCCGGGCTGGGAGCGTGCGGGCTCTCCACTTATCACGCCGTCACCGCGGGAGATGTCTCGGTTTCGTGGCACGCGAAGGGAACGCGCGGAGGGGCTGGTTTCTGGGCGACCCGAGAGCTTTGCCCATTAAGCTGCAGCAAGAAGCCAAATCAAAAAGCCAATCTCTAAGCCTCCAAATCGAACGTCACCCTATCAGCTGGGAGAGAGAGCTGCACCGAATGACAAGCCGCGCATATTTATCCTCTGGCGCCGAAGGGGATTTTTAGATAGCTTCCTGATCAGCAGTTGGGAAGCCGAGCCTGCACCTAGCGTCCAGAAAGCCCCCACGGACTGAATTCAGACGCCACCCCTACCTCGCGCCCGCCCTCCCAATGGTTGGATCCTGGCGGCCGGCGTCGCCTGGCCGGCAGCAGTTCCGAGACGCCGGCGTGTCCTGACCTGGATTCCACGGAGTTCTTCGGCGCTCTGGGCAGCAGGCGCGGAGGGCGGGCAGGCGGGGCGCGGCACCGGCTTTCCCCTTGTCCTCAGGAGACGCCGCCTGCAATTCCGAAATTAAGTCTCCACCAAACACATCTATGGTTTTTAAATATAGCAGGGGGCGATTACCCAGGCAGGGTCCACCCAGGCTTAGGGGAAGGGTTGAGGGGGGTGGAGGTTGACAGTGGAGGGAAAATAAAACTCCTTTTTTCCTCCCTGTTTTTTTCTTCCCTTGGTGCAGAATCCAGCCTGTCATTTTCCCAACCCAAATCAAACAACAGCTTGTGAGAGGCGCTTGGATGAGCGCTGGTATGTTGGCTTTGGGGTTTTGAAGACCAAAAATAAAAGGGGGCTGCCTCCCAAATTGCTGCTTACTCTGGGCCTGTAGCCTGGAAGAGAGATGGTCCTTTGATGCAGCAGCAGAACCAGGGTTTAGGACTTGGCTCAGGAGAAGTGTACACATGTAGTCTTAAATCAGATGCCTGTAATTTCTGCTATATTTGTCATGCTTGGTTCTGGAAGCATGAAGGGTGGGCAGGCCTCTCCTAGGAATGGGCTTTCATGTCCCTAGTTTATTGGTGGCATTAAATCTAAAATGATCACAGTGGCCAACCTCTGTAGATACACCAGTTCAGATGCTGTAACAGGCTCTGCTCCCTAAAGCCAAGTATAAGGAGAGATGAGGGGGCCAACAGACCATAATGAGCACCTCCTTAGGGTCAGGTATGGTGCTAATGAAATTGATTGCATTATCTATGTCATCCTCAAAAAATTGTATGAGATAGGTACAATTACTAACTCCATTTTTCTATTGAGGAAATTGAGTCCTAGAGAGGTTAAATGACCATCCAAGGCCATATGCAACAGAACCAAGGACTGGAGTAAGGTGGAACCAGCCTGTTCACACAACATTATGTGCAACCTCCGGGATTCCTGGCTCCACTAGGATGCTGCTCTGGAACAAGATTTGGTCAAAAAAGATTAAGTGGGCATAGGGTTAGAGAGCTTCTGAACCAGGGATGGTGTGAGTTCTTTCCAGGTCCCTTGGCTTAGGGTTCCTTCAATAAGTCATGTGGTGGTTTCAGTCCTGAGTCTGAGCTCTGTGCTCTCAGACAGACCCCTGAAACTTTATGGGCCTTGAATTCAGTTAAAGTTGGGGCTGAGACACTGACTGTAATAGGGTTTCAATGACTGCAAATATTGTGGGATTTTAGGATATGCCCATTGGTATCTTTTTCCATGTAGATCTATGGTGCTGATCAGTCCACAGTCAAGACCAAGAAATGGCCTTGAAGGCACTCTCAGACATTCCAATGGGTGTGTAAATTGGTGTAGCCTTCAAGGCACACCAATTTTGAAAGATATTTCAAATTCTTTAAAAAAACATGAATCTTCTTTGATGAAGTTTTTTACTGGTAGAAATTTATTCTATGGCAATAATTAAAGATGTGCTCAAATAGTTAGTTACAAGCATATTCATGGTATTGTTTACAATAGTGAAAAACTGGAAACATCTTAATATCCCAACAGAGACAATCATTCTATGTATTGATGAGGAAAGGTTTTCATGATATTTTCTTGGCAAGGGTTGGGGTGGGGGATGGGGGTGGTGTGACAACAGAACGTAGAATGCAATACAGTTTTTGTTCTATATATTTGTATAGAAAGAGCTCTGGCTTCATAAAAACACCAAAATGATAATTGTGGTTATCTCTGGGTGGTGGGATTATTGGTGATATATTTTTCTTTTTAGATTACTTTTATTGAGATACTGTTTGCATACAATACAGGTTGTTGAGTTTTGACAAAAGTATGTACACATATAACAACTGAAATCAAGGTATAGAATATTTTCATCTACCCTCAAAGTTCTCTGGGGCCCCTTTATCATCAACCCCCTACCCTCAAACAACCACTGATCTGCTTTCTGTCACCATAGATTAGTTATGCTTGTTCTAGAATTTTCTTCCTTTTGTTTATTTATATCTATTGATTTTTCTTCAGTGGACGTTACCTATTCACTAAACATGAACAGCAGAGTTGGTCTTGGTATTTTTGTAGACGAACAACTAAAAATCCAGACAGGAGCTTCATCTTCCTCTTGTCACCTGAAACAGGGCATTGCAGGGTTGGAAGGTAGTGCCAAAGCATGTTCAACCATTGCTACAGCAGAGCTGACCTGTGTGGGGTCTCTGGGTTCTGGGTAGACTGAATGGACAAAGCCCAAGTCTGCATTCTGGACCTCAGTGTCCTCACCTGCAAAATGGAAACAACAAATACAATAATGCCTCCCTCATGGGGTTGCTGTGAGGAGTCAGTGAGATTACAGCTTCTGGTATAGAGTAATTCCCAAATACATGTTAATACTCTTTCTCCCCAATTGCTTTTTCTCCCCTCCTCACCAATCTGCTTCTCTCCTACTGTAAGTTCTCAATCAAGTTTCATATGGCCTTGAAAGTTTCCTTTAAACTCTAGACGGTCTCAATTTATCTATCTATCCATCTCTCTCTCTCTCTCTCTCTCTCTCCCCCCCCCCCTTACATTTCTGACATGCATACAGGGTTGGGAAACAATAAATTTGATGACAATCTGCTTATGCTATTGCTTGTCCATTTAATTCTGGGATTTTCACAGGAAAGCTAGCAAGGGAATCACAAACCTCAATTTCAAGTTGGGAGGAAACCAAGGCCCAGACAAATTAGGGGATTTGACCTAGTTACAGAGCTCAGCAAGGAATAGATAGAATCCAAGTATTCTAGCTGACTTTGTGAGTTCTTGTTTTATTTCAAATTCAAGGAGTTGCCTGGGGTTACTTGGAACATCCTGGATTTTACAATTTAACAAAAAGGAAGCAAGGAAACCAGCTTTTATTGAATGCCTACTGTAACACTGTGCTATGCACTTTTACAAGTGTTATTTACTCAGTAAATGTTTATGGAACAGCTCCCATATGCCAGATACTATTCTAAGTGCTAGGGATAGTGCCTGGAACAAAGAAGACAAAACTCCTGCCCCACAGAACCTATAGTCTAAAGGAAGAAACAGAGGATAAAAATAAACTGATTAAATACCTAGGGCATGTCGCATGGCAAGTGCTATGGAGAAAAACAAAGCAGGGAAAGGTGATAGGGGGAGAGAAACTGTTAGACTTTTGAATTGCAGATGGGAGGGGTATCAGGGGAAGCCTTTTTGAGAAAGTGGCATTCAAGCAAGAAACCCAAAGATGATGAGGGAGAAAGCCATACTCTTGTCTGAAGGAAGAGTGTAACTCAGATGACAAGCCCCTAAGTTAGGAGGTCTATTTTCATTTAGAACTCAACCCCATGTTGAGAGGTAAATATTAGCCCTTTATCTGCTGAAGAAATCTCAAACAGGTGAAGTGAATCCATTAAGGTCACACAGACAGGAAAAGGCAGATGCTTTTCTTTTTCCAGAGGCTAGACAGCACAATGGGGCAGGGCAAATGGGATAAATAGAGGGAAACGGCCCGAATGGCTTCTCAGTTATACCCCATTATGTACTGTTATGCCCCAAGACTCCACAAGTTGCTGCCTCTCCAAACAGAGGTCCTCAGGAACTTCACAAGGAGCAGAGCTGCCTGCCCTGGCTGTCATTAACTCAGCATTCCACACAAATCATAATGTTCCTTGTCACAGCCACTGCTGTACCCAGATGCCACCATTCCACAGGCCCTTGGACTTTACCACCTAATAGCAGCTAAGAAGTGACAGGAACAGACAATCAAGTTGAAGCTTACAGTAAGTTCTGGACCAGCTCTCGAGGTGAGATAAAACTTTAATAAGCAGTATTTGATATGAGGAAAGTTTAATGAGACATACATCTTCCCTATGGGTTATGTTATTTTTAACCTTGTTTGAATTTATATTTGTCACTTAATATTTTTTTCCCTTAATAAAATTGTTTATTGAAGTAGAACATACATTCAGAAAAGAGCATAAATCATAAGTGTAAGCTTAAAGAATGTTCACAAAGTAAATACATTTCATTTAATCACCACCCAGACAATAAATATTATCAGCACCCCAGGTACTCCTCTTGTGCCAATTCTCAAGCATACTTCCCCTCCTCTCCAAAGGTAACTGTTATTCTAACTTCTAAAACCATACAATATTTTTCTTGGCTTTGAAATTTATATAAATGGAATCATATAGAATGTGTCTGGGTTCTTCACTTAACATTAGGTTTGTGAGGTTCATCCACGTTGTATGTAACAGCAGTTTGTTATTTTTCATTGATATATAGTTTTCATTGTATGAGGATGTCAAAATTTAACTTTTCATTCGGCTGTTGATTGACAACTGAGTTGTTTCCAATTTTTTATTATTTTGAATAATGCTGCTATGTGCATTTGCATGCATGTTTTTTGGTTCACATATATAGTCACTTCTCTTGGGTAATAAGTAGGAATGGAATTCTTGGCTTAATAGGGTATGTAAGTATGCAGTTTTAATTAATAATAAGTTTTTAGTTAGTTACAACAATTTATAACCCCCTTCCTAACATTGTGCCACATACTTGTCAGCACTTGGTATTGTCATTCTATTTAATTTTAGCCATTCTGGTGGGTGTTTATTAAATTTTAATTTGTGGTTCTGAAATTTGCATTTCCCTGATAACTAATGACCTGGAACTTTTTCCTGTGTATTGGCTTTTTGGATATTCTCTTTTAAGTGTCTGCTCAAGTCAAGCTTATTTTTCTATTGGCTTGTCTGTTTTTTTCTTATTATTTGTGGGGATTCTTTACATATTCTAGATATGAGTCCTCTGACAGTTACATGCATTGCACATATCTTCTCCCAGTCCCTTTTCACTCTCTCAGTTGTGCCTTTTTGTGAATAGAAGTTCTTTATTTTAATGTAGTCAATTTATCGTTTTATCATTTTTTTTCTTTTTTATCCTAAGTGCTGTTTCCTGTTTAAGAAATATTTGTCTCCCCAAGGTCATGAGAATATTTTTCTGTTTAAGTGTCTAGAATTTTTTTTTCCTTTCAAATTTATATCTACAATTTTCCTGAAATTGTATTTTTGTATTTAGTGTGAAGTGGGGATGGAATTCCATTTTTTCCTATATGGATATACAAATGACCCAGTACAATATATTGAAAAGGCATCATTTCCCCTCTGCCCTGCAATGTCACCTTTGATATCAGTCAACGCTCAGGTATGTGTGGGTCTTTTATGGACTTTCTACTCTTTTATTGATTTATTTTTCTAGTGTTGAATCAACATCATGCTGTCTTAATTATTGTAGCTTATAAGAAGTCTTGATATCTAGTACAGTGAGTGTTTCTGCTTTGTTCTTCATGAGTATCTTAGCTATTTTTGTCCCTTTGCAATTCCATATACATTTTAAAATCAGCTTGTCAGTTTCCACAAAAGAAAAGAATTGACCTCTTAACAATATTAAGTTGGCTGACCCATGAGCATGAAATATCTATTTCTTTAGATCTTCTTTATTTAATCCAAGTGATGTTTTAAAATGTTCAATGAAAAGTCTTGCATATATGTTATTACATTTATTCCTAGGTATTTGGGTTTTGTCATTCCAAGTGTGGTGGTTAAGTTCATGTGTCAAATTGGCCAGGTTCTGGTGTCCAGTTGTTTGGTCAAGCAAGCACTTGTCTGATTGTATTTGTGACGATATTTCATAGATTTAAATCATCACTAAGTTGATTGCATTTATGGCTGATTACATCTAAATCACCTGAGATTGCCTTCAACAATGAGCAGTCTCATCCAATCAGTAGAAGGCCTTAAAAGGAGAGGTGATGATTTCAGCGGAAGAGAATTTCTATCTCTATTTCAACCAGCCAATGTCTCCTGGAGAATTCATTGAAAACTTTAATTGGAGTTCCCAGCTTACAGCCTACCCTATGGAATTTAGACTTGCTCATCCCCACCGTCTCATTTCATACCCCCATCCCTCCCCCTGGTAACCTGTATTCTAGTTTCTGACTCTATGAATTTGCTTATTCTTATTAGTTCCTATTAGTGAGATCATAAAATAATTATCCATTCATCTCTGGCTTATTTCACTCAACATTATGTCTTCAGAGTTCCTCCATTGTCACATGTATCAGAACATCATTACCTTCTATAACGAATAATATCTTATTGTGGATAGATACAAAGATAGATAGATAGATAGATAGATAGATAGATAGATAGATAGATAATAGATAGATCCAATATTTTCTTTATCCATTCATCTGTTGATGGACATTTGGGTTGCTTCCATCTTTTGCCCATTATGAATAAGGCCGCTATGAACATCAGTATGCAAATATGTCTTTGAGCACCTACTTTCATTCTTTTGAGTATATATACTTAATAGTGGGATTGTGGGTTCATATGGTAATTCTATACTTCACTTTCTGAGTTACTGCCAAACTGTCTTCCACAACAGGTACACCATTTTACATACCCATCAACAAAGAATGAGTGTCCCTGTTTCTAAACATCCTCTCCAATACTTGGCATTTTCCAATTTTTAAATAGTAGCCATTCTGGTGGGTGTGAAATGGTGTATCATTGTAGTTTTGACTTCTTTTCCCTAATGGCTGGATGTTGAGCATCTTTTCATGTGATTGTTGGCAATTTTTATATCTTCTTAGGAGAAATATCCATCTTTTGCCCATTTTAAAATTGGATTGTCTGTCTTTTTTGTTGTTCAGTTGTAGGATTTCTTTATATATTCTGGGTATTAAAATCTTATAAGGGGGTGGGGCAAGATGGCAGCATAGGGAGTTGTGGAACTTAGTTAGTCCTCTAGAGACACTAGGAAATAGCTAGGAACAACTAGTAAATAATCTGGAACAACTGTTTGGGGGGCTATCCATGACTGAACACACATCGTACACCAGTCTAGAATGGGTAGAAGGCTGAAAACAGCACAGTAAGTAAAGCCCCCTAAATGGCAGAGCCTGGCTTCCCTCCCCCACTGGCATGGTAGGCTGAGTTGGAACACTTCCCTGTGAGGAAACAAAGCAATCTCTACTAGGAGCAAGGGAAGGTAGCTCAACCAAGCTCCAATTGTGGTTTTAATTAACAAATTTGGACTACTGAATACAAGCCTTGAACACCGATAAAACTAGGGCAAGCAAGAAAGGAACCCTGAAGTCTTTCCCAGAAGAGAGGTGGTGGGGCTGATAGAATAATAAATAAATAAATAAATAAATAAATAAATAAATAAATAAATAAATAAATACAGAGGATTTGAGAGTTTTCTGATTTCAGAATACTGGAAAAGAGCTGTGACCCAAGAAAAGTGGCACATAGAACTTGGTACCAACTCAGGCTCTTGACTTACAAAACTGGGGGCTGGAGACTGACTTCAAAATGGGGATCTCTTTCTTTTTCTTTTTTTTCTCTCATTCTAAGTAGCTCATTAGAGAAAGCCTCAGGCATTTTCAGTTGCCAGCATTGACCCAGGACAGGGTAGAGTTAAAATAGAGAGACAAAGGAAGAACTCAGGTGAAAGAGATAATTCCCTAAAAGGTGTATCTTCCCTAAGACAAGGGGAATGGGGCCCAGTTCAAGTGGTGGCCCTCCTTTAGAGAATTTGGACCCCAGGGCTAGGGAAAAAAGAAACAGAAACAGCTTAAGCTTCACTTCTGACTCACCCTCCATCCCTGGCAGGGATAGTGTCTGCTGAGAACTAAAGGCACCATACCTCTTTACACTGGTGGGGAGCTGCAGGCTGACAAGCACAAGACACTGGGCAGGACAGGAAAAGCACAGAGTCTAGAGGCCTCACAGGAAAATCTGACAATCTACTGGGTCTCGTCCTCAGGAAAACTTGATACTGATTACATCCTCCTCCTAAGATGTGGGCCTGTCTGGTCTGGGAAAATGTGATTGGGGTAATCAAGGAAACCAGAGCCTAGACAACAAAAAATTATAAGCCACACCAGGAAAAATGAAGATATGGCCCAGTCAAAGGAACAAATTTACAATTCAAATGAGATACAGGAGTTGAAACAACTAATTAAAGATGTCAAACAAATATGCTAAATTAATTCAAAAATCAAATCAATGAGTTGAGGGAAGATATGGCAAAAGAGATGAAGGATATAAAGAAGACATTGGGTGAACATAAGAAAGAACTCAAAAGTTTGAAGAAACAATTGGTATAACATATGGGAATGAAAGGCACAATAGAAGAGATGAAAAACACAATGGAGACATACAACAGCAGATTTGAAGAGGCAATAGAAAGGACTCGTGAACTAGAAGACAGGACATCTGAAATCCTACAAATAAAAGAACAGATAACTAAAAGAAAGGAAAAATATGAGCAGAGTGTCAGGGAATTGACAACATGAAGCTCATGAATATATGTGTCATGGGTGTCCCAGAAGGAGAAGATAAGGGGAGTGGGGCAGAAAGAATAGTGGAGGAAATAATCTCTGAAAATTTCCCCTCTCTTATGAAAGACATAAAATTACAGATCCAAGAAGTGCAGCGTACACCAAACAGAATAGATCTGAGGTGGGAGTGGCAAGATGGCAGAGTGGTGAGGTGTGGAATTTAGTTACTCCTCTAGGACAGCTGGTAAATTGTTAGGCACTATCTGGAACAAATGTTTGAGGGACTTTTGTGAGTGGAAAAACATCATACACCAATCTGGAATGGGTGGAACAGCTGAAATCACAGTGCAGAACTGTAAGTTTCCACAGCCAGGGGGCTGGTGCCCATCCCCCACAGGCATGCAGCCTGTATTGGAGCTAGTTATTGAGGGGGAAAGAAGCAGTCTCTGCTGGGAATAAGGATGGGGCTCAACCAAGCTCCAGTTGCAGAATTAATTAACAAATTTGGATTGCTGAATAAAAGCTCCAAGCACAGACAACTCAAGAGCAAACATGAAAGGAACCAGGAGGTTTTGGCCCAGGAGAGAGGAGGTGGGGCTAACAACAACAACAACAACAACAACAAAAGAGACTTTTGAAGTTGGAGGAACTCAGGATACTGAAAAAAAGGGCTGGGACCTAAAATCAGAGGCACGTAGAAATGATACAAACTATGGCTCTTGATTGGCAAATCCAGGGAGCTAGGGTCCAGCTCTGAAAATATTGTTCTTTTTTTTCTTTTCATTTTGATACTCTATTTTTTTTTTTTTTAACTTTTCAATAGCCCATTACAGCTGCTGGAACTCTCAAGAGTCAGCACTGCCCAGGGCATGGAAGAAGTTAAAGTTGTCTGAGAGTAACTAATCAGGTGAAGGAGATAATTCCCTAAAGTTGTACCTTTAAATAGTCTATACTGGGAGCAAGGGAAAGTAGCTAGGCAAAGCTAAAATGGTAGCTTTAATTCTGGCAGAGAGGAGGTGGGGTTGACAGAAAAAATAAAATGAAATAAATAAAAAATAAAGATGGATGTTTTTGGAGTTGGCTGAGCTCAGAGAGCTGGAAAGGAGCTCTGTCCCAAGAAGGGGGACGCACGGAGCCAGGTATTGGCTGGCAAAACTTGGAGGCTTGGGAAAGGCTCAGAAAAGGAATTTTTTTTTAAACTATTCTAAGCAGCACAGTAGAGAAAGCCACAGATATTTACAATTGGCAGCTGGACCCAGGCAAGGGTGGAGCTAAGATAGGTCTAACAGACAAAGCAATGAATCTAGTGGAGGAGATAATTCCCTAAAGGGCGTAACTTCACCAAGAAAAGGGGGGTGGGCCCAGCTCAATTGGCGGGCCTTCTTTGGAGAACTCAGACCCCAGGAGCTGGAAAACAGAAACAGCTTGAGTCAGCCATGCCCCTGGCAGTAACAGGGGCTGTGAAAATTAAGAGGCACTGTATGTCTTTTACCAGTGGGGAGCTGCAGACTGATAAGTGCTACCTGCTGGACAGAATAGGAAAAGCCCAGAGTCTAGAGGCTTCACAGGAGGGCCTGACAATGTGTGGGTGTCCATTCTCAGGGAAACTTGATACAGATTACACCCTCCTCCTGAGATCTGGGCCTGTCTAAACTGGGAAAATCTGATTGGGGTCGATCATATCTGGAGAGACCCCCTCACAAAAAGGTTACAGAGAGGCAGGGCAAGAACCAGAAAAACAAGAGCTGAAAAATTCTGATCAACTGAACAGAAGCTATGTTAGAGGTCTAGAATAAGTTGAACTGAATGTCAAAGAACAAATAGAGAACAAAGCCAACCAACAAGAAAATCATAGATAAAAGAGTGAAGGTGATCTCTAGAATAAACTAATTAAGAAAATCAGAAAAAAAGGAAAAAGAGCAGAAGCCCCCCTTCAGAGCCAGATTCCCTGGGGAGCATATCTTCCCTTAGAAAATGGGGGCAGGGCATAGTTCAAGTGGTGGCCCTCCCTCAGAGAACTCAGACCACAGGGCCTGGGGGGCAACAAAAAAAAAAACAGAAACAACTTAAGCTTTGCTTCTGACACACTCCACCCCTGGCCAGGACAGGGTCCACTGTGAATTACACCGGTGGGAAACTGTGGGCTGATAAGCACCATCTGCTGGGCAGGATAAGAAAAACACTGAGTCTAGAGGCCTCATGGGAAAGTTAGATAACCTGTTTCTCAGGGAAACTTGATACTGATTACATCTTCCTCCTGAGACCTGGGCCCATATGGTCTGGGAAAATCTGATTGGGGTAATCAAGGAAACCAGATGCCTAGACAATAAAATATTTCAAATCACCTTAGATATGGCTCAGTCAAAGGAACAAACTTACACTTCAACTGAGATGCAGGAATTGAAACAACCTATTGTTAATTGAACAAATCTCCTAAATCAATCCAAAAATCAAATCAACTTGTTGAGGGAAGATATGGCAAAAGAGATGAAGGATATAAAGAGGACATTGGGCAAACATAAAGAAGAAATCAAAAGTGTGAAAAAACAATTGGCGGAACTTATGGGAATGAAAGGAATTTCTTGCCTGCAATTTCTTAACTCCAGACCTCAATTTCCATGGTTCCATCTTTGAAGAATTTTTCCCTTCAATTTGTTCCTTCTCCATCCCCTCTGGTCCAGGCTGGCAGTGGTTCCATTTATACAGATCTCACCGAAAAAAAAAAATTGTTGGCTTGGCATGCAGTATACAGGGGTCAAAACTACCAGACAATAGGATTTTCCACATATCCTTTCTGGATAATTCTGTCTCCAATACTGGCTTGTACTGAAATGGCTGGCTGGTTCCACATTCCATTATATCATCACATGGAGCTGAGGCCCAGAATATTCCAAATCATCAATTTCTGGTTTCTTTGTACCCAAGAGTTCAGATCTCAGCTAATTTCTTTCCTCTCATATTTTACTATAAGCCAAAAGGAGAAGCCAGGCTGAATTTTCCATATTTAGCTTGGAGATTTCTACAGCTAAGTATTGCAGCTTGTAGCTTTCAAATTCTGCCTTCCATCCAACACAAGGGCTCAATTTTGCCAAATTCTCAGCCACTTTAAAACAAGGATCACCTTTATTCCAATTTCCAATGACACATTCAACATTTCTATTCACAGCCTCATCAGAGCTATCTTTACAGTCCGTATTTCTATCAACAGTCTCTTCAATGCAATCCAGGCCTTTTCTATCAAGCTTCTCAAAATTCTTCCAGAATCTTCCCCTTATCCATTTAAAAAGCTGTTCCAACATGTTTGGTATTTGCAAGCTCAGCAGCACCCCACTTCTCTGGTATCAAAATCTGTTCCAGTTTGCTAATGCTGCCATTATGCAAAATACCAGAAGTGGATTGGCTTTTATAAAGGGGGTTTATTCAGCTACAAATTTATGTTCTAAGTGCCCAAATTAAGGCATCAACAAAATGATAACTTCACTGAAGAATGACTGATGGTGTCTGGAACACCTCTGTCAGTTGGGAAAGCATGTGGCTGGCAACTGCTGGTCCTTTGCTCCCAGGTTGTGTTTCAAAATGGCTTTCTCCAAAAGGTCTCTGGGTTTTTGCCTTAGCTCCTCTCTCTTGGCTCTTATGCATTGTTTCTTCTTTCTCCCAGGGCATTTCTAAGCATCTGAGGGTCTTCTCTCAGCTTCTCAGGGGCAAATTCTGGACTTCATCTCTTTACTTAGCATCTCCAAATGTCCTTCTGTCCCCATCTCCAAGCATCAGCAAGCATCTCTCCAAATGTCCCTCCAAAATGTCCCTCTCAGCTACTCTGAGCTCCTTCTGTTTGTGAGCTCCTTTATAGGACTCCACTGATTAAATCAATACCTACCTTGAATTGGGTGGGGCCAACATCTTCAAGGAAATAATTTGATCAAACCTTTCACCCAGTTGACTGAGTCACATCTCCATGGAAACAATAAAAAGATTCCAACCTAACCAATAATAACACATATGCCCACACAAGATTGCATTAAAGAATATGACTTTTTGGGTAACATAATATATCCAAACTGGCACAGGAGTGTTATATGCTGATAGGAAAAGACAGGAGAGAGAGGTTTGGAGAAGAGTGTAGAAATGAATACTGTCAGGAAGGGTAAAAACAGAGAGAGAGAAAAATAATATGTGACATATAAAGTCCAAAAAACAAAGTGGTAGAAGAAAGTACTGCCCTTACAGTAATAACACTAAATGTTAATGGATCAAATTCCCCAATAAAAAGATATAGACTAGCAGAATGGATAGAAACCAGGAACCAACTATATGCTGTCTACAAGAGACTCACTTTAGACACAAGGACAAAAATAGTTTGAAAGTGAAAGGTTGGAAAAATAGAATTCATTCAAACAACAACCAGAAAAGAGTCAGGGTAGTAGCTATATTAATATCAGACAAATTAGACTTCAAATGTAAAACAATTAAAAGAGACAAAGAAGGACAGTATATATTAATAAAAGGGACAATTCATCAAGAAGCCATAACAATCATAAATATTTATGCACCGACCCAGAGTGCCCCAAAATACATTAGGCAAACACTGACAACACTGAGGGAGAAGTAGATAACTTCTACATTAATAGTTGGAGACTTCAATACACTATTCTCATCAATGATAGAACATCTAGACAGAGAATCAATAAGGAAAAAGAGATTTTTAATAGTGTTATAAATTAACTGGAATTGGCAGATTTTTATAGAACACTGCATCCTACAAAGCAGGATACCCATTTTTCTCAAGTGCTCATGGATCATTCTCTGGGATAGACCACACATTGGGTCACAAAGCAAGTCTCAACCAATTTAAAAATATCGATATTATACCAAACACTTTCTTGGATAATAATGGAATGAAGTTGGAAATCAATAATAGGCAGAAGGTCAGAAAATTCACAAATATTTGGAGGCTAAACAACACACTCTTAAACAACCACTGGTAAAGGAAGAAATTACAAGAGAAAGTAGAAAATATCTTGGGGCAAATGAAAATAAAAACACAACATATCAAAACTTATGGGTTGCAGGATAGGCAGTGCTGAGAGGGAAATTTATTGCCCTAAATGACTATATTAAAAGAGAAGAAAGAGCCAAAATCAAGGAATTAACTGCTTACCTGGAGGAACTAGAGAATGAACAGAAAACTAACCCAAAAGCAAACAGAAGGAAAGAAGTAACAAAGATTAGAGCAGAAATAAATGAAATTGAGAACATGAAAACAATATAGGTAATCAACAAAACCAGAACTTGGTTCTTTGAGAATATCAATAAAATTGATGGATCTTAGCTAGGCTAACAAAAAAAAAGAAAAAGAAAGAAAAAGAAAAGAAAAAGAAAAAACAGAGTGGATGCAAATAAATAAAATCAAAAATGGGAAAGGGAACGTAACTACTGACTCTGCAGAAATAAAGAAGATAATGAGAGGATATATGAGCAGCTATATGCTAATAAACTGCAACTTAGATGAAATGGACAACTTCCTAGAAAAGCAGGAACAGCAAACATTGACTTGAGAAGACATAGATGACCTCAAAATACCAACTGCAAGTAAAGAGATTGAGTCAGTCATCAGAAAGCCCCCAAAAAAGAAAAGTTCAGGACCAGATGGCTTCACATGTCAATCCTACCAAGCATTCAAGAAAGAATTAGTACCAATCCTGCTCAAATCCTTCAAAAAAAATGAAGAGCAGGGAAAGCTACCTAACTCATTCTATGAAGCCAACATCACCCTAATACCAAAGTCAAACAAAAATATTACACACAAAAAAGAATACTTTAGACCAATTTCTTTAAGGAATATAGAGGCAAAAATCCTCAACAAAATACTCACAAATTGAATCCAGCAGCAAGTTAAAAGAATTATACACCATGACCAAGTGGAATTTATTCCAGGTATGCAAGGATGGTTCAATACAAGAAAATCAATTAATGTGACACACCACATCAATAAAGCAAAACAGAAAAACCACATGATCCCCTCAATGAATGCAAAAAGGCATTTGACAAAATCCAACATCCTTTCTTGGTGAAAACACTCAAAAGGATAGTAATAGAAGAGATCTTTCTCAATAGTGTAAAGACAATATATGAAAAATCCACAGCTAACATCATATTCAATTGGGAAAGACTGAAAACTTTTCCCCTAAGATCAGCAACAAGACAAAGATGCCCACTGTCACCACTGTTATTCAACATTGTGCTGAAAGTTCTAGCTAGAGAAATTAGGCAAAAACAAACAAACAAACAAACAACAAAAAAAAAACAGGAAACAAAAGGCATCCAAATTTGAGAGGAAGAAGTGAAACTTTCCCTATTTGCAGATGACATGATCATTGCTCTAGTTTGCTAATGCTGCCAGGATGCAAAGCACCAGAAATGGATCAGCTTTTATAAAGGGGGTTTATTTGGTGACAAAGTTAGTCTTAAGACCATAAAGTGTCCAAGGTAAGTCATCAACAATCAGGTACCATCACTGGACAATGGCCAGTGGTGTCTGGAAAACCTCTGTTAGCTGGGAAGGCAAGTGGCTGGCATCTGCTCCAGAGTTCTGGTTTCAAAATGGCTTTCTCCCAGGACATTCCTCTCTAGGCTGCAGTTCCTCAAAAATGTCACTCTCAGTTGCTCTTGGGGTGTTTGTCCTCTCTTAGCTTCTCTGGAACGAGAGTCTGCTTTCAATGGCCATCTTCAAACTGTCTCTCATCTGCAGCTACTCTCAGCTTCTGTGCATTCTTCAAAATGTCCCTCTTAGCTATAGCAAAACTGCTCCTTCTGTCTGAGCTTTTATATGGCTCCAGTGAACTAATCAAGGCCCATGCTGAATGGGCAGGGCCATGCCTCCATGGAAATTATCTAATCAGAGTTATCACCTACAGTTGGGTGGGTGACATCTCCATGGAAACACTCAAAGAATTACAATCTAGTCAACACTAAAATATCTGCCCACAGAAGATTGCATCAAAGATAATGGCATTTTGGGGGACATAGTACATTCAAACTGGCACAATCATATATGTAGAAAATCCAGAAAAGTCTATGCAATGCTACAAGAGATAATAAATGGATACAACAAAGTGGCATGGTAACAATACACAAAAATCAGTAGTACTCCTATACACCAGTAATGAGCAACATGAGGAAGAAATCAAGAAAAAAATTCCATTTACAATAGCAACCCAAAGAATCAAGTATTTAGAAATAAACTTAACCAAGGCCACAAAAGACCTGTACACAGAAAACTACAAGAAATTGCTAAAGTAAATCAAACAGGACCTAAAAAAATGGAAGAATATACAGTGTTCATGGATTGGAAGACTAAACACAGTTAAGAAATCAATTCTACTTTAACTGACTTTTAGACTCAATTTTATCAAGATCTGTTCACATACCATGTATTCCATCCAAAGTATACAATCGGTATCTCAGAGTGTCATCACCTAGTTGTGCAATCATCACACTCAATTTTAGACCATTTTATTGTTTCAAAAAGAAAAATATCTGATAGACATTTAAAAAAAAAGAAAACTCAAAACACCCTGTTCCAGTTTGCTAAAGTTGCTGGGAATCAAAATACCAGAAATGGATTGGCTTTTATAAAAGGGGGTTTATTTGGTTACACAGATACAGTCTTAAGGCCATAAAGTGTCCAAGGTAACCTGTTAATAATCGGGTACCTTCACTGTAGGATGGCCATTGGCATCCAGAAAACCTCTGTTAGCTGGGAAGGCACATGGCTGGCATCTGCTCCGGAGTTCTGGTTTCAAAATAGCTTTCTCCCAGTACATTCCTCTCTAGGCTAGAGCTTCTCTCCAAAATGTCACTCTCAGTTGCTCTTGGGGTGTTTGTCCTCTCTTAGCTTCTCCAGAGCAAAAGTCTGCTTTCAAAGGCCATCTCCAAAATGTCTCTGTAAACTGCAGCTCCTCTTGCAGCTCCTGTGCATTCTTCAAAGTGTCCCTCTTGGCTGTAGCAAGCTTGCTCCTTCTGTCTGAGCTTATATAGTGCTCTAGTAAACTAATCAAGGCCCGTGCTGAATGGGTGGGCCACGCCTCCATGGCAATTATCTAATCAGAGCTATAACCTACAGTTGGGTGGGTCGCATCTCCATGGAAACACTCAAAGAATTGCAATCTTATCAACACTAATACATCTGCCCACACAAGATTGCATCAAAGATAATGGCATTTTGGGGGACATAATACATCCAAACTGGCACACACCCCATATCCCTTATCCTCTCCCCATTTTTGACCCCTAACATCTCTGTGTCATATCTGCAACCATTGGTGAAAGAACATTAAGGTATTGTTTTTAACCATAGTCCATAGCCTGCAACAGGTAAATTTTCCCCATAACCTACTCTATTATTAATTCTTCTTATAAGTGTCAAACAATCATACTAGTTCATGTAAGAACTTATTTATATTTGTAGTGTTAATCAGTGACATACATGACTGTAAACAACCCCTTTCAGCCAAATTCACTCAACATGCAGTGCTATTACTCAAACTCCATTTCCAAACATTTAAATTCAACTTCATTAAAAACTGCGTACATATCAGGCAACTGCTCCCCCTTCTCTAACTTCTGTCTATCTATAGGTACCTTACATTCTACATTTTAAGTCCCTGACTTTACATGTTATAGTTAGGTCTTATTAGTGAAATCATATAATATCTGCCCTTTCATGTCTGACTTATTTCACTCAGCATTATGTCCTCAAGGTTCATCCATGTTGTCGCATGCTTCAGGACCTCATTCCTTCTTACTCTTGCATAATATTCAATCATATGTACATACCGCATTTTGTTTATCCACTCATCTGTTGATGGACCATTGGATTGTTTCCATCTTTTGGCAATCGTGAATAATGCTGCTATGAACATTGGTGTGCAAATGCCTGTTCGTGTCCCTGTTCTCAGTTCTTCTGGGTATATACTGAGTAGTGGAATTGCTGGGTCATAGGGCAACTCAATATTTACTTTTCTGAGAAACCACCAAATTGTCTTCCACTGTAGCTGTACCATTTTACATTCCTACCAGCAGTGAATTAATGTTCTTGTTTCTCTACATCCTCTCCTACACTAGTAGTTTCCTGTTGGTTTAATAGTGGCCATTTTTATAAATGTGAGATAATATCTCATTGTGGTTTTGATTTGCATTTCCTTAAAAGCTAATGAAGATGAATATCTTTTCATGTGCTTTGTAGCCATTTGTAGTTTTTCTTTGGAGAAATGTCTATTCATATATTTTGCTCATTTTATAATTGGGTTGTTTGTCCCTTTATTGTTGAGTTGTTGGATTTCTTTATATATACTGGATATCAAACCCTTATCAGATATATGATTACCAAATATTTTCTCCCACTGATTTGGCTGCCTTTTCATCCTTTTGATAAAGTCTTTTGAAGTGCATAGGTGTTCCATCTTGAGGAGTTCCTATTTATCCATTTTTTCATTCATTGCTTGTGCTTTGGGTATAAGGTCTAAGATGCTACCTCTATCACTAGGTCTTGAAGGTGTTTCCCCATATTTTCTTCTAGGTACTGGCTCTTATATTTAGGTCTTTGATCCACTTTGAGTTCATTTTTGTATAGGATGTGAGATAGAGGTCCTCTCTCACTCTTTTGCATATGGATATCTGGTTATCCCAGCACCATTCATTGAAGAGATTATTCTGTCCCAGCTCAGTGGATTTGGGGCCTTGTCAAAAATTAATTGATCATGGCCTCTTGCCTTTTAAACTTCTGTCTTTGTGAGAGTGCCCACATGTTCCTCTCTCATGTGTGCCTAATAAGTTTTCTGACTGCTTACTCTGTGCTGTGCTGTGCCCTTGAATTCTTTCTCATTGCCTGGCCAAGAACCTGGAAGTCAAAATCTGGCAACTTATTTTTCACAAGCCAGCCAGGAGACACTTCTCTCCAACCATCTGAACTGGTAATTCATGGCTATGGAGAGGCTTGGCCACATGCTTTCACTTTTTCTTCTTGCTCAGCTCATTGCTATCCTCTTCCATGTCCTCATGCAAATCTGTTCCTCTAGGAATCCAGGGACTCTGATATGGCTCCCCAATGACATAAAATTGGTTCACTCTGAGCCTCTGACTCCCTCCTTGGAGGTGGCAGGACCCCATCTCCACACCATGTAGATCCAAGGAGGCTCAGGGCAGCAGGTGATACTGCCCTTGGGACCTCACTGGGGGCTTCTCCCTGTATTGAGTAGGAGTCAATGGAAGCTGAATCAAGTCTCCATTCCCCCCTCTCTCTTTCTCTCTCTCTGTGCCAATTTGAATGTATTTTGTCCCCTCAAACACCATTATCTTTCATGTAATCTTGTGTGGGCAGACCTATCAGTGTTAATTAGATTGTAATTCTTTGAGTGAGTCCATGGAAATGCACCCCACCCAACTGTAGGTGGTAACTCTGATGAGATAATTTCCATGGAGGCTTGGGCCCACCCATACAGGGTGGGCCTTGATCAGTGGAGCCATATAAATGAGCTGACAAACAGAAGGAACTCAGTGCAGCTGTGAGTGACCTTTTGAAGAGGAGCTACAGCCAAGAGGGACACTTTGAAGAAAGCACAAGAGCTGCAGATGAGAGACATTTTGAAGATGGCCATTGAAAGCAGACTCTTGCTCCAGAGACGCTAAGAGAGGACAAATACCCCAAGTGCAACTAAGAGTGACATTTTTGAGGAACTGCAGCCTAGGGAGGAATGTCCTAGGAGAAAGCCATTTTGAAACCAGAACTTTGGAGCAGACACCAGCCACATGCCTTCCCAGCTAACAGAGGTTTTCCAGACACCATTGGACATCCTCCAGTGAAGGTACCTGATTGCTGATGTGTTACCTTGGACACTTTATGGTCTTAAGACTGTATCTGTGTAACCAAATAAACCCCCTTTTATAAAAGCCAATCCATCTCTGGTGTTTTGCATTCTGGCAGCATTAGCAAACTAGAACACTCTCTCTCTCCCTCTCCCTCTCTCCCTCCCATCCCCTCAGTTCTCTGACAATTCCCCACACTCTTTTTCCTCCCCTCTGGGGACCCAGACCCATCCTCCTGCTGGATCTGTTCTTTTCACCTCTTCCACAGAGGTTCTCTCCCCTGTCTCCTTGAGACTCTCCCTCTTTCTCCTCTGTCTGGTTTTCAGTGTCTTCTGAGACATTCCATCTTTTGTAACACAGGATTCTGAGCCAAGGATTCTTGTACCAAACAAGGGGTTCTCTTTAATATTCTAGGGAGTCACCTCTGGTTTATGCCCATGGAAACTAGGTACTTTCCAAGGAGAATGTCTCCCTTCCAGGTCCTAATTGTTTAGCCTCTATTGACACCCATTGTAGCCGAATATAAAGCTCCCCTTCTTCTAGAGCATGGTCACATTTTAGCCCTCAGGAAACAGGAAGCTCAGTAGCACCCCACTCTTGGTACAAAATTGTATTGGTTACGGTTCTTTAGGGAAACAGAATCAACAAGAGATATCTGTAAATATAAGATTTTATAAAAGTGTCTCACGCAACTGTAGGTATGCATGAGTCCAAATTTTGTAGGGCAGGCAGAAAACTGGCAACTCTGATGAGGGTGTTCATGAACTCCTCAGGAAATTCTTTGCTGGCTAGTCAAAGAAGTGAAGGTTCTCTATCTTTTTCACTTAAAAGTCTTCAACTGATTAGATTAAATCCAGCTGATTGAATTCTCTCATTCTGGAAGACACACCCTTTGTTGATGTAATCAGTCACAGCTGCAGCCAATTGACTGATGATTTAATAAGTCAGCCCTCTGGTTTCTTAACCAGCCACAACTGTCCTTGCAATAATGGTTAGGCCAGTGCTTGCTTGACCTAAACACCATCACAATCCCCTTCTAAAACTTGCTTGTTAAAAGGCATAAGAAAATGTAGCACCAAGCCAGTTAATTATGATAAGCTAAGGGAGATCACACAGGAGAAAATGGAAAACCTGGGGAGGCTAGTGGAAGCCCTAAAAAGTAAACCAGTGTCAGCCTGGACTCCCAGGAAAGTCACATTTTGTTTGGCATCCCTTTCACCAGCCAGTCTGCCTCTGACATTCAGAGAAAACTGCAAAATCTCTCCATAGGCCTGCAAACTCCCATTAATGACCTATTAAAACTGCCTTTCTGTCTTTAACAATCAAAAGAATGCTGAGGAGGAGGAGAAGGCAGAGAGATAAGCAAAAGATCAGGGAACAGGCTCAGTTTATTGCAGTTGCTGTTAAAGATGCACTGCCCCCTTGGGCTCACCCAAATCATGGCTCCAAGCCTCAAAAGCCTTGCTTCCACTGTGGGTCAGAGAGTCACTGGTAGAGAGAATGCCAGAAACCTCAAGACAACTCTTAACCTCAGGACCCGCTGGGGCCTTACCCCAAGTGCCTCCAACATGGGCACTGGGCCAGGGACTGCACTGTCTCACAAAGGACAGCCCCTTGAACCCTGCTTACAGTAGGTGAAGAATACTGAGAGTGCCCAAGGCTGCTTATGGTTCTGCTGACTTCACATCTGACCATCAACCTAGAGGAGACTTGGGTGACACTCAATCTGGCAGCTAAGATTATTAATTTCTTAATACTTAAGCCACTCTGTCCTAAACTGCCACTCTGGACCTACCTCCACTTGTACTTATGGGAGTTGACAGTAAAGCCACAACTTATAACCTTTACTACCCCTCTCCTTTGTAGACTTGGAGACATTCTTGTGCCCCAGCAATTTCTCATTGTTCCTGAATGCCCCCCCCTTTTAGGGAGGGATCTTCTTTACTCCCTGGGGGCCAATTTAAGACTGGTAGAAGAGGCTAGTGTTTAATCACTTGTTTGCCCCAAGGTCCCTACTGGATCCAGGCCTCTTGGCATGCCAAAGGAGATCCTTAAGCAAATAAACCTGTCTATATGGGATAAAGACACCCAGGGGAGCCTGCCAAGTAACCCCTGTCTGCATTCAAGTTCTCAGTCCTGGGTCTTAAATAACACATTTTTTTTTTTTAATCCATTTTCACCCTAACTCTCAGTACCTATTTGCTTTTTTAAATTTATTTATTATTTTTTTATTTTTTATGTTGTACTTTTGTTTCTTTTTATTCTTTTTTTTCCTTTTTAATTTTTATTGGGATTGTTCAGATACCATACAATTATCCAAAGATCCAAAGTGTACAATCAGTTGCCCCTGGTACCCTCATACAGCTGTGCATCGATCACCGCACTTAATTTTTGTTAATTTTTAGAACCTTTTCATTACTCCAGACAAGAAATAAAATGAAAGATGAAAAAAGAAAAAAAAGAAAAAGAAAAAGAAGCTCAAATCCACCCATATCCCTAACCAATCCCTTCAATTGTTGACTCATAGTGTTGGTATAGTACATTTGTTACTGTTTATGAAAGAATGTTGAAACACTACTAACTGTAGTATATAGTTTGCAATAGGTATATATTTCTTCCCTATATGCCCCTCTATTATTAACTTCTAGTTGTATTGTCATACATTTATTCTGGTTCATGGAAGAGTTTTCTAATATTTGTACAGTTAATCATGGACATTGCCCACCATAGGATTCAGTTTTATACATTCCCATCTTTTGACTTCCAACTTTCCTTCTGGTGACATATATGACTCTGAGCTTCCCCTTTCCACGTCATTCATGCACCATTTGGCACTGTTAATTGTTCTCACATCTTGCTCCTGACACCTCTGTTCATTTCCAAACATTTAAGTTCATCCTAGTTGAACATTCTGCTCATACTAAGCAACTGCTCCCCATTCTTAAGCCTCACCCTATATTTTGGTACCTTATATTTCATGTCTATGAGTTTACATATTATAATTAGTTCTTATCACTGAGACCCTGCAATATTTGTCCTTATTTGTCTGGCTTATTTCACTAAGTATATTGCCCTTGAGGTTTTGTCATCAACCCATTTTTTTTAAGATGGTTTTGTTCACACACCATACATCCCATCCTAAGTAAACAATCGGTGGTTCTCTGTATGGTCACATATTTATGTGTTTACCACCTTCACCACTATTTATACAAGGGCATCTGCATTTCTTCCACAAGGCAGGAGGGAGAGTCAAAGAAGATAGAGAGGCAAAAGAAAGAGGAAAAAAAAATTACAGCTAGGAAGTAGCAAAAGAAAAAGTAACCTTAAATCAAAGTAGAGTAAAGAGTCAGACAACACCACCAATGTCAAGTGTCTAACATGCCTCCCCTATCCCCCCCTCTTATCTGCATTTACCTTGGTATATTGTCTTTGTTACATTAAAGAAAGCATAGTACAATGATTTTGTTAGTTACAGTCTCTAGTTTACATTGATTGCATCCCTCCCCCAATGCCTCCCCATTTTTAACACCTTGTAAGGTTGACATTTGCTTGTTCTCCCCTGTAAAAGAACGTATTTGTACATTTTATCACAATTGTTCAACACTCTAGATTTCACCAAGTTACACAGTCCCATTCTTTATCTTTCCTCCTTTCTTCTGGTGTCTCACATGCTCCCAACCTTCCTCTCTCAACTGTATTCATAGTTACCTTTGTTCAGTGTACTTACATTGCTGGGTTACCGTCTCCCAAAATTGTGTTCCAAACCATGCACTACTGTCTTCTCCTATCACTCTGTAGTGCTCCCTTTAGTATTTCCTGTAGGGCAGGTATCTTGTTCACAAAGTCTCTTATTGTCTGTTTGTCAGAAAATATTTTGAGCTCTCCCTCATATTTGAAGGACAGCTTTGCTGGATATAGGATTCTTGGTTGGCAGGTTTTCTCTTTCAGTATCTTAAATATATCACACCACTTCCTTCTTGCCTCCGTGGTTTCTGCTGAGAGATCCACACATAGTCTTATTAAGCTTCCTTTGTATTTGATGGATTGCTTTTCTCTTGCTGCTTTCAGGATTCTCTTTGTCTTTGACATTTGATAATCTGATTACTAAGTGTTTGTAGTACGCTGTGCTTCTTGGATCTGTAATTTTATGTCCTTCATAAGAGATGGGAAATTTTCATTGATTATCTCCTCTATTATTGCCTCTGCCCCTTTTCGCTTCTCTTCTCCTTCTGGGACACCAGTGATATGTACATTCTTGTATTTTGTTTCATCCTTAAGTTCCTGGAGACATTGCTCATATTCTTTCATTCTTTTCTCCATCTGCTCCTTTGTGTGTAGGCTTTCAGGTGTTTTGTTCTCCAGTTCTTGAGTGTTTTCTTTTGCCTCTTGAGATCTGCTGTTGTATGTTTCCATTGTGTCTTTTGTCTCTTGTGTTGTGCCTTTCATTTCCATAGATTCTACTAATTGTTTTTTTGAACTTTTGATTTCTGCCTTATGTATGCCCATTGTTTTCTTTACAGCCTCTATGTCTTTTGCAAAATATTCTCTAAACTTTTTGAATTGTTTTAGCATTAGTTGTTTAAATTCCTGTATCTCAGTTGAAGTGTATGTTTGTTCCTTTGACTGGGCCATAGCTTTGTTTTTCTTAGTGCAGGTTGTAATTTTCTGTTGTCTAGGCATCTGACCTCTTAGGCCACCCTAATCAGGTTTTCCCAGATGAGAACAGGCTCAGGTCACAGAAGGAGGAAATATTCAGTATCTGGTTTCCCTGATGGTTTTTCTTAGAGGATTGATACACCTGTGCTTTTCTGCCCAGCAGGTGCACCTGTCAGCCTGTCACCAGCTGGTGTAAGAGGGTTTGGCCTGCGGCTCTACTCCCCCAGGCTTTGGGGTCTGGTTCTGGAAAGGTGGGCAGTAGAGCTGGGCCCCTCCCTTTCCTCTTGGGAAGCTATGCCCCTTCCAGAGATGCCATCTGCATATCAATAAGTTCTTTGTTTCTCTGACTCTGCTGATCAAAGTGTTTGGATTTTAAAATGGCTGAGGCTGTAGTTACTGCAAAGCGCTGCAGGCTGAAAACAGCTGAGGTTTTCTCTACAGAGAGAGAAAGGGACAGAAAAGCTCCCAGGTTCACCCATCAGCCAGAAATAGCACCCAATCCTCTGGGCTCCCCTTCCTGAGACAGATATGTCCCCCAACTCTCCCAAGGTCAGTTGTCACCAAAAGCCTCTGTCTGCTTGTTGAGGATTTGCTGTCTGTATTGAGCAGTTAACATTAAAATGCCAGTTGGAGGTGGGTTGAGAGAGTGCTGCTCTCTAGCACCGTGAGGCTTCCATGAGAGAGGGGCTCTCAGCTCTCAGCATGGGTCCGCAGTTTCACTTACAGATTTTATGCTGCAATCTCGGGCATTCCTCCCAATTCAGGTTGGTGGATGATGAGTGGACAGTCACGTTTGTCTCCCCACAGTTATTCCAGCTTATTTACTAGTTTTTTGGTCATTTATGCTGCCATCTTAGCTCCTCCCCCCATTTGCTTTTAAATGGCAAGCCTTAAGCATAAGATTCTCACCCTTCTCACTTAGTCAGTGATGCCCCAAGGGATTCCAGATATTCCCTATATCTTTAAGAATGGCTTAGCAGCAGACCTTACTGACCTCCAGCTACCTCAAAGCATAGTCTTGCAATATATTAATTTTGTGAACTAACATTTTCCTAGTATGAAAGTGAGTTTTGTTTGAAGTCACTGTTGACTCCAAAACAAAAGTTATAGAGTTTATAAAAATGAATTCCATCTATCATAGCCAATGCTGCTCTCTGTTAAACTGCTCTTAATGAAAAGTTATAAAAGAAGTTTTTCTTAACCATCTAAGAACTGTCTAGAAGACAAAACTTTATATCATATCAGAAGAATATTCTTGTTAATGTTTATGTCAACCTTATCATCCTTTATTTCAGAAGACAAGTCTTCTTACTCTCACTCTGAAGGGAAAACTGTTACATAGGATTTGTTCTTTCACCTTGTAAAAGTGAACGGCTATCTCTCTCTCTAAGCCCACTCAGCAGGTAAACACACTGCCTTCCCCCCTATGTGGGACATGACTCCCAGGAGTGTAAATCTCCCTGGCAATGTGGGATATGACCTCGGGATGAGCCTGGACTTGGCATCATGGGATTGAGAAAATCTTCCTGACCAAAAGGAGAAAACAAAATGAAACAAAATAAAGTTTCAGTGGCTGAGAGACTTCAAATGGAGTTGAGAAGTCACTCTGGAGGATATCCTAATGTGCTATATAGATATCCTTTTCTAGTCTTTAGAATATTAGAATAACTAGAAGGAAATACCTGAAATTGTTGAACTGCAACCCAGTAATCTTGATTCTTGAAGACGACTGCATAACTATGTAGCTTACATGGTGTGACTCTGACTTTATGATTGTGAAAAACTTGTGGCTCACACTCCTTTTATCCAATATATGGACACATGAGTAGAAAAATGGGAAAAAAATTAAATGAAAAATAGGGTGGGAGGAGAGGATGGAGTTTTTTGGATATTCTTTTGCACTTTTATTTTTATTCTTATTTTTATCTTTTTTTGGAGCAATGAAAATGTTTAGAAATTGATTGTGGTGATGAATGCACAACTATATGATGGCACTGTGGACAACTGATTGTACACTCTGGATGATTGTATGGCTTGTGAATATATCTCAGTATAATTGAATTTAAAAAAACTAAAAAAAGTGAAGGGCTAAAATAGTTTAACATACTACATAAAAAGTGTTTAGATTCTTCTGTTAAACTAAAATTTGTCATATTTTAAAATTGTATAAAATTCCTAAAAACTTAACAATGTTCTCATTGTCTATGTTATGTCCTACAACTGATCCATGTGATGTTAGATGTTGTTAGTCATGGTTTTAGTTCTTTAAAAAGTTACAGATCATAAAAACAATCTAATTCAGCTTTATTTAACATGGAACCTAGGATAAAGAATAAAATCTTAATCAGAAAATAAAAAGTATTTGCATAGTCCCTTAAAGGACTAGAGAAAAACATGAAACTATTAAACTTCCCCACCTGTGGAAATCCTACTATCTTCTTAAGCAATAAAGCCTCCCAATTTAATAAATCAAGCCCTTAATCTTAAAGCTTGCCCTTATGAAACTTATTTCTGTAATAGCAAAACTAAGCCTACTTATAATTAGTGCCTAAGAGTCGCCCCCAGAAAACTTTTGTTGCTCAAATGTGCTCTCTCTCTCTCTCTCTCTCTCTCTCTCTCTCTCTCTCTAAGCCAAACTCCACATATAAACTATCTTTCTCCCTATGTGGGATATGACTTGCAGGGATGTAAATCTCCCTGGCAACATGAAACATAACTCCTAATGATGAGCCTGGCCCTTGCATCATAGGATGCCAAGCCCTAACCAATAATGTTCCTGAGAAGGCAAAGGAATACCCTGAGCTCCATCTTTCACCTGCTTCTATTCACACTGTGTATACAATTTCTCACCCAGTTTGCTTTTTCCGGATTAGAAGCCTTTCAAATAAACTTCTCACCAGAGGCTATGCTCCTGTTCTCCATGCTCAACGAGCCACCCTCAATAGCATAGCCAGAGACTTCTATGCTCCCACAAGTAGGGCCTGCAACCCATTGACAACTTGAAACAATTACAGAAGATGGACCATTGGCCTAAATTAAGGGGAGTTAGAAGTCTCTGAGGGGGAAATGAGATAGGGTTAGAATTAGGGTGGTGGCTTGGCTGAGCAAAGGGCAAATTCCCAAAAGTAATCAGGCCTCAAAGAGAAAGATACCACCTGGAGCAAAATGACCCCTAGCTGAGTGAGTCATCTACAGAAAAGGGTGGAGCCAACTGACCCACCCAAATGCACTACCACCAGGCACCACTCGGGAGAGAGGGGAGGGAAAGAGAAAGCCCCCAACAGGGAAGGAGGAGGGGGAGTAAGTAAAGCTAATCTATAAAAGTAAATGGACCCACATTGCTGGGGTCTCTCACCTCTGACCTTTCTTTTCTTTGTGAGAGTGCCTGCACATGCATACCTAATAAATTTTCTGCCACTTACTCTAAAACAAACAAACAAAAAACAAAACCACAACCAAAACCAAAATCAGTTGACCATAGATCTGAGGATCTATTTCTGAACTCTCAATTTGATTCCATTGATCAATATGTCTACCTTTGTGGCAGTTCCATGCTTTTTTGATCACTATGGCCTAATAATAATCTTTACAGTCAGGGAGTGTAAGTCCTCCCACATCATTCTTCCTTTTTAAGATGTTTTTGGCTATTCGAGCTCCCTTTCCCTTCCAAATAAATTTGACAACTAACTTTTCCAATTCTACAAAGTAGGCTGTTGGAATTTCAATTAGTACTGTACTGAATCTGTAGATCAGTTTAGGTAGAATTGATATCTTAACATCATTTAGTCTTCCTATCCTTGAACATGGAATGTCTTTCCACCTATTTAGGTCTTCTTTGATTTCTTTTAACAATGTTTTGTAGTTTTCTGTGTTCGGGCCCTTTACATCCTTGATTAAGTTTATTCCTAGGTACGTGAATCTTTTAGTTGCTGTTGTGAATGGAATTTTTTTCTTAATTGCCTGCTTGGTTAGCTTATTACTATTGCACAGAAACACTATGGATTTTTGCATGTTGATCCTTTATCCCACTACTTTGCTGAATTTGTTTATTAGTTCAAGTAGCTTTGTCATAGATTTCTCATGACTTTCCAAATATAGGATCATGTCATCTGCAAATAATTAGAGTTTTACTTCTTCCTTTCCAATTGGTATGCCTTTTATTTCTCTCTCTTGTCTAATTGCTCTAGCTAGAACTTCTAGCACAATGTTGAATAACAGTGGTGACAGCGGGCATCCTTGTCTCATTACTGATCTTAGAGGGAAGGCTTTCAGTCTCTCACCGTTGAGTGTGATGTTGGCTGTGAGTTTTTTATATATGCCCTTTATCATATTGAAGAAGTTTCCTTCAATTCCTACCTTTTGAAGTGTTTATATAAAGAAAAGATGCTGAATTTTGTCAAATGCCTTTTTAGCATCAATTGAGATTATCATGTGACTTCTCCCTTTTCATTTGTTAATATGTTGTATCACATTAATTGATTTTCTTGTGTTGAACCTCCCTTGCATTAGTGGAATAAACCCCAGTTGGTCATGGTGTATTATTCTTTTAATGTGCCATTGGATTTGATTGCAAGTATTTTATTTAGAATTGTTGCTTCTATACTCATTAGGGAGATTGGCCTGTAGTTTTCCTTTCTCATAGAATCTTTATCAGGTTTTGGTATTAGAGTGATGCTAGCTTCATAAAATGAGTTAGTGTTCCCTTTTCTTCAATTTTTTTGGAAGAGTTTGAGCATGAAAGGTGTTAATTCTTCTTGGAATGTGTGGCAAAATTCCCCTGTGAAGCAATCTGGTGTTGGGCTTTTCTTTGTAGGGAGATTTTGAATACTGATTGAATTTCTCTACTTGTGACTGGTTTGTTGAGGTCTTCTATTTCTTCTTGAGTCTGTATCTTGCTTGTGTGTTCCTAAGAAATTGTCCATTTCATCTAAGTTGTGTAGTTTGTTGGCATACAGTTGTTCATAGTATCCTTTTATGATCTTTTCTATTTCTTCGGGGTCTGTGATAATGATCCCCCTCTCATTTCTGATTTTATCTATTTGGATCTTCTCTCTTTTTGACTTTGTCCATCTAGTTAAGGGTTTGCCAATCTTGTTGATTTTCTCAAAGAACTAACTTGGTTTTATTGATTCTCTCTATAGATTTTTGGTTCTCCACTTCATTTACTTCCACTTTAATTTTGCTATTTCTTTTCTTACACTCGCGTTAGGGCTAGTTTGTTGCTCTTTCTCTAGTTTCTTCAGTTGTTCCCTTAGGTCTTCGGTTTTAGTTCTTTTTTCCTTTTTAATGTAGCATTTAGAGCTATGAATTTCCCTCTCAGCACCACCTTCACTGCATCCCATAGGTTTTGATATGTTGTATTCTCATTTTAATTTGTCTCCACATATTTACTGATTTCTCTTGCAATTTCTTCTTTGACCCATTCATTGTTTAAGAGTGTGTTGTTTAACCTCCATATATTTGTGAAAGTTCCAGTTCTTCAGTGGTTATTGATTTCTGGCTAATTTCCATTATGATGAGAAAGTGCTTCAAATAATTTCAATCTTTTTAAGATTATTAAGAACTTTTTAATGCCTCAGCCTGTGATCTGTCCTGGAAAATATTCCATGAGCACTTGAGAAGTATGTGTATCCTACTATTTTAGGGTGCAGCAATCTATATATGTCTGTTAGATCTAATTAATTTATCATTTTTTTAAGGTTTTCTATTTCCTTATTGATCCTCTGTCTAGTTGTTGTTCTTCTGTTTATTGAAGAAAGAGTGGTGTGTTGAAGTCTTTCACTATTATTGTAGAAACATCTATTGTTCCCTTCAATTTTGTCAGTGTTTACCACATGTCCTTTGGAGCACCTTATGATTGCTATTTCTTCTTGGTGAGTTACCCCTTTTATTAATATATAGTGTCCTTCCTTGCCTCTTATAACATCTTTGCATTTAAAGTCTATTATATTTTATCTCATATTAGTATATGTACACCAGCTTTTTTGTTGTTGTTGTTGTTACTTGCATGGAATATATTTTTCCATCCATTCACTTTCAACCTATTTGTGTCTTTGGTTCTAAAATGAGTCTCTTGTAAACAGCATACAGGTGGATCATATATTTTATGCATCTTCCCAATCTGTGTCTAACTGGGGAGTTTAATCCATTAACATTTAATGTCATTACTGTAAAAACTATCCTTGCTTCAAATATTTTTTCCTCTTGGCTTTTGTTTGACAGATCTAGTTTTTTTTCTCTTTTTATCCTTTTAGTTACCCTTACTAATATTCATCTTTTCTATACTCTCCTCCAAGCCTCTCTCTCTCCTATCTTTTTTTCCAGCTGACAGAACCCCCTTTAGTATTTCTTGCATGGCACATCTCTTGTTAACAAATTCTGTAAGCATTTGTTTATCTATGAAGTTTTTAAACTCTCCCTCACTTTTGAAGGACAGCTTTGGTGGATAAGGAATTCTTGGCTGATTTTGTAACACAACTTTCTCAGGAAGAAGATCACTTTCCATGGCAATAGTTCCTCAAATAATTCAAGATGGGCATGCTTGAAGACCATTACTAGGTTAGTGCTGTGTTCCTTAGATGTGAATTATTTCCCCTTTAAAGGAGATTTATCAGAAATTTAAAAGACTTTAAATGGACAACATTAATACAAGTGTACTTTACAGCAGCAACCTACTGCACTTAGAGTAGAAGCTTCACATAAAATTTCCGTTGTAATGGGCAAATAAAAATGCCATTTATGATTGATAATTAATATAGATGTAGGCTAATAGCAAGAACAGGCAGGAAGTATTTGTGGGGTTTTACCAGCAGGAATCTTAATATTTGTGGCTTAAATCTCCAGAGACTAAATCTCAGTTCCATTGTAATGTAAACTTTGTGCTGAGAGCCTTAGTGTCTTTAAAATTGCTATGTAACAAGCAAAATTTTTTTGTTGCTATACTGCTTATTTTTCTGTATTTGTTTACAAATTAAATTCTTACAAAACTTTGTCCTTTGTTTTATATTAAGATGCTTTGTTTTGAACCTATTTAAGTATGTGCTATTTATTTGGCAGAGAAAACTAACAATATTGATTTTACCTAGTAAAATAATAATAATAATAATAATAATAATAAAAGAATTCCTGGCTGTTAGTTTTCTCTTTCAGAATCTTAAGTGTATTGTACCATTGCCTTCTTACCTTTGTGGCTAATGATAGTGCTTAATCTTATATAGCTTTTCTTCTCTTGCTGCTTTCAGGATTCTCTCCTTCTCTTTGGCATTTGACTATCTGATTAGTATGTGTCTTGGAGTGGTTCTATTTTGATTTACTCCATTTGGAGTTTGGTGGGCTTGTTTGATTTGCGTATGTATGTCTTTTATAAGGGTGGGGAAGTTTTCATGAATTATCTCCTCAAATAATCTTCCTAGCCTTTATTCTTCTCTTCTCTGTCCAAGACACCAATGATTCTTTTGTCATCCATCATTTCTCTGAGATCCAATTCAAATTTTTCCATCTTTTTCACCATTTGTTTTGTGTGCGTGTGCTCAAATTCAGTTGTCTGTCCTCTAGTTTGTTTACTATTTCATCTGCCTTCTCAAATCTGTTGAGTCTCTCTAGTGTATTTTTAATTTGCTCTGCAGTATCTTTCATTTCCACAAGATCTGCTATTTTTCCATTCTTTCAAATTCTTCTTTATGCTCTTCTAGTGTCTTCTTTTAAATATATATGTATAGTTTTATTGAGATATATTCACATACCCTACAGTCATCCACAGTGTACAATCAGTTATTCACAGTGCCATCATATAGTTGTGCATTCAACATCAGAATCAAATTTTGAACATTTTCCTTATTCCAAAAGAAATAAAAATAGAAGTAAAAAAGAACACCTAAAACATTCCATTCCCCCATCCTACCCTATTTTTCATTTAGTTTTTGTCCCCATTTTTCTACTTATCTGTCCATACACTGGACAAAGGAGGTGCAAGCCACCAAGTTTTCACAATCAGACAATCACACCATGTAAGCTACATAGTTAGGCAATTGCCTTCAAGAATCAAGGCTACTGGGTTGCAGTTTGACAGCTCCAGGCATTTCCTTCTAGCAATTCCAGTACACTGAAAACTAAAGAGGGATATCTGTATAGCACATAAGAATGCCCTCCAGAGTGACCTCTCTACTCCATTTGAAGTCTCTCAGCCACTGAAACTTTATTTTGTTTCATTTCTCTTCCCCCTTTTGGGCAAGAAGATTTTCTCAATCCCATGATGCCAAGTCAAGGCTCATCCCCAAGAGTCCTGTCCCATGTTGCCAGGGAGATTTCCACCCTTGGGGATCATGTCCCACATAGCGGTGAGGGCAGTGAGTTCACCTGCCATGTGGACTTAGAGAGAGAGGGCCACATCTAAGCAACAGAGATTCTCTGAGGAGAATCTTAGGCACAATTATAAATAGGCTTAGACTCTCCTTTACAGTAGCAAGCTTCATAAGGGCAAGCCCCAAGATTGCAAGCTCATCCTACTAAATTGTTAGTCCTCAAAGTTTGTGAGAAAAACAGGAATAACCCAGATTGAGAAGTACATTTCTGCATTTCCCCCCAGTTCCTCAGGGAAGCCCTGTAAATATACTTTTATTCTCTGCCTAAATTACTTTGGGAAGTATTGGAATTTCACACTAACCTATACAAACCAACCAGATCTCACTTCCTATTCAAAATTCCATGTAATTATGGTGTTTGAATAAACTGATTATACAAGTTAAATTATTTAGTGGGCTGCAGAAAATATAGATCCTGCACCAGATAAACATCTCTTCCCTCAGTCTCACACAGAAGTTGAAGTTTTAAAACACAGTGAGTATCATTCTTTATGCTTTGGCCTTCATCCTAACCAGATCCACATCATTCATATCTCTAATTGAAGTCTGAATTCTCATTCAGCTTTTTTCTAACAGTTGCTGTATGAGGTAATACTGACATTCATAGCTACTGAACTCCAGCTCTGAGTTTCAGGTGTCAAACAGATACCCAAAGTTCCAGAGAATGACCAGGTTATACACAAAGAGCTAAGCATCTCAGAATTTGGAGATAACCATTACAATTCAGGAATAGATGTGACTGCTATAAGAGCTTACAGTCTAGGGACCATTGCAGTAAGCATTCCCCTGATAAGCTGTGCTCTAAGATTCAGTTCTTGGAGTTTGCACATTATAGTTAGTCCGTATTAGTGAGTCATTATAAGGTTTGTCTTTTTGTTTTGCTGTACTTCACTCAAAATGCTGTCCTCGATATCCATTCACCTAGTTGCATGTCTCACAGCTTCATTCCTTCTTGCAGCTGCTCAGTATTCTATTGTATGCATACATCACAGTTCACCATTCTGTTCATCAGTCAATGTATCCTTAGGCCACCTCCATCTATTGCAAATCGTGAATACTGTTGCTATAAACACCAGTGTGCACATGTCCATTCATGTCCCTGCTCTCATATCTTCCAGTATATACCCCATAATGTGGTTGCAGGACCTTATGGCACCCACATACTTAGCTTCTTATGGAACCACCACACTGTCCTTCAGATGTGCTACACCATTCTACTTCTCCATCAACAGTAAATAGATACATCCCTCTCTCCCTGTTTTCTCCAGCACATGTATCCCTCTGTTTATATTTTTCCCTGCAACTTTATAGAGATATATTCACACACCTTACAATCATCCACATGTACAATCAATTGTTCACAGTATCATCATATAGTTGTGCATTCATCACCACAATCAGCTCTTGAACATATTCACATATTCATTACTTCAAAAAAAATTTTTAAGATTAATAAAAAAGGTAAAAATTTAAAATACCATACAATACAATATAATAATAAAATCACACAGCAACACTACTACCAAGAATCCCATACCTTAGTGTCTTCTTGATATCTGTTCTGGTTTGTTAATGCTGCCAGTATGCAAAATACCAGAAATGGATTGGCTTTTATAAAGGAGGTTTATTTGGTTACACAGTTACAGTTCTGAGGCCATAAAAATGTCCAAGCATCAACAATAGAATACTTTCACTGAAGAACTGCTGATGGCATCCGGATAACCTCTGTTAGCTGGGAAGGCACATGGCTGGTGTCTGCTGAACTTTGCTCCCAGGTTCTGGTTTCAAAATGGCTTTCTCCAAAATGTCTCTGGCTTGTCTCTCTTAGATTCTCCAGAGCAAACTCTGGGTTAGCTTCTCCATACATCTCCAAGTGTCAGCATCAGTGTCAGCTCTTAGCTTTTCTCCAAAATATCCCCCTCAGCTGCTCTGAGTTCTTTCTGTCTGTGAGCTCTCTTATAGTGATTTAATTCAAACTTATCTTGAATGGGCAGGGTCCCCATCTCCATGGAAATAATTTAATCAAGTGTTTCCACCCTAACCAACAGACTAATCAGTCTGTCCACACAAGATTGCATTAAAGAATATGGCTTTTGGGGGGACATAATACATCCAAACTGGCACATTATCTTTTATCTCTGTGCCGGTTTGAGTGTATTGTGTCCCCCAAATGCCATTATCTTTGTGGTCTTGTGTGGGGCAGAAATTTTGGTGCTGGTTAGATTTGCTTGGAATGTGCCCCACCCAGCTGTGGGTGATAATTTCGATGAGATGTTCCCATGGAGGCGTGGCCCCACCCATTCAGGGTGGGCCTTGATCAGTGGAGCTATATAAATGAGCTGACTCAAAGAGAGGGAAGTTAGCGCAGCTGGGAGTGATGTTTTGAAGAGGAGCAAGCTTGCTAGAGAGAAACGTCCTGGGAGAAAGCCGTTTTGAGGCCAGAGCTTTGGAGCAGACGCCAGCTGCCTTCCTAGCTAGCAGAGGTTTTCCGGACGCCACTGGCCATCCTCTGGTGAAGGTACCCAATTGCTGAGGTGTTACCTTGGATGCTTTGTGGCCTTAAGACTGTAACTGTGTAGTGAAATAAACCCCCGTTTTATAAAAGCCTATCCATCTCTGGTGTTTTGCATTCTGCAGCATTAGCAAACTAAGACAATCTCTTTGGCCAACTCATTGAAATTATTTAGGAGATTTGTATTAATATCTCTGATTAGTTGTTCCAAATTCTGTATCTCCTCCAACTTTTTAATTTGATCTTTGACTTGGCCATATCTTCTTTCTTCCTCATATGGTTTTTGATTTTTGTTGTCAGTCTCTTGGCATCTTCATAAGATTATTTTGAAAATAGGTTTCCCTTGCTCAAGTAAGATTTTGTTGTTGCTTTTGTTAAGGATCTCTTTTGGCATTTGATTTGTCCATGATTCCCAGCCAAACCAAGGCTGGGGTCTCCTACAGATGATGCAGTCTCTCTCCAAAGGCTGTCAGAGGCAGGAAAGCAGTTTGCCACACTGCACTTTCCCAGTCTTTTCAGCAGATGGCACTCTTGAGCCGTCTCTTCCACACAACCACTATTTTGTATTTTATACAAAATCAGGCAGCATGCTGGATTTGGCCAACAGGTCAGTTTGCTGACCTTGCTCTAGGCTAATCACTAAAAAAGGAGTAAAAGAATGTGTAACTAATAAGCCAAAAGAGGGAAAACAAAATGACAAAAAATGGTTGATTATTTAAAGAAGGACTAGAAAGGAATGGAAGAAGAGTGAGACAGGTAGCACAAATAGAAACCAAAGAGTAAGACTGTAGATTTAAACTCAGATACAAGTGTAATTATATTAAATACAAATTGACTCCATGCAAAACACAAATATTATCAATAAGGGTTTATAGAATGCAAAAAAATTAAACTATGTGCTTCTTAGAAGGGACACATCCTACATATAAGAATACAGAAACGTTGAGAGTAAAAGAGCTGAGAAAGTCCATACAAACACTAACCAAAAGATGGAAGGTATGGCTACAGTTATATGAAACACTTTAAAAGAAATATGAAAGTAAAAAGAGACGATAATAGCAATTTGAAATCTATATGCACCTAATAATATAACCTCAAAATATAGAATGCATATGTTGTCAGACTTAACTCCAAATCATGGTGAGAGATTTTGATATATTTTTCTCAGAAACTAGTAGAACATCCAGATAAAAGGTATAGCAAAATAGACTCTGCTGTGGTGCCCAGTGCTCACCTCCCATCCATCAGACAGGATGTTGTGGGCAACTGGAACTGGAAGAGACTGGAAAGCCCTCACCTTGGCAGGAGAGAAGGACACAGAACTGCCTGTTTGACAGTTGGCTGGAGAGAGACACTCTGGAACCCGCTGCCTCAATCTTTTTTCCATGGGGGCCCAAGGCATTCACTGGGTACATGAGTGGAGAGGCGGGGGAAAGGGAGTGCATTGCAATGCCAGGTGCTCTTCCCCCACCCCCAAAGCAAGTGGTTGTGATGTACTATCATTTCATATTTATTGCTGGATTTGTTTTGTGTATAGATCATTAAGGATTTCTGTTTTTGCATTCATGAGAGAAACTGGCCTGCCATTTTCTGTTTTTGTAATGTCCTTCTCTGATTTGGTATCATGCTTTCTTGCCTTATCAAATGAATTGGGAAGTATTCCCCCTTCTTATATTCCCTGGAAGAGTTTGTGTAACACAGGTGAAGCCAATCTGGGCCTGGAGTTTTTTTTTATGTGGGAAGAGTTTTAAATTAGGGATTCAATTCCTTTAATAAATTGTATATGTATTCTGTGGTCACTGAAATAAATTATTAGAAACTTAATAACTGAAAACAATGCAAATCCTACCTTACAGTTCTGTAGGCTAGAAGTCCAAAATGAATCTCATCAAAGTGTTGGCAGGAGGGCTGGCATCCTTTTTGGAGGTTCTGGAGAAGAACCTGTTTCCTCGCCTTTTCCACATTCTAGAGGCCACCCACATTCCTTGGCTTATGGTCCCCATCCTCCCTTTTCAAAGCCAGCAGTGTTGTGTCTCTTTAACCAATATTCCTTTTTTATATCTCACGGTTACATATTTGTCTTTTTAAGGTATTTCAAAGAAAAAACTTTTAGCTTTGTTGATTTTTTTTCTATTGGATAATGTCTATTTCATTAATTTTTGTTATTAGCTCTGTTATTCTTTTCTTGGGTTTGATTTAATGTTCTTTCCCTAACTTATTGTGATACATATTTTTCTATTTTTTTAATATTTCTTCTTTTTAAGTATGTTCTTATAGAGCTATAAGTCTCACTCCATACACAGTGTTAGCGTCATTCCATAAGTTTTTTTATGTTGTAATTTCAGTTTCCATTATGTTAAAAATCTCATAATTTCCATGGTGAATTTTTCTTTAACCTTTGAGTTATTTAGGAGTGTACTTCTAAATTTCTAACATTTGGAGATATTGTCTTCTTGTTATTGATATCTAGCTTAATTTCACAGGTTCAGTGAATATTCTCTGTTTAAGTTTGGTCTTTTGAAATGTATTGAAACTTGCTTTATAGTCCAGCATCCAATTATATGTTCTATAAGTCCTTGGGGACAATGTGTACTCTGCAACTATTAAATACAGTGTTCTCTATTTCAGTTAGGTCAAGTTTGTTAAATATATTGCTCAAATCTATTTTGCTATACCTTTTATCTGGATGTTCTACTAGTTTCTGAGAAAAATATATTAAAATCTCTCACCATGATTTGGAGTTAAGTCTGACAACATATGCATTCTATATTTTGAGGTTATATTATTAGGTGCATATAGATTTCAAATTGCTATTATCGTCTCTTTTTTCTTTCATATTTCTTTTAAAGTGTTTCATATAACTGTAGCCATACCTTCCATCTTTTGGTTAGTGTTTGTATGGACTTTTTCAGCTCTTTTACTCTCAACGTTTCTGTATTCTTATATGTAGGATGTGTCCCTTCTAAGAAGCACATAGTTTAATTTTTTTGCATTCTATAAACCCTTATTGATAATATTTGTGTTTTGCATGGAGTCAATTTGTATTTAATATAATTACACTTGTATTTGAGTTTAAATCTACGATCTTACTCTTTGGTTTCTATTTGTGCTACCTGTCTTACTCTTCTTCCATTCCTTTCTAGTCCTTCTTTAAATAATCAACCATTTTTTGTCATTTTGTTTTCCCTCTTTTGGCTTATTAGTTACACATTCTTTTACTCCTTTTTTAGTGATTAGCCTAGAGCAAGGTCAGCAAACTGACCCGTTGGCCAAATCCAGCATGCTGCCTGATTTTGTAAAAAATACAAAATAAAATAAAAAAATCATTAGAACACAGTCATGCCCTTTTGTTTATGTGTTGTCTATGGTTGCTTTTGCAACTACAACAGTAGGGTTGAGTAGTTGAAACAGAGATGTATGGTGTGAAAAGTGGGAAATATTTCCTATCTTGCCTTTTACAGAAAAAGTTTGCTGACCTCTGGCTTAGAGAGTACAACATGTACCTTGTTTTATAAAATTTAATATAAGAGACTGCTAAGCCCCATCCATCTGCCACCACCTACTCTGGATGCAAAACATCAAGTCATGGATAAAAATGAACTGGTTGGTATAGAAGGACAAACTGGCTGAGCAGGAGTGATATGATGACATGGCAGCCATCATGAAGTCTGTAACTGAGCAAGGAGTAGAATTATCCAATGAGGAGAGGAATCTTCTCTCAGTTGCTTATAGAAATGTTGTAGGAGCTCATAGCCATCTTGGAGGGTCATCTCAAGTATTAAGCCAAAGACAGAAGATGCTGAGAAAAAACAGCTTTGGTCGCAGAATACAGAGAAAATTGTGACTGAGCTAAGAGATATCTGCAGTGATGTACTGTCTCTTTCAAAAAGTTCTTGATCCCCATTGCCTCACAAGCAAAGAGCAAGTCTTCTATTTGAAAATGAAACAAGAACGACTCTCATTACATGGCTGAGGTTGCTGCAGATGATGACAAGAAAGGAATTGTGGATCAGTCACAATGAGCATACCAAGGAGCATTTGAAATCAGCAAAACAAAAATGCAAACAATGCATCCTATCAGATTGGGTCTAGCCCTTAACTTTTATGTGTTCTGTTATGAGATTCTGATCTCCCTGGAAAAAGCCTGCTGTCTTGCAAAGACAGCTTTTGATTAAGCCATTGCTGAACTTGACACATTAAGTGAGGAGTCATACAAAGACAGCACACTAATAATGTAATTACTGAGAGACAACTTGACATTGTGGGCCATCAGATACCCAAGGAAATGAAGCTGAAGCAGGAGAAGGAGGGGAAAATTAACCAGATTTCTAACTTCTGTCTACTTCATTCTAAAATTTACACAGTAGACCATTTGTCACCCATGCTATCCCACAAATAGTTTTTTTTGTTTGTTTGTTTACAATTTATGACAGGTTTATGTTACTTCTATTTGAATTTCTGTATTTCTCATGTGGTTTTTATGTTTAATATTAGGGGGATTGGAGCCTGTTAACATAAGAGAATTAGCTGTTTTCATCTTGAGGTGGCCAATATATAGATGTGGAATTTTTATACAAGTTATAAATGTTTGACATAGTACTTTTGGTACATTCTATCTTCACAAGGGCCAGTATTAAAACTGCTTCCATGTCTAAGCAAATAAAACTGCATACATATTGGTTTGTCCTGGTGGAAGATAAAAGGGATAATTGGTTCCAGGCATACACGTAGTTATTTTGGGTGCTTTAAGGTTTGGGTCACTTTCAAGGCTGTGGTAGAAATAGATATCCCATAGATATTACATGTTGATCCATGTGTATCTATGGACTACACAATTTCAATGTCCACACCCTTGACTGCAGCTGCAGAATTGTTGCTTAAGACAAAATTTTGACCCACTTTACTCTGAAGAAGGGCAGAATGGTTCACATTCCATTATTTGTAAAATTACCTGTTGTTTGTGTTATTTTTTTCCTACACTTATTTTATTTGTATTTAAATGTTTTAGGCAACCTTAGAACAAATGTACAAGTAATGATACAGTAAAAATGAGTTGCTTGATATCCATTACTTCATGGGTATTAAGCAAAGCAATAAAACAAAAAACCCATGTATTTAACTTTTTTTAGGTTTTTTGCTTTTGTGATTTTTTTGATCCTTGCTGTGCCGGTTTGGATGTATTATGTCCCCCAAAACGCCATGTTCTTTGATGTAGTCTTGTGGGGGCAGATATATTAGTGTTAATTAGGTTGAAATCCTTTGAATGTTTCCATGAAGATATGACTCAATCAACTGTGAGGGTAATGTTTGGATAATTTCCATGGAGGTGTTACCCTACCCATTCCGGGGGGGTGTTAATTAAACCACTGGAGTCGTATACAAGAGTTCACAAACAGAAGGACTTCAGAGCAGCTGTGAGTGATATTTTAGAGAGCAGATAAGAGCAACGTTTTGAAGAGTGCACAGGAGCTGAGACTGGAGCTGGAACACAACCTGGAATCAGCAGACACCAATCATGTACCTTCCCAGCTAACAGAAGTTTTCCGGATGCCACTGGCTTTCCTTTGGTGAAGGTATACTTGTGTTGATGCCTTCATTTTGGACATTTTCATGGCCTTCAGACTGCAACTTTGTAACCAATTAAACCCCCTTTATAAAAGCCAATCCATTTCTGGTATTTTGTATAATGGCAGCATTAGCAAACCAGAACACTTGCCCAACATGCATTTGCTGTAAAAATAGTTAACAGGGAAATAACTTGATGATAGCTAGCTTTGTTTAATGTCTTATAATATTTTCATGAACAATCCAAGCATAATTGTTAAGAATACATGAATTAAGTTGATGTAAGTGGAATAAAAATTTTGTGAATGAACTTTTCAACTGCTTTTTCTAGAGATTTTCACGTAAATTAGTCTTTCTTCATGTAAATTAGAAGTTTTGAAACTTCTCTAAAAGAAATTGTACATTTTTGGAAATTTATTCCTTATTCCCTTTTGGCAGCTAATGGGCTTTTACAAAGTTTACATAAGAAGTTTATCATAATGACAAAAATACTACTCATGTAACTACTGTTCCCAACCATGTCCTATTGTCCTTTGCCTCCCTCCTTCCCTCCACCCCCAATCAATTTCTATTGGGGGGGGGCTGTCAATTGGATAAAAGTAATGTGCTTCATTTACATTTTTGGTATATGGCATTTCTAACTTAGGAATCCACAGCCCACAATGTTCTTGGCCCATCGTGATGTTGGGTAGCATTAACTGTAAGTTTTGTGCTTCCACTTTTGGTTTTTAAAAATTTATTGATAATCTTGTGGCACACCTTCAATTTTTTTAATTCAATTTTATTGAGATATATTCACATACCATACAATCATCCAAAGTGTACAATCAGTTGTTCACAGTACCTTTATATGGTTGTACTTCTATCACCACAATTAATTTTTGAACATTTTCATTACTGCAAAAAAAAAGAATAAAAACTAAAGTAAAAAGGAAGACCTAAAAATCCCATCCCCCATCCATCCCTTTTATTCATTTACTTTTTGTCCCCATTTTTCTACTCATCTCTCCATACACTGGATAAAGGGAGTATAAGCCACAAGGTTTTTACAATCACATGGTCACACAGTGTATGCTATATAATTATACAATCATCTTCAACAATAAAGGCTACTGGGTTGCAGTTCAACAGTTTCAGATATTTCCTTCTAGCTATTCTAATACACTAACAACTAAAAAGAGATCTCTAGATAATGCATAAGAATAGCCTCCAGAATGTCCTCTCAACTCCATTTGAAATCTCTCAGCCCTGAAACTTTATTTTGTTTCATTTCTCTTCCCCCTTTTGGTCAAGAAGTCTTTCTCAATCCCTTGATGCTGGGTCCAGGTTCATCCCCAGGAGTCATGTCCCACATTGCCAGGGAGATTTACACCCTTGGGAGTCATATCCCATGTACGGGAAAGGGCAGTGAGTTTTCCAGCTGAGTTGGCCAAGAGAGAGAGGCCACACCTGAGCAACAAAAGAAGTTCTCTGCAGGTGACTCTTAGGCACAATTATAAGTAGGTTTACCTCTCCTTTGCAGTAAAAAGCTTCATAAGGGCAAGCCCCAAGATCAAGGGCTTGACCTTCTAAATTGGTAGTCCCCAATGATTAGGAGAATATCAGTAATTCCCCAGGTGGTGAAGTTTAATATTTCCACATTTTCCCCTAGTCACTCAAGGGGGCTTTGCAAAAACATTTTTATTCTCTGCCCAAATTACTCTGGGATGTATCGAGCTTCACACTAACCTGTACAAACCAATCAGATCTCACTCCCTGTTCAAAGTTCCATGTAATTATGGTGTTTGAATAAACTGACCATATGAGTTAAATTATATAGTCTGCTACAGAAAATAGAGATCTTTGCACCAAATAAACACCTCTTCCTTTGGTCTCACACAGAAGTTGAAGTTTTAAATCACCATTCCCTGTATAAACACATAGTTATGCATTCACCACCACAATCTAGATAAGGACATTTTCATTTCTTCTGCAAAGAAAGAGGAAGAGGAGGAAAAAGAGAAAAGAAAAAAATAACAATGCCAAAATAAATAAGAAATGAAATAAAATAAAAAGGTCAGACACTAACACCAACACCAAGAGTCCCATACCTCTCCCTTATATCCCCCTCTTATAGACATTAGCTTTGGTATATTGCCTTTGTTACAATTAGTGGAAGCATCTTACAATGTTAGTGTTAACTACAGGCTCTGGTTTGCATTGATTGTATTTTTTCCCCAATACCATCCCATTTTCAACACCTTGCAAAGTTGACATGCATTTGTTCTCCCTCATGTAAAAACATCCTCATATTTATACATTTAATCACAATCATTGACCACTCTAAGTTTCACTAAGTTATACAGTTCCAGTCTTTATCTTCTATATTTTCTTCTGGTGTCATACCTACCCCTAACCTTCCTCTTTCAGCCATACTCACAGTCATCTTTGTTAAGTGTACTTACAATATTATGCTACCATCACACAGTATTGTGCTATCCATTTCCAGATCTATACAATCAATCCTCTTGAACATTCTGTACTCCTTCAGCATCAAATGTCTGATGTATATCCTCTTCTTATTTCCTGATATCTTCATTTCTACACTCTTCTCCAAACCTCTCTCTTCTGTATTTTCCTATCTGTCTGTAGCACTCCCTTCAGTATTTTGTGTAGAGGAAGTCTCTTGTTTGCAAACTCTCTCAGTGTCTGTTTGTTGGAGAATATTTTAAACTTTCCCTCATATTTGAAGGACAGTTTTGCCAGATATGGGATTCTTGGTTGGCAGTTTTTCTCTTTCAGTATCTTGAATACATACCACTGCCTTCTTGTCTCCATGGTTTCTGCTGTGAGTTACAAACTTTGTCTTATTGAGCTTCCCTTGTATGTGATCAATTGTTTTTCTCTTGCTGCTTTCAGAATTGCCTCTTTGTCTTTGACATTTTGAAAATCTGATTAGTAAGTGTCTTGGAGTAGGTCTATTTGGATCCATTCTGTTTGGGGTATGCTGTGCTTCTTGGACTTGTAATTTTATGTCTTTCATAAGGGTTGGGAAATTTTCATTGATTATTTCTTCTATTATTCTTTCTGCCCCTTTTCCCTTCTCTTCTCCTTCTGGGACACCTATGACATGCATATTCATGTGCTTCACATTATCATTCAGTTCCCTGAGACACTGCTCATATTTTTCCATTCTTTTACCTATCTGTTCTTCTGTATGTAGGATTTCAGATGTCATGTCTTCTAGTTCACTGATGCTTTCTTCTGACTCACTAAGTCTGCTGTTGTATAACTCCATTGTGTTTTTCATCTCTTCTATTTTGTCTTTGTTCTGCCATTTGTTTTTTTAAGTTTACAGATTCTTCCTTATGGTCATCCAGTGTCTTCTTTATATCCTTCATCTCTTTTGTCACATTTTCTATCAACTCATTGATTTGATTTAAAAGATTTCTTTGAAAATCTTTCATTAGTTCTTTCAGCTCCTGAATCTCAGTTGAGGTGTTGGGTTGTTCCTTTGACTGGTCCATACCTTCATGTTTCCTGGTATGGCTCATGATTTTTTGCTGTCCAAGGCATCTGATTTTCTTGATTATTTTATTCCGGAGATTGTTTTCTCTCTTTTTAGGGTTTTCTTAGATCTCTATCTTTTCTTTGTTTCTCCCACTGGCCAATTTTCAGATTGGCCCTGCTCCCAATCTTCCCCCCAAAATCACACATCCACTATGGCCTGCCACAGTGATGGGTGGTAGGCACTTGGCACCCCAGCAGGTTCATTGTGTGGGGTAATACAAATCTGCTGTATTCCAGTGGTGCTCTGCTTTCCACCAGCAAGCAAGAACTGGGTTTGTTTTAGAGCCCTGCTTTAATAGTTCGGTCTTCCCTATTTCTCAGCCAAAATAGGGCCAGGTTTCCATACAGGGCATGTAGACCAGCTCCTGTCATCCTAAGAAAAGAGTCCAAAGTATCTTTTAAAAAGTTTTTCAATTCCCTTGCACCTTCTGAAATGTTCAGCAAATGGTGCTGTTCAGTAACTTATTTGACCACAGAAGCTGCTTTGCCTCTGAGCACAGGCTGCATCTACACAGGTGAGCTGAAACTGTGGAATTCCTATGCCCTCATTTTGCCATCCAAAATCTGGCTAGACGTGGGGCTCCACATGTTGCAAAGTACTCCCTCAGCTGACCCAGTACTCCAGCCACCCCCCAGGCAAGGAAACGGCCACCAGTTGCCACTTCCCTCAAGGGTGGGGGAAGGGCTTTCATACCCAGGGCTGGAAACACAGTCTCCATCCACATTTTCTCAGTCTCTTTGTTCTCTCACTTACCTGGGCTTTGAAATGTCTTCCCCTGTCCCCCAGGTCTTCAAACTGTGGGGTTATATCTTACTGCTTTGAGAGATTTTATAGTCTTGGCCTGTTGTGGGAGGGGTCTTGTCTGCTGATTCTGTGCCTTTCCCACATGAGACTGAGTGAGGGGGAGAGAAGAGGACCAGCTGGTCCAGGACAGAAGATTCCTACCTGATATTCTTCTCTTTCTTCAGTTTGGCATTTGCAGGGCCTTTATCCAGTCTATATCCTCTTTCATGATTTCAAACAATTCAGAATTGTCCTTTTTGTCATTGAATCTCTGGAGAGAAGTTTTCAGTAGCTGCTTACATCACTGTGTTAATGCCATAACCCCTGCCTTCAATTTTGATCCTTTATTCCTTCTATTTGTCAGGTACACAGGATTACCTTCCTTTTTCAGCCTTCTTCTGTCATCACCAATCATTCCTATTTGGTGGCCATGTAGTTGGAAAAAGACTGCATGATCTTTCTGGCTCCACTCAGTGTCTAAGATGCTACCCTACTTCCTTTGCTTGCATCCAACAAACTATTTCCCCCATCCTATTTACTTAAGCAAATCTCTCCTTATTTGAAAAGGTTGTGCTTATCTCCCTCTAAGCCCTACCTATTTTGAATGGTCTGTCATTTTCTGCCTTTAAATTTTTCCTCTTCCTCTATTCTCTAAATAATGATGGGTCTAAGTTATACCCAAAGCTCACCATACAGACTATTTCCTCAGTACTTGCAGAAAATGCCAAACAAAATTACCATTTTAAAAGAGGTGTATTTTTTTTCTGTTAGAATGGAAGCTCCTCAAGAACAGGGACAATGTTTTCTGTATGTTCTATTGTACCTAGTACACTGTAAATGCTCAATAAATATTGATGATGGGAGGCAGTAAGTCTTAATGATAAGGGCGAGGAACTGAAATACTGTTTTGTTGAGGTTCTACTATGACCTCAGATTAAATCGAGAAATATTGGTCCTTTTGGAAAATTATCCTAAATATTACATTCAAATAAAAGTGCAATGGATGCCTTGGGGTCTTTCCTTCAAGAAGTAAAGGGCTCATGTTTGTATTTGGGACAATATAATAATGCATCTTCAGTTACAGCTCTTTATTTTACCTTGTCAATTGATTTCTCCTGACCCCTAGGCCAAGGAGGTGAAATAACCATTTTGTAACTAAGAAAAATTAAGCTAGACTGAGGAGATGGATCTCATTCAATTTAGTTAAAAATAAAATATGAAACAAAAAATCTACTCTGGTTTGCTAATGCCCCTGCTATGCAAAATACCAGAATTGGATTGGCTTTTATAAAGGAGGTTTATTTGGTTACAGATTTACAATCTGAAGGCCAAGAAAATGTCCAAATTAAGGCATCAACATGCGTATACCTTCACTGAAGAATGGCCGATGGCATCCGGAATACCTCTGTCAGCTGGGAAGGTACGTGACTGGCATCTGCTCCAGGTTTCTGGTTTCAAAATGGCTTTCTCCCAGGACATTTCCCTCTAAGCATCTTGGGAGTGTTCTCTTAGTTTCTTCCAGGAAAACTCTGGGCAGGCTAAGGTCTGCTTCAATGGCCATCTCCAAAATGTCTCTTTCAGTTGTCAGTTTATTACTACTCTTTTGCTCTAGCTGTCTTTAAAATTTTCTCTATGTCTTTGGTTCTTATCAGTTTTAATATGGTGTGTCTAGGTGTAGTTTTCCTTGAATATATCTTATTTGGAGTTTATTGCATTACTTGAATCTGCTATTTGATAAATTTAAATAATTTTTGAAAAATTTTCACTATTATCTCTTTAAATAATATGTCTGTCCTATTGTCTCTCTATTCTTTTTTTGCTAATCCTTTTAAGTATGCCCCATATTTTTTATATGCTTTTTTTCTGGATTTTCTATTCTTTATTTATCTTCATGTTTCAGCCATATTTTCTACTGATTTATTCTCAGTTCACTGAAATTTTTCATCTATCTTTTTCTTGAACATATCACTCACAGTTATTTTAAAGTCTGTATGTGATATTTCCGATATCTAAATCTCCTGTTGGAGAAATTAGATAGCCTAGATGAAATGGACAAATACTTAGAAACACACAAACTACCTACACTGATGCAAGAAGAAATAGAAGATCTCAACAATCCAATTATTAGTAAGGAGATTGATTCAGTCATCAAAAACCTCCTAACAAAGAACATCCAGGACCAGATGACTTCACAGGTGAATTCCACCAAACATTCCAAGAAGACTTAACCACAATCCTGCTCTAACTCTTCCAAAAATTTGAAGAGGAGGGAACTCTCCCTAATTCATTCTACAAGGCCAACATCACCCTCATACCAAAGTCAGATAATGATATCACAAAAAAAAAAAATACAACTACAGACCAATATCCTTTATGATATAGGTACAAAAATTTTTTAAAAAAGAATACCAGCAAATAGAATCCAACAGCACATTAAAAGAATTATACACCTTGATTAATTTGGATTTATCCCAGGTATGCAAGGGTGGTTCAACATAATAAAATCAATTAATGTAATACACCACATTAAAAAAATGAAGAGAAAAAAACACATGATCATCTCAATTGATGCAGAAAATGTATTTGACAAAATTCAGCACCCCTTCTTGATAAAAACACTTAGAAGACTAGGAATAGAAGGAAACTTACTCAAAGTGATAAAGTGAGTATGTGAAAAAATCCATGGCTAACATCTTAATTGTGACAGACTAAAAGCTTTCCCTCTGAGATCAAGAAAAAGACAAGGATGCCCACTATCACTGTTATTCAACATTGTACTGGAAATTCTTCCCAGAACAGTTTGGCATGCAAATAAAAAGTATTCAAATTGGAAAGGAAGAAATAAAACTTTCCCTATTTGTAAATGACATTATCCTGATGATGGAGAGCCCTGGGAGTTTTCAGAGAAATCAAGACCTCAACCAAGGGCTGGTGCAGTGAGGGTTCTTGACTCAGTTGCAAGAAAGAAGTCAAGGACTAGTCAGTGTGTACAGCCAAATAGTTTAATAAGCTCAATGCTGGAGAGCCTCAGGAGTTCTTGGCTTGATGTCAGAGAGCCCTGGGAATTCTCAAATTGAGACCTCAACCAGGGACTGACTCTGTGAAGATACTTGACTCAGCCCCAGGAAAGATTTCAAGGACTAGTCAGGGTGTATGGTCAAAAAGTCCAATGCAAAAGTACATACTTGCAGGGGCATTGCCCACAGAGGAGAGTGTGGGCCTTCTCCAAAGGAGGAGAAGAGATCTGAGGTCAGGATCCTTGCATTATAAGGATTTGGAGGAGCCTTTTCCCCCCTAGTTATGCTAATAAGGAATTGATGAGCTGCACTTTTCATTGATTCTTTCCAGGCACCAACCTGAGTGAATGCTAGGTGTGTGGGAGCTAGGTGTTCACGGGCCAAAAGAACTTGTTATGAGTCTTTGGGTCACTTCCCTCCTCCCTCCCTCCCTATCTAACATGCCTCAGTCTTATATTCAGAAAATCTTGAAAAATCCACAGTAAAGCTCACAGAGCTAATAAATGAATTCAGCAAAGTAGCAGGGTACAATATCAACACTCAAAATTCAGGAGTGTGTTTATTCACAAGCAATGAACAATTGGAAGAAGAAATCAGGAAGTGTTCAACCAATAGAAGATTTTTATTGGCATTTTTATTTCTGCATTTTTTAGTGTCTTTAATCTCATTTTCACTCTTACTGTGGCCAAGGCTGAAGCATGAGCCAATCACAGACCTAACTCACTTCTTGACAAGCCCTAATCAGAGCACGTAAGTAAATTTACTGTCCTTTTTTGCTTATCAGGGCTCAAAGGATCAGATGAGATGCCACACGAAATGAATAGCAGACAGCAGGCTGTCTGCCCAAACATCATTTCCTCTTTCTTCAGCCTAGGCCACAATAAGAGTTAAAAGAATAACAAAGCCACCAAAAAGTAGGAATAAAAAGGTCAAATAAACATAACTAAGTCAGTCACAGGAATCTTAAACTCTTTTGCCTTAAACTCACTTTTCAGCTTATCTTGCAGTTAGAGATGACCTTGTGGTCCAGTTCCAACTGTGGGGCATAAGAAAGAACTGATGGGAGACATCCAGGAACATTTTGCTTCCTGACAACAGGAAATGTGTTTTTTTTCATTGCCTCCCTTTTCTCATCTTCAAATGTATATAGTGTGAAAACCTAATGCTTAGAGCTGTGGCAACCATGTTTGATACTGAAGTGACAAAAATTTGAGTATGAAAAGGTAGCTTTTCATGCTAAGGATACTTCAGCTGTGTTAAAAAGTGCCTGGATCCTTGATGACATTTTTAAGTTGCCAATCAATTCAGGAGTTGCTCCACTCCAGTAATTCCTCCTAAGAAACAAGAAAATTCCTTATGGTTTAATGCACTTGTGTTAGTTTGCTCAGTCACTATGACAAACACCACATGATGGGTTGGCTGAAACAAGAGGAATTTATTGTCTCATGATTACTGAAGCTAGAAGTCCAAAATCAAGGTTTCAGTAAGATCATGCCTTCTCCCCAAAATCTGTAGCATTCTGGTTTTGGCTTGCTGCATTCATTGGGGTTCCTTGCCTTGGATCTCAGACTCATCACATGGAATCTCTCTTCCTGTGCCTACTCTTCCAGTTTCTGCTGACTTCTGCTTCTGGCTCCCTTCCATGGCTTTCTCTGTGTTCTGAATTTATTCTGCTTATAAAGGATTCCAGTAATTTGGATTAAGGCCCACCCTGATTCAGTGGGGTCACACCTTAACCAAAAATTAACATCTCCTAAAGGTTCTATTTACAAGGTGGGATGCTTAGGTTCACGTGTCAACTTGGCCAGGTGATGGTGTCCAGGTTTTCGGTCAAGCAAGCACTGGCCTGTTACTGCAAAGACATTTGTGGCTGGTTAAGAACCCAGAAGGCTGGTTTATTAAATCATCAGTCAATTGGCTGCAGCTGTGACTGATTACATCAATGAAGGGTGTATCTTCCACAATGAGAGAATTCAATCAGCTGGATTTAATCCAATTAGTTGAAGACTTTTAAGTGAAAAAGATAGAGGACCGTCACTTCTTCTTTGGCTAGCCAGCAAAGCATTTCCTGAGGAGTTCATGAACACCTTCATCAGAGTTGCCAGTTTGCTGCCTGCCCTACAGAATTTAGACTCGTGCATACCCACAGTTGCATGAGACACTTTTATAAAATCTTATATTTTAGATATCTCTTGTTGATTCTGTTTCCCTAGAGAACCCTAACCAATACAATTTTGTACCAACAGTGGGGTGCTACTGAGCTTGCAAATACCAAGCATGTTGGAATGGCTTTTTAAATCGATAAGGGGAAGATTCTGGCAGAATTGTGAGGAGCTTGATAGAAAAGGCCTAGACAGCTTGGAAGAGACTGTTGGTAGAAATATGGACTCTAAAGATAGTTCTGATGAGGCCTTGAACAGAAATGATAAATGTGTCATTGCAAACTAGAAAGAAGGTCTTATTTTAAAGTGGCAGAGAATTTGGCAAAATTGTGTCCTGGTATTGGATAGAAGGCAGAATTTGAAAGCAATGAGCTGGAATGCTTAACTGAGGAGATCTCTAGACTACGTGTGGAGGATGTAGCCTGGCTTCTCCTTGCAGCTTATAGTAAAATGTGAAAGGACAGAGATAAACTGAGAATTGAACCCTTTGGTGCAAAGAAACCAGAAACTGATAATCTGGAAAACTCCTGATTTCCAGAAAATGAGACCTGAGTTGCCTATCATGAGCTGGGTATTGTCCAACCCACCAAGCCATAAAGTTGGGCATGCACAAAAGCACTCCATCATTAAACAGAAATGGTATATATGAGATAGAGCTTGAGTGGGTCCTGAGAGCAAAAGCAAGTTACATGAGGAAGTGGTCCAAATACCCATGGCCCTCACTTCTGCCACATTACCTTCTCTTTCCCAGCTCACAGCTATGGTGTCTTGGGGAGTTCCTTACAGTCAGTTGACTGAGGAAGAGAAAACTCAGGCCTGGTTTACAGATGGTTCTGCATGATGTGCAGGCACCACCTGAAAGTGGATAACTACAGCACTGCAGCCCCTTTCTGGGATGTCCCTGAAGGACAGCGGTGAGGGGAAATCCTCCCAGTGGGTGGAACTTTGAACAGTACAACTGGTTGTTCACTTTGCTTGGAAGGAGAACAGGCCAGAGGTGCATTAGTATGCTGATTCATGGGCTGTTGCTAATGGTTTGGCTCAATGGTCAGGGACTTGGAAGGAACATGATTAGAAAATTGTCTGGGAAAGAGTTATGTGACTAGACCTTTCTGAGTGGGCAAAAAACATGAAGATATTTGTGTCCCATGTAAATGCTACCAGAGGGTGACTTCAGCAGAAGATTTTAATAATCAGGTGGATAAGATGACCCATTTGGTGGATACCAGTCAGCCTCTTTCCCCAGCCACTCCTGACATTACCCAATGGGCTCATGAACAAAGTGGTCATGGTGGTAGGGATGGAGGTTATGCATGGGCTCAGCAACATGGACTTCTACTCACCAAGGCTGACCTGGCCACAGCCACTGCTGAGTGCCCAATCTGCCAGCAGCAGAGACCCACACTCAGTCCCCAATATGGCACCATTCCCCGAGGTGATCAGCCTGCTACCTGGTGGCAAGTTGATTACATTGGACCACTTCCATCATGGAAGGGGCAGTGATTTGTTCTTACTGGAATAGACACATACTCCGGATATAGGGTTGCCTTCCCTGCATGCAATGCTTCTGCCAAAATCACAATCTGTGGACTTACAGAATGCCTTATCCACTGTCATGGTATTCCACACAGCATTGCTTCTGACCAAGGAACCCACTTCACAGCAAATGAAGTGAGGGAATGGGCACATGCTCATGGAATTCTCTGTTCTAACCATGTTCCTCATCATCCAGAGGCAGCTGAGTTGATAGAAAGGTGGAATGGCCTGCTGAAGCTCAATTTCACTGCCAACTAGATGACAATACCTTGCAGGGCTGGGGTGGTGTTCTCCAGGAGACTGTGTATGCTCTGAATCAGCACCCACTCTATGGTGCTGTTTATCCCATAGCCAGGATTCACAGTTTCAGGAATCAATGGGTGGAAACAGGAGTGGCACCACTCACTATCACTGCTAGTGATCCACTAAGAAAATTTTTGCTTCCTGTCTCCACAAGCTTAAGCTCTGCTGGTCTTCAAGTCTCTGTTCCAAAAGGAGGAGTGCTTCCACCAGGAAACACAACAATAATTCCATTGAACTGGAAGTTAAGACTGCCACCTGACCACTTTGGACTTCTTATGCCTCTGAATCAACAGGCAAGAAGGGGATTACTATACTGGCTGGGGTGATTGATCCTCACTATCAAGTGGAAATAACACTGCAACTACACAATGGAAGTAAAGACGAGTTTTCCTGGAATACAGGAGATCCCTTAAGGCATCTCTGTGATTAAAGTCAATGGGAAACTACAACAACCCAATCCAGGCAGGACTACCAATGGCCAAGAAACTTCAGGAATGAAGGTTTGGGTCACCCCACTAGGCAAAGAACCATGGCCAGCTGAAGTGCTTGCTGAGGGTAAAGGGAACATGGAATGGGTAATGGAAGAAGGTAGCAATAAATATGAACTACGCCCACGTGACCAGTTACAGAAATGAGGACTATGATGGCATGAATATTTCCTCCTTGTTTTGTTATGAGTATGTTTGTATTTGTCTGTAAAGCAAAGATCTTTGTTTTCTTCTCTATCTTATCCCCTTATCATATGACATAAGCTGTATTGTTCATTTTGCAGTATTTAAGTTAAAGCAAATCAAGTTTAAGAGTTAATGTCACCCAAGGACTTGCACCCTATTCCAGAGAGATTTAATGCATTTCTGGTTGTATGCAGGACAGCTGAGTATTGTTAGGCAAAATATATGTCTGTTATTGTTCTCTACTTAGAGATAAAGTATGGTTTAATGTGATGTATATAACTGTCAAGGTGACAAGGGGTGGACTGTGATGGTAAGGTTCATGTGTCAACTTGGCCAGGTGATGGTGTCCAGGTGTCTGGTCAAGCAAGCACTGGCCTAACCATTACTGCAAGGACATTTGTGGCTGGTTAAGTAGCCAGAAGGCTGGTTTTTTAAATTATCAGTCAATTGGCTGCAGCTGTGACTGATTACATCAACAAAGGGTGTGTCTTCCACAATGAGAGAATTCAGTCAGCTGGATTTAATTCAATTAGTTGAAGACTTTTAAGTGAGAAAGACAGAGGACCTTCATTTCTTCTTCAGCTAGCCAGTGAAGAGTTTCCAGAGGAGTACACTGAACACCGTCATTGGAGTTCCCAGTTTGCTGCCTGAGGACTTCATTGAATACCATCATTGAAGTTGCCAGTTTGCTGCCTGCCCTATGGAATTTGGACTCATGCATACCCACAGATGCATGAGACACTTTATAAAATCTTATATTTATAGATATCTCTTGTTGATTCTGTTTCCCTAGAGTACCCTAACTATTACCCAAGGGTTCACATCCACAAGAACATGGATTAAGATTAAGAACATGTCTCTCACTGGGGTACATAATTCAAACTACCAAAACACTGTTTCTTGCAGTTCAACCTGTCCTAATTGATGCAGATTTAAGGTGGTGAATGAGTGAAAGGTCCAACATTTCTGAAGGGCAGTCTCAATATTATAGTAACTGCAAAGCTACAAACTAACAAATTCAATTTTAGGAGTTGCCCAGGTGGGTGAAAGGGGAGCATTTGTCCTTCAACTGGTGCAGACTGATCATTCTAGAAGATTGAGAGATTTAGATCAGAATGGGAGAAAAGGAACCAATCAAGGTGTATATTTCACAATGCCTTGAGTTCAGGTATTGTGACATATTCTTTAAAAGTGTTCTTTGTTATTAAATCTAAAACATGTTAGTATTAGCACTTATGTTTTTGACAACAGGCAAAGGAGAAAAATTAACCCATATGGTATAAGAGCATGGACAGACTTCTGATAGAGAACTCTCAAAGAGCTTTGTACAAGCATAGGGGGAAAGCATGGCATTTAGCTTAAGCATGCACCTATCGAACAGCAGTTGATAAAAAGTGCCTCTTGATTTCAACTATATAATAACTAAACATCTTATTTTCCATTAATTTTTAGTTACTGGGTGGTTATTCATATATGCTTTGAACAAGATGAACATTTATACTGCAAATTCGTTCACTGACAGTATAAATGGTCATCTTTTTCACAGTATACACAATAATTTTGATCTATATAAAAGCTGAATTATAGAAGAGGACTTCCAGGAAGATGGTGGAATAAGGAATGGCAGAACTCATTCCTCCACCAAAAATACCTAGAGAAGAGGCAGAAACTGGGCAAAGCAGCTGTTCTGGGGCTCAGGAGACCAGGGGAGGACCATGCAACATACAGGGGACTGTTGGACAAAGTAATGGGGAAACTATAGTGAGTGCCTTGTTTGGCCATGGCTCATGGCACCCATCCCCCACACTTGAGACTGGCTGATGCAGACTGAGTCAGGGAAGCCCTCCCATAGGGAACAGCGAGGGATGTGGCACAGTATGATCCAACTGCTGGCTGGTGAAATTGGACCTCTGGGTACTGCAGCCTTGGCTGTTTCTGGACAGGAGCCCATGGTGCCCTTGTTTCCACCTGTGTCAAAAGTACAGGGGACAGAGGACTAAAAATAACTTGGCTTTGTAGGGCTGTGAGAATAGGTTGTCCAAGATCACCATCTGCTGGACAGCCTGGGAAAGTGCAGTCTTGGGAAGCTGCTTTCCTTACCCTCTCCCCAGGGCCCTTTGGAACTGGTCAGTGCCCCTTGCATAGGACCCTGATCCTGTTTTGGCTGGGAAATACTGACAAACCAAGTGCCAAAGAAGAACTCTATCATGAACGCAATCAAGAACAAAATCTTAGAAAAAATCTTAGACAACCTTCATAATAATCTTGTCAAGATAATCATCTGCCCAGATACTAGCAAAAAATTACAAGACATACTAAGAAACAAAAAGATATGGCCCAGCCAAAGGAACAAATTAAAAAATTGAAGGCGATACAGAATTTGGAAAAACTAATCAAAGATATTCAAACAAATCTCCTAAACCAATTCAATGAGATAAAGGTAAATATGGCTAAAGAGATAAAGAATATTAAGAAGACACTGGGTGAGCATAAAGAAGAATTTGAAAGTATGCAGAGAAAAAAAGATCTTGCGAGAATGAAAGGCACAACAGATGAGATTAAAAATTCTCCAGAGGCATGCAACAGCAGATTTTAATGGAAAGAAGAAAGGATCAGTGACTTAGAACACATGACATCTGGAATTGAACAGACAAAAGGACAGATAGAGAAAAGAATGGAAAATTTTAATGAGGGTCTCAGGGAATTGAATGAACACAAAGTGCACAAACATATACATCATGGGTGTCCCAGAAGGAGAAGACATGGAAAAAAGGGGGAGAAAGAATATTCAAGGAGATAATGGTTGAAACTTTCCCAACTCTTAAGAAAGATATAAGGAAAGGAGTCAAGAAGCAGTGTACTCCAAACAGAACAAACCTTAATAGACACATCCAAAACACATACTGATCAGAATGTCAACTGCAAAAGATAGAGAGAATTCTGAAAGTAGCATGAGAAAAGCAATTTGTCACTTGCAAGGGAATTGCGATAAGATTAAGTGCTGATTTCTCATCAGAAACCATAGAAGTGAGAGGATACTGGTATGACATATTAAAGATACTGAAAGAAAAAAACTGCCACTCAAGAATTCTTTATCAGGCAAAACTGTCCTTCTAAAATGAAGGCAAGTTTAAAATATTCACAGATAAACAGAAGCTAAGGGAGTTCATTAAGACAAGTCCTGCCCTACAATAAATACTAAAGGGAATTCTCAGACTGAAAAGAAAAGACAGGAGATAGAGGCTTGGAGGAGAATACAGAAATAAAAATTATCAGAAAGGATAACTGAAAGGGTAAAAAGAATGACAAAAATAAGATATGAGATATAAAAGCCAAAGGATAAAATGATGGAGATAAGTACTGCCTTTACAGTAATAACATTGAATGTTAATGGATTAAACTCCCCAATCAAAAGACACAGATTGGCAGAATGGATTTTAAAAATATGAACCATCTTTTTTCTGTTTTAAAAATATATTAGATTTGATTTTTATTGTAAAGCACACATATCAGGGCAAAGTTCTTCACATGCAACTACAAACCATTTTTGGGAAAAAAGCTGTAAAAAAAAAATTATAAAACTGCGACTGCTTTTGTGATGCAGTCCCAACTTGAGGAATCCACGCTGGGGGCAGAGGAGTTCTGGCCCCTGAGAGGGACCTCTTGAGGGAGGCCGCCCCAGATATCTGAGGGCTCAGCAGCCTCAGGCCAGAGGCCCCAGGAGGCCAGGCCCATGGGATGGTGGGAACCCAGGGCCGGGAGGGCTCTGCTCACAGGAGGGCCCTGGGCTGAGCAAGGAGAAATTCCTAGAGAATCCCAAATAGCAAAACCTTGCTGCTTTAGAGGATATCAATGGATAGAAACTGATAGTGACTTTACACTGTTTTTTTCCTTTTATTAATTTTTAAAGACCCTTCCCTCCCCAGCTCCCACTCCAAGGTGGAGGAGGTACCAACCTAGTCTGAAGGCCTGAGCACTGACCTTGGATGCATACTGCAGGTGGACAGAGGGGTGGGGCCTCCCCAGGGGCTGACTGGGAGGAGGCCCAAGCTGGCCAATGGAGGAGAAAGGGTAGGGAAAGCCAAAAGCCAGAGACCAAAGGATTATCTTCCTTAGATTCAAGGATACAATTAGGTTGAAAGTGAAGGGCTGGAAAAAGATATGCTATGCAAATAGTAACCAAAAAAAGAGAGAGGGTTGCTATACTAATATTGGACAAAATAGACTTTAAATACAAAACTTATAAAAGACAAAGAAGGACACTGTAGATTAATTAAAGGGGCAATCTGCCAAGAATAAGGAATAATCATAAATATTTATGCATCTAACTAGGGTGTCCCAAAATACATGAGGCAAACACAGGCAAAACTGCAAGGTGGAATAGAAGTCTCTACAATAATAGTTGGAGACTTCAGTACACCTTTCTCTTCATAGCTAGAATATCTAGACAGAGGATCAATAAAGAAACATAGAACTTGAATAAAATGATAAATGAATAGACATAACAGACATTTATAGAACATTACCCCAAAACAGCAGAATATTCTTTATTCTCAAGTATGAATGGACCATTCTCCAGGACAGATAACATGTTGGGCCACAAATCAAGTCTCAATAAATTTAAAAAGATTGAAATTATGCAGAGCACTTTCTCTGATCATAATAGAATGAAGCTGGAGATCAGTAAGAGGCAGAGAACAGGAAAATTCACAAATATATGGAGGTTAAACAACACACTCTTAAAAATCAGTGGGTCAAAGAAGAAATTGCAAGAGACATTAGTAAATATCTCAAGATGAATGAAAACTAGAACACAATATATTGAAACTTATGGGATGCAGTGAAGGCAGTGCTAATAAGGAAATTTATAGCCCTAAATGCCTACATTAAAAAGGAAGAAAGAGCTAAAATCAAAGAACTAACTGCATGCCTGGAGGAACTATAATGGGAACAGGAAACTAATCGCAAAGCAAGCAGAAGGAAAGAAATAACAAAGAGCATAAAGAAATGAAATTGAGAATAAAAATCAGTAGAGAGAATCAAGAAAATAAAAAGTTGGTTCTTCAGGAAGATCATTAAAATTTACAAACCTTTAAGTAGACTGACAAAGAAAAAAGAGAGAAGATGCAAATAAATAAAATCAGAAATGGGGGGGGCATTACTACTGACACCACTAAAAATAAAAAAAAATAAGAGGATACTATGAATATCTGTATGCCAACAAATTAGACAGCTTAGATGAAATGGACAACTTCCTAGAAACACATGAACAACCTTTACTGACTCTAGAAGAAACAGAAGACCTCAATAAGCCAATCACAAGTAAAGAGATTGAATTAGTCAACAAAAACCTGCCAAAAAGAAAAGCGCAGGATCAGATGGTTTCACAGGTGAATTCTACCAATCATTCCAGGAAGAATTAATACCAATCCTGTTCAAACTCTTCGAGAAGATTGAAGAAGAGGAAATACTATCTTACTCATTCTATGAAACTAACATCACCCTAATACCAAAGCCAGATAAAGATAATACAAGGAAAGAAGATTACAGACTATTCCCTCTAATGAATATAAATGCAAAATTCCTCAAGAAAACACTTGCAAATCAAATCCAACAGCACAATAAAAGAATCATACACCATAATCAAGTGGGTTTTATTCCAGGTATGCAAGGGTGGTTCAACACAAGAAAATCATTTAATGTAATATACCACATTAACAAATTAAAGGGGAAAACCACATGTTCATATCAATTGACACAGAAAAGGCATTTGACAAAATCCAGAATTCTTTCTTAATAAGAACACTTCAAAAGATAGGAATAAAAGAAAACTTTCTCAATATGTTAAAGGGCACATATGAAAAAAATCACAGCTAACATCCTACACAGTGGTGAAAGACTGAAGGCTTTCACTCTAAGATTGGAAACCAGACAAGGATGACCACTGTCACAACTCTTTATTCACTGTCACCACTCTTATTCAACATTGTGCTGGAAGTCCTAGCTAGAGAATTAGACAAGAAAAAGAAATAAAAGGCATCCAAATAGGAAAGGAAGTAGTAAAACATTCACTATTTCCAGATGACATGATCCTAGATTTAGAAAGTCCCCCAAAAATCTATGAGAAAGCTACTAGTGTTAATAAATGAGTTTAGCAAAGTGGATGCAAATCATAATGCAAAAATCAGTAGTTTTTCTATACACTAGTAATGAGTATTCTTAGGAGAAAATCAAGAATAAAATTCCATTTACGATAGCAAAAAAAAAGAAAAAAAAATCAAATATCTAGGAATAAATTTAACCAAGGATGTAAGGGACATGTATTCAGAAAACCACAAAACATTGTTAAAAGAAATCAAAGAAGACCTCAATATGTGGAAGGACATTCCATGTTCATGGATTAGAAGATTAAATATAATTAAAATGTTAATGCTTCCCAAATTAATTTACAGATTCAATGCAATCCCAATCAAAAGTCCAACAGCCTACTTTGAAGAAATGGCAAAGCCAATCATCAAATTTATTTGGAAAGGTAAGAGGCCCTGAATAGCAAAAACATCTTGAAAAGAAAAAGAATGAAGTTGGAGGACTCACATTGCCTGGCTTTAAGCATATGACAAAGCTACAGCTGTCAAAACAATAAGATGCTGGCATAAAGATAGACATACTGATCAATGAAACCAAATTGAGAGTTCAGATATAGACCTGCACATTTACAGTCAATTGATTTTTGACAAGGTAGCCATGTCCACTTAACTGGGACAGAACAGTCTCTTCAACAAATGGTGCTGGGAAAACTGGATATCTATATCCAACGAGGACCTCTATCTCATATCTTATACAAAAATTAACTAAAAATGCATCAAAGATCTAACTACAAGAGACAGGACCATTAAACTCCTACAAGAAAATATAGGAAAGCATATTCAAGATCTGTGGTAGGAGGTGGTTTCTTAGGCTTGACACCCAAAGCAACAAAAGAAAAATTAGATAAAGGGGACCTCCCCGAAATTGAGTACTTTGGTTCATCAAAGGACTTTGTCAAAGGTGAAAAGACAACCTATTCAAAGGGAGATAATATTTGGAAACCACATATCCAATAAGGATATATAATGAAATCCTACAGTATATAAAGAAATGTATAAAGAAATCCTACAACTCAACAATAAGAAGACAAACAACCCAATTTAAAATGGGCAAAAGACTTGAATACATATTTTTCCAAAGAGGAAATACAAATGGCTAAAAAGTACATGAAAATCTGCTCAGTATCACTAGCTATCAGGGAAATGCAAATCAAAACCACAAGGAGATATATTTTCATACCTATAGAATGGCCATTATTTAACTGAAAACTATGAGTGTTGGAAAGGATGTGGAGAAATAGGAACACTTATTCTCTGTTGGTGGGAATGTAAAATGGTACAGCCACTGTGGAATACACTATGGTGGTTCCTCAGAAAGCTAAGTACAGAGTTGTCCTGCCATCAAGCGATCCTGCTACTTGTTAAATACCCAGAAGAACTGGGAACAGACATTTGCACAGTGATGTTCAAAGTGGCATTTTTTCACAGTTTCCAAAAGATGGAAACAAAGTGTCCATCAACTGAGGAGTGGATAAACAAACTGTGGTATATACATACAATGGAATATTATTCTTCAGTCAGACGAAATGAAATCCTGAAGCATGAGACAACATGGATAAACCTTGAGGATATAATGTTGAGTAAATTAAGTCAGGCACAAAAGGAAAAATATAGAATGATCTCATTAATATAAGCTAATTATAATAAGTAAATGCATAGAGTTAAAATCTAGAGTATAGGTTACCAGGAGATAGAACGAGGATAGAGAATGGGGAGTGAATGCTTAATGTGTGCAGAATTTTTAACTAGGTTGAATTTCAGTATTTGGAAATGGATAGAGGTGATGGTAGCACATTACGGTAAGTGTAACAGCACTGGATTATGCATGTGATTGTGGTTGAAAGGGGAAGTTTAGAGTTGTGTATGTCACTAAAAGGAAAGCTAGAGGATAAAACATGGGATTGTTAAATACAACGAAAACCATGGTGGACAATGACTGTGATTTATAGTACAAATATAAAAATGCTCTTTCATAAACTAGGACAAATGTACATCACTGTCACAGGAGTGAATAATAGAGTGTGATATGGGGTAAAATGCACCTATTACAAACAATAGACTATAGTTAACAATAATATTTTAATATTCTTTCATAAACAGTAACAAATATACTGCACTAATGGTAAGAGTTAATAATAGGGGATGCTTTCGTTGGCTAAAGCTGCTAAAATGCACTATGCCAGAAATGGACTGGCTTTTAACGATGAAGACTTATTAACTTACAAGCCTACAGTTCTGAGGCCATGAAGATGTCCAAATCAAGGCATCATCATATGATACCTGGACTCCTCCGTCAGATGCAAGCCACACAGCATTTGCTGGTCTCTCCCTTCTCCTCTGGGTTTTGTTGCTTTTGGCTTTCTCTTTCAGCTTCTGTATATTTCTCTCTGTCATTCATCCTCTTATAAAGGACTCCAGTAACAGGATTAAGACCTACCTGCAGAATGTCTCATCTGAAATAGCTTAATCAAAAAGTCCCATCCACAATAGGTTTACACCCACAGGAATGGATTAGCTTTAAGAACATGATTTTCTTGGGTGCATATAGCTTCTAACCATCACGGGGTGGTGGTGGTGGGGCAACAAGAGATAGGGGTATGGTTTTTTTTTTGTTTTTGAAGTAATGAAAATGTTCTAAAATTGATTGTGATGATGAAGCCACAACTATGTGATGATACTGTGAACCATTAATTGTACACTTTAGATGGATTTATGGTATGTAGATAGATCTCAATAAAACTACTAAAAAAATCCAATCATGGAATCTCTTCAGGAATGGTGGAAAGAAAAGTGCCTGAACTTTGAAGTCTGACCAAAAAGAATTCAGATTTCCGTTCTGCTACTAACTAGCTTGGCATATCATTATACTTCTTTGAGCCTCATTTCTTAAATGAGGATAATACCCATCACAAATGGTTGTTGGGCAATTTAAGTAAAGAATATAAAATACAGGACACACAGATTTTGATAAGTAATAGCTCTATGTCATTCAGGGTCTAACAGAAAAAAAGATGAAATACTCAAATTAGATATTTTAAGGATTTTAGTTTTCTTTTGTACAAATGGATTATTCCCAAAGATTGAGCAGCACATAGGAGAACCACATCTGGGAAAACCTTCCAAGGTAAATAAAAAAAAGTTGTTCAAAGAATTTAATTTACAAGGATATTTATCACATCATTATTGTCTAAGTGAACATCAGGAAGCAACCTAGATGTCCAAGAAGAGGGATTGATACAATCATACAGCCAAATACCACAAGACCACTAAAAATAATATTGCAGAAGTAGATGGTCAAAATGGAAATATATTGGTTATGTAGTGCTAAGTGAAGAGAGCAGATTTTAAGATATTATGGATAGTAGAATCTATTTTGTTTATATTATATGCATATTATATTTGTAATCTATATCTATATTTAGATATAATCATTTAAATCCAGATCTTTAAGATTCTTTTGGAATCTTTTGGGCATTTTTCAGTCCTGAAGGAGGTGGAGAGTTGATTTCACATGTGGGTGGGGGGCCACCCTTCATCTTACTCAAAAGATATAGATTAAGGGGCCAGTATTCTCTTTGATAATGGGCCTTCTCAAGTGTGTTTGACCTGGAGCTGTCTCTGAGACTCTAACTTCAAGGTAAAGGTGGAGAGGATGTTGTTGCTAGCTTGTGTGAATTTAGAGAGCACTGCCTTGGCAAGTGTTCCTTCTTTTTATAAAGCTATCAGATCCTCTTTTTTTTTTTTTTTTTTTTTTCCAAATAGAAAGTTTTAATATGCTTTTATTTATTTTTTTCATTTTTATTGAGATTGTTCAGATACCATACAATTATCCAAAGATCCAATGTGTACAATCACTTGCCCCTGGGTACCCTCATACAGCTGTGCATCCATCACCACACTTAATTTTTGTTCAATTTTTAGAAACTTTTCATTACTCCAGACAAGAAATAAAGTGAAAGATGAAAAAAGAAAAAAAGAAAAGGAAACTCTAAACCTCCCCTATCCCTAACCAACCCCCCTCAATTGTGGACTCCTAGTATTGATATAGTACGTTTGTTACTGTTTATTGAAAAATGTTGAAATACTACTAACTGTAGTATATAGTTTGTAATAGGTATATAGTTCTTCCCTATATGCCCCTCTATTATTAACTTCTAATTGTATTGTCATACATTTGTTCTGGTTCATGAAGTGATTTCTAGTATTTGTACAGTTGATCATGGACATTGCCCACCATAGGATTCAGTTTTTTTTTTTTGTTTTTTTTTTTTTTTTTTTTATTTACGTATGTTGATTTTATTTTATTTTTTTTTTTTTTTTTTAATCATCATTTTATTGAGATATATTCACATACCACGCAGTCATACAAAACAAATTGTACTTTCGATTGTTTACAGTACCATTACATAGTTGTACATTCATCACCTAAATCAATCCCTGACACCTTCATTAGCACACACACAAAAATAACAAGAATAATAATTAGAGTGAAAAAGAGCAATTGAAGTAAAAAAGAACACTGGGTACCTTTGTCTGTTTGTTTCCTTCCCCTACTTTTCTACACATCCATCCATAAACTAGACAAAGTGGTGTTTGGTCCTTATGGCTTTCCCAATCCCATTGTCACCCCTCATAAGCTACATTTTTATACAACTGTCTTCGAGATTCATGGGTTCTGGGTTGTAGTTTGATAGTTTCAGGTATCCACCACCAGCTACCCCAATTCTTTAGAACCTAAAAAGGGTTGTCTAAAGTGTGCATAAGAGTGCCCACCAGAGTGACCTCTCGGCTCCTTTTGGAATCTCTCTGCCACTGAAGCTTATTTCATTTCCTTTCACATCCCCCTTTTGGTCAAGAAGATGTTCTCCGTCCCACGGTGCCAGGTCTACATTCCTCCCTGGGAGTCATATTCCACGTTGCCAGGGAGATTCACTTCCCTGGGTGTCTGATCCCACGTAGGGGGGAGGGCAGTGATTTCACCTTTCAAGTTGGCTTAGCCAGAGAGAGAGGGCCACATAGGATTCAGTTTTATACATTCCCATCTTTTGACCTCCAACTTTCCTTCTGGTGACATATATGACTCTGAGCTTCCCCTTTCCACCTCATTCACACACCATTCGGCGCTGTTAGTTATTCTCACATCTTGCTACCAACACCCCTGTTCATTTCCAAACATTTAAGTTCATCCTAATTGAACATTCTGCTCATACTAAGCAAGAGCATCTACATTTCTTCCACAAGGCAGGAGGGAGAGTCAAAGAAGGTAGAGAGGCAAAAGAAAGAGGAAACAAAACAAAAAAATGACAGCTAGGAAGCAGCAAAAGGAAAAATAACCTTAAATCAAAGTAGAATAAAGAATCAGACAATCCCACCAATGTCAAGTGTCTAACATGCCTCCCCTATCCCCCCCTCTTATCTGCATTCACCTTGGTATATCACCTTTGTTACATTAAAGGAAGCATAATACAATGATTCTATTAGTTACAGTCTCTAGTTTATGCTGATTGCATCCCTCCCCCAATGCATCCCCATTTTTAACACCTTGCAAGGTTGACATTTGCTTGCTCTCCCTCGTAAAAGAACATATTTGTACATTTTATCACAATTGTTGAGTACTCTAGATTTCACCCGGTTACACAGTCCCAGTCGTTATCTTTCCTCCTTTCTTGTGGTGTCTCACATGCTCCCCATCTTTCTCTCTCAACCGTATTCATAGTTACCTTTGTTCAGTGTACTTACATTGTTGTGCTACCATCTCCCAAAATTGTGTTCCAAACCACACACTCCTGTCTTCTATCACCCTGTAGTGCTCCCTTTAGTATTTCCTGTAGGGCAGGTGTCTTGTTCACAAAGTCTCTCATTGTCTGTTTGTCAGAAAATATTTTGAGTTCTCCCTCATATTTGAAGGACAGCTTTGCTGGATACAGGATTCTTGGTTGGTGGTTTTTCTCTTTCAGTATCTTAAATATATCACACCACTTCCTTCTTGCCTCCATGCTTTCTGCTGAGAGATCCGCACATAGTCTTATGAAGCTTCCTTTGTATGTAATGGATTGCTTTTCTCTTGCTGCTTTCAGGATTCTCTCTTTGTCTTTGACATTTGATAATCTGATTATTAAGTGTCTTGGTGTAGGCCTATTCATATCTCTTCTGTTTGGAGTACGCTGCACTTCTTGGATCTGTAATTTTATGTCTTTCATAAGAGATGGGAAATTTTCATTGATTATTTCCTCTATTATTGCTTCTGCCCCCTTTCCCTTCTCTTCTCCTTCTGGGACACCAATGATACGTACATTATTGTACTTCGTTTCATCCTTGAGTTCCCGGAGACGTTGCTCATATTTTTTCATTCTTTTCTCCATCTGCTCCTTTGCGTGTAGGCTTTCAGGTGTTTTGTTCTCCAGTTCCTGGGTGTTTTCTTCTGCCTCTTGAGATCTGCTGTTGTATGTTTCCATTGTGTCTTTCATCTCTTGTGTTGTGCCTTTCATTTCCATAGATTCTACTAGTAGGTTTTTTTAACTTTTGATTTCTGCCGTATACATGTCCAGTGCTTCCTTTACAGCCTCTATCTCTTTTGCAGTATCTTCTCTAAACTTTTTGATTTGATTTAGCATTAGTTGTTTAAATTCCCATATCTCAGTTGAAGTGTACATTTGTTCCTTTGACTGGGCCATAACTTTGTTTTTCTTAGTGTAGGTTGTAATTTTCTGTTGTCTAGGCATGGTTTCCTTGGTTATCCAAATCAGGTTTTCCCAGACCAGAACAGGCTCCGGTCCCAGAGGGAAGAAATATTCAGTATCTGGTTTCCCTGCTGGTGTGTCTTAGAAAATTGCTCCCCCCTTTGATGCCTCAGGTCACGGTGCTTTTCTGCCCAGCAGGTGACTCCTGTTAGCCCATAATTCTTGACTGGTGTGAGGAGGTATGGCCGTGTTCCCCCAGGCTCTGGGGTCTGGTTCTGAATGGAAAGGGCCCCACCCCTTTCCTCCTAGAGAAGAGAGACCCCTCAGGTGGAGGTCATTAGCATCTCAATGGTCTCGCTCTCTGCTTGTGGTGTCTCTACCCTTCCCAGAGTCACAGCCCTGGAAACTGAAAATGACTGGGGCTTTCTCCACTGAGCCAAAAAAGAAACAGATAGTCCCCTTCAGACCCAGTCCAAGGCAACCCTCTGGCTCTCCCAGGTGAGTCATCACCCTCTCTATGCCGCCATCTTGCCTGAGTCTCCTCAGTGATCCTCTCTGATTAATTATATGCAGGATATCTGAAACTGAAAACTACAGGAAGCCTGTGAAGGCAGGATCTTCCCTTCAGAACAGGGAATATAAAAAGTAACCACTGGCCGTGGCTTAGCTTTATATGGGTTGGATGGTTGATGTCCATGTGTAAAGGTACTTGGTATAGAATATCCTAGAATGTACAGCTGCTGAACTATTATGATTGGATCTAACTGTAAAGCTGGAGTCAGAAGTTAGACCATACCTTGGAGGGTGGGGGAATTGAATTTCTTTTACAGCAAAGCATGCAAACTGAAGTATCTATGGAGTGACAGGTAGTAATTATAACAATAGGAAACACAAATGCTGAGTAGTATTCTAAGGGTTTTACATGAATTATTACTTTAAATCCTTAAAAAGCCCTATGAAGAACATATTATTAAGACTCAGTTTTATAAGATGAAGAAACCAAAACACAGAGAGGTTAAGTAATTTGTCCAAGGTTATGGAGCCAGTAAGTGGCAGAGCCATGGTCTTAACTACTATGATATGCTACCATCTCCAAAGTAAGAGTAATGTCAGCGAGTGAAGCTGGCAGGATATAAGTGAAAGGGAGAAGGAAAAGGGGAAACTGTGGCAAACTGGAGAGTGACTAAAGGGACAGCTACTGCCCAGCAAGTGCTGTTGTGGAAGAATGTGGGCCCAGTGTTGCCAGACCATCTGAGTTTTCAAGAGAGGAGAGAAATCTGGATTTTATGTGAAAATGCCCAATTTAAAAATACACTGCTGGATTGTGAGGATCTAAGATGGCAGCATAGAGAGGAGTGGAAGCTAAGTAGTCCCCCTGGAACAACTGAAAAAACCCAGAAACAGCTAGTAAATAATCCAGAATAACTGCAGGGGTACAAACATGACCGTCCACTCATCATACACCAACCTGAATTGGGAGGAATGCCCAAGATCACAGCATAAAATCTGTAAGTAAAAACTGCGGCTCCAAATTGGGAGACCCCTCCCCCACAGCCTGAGCTACAAAGTCTCACGGTGCCAGAGAGAAGCTTTCTCCCAGCAAGCGAATATAGCTCAGCTGAGCTCTAACTGGGGTTTTAATTAGCAAGTTAACTGCTCACTATGAGGTATGAATCCCCAACAAGTAGACAGAGGCTTTGGGTGATGACTGACCTTGGAGAGCTGGAGAGTCACCTCGGACTAGCTCTGTTCCTTTTTCAACTCAGTGGAGAAACCCTCAGCCATTTTCAGTTCCCAGTTCTGTGACCCAGACAAGGGTATAGCATAGGCAGAGAGAGACCACTGAAATCCTAATGACCTCCCCCTAGGACGTCTATCTTCTCTAAGAGGAAAGGGGTGGGGTCCAGCTCTACTACCTGCCTTTCATTCAGAACTTACACCAGTCAAGAATTATAGGCTAACAGGCGCCACCTGCTGGGCAGAAAAGCACAGTGATATCAGAGGGTGTACCAATTTTCTAAGAAACACCCTCAGGGAAACCAGATACTGATTATTTCTTCCTTCTGGGACCTTAGCCCATTCTGGTCTGGGGAGGCCTGATTGGGGTAACCAAGGAAACCATGCCTAGACAACAGAAAACTACAACCTACACCAAGAAAAATGAGGTTATGGCCTGGTCAGGGAAACAAACTTGCACTTCAACTGTGATGCAGGAATTGAAACAGCTAATAATAACCAAATTCAAAAAGTTTAGGGAAGGCATGGCAAAAGAGATGAACCATATAATGAAAACACAGGATGTACATAAGGTAGAAATTGGAAGTTCAAAAAACCAACTGGCAGAATCTATGGACATGAAAGGCACAACACAAGAGATGAAAGACACACTGGAAACATACAACAGCAGATCTCAAGAGGCAGAAGAAAACACTCAGGAGCTGGAGAACAAGGCACTTGAAAGCCTACACACAAAAGAACAGATAGAGAAAAGAAAGGAAAAATATGAGCATCATCTCTGGGAACTTAAAGACAAAACGAAAAGCAAGAATTTACGTGTCATTGGTGTCCCAGAAGGAGAAGAGAAGGGAAAAGGGGCAGAAGCAACAATAGAGGAAATAATCAATGAAAATTTCCCATCTCTTGTGAAAGACATAAAATTACAGATCCAAGAAGCGCAGCATACCCCAAACAGAATAGATCTGAATAGGCCTACACCAAGACACTTAATAATCAGATTATCAAACATCAAAGATAAAGAGAGAATCCTGAAAGCAGCAAGAGAGAAATGATCTATCACATACAAAGGAAGCTTGATAAGACTATGTGTGGATTTCTCAATAGAAACCATGGAGGCAAGAAGGAAGTGGGGTGATATATTTAAGATACTGAAAGAGAAAAACCACAAACCAAGAATCCTATATCCAGCAAAACTATCCTTCAGATATGAGGGAAAGCTTAAAATATTCTCTGACAAACAGACAATGACCGAGTTTGTGAACAAGAAACCTGCTCTACAGGAAGCACTAAAGAAAGCACTGCAGACAGAAAGGAAAAGACAGGAGTGAGAAGTTTGGAAAACAATTTTGGGAGATAGTAGCACAGCAATGTAAGTACACTGAACAATGATGACTGTGAATATGGTTGAAAGAGGAAGGCTGGGATCATGTGGGACACCAGAACAAAAGACAAACAATAAAGACTGGGACTCTGTAACTCAGGGAAACCTAGGTTGCTCAACAATTGTAATAAAAGGTACAAATATGTTTTTACATGCGGTAGAACAAATGAATGTCAGCATTGCAAGGTGTTAAAAATAGGGTGGGATTGGGGGGAAAATACAATCAATGCAAATTAGAGGCCAGAATTAACAGAAACATTGTAATATGCTTCTTTTAATGTAACAAAAGCAATATACCAAATCTAAATGCTTATGGGGAGGGGGGTGGGGAATAGGGGAAGGGTATGGGACTCCAGGCATTGGCGATGTTGTCTGACTCTTTATTCTACTTTAGGTTAATGCTGTCTTTCCTTTTGTCACCTTCTAGCTATCAAGTTTTGTTTGTTTGTTTTTTTGTTTTTCTCTCTTTCTCTTGCCTTTTTCTTTTGCCTCTCTGCCTTCTTTGACTCTTCCTCCATCTTTGTGGAAGAAATGTCCTTATATAGAGAGTGGCGATGGTGCTCAATACATAAATACGTGACTATACGGGGAACCAACAATTGTTTACTTAGGATGGAATGTATAGTGTTTGAACAAAACCATCTTAAAAGAAACGGGTTGATGAAGAAACCTTGAGGGAACTATATTGAGTGAAATAAGACAGACACATAAAGGCAAATATTGCAGGGTCTCACTGATATGAACTAATTATAATATGCAAACTCATAGACATGAAATATAAGTTACCAGGATATAGAATGAGGCTAAAGAATGGGGAGCGGTTCCTTATTATGAACAGAATGTTCAACTAGGGTGTTCCAAATATTTGGAAATGGACCGGGGTGATGGTAGCATGTAATGAGAATAACTAACATTGCTAAAAGGTGTGTGAAGGTGGTGGAAAGGGTAAGCTCAGAGTCACACATGTCACCAGAAGGAAAGTTGGAGGTTAAAAGATGGGAACGTATAAAACAGTGAATCTTGTGGTGGACCACGTCCGTGATTAACTGCACAAATATTAGAAACCTCTCTCACGAACAAGAACAAATGTATGTCACTACTAGAGGTTAATAATAGAAAGGCATATGGGGAAAAAATATATACCAGTTGCAAGCTATATACTACAGTTAGTAGTATTTTAACATTCTTTCATCAACAGTAACAAATGTACTATACCAAAACTATGAATCAATAATGGAGGGGGGGGCCATGGTTAGGGGTATGGGAGGATGTGAGCTTCCTCTTTTTTGTCTTTGTTTCTTTTCTGGAGTAGTGAAAATGTTCTAAAAATTGAAAAAAAATAATTGTGTTGATGGATGCACAGCTGTATGGTGGTGCCATGGGCAACTGATTGTACACTTTGGATCTTTGGATAGTTGTATGGTATCTGAACAATCTCAAGAACAAAAAATAAAAATAAAAAAAAATACACTGCTGGCCAAAACACATATATGTGCAAAGACGCACACTACCATGGGCTACTAATTTCTGAAACTTAGATGGGAGGGAGGAAAAAACTCCACCATTTATTATCTTGTGGTTTTAAGTAAGTTACTTAATATATCTGAGCCTCAGTTTCCTCATCTATAAATTGGTGGATAATAGGGTTTATGTGAGGATTAAATAGGGTAACCAACTTTTTAGAGCACCAACCTGGGACACAGCCATGCTAGACCCCCCAATCAAATAATATATAATAAATAATGTAATATATAATAAATATCTATTATATAATAAATATTCAATATGATTTATTACTTTAACAAAAATATGAAAAACGTGTTTATGTGAAATTACATATCATTCTGTGTTATTGACTTTTCTGTTACATAAATGCTATTTCTTAAATGAAACAATAGGACTAATTGTGGCAGTTAGTAGTAATTAATAGAACTAACTAAACAAATTATATGTATGTGAAAAATAGAACAATATTTATGTTTCTTTCTGACCACTGATACAGGCAACTTATTTTCACTCTTTTTAAAACATTTTATTGGATATTTAAAATGTGTAGGCTATATTATTGTGAATTCTTAAGATACACAAAAATAAAACTTTTTAGGAGAACATTAATTAGTTGGACTAACCAAGCAAATATTATCTTAATATTTGCTTAATTAAAAACAGTAGGATATTTTCACTCTTTCTGTTTCTTTTTCCAGTAATAACTTCTCCAAACTGCCTCAGCCTTTAGGACACCCTACTTTTCTTTTATGTAATGGTAAAACTGAACAGTGAAACATAAAATTCATTTTGACTTGCAGCTCTGCTCTTATCAAGTTGGTGTGACCCTGCTTCCTAGTGTCAGCCCAATATAATGACATCAAGCTAAATATTCTCTCAATAAAAGCATCTGAGCATGGAATATTTAGGATTTTACTTCCTGTCAGCAGCAGGTTTTTAGACTTGTAGGAATTAATTTCCAGCTCTCCAAAAATGTCTATCCACTTTGTATCTAAAGGCTTGTTTTGGTAGATCTGCTGTTTGCTAATCAAGTCCTTTGCATCTATGAATTCATCATATAGCCATCCATGTCTAAAATGTACATCATTTTTTAACATTCTGAAACACATTAGATGCCATCCTAAGTTAGACCTCCCTTTCTCAAGGAAAATGGTTTTAAAGTGCAGGGGTACTTTGAACTTGTGAAACCAAACTTGGATTCCAAATAAGTTGCAGTGTAAAAAAAATTGAGAAGTCTTATTTAACTTGGATGTCTTTTTCTGGTGACATTTTATTGAGTTCTGAAATAGTCTTATTTCCAAAAATTGGGTCACTTTTCACTGTGTGAGTTTTTATCACAACCTACACATAACATCAAACCACTCAGCTGCAGTCAGTTCACTTTCTTTGGATTCCTATAGCTTCTTAAAACATCATCAGACTGTTTCAGAGAAAAGGCATAAATTTTTTTCTCCAGTCTTTTTCTCCATTATTATCCTCAATTTATTTCCAAACTGAGGATATTCTTCTTGTTTCACACTTTGAAAATATGAATTACAGCAGGTCAACATTTAACATCTTTTCTGTGGCCAGCATATGATAGCCACCTTGTAGGTACATCTACAAAGAAGCTATCTCCTTTCATTTCTGTAAAGTAAAAAATGTCCCTAAGAGCTTCTGAACATATTGAGCAAACTGACGAGTGACCAAAGATTTTCACTACAAAAGCCTCAATATCATAGGTAAGCAAGTCTTACCCCTTTTCAGTAAAGTCACATACGAGATGTGATGGGGATTTAGGAGCTAAGATATTTACATTTTCTTTGGTAAGAGTTTATGAACTGAATAGAATTTACTAAAATTTACATTTATACTCTTTGCCAAATATGCAGATAGATGAGCAAAGTCTAGTTTGTATGTGAACGAGAAATCAACAATCTTTTGTTTTATGTTTTCTGCAGTTTCATTAAGGTCTTCATAGAAATCAAGATAATGATTTAAAACTCCGTTTTTCAAGCCAAAGCACCTAAAAGTTAAGGGGGACATTTTCTGGTTGCTGTGATTTGAAACATCACTTGATATACAGTAGAGTGCATGATCACTAGTAAGCACTGACAAAATTGGCTCTACACTGTAAGAAGCCAACATATCTGTTACCAAAATTTTCCCTTTTGTTTGTCTACAGGACAATTGCAACTTCTGAATTAGGAAATGCAACTTTACTCAGTTACATGGAGCAATCAAGGGAACGGTATAATAGGTTTGTTTGTTCAATGTAGTATACCCAAGCTAACTCAGCAGTTGCTCTGTTCAAGTGAGAATTCGTGTATTTTGGGGCAATGAAAAAACTTTTGATTGATTTAGATACACTTGCCTGTCTCATCCCAGACTACAGATTCCGTCTTTATATATGCTTTCACATCTTCTCTACCATGCCTGATCCCAAACAGCATGCAATACGCTGTTTTGGTTATTTACCTCCCCAGCTCAGTTGTATGTGCCCTGTCATTTTTCATTAAAATAACACAATCATGCAACCACGCAGTCATTTTGACTTTTTTTTTTTTTTTTTTTTTTGTGATGTTTGAGTCATGGTCATGGTAGTTCTGGTATTGCAATTGCTCTCTTCATCACCATCTAAACTCTTAGAAAACATATTCTCTTAGTTTGTCAGAGCTACCATCACAAATACCACAAACTGTTTTTGTCTTAATGACAGGAATTTATTGGCTCACAGTTTTCAGGCTAAAAGAAGTCCAAAATAAAGAAACTGGCAAGTCTTGCTTTCTCCCCAAAGACTGTAGCATTCTGATGCTGGCTGCTAGCAATCCTGGCTTCCCCAATATGTGGCGATGTCCTCTCTTTTCTCACTTCTGTGACTTCCAGATTCTCTTTATAAGGCCTCCAGTAATCCAGAGTAAGGCCCACCTGCTTCAGATGGGCCACACCTTAACTAAAAACAACATCTTCAAAAGGTCCTATTTACAATGGGTTCACACCAACAGATTAAGAACATGTGTTTGTTGGAGGTACATAATTCATCCTACCACACATGGTCACAATACTCACAGTGTTAACACTATAACACTATTTCAACAGAAATCAAAACAGTTTATCTACAAGCAATCAAGGGTGGACTTTTAACACTTGGAGTGATGCAACAACAGATAATCCATATTGTGAACTGCAGAAAAAAAGCAAGTGGCTACAAAAGATGGATCATCTATGCCATATCCATTTGACACTAAAAACAATGTTTTCATCCTCTATTCTTAGGAGTTTTGTGCTTTCCCTTCAATCTCTAAATAGGCAAGGAGCATAGTAGACCATTCTGGACAGAAGGACCAGGATATGCAAAGGCCCTGGAATGACAGGTATATGGTGTAAAAGCATTCTTTCATATTGTTTTTCAGAACTTTTATAGAGTTGTCTTTTAAATTTAGGTTCTTAATCCACTTGAAATGAATTTTTGTGTATAATGTGAGATATGGGTATATTTTCATTCCTCCCCCTCCCCATATAGATAACTAATTATCCCAGAACCATCTATTAAAAACCGTATCCTTTTTTTTCTGATCTGCTATGCCAACTGTATTATCCAATAAGTTTCAATATTTGTGTAGGTCTCTTTCTACATTCCCTTGTTCTATTCCACTGATAGCACACTGCCCTTAATTACTGAAGCTGTACTATCACTCTTAATATCTGGTAGGTATATCTCTTTACCTTGCAGTTTTTTTTTCAAGATTGTCTTGTTATCCTTGGCCTTTTGCTCCCTCATAGACATTTTAGAATTAGCTTTTCAGATTCTGAAAAACATTCTATTAGGATTTTTGTTGAAACTGCCTTGAATATATACATCAGTCTGGATGGGGGGTATGCAGAACTGACATCCTGACGATGTTGTCTTCTAATCCAGGAACATGGTGTATGTCCTTTTCTACATAGAAAAATTTGTCATTTGTGAATAAATGGCAGTTTTATTTACATATTTCCAATCTTTATCCTTTATTTCTTTTTTGCCTTACTGTGCTAGCTTTGGGTTCTCGAACAATGATTAATGGAAGTGGTACTAGATAACGTTTGTCTTGTGATCAATCTTGAGGAGCATGTTACATTGTTTCAGAAGTATGTTATTTGTGGCAGGTTTATTTTTGTTATAAAAGGAAATTTCCTTCTCTTTCTAGTTAGTAATAGTTAATAGCTATGTTTTTTAAAGTTATGAATAGGTGTAGAATTTTAGCCAAGTAACTTTTTCTATGTTAATGTGTTAATGTAGTGAATTACATCAATCAATTTTCAAATGTAGAATCAGTGTTGCATTCCTGGAACGAATACACTTGATCATAATATACTGTCCATTTTATACAGTGCTGGATTCAGTTTGCTAATATTTTGGTTAGGATTTTTAAATCCATGTTCATTATTTGAGAGTGACATGTAATTTTCCTTTTTTGTACGCTATCTGTTAGATTTAAGTACCGTGATTATACCAGTTTCTTATAATGAATCGGAGACTGGTCTCTCACAGTTTTCTGGACTAGTTCTTTTAAAACTAGAATTATCTGTGTTTTGATTGCTGGGTAGAATTAACCTATAAAACCATCTAAGCCTGTTTTCTTAGACTTTTAACCACTCATTCAGATTTTTAATTGAAAAATTTTTGAGACAATTGTAGCTGCACAAGCAGTTGTAAAAAATAATACAAAGAGATCCCATGTATCCTTTACCTGGTTTCACTCAATGGAGGAAAAATGATAGTTGCATACTACAGTATAATATCACAATCATTTGTGTGTGTGTGTGTGTGTGTGTAGTTCCTACAGTTTTATCACGTGTAGGTTGTGAATACACCACCACAGTCAAGGAACAGAACAGTTCCATCACCACAAGGATCCCCTGTGTTGTCCTTTTATAGCAACATCCACCTCTCTTCCACCCCCTCTCCTCTGTCCTTAACCCTTGGCAGTGACTAAATCATGCTCCATTTCTATATTTTTTTTCATTACAAGAATGTTATATAAATGGAATTACACAGTATGTAACCTTTTGGGATTGTTGTGTTTGTTTTTTCCCCACACAACATAATTCCCTGGAGAATCATCCAAGTTGCTGTGTGCTTCAATAGTTCATTCCTTTTTAATGTTGAGTAGTATTCCGTGATATGTAGACTCAAAGGTTTCTTTAATTGTGCATATGCTGAAGGATATTTGGGGCTAATACAAATAAAGTTGCTATGTTCACTCATGTACAAGTTTTTATGTGAACATAAGTATTCTATTTCTGAGTAGTTCTGTTGCTGGGTACTTGGATGTTTAATTTTTTGAGAAACTGCCAAAGTGTTTTCCAGCCTGGCTGTACAATTTTACATTCCCACCAGTAATGTATGAATGATCCAGTTTCTCTGCACACTTACCAGCATTTGGGGTTGTCACTATTTTAGCCATTCTGATAGATGTATAGTAATATCATATTGTGGCATTAATTTGCATTCCCTGATGACTAATGATGTTGAACATCTTTTTCATGTGCTTATTTGCTATTGGAATAAGCTCTTCAGTGAAATGTCTCTTCATGTCTTTTGTGCATTTTCTTATTGGATTGTTTTGTTGTTTTACTGTTGAATTTTGAGAGTTCTTTATATCTTCTAGAAATTAGTCTTTGTCAGATACGTGGTTTGAAAATATCTTTTTCCAGTCTGTAGCTTGTCTTTTTCATCGTCTTCACATGGTCTTCCACAAAGCAAAAGTTTTTAATTTTGATGATCAATCATTCCTTTTATAGATCATGCTTTTGATGACAAGTCTAAGAACTCTTTGCCTAACCTCTAAATGCTGAAGATTTGCTTCTTTGCTTTTTTTGAAGTTTTATAGTTTTACATTTTACATTAAGTCTATGATCCATTTTGAGTTTTTAATAAGGTATAAGGTTGAGGCTGACCTTTTTTTTTTAACCTAAGGATGTCCAATTGCTCCAGCACCATTTGTTCACAATGATATCCTTCACTGAATTACTTTTGCACCTTTGTCAAAAACCATTTGAGCATATTTGTGGAGATTTCTGGGTTCTATGTTCTATTTACCTTTCCCTTTGCTGTTATCATATTTTCTGTATTACTGATCACTGTAGCTACACAGTAAGATTTAATACTGGGTAGAGTAATCCCTCCCATTTTATTCTTCTTTTCAAGATTTTAAGCTTGTTCAGGTTAGCTATTCTAGGCCTTGCTAATCTAGATTTTCCATACAAATTTTAGAATATGCTTGTCTATATCTACAAAAATACCTTACTGGTATTTTGATAGAATTTCATTAAAAATATAAATCAATTTGGGGAGAATTGATCTTTACTACAGAAAATCTTCTAATCAGTGAACACAGTACATTTCTACATTTCTTTAGGGTTTTGATTTCTTTCATCAGTATTTTGTAGTTGTCAGCACACAGATCCTATACCATAAAACTTTTTAAGTATACGTAAGCACTTCATTTTCTTTGTAGTGATTATAAATGGTATTGCATTTTTAATTTCAGTTTCTGCATGTTCATTGCTAGTATATAGAAATGCAATTGATTCTTGTGTTGCCCTTATATCCTATTGCCTTGTTAACTTTACTACTGTTCTAAGACTTGTTTTGTTCCTTCCTTAGGTTTTCCTACATAATCATATTTTCTGCAAACAGAGACAGTTTTATTTCTTCCTTTGCAATCTAATGCCTTTTTTTCCTGCCTTATCACAGTATCTAGAACTTCTATACTATGTTGAATAGTAGTGGTGAGAGGGGACATCCTTGCCTTGTTACTGATCATAAGGGGAAAGCATTCAGCAGTTTACTATTAAATCTGATGTTGGCTGTAGGCTTTCTGTAGATGCTATTTATCAAATTGACAAAAATCCCCCTCTATTTCTAACTTGCTGAAAGCTTTTATCATGAGTGGGTGTTAGAGTTTGTCAAATGCTTTTTCTCTGTCAATTGATATGGTTATATGATTTTTTCTTCTTTTTTTGCTATGGTGGTGTGCTGGTTTGAAGCTGTTGTGCACCCCAGAAAAAGCCATGTTCTTTTAATCCATTCCTGTGGGTGCAGACTTGTTGTGGGTGGGACATTTTGGTTAGGTTATTTCAATTGAGATGTAACCTATCCCATTCAAGGTTAGTCTTAATCCTTTTAGTGGACTCCTTTTTGAGAGGATAAAAGACAGAATAAGCCCAGAGAGCACATAGAGAAAAAAGACCTGGAGGAGCTGAGAGAGAAGCACCTGTAGAGAGCTCACAGAGAGAGAAAAGCCCCAGAGATGCTCAGAGGGGTCCCACAGACGCACAGAGAGGAGGCCACTGGAACCAGGAGCTGAAAGCAACAAAACCGGGGAGCAAAGGACCAACAGATACCAGCCATGTGCCTTCCCATGTGACAGAGGAACCCTGGTGCCAGCAGCCTTTCTTCAGAGGTATCTTCCTCTTGATGCCTTAATTTGAACATTTTCATGGCCTTAGAACTCTAAATTTGTAAGCTAATAAATCCCCATTGTTAAAAGCCAGTCCATTTCTGGTATATTGCATTCTGGCACCTTTAGCAAAATGAAACAGGTAGATTACATTGATTTTCAAATGCTGAACTAGCTTTACATAACTGGAATCAATCTCACTTGCTTATGATATATAATTATTTTTACTCATGTTTGGATTTGGTTTGCTAGTTTTTTGTTGAGGATATCTTCATCTAAGTTTATGAGAGATATTGGTCTGTATCTTTCTCTTTTTGCACTTTTTGTCTTGTTTTGGTATTAGAGTAATATTGATCTCATAAAATGATTTGGGAAGTGTTCCCTTCTCTCCTAATTTCTGGAGCAGATTGAGTTAAATTGGTCTTAATTATTCTGTAAATGTTTAGCGGAATTCTCCTGTCAAACCGTCTGGGCTTGGAGATTATTTTTCCAAGAATTTTTAAATTACAAATTTAATTTTTTAAATGGTTAAGACACTTCAAATGATCTATTTCATCTTGGTTCAGTTTTGGCAATATGTGGTTTTTCAAAGAATTCATCCATTTTTCCTAAGTTATTGAACTTTTAGCATAAAGTTGTTTTTAGTGTTCCCTTATTATTCTTTTAATGGCTAAAGGGTGTAGTGATATCCCCTATTTCATTCCTGATATTAGTGATTTGTGTCTTCCCTCTTTTTATTTTTATCAGTTTTCCTAAAGGTTTTTCAATGTCATTGACTTTTTTCCTGAGAATCAACTTTTGTTTCATTGATTTCTCTATTTCTTTCCAATTTTCAATTTCATTAATTTCTGCTCTTTATTATTTCTTTCATTCTGCTTGCTTTGAGTTTATTTTGCTTTCCATTTTATAGTTTCTTAAGATAGGAATTCAGATCACTGGTTTGAGAATTTTCCTCATTTATAATGTGTGCCGGTTTGGATATATTATGTCCCCCAGAAAACCCATATTCTTTAATGCAGTCTTGTGGGGTGGAACATTTTGATTGCTTCCATGGAGATGTGACTCACCCAACTGTGGGTGACACCTTTGATTGAATTATTTCCATGGAGGTATGGCCCTGCCCATTCTGGGTGGGTCTTGATTAGTTCACTGGAGCACTTAAGAGAGAAGCTAAGAGCTGACATAGACCCAGATGCTTGCTGATGCAGAGAGATGCCTGGAGATGTGGACAGAAGGACATTTGGAGATGCTAAGCTAAGAGATGAAGCCCCAGAGAAGCTAAGAGAGGACTCCCAGACACTTAGAGAGAAAGCTACTGGAATCAGAAGCTGAAAGCAACGCAACCCAGGAGCAAAGGACCAGCAGACACCAGCCACAGAACTTCCCAGCTAAGAGAGGTGTTCCAGATGCCATCAGCTATTCTTCAGTGAAGGTATCCTCTTGATGCCTTAATTTGGACACTTTTGTGGCCTTAGGACTGTAAATTTGTAACCAAATAAACCCCCTTTATAAAAGTCAATCCATTTCTGGTATTTTGCATAATGGCAGCATGCTGGCTTGAATATATTATGTCTCCCTAAACACCATTATCACTGATGCAGTCTTGTGTGGGGGACCTATTAGTGTTGATTAGATTGTAAGTCTTTGAGTGTTTCTATGGAGATGTGACCCACCCAACCATAGGTGATAACTCTGATTAGATAATTTCCATGAAGGTGTGTCCCCACCCATTCAGCATGGGCATTGGTTAGTTCACTAGAGCCCTATATAAACTCAGACAGAAGGAGTGAGCTTGCCACAGCCAAGAGGGACACTTTGAAGAATGCACAGGAGTGAGGAGAGGAGCTTCAGCTTATAGAGATATTTTGGAGACAGCCTTTGAAGGCAGATTTTTGCTCTAGAGAAGCTAAGAGAGGAAAAACACCCCAAGAGCAACTGAGAGTGACATTTTGAAGAGAAACTGAAGCCTAGGGAGGAATGTCCTGGGAGAAAGCCATTTTGAAATCAGAACTTGGAGCAGATGCCTGCTACATGCCTTCCCAGCTAACAGAGGTTTTCCAGATGCCATTGGCCATCCTCCAGTGAAGGTACCCCCTTACCTTGGACACTTTATGGCATTAAGACTGTAACTGTGTAACCAAATAAACCCCCTTTATAAAAGCCAATCCATTTTTGGTGTTTTGCATCCCAGCAGCATTAGCAAACTAGAACATAATGTAAGCATTTAGTTCTATAAATTTCCCTGTCAGCACTGCTTTAGTTCTATATCTATTTTTTATTTCCTTTGAGATTTCCTCTTTGACCCATGGATTATTTAGCAGTGTGTTGTTTGGTTTCCACATGTTTAGAGATTTTCCTGTTATCTTTTCGTTTTTATTTCTAGTTTGATTCCTGTGCTAGTTTGGATCTGTTATGTCCCCCCAGAAAAACCACGTTCTTTAATGCAATCTTGTGGGGGCAAACTTGTTAGTCTTTTGATTAGGGTGGGACTTTTTGATTTCCATGGAGATGTGACCCACCCAACTGTGGGTGAGACTTCTGATTAGATTATTTCCATGGAGATGTGGCCCTGCCCAATGAGGGTGGGTCTTAATTAGATCACTGGAGTCCTTTAAGAGAGCTCATAGGGAGAAGGATCTCAGAAGAGAGAAGCTGAGAGAGACATTTTGGAGAGAAGCTAAATTATGTAATCCAGAGTTTGCCCCTGGGAGAAGCTAAGAGTCAACACAGACCCAGATGCTTGGGGATGCAGACAGAAAGACATTTGGAGATGCTTAGCTAAGAGATGAAGCAGAGTTTGCCCCGGAGAAGCTAAGTGAGAACCCACAGATGCTTAAAAAGAAGGCCACTGGAATCAGAAGCTGAAAGCAATGCAATCTGGGTGCAAAGGGTCAGCAGATGCCAGCCATATGCATTCCCAGCTGACAGAGGTGTTCCGAACATCATCGACCTTTCTTCAGTGATGGCATCCTCTTGCTGATGCCTTAGTTTGGATACTTTTATGGTCTTAGAACTCTAAATTTGTAAACTAATAAATACCCTTTATAAAACCAATCCATTTCTGGTATTTTGCATAATGGCAGCATTAGCAAACCAAACAATTCCATTATGAGCAGAGAACACATTCTGCATTATTTTAACTCTTTCAAATGTGTTATTTGTTTTATGATCCATACATGGTCAGTCTAGAAGAATGGTTCATTTTGGTGTGGAAAAATATGGTTATTCTGCTCACTTTGGGTGGAGAGTTATTTATATGTCAATTATCCTGTTGATTGTGCTAATCAGATACTATATCCTTGTTGATTTTCTGAGCAGTAGTTCTACCAGTTGCTGAGAGAAGAGTGGTGAAGTCCCCAATTATAATTGTGGGTTTGCCTATTTCTCCTTTCAGCTCTTTCCGTTTTTGCTTCATGTACTTTGAGGCCCTGTCATCTGATGCATATTCTTTAGGATTGTTATGCTTTCTGGTGGAGTGATCCTTCTATTTTCAACCTACCTATGTCACTGAATTTGAATGAGTTTCTTGTACACAACATATAGTTGGGTCATATTTATCTACTCTGCTTATGTCTTTTAATCAGTGCATTTATAACATCTCTTTTTTCTGTGTTTTGTTTTGGTTTTGTTTGTTTGTTTTTTTGCCTTCCTGTGGGTTACTTGGCAATTTTTTAGGATTCCATTTTGACTTATTTGTAGTATTTTGAGTGTATCTTTTTGTGTAGTTTTCATGGTGGCTGCTCTGGATATTACAATAAAAATACATGTCTTATTCATGAATGGACATTTGCAAACTGGTGTTCACGAAGACAGTAATCATGATTTGCAATCGGTGGAGGTGACCTAAGGGTACACAGACTGAAGAACAGAATGGTGAACTGTGATGTATGCATACAATGGAACATTGAGCAATGATGAGAAGGAGTGAAGCTGTGAGACACACAATGAGGTGAATGGATCCTGTACACAGTATTTGCCAGAAATAAAGGCAAACACTATAATGCCTCACCAATATGGACTAACTACAATGTGTAAACTCAGAATTGAATCTTAGAACATAGCCTAACATGGACACGATTATTGTAATAGTCCCTGGATTGTAAGCTCTTACAGCAGTCAACTCTATTCCTGAATTGTAATGCCTGCCTCTAAACTTTGAGATGCTGATCCCTTAGTGTATAACCTGATTGGTCTCTGGAACAATGCATATCTCTGAGATACCTGAAACTCAGAGCTGGAGCTCGGCAGATATGAATATCAGTATTAATGCATACAGCAACTGTTAAAAAAAAAGCTGAAAAAGAGCCCAGACTTCAATTAGTGATATGAATGAAGCAGATCTGGTTAAGACTAGGGCAAACCAGGCCAAAGGGTAAAGGTCGAAAATGACTGTGTTTTAGAACTTCAAATTCCATATGAAACCAAGGGAAAATATGTCTATTTGGTGCAGGATCTATATTTTCTAAACAGTATAATTCTACAGTCGGTTTGTTTAGACACCGCGATTGCATGGAGCTTTGAATAGGAAGTGAGATACGGTAGGTTAGTATAGGTTAGAGTGAAATAGTGACACATCCCACAGTAATTTGGACAGAGAATAAAAAATATATTTACAGCCTCCAACCCCCGCCCCAAGGAGCTGGGGGAAGGTGCAGAAGTGTTGGACTTCCTTGCCTGGACTGGTGTTGATGTTGTCACAAACATTGGGACTGGCGGTTTGATGTGATGAGCCCTCAGTTGTGGGACTTGCCCTTATGAAGCTTGTTACTGCAAAGGAGAGGCTAAACTTGCATATAATTGTGCCTAAGAGTCTCCCCCTGAGTACCTCTTTGTTGCTCAGATGTGGCCCTCTCTCTCTCTAACTGAGCCACCTCAGCAGGTGAACTCACTGCCCTCCCCCCTACGTGGGACCTGACTCCCAGGGGTATAAATCTCCCTGGCAATGCAGGATATGACTCCTGGGGATGAATCTGGACCCAGCATCGTGGGATTGAGAATATCTTCTTGACAAAAAGGGGGATGCAAAATGAGATGAAATAGTTTCAGTGGCTGAGAGATTTCAAATGGAGTCGAGAGGTCACTCTGGTGGACATACTTATGCACTATATAGACAACACCTCTTAGGTTTTAATGTATTGGAATAGCTAGAAGTAAATACCTGAAACTACCAAACCCCAACCCAGCAGTCTGGACTCCTGAAGACAATTATATAATAATGTAGATTACAAGGGGTGAAAGTGTGATTGTGAAAACCTTGTGGATCACACTTCCTTTATCTAGTGTATGAATGGATGAGTAGAAAAATGGGGGATAAAAACTAAATGACAAACAGGGCGGGATGGGGGGGATGGTTTGGGTGTTCTTTTTTCACTTTTATTTTTTACTCTTATTCTGATTCCTTCTGATGTAAGGAAAATGTTCAGAAAGAGATTGTGGTGATGAACGCATAACTATATGATCATAATGTGAGCAGTTGATTGTATACCATGGATGATTGTATGGTATGTGAATATATTTCAATAAAACTGAATTTAAAAAAAAAGTACTCTAAAAAGGAAAAAAAATACATCTTATCACAGTATACTGGTATCAATAAAGCACTTCAAATATAAATCCTTATTTCCATTTTGGTTCCTAATTTCCGACTTTTAATTTCCGACTTTTAAATGTCATTGTCTAGAGTTCAGAGGATATTATAATTTTTATTTCAATCATCAAATATGATTTATAAACTTCTTGAGGCTAGTGTTCTGGTTTGCTAATGCTTCCATTATGCAAAATACCATAAATGGATTGGCTTTTATAAAGGCGGTTTATTTGGTTACAAATTTACAGTCTGAAGGCCATAAAAATGTCCCAATTAAGACATCAACATGAGTGTGCCTTCAAAGGAAGGCCAATGACGTCTGGAAAACCTCTGTTAGCTGGGAAGACATGTGGCTGTTGTCTGCTGATCCCTGGTTGTGTTCCAGCTCCTCTCTCAGCTCCTCTCTTAGCTAGCATAAGTCTGCTTTCAATGGCCGTCTTCAAAATATCTCTCAGTTGCTCTCTGAAATGTCACTTACAGCTGCTCTGAGGGCCTTCTGTCTGAGCTCTTATAGGGCTCAGGTAAACTAATCAAGACCAACACTGAATGGGTGGGGCCACACTCCCATGGATATAATCTAATCAAAAGGTATTACCCACAGGTGGGTGGGTCACATCTCCATGGAAATAACCTAATCCAAAGATTCCAACCTAAACAACACTAATACGTCACCCCCCACAAAACTGCATTTAAGAACATGGTGTTTTGGGGGACATAATACATACAAACTGGCATAGATAGTCTATTGCATATATTCATATTTATGCTCTTTCCATTGTTCTTCTTCCTTCCTGATACTCCAAGACACCTTCTGTTACCATTTCCTGTTTTTTGAAGAACTTCCTTTGGACAATCTTTAAAGGTGGTCTGCTGGCAACATCTTTTATTTTATCCCCTCTGAGAATGCATTTATCTCCCTTTCATTCTTGAAAGATAGTTTCACCAGACAGAGAATTCACAGTTCCCTTCAGCACTTGAAAAATGTTGTGTCTTTTCCTCCCGGCCTCTGTATTTTCTTATGAAAAATTTGCTGTCATTTGAATTAGTGTTCCCTTATAGGTAATGTATCATCTTTCTCTGGCTTTTTTCAAGATTTTTCCTTTGTTTTTAGTTTTTGGAAGTTTGATTATGATATGTGTTGGAGTAGACTTCTTTAAGTTTATCCTGTTTGGGGTTCACTCATTCTTTTAGATCTTTAGGTTTGTGTCTTTCACCAAATTTGGGAAGTTTTCAGCTGTTATTTCTTTGAATACCCTTTCAGTCCCAATTTCTTTCTCCTATTCTCTGGAACACTGATGATATAATATTGGATCTTTAGTATTGTTCCCTAAGTCCCAGAGACTTGTTTTTTTTTTTTTTTCCCAGTCTGTTTTATCTCTCATACTCTTTTTCCATATAAAAAGTAACTTTTGGCTGTGGAGGCGGGGAAAGATGGTGGATTGGTGAGCTGTATGTTTTAGTTACTCCTCCAGGAAAGTAGGTAGAAAGCCAGGAACTGTGTGGACTGGACACCACAGAGCAATCTGACTTTGGGCATACTTCATACAACACTCATGAACACTTTGAACTGCTGAGATCAGCGAAATCTGTAAGTTTTTGCAGCCAGGGGACCCGCGCCCCTCCCTGCCAGGCTCAGTCCTGTGGGAGGAGGGACCGTCAGCACTGGGAAGGAGAAGGGAGAACTACAGTGGCAGCTCTTATCAGAAACTCATTCTACTGATCCAAACTCCAACCATAGATAGACTGAGACCAAACACCAGAGAATCTGAGAGCAGCCAGCCCAGCAGAGAGGAGACAGGCATAGCAAAAAGCAGCAAGAAAAACTCCAAAATAAAAGCGGAGGATTTTTGGACTTCTGGTGAACATAGAAAGGGGAAGGGCAGAGCTCAGGCCCTGAGGCTCATATGCAAATCCCAACAAAAAACTGATCTCTTTGGCTCCTGGATCTTTCCTTAATGGCCCTAATTGCTTTGTCTCTTAGTATTTCAATAACCCATTAGATCTGCGAGGAGGGCTTTTGTTTTTTTATCTTTTTTTTTTTCTGTTTCTAAAACAATTACTCTAAGAAGCCCAATACAGAAAGCCTCAAAGACTTGCAATTTGGGCAGGTCAAGACAAGAGCAGAACTAAGAGAGCTCTGAGACAAAAGGCAATAATCCAGTGGCTGAGAAAATTCACTAAACACCACAACTTCCCAAGAAAAGGGAGGTGTCTGCTTACAGCCATCATCCTGGTGGACAGGAAACACTCCTGCCCATTGCCAGCCCCATAGCCCAGAGCTGCCTCAGACAACCCAGTGTGACGGAAGTGCTTCAAATAACATGCACACACCACAAAACTGGGCATGGACATTAGCCTTCCCTGCAACCTCAGCTGGTTGTCCCAGAGTTGGGAAGGTGGAGCAGTGTAAATTAACAAAGCCCCATTCAGCCATCATTTCAGCAGACTGGGAGCTTCCTTACACAGCCCAGCAGCCCAGAACCACCCTGGTGGGAAGGCACTCACCTGTGACATTGCACAGTCATCCCTCAACAGAGGACCAGGGGGTGCACGGCTAGAAAGAGGGACCCACTCGCAAGTCTCAGGAGCCATACCCCAATACCAAGGACTTGTGGGTCAGGGGCAGAGACAAACTGTGGCAGGACTGAATTGAAGGATTAGACTACTGCAGCAGCTTTAAAACTCCAGGAACACCAGGGAGATTTGATTGTTAGAGCCACGCCCCCTCCCTGACCGCCCAGACACACATCCCATATACAGGGCGGGCAACACCAACTACACACGCAAGCTTGGTACAGCAATTGGACCCCACAAGACTCACTCCCCCACTCACCACAAAGGCAAAGCAGGGGAGAACTGGCTTGTGGAGAACAGGTGGCTCGTGGATGCCACCTGCTGGTTAGTTAGAGAAAGTGTACTCCATGAAGCTGTAGATCTGATAAATTAGAGATAAGAACTTCAATTGGTCTACAAATCCTAAAAGAACCCTATCAAGTTAAGCAAATGCCAAGAGGCCAAAAACAACAGAAAATTATAAACCATATGAAAAAAACAGACGATATGGATAACCCAAGCCCAAGCACCCAAAGCAAAATATCAGAAGAGACACAGTACCTAGAGCAACTAATCAAAGAACTAAAGATGAACAATGAGACCATAGTATGGGATACAAAGGATATCAAGAAGACCCTAGAAGAGCATAAAGAAGACATTGCAAGACTAAATAAAAAAAATAGATGATCTTATGGAAATTAAAGAAACTGTTGACCAAATTAAAAAGATTCTGGATAATCACAGAACAAGACTAGAGAAAGTTGAACAACGAATCAGTGACCTGGAAGATGACAGAATGGAAAATTAAAGCACAAAAGAAAGAATGGGGAAAAAAACTGAAAAAATTGAAATGGACCCCAGGGATATGATAGATAATATAAAACATCCAAATATAAGACTCATTGGTATTCCAGAAGGGGAAGAAAGGGTAAAGGTCTAGGAAGAGTATTCAAAGAAATTGTTGGGGAAAACCTCCCAAATCTTCTAAACAACATAAATACACAAATCATAAATGCCCAGCGAACTCCAAATAGAATAAATCCAAATAAAACCACTCTGAGACATATTCTGATCACACTGTCAAACACGGAAGAGAAGGAGCAAGTTCTGAAAGCAGCAAGAGAAAAGCAACTCACCACATACAAAGGAAACAGCATAAGACTAAGTAGTGACTACTCAGCAGCCACCATGGAGGTGAGAAAGCAGTGGCATGATATATTTAAAATTCTGAGTGAGAAAAATTTCCAACCAAGAATACTTTATCCAGCAAAGCTCTCCTTCAAATTTGAGGGAGAGCTTAAATTTTTCACAGACAAACAAATACTGAGAGAATTTGCTAACAAGAGACCTGCCCTACTGGAGATACTAAAGGGAGCCCTACAGACAGAGAAACAAAGAAAGGAGAGAGAGACTTGGAGAAAGGTTCAGTACTAAAGAGATTCGGTATGGGTACCTTAAAGGATATTAATAGAGAGAGGGGAAAAATATATATGACAAACATAAACCAAAGGATAAGATGGCTGATTCAAGAAATGCTTTCACGGTTATAACGTTGAATGTAAATGGATTAAACTCCCCAATTAAAAGATAAAGATTCACAGAACAGATTAAAAAAAATGAACCATCAATATGTTGCATACAAGAGACTCATCTTAGACACAGGGACACAAAGAAATTGAAAGTGAAACAGTGGAAAAAAATATTTCATGCAAGCCACAGCCAAAAGAAAGCAGGTGTAGCAATATTAGTCTCAGATAAAAAAGACTTTAAATGCAGGGATGTTTTGAGAGACAAAGAAGGCCACTACATACTAATAAAAGGGGCAATTCAACAAGAAGAAATAACAATCATAAATGTTTATGCACCCGATCAAGGTGCCACAAAATACATGAGAGAAACACTGGTAAAACTAAAGGAAGCAATTGATGTTTTCACAATAATTGTGGGAGACTTCAACACATCACTCTCTCCTGTAGATAGATCAACCAGACAGAAGACCAGTAAGGAAATCGAAAACCTAAACAATCTGATAAATGAATTAGATTTAACAGACATATATAGGACATTACATCCCAAATCACCAGGATACACATACTTCTCTAGTGCTCACAGACCTTTCTCCAGAATAGATCATATGCTGGGACATAAAACAAGGCTCAATAAATTTAAAAAGATTGAAATTATTCAAAGCACATTCTCTGACCACAATGGAATACAATAAAGTCAATAACCATCAGAGACTTAGAAACTTCACAAATACCTGGAGGTTAAACAACACACTCCTAAACAATCAGTGGGTTAAAGAAGAAATAGCAAGAGAAATTGCTAAATATAGAGAGTCGAATGAAAATGAGAACACAACACACCAAAACCTATGGGATTCAGCAAAAGCATTCCTGAGGGGGAAATTTATACCACTAAACACATATATTAAAAAGGAAGAAAGAGCCAAAATCAAAGAACTAGTGGATCAACTGAAGAAGCTAGAAAATGAACAGCAAACCAATCCTAAACCAAGTAGAAGAAAAAGAAATAACAAGGATTAAAGCAGAAATAAATGACATAGAGAACAAAAAAACAATAGAGAGGATAAATATCACCAAAAGTTGGTTCTTTGAGAAGATCAAGATTGACAAGCCCCTAGCTAGACTGACAAAATCAAAAAGACCCATATAAACAAAATAATGAATGAAAAAGGTGACATAACTGCAGATCCTGAAGAAATTAAAAAAAAAATTATAAGAGGATACTATGAACAACTGTATGGCAACAAACTGGATAATGTAGAGGAAATGGACAATTTCCTGGAAACATATGAACAACCTAGACTGACCAGAGAAGAAATAGAAGACCTCAACCAACCCATCACAAGCAAAGAGATCCAATCAGTCATCAAAAATCTTCCCACAAATAAATGCCCAGGGCCAGATGGCTTCACAGGGGAATTCTACCAAACTTTCCAGAAAGAACTGACACCAATCTTACTCAAACTCTTCCAAAACATTGAAGAAAATGGAACACTACCTAACTCATTTTATGAAGCTAACATCAACCTAATACCAAAACCAGGCAAAGATGCTACAAAAAAGGAAAACTACCGGCCAATCTCCCTAATGAATATAGATGCAAAAATCCTCAACAAAATACTTGCAAATTGAATCCAAAGACACATTAAAAAAACATACACCATGACCAAGTGGGGTTCATTCCAGGCATGCAAGGATGGTTCAACATAAGAAAATGAATCAATGTATTACAACACATTAACAATTCGAAACGGAAAAATCAAATGATCATCTCAATAGATGCTGAAAAAGCATTTGACAAAATCCAACATCCCTTTTTGATAAAAACACTTCAAAAGGTAGGAATTGAAGGAAACTTCCTCAATATGATAAAGAGCATCTAGGAAAAACCCACAGCCAGCATAGTACTCAATGGTGAGAGACTGAAAGCCTTCCCTCTAAAATCAGGAACAAGACAACGATGCCCGCTATCACCACTGTTATTCAACACTGTGCTGGAAGTGCTAGCCAGGGCAATCTGGCAAGACAAAGAAATAAAAGGCATCCAAATTGGAAAAGAAGAAGTAAAACTGTCATTGTTTGCAGATGATATGATCTTATATCTGGGAAACCCTGAGAAATTGACGATACAGCTACTAGAGCTAATAAACAAATTTAGCAAAGTAGAGGGATACAAGATTAATGCACATAAATCAGTAATGTTTCTATATGCTAGAAATGAACAAACTGAAGAGACACTCAAGAAGAAGATACCATTTTCAATAGCAACTAAAAAAATCAAGTACCTAGGAATAAACTTAACCAAAGATGTAAAAGACCTATACAAAGAAAACTACATAACTCTACTAAAAGAAATAGAAGGGGACCTTCAAAGATGGAAAAATATTCCATGTTCATGGATAGGAAAGCTAAATGTCATTAAGATGTCAGTTCTACCCAAACTCATCTACAGATTCAATGCAATCCCAATCAAAATTCCAATAACCTACTTTGCAGACTTGGAAAAGCTTGTTATCAAATTTATTTGGAAAGGGAAGATGCGTCGAATTGCTAAAGACACTCTAAAAAAGAAAAACGAAGTGGGAGGACTTACACTCCCTGACTTCGAAGCTTATTATAAAGCCACAGTTGCCAAAACAGCATGGTACTGGCACAAAGATAGACATATAGATCAATGGAATCAAATTGAGAATTCAGAGATAGACCCCCAGATCTATGGCCGACTGATCTTTGATAAGGCCCCCAAAGTCACTGAACTGGGTCATAATGGTTTTTTCAACAAATGGGGCTGGGAGAGTTGGATATCCATATCCAAAAGAATGAAAGAGGACCCCTACCTCACCCCCTACACAAAAATTAACTCAAAATGGACCAAAGATCTCAATATAAAAGAAAGTACCATAAAACTCCTAGAAGATAATGTAGGAAAACATGCTTCAAGACCTTGTACTAGGTGGACACTTCCTAGACTTTACACCCAAAGCACAAGCAACAAAAGAAAAAATAGATAAATGGGAACTCCTCAAGCTTAGAAGTTTCTGTACCTCAAAGGAATTTCTCAAAAAGGTAAAGAGGCAGCCAACTCAATGGGAAAAAATTTTTGGAAACCATGTATCTGACAAAAGACTGATATCTTGCATATATAAAGAAATCCTACAACTCAATAACAAGAGTACAGACAGCCCAATTATAAAATGGGCAAAAGATATGAAAAGACAGTTCTCTGAAGAGGAAATACAAATGGCCAAGAAACACATGAAAAAATGTTCAGCTTCACTAGCTATTAGAGAGATGCAAATTAAGACCACAATGAGATACCGTCTCACACCGATTAGAATGGCTGCCGTTAAACAAACAGGAAACTATAAATGCTGGAGGGGATGTGGAGAAATTGGAACTCTTATTCATTGTTGGTGGGACTGTATAATGGTTCAGCCACTCTGGAAGTCAGTCTGGCAGTTCCTTAGAAAACTAGATACAGAGTTACCGTTCGATCCAGCAATTGCACTTCTCGGTATATACCTGCAAGATCGGAAAGCAGTAACACGAACAGATATCTGCACGCCAATGTTCATAGCCGCATTATTCACAATTGCCAAGAGATGGAAACAACCCAAATGTCCTTCAACAGATGAGTGGATAAAGAAAATGTGGTATATACACACGATGGAATACTACGCGGCAGTAAGAAGGAACGATGTCGTGAAACATATGACAACATGGATGAACCTTGAAGACATAATGCTGAGCGAAATTAGCCAGGCACAAAAAGACAAATATTACATGCTACCACTAATGTGAACTTTGAAAAATGTAAAACAAATGGTTTATAATGTAGAATGTAGGGGAACTAGCAATAGAGAGCAATTAAGGAGGGGGGGAACAATAATCCAAGAAGAACAGATAAGCTATCATGGGTAAATTTAACATTCTGGGAATGCCCAGGAATGACTATGGTCTGTTAATTTCTGATCGGCATAGTAGGAACAAGTTCACAGAAATGTTGCTACATTAGGTAACTTTCTTGGGGTAGAGCAGGAACATGTTGGAAGTAAAGTAGTTATCTTAGGTTAGTTGTTTTTTTCTTACTCCCTTGTTATGGTCTCTTTGAAATGTTCTTTTATTGTATGTTTTTTATCCTTAATTATTTTTTTTTAGTTTTTTATTTTTCATACAGTTGATTTAAAAAAAGAAAGTTTAAAAAAAAAAAACCAAGGAAAAAAGATGTAGAGCCCCCTTGAGGAGCCTGTGGAGAATGCAGGGGTATTGGCCTACCCCACCTCGATGGTTGCTAACATGACCACAGACATAGGGGACTGGTGGTTTGATGGGCTGAGCCCTCTACCATAGGATTTACCCTTGGGAAGACTGTTGCTGCAAAGGAGAAGCTAGGCCTCCCTATAATTGTGCCTAAGAGCCTCCTCCCGAATGCCTCTTTGTTGCTCAGATGTGGCCGCCTCTCTCTAGCTAAGCCAACTTGAAAGGTGAAATCACTGCCCTCCCCAAGTGGGATAAGATACCCAGGGGAGTTAATCTCCCTGGCAACGTGGAATATGACTCCCGGGGAGGAATGTAGACCCGGCACTGTGGGATGGAGAACATCTTCTTGACCAAAAGGGGGATGTGAAAGGAAATGAAATAAGCTTCAGTGGCAGAGAGATTCCAAAAAGAGCCGAGAGGTCACTCTGGTGGGCACTCTTATGCACACTTTAGACAACCCTTTTTAGGTTCTAAAGAATTGGGGTAGCTGGTGGTGGATACCTGAAACTATCAAACTACACCCCAGAACCTATGAATCTCGAAGACAGTTGTATAAAAATGTAGCTTATGAGGGGTGACAATGGGATTGGGAAAGCCATAAGGACCACACTCTACTTTGTCTAGTTTATGGATGGATGAGTAGAAAAATAGGGGAAGGAAACAAACAGACAAAGGTACCCAGTGTTCTTTTTTACTTCAATTGCTCTTTTTCACTCTAATTATTATTCTTGTTATTTTTGTGTGTGTGCTAATGAAAGTGCCAGGGATTGATTTGGGTGATGAATGTATCACTATGTAATGGTACTGTAAACAATCGAAAGTACGATTTGTTTTGTATGACTGCGTGGTATGTGAATATATCTCAATAAAATGAAGATTAAAAAAAAAAAAAAAACTACAACCCAGAACCCATGAATCTCGAAGACAATTGTATAAAAATGCAGCTTATGAGGGGTGACAATGGGATTGGGAAAGCCATAAGGACCACACTCCCCTTTGTCTAGTTTATGGATAGATGAGTAGGAAAATAGGGGAAGGAAACAAACAAACAGACAGACAAAGGTACCCAGTTTTCTTTTTTACTTTAATTGCTTTTTTTCACTTTAATTATTATTCTTGTTATTTTTGTGTGTGTGCTAATGAAGGTGTCAGGGATTGATTTAGGTGATGAATGTACAACTATGTAATGGTACTGTGAACAATCGAATGTACGATTTCTTTTGTGTGACTGCATGGTATGTGAATATAGCTCAATAAAATGAAGATTTTAAAAAAAAGTAACTTTTACCTTTGATGAGTGTATCAATTTTATATTTTTAAATTTCCTTCATTCTCCTTTCTTTGGGTTTGTGATGCAATTATTTCTCTAACTTCTTAAATTGAATATTAGGCTGATTAATTTTCAGCCTTTCTTCTTTTCCAATATATGCATTTAAGACCATAAATCTCCCTCTCAAACCCAGCAGTAGTTAGATAGAAAATTGTCAACATGTAATGCTGTGGTTTAAACATGTAATGTTGTGTCCCCCAAAGAGGTGAGATGCAACACCCCAAAACTGGTTTGGATATTGAGACTGATGACATTACATATGCACCAATAGGGTATAAAAAGGTTCATTACTCACATATGAGGCTTTCTGGGGAGAGTAGAACTAGCTCCAAAGCAGGGTCTAAAACTGACTTCAGAGATCAGGAAGGGGCAACTGGCTTGGGATTTTATGGTGGTTGGAGTGTGGGGCTGAAGTGAGAGTTCCCTAACACAGGCTGGGGCTTGTATGGTTTGAATTTTCCATGGGAACCAGAAGAGGGTGTGTCCAGGCTTTCTTACATGGAGCAGAAGGAGAATGGGGAGTGGTGGGCTGTGAACATCAAAACTGGGGTCACACTCTTTATTACACATTTTATTGGCATTATAGTTTATTCCTAAATATTTTTTATTTTCTATCAAACTTTTCTTTGACCTACAAGTTTAGAAATATGTGTATTTAAAAATATCTAAATATGTGGATTTTAAAAGTATATTTAAAAATATCTAACTAAATTGTATGTGATTAGAGAATGTGCTCACAATGGTCAATTTTCATTAAGGTTCCATTTGCACTTGAAAGGAATTTAAATTCTCCAAAACTAGGGTACAATTTTTTGTGTCCATGAGCTCAAACATGTTATTTGTGTTGTGTCTTACTGCATGTTTTAAAGATTATCTTTTTCTTTTTTGTGTACAATTCACTATGAGTTGTCTAGCTATAAATTCTCTTTTATGTTGCTTCAGAGCACTAGGCTTTATGGTTTTTTTGACCATTTTTTAAACTTCATTTATAAAACATTAAAAAACAAACAATAAAAAACATTTCAAACAAAAACAAAACCAAGGAATAGGAAAAAACAAATAAACTAAAATAACCACATTGCTTCCAACATGTGTGTGTTTTTCATAAAATCTGGAAAAATTTTAGCTATTAACTCTTTGAATAGGCCTTCTCCATTTTCTCTGTTAGCCTAATTATTACACTTTTCATTTCTAGAAGTTCTAGTTGGTTGTTTTCCAAATCTTAATGGTCACTCTTCAAAGTCTTTTATTCTTTGCACATATTTTTAAGCTTTAAAAAAAATTCTTTAATATATTAAGCATGCTTATTTTATAATCTATGATAATCTGAATATTTCAAGTCTTTTTTTTGTCTGATGCTGCTGTTGTTTTTGTTGGCTCTCACTCAGGGTGTCTTATTTCTGTTCTGTAATTTATTTTTATTAGAGCTGTTTATTTTCCTTGGAAAACGTAATAAACAGAAAACTTTTTAAATTGTTGCATAGGCTCAATGGAATAGTGAAGATGACAGAGGATATAATCAATGGACTTGAGGACAAATCTATAGAATTTATCCAGTATGAAAAGAGATAAAATAGACTGGGAGAAAAAAATGAATGAGTCGCTGGCACTTGTGGAGCAATACTAAAGATCCAATATTCATATCATCAGTGTTCCAGAGAACAGCAGAAAGAAATTGGGACTGAAAGTGTATTCAAAGAAATAATAGCTGAAAACTTCCCAAATTTGGTGAAAGACACAAATCTAAAGATTCAAAAGAATGACTGAACCCCCAACAGGGGTCTACTCCAATACATATCATAATCAAACTTCTGAAAACTAAAAACAAGATACATTCCTATAAAGGAGATTTGCTTTTGTTTTCACAAGTTGCCTAGAGGCACCACAGACCTAGGTGACCTTAAGTTCTCCATTGAAAATTTTTAGAGATATGTGGGGGTAACATAGATTGCATAAATTTCACCCCAAACCTATTTGTGGACATGCTTGTTGTTATAATTCCTCATGGGAAATATTCTTTTTTTTTTTTCCACTCCTCTACTTTGTGCCAAGTTTGCTGCTGGAAACTTTCCTTGCTCTTTTCCTTTTTGTAGCAGATTTGTTTCTCATTTTCCCTGTCAGGTTCCAGCTTTATAAGGAGATCTATTAGACTTCTGAGGCCCATAACTTTATCTTTTATTTACCCTGCCTTATACAGGTAGTCAAGTCCCAAGAGCTGAAAGTCTCCAGGGATCAGGAGAAACCATTAGGGTGAAAACAAACTTTCGTTTGCCCTCACTTCTTGGAGTTCTTGCTATAGCACTGTCTTTGATCTTTGTGGATCTTTCCATTTGTCTCAAAACTCTGAAAGGCATTAAACAATTTTTTAAATGTTTTATTTATTATTTTAATTGTTTCAATCTAGTTTGCCAAACTGTCAGAAATGAAAATCCCTCTTATTTCCTTTTGAAGTAAAATTGTTGGCTCACCAATTGGATTTAATTGTATCAATTCATGCTACAATTTATACTCAACTGTCAGTATTTGAAAGTTTCTCCATACACTAAACATTAGGCATATCTTTATGGTCATAGAGGCTGAGCACCTTTTGCTCATATATTTCTTGTTTATTTGTATCTCATATTTTTCTAATTGCCTGTTCATATCCACTGCCTATTTTAATCGGGGTGTTAGTCATTATTTTATTTATTTATAAAAGTTTATTATATATGAAGAAAATTAAACCCTTGCAAGTCACATCTTATTTTTCACATCTTTTTCACAGGTAGTCAGTTTCTTATGGTCTCTTTTTACTTCAGTTGGGTGCATTTTGTATTTCCAAGCTCTAACTCAAAAGATTCTAATTTTCCATGCCTGGAGCAGGTTCTGGGCTCATTTTAAACAAATTTCCCAGTTATTAGTATTATAGGTGGTCCAGGGCCACATTCTTCAAAAATACTGACCCAAGATCAGTAAGTAAATCAAATAAAGATACTGTGACTCCAAGACCAGTACTCTACATTACATCATAGCTACTTCTTTCTGATCCCATATTGGTTCATGTTTCCTTCTTTCCCATCCTGTTGTCACAGCAGCCTATTCATTATTCTGAATATGAAATATTCATGTCAGTAAAAAGAATTACAGGTTGCTTTTCTGGTAGAGAAATGCCTAAGTGATTAAGAGTACCACTGGCATCAGACAGATCTGAGTTCAAGTCCCTGGCTCAATGGATTAACTTTGCAGCTGCTGTGTAATCTTGTTTCTATTAGTTAACCTCTTTATGTCTCAGTCTCATTAGTAAAATGGGTATAATCTAAATATCTAAAGCTATAGGGTTAGAGTAGGAATTAATGAAATGATATTTGGAAAACAGCACAGTCTTTGGAATAGAGTAAGTGATAGATCACTAAGTAATACTTCTGTTATGTTATTTGATTTTCAGCCTATGAGAATGTGATCTGATATCTTCATACCAAGGTCAGGGCTATGAGTGGTCTGCCCAAGATGCAGAATTGATCCTGAACAAACAAAAACATGAGTGGTTTTGCAATTTTTGGATTTTATTGTGAAATTGATTATGAATCTATGCTTATCATTTTATTCAAAACTTTTCTTAACTATTTTATCTTGCTGGATGTGAACAAAACTTTTGAAATTTAAATTAATAAAAAATTAATTGACAAATCTGGCTTCATTGAATGTGAAATATGTAAAGAAGCTCAATTTTGTCAAAGTCACTGACAGATTTCCAGTGGTTGGGACTAAAAAAAAAACAGAAACTGTGGTATTGTTTTATTATTGTGATATGCCAATAGGAAGGTATACTTTTTTTTTAATCAAAAAATTAAAAAACAATAAAAAAACTTTCAAACAAAATCAAAACAAAGGAATAAGAAAAACAAATAACCTAAAATAACTACATTGCTTCCAACTTGTTCCTACCCTGTGCCAAGAAAATAAACAGACTATAACCCAACAAAGGAATAAAAAAAAACAAATAACCTAAAATGACTACATTTCTGTGAACTTGTTCCTACCATAATACCCCCAGAAATCAACAAACCATAGTCATTCCTGAGCATTCCCAGAACATTAGGTTTACCCTCCATAACTTCTCTGTTCTTATTAGATTATCATTCCCCCTTCACTATTTGCTATTGCTAGGTCCCCTATATTCTACAATATAAACCATTTATTTTACGTTTTTCACAGTGTTCACATTAGTGGTAACATACAATATTTCTCTTTTTGTGGCTGGCTTATTTCGCTCAGCATTATGTCTTCAAGGTTCATCCACGTTGTCATGTTTCCCAACATCATTCCTTCTTACTGCTGTGTAGTATATACCACATTTTGTTTATCCACTTATCTGTTGAAGGACATTTGGGTTGTTTCCATGGAAGGTATAAGTTTTAATAATTTAAAAAAATATACATTAATGTAATAAAGTGTTAATCTACTATTTTTATTTTTCGTACTCTTATTTCTCTTACTTTTTTAAAAAAAGTTTTCCAATGGTATGTTTATATAGGCAAGGTTCAATGAAAGAAAATTTTTGTTCTCTTTCTCTTTTTTGAAATGCAATCTGCTCTAGTTTGCTAATGCTGCTGGAATACAAAACGCCAGAAATGGATCAGCTTCTATAAAAGGGGTTTATTTGGCTACAAAGTTACAGTCTTAAGGCCATAAAGTATCCAAGGTAGGCATCAACAATCGGGTACCTTCACTGGAGGATGGCCAATGGTGTCCAGAAAACCTCTGTTAGCTGGGAAGGCACATGGCTGGCGTCTGCTCCAAAGTTCTGGTTTCAAAATGGCTTTCTCCCAGGATGTTCCTCTCTAGGCTGCAGTTCCTCAAAAATGTCACTCTTAGTTGCTCTTGGGATGTTTGTCCTCTCTTAGCTTCTCTGGAGCAAGAGTCTGCTTTCAACGGCTGTCTTCAAACTGTCTTTCATCTGCACCAGCTTTTGTGTGTTCTTCAAAGTGTCCCTCTTGGCTGTAGCAAGCTTGCTCCTTCTGTCAGAGCTGACATAGTGCTCTAGTAAACTAATCAGAGCCCACACTGAATGAGTGGGGCCACACCTCCATGGAAATTATCCAATTAGAGCCATCACCCACAGTTGGGTGGGGCGCATCCCCATGGAAACACTCAAAGAATTACAATCTAATCAACACTGATACCTCTGCCCACACAAGATTACATCAAAGATAATGGCATTTTGGGGGACATAATACATTCAAACTGGCACAGAATCTTTTTTGTTCTATATTTTCTTTATTTCTATGAAAGTCATGCACAAGCATTTACATATTGGAATATATATTTTTTATTATAATTTTTCCTTTATATTACAGTTGGGGTATCATATTTATTTCTTTACATTATATGCAAAGGTAGATTATATTCGTGATGAATTTTATTTCAGGATGGTGAAAGGTGTGTTACAAAATATTTATCATGAAATGGCAACTTGGGTCTAACAGGGTTGAGAATCACTATGTTGGAGAATTGACCTTCTGTTTACTTTGGTGATACTTTAAAGACAGATCTTGTTTAGCCTCCCTTGCTGCCTCCACCTCCTACTCCCACCTTACACTGGGGATCCTCTCTAGGCTCCTTTGCTCTGCTCTTCCCAAACCTCTTCTGTTCTCGGGGCAGGAACTCCTTGTCAGCATCACTTGCTTCCTGGAACAATCCCAGCCATCTCATCTGTGGTGGTTTGAAGCTGTATCCGGCACAGAATCTTAATTTTATTTTTATGTATTTTTTTACTGTCACAATTATATTATGAGGGTCAATAAAGTAAAATTTCACATTTTATGTTTTTTCTTGCCATTACTATTTGTTTTGTTTCATGATTTTTCATGAAAATAACTTCATCATAGAGGAAGAAATATTTTTAAAAAAATAATCCATTCTAGCTATCAAATACACTAGATAGAACTCTGGGTCGGATTAAAAAATAAGTGGCGTTTACTTCCAAGGCAGTTCAGTTAATTTTTCCACACTGGCATCAGGGTTCTCTCCTCACTCTCCTCTCTTCCTTTGGTTTATTCTTCTTTCTGTTCCCTTCCTCACTGCCTCAAATGACTCCAGACTGTCATTTTGATATGATGGATACATTGATAAAGTGACTCTGAGGTGAATTCATGAGAACAGGCTGCACAGGAAACGGAATGAAAAGCTGTGCTCAAGAGTCCAGGGGTGGGGAAATGCTAGAAAAGGATGCTTTGTCAGGTGGTTACCTTCCAACAGCAGAGCACTGGGCTCAATTTCCTGTTGTGAGAACTCTGAATGGGGTTCATCTAGATATTTCCATAAACTGTTTACTAGGGGGAAAGTAAAGAGAGATTTGGGGGGTTATGAGGTAGGGGAGGAAAAGAGAGCTTGAATAAAACACACCATAAGAAAAGAGAGCTCTTTCTCAAAAACTGGATGATACAAATTCCTCTTTCACTAATACTTTCTTGTCCTCTAGGTGACATGGGTGCTACTTATCCAAACTGGTCAAAATGATTCAGAAGGAGTGTTTCTGGATCAAGGATATTAGTAGAAAACTCAAAAAATGAAATACAAACAAGGAATAATGTATGAATAAAATATTTATTCTCATTCTTATCTAAGAGATATGAATAAAAGGAGAATGAAATTGGCAGATTAAGAAAAAAAAATCAAGTGTTGGCATATTGTTTGTGAGAGTATAAACTGGTACCCACTTTTTGGAGGAGAATTTAGTAATTCTGGAGAATTTAGCAATATATAAATCCTTAAAATATATATGTTCCACTTAACTCCTTTCCACCTATAGTAATTTATCCAGAGGAAATATCCATGGTTTTTGGTAAAGATTTAACCCATGCAAATTAGTTACAACATTATTTATAATACAGAAAACTTAGAAATACTCAGCTATGCAAAAATTGTGCTTTGATTGGATATATTATAGTGTACCCTTTGACTGAAAATTTATCCAGTGATTAAAAATTATGTGCTACCAACTGGGAAAGAGCAGTCTCTTCAATAAATGGTGTTTGGAGAACTGGATATCCATTTCCAAAAGAATGAAAGAGGATGCCTATCTCTCACCTTATACAAAAATTAACTCGAAATGGATCAAAGACCTAAACATCAGCACCACAACCATAAAACTCTTAGAAGAAAATGTAGGGCAATATCTTAAAGATCTTGTGATAGGAGGTGGTTTCTTAGACCTCACACCCAAGGCATGAACAACCAAAGAACAAATGGACAAATGGGATCTCCTCAAAATTAAACACTTTTGTACATCAAAGGACTTTGTCAGAAAAGTAAGAAGGCAAGCTACACAATGGGAAATGATATTTGGAAACCACATATCAGATAAAGGTTGAATATCTCAAATATATAAAGGAATCCTACAACTCAATGACAGAGAGACAAACAATCCAATTAAAAAATGGGCAAAAGACAGACATTTTTCTAAAGAGGAAATACAAATGGCTCAAAAACATATGAAAAAATGCTCAGCTTCACTGGCTATTAAGGAAATGCAAATCAAAACCACAATGAAATATCATCTCACACCTACCAGAATGGCCACTATCCAAAAAACAGAAAATGACAAGTGCTGGAGAGGATGTGGAGAAAGAGGCACACTTATTCATTGCTGATGGGAATGTAGAATGGTGCAACCACTCTGGAAGACAGTGTGGAGGTTCCTCAGGAAGCTAAATATAGATTTGCCGTATGATCCAGCTATTCCATTGCTAGGTATATACTCAGAGGAACTGAAACTTGAGACACAAACAGACATTTGTAAATCGATGTTTATTGCAGCATTATTCATGATTGCCAAGAGATGGAAACAGCACAAATGTCCATCAGTGGATGAGTGTATAAACAAACTGTGGTATATACACATAATGGAATATTATGCAGCTGTAAGACAGAACAAAGACGTGGATCATATAATAACGTGGACGAACCTTGAGGACATTATGTTGAGTGAAGTTAGCCAGAAACAAAAGGACAGATTCTGTATGGTCTCACTAATATGAACAGACATTAATGAACAAACTTTGGGAGTTAAAAGCTGACAATACAGGTGATCAGGAGATAGAAAGAGGGTAGAGATCAGGCATTTGATGCTGAAGGACTACAGAATGTTTAGCAGGATTGATTGTATAGATCCAGAAATAGACAGCATAATACTCTGTGATGGTAGCACAGTATTGTAAGTACACTGAACAAAGATGTCTGTGAATAAAGCTGAAAGAGGTGGGATAGGAGAATGTATGACACCAGAGGTAAAGATAGATGATAAAGACTGGGACTGTATAACTTGGCAATAACTGGAGTGGCCAATGACCGTTACTAAATATACAAATATAAAAATGTTTTTGCATGTGGGAGAGCAAATGAATGTCAACCATGTAGAGTGCTGAAAAAGGAATGGTATTTGGGAAAAAGCCAAATCAAAGCAAACTGGAGTCTATGGTCAACAGTAATATATTGTACTATATACCTCCACTAAATGTAACAAAGGCAGTATGCCAATGCTAAGTGTATATGAGAGGGGGATATAGGGGAGGAATATGGGATTCTTGGTAGTGGTGCTATTTTCTGTCCTTACTATTATATTGTATTGTATGACATGTTATTTTTCTTTTTATCATTTTTTTTATTATTGCTAAAAAAAAAAACAATTTTTCTTGTAGTAATCAATATGTTCAAGTTCTGATTGTGATGATAAATGTACAACTTTATGATGATACCATGAACAACTCATTGTGCACTGTGGATGAATGTATGGTATGTGAATACAACTCTATAAAATTGTAGGAAAAAATATATGTGAGTAAAAAAAAATTATGTGCTACCAAATAGTTAAGGACATAGAAAATATACTTAGCTTTTAAAAAAAGCAAATTCCTAAATATTATACTATTATTCCCTATGCTTAGAAAAATGACTGGAAAGATATATATTGAAGTAGAAAAAAAATCTTTATTCCCTTTTTTCTTCCTATTTGCTTTCCGTCCATTCATCCCAATCCCAAGTGGGAGTTGCTAATGTTTTGTCAAATTCTGAGTTACTGTTTGGGCTACAGTAACTGACAGGCAGCCATTGTGAATTAAAAAGATCATCCATGTGACTTCTCTCATGCTTCCTATTGCCCAATGTGGTAGGATTGGTAAGCTGAGTCAAAGGGTGCTTGCTTGGGCTAATCAACAGGTTGGTTCACCTAATCTGTCTTCATTGCACTCATCATTGCTTAAGCCTCCCGTACCTTGTGGCAACAAAGAGAAAGGAAAGATCTCAAGAAATGGAATTGGATTGAGGAATAAGTGGAAACTCTACTAGGTTTACAGGGAACAGATGCCTTGACTACCCTTCAGGTACCCAAAAGTCCAGGCTCTCTAAACCAACAACAAAGGAGAGGGGATTGATGGATCCAATCAGTTATTTAAAGGTATAGGAAAATAAAGCACAAAGAGTAGAGGCTTTTTGGGTGAAAAGACATTTTCTGCCAAGTTCTTTTGAAGCCAGTCTTTGTCCAAAGGGCAGTGAGAAACAGTAGTAAACATGTTTTTGTTTATCCTGCATCCATTTTTTCTTATTCTGATAAGAGCACCATCACTTCCTCCACTTAGCTTTTAACTTGCAGAAGGCTAAACGCTTTTTTGGCTTCGGGAGCTGTCACATGGTATAAACCTGGCTAATAAGAGCACTGCATTCCTCTGTCTATGGTATTTTATTTGGAGATCAAAATGTGCACACAAAGGACAAAGGCTCTGAGATGGGAATATGTCTGGCAAGTTTGAGGCATAGCAAGGAAGCCAGGGTAGATGGAACACAGTGAGGGAAGGTACTAGGCAGCAAAGGCAGAGTTAACAGGGAACCAGATCACACAGGGTAAGAGAAAGACTTTGCCTTTTAATGCTGCATAAGGTGGGGGAACCACTGAACGGTTTTGAGCAGAGGAGAGATATGATCTGACATGTTTTAACAATAATCTGATTTTTAAAAATGTGCACACGAAGGAAAGACATTTACTTGGGACTGCAGGAATTAGGTGCATGTTTAGGGCACTGAAACACACTGCAGCTCTGAAGCCTGGGAAATATGTGTGAATAAAAATAACCTATGAAGAAGCCATCCAGGAGGAGGAACAGAGAACACTTGTTGAATTTGATATCAATAGATTAACAACTGGTACATCATAAGAGAAGCCATAATATTATATCAATACTGCTAACAGTAAAACATAAACATTCTTACAATAAAATGTATAGTGGGCTTTGAACACCAAAATATAGTCACTGTCAGGTGATCAAGTGAAACAGAGGTCAGCTTTTTTCCTGATTTTTCTCCTCTTTTCAGTGATGACAGGCTTTTCCAAGCCACACACCAGGTGACTAATAATATATTAGGATGCTTGATATAGGATCTGATCAAGTAGAATGCTTAGTTATGGCAGTAAAAAGCAGAAGGGCAACAGTGTGAACAAGGCAAATTCTAGGGAACATCAAGGTACAAAAAACTCAGAAGGCTAAATTTGTGTTCAAGTCCAAGTGGTGACTGTTGGATTTAGAATGAGACGCCAAGACAAAGGTGAGAATCTGAGAGTATTTTGGATTCAAGTAGAGAACAAAACAAGGAAATAGAGTCAGAGAAGGTCAAGATAACTGCCTGGAATTAGAAGTGTTGGAGATTCTACTTATCAGAACTAAGTCAGTATTCCTGGAGGGGTCAGGTAGTAACAAACACCAACTCTCTAATGGTCTTTATAGGGTACCTGTACAACAGTAACAGAATAAATGATAGGAAAGCAAGGGGAGAAATGGAAAACTGGGTTTCTGTATTTGACAGTATGGTAGACTACATGTCCAATCCCAAGCTCACACTGTAAAATAATTTTAAAATATGGATCATTTTTTTTAGCCATCCCAATTTTTCAATATGCACCATTGTGCTAGCAAGAAAGTAAGGAACATTATCAAAGACCAAACATGAGAAGAAAGCAGTAATCCAGAGAGGTGAGCAAGAACTAAAGTTGGCACCTGCTGTGGGAGTATCCATACAACCCTGGTTAACTTGAACTTATATTTTGATGACTGCATGGGGTGATGGGGACAGTAGGTCTGATAGTTTGAAGCTTTTTTGTCCCCCAGAAAAGATCACATTCTTAAATGTAATCCACTCCTGTGAGTGCGGACCCAAAGGATCTTTTGGTGAGTAGGGTCTTAAATTAAGATGCAACCGACTTCATTCAGGGTGGGTCTTAGTCCTCCTCCTGGAGTCTTTCTGAGAGAAGCTAGGAGATGAAATTTAGAGAAGCACACAGAAAAAGGCCCCAGAGAAGGTGAGAGAGAAAAGACACACACAAAAGCTCAGAGAGGAAGCCACTGAAGCCAGAAGCTGGAAGAAACAAAACCCAGCAGAGAAGGGAGAAACCAGCAGATGTCACCATGTGCCTGGCCACGTGACAGAAATTGAGGATCATGGGCAGCATTTCCTCAGGAGGAAGGTATTGTCCTGTTGTTGCCTTGATTTGGACATTTTCATGGCCTAAGAATTGTAAGCTTGTAAGTTAATAAATCCCAATTATAAAAGCCAACCCATTTCTGGTATATTGCATTTCATCAGCTTTAGCAAACTAAAACAGTAAACAAAATCTGGTCATCATGAAGGAGGTGATGCTATCAGGAGAGACATAGGATAAAAACAAGGTGAATGAAAAGAAATTCTACCCTACAGAAGGGGATGATAAGGAAACTTGCCTCTTTTACCTTTGATGGTGGGAGGAGGGTAAATAAATGCCCTGAGCATTCTAAATAGAAGCTGATCCTTGTGAAGTCTGGGAGGATAAATTCACACTACTTATATGGCAACTAAAAACCATAAAGCGATAATTTATTTTGAAGAGGTACTGAGTTGTGGCATCTCCAAAGGCATGGAAGAATAAAATGCAAGTCTTCTCTGGAGAAAAGCACTTTCAACTTAGGCTTCATAAAACTCCCCACAGAAGTAATTTATCAGAATTGAATTCCCAGTTAAAAATCACAAAATACACAAGGAAATGAGGTCCCATGAATAAGTGTCAACATAAAAAATGATAGCAGAATGAGAATTGCAAAGAATGCTGCTATTGGTATTATTAGTATTATTAGACATAGAATATAAAAAAGCATGTTTTATAATTTAAAGAAATGAGAGTACTGAAGATATGAGTAACAAACTATAAAAATGGCTAGATGATTTAAAAAAAAAAAACCAAATGCAATGTGCAGAAATAAAAATATAAAATTGAAGCAAAAAAAAAAAAAAAAACCAAAAAGATAAAAAGGACAAGTCTAATGGCAGATTATGCACAACTAAAGAAAAAATTAGTGAACTAACTGAATTAGTGATAGATCTAAGGAGAGAGAGGCAAAGAGATGAATAATATAAGATAGGTGAAAATCCCTCTAGGTTAGAGTAAGAAGATCTACCCTACATCTAACCAAACTTTCAGGATAGAATAGATGAAGGCAATATTCCTAGAGATAAAAGCTGAAAATTTTCCAGACTGATAAAAGACAAGAATGTTGAGATTCAAGATTTCAATAAATCCCATGCTGGATAAATTCAAAGCCTTCCACACCCAGACATATTACTGTTCATTACAAAAGAGCAAAGACAAGAAGAAGACTGCAAAAAAGAAGCTAGAAGGAAGGGCAGATTAGGTACAAAAGAACAGCAATTATACAAACAACTGAATTCTCAATAACAATGGTATTGTCCAAAAAATAGAGTAATCATGTCTTAAAATCCAAAGAGAATATGTGGAATTGGGTACCCAGGAAAGGAAACTCTTACTAAAAACAAAAATCTTTTCAGACTAAAACAAGGAATTTACTACTAAATTTTCAGTTGAAGGCTTCTAAAAGGCTATATTTAACCAAAAAAAGAAATTGAATCCAGTATGAAGATGTGATGTGAGAAGGAATACTTAACAAAGAAATCAATAAACATGAATCAAAATTGACTCCAGTATGAAGATGTGATATGAGAAGGAATAGTTAACAAAGAAATCAATAAACATGAATCAATCTAAATAAATACTGCTTACAGAAAAATATATTAATATATAATTTGAGGAATAAACAATAAAAAGATAAAACTAATATCCTGGTAAATATCATATAAACTGGGAGAAATCAAAATTCAAGTTTTCTAATGTTCTTATATTATTTTAGAAGAGGCTAAAAATACTGATTAACCTTATACTTTCTTGCAGATATTAATATTACTCTTCAATATTTATGATTCACCTCTCCTTTGGGGAACGTGTGGGGAGAGGACTAAACCTCCTTGCCTATTGGAAATTAACCTTGGCCATGCAACTCGCTTTGATCAGTGAAGTGTGAGCAGAAGTGTCACCTCAAAGAAGAAGCATTTAAAAGATGGTGTGAGTTTTCTTGTCACTGTGACCAGTGACTAGTGTTACTCCTTTCAACCTTCATCAACCAAGAGTGAGGAGGAAACCTCAGTTCTTTATGAGAATTTGGGGTTGTTTGCATAGCAGTATAACAGATACTGCATAACAGTTCCAACAGGTACAAGCAATGGTACTGGAAGCAGTAAGGACACATTTATTGATGATGAGAAAGAAGATAATCCACATATTATAATAAAAAACATTTAGTAAAATGTCCTCTGCCATAACTTGGGAGACATATCATGTACCTAATAAAGCTATATGGAGCTCTAGGGGAAGAAGTTGGAAAACAATACTTTACTAGTGAGTGTTGGTTATTTTGGGCTGTATTTGGCCATTACCTGAGTTCAGGACAGAATCTGTATATTTGCAAACAGGAATAAAAGGGAATAGATGGTGTGCCAGTTTGGAACTGTTTTGGATCCCAGAAGAGCCATGATCTTTTAACGCAGTCTTGTTGGGTGGAAACATTTGATTGAATGTTTCCATGGAGATGTGACCCACTCAACTGTGGGTGAGAACTCTGACTGAATTATTTCCATGGAAGTATGGCCCTGCCCATTCCAGGGTGGGTCTTGATTAGTTCACTGAAGTACTTAAGAGAGGATAAGAACCAACACAGACCCTGATGCTGATGCTTGGAGATGCTTGGAGATACAGACAGAAAGATGTTTTGAGATGCTAAGCTAAGGGAAGAAGGCCAGAGTTTGCCTCAGAGAAGCTAAGAGAGGACCCCCATATGCTTAGAGAGAAATGCCCTGGAAGAAAGAAGCAAGGATGCACAGGAGCTGAGAGAAAAGAGCAAAGACAAATGCCCAGAGACATTTGGGGGAAGCCATTTTGAAAAACAACCCAGGAGCAAAGGACCAGCAGATGCCAGCCATGTGCCTTACCAGCTGACAGAGGTGTTCCAGACACCATCAGCCTTTCTTCAGTGAAGGTATCCTCTTGTTGATGCCTTCATTTGGACATTTCTACTGCCTTAGAACTGTAATTTTGTAACCCAATAAACCCCCTTTATAAAAGCCAATCCATTTCTGGTATTTTGCGTAATGGTAACTCTAGCAAACCGGAACAAATGGAATATAAAATTAATGGCCTTTCAGGGATGGAAAAGAAAACTACCCCTCCACCTCAAAATGTAAAAGTTAAGTACAAGAAAATCCTTGAGCAATAAAGGCCAATTACAATTAAGCCTTGAAACAGAGGCCAAATTAAAGGTGTGACCGTTATATCCTTGTGATAACCAATGGATATATTAAAGGACCTCTGGGAAAAAAGCTAATTAGGTTGTGGTTTCCAATCAATTGCTTCATCTAAATAAACCGCTCAGGGTAAAGAACTAAAAAGAGCTAAAGTATATGTCTCTGCTAGTGACAGCTAATTGACTCAAGTTACCTAATATTAAGGAGGAAGGGGATTGGAGGGAGTTGTGTGTAAGAAAGAAGAGAAACATAAAACTCTAACAAAGCATATCATAAATAGAACTGTGGGCATAGATACAGACATATGTAGCTGATTAGAATCAAATAGATAGAAAGCCTATTATGTTTTAGGGAGTTTTATTGCCAAAGGAAGGAGAAATCTTCATGGCTCACAAGGAAGCTCTGGTGCCCTCTGTTCATTTCAGATATGGCCAAAAAGGAAAATGGAAAAGGAAGAACTTTCCAGAAGGTAGAGTCAGGGCCACAGAGGTAAATGGAAAATGAAGTCCCTCCATTCTCCAGAGAATAGGTTTAATCAAGGAACAGTCACCTAAAGGATGAAGGGCCTTCACAATATTTGCCCAAGATTCCAAAATTTCTATGGACCAGTGATTTTTATGTGTCACACAGTTTTTATTTTCCAAATGGGAGCATTTTCCAGTTATTTGTCCTTATTTCATCATTGTATACTGGATGCATGCCTCCCTCAGCTTACATTATTGAGGAAAAATGGAAACCTTTATTGTTTTAAGCCACTGAAAAAATTTGAATTCCTCATGCCCATTGCATAATATAGCCTGTCCTAATGGATACTGGTAAACAAGTTAAAATATACAGGGAAATAACTTAAAAAAATATAAAGCATAATTTCAAACTGTTAGGAGAGAAAAGGAATGAATAAAAAAATTAATCAAAAATAAAGCATAATAGGAATAAATAGAAATATAGAGAGCAACAAATAATATGGTAGAAATAAATTTAAATGTCTGAGTCAGATTTTGTAAAGTTATTCTACATCAACAAGTAGACCAAAAATCTCACTTACACAATCTAAGGTTTTTTTCTCACTCACATTACATGCCAGTCTTAGACTGGCTTTAGCTATTCATTCTGGGACCTAGACTTAAGGGGCAGCCTCACTCTGGAACAATGCAGGTATTATGGCAGAGAGCAACTCAGAATCACATGTTGACTCAAAAAGCCTCTGCTCAGATGTGACACATTTACTTTACTCACTTTTAATTGATAAAAAAATAAAATCACATGGCCAAGCCTGATGTTATTAGCATTAGAAGTATAAAACTTCAGTAGGGCAGGTCTGGAAAAGAGAGATCTTATAAGGAGGTGCTATTAGGAAGGGTCAGTGAATATTTTAATAATGCATCATACCAAATATAAGAACGTTCTCAACAAATGTAAATTGTTTAAACTCTCCAATTAGAAATCAGTGATTGTCAGACTAGATTAAACATAATCCAACTCTATGCCCTTTATCAGTGCCTCACCTAAAACACAGGGACATAAAATGCATTAAAGTCAAAGGAAGTGGGGGAAAAAGAATAGGAAAATACTAAACAAAGACACACCATGTAGTTATATTAATATCGGAAAAACAGATTTAGAGAAAAAAGCATTTCTATAGATAAAAATGGTCACTACATAATGATAAAAGCCTTAGTTCTTGAGGAAAATACAATTCTAAACTTGTATGCACTTAATAACACCATCTCAATATATATGAATAAAATCACCCCCATAAAGGAAGATTTTGATTAATCTCTCATAGTATTTGATAAATCAACCAGACTAAAAAAATAAGAATATAAAGAATCTGAGCAACACAATTAACAAGCTTAATCTAAAGGACATATATAGAACACTGCACTCAATAGCTGCAGAATAACATTTTTAAAGCACAGAATATTTCTGATAGTTCATAAAAGAAGTCAATAAATTTCAAAGAATTGGGGTATCATTCAGAGCACTTATCCTACAACCATAAAATTCAGCTAAAAATCAGTAACAAAAAGACAAGTTAAATACCATCATGTGTTGAGAGACTTACAAATGCACCTATAGACTATTTGTGAAACAAATAAAAACCATAAAGGAAATTAGGAAATTCTCAGAACTAAATGATAAAGAATGTCATATTCAATACTTGTGTGATGCTGCTAAAGTCTCATTTTGAGGAAAATGGATAATTGTATATTCCTAAATAAGCAAAAAAGATAATTTTCAAAATTAATGAACTAAGCATTCCAAGTTTAGCCACTAAGGGAAAATACAGAATAAACTTGACAAAGGCTGAAGGACAGAAATAATCGAGTGTTTTATTAGGAGAATACCAAATGAGAAATCTGTAAAGGAATGAAGGAAACAGAAGAGGCCAAGGGAAGAATCTAAGCCTCATTTCTCCAGGAGCTGACACATACATTGCACCACAGAGCTTTCCCACCTTAGTCCAAGGGAGTGAGACTTAAATACTTACATATCAGGTACCAGGCAGTCACTGTCTACAGGCTGTTACAGGAATGAGACATGCATAATATCCAGGCATCTCCTGGTGATGTTGCTCCAATCTATCAATGGCAATCCTCTTGAGAATGTTGCAGGTATGAATTGTCAGCAGCAACACCTGCAGCAGCTGGAGAATGGGCACACCAAACCAATAAAAGGAAACACAGGAGATCTATACAGAACACTAATATTGTTGTCTACAGTTCAACCCTTGTACCACTCAGATCCACTTATTTCACACATTAGGTTCATTTCATTCTGTCACAACTTATCCAGGATTCTGGTTGATCGCAATCTTTAGGAAAAGTTAAGAGAGTGACATGAAACTATAGCCTACTGTTGCAGCTGGTCCTGAGGTCAGAGCTGATACTCGTTATTTCCTTTCTCTACTATCCAGTCTATATTCCCCTCTTTCTCAGCCAGCACCTCTGCTGGTCTAGGTGATCTGCATGGTGGCATTGCTTAAGGGGTATGAGATTTGGTTTGCCCATGTCTTTATCTGGGCACAGTTGTTCCACTTACCAATTTACAGCTAAAACTGGAGTTAGGGTTACCAAAAGATACCCCAGTAGCTTGCACAAGTGCTAAAAATATTCTTCTCTGCCACCATTGTGTAGCAGCATTCCTACCTCCTCCTAATTGCCAAAACCAATTACCACTTCAAGTATGGTAACTCTCTTCCCTTCTTGCTGGTCTATTGGCACAGTGAGCCTGAAAATGATCAGTGACAGCCTTTGCTTTAAGTTTAGTGGAACTGTTAATGTGTCCTCTTGTGGAAGTGTCCCCCTTCTAGGAATTAGGATCTCTAGTTCTTAAACTAAAGAGCCTAAGTTTCAGAAATGGAAGCAAAAATTTCCCAAATGGCTTGCTGGATCAGGGCCATCTACTCCCCACCCCTTGGTTCCAGACTCACTTATTCTGGAAACACAGAACCATACAGTGGTCATAGGTTTAAAGTAAGGTGGCAAACTTTTTTTCTGTAAAGGGTCAGGTAGTAAGTATTTTAGGCTTTGTGGGTTATACATATACAGTCTTTGTTGCAACTTCTCAACTCTGCCAATGAAGTGTGAAAAAAAAAGGCACAGACAATATGTAAATGATGGGTATAGTTGTGTTCCAATAAAAGTTGTTTACAAAAACAGCAGAGGGCCAGATTTAGCCTGTGGGCTATAGTTTGCCAACCCCTGATTTAATTTATATACTGCATCCTGAAGGACAGTGCTCCATCTTTTTCATATATCTCCAAGTTCTCACCTCAGCTGTGTCTTAGAGGCCACTCCATTGTTCTATCAGGCCAGCAGCTTAAGGATGATGTGGGGTGCAGTAAGACCAGTGAATTGCACAGTCACATATACACTGCTACACTTCTTTTGTCACAGAGTGGGTCCCTTGGTCTCAAGCAATAGTATGTAGGAGATCCCGTGTCAAGGGATCAGATACTCTGTGAGCCCCTGAATAGAGGTGCTAACCAAGACAGTACAGGCAGGAAAGGTAAACCAATGCTTAAAAAACATGTCAATCTTACTCAAAAATGAATTGCTAATTCACCACATACAAAGGAAACAACATAAGACTAAGTAATGACTACTCAGCGGCCACCACGGAGGTGAGAAGGCAGTGGCATGACATATTTAAAAGTCTGAGAGAGAAAAATTTCCAACCAAGAATACTTTATCCAGCAAAACTCTCCTTCAAATTTGAGGGAGAGCTTAAATTTTTCACAGAGAAACAAATGCTGAGAGTTTGCTAATAAAAGACCTGCCCTGCTTCAGATACTAAAGCAAGCCCTACCGACAGACAAACAAAGAAATGAGAGAGAGATATAGAGACTTTTTTTTTTCATTTTTATTGAGATTGTTCAGATACCATACAATTATCCAAAGATCCAAAGTGTACAATCACTTGCCCCTGGGTACCCTCATACAGCTGTGCATCCATCACACTTAATTTTTGTTCAATTTTTAGAAACTTTTCATTACTCCAGACAAGAAATAAAGTGAAAGATGAAAAAAGAAAAAAAGAAAAGGAAACTCTAATCCTCCACTATCCTTAACCAACCCCCCTCAATTGTTGACTCGTAGTATTGATATAGTACATTTGTTACTGTTTATGAAAAAATGTTGAAATACTACTAACTGTAGTATATAGTTTGTAATAGGCATATAGTTCTTCCCTATATGTCCCTCTATTATTAACTTCTAATTGTATTGTCATACATTTGTTCTGGTTCATGAAGTGATTTCTAGTATTTGTACAGCTGATCATGGACATTGCCCACCATAGGATTCAGTTTTATACATACCCAGCTCTTGACCTCCAACTTTCCTTCTGGTGACATATATGACTCTGAGCTTCTCCTTTCCACCTCATTCACACACCATTCGGCGCTGTTAGTTATTCTCACGTCTTGCTACCAACACCCCTGTTCATTTCCAAACATTTGAGTTCATCCTAATTCAACATTCTCCTCATATTAAGCAACCACTCCCCATTCTTAAGCCTCGTCCTATATCTTGGTACCTTACATTTCATGTCTATGAGTTTACATATTATAATTAGTTCCTGTCAGTGAGACCCTGTAATAATTGTCCTAATGTGTCTGGCTTATTTCACTCAGTATATTGCCCTCAAGGTTTTGTCATCAACCCATTTTTTTTTTAATATGGTTTTGTTCACTCATCATACATTCCATCCCAAGTAAATAATCGATGGTTTTCTGCATGGTCATACATTTATGTGTTCACCACCTTCACCACTATCTATATAAGAGCATCTACATTTCTTCCACAAGGCAGGAGGGAGAGTCAAAGAAGGTAGAGAGGCAAAAGAAAGAGGAAAAAAAAATGACAGCTAGGAAGCAGCAAAAGGAAAAATAACCTTAAATCAAAGTAGAATAAAGAATCAGACAATACCACCAATGCCAAGTGTCTAACATGCCTCCCCTATCCCCCCCTCTTATCTGCATTCACCTTGGTATATCACCTTTGTTACATTAAAGGAAGCATAATACAATGATTCTGTTAGTTACAGTCTCTAGTTTATGCTGATTGCATCCCTCCCCCAATGCCTCCCCATTTTTAACACCTTGCAAGGTTGACATTTGCTTGTTCTCCCTCATAAAAGAACATATTTGTACATTTTATCACAATTGTTGAATAGTCTAGATTTCACCAAGTTACACAGTCCCAGTCTTTATCTTTCCTCCTTTCTTGTGGTGTCTCACATGCTCCCCACCTTCCTCTCTCAACCGCATTCATAGTTACCTTTGTTCAGTGTACTTACATTGTTGTGCTACCATCTCCCAAAATTGTGTTCCAAACCATGCACTCTTGTCTTCTATCACCCTGCAGTGCTCCCTTTAGTATTTCCTGTAGGGCAGGTGTCTTGTTCACAAAGTCTCTCATTGTCTGTTTGTCAGAAAATATTTTGAGCTCTCCCTCATATTTGAAGGACAGCTTTGCTGGATACAGGAATCTTGGTTGGCGGTTTTTCTCTTTCAGAATCTTAAATATATCACACCACTTCCTTCTTGCCTCCATGGTTTCTGCTGAGAGATCCGCACATAGTCTTATTAAGCTTCCTTTGTATGTAATGGATCGCTTTTCTCTTGCTGCTTTCAGGATTCTCTCTTTGTCTTTGACATTTGATAATCTGATTATTAAGTGTCTTGGCGTAGGCCTATTCATATCTCTTCTGTTTGGAGTACGCTGTGCTTCTTGGATCTGTAATTTTATGTCTTTCATAAGAGATGGGAAATTTTCATTAATTATTTCCTCTATTATTGCTTCTGCCCCCTTTCCCTTCTCTTCTCCTTCTGGGACACCAATGATACGTACATTATTGTACTTTGTTTCATCCTTGAGTTCCCGGAGACGTTGCTCATATTTTTTCATTCTTTTCTCCATCTGTTCCTTTGCGTGTAGGCTTTCAGGTGTTTTGTTCTCCAGTTCCTGGGTGTTTTCTTCTGCCTCTTGAGATCTGCTGTTGTATGTTTCCATTGTGTCTTTCATCTCTTGTGTTGTGCCTTTTATTTCCATAGATTCTTCTAGTTGTTTTTTTGAACTTTTGATTTCTGCCATATACATGTCCAGTGCTTCCTTTACAGCCTCTATCTCTTTTGCAATATCTTCTCTAAACTTTTTGAACTGATTTAGCATTAGTTGTTTAAATTCCTGTATCTCAGATGAAGTGTATGTTTGTTCCTTTGACTGGGCCATAACTTTGTTTTTCTTAGCGTAGGTTTTAATTTTCTGTTGTCTAGGCATGGTTTCCTTGGTTATCCAAATCAGGTTTTCCCAGACCAGAACAGGCTCAGGTCCCAGAGGGAAGAAATATTCAGTATCTGGTTTCCCTGCGGGTGTGTCTTAGAAAATTGCTCCACCCTTTGATGCCTCAGGTCACTGTGCTTTTCTGCCCAGCAGGTGGCGCCTGTCAGCCTATATAATTCTTGACTGGTGTGAGGCGGTATGGCCGTGTTCCCCCAGGCTCTGGGGTCTGGTTCTGAATGGAAAGGGCCCCACCCCTTTCCTCCTAGAGAAGACAGACCCCCCAGGTGGAGGTCATTAGCATTTCAATGGTCTTGCTCTCTGCTTGTGCTGTCTCCGCCCTTCCCTGAGTCACAGACCTGGAAACTGAAAATGACTGGGGCTTTCTCCACTGAGCCAAAAAAGAAACAGATAGTCCCCTTCAGACCCAGTCCAAGGCGACCCTCCGGCTCTCCCAGGTCAGTCGTCACCCAAAGCCTCTGTCTGTTTTTGGGGATGCGTACCTGTAGTGAGCAGTTCACACTCGCTACTTAAAACCCCAGTTGGAGCTCAGCTGAGCTATATTCGCTTGCTGGGAGAGAGCTTCTCTCTGGCACCACAAGGCTTTGCAGCTTGGGCTATGGGGGAGGGGGTCTCACGACTTGGTTCCGCAGGTTTTACTTACAGATTTTATGCTGTGTTCTCGGGCATTCCTCCCAATTCAGGTTGGTGTATGATGAGTGGATGGTCTCGTATGTCCCCCCGCAGTTATTCTGGATTATTTACTAGCTGTTTCTGGTTTTTTGTAGTTGTTCCAGGGGGACTACTTAGCTTCCACTCCTCTCTATGCCACCATCTTGCCCCTCCCTGATATAGAGACTTTTAACAGACATATATAGAACATTACATCCCTGGTCACTGGGACACACATTCTTCACTAGTGATCACGGATCTTTCTCCAGAATGGACTATATGTGGGGACATAAAAACAAGCCTCAATAAAATAAAAAATAAAAAAATGAATTTGTTCAAAGCACATTCTCTGACCACAATGGAATACAAATAGAAGTCAATAACCATCAGAGACTTGGAGAATTCACAAACACCTGAAGGATAAAAATGAGGGGGAGATGAAAACATTCCCAGATAATCAAAAGCTGAGGGACTTCATCACCAGTAGATCAGTCCTAAGCAGGCTGAAAGGAAGGGACACTAAACAATTGACTGAAACCACATGAAGAAATAAAGATTTCCAGTAAAGATCACATGGTAAATATAAAGACCAATACTACTGTATTGTTGATTTATAACTCCACTGTTTACTTCCTACAGGATCTAAAATACATAAACTGTAATGATAAATTGGTGGTTTTGGACTCAATGTAAAATATGTAATTCTTGACAAGAACTACATAAAGCTGGGGGAATGGAGGAGTATAGGAACACAGCTTACGTGTCCTATTGAAGTTAAGTTGGTATCAAAGAAAAACAAGATTGTTATAGATTTAAGATGTTAAATTTAAGCCCCATGGTAAACACAAAGAAAGTGTCAGAGAATATGACCAAAGAGATGAAAAGTAGAGTAGGGGTTCCAAGAAGTGGGGGAAGGGGCAATGGGGAGTTAAGAAATGAGAGTAGGGTTTTTGTTTGGGGTGAAGGGAAACTTCTAGAAATGGATGGTCGGAAGGTGATAGCATTGCAACATTCTAAATGTGATTAATCCCACTAATGGAATGCTAGGGAGGGGTGGAATAGGAAGATTTAGGCTATATATATCTTTCCACAATGGGAAAAAAAAAATAAGTCTAAATAGATGACAATTAAATTCCAAGGATGATCCTGGATGGGATCTGAGGTCGGAAGAGAAGAGGCTCAAAGGGACACAGATGGGACACAAGAAAAAAAAAAAAAGGAAATATAGAATGTAAGCTTTATATGAATGTTGAATTTCTTGAACTTCTTAGCTGCGTTTAATGAGATTGCATAAAATAATGTTCTTGTCCATGAGAAAGGTATATGTGAATTATATTGTTTGTTCCAAGATATGTGCAGCTTGCTCTCCTATGTTCAGAGAACAGAGCAATAGATGATGGGTGTTAGGGAGGGAGGGAGGGAGAGAGAGAGGGAGGGAAAGAAAAAGACAGTGGTGTGACAGGATCTTAAAGGTGATGGATCTGGGTATCGGGGGAGGGGGGTCGGGGTATGATGGAGTTCTATGTATGGGGTTTGTACTGTTTTTACAACTGTTCCTGTAAGATTGAACTTATTTCAAAATAAAATTTATTATAAAAAAATAAAATAAATGTATTTCAAAAAAAAAAAAAATGAACTGCTGGCTTGCTGATGCTGATGCTTAGACATGCTTGGAGTTGTGGATCCCTGATGTTAGCTGCAGCCAACAGAGACATTTTGAAGGTGGCCATTGAAAGTGGACTTTTGCTACTCCAGAGTTTGCCTGGGAGAAACTAAGAGAATATTCCCAGAAGACTAGACAGAAACGTCCTGGGAGAAGGCCGTTTTGAAATGTAACCTAGGAGCAAGCGGATGCCAGCCATGTGCCTTCCCAGCTAACAGAGGTTTTCCAGATGCCATCGGTGTTCTTCCGTGAAGGTACCCTACTGTTGATTCCTCTGTTTGGACATTTTCATGGCCTTCAGACTGTAAACTTTGTAACCAAATAACCCCCTTTTATAAAATCCAATCCATCTCTGGTATTTTGCAAAACTGCAGCATTAGCAAACTGGAACAGATTTTGGTACTGTTGGAACGGTTTTTTAAATAGATAAGGGGAAGACTCTGGAAGAATTGTGAGGAGCTTGATCGAAAAGGCCTAGATTGCTTTGGAGAGACGGCTGGTAGAAATTTGGACTCTAAAATTACTTCTGATGAGACCTTGAGCAGAAATGATGAATGTGTTGTTGCAAACGGGAAGAAAAGTGATCCTTGTTTTAAAGTGGCAGAGAATTTGGCAAAATTGTGTCCTGGTGTCAGATGGAAGGCAGAATTTGAAAGCGACAAGCTGGGATACTTAGCTGAGAAGATCTCCAGACTATGTTGGAGGATGTAGCCTGGCTTCTCCTTGATCTTATAGTAAAATGTGAGAGGAGAGGGCTAAGCAGAGAACTGAACACTTGGGTTCAAAGAAACCAGCAATTGATGGTCTGGAAAATTCCGGGCTTCCAAAAAGTGAAACCCCAGAAGCCACAGCCCCACATGAGGATTTAACCAAACATAGAACCCTACCACCATTTCAATACAAGCCAGGATTTGGAGATGGTTTTATCCAGAAAGGATTTGTGGAAAGTCCTACTGTCTGATAGTTTTGACCCGTGTGCTTCATGCCAAGCCAACAAGATTTTTGCAAGGTCTTTTCAGACACAGCCACTGCTGGTCTGGACTAGAGGGGACAGACAAGGACCAAACTGAAGGAAAAATTTTTTCAGGCACAGAATCATGGAAATTGAGGTCTGGAGTCAAGAAATATCAGGCAGGGAGAGTGGAGTGGCCCACGCATGCGGAAAGGGTGAGTTGTCCCAGAGGGAGAGCACCGGCCTTCTGCCTCATTGCTCAGGAAGAATGTTGCCACCCCAGGCCCCAGAGAGGGTGGAGCACATTCCCTGGGGATTGGGGAGAGCCTGGCCACCACCCCACTATTCAGAGAGAGGACAGCATTTGCACTGGAGAGGCAGAGTCCGGGTGGCACCCCATGCTTAAGGAGGGGTGGGGTCGAGAAAAAGGTGGTCTTCCCAATGTGTGGACATGTTGGAGCACTCACCCCAGTGCTTGGAGAGAAAAAGGCTGCCACAAACCTTTGGAAAGGGTTGGACTCCTGCTCTCTCAAGCTGCAAGAATAAAACATCATTCTGTGAATGACTCTTAGACTTTGAAATCTAATGGAGTTTGCCCTGCGGGTTTTAGGAACTGTTTTGGTCCCTTAAACCCTATTTTCCTTTCAATTTCTCCTTATGGCAATGGGAATGCTTATGCTATGATTGTCCCTGTTTTGCATATTGGCAGCAGATAATTTGTTTTGTTTCACAGGTCTACAGATAGAGGAGAAATTTGCCTTAGGACAGACCATGCCGGTAACTGATTTTGATAGGATCTTGTACTTACCTGTTGTTACTGAAATGACTTAAGCTTTTCTGATATTGTGTGGGGATGAATGTATATTGTATATGGAAAGATCATGTCATTCTGGAGTCCAGGGGGTGGAATGTGCCCGTCTGGATGTATTATGTACCCCAAAACACCATTCTCTTTGATGCAGTCTTGTGGGGGCAGACATATTAGTGTTGACTGGGTTGGAATCTTTGAACTGGGCTGTTTCCATGGAGATGTGACTCACCCAACTGTGGGTAACACGTTTGGATTATTTCCATGGAAGCGTAGCCCAACCCATTCAGGACTTATACTTCCTAACTTTAAAGCTTACTATAAGGCCATAGTAGTCAAAACAGCATGATATTGGCACAAATGTAGACATATTGATCAATGGAATCGAGTTGAGAATTCTGAAATAGATCCCCTGATCTACGGTTGACTGATCTTTGATAAGGCTCCCAAACACATGAAAAAATGTTCATCTTCACTAGCTATTAGGGAGATGCAAATTAAGGCCACAATGAGATATCATCTCACAGCAGTTAGAATGGCTGCCTTTAAACAAACAGGAAACTACAGGTGTGGAGAGAATGTGGAGAAATTGGAACTTTTATTCATTGCTGATGGGACTGTATATTGGTACAGCCACTCTAGAGGACAGTTTGGTGTTTCCTTAGAAAACTAGATATCAAGTTACCCTTTGATCCAGCAATTTCACTTCTCGGTATATACCCAAAAGATCAGTGACATGAACAGATATTTGCACACTGATCTTCATAGCAGCATTATTCACAATTGCCAAGAGACGGAAACAATCCAAATGTCCTTCAACAGATGAGTGGATAAATTAAATGTGGTATATACACATGATGGAATACCATGCAGCAGTAAGAAGGAACAAGGTCATGAAACATATGGCAACATAGATAAACCTTGAAGACATAATGCTGAGTGCAATAAGCCAGACACAAAAAGAGGGATACTGTATGTTACCACTAATGTGAACTCTATGAAAAATGTAAAATAAATATTTTATATTGTAGAATATATAGGACCCAGAGATAGGCAGCAACTAGTGGAGGGGGAACGATAATATAAGAACAGATAAACTATTGAGGGTAATTTTAATGTTATGGGGATGCTCAGGAATGATTATGGTTTGTAAATTTTCTTGGGTATGGTAGGAACATGTTGGAAACAATGTAGTTATTTTAGGTTTTTTTTTTTTCTTACTCCTTTGTTTTGTTTGAAATGTTTTTTTTTTTTTTTTTTTTTTTTTTTTTTTTTTTTTTTTTTTTTGATAAACAAAGTTTTAAAAAAATGAAATGAATTGCTGCCCTTTCCGGATTGGAAGGCATCAAACGAAATCAAGTGCCACCAAATGGCAGGTTGGTTTGCTCAAGGTTTTCTGCATTATTAAGGACTCAGCATCAATCTCTGTTGCTGACAGGTAAGGCATTCAGCAGCAACAGTAGCTAGGTCAGTTTTGATAAGAAGGATACCGTGATTTTGTGCCCATGCATAGGCTCCATCTCTACCACCACATCACTCCATTCATAAGCTCACTATGCCAGTGCTGGGGTAGCCAATGACTGTACGTGGTTATCAACTATTAGACTAGTTATTCTTTTGGTTGTTAAGTGACTATTCTATACTTGACAGTCTTTGGTGGGCATTAGCATGTGAAACAATGACCCTCAAATTTTGTGTCCACTCCCATAAGTTCTTCCTTGTATGTTTCTTCCCCAGACTTCCCTGTCTTTGATATTTCAGTTTTGCTCTTTCCAGTCCCCTGACCAATCAGCCAAGCCATTTACCACTGCCCATGAATCTATACATATATCCTTATCTAGGGTCATTTTCTTTCCACACAAAATGCTTGACTAGGTTCCCTGCCTTTAGTTCTGCCAAGCAGTGGATTTCCTTTACCATTATCTTTCACGGTCACCACTGACAGTAGGGTTGTCATGTAGCAGCTGTCAATTTTTAGCTCTCATCAAAATATCTAGCTAACCAACTGAAGAATCAAGCTTGAGATTTTCCTCCTATCAGCAGATCATTGGGAATCCCATGAAGCCACAGGTGTGAGCAAAGGGAGAGGCATCCATACAACAGTGGTAGTGACATGGAGGTCTGGGCCAACCTGTTTGTGCAGCTCGTTTGTGCCCTCTGGACCTGCCTGGGACCAATGATGGTGGAACCCTTTCTGTCTTATAATGACCTGACTGTCAGGACCCAATTCATGATGGACACCTCTGGTCACATATTTACTCAGTAATACGCCAGGAACTGTGTTGTGAATGATGTCTAGATCTCTGCTTTCAATGGATGGCCATGCTCCAGAATCCTAGAAATCTGCACTGCAACTCTCCTGCTGGTGTTGCTGAAGATTCTATATGGTGTGTTTACCAGATATCTCTAGCATCACGGTGAGATGTAACTTCTAAGCACCATCCAGTGAGGCAATTCCAATCAATCAAGTGCAATTCTCCTAAGAATAATGCAGGTATGATTCATTAGCAGCATCACCTGCAGCAACTTGGAGATGGATGCACCAAACTGCTAAAAAGAATCCCAGGGAATCTGGGTGGGGCACCAACAGTCTCTGCTACATTGACCAAGTTGCTGGTGTCCCAGGAATGAGGACTGAATTAACATTAAAAAATTAATTTCTGAAATTCACCATATTAACATTTCAATAGAGAAATATAGGATAATCACAACAGACTAAGAAAAAAGATTCAATAATTCAACATTCGTAACAATAACAATAGTTGATAAACTAGTATTAGAAGTAGGTAAAGACAGATACCATAGTGATATGTAATATGAGTAAATGAAACAAGTATTTGTGGGGGAAAACTTGCAACATTTCATTCAGTAAGGTAAGGCTCAATTCTTTCATTTTCTCATAATCCAATGCAGAGCTGAGCAGGGGCCAGAGTATTGTTGGATGGAGGTGAGGGTCTCCTTTGAGGGTGCATATCATGCAGCCTTGTTAAAAGGTTGATTATAGTGTAAGAGTGAGAGAGGCCTAGGGTGCAGAAAATAGAGTTAAGACTTAGGCAGCAAGCAATCTGGGTAGATGCCTTTTTTGGACATTTAATATAAATGGAATTAAAGAATATATGGCCTTTTGTGACTAGCTTCTTCCACTGAGCATAAAGATTTTGTGGTTCATCCATATTGTAGCATGTACCAGTACTTCATTCCTTTTCACTGCCAAATAATATTCCATTGTGTGGATATAAAAGTTTGTTTATCCATTCACCAGCTGATGAACATTTAGGTTGTTTCTACTTTTTTGGCTATTGTGAATAATAATGCTCTGAACATTTGTGTTCAAGTCTTTAAGTGGCCATACATTTTCATTTTTAATGTTGATCTTGGGGAAGATGGATGCAGATGCTTTCATTTGGGAAGTTATGTTCAGGGTTAGCCCCTCCTGCCAGGGTAGGGAAGAGACGGTGTCCCTAATATCAGCTAGCTCATTGTCAGGCAATCAAAGAGAGGTCCCAGGATCACATCAGCCATTGCAGGGTATCTACCAATAATTTAACATCATAGAAAATCTTTTCTTTTACAATCAGAAGCAAGACATTTCAGTTTCATTTCTATATCCCATCATCATACTTAATTTTAAATGTAAAATGTAATTTCAAAAGATATTGCATTTACAATAGCATATAAAAACAAGGCAGCTAAGAATAAATCTAATATAACTGTACATGCTCTGCCTGAAGAAAACTCTAATACTTTATTGAAGGACATTGAAGAGAACTTCCATAAATGGGAAGTTATATCATGTTTATAAATACATGATTTAATACTGCAACTATGTCAATTCTGTTCAAATAGATCTATATATTCAATTTAATCTCAAACTAAGTTTTTTTTTAATTAAATTCAGTTTTATTGAGCTATATTCACATATCATACAATCATCCATAGTGTACAATCAACTGTTCATAGTACCATCATTAGTTATGCATTCATCACCCCAATCTATTTTTGAACATTTTCCTTACATCAGAAAGAATCAGAGTAAGAATAAAAAATAAAAAAAGAACCCCAAATCATCCCTCCATCTGTCCGGCGCTGCCCCGCTCGGTCCCCGGTTCCCGGCCGGCGAGGGGAAACAGGGAAGGAGAGAGAGAGATGCAGACTGCGCGAACTAACCTGGTCATGAATCACGACTCGAACCACACGGCAGTTGTGAAAGCAAGCCCTTTACTACAGCTAGATGAACATTCTGTGTTACTGGTTCCCACACGGGGCACGGCGCCTCGTGGGAGAGCAGCCTCGATGTGGCCGTCAGGCACGGCTCCTTGTGGGCTGTCTCACCCTACCCCGTCCGGGTAAGACCTTTTATACACAATTAACAACCAATAAGCTTCTAGGCTAGTATCGCGTATACAGGATTTCGATTGGTAGGAGCGGGTGGCGGATACATGCGTCACTATGCGGAAACAGGATGCAGGCGCCATCTTGGCTCACTCGATGGGCGGGGGTAACTCTAGAGCAGGCTGCAGCGCATACGCTAGGCCCGATTCGGGAGGCGGCTTTCCACATCTCCCCCTTTCTTATTTATTTTTGACCCAGTGTCTCCAGTGATGAGCGTGCTCCCGTGAACCCAAATGGTTCACAACCTCTTTGGTGCTTTGGGGAGTCTGGACTAGGCCTCAGCCATCCAGCGGCGGAGCCTCTAGCACCAACCAGAATGCTCACGTCATATGGAGACCGGAGAGTCCGTAAGCTGGAAACAACGTGACTCTCCCTGCAGTGCTTTGCCTGGCAACTGGGGAACAACGACGGGGGCAGGAACAGCAGTAACCAGAGTCGGGGGTGTCACTAGGTGTCTCTGTGCAATGGCTAGGGTCCAGTCTGGCCACAACTAGGACTCTGCCCTAGAGACCCACCTGAGACAAAATTATGACTACTGGTGTCGCCTTTTACACCCGAGAAACAGCCATGCGATTCGCTACAAATTTTGCTCCAAAGCGCCCCACCTGAGGCGACCAGGAAGGGGTATGGTTAATAAATCGGTCACTATCGGGGGTAACAGAGGTGGGAGTCATAGCCATCATAGTGGTAACACGCAATTGCTGCTGCGCTTGAAACAGGCGTTCTAGCAAACATTTAACAACGACTAATCCCACCAATAATCCCACTGCAATGAGGATCCAATTAGTTAAATTGGGCCAAGAGAACCAGGAAGAAACACTGTGCAATAGTTTCTGTAGAACCTCGCCTAACCCGGAGAGATCGACTTTAACGGGTTTTAACTTGATCCCCCCAATTGTGTCTAAACTAGACTCCACCTGTTGGGAGAGATTAACAAATTCAGGAAAATATGACCTTTTCAGCCAATCAGAGACTCTGGAAATGCTTCCGGTCACGTTGGCCCTGACAGGAGTGACACAGAGTTTAACCGTAAGCCACCAGGTGTCACATGTTTGCTGAAGCACTCTCCAGAGTCCATCTATTTCCAGTCCAAGTTCATCTATCTCCGCTTGGAGTTTCTGAATGGCCTGGAAATTTAAGTTCAGCATCTGATTGTGGCGGCGTAGCACGTCTCGGGTAAGGTTGACCAAGCCATTTACCGTTTCCATCGTTATGGCGAGCTGCCGATCTGTCCATGCTTGTAGCACAGCCTGCCCGATCGTTGGGACAAACAAAGAGGAAGCTACACTGGCAGCATTCGATAGCCATTCTTTTATGCCTCTTGGACGCCTAGACTTAGAGAAGGGGATATTGTTAAGTGAAACAACTTGAGAAACAGGGCCAACCCAGTCGGTTGCCTTGACGGGGAGCCAGACATAACTTGGGCAATACACTAGGATAGCGGGGCGGCGAGGCATCCGGGTCTTTGGAACGGTTGCAGACTGTAGGAGCAAACCCCGGAAGGAAAAGGCACCTTTGAGTCTCCTTTTTACTCAAGATCCCTTCACAAGACTGGCGGCTCTTCCCTGTAACGTTAAGAAATTCAAGCAAGACTCCCTTACTTAACTCGCCATTACCAGTTTCACAAGTAGCATTCGCCGCAACTGTGGTGTTGACAACCTTGACAGAGAGGTTAGCAAAAGAGAGGATCAGTGTGTCATTGGTGAGGGGGAAGGACTCATTGAAGCTTGTGGAGGAAATATAGTTCCACTAAAAAGAAAAAGGCAGATTAGAAGGATTGCTATAGGAGAGCAAAGAACAGAGTTACCGATCCTCTTTTTGGGCAACCGCGGGGTGGTCAGTCCTACTATTATCGTCTTGTCGGTCGTCGCCATCATCAGCAGGGTCGGAGGCTTGGTCTAATGGTTCAGGTTGTATATTCGTTGGCGTTTCTGACAGCTGTTCCTTGGCTTCTTCAGGTGATGTCACGGTTCTCACCAGTCTTTCCGGAACCCACACTGGTTGACGTCCTGGTTCCTTCTCGCGTTGATCAGGCGCGGGAAGTCCGCCGTAAGCTCGACGCGCAGCGCTGCTCTCCTCACAGAGGGACCGTCGAGAGCGAGGCAGGAGGAGGAGCTTCCCCGTACGGGCCACCACTTGTCCGGCGCTGCCCCGCTCGGTCCCCGGTTCCCGGCCGGCGAGGGGAAACAGGGAAGGAGAGAGAGAGATGCAGACTGCGCGAACTAACCTGGTCATGAATCACGACTCGAACCACACGGCAGTTGTGAAAGCAAGCCCTTTACTACAGCTAGATGAACATTCTGTGTTACTGGTTCCCACACGGGGCACGGCGCCTCGTGGGAGAGCAGCCTCGATGTGGCCGTCAGGCACGGCTCCTTGTGGGCTGTCTCACCCTACCCCGTCCGGGTAAGACCTTTTATACACAATTAACAACCAATAAGCTTCTAGGCTAGTATCGCGTATACAGGATTTCGATTGGTAGGAGCGGGTGGCGGATACATGCGTCACTATGCGGAAACAGGATGCAGGCGCCATCTTGGCTCACTCGATGGGCGGGGGTAACTCTAGAGCAGGCTGCAGCGCATACGCTAGGCCCGATTCGGGAGGCGGCTTTCCACATCCATCCACCCTATTTTTCATTTAGTTTTTGTCCCCATTCTTCTATTCATCCATCCATACACTAGATAAAGGGAGTGTGATCCATAAGGTTTTCACAATCACACCGTCACCGCTTGTAAGCTACATTGTTATACAATTGTCTTCAGGAGTCCAGACTACTGGGTTGGAGGTTTGATAGTTTCAGGTATTTACTTCTAGATATTCCAGTACATTAAAACCTAAGAGGTGTTATCTATATAGTGCATAAGAATGTCCACCAGAGTGACCTCTCAACTCCATTTGCAATCTCTCAGCCACTGAAATTTTATTTCGTTTCATTTTGCATCCCCCTTTTGGTCAAGATATTCTCAATCCCACGATGCTGAGTCCAGATTCATCCCCGGGAGTCACATCCTGCGTTGCCAGGGAGATACCCCTGGGAGTCAGGTCCCACATAGCAGGGATAGCAGTGGAAACTCCTAAGTTTTTGTATGTGTATGTGTTGGAGGGAGGGAGGTGGCTTAACAAACTGTTTTTAAAATTTCTATAGAAGAACAAAAGGACAAGAATAGCTAGGATACTCCTGAAAGAAAAAGAATAAAGTGGAAGTCTTATTCTATTAGATATCACGACTTATAGTAAAGCTATGTTTATAAGTCTGTGTTGTACTGGTATAGATATAGACAAAAACAGACTAATGAATAGATCAATATAAATAACTCAAAAACAGACCACATATATATATGCAAACTTGATTTATGATAGAGGTGGCACTGCAGATCAATGTGTTAGCTATTGTTTCAACCTGAGGCAGTGGAGATTTAAAGACACAGGGCAGCAGGGAAAAGTTAGGTGAAGGGCTGTATTGCTGGGTAGGCCAGGAAAGCTCAGCTTTGGGGAGCCATCAGAGAAGATTTTGGTGCCCTTACTGATCCCCTCCCCAGGGCACTCTGGAACTGGTCTGTGTCACTTTTGTGGGTTCCTGGCCCTGTCTGACTGGGAATAATTGACTTGGAAAAGTCTTCTCCAGAGTGACTGTCCTCCCAGAATTTATTTGCCCTCTAGGCAAAAGCAGAATGAGACAATAAAAGGAGTGTAAAAAAACTGTAGAGGCAGATTGTCTGGGAAAAAGGCCTGTAGGCTTCAGATACCCAGGAGAGGGAGGTTTGTCCCCTGAGAAACAGAAGGGGCAATCAAACTCATATAAACAGAGGAACTCCAAAACAATGAAAAAGCAAAAGCCCAGAACAAGTCAGAGGCCCAATAATACAGGGAAAACCCTGCACAGTGCATTCAACTTTGGCAGACCTTCCTGAGAGAAGGTCTGATGCTCAAGAAAATCTCTGTCTTGTCACCTGCTAGTTACAAAACCAAGAAACAGACATCACAGGGAGTAAACCCAGAATTAACCTTTTAAAACATTAAAATGTACAGTGTGTTACAAGAGCATAAGACAAACCATGAAACAGGAAACAATGGCCCATCCAAAGGAAGAGGATAAAAATACAAAAACACCAACAAAGAACATGAGAATGTAGACATACTGAACAAAACCTTTTAAAAAATGATCTTAAAAATGCTTAAGGAGATGAAGAAAAGTTCAGAGAAAGAACTACAGGATATCAGGAAAACAATGAATGAACAATATGAGAGTCTAAATAAAGAGATAAAATTCAGTAAAGGAACCAAACCAAACTACTAGAGCTGAAGACCACAGTAACCAAAATGAGAAATGCCCAAGAGGGTTACAAGAGCAGATTGGAGCTGGAAGAGGAAAGAATCAGTGAACTTTAAGACAAAACACTTGAAATGAGTTAGGCTGAGGAGAACAAAGAAAAAAGAAATATTAAAAGTAAAAATAGCCTCAGACAGCTAAGGGACATCATCAAACGCACCAATATATGTATTACGGGAGTTCCAGAAGAAAGAGAGAAAGGAAGAGAAGGAATAGTCAAAGAAATAATGACAGAGAACTTCCCAAACTTAGCAAAAGATGTGAACTGCACATTCAAGAAGCTCAGAGAACACCAAAGAGGATAAACATGAAGAAAAATACACCCAATCATATATAAATTACACTATCAAATGCAAGAGGAAAACAACATGTTACATACAAAGGAGTCCCAATTAGACTGAGTTCCAATTTCTCATCAGAAACCACAGAGGCAAGAAGGCAGTGGGATGAAGTACTTAAAGTGCTGAAGGAAAACAATTGCCAGCCAAGAATTTTATATCCAGCAAGACTCTTTCAAAAACGAGGGAGAGATTAAGACATTCTCAAATAGCCAAAAGCTGAGGGAATTCATCACCACCAGAACCGCCCTACAAGGCAATGTTAAAGGGAATTCTTCAGACTGAAATGAAAGGACACTAAACAGTGGTTCGAAGCAGCATAAATAAAGACCTATGGTAAAGGTAATCATTTGGTAATTATAAATGCCAGTATTATTGTATTGTATTGTTATGTAACTCCACTTCTTACTTCCTACAGGTGCTAAAATGCAAATGCATAAAAAGTAATGACAAACTAGGTTTTGGGGCATACAATGTACAAGGATATAAGTGGTAACAAGTACAAAAAAATAGTGGGGGGGAAAGAAGGGTATAGGAAAAATATATGTGCATGCTACTGAAGTTAAGTTGGTATCAAACTAAATATGATTGTTATATATTTGGGATGTTAAATTTTAATACCATGATAATCACAGGAAAATAGATGAGAAATATATTCAGATAGAAATGAGAAGGCACTCAATATGTTGCAACACAAAAAAGTAAATAAGTATAATGGTAGGCTTTAATGGAAGTGAGGGGAAAAAAGGTACAAGGCTTACAAAGACTAAATAGCAAATTGGCAGAAGATAATCCTGCATTATCAGTAGTGACTTTAAATGTAAATGGATTAAACTATCCAGTCAAAAGGCAGAGATTGGCAGAATGGATTTAAAAGCATGACCAAACTATATACTGTTTGCAAGAAACTCACCTTAATGTCAAAGATACAAGTAGGTTGAGAGTGAAAGGATGGGAAAGAATATACTATGCCAGTAGTAACCAAAAGAGATCTGGGGTGGTTATACTAATGTTGGATGAAATAGACTTTAAGTCAAAAACAGTTACAAGGGACAAAAATGTTCATCACATACTGATAAAGGGAACAGTCAACAGGAAGATGTGACAGTTATGCACCTAATAGCAGGGCTCCAAAATATATGAAACAAATACAGATTTGAAGGGAGAAATTGATGGTTCTACATTAATAGTAGAGAATTTAATATATCACCCTCAATAATAGATAGAAATGAAGCACTAACTTTCATCTTTCCCAGCCTGCTGCCACCATGAAACATCATCTCCTGTAAGTAAATCCTATTAAACTTATGTCTAACTCCATGACTGGCATGTTCTTGGTCCTAGGGCTAAGCTGGGTTGTGACAATTGGCGAGCACAGCCAGGAGGATCAAAGAGCCATTGGCCATACTGAGCATGAATTCTATAGGAAGGGAGAGTTTGTGGGGGGGAATCCCAAATTGTCCCATATCATCTACGTGGGGATGAATGGGGACTGCCACGATAGTCTGGGGATGTCCTGAAGACTCCAGTGGAGTTGCTAAGTGTTTTGCAAACAGATAGCCTGCTGTTTAGAGGAGAAAGTAAAACTAGAGAGATATATGTGCCTTGCCCAGGCTGAAATGAAGGACTCTCTGACTGACTGCTCCCAGCGGAGGATCAGCAAGAGACTCTGGCATGCAGATATGCATGAGTCAAAGGCCGTAAGTAGCCTTGGTCTTGACTCAAGAATTTTAGCTACTCTGGAATAGGGCCCCAAAGTGTGGGACCCCACAGACTCCTCCTCAGAAGAGGAAGGGTAAGAAGAATGGTAACCTTTTGACTGAATTTTTTTTAAAAAATGGAAATTTTTAGTTATGAGACTATGAGAAAAAAGTCTATTTCTGTAACACAATCTGGCCTTGATATGATTTAAAATCAGGGAAAAAAAATGACTCTATGGAAAGAACACAGTATTATAATTAGAATTTGTTCTGAAAAAGGGTAGAAAAGGGATGAAATGATGTATATTCAACCCTGTATTCGCCCCTTTGAAAAATATTTCTGTGTTTGTTTCTTGTGACTAATTTTCTATTTGTGTCTTGTCTATCTGCTCAATGTATTGTTGTCTTGGTCTGCTTGTTTAATATATATTCTTATACCTCTAGATGGTAACAACAAATTAACAAAAATTCTTAAAGAGCGCTACTGAATTGCTTAAAAATAAATACGCGCACACACACACACACACACACACACACACACACACACACACACACTCCTGGAGTCCCATCTTTGCAGCAGGTTCCAAAGCTTTGGTTCTGTAATTATTGTAAACAAACCTGGACATTAGAAGGAAACCACCCCTGGAATTTCACTAAAGCAGCAGAAGGCTGCCAGAGGGCTGCTTCTGGAAAAGGCAGAGACTTTTCCCAATTGTCAGGATCACAGCTTTAAGTGAAACAGATCCAATAATTGAAAATAATTAAAAGTAGGGCATAGAAACTCCAAATCCCATCACCCTGATTTAAAACTTTTAAATTCAAGTTCAACAAGATAAGCCTCTTTCTTTCTGTCTCACCTATCCCTACCCCCAAGGCCTAAGCACCTAAGGCAGCTATGGGGGAAGGGCTGGGTACAGAAAGATGGGGGACTTGTAGTTTAAACAAAGTAACGCCACCACTGCATACCACAGTCCCAAATGTTGCTGGTTTATTACAAGAAATTATACCCAATTGTGTCAATATAATGTTGTCTAATGCTTTTTTTTTTTTTTTTTTTTTTTAGTATCTCCCTAAGAAAATCAAGCCAGCCTGCATTCGCCTTCTCCTGGGGAGAGGTACTGGTTAGTGAAATAGAGTTAACACTTGTGGGACTTTTCCACTTAGCCAAGTTCTTTACCACAAGCCCTTGACAGATGGTCAGTCTGTGTAACATAGCCTTGGGGAAGCACAGTAAAAGTTCATTGTGGGCTTCCCCTAAAAAAGCAGTTTTGTCCTGCATATAACGCCTTATTTCAAGTGGAGGGACTGACACAAAGATGGCCATTCACCTTAAAAAATGGCCATCCCTATTCAGGGGTGGATTACTGACACAGCTTCTAGGCCATAATCTGGCAGTGCCCAGGTGAGCACACTGGCCAGGTGGAGAGCCTACCTGCTACAGCACAGCATTTTCAATACCAACCCTCTGAATGCAGAAACGCACAAGACTCTCGGACCAGTGCCCTATACAGAAGATTCAACAGCTAAAGTTGCCACACCTGAGGTAGCTGTTGAAATAATTAGAATTGTGGAAAGACACATGGGACGCCCAGCAATGTTGAACAGTAACTGTTGCCAGCAGCTAGTGGACATCACTAAAAAGTGCCCTTTATGCTCCCGTTATGGACCACGTAGGCTACTACTACACTAGGTGGGACACGTGGATTACATCAGTCCCCTTCTGTTCTTGAGATATGCTTTTATTGCCATGAACATGGCTATAGGACTTCTGTTAGTTTTCCTGGTTGGGAAGGCAAACCACTAGGCCAACGTCAGCTGTTTGGAAAGGGTACGTGCTCTGTATGGCATACCTACACAAATAGATAGTGATCGGGGAACCCCTTTCACTGAAATAAATGACCCAAGCATGGGCTATGGACTGTAAAATCTCTACAACAAAAAGGCTTTATTAGGCCCTAACCCACCTGAATTCCACACCTAGGGCTGCAGCCCCAGCTTCTACTGAAATGCTAATGTGGGACCAATGCAAGCACTGAGAATCCAAGTTAAAGGGCTAGCCACTTTACAGCTTAAGTGGGCAAATACTAATAATTTGTTGTTGCCTGTGCCTCAGACCACACAAAACAGGGAAAATGAGGTTAATTGACCTTGATGCTGGTCTATGCAGCCACTTTGGTTAGGATTCCTATGTCCCTGGGGAATAGGAGTTACCCAAAATATTGTAATAAGTCCTAAATGCGTGCTAAAATCTTTATCACCAATCTGGGACCTCCTATTCCCACAGGAACTTTATGCATAACTATGTGGTCCCTTCTTATGCCCAGATAAACAATTAATGTAATGGGAGAAAACTCTCAAGATTTGCAGAGGGAGAATGCCTGGTATTTAAAACCTCCCCAAATGTTGGTCTGCCTGGTACCTTGTTATCAACAAATGGAACTCAAGAATGTATCCTTATTGTTCCCCAGAAACATCTTTCTTTTTGCCGAGCACACACCTTCCTACAGTGGGCCTCAGCAGTAACTCATGCCCACAACTGAACCCAATGTTGGGTTTGCACAGACTTGACACCTTTAGATGCTACCAGCCTTTCTTACACTGTGACCCCTGTGAGTTGGACTGTGTGGAATATCCTACTGGCCTGGCAAAATTCAGCAATTATCAGTAGACTCCTTGTCTAATTCTCTTTCTTGGCCATGGCAGCATCTCTTTTGTGAAATTGTTATGTCTGTCCTATGGTCAATGTAGTCTGCTACATGGGGGAGGGGTGGACTGTAGACGGGCCAGGCCCCCTCCATAGTGATTTCATGTAGCCGCCCACTTGACAGGAACAGATGTTGAGTCATCAGACTTCCCCAGGGGAGGAAAAAATGTATTGTAACAGGAGCATTGAAACTCCCCTCCCCCAATCACTGTTGCTAACAAATCTCCATACCCTTGTGTCACAAGACCCTGCTGTTCCCTAACCCTTAAAAACCACCCCCTGGTACCCCGTTTTTGCAGAGCCTGCCACCGCTACCATGGAATAAATCATCTCCTGTAAGTCCTATTAAACTCATGTCTAATTTCAAGAAAAATAAAATAAATAAAATAAAATAATGGATAGAACATCTAGTCAGATGTTAACTTCCATCTTTCCAGGCCTGCCACCGCTACCATGGAACAAATCATCTTCTGTAAGTCCTATTAAACTCATGTCTAATTTCAAGAAAAATAAAATAAATAAAATAAAATAATGGATAGAACATCTAGTCAGATCAATAAGGAAGTACAGGAATTGAATGATACACTAAACCAACTAGACCTAACAGACACATATAGAGTACTACATCTAACAAAAAACAGAATACACACTCTTCTTGTGTGCACATGGATCATTCTCCAGGATAGACTATATGTTGGGTCACAAAACAAGCCTTAGTAGATTCAAAAATTTTGAAATCATACAATGTATATTCTCTGGCCACAATGGAATGACATTAGAAATCGATGGGGAGAAAGGAAAAATTCACAAATATGTAGAAGTCAAACAACCTACTCTTGTTTTTTTCAAAGCCTTAGGGTTTTTGGTTTTTTTTTTTTTTTTTACATTTTTTTATTGTAAAAATAACATATATACAGAAAAGTGATAACTTTCAAAGTATGATTTAACAAATAGAGAGCAAAGTTCAAAGAATGTTATGGGCTACATTTCACAATCTAATCTTTACCAATAGGTTGGTTAATGATAAGATAGTGAGGAAATCAGAAATGGAAGTAGGAATGTGGAGTCAATGCATGTACTGGGGAATATGGAGCTTTCTAAAATTCACAGAAATCTCAGGGAGAGATTTGGAATTTACACAATAGGGAGAGTGCTGGAATTTACACAATTCAGGAATGGAGCTCTAAATTAGTCTTAGCCGTATCTTAAAGGATAGGACACCCTAGCATGTTCTCTCTCTCCCCCTCTCTCTTACAATTGCTCCAATATTGAGTTTCCTTGTTTTCATCCCTCTGACAGTTAATAAGCAAGTACAAAGCCAAGTATCCGTACTTTATAAACCCTTCCCCATTCTACCCAGAACTCTAGCTCTATCCATCTTCTTCTTGTTAAGCCCCAGCTGTGGCCATTTGGCACTGTTTCTTTGGTTACATATTGATACTCTTTATCTAGTTCCTGACTCAAGGGGTCTGTTGCTGCCTGTGATAGATGTCACTCTACCATTTAAAGGCCTCATTATTCCCACCACATGTTGTCCATGTGCAGAAAGAAACCTTGCAGGTAAGGTCCAAAATGAGATGGAGACTCAATCCTGGGCTGTCAGTATTCATCATTTCCCTATGTCAGCAAATTTTCCTGACTCCTCTCTCCAGGTTTAGGAGTGCAGGATCTTCCTGCAGATAGCACTCATACTCTGGGCCTCCAGGAAGAGAAAACAAAGTGAGAGAAAGGAGAGGCAGCATCTCTTTCTTTTTGGGGTGACTGACACATTCTAAAATTACATTGTGAAGGTTGTACAACTCTGTAAATATACTAAAAATCATTGAATTGTACACTTAAATTGTTTAATTAAAACAGATGAATGTTGTGATATGTAAATTATACACAACAAAGCTATTTTTTTAAAAAAGACACCACTTAATGAGTCAAGCTAAGTGGCAGGAGTTGCAGCAATAAGTCTGAGTGGTAGGGGTTACCTAGGAAAAACAACAAGGACCCTAAGACAGACCTTAGTGCCACCTCAGATCCTTCCTTTCTCTAGCCTGAGACCCCGAGGTACCCAGAGCTCAGCTCCTCTTACTCTGGGCAGGAGAAGCGCTCAGGCACACAGTGCTAAAGATTGGGTGTCAGAAGTCTGATTTCTGAAGTTCAGCTTAGATTTGACCCATTATTAGTTGGCTTCCACTTGCTAGATTAGTCCATGGCCCTAATTATGTCCCGTATGTTAGAAATAATGTTAGGAATAATAATGGATGTTGTCTTCTCTGTATTAATTTATTCTGAAAATAAGCCCTACATCTAGGAAATTACAGCACCTAACCCCACCAAAATCAAAAAGCAGCTGTGGAAATACACCTCTTCAATGAGAGAGGGGAATCCTTTCCCTACATCTTCCAAGAATTACTAAGTAGCCAAATTACAAATTAACATATTTACAAAAAAATCACACGAATATTTTCTCCACAAATGAAAAGTTTTAAAAATAGACATAATACCTCTTTGGGTTAAAATGAAAAAAGTGAAAACGCAGTTCTCCCTCCCATAACCCCACTACTCAGAAATAACCAGGAAATACTTTAATGAATATTCTTCTGAATTTCTCAAAAGCATATAAAAGCATAGCTTTTTCTTTTCAAAGTGTTAATGGGATCATGCTGTTTTATAATTTGTGCTTTTAAAAACTTCTTATTTTGAAATAACTATAGACTCACAGGAATTTACAAAAATAGTACACAGACTCCCTTTTACCATTTACCCAGCTTCCCCCAAAGGTGACATTTTCTTTAATTGTAGTGAAATATCAAAACTAGAATACTGATATTGGTACACCCCTGTGACTAGACTACAGACATTATTCAGTTTTCACCATTCTTTACATGCATTTACTTAAGGGAGTGTATGTTTGCATGCATTTGTGTGTATCTATGCAGGTTGATCCCATGTATAGATTCATGTAACTATCAACACAATCAAGACACAGAATTGTCCATCCTCACAAAGGAAATCCCTTATGCTACACTTTTGTATTCACACTGCCTCCAGACCCCTGCCCCTATCCCTTGGCAACAACTAAGCTGTTTTTCATCTCTGTAGTTTAATCATTTCAAAAATATTACGTAGGTGTGACCTCTTGATATTGGCTTTACTTATCCAGGCTGTTACATATATCAATAGTTTGTTACTTTTTATTCTTGAGTGGCATTCCACTCATTAAAGGACATTGGGGATGTTTCCAAATTTTTGCTTTTACGAATAAACTTGCTATGAACATTCATGCACAGCTTTCCATGAACTTAAGTTTCCATTTCACTGGGAAAAATGGTAAGTGCATGATCAGTTTTATAACTATCAAACTATTTTCCAGACTTTACTATTTTATATTAATACTAGTGATATATATAAGTGATCCAGTTTTACCACATCCTGGCAAGCACTTGGTATTTTCAGAGTTAAGGGTGTAAGCCTTGCAAAGTAAGAGACTTTTTGTGTTTAAAATGAAGTGGACTTTGTCCTTTGATCTTGGCCTCAATAGTATACTTGCCTCAACACATTATCAGAAGGCCTAGGGTGTTGCAAAAGCTTTATCTGAACTGTTTATAAGACTAAGCTTGCAAAAGTAACAAATTGTGCAAGGTCACACAGTAAGTAACAGGAAGTTGTCTGGATTCCAATTCAAGTCTGATTCCAATTATTTGCAATGTCAACTTGCATTCCCTTGAATAATGGGACAAGGCCCCTATCCTCAGGGCGTTCAGTGTAGAATGGGAAACAAACACATAAAGAACAAAATTCTAAGACCATGCAAATAGTAATATACTAAAAGTACATAAAAAGAGCTGTAGAAATACCAACAATAACACAGCTACCACTTCGGGAGCCCATACCATTTGGCTGACACGGCCAAACACTTCATGGATCCTTAGGACAATTATATGAAATAAGAACTAGGCCCATTTCTCAAACTAGGAAACTGACGCATGAAGATTCCCGATAACTGTGCAATTATTAAGTTAACTAGTCCCAGTGATCCTGAAAAGCGTCATGACAGACAGTAAGGATAAAAGAGCAGATTTTGTAATCATGCAGACTTGGGTTAAAATCTGGTTCTGATGTCGGTTTATTTTGTTATCTCTGGAAAGCCTCACCCTTGAGCCGAGAAAAAGGACTGCACAAAAACTCCCAATCCATCGACCGCCCGCTCGGTGCCAGCGTCCCAGCACCGCGGCCCAGGGATTCAAGAGTCCAGGCAGTCTCGATCATGCCACGCGAGAGACCCACCTTCCGGAATCAACTCCTCCCCTCCGCTCCCTCACCCCAACCGTTCGTCCTCAAGCCTCCTTCCTCCCACTTCTCCAGCTTCCCTCACAGTTATGGAACGACGTAGCGAAGGGTCTTTTTCTTATGCAAACGCGCATCACCCCAAGAGCAAAGCGGAATGAACTAGCTGCTCGCCTGGACGCCACGCCAAACAAGCCCAGCGTGGATTCCTGAATCTCCTAAGGTCAAGCTTCCTCCAACAGGAGAGCGTCCTTCATTCACCGCTTTTCCGCCGCTTGTGCCCCTTTCCTGATGAGCCCCCGCCAGGCAAAAGCAATCAATCGATTGTAACCGACTTGAGCGTCCGCCTAGAAATCCAAGCGTCGGCGGGTTGGTTCCGGTACCTTTGCGAGTAATTGAGATTTAGGAACTTGAATCAGGTTCTCAGTTCACACTGGTATCTCCCATGTTTTGGGGCCGTCACGAATATCTCCTTCGAACACTCCCTGGCACGTAGCCTCTTGATAAAAAATTGCTAAGAAAAAGTTACTTTGGAGCTGGTATTCTACCCTCTTTGGCTATTTGTAGGATGGGGGAGTTTATAACTTAATAAACTTTTTGGTTTTTCAAAAAATTTCTTCCACTAAGTAGATGTGTTATCTTGGGCAAGTCACCTCTCTGCTGGCTTCATCTTTGCCTTCTTTAAAATGACGGCCTTACTTTAGAATGGGTGATCTCTAAGTTTTCTCAGTTTCACCCCCTATAAATATCTCACCCTGTATTAAACAAAGTTCTGTATCAATTGTAGGAAAATCAGAGGTTGTTGGCTGATGAAAATTGATGAAAAGCCTAGTTTTTTTCCTAGTAAATTACAGGGAATAGGTGTTTCTGGAGCATATTTGTAGAGTATTTTCTTGGCCTCATTGGATACTGTGCCCTGAGCTTACATGATGGTATAGCTCTTTCACAGTCTCTGGAATCTTCATACATATAGACCTGCAGAGAACGTTCAGCCGAAGAGGGGGGAGGAGTTCACTGCCAGGTAAAGTCAAGTAACAGAGCATAGCAAAAGAAGAGTCGGAAAGATGACCACTGTGGTGACGTCTTGCCTTCCTTGATGGGAAAGGAAGGGAAAGCCTGCAGAAGCCTGAGAAGGCTGCCCTTGGAGCAAATTGTGTTGCCTTCATAGTGTCATAAAGTCCAAGGAAGTGGTTAGGGGTAGACATTGTTAAATAGGTTTTGTCAAGATTTTTTTGTGTATGCTTGAAAAGGGTCATACACCAATTTACAACAATTCGTCTGCTCCCCCAGGTTCCCGCCCATAAAACTCACCAAACAAGTCTTGAAGAATCTTACAGCTGAGCTTTTGCTGGATGAGTGCTGGAATTTCTGAAAGTTGAAAGTCTTCTTACATATAGTAGCCAGTGTAGCTTGTTTTCCCAATGCCTGAGGAAACTTTGATTTGTCCAGAAGGAACCTCCTGGGTCAAGGAAAAATGAGATTTGCAAAGATATCGTCCCTTCAGTGCCCCCTGAAGTAAATGTGCCTCCTTGGGATGTGATATAGTCTGACAACTTGTGCTGAGAACAGAGCTATGTCTCAGGGATATCTCTCAGAACTGCTGTCCCAGATGGACCCTCCCCACCAGCATCTGCCATTGCCTGGTGCATGTTTGTGTGTGTGTATGTGTGTATAACTGGTATTCCAAGGGACCAGCAGGAGGATTTGATTATTACTGCCTTGAAGTAACTGATGCTAAGCCCTGGTTTCTTGTGGTCAGTATACCTGGGCAAGTAAAAGGGAGCTGAATAGAGATAGGGGAAATCTGAACAAGAAGCATGAAGTGGGAGGAAATAGCTGCAGGAAGAAAGTAGAGCCGAGCTTAGACACAGGCAATCTGCAGCTCCTCAATGGAAAGACTTTCTCATCTGTGGTTTTTCTGGTCTCCACTCTGTGGAGTTCAAGGCTTCTGTGACTCGGCTCAGCTGCAGACTTCAGCCTTTCTTTCGGGAGACAGTAATAAGGCACCAAGAGGATGCAGTAGCTGAAGAAGCCAAGGCTGTTAATCTCCTGGCCGCACAGTATCTAAAGGGAAAATGCAGAGAAGCACAAGAGACAGGATTAATGATTACGGCACTCCTGTAGAAGGCACTGCCCTACATAAAAGTTGAACTTCATTTCAGTGGCCCTTCATAACTTGTTGTATGGTCTTAGATCGTCCTCTGCTGGTGATAGGGACTCCTCAAGGCTTCCTCAGGCTGGGATTTCTGCTAGGAGCACCAGAGACCAGAGTCCTGCTTCTCACTAGTTCTGTCCTCAAAGTCTGGTCTCCACCCTCACAATATAAGGGAATTCATACAAACAACATCCATTGGAAAGTCCCATTGAAGAAATTTTTTTGTTCACTCTCCTGTTTTTCCAGTGATGCTTTCAAAAGGTTAAACATTGAGGGGCAAAAGACAAGAAACAAACCAGAGAAATTTTTTTAAAACTGAATTATTGGAGGCAACAACTGTAGGACAGAATCTCTTTCATCCGACAAGCTATTTTTCATTTACTAATCAACAATAATAGTCATTTGTTTATGACCTATTTTTCTGTGCCTTTTTCTGTGTCTTTGTTGAGTTCTTTACATACTTTACCTAGCTTAGTTGACCTAGCCTACCACACAAACTCCAATTAACAGATGAAGTAACTGAGACTCAAAGGGGTTATGTCATTTGTGTGAGATTATACAGTTGGTAAAGGAGAGAAGAAAGATTCCAATTCAGGTTTATCAGCTTTCATGTTTTTTTCACTGAACTTTGCTCTTCGCAGCTGACACTCCATGACATACCCAATCTGAAATTGATGCCACTGGTGAAACTTACCAGAAGGGGTGGAGCACCATTTCTACAACATTTATCTCTCTGCTGTGGGAGGATTAGGGCAACACAGTTGCAAACAACGAACCTCCTTTTACTTCCACACTGCTGGCTTCTGGCCTGGAGTCCGCCTGTAACGGGTGATGCGCTGAGTAAGTCGGGACCTTCTCTAATCTCTTTTCTGCTTATGAAGAGTGGAAACCAAGATACCAATCCCACCTGTCTCATGGAATGCGTTAAATGTAGAAACAAACCAATAAGTTAATAGACGTTTGTCAAGCAACAATACTCATAGAACATATTGCAGATACTTTCAGAGGCCATATTTGCAGAGTATGGCAGACTATATCTGCAGCTGGGGATGGGTATGCCAGTTATCATGAGCTGGGGAAAAACTAAATTCTGCATATGAAAATGACGGAGGGATTTTGGGCGTGTGTGTGTGTGTGTGTGTGTAGAGAGAGTGAGCTGGGAGTGTACTCATAATGAGTAAGAGAAAATCTAGAAACAGGAAAGACAGGGTTGTTCAAGGTTTGGCCATACACAAGAAAATGGTGAGAAAATGTGGTGCCTGGGGGTGGGCAGCCCATGATGGACTTTGTGAAGAAGAGAAATCTAATTATTGCTAGTACTTGTTGAGTTACTTATTGTGTGGTATGCATTGTAAATCCTCTCGTCTTCTCTCTAGGAAATCTTTGGTAATTTTTTCATTGATTACTAATACTTTGTGTTAGAGCTGAGATCTTTTAGGGTGACGAGCTCAAATACAATGATGGCACACAACTAGCCAACTGCCCTGTAAGTTGAAATGGACTCTCAAAGACAAAAAACGTCAATGAGAGATCAATCAAAAGATTATTGCTATAAATTGCAAAGTTAATGGGTATATTCGTTCCTTCCCAGGAACTTGGAAAGACCTGTTTGAAAGATCTTCTGCATCAGGTCAGCTCAAAAAGCATTGTCTTATTTTGTGGTGGAGAGAAGGGAGAGGAAAAGGGATAGGGCAGTACACAAAAGAAATATTCCCTAACCTTGAGACTTATAGTCTCATCAAATCCTAATGCCACCCCTGTCAATAAGTGCCTAGTACCTCACCCTCCATTGTATAGTTAGAGAAAGTACAAAAGGAAGCAACAACTTGGCCTACATGCAGATAAACTCAATCTCCCAACTGTCCTCCCTTTTAGATCTCATTGCGTTAAATGATATGTTGGAGAAGATTATGGAGAGAACCATGCAGAATATCATGTAGCAGCTTAAATCTGATAACACACACACACACACACACACACACAAACACGTGACAAATATATCACTAAGGCAGTGAGAGAAGGGGTATCATTTACGCCAGTTTAAATAATAATATGAATGCAGACATTCTGAATACTATATAAGAAGGGAACCCAACAATAATCCCATTTCACAACCAAGTAAGGTTCATCTATATACATAAGGATAGTTGAATAATAAGGAACATGCTAATATAGCTCTTAGGATAAAGGAGAAAATCCAAAGAATCACATACATCAATGTCCACAATGTACTTCATAAAATTCAACATCCATTTCTGGTTATACTATCTAAAATCCAGTAATAGAAAGAATAATTCTTAACCTCACAAAGAGTATTTGTCAGAAAACAAGGTGTATATCACTGTGATGAAACAGACCAAGCATTTCAATTAAGGCCCAGGTAAAAACCAGAAGGCTGAATTCTCTGCTACTTTGTAGCATTATCCTGCAGGTTCTGAAAATTACAGTGAGAAAAAATACTGTAATGATGAAACAAGATTGTAATGCTGACTGGTATTATGTTTTTCCCTCATACCTGTAGCAGTCAATTCCTGCCCCGCCTCCAGACCCAGGCAACCACTAAACTTTCTGTTTATGGACTTTTTCTTGGGCCTTCATGGAAATGCTGGGTCTCTTTCATTATTAAGGGTGACATGCAGTTTGTTTTATGATAAATACTCTTTATGAGATTAAAGAATATCCTTTTTATTACTGGATTTTAAGAGGGTTTTTAAATAATTTTTTCATTAGAGATACTGTAGGTTTACAAAAAAATCATGCACGAAATACAGAGTTCCTATTTACCAACCTTTTATTAACACCTTGCATTAATATTGTACGTTTGTTGTAATTCATGAAAGAATATTTTTATAATTGTACTATTAACTATAGTCCATCATTTACAATAGGTTTCACTTTTTGTGTTGTACAGTCCTATGGTTTTTTAAAAAATTCTTATTCTAGTAACATACATACAACCTAAAATTTCCCCTTCTTACCACATTCTTATATATAATTCAGTGCTTTGAATTATGTTCACAATGTTGTGCTACCATCACCACCATTCATTACTAAAACTTTACGATCAACCCAAATAGAAACTCTGAAATTTACGTATGAACTAATTCCCTACCCCACCAGATCCCCTGGTTACCTATATTTTAGATTCTGACTCTATGAGTTTGCTTATACTAATTTCTTCATATTAGTGAGGTCATACAATATTTGTCCTTTTGTCTCTGGCTTATTTCATACAACATGATGTTTTCAAGATTCATCCAGGTTGTTGCATGGATTTTTAAGAGATTTTAACCATAAATAGTTATTGGATTCATGAAATACATTTTGGATATTGACCTAGATGTTTATATGGGTTTTCTCCTTTATTTTATCTAAGAGCTATATTAACATGCTCCTATTATTCAACTATCCTCACATTCCTGAAGCAAACCTAACTTGGTTGTGAAATATGATTATTGTTGCCTTTCATTTCCCATATAGTGTTTAGAATGTCAGCATCCATATTCTTATTTAGACTGGCATACAGCGTCCCCACCTGTTACCCTTGACCTCTGCCCAAGAAGGTGGAACCTTTACCCCAGTTTTTGGGGAGAGTATGGCTACTGTGCAAGCACTTGGAAGGGTTGGGGCTGCCACTCCATCAGGCCCAGAGGACAAAACATCATTCCATAGATGACTCTCAGGCCTTGAAATCTAATGAAATATGCCTGCATGGTTTTGGAATTGTTTGCAACACTTGACCCCTGCTTTCCATCCAATTTCTCCCTCCTGGAATGGAAATGTTTATCCTATGCCCATCCCTCCTTTGTGTATTGGAAGCAGATAACTTGTTCTCTACGTTTCACAGGTCTACAGACAGAGTAGAATTATGCTCCAGGACAGATGATACCTATAACCAATTTTGATGAGACTTTGTACTAAGCATTGTTTCTGAAATGATTTGAGGATTTTGGGATATTGTAATGAAATAATGTATTTTGCATAAGGAAAGAACATGTCTTTTAGGGGTCCAGAGGGTAGAATGTGGTGGTTTTACACTGTATGTACCCCAGCAAATATGTTCTTAAATCTAATCCATTCCCGTGGCTGTAAACCTATTGTAAGTAGGATCTTCTGATGAGGCTACTTCAGTTAAGGTGTGATCTACCTCAATTAGGATGGGTCTTAATCCTATTACTGGAATCTTTTATCAAGAAATTCAGAAAAGAAAGAGAAAGCCACAGAAGCAAGACACTGAAATCAAAAAAACCTGGAAGAGAAGGGAGAGACCAGCTGATACCACCATGTGCTTTACCATGTGGAGGAGCCAAGGATTGCAGCTGCCAGTCTTTAGGAAGATGATGACTTGACTGGACATTTTCTCAGCCTCAAAACCATGGGCAAATAAATTCCCACTGTTTAACCCAACCCACTTCATGGTATTTGCTTTGAGTAGCCTAGGAAACTAAAACAGAAAAACCACATTCAGGCATGAGGAATAGTGCTGTTGGCTATGTGTTCAATGTTAATGAATCAACACTTTATTTAATGAGCTCCAATTATTTGCCCCTCAATCTTAAATTTTAACTTACTTAAATTTATTTTCAGAGGCTTTATTTAAATATTGCTTGTGCCAGTTTGAATGTATTATGTCCCCCCAAACACCATTATCTTTGATGTAATCTTCTGTGGGCAAACCTATCAGTGTTAATTAGACTATAATTCTTTGAGTGTTTCCATGGAGATATGCCCCATCCAACTGTGGGTGATGACTGACTGGATAATTTCCATGGAGGTGTTGGCCCGCCCATTCAGGGTGGGTCTGAATTAAATTTCTGAAGCACTGTATAAGATCAGACAGAAGGAACAAGCTGCTACAGCCAAGAGGTACACTTGGAAGAAAGCACAGGAGCTGCAGATGAGAGACATTTTGAAGACGGCCGTTGAAATCAGACTCTTGCTCCAGAGAAGCTAAGAGAGGACAAATATCCCAAGTGCAACTAAGAGTGACATTTTTGAGGAACTGCAGCCTAGAGAGGAATGTCCTGGGAGAAAGCCATTTTGAAACCAGAACTCTGGAGCAGACGCCATCCACGTGCCTTCCCAGCTAACAGGTTTTCCAGACACCATTGGCCATTGTCCAGTGAAGGTATCTGATTGCTGATGTGTTACCTTGGACATTTTATGGGCTTAAGACTGTAACTCTGTAACCAAATAAACCCCCTTTTACAAAAGCCAATCCATTTCTGGTGTTTTGCATTCCGGCAGCATTAGCAAACTAGAACATTGCTCTATAATGTTCTGAAGACAAAGATACTGTTTTTAGATGGAGTTAAATGGATGCAGTCTCTAAAAGGCTAGTGAAACAAAGAACTTCATAGAGAATCAATTTCTTCCTAGGAAGTTATGCAGATTTAAGGAGGAAGCAAAAGATATAAAGTGTCTTTAAAAAGAAATACCCATAAAACAAAGTTATGTATTAATCAGGTGATGCAAAAGTTGTGAACAGAGGCTCGTGGAAACCTAACATTGTATTTGCCCTAGGAGCAATGGTTCAGTATCTGTTAATTCAGTGCTTTCATTGACTTTATAGGCCATAATTACTGCAAATAAAAAAGAGCCAACTGGGGTGATGTCATCAACATGGTGACATAAGACAGCTACTGAAAACCTCTCCCCAGAGATTCAGCAAAAAAAGGACAAATCTCACTTGTTCAGAACTCTGGAGGAAGGTAAAGACTGGAGAAGGATCCCACAAATGCTGAATCAAAGAAAGAGAAAAATATCAGACAGGAAACTTCCATCCCAAACTGACTGGTCCTCTCCCCTGCCCTTCATTCAATATCATACAGCTCGGGAACTGCTCAAAGGCAGCATCCAGGATCCCTCCCACCTCCACTGGGGACACAGACTATAAAATCTCTCACAGCAGTGAGTCAGATACCCACATACAAACAGACACAGAGAAACAAGGCCACGTGGACCCACGGCAGGAGTCAAACTGCTGGGGAGGGCAGAATACAAAAGGGCAGCAAGGAAGAACTTCCAAACAGAGGATTAGAGAAGAAATTGCAGAATCTTCCCCCAAAGCAGCAAGTAGCCAGGCAGAAGCTGTCTGAATCAGCTGGGGATCTGGGGGACAGGAGGAGGCATTTCAAGGCCCAGGCCAGTGAGGGATGAAGAGTCTGAGAAAATGACAGAGACTGTAACTCCTGGTGCCCACCCCCCACCCTCGAGGGAAAGAGCAATGGGTGGCCCAATCCTTTAGCCTGGGGGACAGCTGCAGACTGGGACAGCTGTGGGAGTCCTCCACCCCAAGTACAGTGAGGGGACAGCCCCACACTGAGCTAGATTTTGGCAGTCTAAGTGAGAGCACAGGAACTGAGCAGTGTCAGCCCCACCTGTTCAATACTGTGGGGCTCCAGGAGGTAAACAGCTTGTGAGCATGAATAAGTACCTGAAGAGAACCATCTACTGGGAAGGCTGGAAAGTGAAGGAATAAACAGCAGGGCTTTTCAGAGCCTCTCCAGACCCTGTCCCTGGCCCATCAGAGCTGGTCTTCACCACATGCATGGGTACCTGGCCCTGTTTGGGCTGAGAAATACTGACAACCCAACTGTCAAAGCAGTGGATTTTTGTCAAATGCTTTTTATACAGTTATTGCCTTTTATTCTATTAATACATTGTATCACATTAATTCATTTTTGGATATTAAACCACACCCTTATGTGCCTGGATAAATTTTATTTGGTCCTAGTGCATAATCCTTTTTGTATGTTGTTGGATTGTGTTTACTAGCAATTTGCTTAGAATTTTTGCAACTATAGTCTTAAGGAAAATTGTTTGGGACTTTTCTTTTCTGGTGATGTCTTTGGTTTTGGTATCGGGGAAATATTGGCCTCATATAATGAGTTGGGAAGTGTTCCCTCCTCTACTATTTTCTAAAAGAGTTTGTGAAGTATTGGTATTAATTATTTTTCAAGTATTTGGTAGAACTCACCAATTAAGCTAGCTGGTCCTGAGCCTTTCTTTGGGAGAAATTTTTTGATTACTAATTCAATCTCTTTACTTGTTGCTGGTCTATTCAGATTTTCTGTTTCTTCTTGAGTCAATTTAAAAATTTTTCTCTTTTTATAGGAATTCGTCCATTTAAGGTAAGCTACTTTTTTGGCATATAGCTTTTCACAGTACTCACTTATTATCTTTTACACTTCTGTAAGGTCAGTAATGATGTCCCTTCTTTCATTCTTTATTTTAGTACCTTTAGTCTTCTTTCTTTTCTTCTTGGTCAATCTTGCTAAACCCTCATCAATTTGTTGATCCTTTCAAAGAACCAACTTTTGATTCTGTTGATTTTGTTTGCTTTAAAAAACACTCCCTATTTCTACACTAATTGTTATTATTTCCTTCCCACTGCTTATTGTAGGTTTAGTTTAGTATTTTTTTTTCTGGTTTCTTAATATAAAATGTTTGATTATTGAGATCTTTATTCCTTTTTAACATAGGAATTCACAACTATAAATTTCCCTCGAAGTACTGCTTTATCTACATCCCTTAAGTTTGGCATGTGGTGTTTTAATAAATTTCACTCACCTTAAAATATTTCTGATTTCTCTGACAAGTTGGATGTTTAGGACTGGGTTGTTTATTTTTCACATATTTGTGAAATTTCCAAAATTTCCTCTACCTTGATTTCTAATTTACTTCCATTATGTTCACAGAGCATGCTTTGCCTTATTGCCATTATTTTAAATTTACTTAGGCTTGTTTTTAGCCTAGGATAGGACTTATCCTGGAGAATGTTCTGTGTACACTTGAGAAGGATGTGTATTCTGTTATTGTTGGGTGGTGTATTCTATACATGTCTGTTAGGTCTAGTTGTTTTATAATGTTGTTCCTTTTTCTAGTTCCTTGTTGAACTTCTGCCTAGTTGTTCTATCCTTTATTGAAAGTGGGGTATTGAAGTCTCCAATTCTTACTGTTGAATTGTCTAGTTCTCAATCACTTTTTGTTCCCATATTTTTGCACTCTATGGTTAGTTGCCTATTGTTGTATATTGTTATATCTTCTTGAAGGACTGACACTTTTAATCATTATAAAATATTCTTCTTTTTCTCTAGTAACATCATTTGCCTTAAAGCCTATTTATTCTTTATATTAGTATAACCATCCCAGCTGTCCTTTGGCTACTGTTTGCATATTATTTTCATCTTTTCCTTTCAACAAATTTATGTCTTTGAATCTAAAGTGAGTTTCATAGACAGCATATAGTTGGATCACATTTTTATCTATTTTCTCAATCCCTGCCTTTTAATTAGAGAATTTAATCCATTTGTGTTTAATGTAATTATTGATAAGTTAAGACTTCTGCTATTTTACTATTTGTTTTCTATGTGTCTTATGTACTTTTTGTTTTTTCTTCCTTTGCAAACTATGTTGTATTAAATGGGTATTTTCTAGTGTAACATTTAATTCCTTTTATGATATTTAACCATATTTTGCATTTTTAAGGATTGCTCTAGAGCTTGTGATATTATCAGAATCTACTTCATATATATACTAACTTAATTTCAATAAGAGATAGAAAAGTTTCTCTATTAAGTTTAAGTTCCTTATCCTTTTAGGGAGACTGCTATTGTAAAATATATTACATCTATATATGTTTCAAATCCAATAATACAGTTATAATTATTGCTTTAGGCAATATTATGTATTTTAAAGAAGCTAACAGAAGAAAAGATAAAAACATATTTATAGACTTTTTATAACAGCATTTTATTTACTGTTTTTGATTTGTTTCATTTCCTATATGAATTCAAGTTACCATGTGGTGTCAATTCCTTATTCAAATAAAGCTTCATTCTCACCCCTTTCTTTTTCTTTTCTTTTGACTTTTCCCCCCTTTATTACAGAAGTTGTGGGTCTACAAAACAATCATGCATAAAATACAGGATTCCCGTATACCATCCTATTGTCAACACCTGGCACTAGTATGGAAAATTTGTTACAATTCATTTGTTACAATTGAAAACATGTTCTTATAATTGTACTTATACAACCTAACATCTCCATTTTTACCACATATATATTTCACTGCTATTAAATGTGTTCACAATACTGGGCTACCTTTACCACCATCCGTTACCAAAACATTTCCGTTGATCCAAATAGGAAACCCTATACATTTAAAATTTTAACTTCCCATTCTCTATACTGACCCCATCCCCTGGTAAGCTATATTCTGAATTCTGACTTTGCGAGTTCGCTTATTCTAATTATTTCATGTCAGTGAGATCATATAATATATGTCCTTTTCTGTCTGGCTTATTTCAGACAACATGATGGCTTTCAAGTTCCTCCATGTTGTCATCTTTATCAGAACTTCATTCCTTTCATGGCTGAAACATATTCCATTGTATGTATATACCACATTTTATTTCTCCATTCATCAGCTGATAGACACTTGGTTGCTTCCATAATTTCATAATTGTGAAAACTGTTGCTGTGAACTTCAGTGTACAAATATATCTTTGAGTCCCTGCTTTCAATTCTTTTGAGTAAATATCTAGTGGTCATATTTGTGGGCCATATGGTGTGCCTGTTTGAAACTGTTATGAACCCCAGAAGAGCCATGATCTTTTAACCCAATCTTGTTGTGTGGAACCTTTTGATTTAGTATTCCATGGAGATGTGACTCACCCAACTGTGGGTGAGATCTTCAATTAAATTATTTTCATGGAAATATAACCCTGCCCATTCCATGTTGGTCTTGATTAGTTAGCTGGAGTACTTAAGAGAAGCTAAGAGCTGACACAGACCGGATGCTTGGAGATGCTTGGGGATACAGACAGAAAGAAGCTTGGAGATGCTAAGCTAAGAGTTGAAGCCCAGAGTTTGCCATGGAGAAGCTAAGAGAGGACTACCAGACCCTTAAAGAAAGACACCATGGGGGTACAAGCAAAGATGCACAGGAGCTGAGAGAGAGAAGCTAAGAGAGACAGAAGCCAAAGCAAGGATGTACAGAGGCTGAGAAGAGAGAAGCTAAGAGAGACAGAAGTCCAGAGACATTTTGGAGAAATCTATTTTGAAATGCAACCCAGGAGCAAAGGACCAGCAGATGGCATCCATGTGTCTTCCTAGCTGACAGAGATGTTCCAGACACCATTGGCCTTCCTTCGGTGAAGGCTTAAACTTCGGTGAAGTCTCTTGTTGATGCCTGAGTTTGGATGCTTTTATGGCCTTAGAACTTAGGTTATTTGTAACTGTTCAGTTTGCTAATGCTGCTGTTATGCAAAATACCAGAAATGGATTGACTTTTTTAAAGGGCAGTTATTTGGTTACAAATTTATAGTCCTAAGGCATAAAAGTGTCCAAACTAAGACATTAACAATAGGATACCTTAACTGAAGAATGGCCAATGGTATCCCCAAAACCGCTGATAGCTGGGAAGTCACATGGCTGGCGTCTGCTGATTGGGGTTCCAGTTTCAAAATGGCTTTCTCCAAAATGTCTCTGGGCTTGTCTCTCTTAGCTTCTTCAGATCCTGTGCATCTAAGCATCAGGGGTCCTCTCTTAGCTTCTCCAGAGCAAACTCTAGACTAGCATTTCCAAATGTCTCCAGGCTCTAAGCTCTCCAAAATGTCCCACTCAGCTACCTCTGAGCTCCTTCTGTTTGTGAGCTCTTTTAAAGGACACCAGTGATTAAATCAAGACCCACCCTGAATGAGTGGGGTCCATACCTCCATGGAAATAATTTAATCAAATGTTTAACTCACAGTTGATTGAGCCACATCTCCATGGAAACAGCCAATCAGGAGATTCCAACCTAATCAACACTAATACATCTGCCCCTACAAGATTGCATTAAAGAACATGGCTTCTGGATGAAATAATACATCCAAACTGGCACAGTAACCTAATAAATCCCCTTTACAAAAGCCAATCCATTTCTGCTATTTTGTATAATGACAGCATTAGCAAACTGGAACATATGGTAATTCTATACTTAACTTTCTGAGGGATGGCCAAACTTTCATAGTGGCTGAACCATTTTACATTGCCACCAGCAATGATGGAGTGTTTCTATTTCTCCATAACCTCTCCAACACTTATACTGTTCAGTTTTTTAAATAGCAGTCATTGTAATGAATGAGAAATGGTATATCATTGTGGTTTTGATTTGCATTTTCCTGATGATGAATGATGTGCATCTTTTCATGTGCTTTTTGGCCATTTGTATATCATGTCTTTTGCCCATTTTTAAATTGGGTTGTTTTCATTTTGTTTTTAAGTTGAAGGATTTCTTTATGTATTTGGATGTTTAACCTTTATTGGATATATGGTTTCCAAATATTTTTCCCATTTTGTAGATTGCTGTTTTACTTTCATGATAAAGTCCTTTGAGGTGCAAAAGTTATAATTTTAAACATGCTCAATTTATCTACTTTTTCCTTTTTTGCTTGAGCTTTCGGTGTATAAACTAAGAAACATTACCTAACACATGGTCCTGAAGATGCTTCATTATGTTTTCCTCTCGGATTTTGTAGTTCTGGCTCTTATATTTAGGTCCTTGATCCATTTTTAGTTGATTTTTGTAGGAAGTGTGTGGTAGGGGTCCTCCTCCTTTTTTTGGCAAATGGAGATCCAGTATTCTCAGCAACATTGGTTGAAGAAACTATTCTTTCCCAATTGAGTGGTCTTGGCCATCTTGTCAAGAATCAGCTGGCCATAAATGTGCGGGGTGATTTCTGAACTCTCAATTCAATTCCATTGATCTTTATGTCTGTCTTAGTCCCAGTACCTTTCTGTTTTGATTACTATGGCTTTGTAATAAGTTTTAAGATTGTGCAATGTGAGTCCTTCAACTTTTTCTTTGTAAAGAAGGCTTTGTTTCTTCTGGGCCCCTTACCTTCCATATAAATTTGATGATTGGCTTTTCCATTTCTGCAAAGAAGGTTGTTAGAATTTTGATTGGGGTTGCAATCAATCCATATATTGCTTTAGGTAGGATTGACATCTTAACAATATTTATTGTTCTAATCCATGAACATAGAATGTCCTTCATTTATTTAAGTCTTCTTTGATTTATTTAGCAATGTTTAGTACTTTTCTCTATACAAGTCCTTTACATCCTTGATTCTTTTAGTTGCTATTGTAAATGGAATTTTTGTCTTGATTTCTTCTTCTGATTGTTAATTGATAGTATATATAAACACCATTGATTTGTGGGTGTTGATCTTGTACCCCACCAATTGGCTGAATTCATTTATTAGCCTTTGGAGATCTGCTGTGGCTTTTTCATTATTTTCTCTATATAGGATCATGTCATCTGCAAATAGGGGAAGTTTTATTTCTTCCTTCCCAATTTGGATGCAACAGCACATTGAAAGAATTATACACTATGATCAAGTAGGTTTTATCCCAGGTATATGCAAGGTGGTTCAACATAAAATCAATTAATGTAATACACCTTATTAACAAAATGAAGGGGAAAAACCTACATGATCATCTCTATTGACACAGGAAAGTCATTTGACAAAAGCCAGCATCCCTTCTTGATAAAAACTTTTAGAACACTAGGAATAGAAGGAAACTTTCTCAACAGATTGAAGGGCATGTATGAAAAACCCACAGCTAACATTATGCTCAATGGGGAAAGAATGAAAGCTTCCTCTCTAAGATATGGAAAAAGACAAGGATACCCACTATCATCTCTGTTATTCAATATTATACTGGAAGCTCCAGGTACAAAAATTCAGCCAGAAGAAGAAATAAAAGGGCCTCTTTTCCAGCTGGAACCGTGGAGGGTGTCGAAGAGAAGAAGAAAATTCTGGCTATGCTGGAAACCCTTAAGAAAAAGCAAAGGGATTTTGCTGAACTGAAGATCAAATGCTTGAGAAAGTTTACCCAAAAGATGCTTCAGAAGGCAAGGAGGAAGCTTATCTATGAAAAAGCCAAGCATTTTCACAAGGAATATAGGCAGATTTACAGAACCAAGATTCGAATGGCTAGAATGGCAAGAAAAGCTGGCAATGTCTATGTACCTGTGGAACCCAAATTGGCATTTGTCATAAGGATCAGAGGTATCAACAGAGTGAGCCCAAAGGGCTAAAAAGTGTTGCAGCTTCTTTGCCTTCACCAAATCTTCAATTGCACCTTTGCTGAGCTCAACTAGGCCTCAATTAACATACTGAGAATTGTGGAAGCATATATTGCATGGGATACCTGAACCTGAAGTCAGTGAATGAACTGATCTGTAAGCATGGTTTGGCAAAATCAATAAGAAGTGGGTTGCCTTGACAGAAAGCTCTTTGATTGTACAATCTCTTGGTAAATATGGCATCATCTGCATGAACGACCTGATTCATAAAATCTATACTGTTGGGAAATGCTTCAAAGAAACAAACAAGTTCCTGTGGCCCTTCAAATTATCTTCTCCATGTGTGTGTGTGTGTGTGTGTGTGAAAAAAAGACCACTCAGTTTGTAGAAGGAGTAGATGCTGGCAACAGGGAAGACCAGATCAATAGGTTTATTAATAGGATGAACTGAGGTGTCTACTATGATTATTGTTATAATCTGATCAGTTAATAAACAGTGACTGCTTTAAAATTATATAAAAAAGAAATAAAAGGTATCCAAATTTGAAAGGAGAAAGCAAAATTTTCACTATTTACAGATGACATGATCCTATATGGAGAAAGTCCTGAATGAGCTACAACAAAGCTACTAGAGCTACTAAATGAATTCAGCAAAATGGCGGCATACAAGATCAACATGCAAAAATAAGTAGGGTTTCTATACACTAGTAATGAGCACTCTGAGGAGGAAATTATGAATAAAATTCCATTTATAATAGCAACTAAAAGAATCAAGTATCTAATAATAAATTTAGCCAAGGGTGTAAAGGATTTGTATACAGAAAAGTATAAAACATTGCTAAATTATCAAAGAAGATCTAAATAAATGAAAGGACATTCCATGTTCATTGATTGGAAGACTAAATATTGTTAATATGTCAATTCTACCCAAAATGATTTACAGATTCCATGCAATCCCAATCAAATTCCAACATCCTACTTTGCACAAATGGCAAACTCAATTATCAAATTTACTGGGAAGGGTAAGGGCCCCCAAATAGCCAAAGGCAACCTGAAAAAAGAAAAATGAAGTGGGAGGACTCAAACCTTTGATTTTAAACCATATTACAAAGCTACGGTGGTCAAAACAACATAGTATAGGCACAGGATAGATATATTTACCTATGAAATAATATTTAGAGTTCAGAAATAGACCCTCATATCTATGGCCAATTGATTTCTTTAATTAAATTCAGTATTGAGATACATTCACACACCATACAATCATCTGTTGTGTACAACCAACTGTTCACAGTACCATCATATAGTTATGCATTCATAATTATTTTTGACCACAGTCTATTTTTGACCACTTTTCTTACACAAGAAAGAATCAGAATAAGAATAAGAAATAGAAGTAAAAAAGAACACCCAAATAATCCCCCATCCCACCCTATTTTTCATTCAGTCTTTGTCCCCATTCTTCTATTCATCCATCGATACACTGAATAAAAGGAGTACGATCCACAAGGTTTTCACAATCACACTGCCACCCCTTGTAAGCTACACTGTTATAAAATCATCTTCAAGAGTCAAGGCTACTGGGTTGGAGTTTGATAATTTCAGGTATATATTTCTAGCTATCCCAATACATTAAAACCTAAAAAGTGTTGTCTATATGGTGTGTACTATGGCCAATTGATTTTTGGCAAGACTGCCAAGTCCTCTCAATTGGGAAAGAATAGTCTCTTCAACAAATGGTGCTGGAAGAATTGGTTATCCATATGCAAAAGAAGGAAAGAGGACCCCTAATTCACACCGTATACAAAAATTAACTCAAAATGGCTCAAAGACCTAACTATAAGAACCAGAACTTAAATTCCTAGAAGAAATTGTGGGGAAGCATCTTCATGATCTTATATTAGGCATGGTTTCTTGGACTTTACACCCAAAGCACAAGCAATAAAAGATAAAATAGAAAAATGTATCCTCCTCAAAATTAACTATTTTGCGCAAAAAAAAAAAAAAAAAAAGACTTTGTCATGAAAAAAAAAAAAAACAAACCCTACTCAATGGGAGAAACTATTTGCAAAACACCTATCTGATAAGGGTTTAATATCCAGAATATATAAATAAATACTACTACTCAACAATAAAAAGAAAACAACACAATTTAAAAATGGACAAAAGACTTGAATAGACATTTCTCTGAGGATGATAAACAAATTGCTAAAAAGCACATGAAAAGATGTTCAACGTTAGCTATTAGGGAAATGCATGTCAAAATCACAATGAGATATCATTTCACATCCACTAGAATGGCTACTCTTAAAGAAAATACAGAAAACTAAAAGTGTTGGAGAGGATGTGGATAAATGGGAACAACCATTCACTGCTGGTGGATATGTAAAATGGTGCAGCCACTGTTGAAGAGAGTTTGGCAGTTCCAAAGAAAGCTAACTATAGAATTACCATATGTGCTGGTTTGGATCCATTATGTACCCCAGAAAAGACTATGTTCTTTTAATCCAATCTTGTGGGGGCAGACCTATTGTGGGTGGGAACTTTTGATTAGGTTGATTCCATGGAAATGTGACCCCACCCATTCAAGGTAGGTCTTAATCCACTTGCTGGAGTCCTCTATGAGAGGATAAAAGGCAGAGACACTTAGGAGAGAGTTCAGAGAAGCTAAGATATGTAACCCAGAGTTTGCCCATGGGAGGCAAAGTTTGCCTTCCAGGAGAAGCTAAGAGAGAAGCTAAGACAGAAGCTCAGAGACATTTTCAAGAAAGCCATGGAAACCAGAAGCTAAACTCAAGAGAGGACCAGCAGACTTTGGCCTTGTTCCTTCTCATGTGACAGAGGAACCCCAGATGCCATCGGCCTTTCTTCAGAGAAGGTATCGTTCTGTTGATGCCTTAATTGGGACATTTTCATGGCCTTAGATCTGTAAATTTGTGAACTAATAAACTACTATTGTAAGAGCCAATACATTTCTGATATATTGCACTTCAGCAGCTTTAGTAAACCAAAACATCATATGACCCAGCCATCCTGATACTAGGTATGTACCCAGAAGAACTGAAAGCAGGGACTTGAACAAATACTTGCACACCAATGTTCATAGCAACATTATTCACAATTGCCAAAAGATGGAGGCAACCCAAGTGTCCATCAACAGAAGAATGGATAAACAAAATGTGGTATATCCATACAATGGAATATTATTCAGCTGAAAATACAAATAAAGTCCCGGTGCATGTGAAAACATGGATGAACTTTGAGGACATTATGTGAATGAAATATGCCAGACATAAAAGGACAAATATTTTATGATGTCACTGATATGGACTAATTATAATAAATAAACTCATAGAGTTAGAATCTAGAATATACATTACCCAGGGGATAGACTGGGGTTAGAGAATGTGGAGTGAATGCTTAATGTGAACAGAGTTTCTGTTTAGGTTGATTGTACAAGTTTGGAAATGGATGGTGGTGATGATAGCACATTATTGTGGGTGTTTTTAATAGCACTGAATTATATAGGTGAATGTGGTTAAAGGTGAAACTTTAGGTCATATATGTTACTAGAATAAAAATTAAAAGATAAAGCACAGGAATGTAAAACACAGTGAATCCTAGTGTAGACAATGGACTATAATTTATAGTACAAGTATAAGAATCTTCTCTCATGAATCATAACAAATGTATGGCACTAGTAGAAGGTGTTAATAATAGGGTGGTTTATGGAAAAAATACACCTAATGAAAACTATGTGTGATAGTTAATAGTACTATTTTAATAATGTTTCATCAATCATAGTAAAGGTAAATACTGTTAAAAAGAATCAGTACAATTACAAAAAATGTGCTATCATCAATTGTAACAAACGTTCCACACCAATGCAAGGTGTTGGGTGGGATGGTGTATGGGAATCCTGTATTTTGTGCATGATTGGTCTGTAAACCCACAACTTCTCTAATAAAAAAATTTTTAACAAAAGAAGGGGTGCTGTATTTTGCCAAATGTCTTTTCTGAATCAATTGTGATGACCATGTGGTTTTTCCCCTTCATTCTGTTAACGAGGTGTATTACATTAATTGATTTTATGTTGAACCACCCTTGCATACCAGGGATGAATACCACTTGAATATGGTGTATAATTCTTTTAATGTGCCGTTGGATTTTATTTGCTGGTATTTTGTTGAGGACTCTTGCATCTACATTCATAAGAGATATTTGTCTGTGATTTTCTTGTGGTGTCTTTATCTGGCTTTGGTATGAGGGTGATGTTTGCCTCACAGAATGAATTGGATTACATTTGTGCCTCTTCAGTTTTCTAGAAGAGATTGAGCAGAATTGGAGTTAAGTCTTTTTGGAATGTTTGGTAAAATTCCCCTGTAAAGGTATCTGGTCCTGGACTTTTCTTTGTTGGGAGGTTTTTGATGACTGATTCAGTTTCTTTACTAGCATTGGTTTGTTGAGATCTTGTATTTCTTCCTGAGTCACTGCAGGTATTTTGTGTGTTTCTAAGAGTTTGTCCATTTCATCCAGATTATCTAATTTATTGGCATATAGTTGTTCTTAGTATCCTCTTATAGTCCTTTTTATTTCAGCAGGATTGGTAGTAATGTCCCCATTTTCATTTCTGTTTTTTGTTATTTGTATCCTCCTTCTTTCTCAATTTAGCTAAAAGTTTGTCAATTTTATTGATCTTTTCAAAAAACCAACTTTTTGTTTTGTTGATTCTCTTTACTGTTTTTTTTTTAAATATTTTATTTCATTTACTCTACTGTAGCCTTTGTTATTTTTCTGCTCACTTTGGGTTTGGTTTGCTCTTCCCTTTCTAATTCTTCCAGTTTTGTGGTTAGGCATCTGATTTGAAGTTTTTCTTCTTTTTTAAAGTAAGCATTTAAAGCTTACATTTCCCTTTCAGCACTGCCTTCACTGAATACTATAAGTTTTGGTATGTTGTATTTTCATTTTTATTCACCTCAAGATATTTCCTAATTTTTCTTGTTGTTTCCTCTTTAACCCCTTGGTTGTTTAAGAGTATGTTGTTTAAATTCCATATATTTGTGAATTTTCCATGTCTACCTCTGATGTTGACTCTAGCTTCATTCTATAGTTGTCTGAGAATATATATTGTATGATTTTAATATTTTCAAATTTATCAGGACTTGTTTTGTAACCTAACGTATGGTCTATCTTGAGGAATAATCCATGTGCATTCAAGAAAAGTATATTCTGTTTTTGTTGGGTGAAGTGTTCTATACATGCCTGTTAGGTCTAGTTGGTTTAGAGTATTGTTCAAGTTTTATATTTCCCTATTGATTTTCTGACTAGATATTCTGTCCATATTGAAAGTGTTGTATTAAAGTCACCTACTATTAATGTAGAACCATCAATTTCTCCCAATATTTGCTTCATATTTTGGGGGCTCTGTTGTTAGATGCATATATATTTATAAGTGTTGCATTTTCTTGTTGAATTGACCCCTTTATCAATATATAATGACCATTTTCATCCCTTATAACTGTTTTTGACTTAGTTTATTTTGTCTGATGTATAGCTACCCCAGTTCTCTTTCGGTTACTACTTGCATGGTATTTTTTTCCATTCTTTCACTTTCAACCTACTTGTACCATTTAATTTAAGGTTAGTCTTATAGAGAGTATATATTTGGGTCATGCCTTTTTATCCATTCTGCCAACCTATGCCTTTTGACTGGTGAGTTTAATCCCTTTATGTTTAAAGTCACTATTGATAATGCAGGACTTTTTCTGCCTTTTGCTATATAGCCTTGTAAGTCTTATAACTTTTTGTCCTGAAATTCTTCAGTAAATGCCTACTTTCACATTTATTTGATTTTGTGTGTTGTACCATATTGAGTGCCTTCTCTTTTCTGCTTGGATACATTTTACATCTATTTTCCTTGTGGTTACCATAGGGTTAAAATTTAACGTCCTAAATATAGAATAATCATATTTGATTTGATACCAACTTGACTTCAATAGTACACCCATATACTTTTCCTTTAACCCTCTATCCCACCTTTTATTTGTACTCATTACCATTTTTATCTTTATACATTGTATGTTCAAAACCAAACATTTATCATTATTTTATGCATTTGCATTTTAGCACCTGTAGGAAGTAAGATTGGCATTACATAACAAACAATACACTACATAATACTGGCATTTATAATTACCCAGATGGTTACCTTTACCATAGGTCTTTATTTCTTTATGCTGCTATGAACCGCTGTCTAGTATCCTTTCCTTTCAGTCTGAAGAATTCCCTTTAGCATTGCTTGTAGGGCAGGTTTAGTGGTAAGGAACTCCCTCAGCTTTTGTTTAACTGGGAATGTCTTAATCTCTCCCTCATCTTTGAAACATGGTCTTGTCGGATATAAAATTCTTGGCTAGCAGTTTTTCTTCAGCACTTTAAGTATTTCATCACACTGCCTTCTTGACTCCATGGTTTGTTATGAGCAATTGAAACTCAATCTAATGAGGACTCCCTTGTATGTAACACATTGTTTTCCTCTTGTAGCTTTCAGAACTCCCTCCTTGTCCTTTGCATTTGATAATGTAATCAATATATGATGAGGTGTATTTTTTTTTTATGTGTATCCTGTTTGGCATTCTCTGAGCTTCTTGAATGTGCATGTTTATGTCTTTTGCTGAGTTTGGGAAGTTCTCCCTCATTATTTCTTTGACTATTCCTTCTGCCCCTTTCTGTCTTACTTTTCCTGTTGGGACTTCCCATAATGCATGTGTTGGTACACTTGATGGTATCTCAAAGGTGTCTTATCCTATTGTTGCTTTTCATGATTCTTTTTTTTTTTTTTTTTTTTCTGCTCTTCAGCCTGACTCATTTCAGTTTGCTTGTCTTTGGGTTCACTGATTCTTTCTCTTGCCAGCTCCAATCTGCTCTTGAAACTCTCCTGGGAATTTCTCATTTCATTTATTGTAGTCTTCAACTCCAGTAGTTCTGTTTGGTTCCTTATTAGAACTTCTAACTCTTTACTAAGATTCTCATATTTCTTATTCATTGTTTTTCTCACATCCTTTAGTGCTTTCTCTGAGTTTTCCTTCTTTCACATTTTTAAGATCTTTTATTTAAAGTCTTTATTTGATATGTTCACATTCTGGTCTTTCTCACTGGTATTTTCTGGATTTTTATCCTCTTCCTCTGGATAGGCCATTATTTCCTGTTTCTTTGACTTGTTCCCCTTTGTCACACACCTTACATTTTAATATTCTAAAATGTAAATCTGTTAAATGAAGTCTGTTTCTTGATTTTGTAACTAGCTAGTGATAAGACAGAGATTTTCTTGAGCTTCAGCCCTCCTATCTGGAAGGTCTACTCAAGGCAAATGCAGTGTGCAGGGTCCTGGACCCTGTCTTTTCTGATCCTGTATCTTATCCTGTGCTTGTGCTTGTTAGTTATTTTGGAGTTCCCCTTTTACAGGGGTCTTTCTCCTGGGTGTTTAAAGCAGACAAGCCTTTGCCCCAGACAGTGGGCCTCTATAGATTCTTGCATTCCTTTTGTTTTGTCAATCAGCTTTCACTTGGAGGGAAAATCCTGAGATGATAGAGCATGCCAAGAGGAGTTTCCCACCTCAGTCTTTGTTAGCTGAAACGGCCAGGAACCCACAAAGGAGGCACAGACAGACTCCAAAGTGCCCTGAGTAGGGGATCAGAAAAGTCACCAAGAGTTTCTTCTACAGCTCACCAAAACTGAGCTTTCTTGACTTGCCCAGCAAATGCAGCCCTTCAACTAATTCTCCCCTGCAACCCTAAAGAAATGTGGTATCTTTAAGTCTGCTGTGCCACTGCCTTTGTCCCAGAGCCCAGTGGTTTTCTCCTTAAGTTCTTGGATTGACCTTTTCTCTTTGTCTGAATCCAGCTACAGCAGATTGTATTAGTATTTGCACAGATTCTACCTAAGCCAACAAGGAAGGAGCTAAGGCAATTATATCTTTCATAACAATAACACATTAAATTGCCCAAAGATTCCTACTCACAGGATCTTATTAGCTTTACCTTTCTATTGTGAAGCCTGCCCAAACCTATTCCCTGTAGCTGAATGTCTTTGCCTTCCACAAGTTTGTGTACAATAATTATTTGGGCACTTGTATCCAACTGAGCCATAAATATTTGAATCCCTAAGTTTTTCAAAATTCCCCAGTAAACTTGAACATGTAATATGGTATTCACTCTCCTTTGTGGACAGGGAGATCTTGTCCCCACCTCTAAATAACTTTCTTCTTATAGCAGCTAAGGTCAAGGTATAGAAGGAGGGAGGGGTCATAGAGCATGGAGGAAAAGAGTGGCTCCATATCCTTAAACAAGACTTCACATTTACTTTTGGTTTTGAATGGCATTACAGTGGCTCATAGCTCAATCAAACTAATTTCAAATATTTTCATCCCACCCATTGCTCTATATTGATTTGAGAGGTCCTCATGGCTGACATCATCTATTTTGATTCAGCAGTCATGGCTACACTGCCTTCTGGATGGGTCCCTGGGGTTAATGCCCTCTGGCTGGCTCAATCTTGGCTCATACAGCAGCAATCTTCTTTTAGGTGTTGTACAACTTAATCTAGGACATCTGCTTCCCCATTTCCAAGATAACATCTCTTAAGTTCTTTCTCAATATCAACATAAGGGATAGGTGAGTTTACCAGGGTAGCTGAGCTAACTACAAGAATTTATATAAATTTCTTTGGGCCAGATTTGTTATTTTCCAGTAGGTCACCTTGATCAGTGTGTAAACCTAGTGTGGAATCGTAAAAGCCTAAATACTAGTCAATGCTTCACCAGTGGTTTTCCATAAGAGTTTGTGTGTCACAGGGAGATCTTCCTAAGAGTAAAAAAGCTCACTTGTGGCAGCCAAGAGCCACTGTAAAAAAAATTCCTGGACCGTTTACTGACATATCCATATAGATCTAAGTTTGGAATGATAGATTCAGGAAGGGTTGAGTCATAAGATAGCCCAGCTGTAGTCATTCTTCCTTAACAAGTATAATGCCCCCTGCCCCCTCATTTCCCAAGAGAACTAACAAATTTCTACAATTCACCTGGTTTCTGCTCATAGCACTTCTGAATTTCCCTCTTTCACCTAAGTGTATATATGTATCTCTGCAACTGCTGTCTGAAATGTGGCAAACTTCCTGCTGCCAGGAATCTTAGTAGCAGTTATTATAATGGAGCAGACATAGGCCTGACCTCCAGAATAGCAAGAAAATGCCTCTCCCAGAGGAAAGTTAACAATGAGAACCTACTTTCCAGTACTTGGCTTGCAACCATTCTCTCAACTGTTCCTCATTAACAGGCAAGAAGTGGAGGGCATTTACTGATCAGTTGACTATACATTTCAATCAACACATTTGAAATCAATTACTATGGACTCTCTTCAGTATTGTTAATCAGCCCACAAGGCTCTCAATTATTACTCTTTCAGATAGCTATATCTCAGCATAACACTCTCATCATCAAAATTGTCAAGAACTGTTAAGGGTCTGAGATTTTACCCTACTTTAAAGGTAACTTTAAAGCATCCTGGTTTCATGGATGCTTGTAGAAGACATGAGACTCCTGAATCAGATATGGACAGTTTTTTACTCACAGCAATAGCAGTAGCCAAGAGTATCAACATTTCTGCATTGGTTCCCTGAGCCCCAATTCCCACAGGGCAATGTGAAGAGAGTCATATAATATCTGCACATTTGGTAGGTGGTATTACAGAAGAAAAACCCTGAGCTTAGGGAACCCAAGTATTTCATATTAGGCAGAAAGCATGCCTGCTCTTTGCTCTGGATGGAGACATTATCTTTATTATTTCTACCTCCAAGGCTGTTTGCTATTCAAACATCCTTGAAAAAATAGTCCAGAACGAGGGACGGTCAGTGCCTTATTCACAAGATGTACCAAAATGTAAGTGATGCATGAAAAATTATTTCCTGATAACATAAGGTCCAATTTATTTTTTAAGAGAATCTTACACTGGACTTAGCAACATGGTCAGTGATAATGACTTTGCCAAGAGCAATATGGAGGTCATTGCTGTGATATTGCCAAGAGCTCTCTGGGATGCCGCATGCCTCAGGCCACCACCATATAGACTAGGCCAGATATACATGCTCCCAGCATGTGCATGAGTATCACTCTGTTCCCTCTGGAACAGGGACTGGAGATCTGCATGAAATCATGGGCTGGCTCCACATTAAGCCAGTGAGGAGATGGGAATGGGGCCAGCCAGGGCACCAAGAGCCTACTTCTTTTCAGAATTCTCTTTCTTCATTTGGTGTTCACTTTGTTACTGTTGTCCTTTAACTGCTTTTTGGAACCTTGAGAAAGACGTTTCTACTAGTTCTTGCTGGTTGTTCAAAGCTTCTGTGGGAGAATGGAGCCCTGCCATCCTGATCGGGGAAGGTAAGGGTGTAGTCTTGAGGTAGAATTTCTCTTCCTTGGAATTCTCAGTTCCAACTAATTTTATGAGACCAACCCACATTATTGAGGGTAATCTCCTTCACTTAAAGTCAACTGATTGTGGATACTAATCCCATCTACAAAATACCTTCATTGCAACATCTAGGCCAGTGTTTGACCAAACAACTGGACACCATAACCTAGACAAGTTGAAACATAAATTAACTTTTATAGAGTATTGGATAACCTAAATGCCTAACAGAAAGGATTTGGGATATATAAATTATGATAATCCATATAATATAATATCCAGCCTTTTAAAAATATAAAATTTATCTAAGGGTATTATATTGCTGAACTGAAAAATGTCAAATTACAAAACAGTATGATACCATTAAAAGTTTACTGGTCTTTTCTGTGTTAAGGTGGAGGAACAGGATTTTCACTTTTTTCTTTATAAAGTTTAAAAAGATTTTTCTCTTTTGAGTATGAGGAGGTAATTTTTTTTAAAACTTTTACCTTTTTTGTGGAACATTTGTGAGCTGAGTCCTGGGCATCTCAGGGTCTTGGGCTGGGGAAGGGAAGGGAATTCATATATATATTTTAAAATATTTGTTTAATTAATTGGTAATTGAAGTATACTGCTAAAAAGGGTAAAGTAGGAATCAAGCTTTATTTTTTTTCCATATGGGTAGCTTGTTGCAGCTTTAGGATGAGAGTCTAAAGCTCAATAAATTGCTGATAGAGAAGCTAAAGCCTTTTTCCTTAAGTAGCTGAACACTTTTCTTTTAGTGAACGAGCCATAATGTGTGGCTCTTTTAATGATTATCACATACTGAGATGTTTGGCATATTTCATAAGTTGTTATTTTCTTTTTCTTTTTAATTTGGTAAGAAAAGAAAAAATTCTAATTGCCTTGTTTCGCAGATAATAAAATTGAAACTTACGAACTTGAAGAAAGATGGCCAAAGTGTTATTCTTGGCTTTACCCAGTGCAAACTTGGTTGGGCAAGTCACTTAATTCTTGCTCTTCAATTTCCTCCTCTGTTGAAAGGAGATTTTATTTGCTTGACTCACAGGGTTTTCATGAAGACCATCTAAAAGAATGCTTTGTCCACTTGGTCTAGTTTATGGACGGATGAGTAGAAAAATAGGGGAAGGAAACAGGCAGACAAAGGTACCCAGTGTTCTTTTTTGCTTCAATTGCTCTTTTTCACTCTAATTGTTATTCTTGTTGTTTTTGTGTATGTAAAAAATAAATAAATAAATAAATAAATAAAAGAATGCTTTGTAAAAATGCCATGTGAGGTCATGTATAGGTATGAAGTTGTTGTAGTATTTGGTAAAGATGATAATGGTTGTGGCAGTAACCACGTAAGGATAAGTGGTAATGATGTGCTAGATTGTTTCCTGGGGACTGGGTAAACTGCAAAACAGATTTCTGTACATTCAGTATGTGCAAAAGGGGTTAAATAGCAGGCCTGAGGCTGCTGTCTTTGGAAAGGTCTGCTGGCCAGATTGACCCTTGGCTGGCATCTAGGAACGTGGATTTCATTCCCTGACTGATAGAGGTGACTCATTATGCCTAGACTGGGCAGAGTGTGGCTTATGCTGAGCATCTACTTTCCTTCCGGGAGTCTGAAATTTTGGTATGTGCTGATCAGAGGAAGTTTACATTATCAGCCACCAATAAAACCCTTGGGCAATAAGTCTCTGTAGTGGGCTCTCCTGGGCCCAACATGGTGCTGCATTTTCATTGTTGGGGGAGGAAGGCATTCTGTGGGAACCCTCAAGGGGAGAACATAAGGAAGCCTATATTGGATTCCCCCAGACTCTACTGGTATCCCTTTTCCTTACAATTTGCTACTTATCCTTACTATGTTACTGTAATAAATCTTAGCCATGAGTACAAGTATATGTTGACTCCTGTGAGTTCTTCTAGTGATTCTCCCCGGGCTAATCTTGGGGACCTCTGACACAGAGTGCATGTTTGGGTTTACTTTGAAAAGATGAATGATAATAATCTATGGGATCCTGTATTTCTTTCACCACATATATCATATATCTGGTGCTTTCTTGTCTATCTAGTGACTCTGTCTAAATTGGTGTTCATGTAAGGACACCATAGATGTACTGTTTTTGCTATTCTGTTTGGACTGTTTCCTTTCTTTGCTTCTGATGCTGGATCAGAAAGTTCTTTTGGTTTGTCTGGGTTTTCACAAATCTGATTTGATGTTGTGAAGCTTAAAGAATTGTAATTGGAGTATGTTTCCGTTTGCTAAAGTTGCTGGAATGCAATATACCAGAAATAGAGATTTATTAGTTTACAAATTTGCAGTTCTAAGGCCATGAAAATGTCCCAATTAAGGCACCAACAGGATGATTCCTGAACTCTGAAGGCAGGCCACTGCCATCCAGGACACCTGTGTCACATGGGAAGGCACATGGCTGGTGTCTGCTGGTCCTTCTCTCTCATGTTTCATTGCTTCCAGTTTCTGGCTTCAGTGGCTTCCTCTTAGCTTCTCTGGGGTTTCTCTGAGCTCTCTGGGTTTTTTCACTGTGTCCTTTATCCTCTCATAAAGGACTCCAGTAAAAGGATTAAGACTCACCTTGAATAGGATGGGTCACATCTCCATTGAAACAACCTAACCAAAAGGTCCCACCCATAATAATTGGTCTACACCAAAAGGAATGGATTAAAAGAACATAGCTTTTTCTGGGGTATATAATGGCTTCAAACTAACACAGAATATAACATGATAAACATGAGGAAATGTGTACATAGTATTCTGAGGCAGCCTGATTTTGGACATTCTTTTTTTTTTTCAGTGCTAATTTATCTTTGGTCCAATTCTTAATCTTTAAAATGAGGTTAATTACATAAAAGGGAATTCTGAAATGTAAAGAATTTAGCCATTTTCTCTCTATTCACTAGAAAATTTGAGTATGATTTAATTTAATGATCCTAATAAAACAGTGCAATTGTTCCCTATAGGACAATTTTTTTCCATTATGAATAATGAAAACTATCTTTTTTGTATTTATTATATGATAAAACATTCTTTTACATATAGTATTATTTCCATTCAACAGAAAAGAAATCTGAGGCACAGAGAGTCTAAATTATTTGCCTAAGGTCACATAAGTATTTGGGAAAAGTTATGATTCTCATCCAGGAAATACTGACTCTTATGTCCATTCTCTTTACCCTAGTTTACTGAGCTTCTACGATTTCGCACTTATTGCCAAATTAAGGTTAAGTTTTGTACAAGAACTCTTTGGTTTATTCAACTAAAAGCATGCCTTTTTGTTTTTTGTTTTTGCCTGTGGCAACATAAGTGATTTTTGTATTTTTTTTTCAAGTGATATGTTGTTACCTTAGCAGATCTCATTAGTATGTGGAAAAGTAAAGAGTGTCAAAGGCCAATTAAATTTTCATAGAAACAGTGTCCTGGACCAAGTGGGACTTTGCTGCTGAGAGACCAAAGAAGATGCCAGGCATGTTCAGAGGCATGAACTTTTTATTCGGGGCTTACTTACAAGGAAAAATGGAAGTTGAGTCACGTTGCCGTGAATTCAGGAGCTTCTCTGAATGGATTCAGGAGCTGCTCTGAATGGCAGTGGGTTCAGAGCTCAATGTGAGGGTACTCTGCCCTTTGGGGGGGCTGAATGAGCTGGTTCTAAAGGCTTGATATTCTAATGGGTATGAGAGCGTAAGGTGGGAGCAGGGGACTTGCAACGTATGGCGGGATTGATTGTAATCAACAGTGAGGAGGGGAGGATTATAGATTATCTTGTAGATAACAGTATCTCAGGGAGTCTCAGGGAGGAGGTAATTATAGATTACATTTCCTGATTTTACTAGGAAAATAGGTCAAACCTTAACTGACCTAGGTCACGCAAGCTGCTGTGTGCAGTCTTCAAGGCCCTTGGGGAAGGCCCTGGGCCCGGGGTTCCCACGAACAGTAAATGTTTAATAGTATACACAATTCATATGAGGGAAAAGAACAACTCTCAGATGTTTTAAGAGGATTATGTTAGCATTTCAGATTGAGCACAGATTCTTAGATTTCTTCCTTGCTTTATCTAGCATTTTCTGTTGTCTATATGTAAAATCAAATTTAAAATAATCTGATTCTTGAAGTGTGATAAACTATGTGTTCATATTAGAAAGTAGAGATTAAACTGATCCTTAAGAGGTTTATACTGAATTAAAGGTGGGAAGCAAGTAATATAAAAATCATATCCAATAACGTATCAGAAAGATTTCAGATAGCTGATTGTTCCTTTTCAGTTTTGCTTTATGTTGGTTTCAGAGTCTAGAATAATGGGGAAAAATGTAAATTATGAACTATGGGTAAGTTAATAAAGTATAAATTTGCTCAGAAGCTTTGCTGACTGTACATACTTCATTTCCCATGATCTCCGTGAAGTCCTGCTGGCCTAATGACAATTCCAATTTTAGTGCTGCTAAGAATCTGTATTTCTAGTCCAACTGCATCATTTTATAGATTTCTAGCAGAAAATATGGCATTGTGATTAAGAATCACATATGTAAGTTCAAATCCACCTGTCTCACATATTTGCCTTGTGATATTGGGCAAGTTAATTAATCAGTGGCTTAACATCCTTATGTTTTCTGGGAATAGGGCTAAAAAGTGATGAACAAAAAAAACCTTTACCACTGATTTAAAAAATATGTACTTGACCTTCAAAAGTCATGTTAATTTTTCATGTAAATAAAAAGTTTACATAAAAATTATGAATAAAGCAAGTATTAAGGACTATTTTTCTATTCAGTTATTTAAAGTTTTAGCTGTTTTAGGGAACGAAAAGATTAGATGTGCAAAAACACTGAGCGAGAGCAGTTTGTCCCTCTAGCAAAGTCCATACTAAAATAATCTCTAATGACATGGCAGGAATAGATAATTGGAATAGTCAATTTTACAGTCATTTTTTTTTAATTGAAGCATTATTCCATATACATTTAATGCTATTTTCATGTTTTTGGATTTAAATATACCATTTTTCTGTGTGATTTCTTTATTTCTCAATTATTTTATGTTCCCCATTTGCTCCTTTCTTGTCTTCTTTTGGATTATTTATGTTGTGCTAGTTTGGAGCTATTATTTACCCCAGAAAAGGCCATGTTCCTTTTTTTTTTTTTTTTTTTTTTTTTGAAATAAATTCAAAGTTATATGAACAGTTGCAAAAACAATACTAGCCCCATACACAGAATTCCATCATACACTCACCCCCCCTCCCCCCGGTAGCGCAATCCACCAACTTCAACTTGCTGTCACATTGCTATTTCTTTCCCTCCCTCCCTATCATCCATCATCTATTGCTCTGTCGTCTGAACATATGAGAGCTAGCTGCACACATCCTTGAGCATTCACTATAATTCACGTATACACTTCCCATGAACAAGAACATCCTTTCATGCAATCCCATTAAGCGCAGCTAAGAAGTACAATAGATTCAACAATGATAAAAAGCTTACATTCTATATTTCCTTTTCCATATGTCTCAACTGTGTCCCTTTGAGCCACCTGTCCTCTATCCTCTTGGCCCATCCAAGTTCATCCTTAGTATTCAATTGTCATCTAGTTAGACTGACTTTTTTTTTTTCTTTTTTCAGTTGTGGAAACATACATACAGCCTAAATCTTCCCATTCCACTCCCTCCCTAGCCTTTCATTAGTGGGATTAATCACATTTAGAATGTTGTAATGCTCTTTCCCACCATCCATTACTAGAAATTTCCCTACACCTCAAACAGCAACCCTACACTCATTTCTTAACTCCCCATTGCCCCTTCCCCCATTTCTCTTAACCCAAACTCTACTTTTCATCTCTATGGTTATATTCTCTGATAATTTCTTTGTGTTTACTGTGGGGCTTAAAATTAACCTCTTAAATCCATATCAATCTTGTTTTTCTTTGATAACACCTTCACTTCAATAGGGCACATAAACTATGTTCCTATAGTCCTTCATTCCCCCACCTTTATATAGTTGTCTAAAATTACGTATTTTACATTGAGTTCAAAACCACTGATTTGTCCTTAGAGTTTGTGTATTTTATATCATGTAGGAAGTAAATAGTGGAATTACAGTTCAAAAATTATTGACTTCTATTTGTATTCCATTGTGGTTGGAGAATGTGCTTTGAGTATATTCAATGTTGTTTTTTTTTTTAATTTCTTGAGGCTTGTTTTGTGACCCAGCTTATGGTCCCTTCTCGAGAAAGATCTGTGATCACTAGAGAAAAGTGAGTGTCCTGGTGATTTGGGATGTAAGGCACTATATATGTCTGTTAAAATTCTCTATATCTCTTTCTCCTTTCCCTGTCTTTCCTCCAGCAGGGCTCCCCTCAGAATCTGAAGTAGGGCAGGTCTTTCGTTGGCAAAGTCTCTCAGCATTTGTTTGTCTGTGAAAAATTTAAGCTCTCCCTCAAATTTGAAGGAGAGTTTTGCTGGATAAAGTATTCTTGGTTGGAAATTTTTCTCTCTCACAGTTTTAAATATGTCATGCCACTGCCTTCTCGCCTCCATGGTTGCTGCTGAGTAGTCACAACTTAGTCTTATGTTGTTTCCTTTGTATGTGGTGAATTGCTTTTCTCTTGCTGCTTTCAGAACTTGCTCCTTCTCTTCAGTATTTGACGGTCTGATCAGAATATGTCTTGGAGTGGGTTTATTTGGATTTATTCTATTTGGAGTTTGCTGGGCATTTATGCTTTGTGTATTTATATTGTGTAGAAGGTTGGGGAAGTTTTCCCCAACAATTTCTTTGAATACTCTTTCTAGACCTTTATCCTTCTCTTCCCCTTCAGGGACACCAATGAGTCTTAAGTTTGGACATTTTATTTTATCTATCATATCCCTGAGATCCATTTCGATTTTTTTGATTTTTTTTCCCCATTCTTTCTTTTGTTCTTCCATTTTCTGTTCTGTGGGCTTCTAGGACACTGAGATGTTGTTCAGCTTTCTCTAGTCTTGTATTGTGAATATCCAGAGTCTTTTTAATTTGGCCAACAGTTTCTTTTATTTCCATAAGATCTATTTTTTTTATTTACTCTTGCAATGTCTTCTTTATGCTCTTCTAGGGTCTTCTTTATGTAGCTTATATCCTGGGCCATGGTCTTCTTGATGTCCTTTAAATCCTTTGCCATGTTTTCGTTCCTCGATTGTAGATCTTTGATTAACTTTGCGAGGTATACTGTATCTTCCGATATTTTGATTTGTGTGTTTGGAGTTGGATTCTCCATATCTTCTGGTTTTATCATATGCATTAAGGTTTTCTGTTGTTTCTGGCCTCTTGGCATTTGTTTTGCTTGATAGGGCTCTTTCAAGTTGTAAAGAAAAAGGGATATTGATCTAATTTTTCAGGAGCACAGTTTGGTGATGTACACTTTCTCTAACTAACCAGCAGATGGCGTCTGTGAGTCACCAATATCCCTCGAGTCAGTTCTCAACCTTTTTTCCACCTTGTGTGGGGAAATGATTTTTGTGGGTTCAGTTGGAGAATGCAGTTTGGGTGTGTTGCTGGAGCTGTCTGCCCTGAATGTGGGGCATGTGTATGGGTAGCCAGGGAGGAAGGGCAGATCTAATGTTCAAATCCCCCAGGATCCCGGAGATTCAAGGCCGCCGCACAAGTCTAAGCCTTCATTTCAGTTCAGCCCCAGCCTCTCACTCTCACTGATCCATAAACCACTGACTTGGCGTAGCGTCCCTGGGTTCTCCGAGCAGATCCCCCCTCCCAGCTGCGCTCCTCCAGTAGCTCAGCCAAGGGAAGGCTGTGCTACGTCATCAGTGTGCGCCGTCCCACAAGGGAAGCCCCGGGCCTCCAGGCCGTGTGGCAGTGCACTCCCAGCCCGAAGCAAAAATGGCCAAGCAAGGCGTCTCAGCCCCCTCCTCCTCACACTGTTCCTCCTTCCCAGCTCTGGGACAACTGGCGGGGCTTTGGGCTGTGGGCATGGTCCTGGGCAGGAGTTTATCCAGCCCTCCGGGGGCTACCTGCTAGCCGCAGGGTTTCTTTCTGCTTCCGGTTCTCCCCTCCGTTCCCCCGAACCCAAGGGTATCTGCTGTGGGTTATCTTCCCAGCCAGACAGCAAGAGGCAGCCCGGCCCCCTCTTGCTGTGTTTTTCTGCGTGGTTCCCATAATTGCTACTGGAGCCGCTCCTTTTTTTTTTTTTTTTAAAACAGCCAGCTGGTCTCCATACGCTGAACCCTGGCTTCCCCAGCCTGCCGCGCGGCTGTGGGTCTTCCAGCCAGCTTACTCACTCGTTTCAGAATGCCGACTCCCAGTTTCACCAAGTATATGGCCCCTGTGGAGCTAGGAGCCCTCATCCAGTTGGTGCATCGCTGTAACTGGGATTATAGGTCACTTTCTGGTTTTTAGCTAGTGTTTTTCAAGGAGGCGTTTTCTTCGCCCTGTCTCAGCTAGCCTCCATCTTAGTTCCTCCGCCATGTTCTTTTAATCCATTCCTGTGGTTGCAGACCTATTGTGGGTGGTACCTTTTGGTTAGGTTATTTCAATTGAGATGTGACCCACCCCATTCAAGGTGGGTCTTAATCATTTTACTGGAGTCCTTTATGAGAGGATAAAAGACAGAAAAAGCCAAGAGCTGAGAGAGAAAAGCCCGGGAGAAGCAAGCAAGGACTCACAGAAGCTAAAAGAGCCACTGAAGCCAGAACCTGAAAGCAGTGAAACCCAGGAGAGAGGGACCAGCAGGTGCTGGCCATGTGCCTTCCCATGTGACAGTGTCCCAGATGCCAGCAGTCTTTCTCCAGAGAAGGTGTCATCCTGTTGATGCCTTAATTTGGACATTTTCACAGCCTTAGAATTGTAACTTGTAAGCTAATAAACCTCCATTAAATCAGTCTGTTTCTGGTATATTGCATTTTGGCCGCTTTAGCAAACCAAAAGCTTATGTTTTAATATTGCTTTTTTTGTTCTGTTAGTTTGGAGGGTGTTCTTTTACTGCTCTTTTGTTAGTTACCCTAGAAATGACATGTATCCTTGATTTATTAAATCTAATATAAATGATACTTTATCCTTCTTCTGGAGTGAGCTAATGTAAGATTGAGGGCAAGACAGCTCAAGACAGCAGGCAGAGAGAGCAGGGCTAGGTGTGACCTGGCCCAGGAGCAGGGCATGAGAAGGGGTGTTCATTTGCTAATGCTGCCATTTTGTAAAATACCAGAAATGGATTGGTATTTGGTTATAAAGATACAATCTTAAAGCCATAAAATGTCCAAGGTAAGGTCTCAACAATAGGCTACCTTCACTGAAGGATGGCCGATGACATCAGGAAAACCTCTGTTATCTGAGAAGGCACGTGGCTGGCGTCTGCTTGCTCCCAGGTTGAGTTTCAAAATGGCGTTCTCCAAAATGTCAGTGTCAGCTTTCAACAGTCATCTTCAAAATGTCTCTCTTGGCTGTGGCAACTCCTGTCTGTGAACACTTTCATATGACTCCAGTGATTCAATTTAAGACCCATCCTGAATGAGTGCGGTAACACCTCCATGGAAATTATCCAATCAAAGGTCTTGCCCACAGTTGATTGAGTCACATCTCCATAGAAGCTACCCAATCCAAAGGTTCCAACCTAACCAAGACTAAATATGTCTGCCTCCACAAGATTGCATCAAAGAACATGGCATTTTGGGGGATATAATACTTCCAAACTGGCACAAGGGGGAAATTTAAATAGAGAGCAAGCAATTAGGAGAGTTCTAGAGCTAGAGCAAAATGGAAGTTAAAATCATGGCAGTGAGTTGGTTCTTTCTGGGAGTGCCATTGTAAAAGAAAAGAGGGCCAAGGAAAATAAGCTCTCAAAAGATGAGCTGAAGAAAAAGCAGCAGTAGAAGAGTAAGATAAAATAATTTTTAAACATTTAGAATTTTTCTGTAGCTGATTTTATTTTCATTTCACATTTGGAAGAATTATGAACAACATGATTCTACCACCATACCAAGGTGGTCAAATGAGGCAGTATACTTTAAAGTGCCCCCTTAAAAGCCTTTTTATGTAAAAACCTTTCTTCTTTACCAGGAGAAAATGTCCTGAAGCTGCTGGGAAATTCACACAGTTGAGATTTGAGGTGTGTCTTTCTAAATGGGGTAAGTTAATAAACAAAATCTTGTGTCAAAGCTAAAAAAAAAAAAAAAAAAAAAAAAAGGAGGAGGGGTACTTTTTCTTTTCCTGTAGGGTTCATAATTTTTCATTTTGGAAAAATAAGTATTAGAGCATATTCCATGCTAACTTTTTCCTATCCTCCCATTATCTTTTTCCTCCTACTTTCTCTTATGGAATATTTTAAACACATGCAGAAGGAAACAGATTCATATCATATTATGAATCTCATGTACCCATCACTAGCTTCAACATTTACAAAGATTCAGCCTATCTAATTTATATTTTTGCCTCCAATATCTATTACATTCATTTTAAAACTTTTTAAATTTTAAAACAATTATGGATTCATAGAAAGTTGCAAAGATGGTGAGAGGTCCTACATACTCTTCAGTTTCCCACAATGATACCTCATGTATCAAAACCAGAAAATTGATTTTCGTATGTGTGCACAGTTCTGTCATTTTATCCAATGTATAGATTTGTGTATCTATCACTGCAATCAAGATAAAAACTTCCATCACCACAAACTTCTTTATAGTTACAGCCACCTCTCTAATCCCTGGCAGCCACTTATCTATTCTCCATTTCTATAATTTTTTCATTTTGAGAATGTTATGTAAATGGAACCATACAGTATATGACATGGTATTGATGTTTTTAGCTACTACAAATAAAACTATCAACATTTGTATACATTTTTATGGATATATGTTTCTCTGATATAAATGACCGGGAATGCAATTGCTGAGTTTCATGGTAAATATATGCTTCGTTTTTTTAAGAAACTGCCAAATAATTTTCCAGACTGGCCAGACCATTTTACATTACATGAGCAATGTCTGAGAGCTCTAGTTTCTCCACCTTTCTTTTTCACTTAAAATAATGACTTAGAGTGCTTTCCGTATCAGTACAGAGTTGCCTCATTTTTAACTTATTTTTCATAGTATGTGTATACAGATTAGTTAACCATTTCCTTATTAATGGGCATTTTGGGTTGTTACTATAAATAGTACTGCACAAGTGTCCTTGTAGCTGTTTCCTTGACAACTCCTTCTACAGGGATGAAATAAGATATTCCCATTTAAACTTTCAATACATTTTGCCAAATAGCCATCCAAAGCGTCAGTAACAGTTTACTTACCATCAGTAGTAATTGGACTATTACTATCATTAAATACTTTGCGATAGGATTATGCATTTCTTAACTACCAGTAAGCTTGAACATTATTTTATATGTTTTAGTCTTTCCCTACAAAAAAAAATCAAAAGGTATTATTAACCTCATTTAACTATTGAGGAACATAAAGATCATCATTTGTTACTTGCCAAAGATCACGTATCAGTGGGAGGGCAGCAAGGAGGCTCATCCTAAGTCTGTCTACATAGTCTTTTTAAAACAAAACCCTCTCTGATTCTTTGGTGAATATGAAGAGCAGGAGCAAGCTAGGGACACATAAAAAAATGTCCCTCTGTTCACAACAGAATCTACTGTCTAGCATTCAACTGGTTTAATAAGTTCCTTTTTAAAATTTGAGTGTTCCCTCAGAAAACTAACTCTTATGAATCATCTGTATCAAAATTATGGCCGTTAGATAATCAACTTGGCTTCCTTTCTGGTAAAATTAATAGGCTGAAAAGAATAGGGATTTTGATTGGGGGAGAGATGGGTGAATTTATAATCCTATAGCAATTATAGGAGAAGTATTTCAGTTGAGAGGCTTTAGCATCTAGAATTTGGCATAAAAGACCAGAAAGTGGGAGAACAAGGCTGCCCAAGATGGGAAGAAAGGAAAAGAGTTTTAAAAAATCAACTTCCCTCAACTCTGTTTACCTAGAGATCAGAATATAGCAAATCCAAAGTTAAAAAACAAAAAAATCTACAGGGTCTATTTGCATGCAAATTATGCCAAAGGCCTAAAACATACCTTAAATCAGCATTTCTCAAACTGTAGTCATTTGTGGATTACCATTTGGGGAAATGTACTATTTCATGGTTTTTGCTTTACCCAGGAACAACAATTTCCTTAACATGTTTGCTCAAATAAATTAAATTGATATCAGTTAATTTAATGGTATCAATACAATCATCAGATGATCCTTTAGGGACTGATTAGCACTATTATTTCCTTATATAGGTGTCACAAAAAAATCACTGCTTGATTTGACTGTGAAAATTTAGATCTGGACTACTATTCTTATCAGGAATCCGACTGAGGTATTAAGATGTTGCTCTAAGGGCTGGTGGAAAAGGAATATGGGTAGGTAATTGTGGAGTGGAATAAATAACAGTATTTATTATCAGTAGTCACATTTTTATTGAGAGGTGTAAAATATATGTGATCAATGATAATATTTCCATTTGTAAATGTAATAGCTGGGAAGTATGAAGACCTTTATTCAATTTTTCATCAAGATTGCCATCAAGTTAGTCATACATAGGCCTCTGCATGTCTGGAATTTTCTTTCTATTGGATAGGAGTATACAGTAGAAAGTCAGGTGATAATATTTTTATTAAAAAAAAAAAAAGCAGCAAACTCAGTTCTTCTTAGTCTTAAGGATTTCTGGATTTCGTCCTTGGAGGAGGTCAGGATCTTCCCAAGGCCTAGGTCCTCTAATATTCTTCCAGTCATCAAAAGTAGAGTCCTTTATTTTCTATAGAACCACAAACATTAAAGTATACATATTAGTGTAGGTTCTCTGTGGTTTTGATCAGGACATCACTGACTGAATGAATAAATAAGTGAATGGAAAGAATCCAAGAAGGTCTCAATTAAAATTTTAGCAAATAAATTAACTACACACAAAGAATAATAATTAAAGATATGTTTCTTAGTATTTGGAACTTTCTTGCTTGCTACTGATGTTAGTGCCTACCTTTTCCCCTATAAGAATAAAACTAAATCAGAAAAAGATCAATGTGCTTTACTTTTGAGAGCATAAAAAGGCAAGAAGCTGGGAAAACAAAAGTCCAAATCTCAAGGCAAATCCAGCAAAATGACTAAAAGTAAGCAGTTAGTATGGGAGGTAGTAGTCAATGAGAGGAAGAAAACAAAGGTAGGAAATCCTAAAATCTGCTTCAAGAAAGAAAAGAGATGAAGATGATCTGTTTTGGGCCTGAGAAATGAGTCTGGGCTTAAGAATTAAAAGGCATCCCCCACAGCTGCCATGAGCAAAACCATTTTGGGCATTCAGACCTAATTTCAACTACAATTTGGGTAGTCTGAATTAATCTTCCAAGCACAGAAATGAACGTAGGATAAACAGGGAAGACCATAAATATTTCATCCTTCTGATCACCATTCCAACAAAAAAAGTTATATATCTGCTGCTTGACAGTTAAGGAAAAATTGAATGAATAAGATAGAAAAAGGCTAAGAGAACACAGAATTCCTTATATTCATTCAGAAATAGGGAACATGGTGTAAATTAACCTTAAAACTTGGGAACTAAGCATTGCTTTCTTACAACTAGCTGTTTAACTTTAGACAAGTGTTTAGGCCGTCTAGGCCCTAATTCCTCATAAATAATATGAAAAGTCTAGACCAAATGGTCGACATGGTTTCTTCAGTTCTCAAATTCTATGGTTTCTAAAAGAACTAAAAGGAAATTTCCCAGACAAATCCTTCACAGCATCATTACTGGCATAGTGCTAGGTTATCTACAAGTAATAAGTTACAGTTTTTGGCCATATAAATGGGGAAACAGTGAATGAAACCATTCTCTAAATTTCACTTGCAGTTTTACCAGGGGTCTTTATTAATATACATGGATGAACAAAATTCCATTGATTTAGGGTGCAAGAAGAAGGTCAAGTGTTTTTGAGCACAGTTATGAAATGATCTAAAGTACGAAAAGGTTTTTAAAAAGAATAATGACCATCACCCAGACAACATAAACTATATAAGCTCATAAGAATTTAAGATATTTCTTAAATGGGATGCAAGATTGGCAGAACAACTTCATGTAAAAGTGGACTGCCTTTCAGAAGTCTTTCATGAAGGAAAGATTCCCTGTGGAATTCTGCAAAACATGTAGAGTGCTAGGCAAGACCACCTAAGGCTTACCACTTAACAGCCAGCAACTATAGGATCGAGTGTGGAAGAGAGATACTAAAAGTCAAGAAGTGCTGGGGAAAAGCAGTGTCAAGAATCCTCAATACCTTGTCGCCACCCTGAGACACCAAAACGGAGTAAGGACTACTCAAGATCCATCCAAACAAAGCTTGAAGCCAAGCTCTGAAACAATCCTCTGGGGAGATTGTTTGGAGATTGAGCTGAGTCCCACCAGCTCAAGGAATTAAGAAACACCAAGACTTTCCAAGATTCTTCCTACCAAAGTTCAAAACCAAGTATACACCAGTTCGAGATGACCAGCCAATAAATGAACTGCCTGCTAAACTGAGAATCAATATTTTTCAAAGAGTCTTCAATGTATTGTTCATTCACAATGTCCACCTTTCAATAAAAAATGAACAGACATACCAAGAAACAGGAAAATAAGATCCATGATCAAGAAAGTACATGAAAGCAAACCTCCCTCAGCATACCAAAGTATAAGAGATGGAGAACATCCTCCCTTCTCCATACCCTATAATAATACAAAGTGCTATTAAACTCCTTGATATCTGGTAATCAGATGGGTGGAAAAAGGCACCTGATTATAATTTTAATTGATGTTCCTATTATAATGAGTGCAGTTGAGCATTTCTTCCTATGTTTAAGAATGATATATATTTCCTTTCCTCTGATCTCTTTACATGCTTTGCCTATGTTCCTACTGACCAACTGAGCTGATGGCTTTTTCAAATGGATTTGTATGTGCTCTTCATATTTAAATAAATTAATTAATCATGATAAGACAACATATTTTTAATTTCTCATTTAACATATGATTTAATTTACATTATTTTTTCTAGGCTTAATTTGAATTTTTATAAGTGAATTTATAAATCTTTACTTTTATGGTTTCTGGATTCTTTATCATTTAAATAGGCTTTTCTGACTTGAGACCACATTAAAAAAAACTCCATTTTTTTTTCTCCTAGTACTTAGTATTTTGTTTTTTTATCTTTAAATTTTTGATCCATCTAGAATTTTATTATTTGTCGTATATGAAGGATGGAACCATTGCTATTTTCTTTTCAAATGACTACTTAGCTATCCCATTACCATGGACTAAACATCATTTTTTTCTACAGTGGCAATAATTTAAGTTTATCTTAAGGCAGACAGAACCAGTCACTGGCTAGAAAGACTGTTTACTGTTAAAAAAGAGTATGTTAACATACTGTACCTCATACTCTGACTCCAGTGATACTTGATTCATTTTCAGTTTTTTTTCCAACTCAGGATCAATCTGTAGAAAAGAAAGAGGTGCCACATAACTTAAAATCTGTTAGACTAAATTTTATAAACTACAGAAGATATGGCTGGGACAGTACAACGCAACAGATTATAAACACATGGTAAAATCTCTATCCATTCCAATTATATAATGATAACTAACATACTACTGCCACCACTACTACAACTAAGAGCATCTAACATTTACTGAGCATGTGTTATGTCAGACATTTTGATATGTATTATATCGTTTAATCTTCACAACAACCCAGGAAATAGTTATTATTATCCCTACTATCCCAAATAAGGAAATGAGATACAGGAGTCTGGATAACATGTCAAGAGGCAAGGCTTGGATTTGAACATTGGCTCTCTGTCTCCAGAGGCCATGCTATTAACCACTGGCCTAAATTATGTTAAAAAAAAATGATATAAAAATAACATGCTGCTATTGAAAATAAGAAAGAACACCTTCCATAGGCCAGAAACAAAGAGCTATCAATCAAGGAATTAGACAGGATTCCATATTGGTAAACAAGAGCAAAGGCCATGCTACCTGTGTATGGCAAAGTCTGAAGGAAAGAAGACTGTAAAATACCGAAATTAAAATAAACAACAAAAAATAAATTGAATAGCTGAATAGTGACTGGATATAGCTTAAGAGCAAATTAATAAACTAAAAGTACAATATGAGGATTCCAGATTCCACTAGAAGGATGCACAAAGTGATAAAGATGACTTGAATGAGAGAAAAGTTCTGTTTGAAACTAGATCCAAAAGTTCCCACATAAGTCTTTTAGGAATTCCAGAATTAGCGTATGAAGAGAATGGAGAAAGGGCAGTAATTAAAAGAATAATAGCAAAGTATACCACATTATATAGAAAAGACATGTCCTTAGACTGAAAGAACACAATTAAAAAAAAAAAAAAAAAACCCAAAATAAAACAAAAAGAATTCACTTAGTCGAGGAATGGTAAAACTTCAGAATATTAGGGATAAAAAGAAAATCTCAAAAATGAAGAGTATAAAGACAGTGTAAAGGAATGAGAATTAGAAAAAAAAAAAACCTGCTTCTCAGCAACTCGGAATGCTAAAAGAAGATGAAATTATATCTTTAATATTAATACACTGTGAGAGGATTACTGAACCTCAGTTCTATTTTCACTATTTTTCTCCTTTCTTCTTTTCTGGCTTCTACTTGAGTTTTCTCAACCACTGTTTTGAGTGGTAGACATACATACAATTATATGTACACAGAATCCCAATAATTCTGAACTCATATATTAACTAATAGAGATTTTATGCCTGAAATATTAAAAATAGCTATGGTACTTATAAGAAATGCACATTAAGAAAAGAATAAATGCACAAGGTTGAAGGGAGACGGTTGCAAAAGAGATTAATACCCCACCTCCCATGCACACACACACATACACACACACACATGATGGATGGGGGTGGAGGAGGGAATCAACACATAATAATATTTATAATGGTCAAAACAGAATTTAAGCCAAACAAACCAAAAAGGAACCCTTTATATTAACAGAACAATTCTTCAACAAGACATTGGAATTGCAGAGTATTAGGTGACTACCTTGTTTTGAGATTTGTATAGTAGAGATAGATAAAAATACAAGGAGAAATTAATAAATACAAAAAGCAGTGGAAGAGTTTTAACATCATCTCTCTCAGAAACTAATAGATCAAGCAGATGACAAATATGATTACTAAAGGCATGAGTAAAATAATTAGCAGGCTTTTCTAATAGGTATATATAGAATCTTACAACCAACAAACTTAAGATTGCCATTGTTTTCTCCCAAATACACAACAGACATATTTTATACCAGGGCATAAAGGAAATAGAGGCAAATTCATATGTACAAATTATTGCCATATAGTTTTAGCTTCCTGGCTGCTAAAACAAATACCATACAATGGGTTGTATTAAACAACAGGAATTTACTGGCTCACAGTTTTGAAGCTAGAAGTCCAAAATCGAGGCATCATCAAGGCAATGCTTTCTTTCCAAAGACTGTGGCATTTTGAGGCTGGCTGCCAGTGACCCTTGGTCCTTGGCTTTTCTGTCACATGGCAATGCACATCATGGAGGCCTCTCCTGGATTCTCTTCCGGGTTCTGTTGACTTCTAGCTGCCCTGTCTTCTTTGTGGTCTTCTCTATAAGGCCTCCAGTAAGAGGATTAAAACCCTTCCTGATTCAGTTGGCCACACCTTAACTGAAGTTACCTCATCAAAGTAGAGTAGAGAGTAGAGAGTCAAGAGATTCTATCTTCGTGGATGCAATGCCAAAAGGATGTTTCAGGATATTATTATTCTGAATTATTCAGATAATCAGAATAATTCAGTTCAGAAACATCATCAAAGGGTTTGCAACCGTAAGAATGGATTAAAATAAAGAACTTGTTTTCCTGGGGTACACAGCTCCAAACTACATACATACCATATTCACTGACTACAATCAATAAAATTTAAAATCAAATAACAAAAAGAAAATTGCAGGAGGAACCCATATATTTGTTGAGGTTTTTTCTTTTGCCCTCTGAAATTGCTCAACCAGTATTCCAAGTTGATCAGCAGACTCTGGTAGCATGGTGTTTCTGTATTATCTGAAACTTCTGAATACTTACAGAAACTTCATCTTGGATATGGATTCAGATTTATGTTTAGGTTCTTTTTTTTTCATACCACGACTCCTTCCAGAAAACAGCATTATTAGCAATCTTCTATCATAAACCACTGTAACTTCAGTATTTTCACTGTAACTTAAAATCATATCCTGAAACATCCTTTTGGTGTTGCATCCACGAAGATAGAATCTCTTGACTCTCTACTCTGAACGATGAGGATTCACTCCCTCCAATTCTTCTCTCCCCTTTTATCTCCCAACTTTTCTCAACCTGTGTTTTCACTTGCAATTGTGGGGATGCACGAGTCTTCTAGGGCAGGCCATGAGTTGGTAACTCTGATAAAGGTCTTTGATGAACTCCCCAGAAGAGGCTGGCTGGCTGAAGCAGGGAACCCATATATTTGGAAGCTAAACATGTTTTTTAAAAGTATATTCACATTTTAAAGAGGAAATCATACTGGAAATTATGAAGTATTAAGAAGCAAAGGGCCACCTTGTTGAATGTCTTTTTTACTTGAATACATTTTAGTTTATCTTTTTGGGTTTTCTTGGCAGACATTTAATCTGTGCATGACATTTCCATCTCTTTTATTCCACTTATTTAAAAAAAAAAAAGCAAGTGTATAGGATAGGACCTTCCAGGATAGTGCTAAAAAGTAACTATGATAGTAGATATTTTTTCTCTTGTTCCTAGGTTTAATGGGACTACTTCTAATGTTCCCTTACTAAGAATGATATTTCTTATGATTACAGTTTTTAAAGAAAAGTAGCTAGATCAACACACAAAAATCAAAAGTGCATGGTTCCACATACAAAATCCCAACCTCATTAGTTGTCATGGGAAATTCAAATTTACTACATAATTAGAAGTCAGTTTAGAACACACCCACCAAAAATATATTTAAAAACAAAATGGAAAACAAACAAACAAAAAATACCCAGTATTGGCAACTCTCTGGAATCTTGAAAAACTGACACAATCACTCAAAAAAACAAAACAAAACAAAACAAAAAAACAAAAAAAAAACAAAAAACACAGTTTGGAATTATAAACAAATTTGAAGTATGATACACAAACCCTATGTCCTGGTTTGCTTAGCTGCTGTTATGCAAATACCAGAAATGGATTGGCTTTTATAAAGTGGATTTATTAGGTTACAAATTTACAGTTGTAAGACCATAAAAGTGTCCAAATTAGGGTATCAACAAGAAGATACCTTCACTGAAGAAAGGCTGATGATGTCCGGAACACCTCTAGCAGCTGGGAAGGCACGTGGCTAGCGTATGCTGGTCCTTTGCTCCCGGGTTGCGTTTCAAAATGGCTTTCTCCAAAATGTCTCTGGGCTCCTATCTTTGCTCCATGCTTCTTATCTCCTGCCACATATTTATTTGTTTCCTGTCTATCTTCCTCCACTGGAATTTTAAGTTCCATAAGCAAAGGAAGTTCAATTATTTAGTTTTGTTTACTGCTGTGTCCCAGGAAACAATATATGTCTCAATAAATTTGTTTTCAATAAACATTTGTGGAAAGACAACTGGATGAATGAATGAGTGAATGACTAAGTGAATACTGAACTTTTTTAATGACTTCAGATAAGCTCTAGAGAAAACAGACTTTCCCCTTTGGTCTATTTTAAAATATAATAGATTTTCTATGACTGAACCATCAATAAATGGAAAATCACTGACTGGAATGTGAAGGTATCAAACCAAGCATAACTTCGGTGACATTAATTCTAGCTTTTAATCAAGAAGATAAATGGCTTTATGGTAGAGTACACAATCAGCATATTTAACTTACTAGAATTCATGCATATGGGCTACACCCAAACATACACCCACATATCTATCTATATATTATACACACAAATGTATTCCCCAATATTTAGCATATGATTTTACCTAATTTAGAGATAAATATCCAACCATAGCCTACAGAGATGGTTAACCATCACATATATGTAGGTGCCATACATTTACATGTACATATATATAGATATGTCTAACGTGCACACATATATATATGTGCTTAATTTACCTACATATATCCATCTAAAATATATCTAAAACCAAGTGTATATATACATATACATGCATTAACACACACACAAGAGAGGTAAAGACATACAAAATGAGAACAACTGTTAAACTGAGTATGTGATTCTACTTGCCATTTCATTTGATGTATGTATGTCCCAGAAGAAAGACGAGATGTCTCTAGTCGAGAATATCATACCCTCAGGAAGGTCTTTCTTTGGGATCCTGCCTAGAATAGCCTCTTGCTCCATTTCTATCCAATTACAATGCTTTTAAAAATTTATGACTCAACTTTTGATGTTTGACTGATGCCAGCCTTCAAGTCCCCAACCCTCCCCATTCTCCTTTGCTCTATATATGGGCAATCTGATAAGAAAGCCCAGGTATGCTGTCTGTCCCTTGGCACTATCAGAAATTAAGGGAGATTTTAAAGGTATTTTCAGTACTAATTTGTGTACAATTTCTGCCTTACCAGCATAAATTAAAACCAAACCCCTAAATAAGAATACCACTCTATTGTATATTTGTTAAAACATCTTCATGTGCCTTTATTTTTTGTACAGGAACCTAAGATAGCGGCTAGGTGAGACAGGGCAAAAAAACACCTCAGTGAAAAATACAAGATAAAAAACAGAAAGTGACCCAGAACACCAGTTTCAGTGATGCACCAGCTGGACAAGGTCCGCTAAAACCACAGGGACTGTCCACTTGGTGAAACCAGTAGTCTGCATTCTGAAACAAGTGAGTAAGCTGGCTGAAAGTCCCGCGGCCACGCTGCAGTGTGGGGAAACCAGGAGTTGGCGCTTGGAGACAGACTAGTTCTTTTTTTAAAAAAAAAAAAAACAGAAAACCCAGGAGCGGCTGCAGTTATGATGGTGAGAACCACGCAGTGAAGCACGGCAGGACGGGCTGTGCCAAACTCTTGGTGTCTGGCATGGAGGACAGACCGCTGCTGATTCCCTCAGGGCCTAGGGGCAGAGGGGAGAGCCAAAAGGAGAAAGAAACCATGCTGCTTTCAGCTGGCTCACCGTTGAGCCGGAGACACTCCTGCCTGGGGCTGTACCCACAGACCAGAGCCATGCCAGGAAACCCAGTCTGATGGGGAGTGTATCCCATGGCACCGCACACATGCCATGCTATCGGCCGTGGACAGTGGCCTTGGGTGCATACACAGCTAGTTGTGCCGGAGCTGGGAAGGCGGAGCTGTGTGAAAAGGGAGGGGGTTGAGATGTCCCTTCACTCATCTTTGCATCAGGCTGGGAGCGCCCCTGCATGACCCGGCAACCCGGGGCTTCCCTTGAGGGACGGCGTGCACTTGTGACATAGCATAGCCTTCCTTCAGCAGAGGTTCTGGAAGAGCACAGCTGAGAAGGGGGGCCCACTCAGAAAACCCAGGGATTCTACGTCAATGCCAGGGAATTGTGGCTCAGTGGCAGAGAAAATCTGAGGCAAAACTGAAATGAAGGCTTAGACTCTTGCAACAGCCTTGAATCTCCGGGAACACCTGGGAGGTTTGATTATTAAAGTTGCCCTGCCTCCCTAACCACCCAGATACACACCCCACATTCAGGGTGGACAGCACCAACAACTTACCCAAACTGAGGTCACCAATTGAACCCCACAAGAATCATTTCCCCACACACCACAAAGACAAAGTTGAGGAGAACTGACTTGAGGGGAGTAGGTGACTTGCAGATGCCATCTGCTGGTTAGTTAAAGAAAGTGTACGCCACCAAGTTGTAAATCTGAAAAATTAGATTGTTTTTTTTTTTACAACTTGAAAGAACCCTACAAGCAAAGCAAATGCCAACAGGCCAAAAACAACAGAAAATCTTAAAGCATATGATAAAACCAGAGGACACAGAGAACTCAATCCCAAACACCCAAATCAAAATATCAGAAGAGACACAGTACTTGGCGCAATTAATCAAGGGACTACAATCAAAGAATGAGAGCATGGCACAGGATACAAAGGACATGAAGAAGAACATGGCACAGGATATAAAGGACATAAAGAAGACCCTAGAAGAGCATAAAGAAGACATTGCAAGAGTAAATTAAAAAATAGAAGATCTTATGGAAATAAAAGAAACTGCTGGCCAAATTAAAAAGACTCTGAATACTCATAATACAAGATTAGAGGAAGCTGAACATGACTCAGTGTCCTAGAGGGCCACAGAACAGAAAATAAAAGAACAAAAGAAAGAATGGAGAAAAAAATCGAAAAAATCGAAACAGATCTCAGGGATACGATAGATAAAATAAAACGTCGAAATTTAAGACTCATTGGTGTCCCAGAAGGAGAAGAGAAGGGTTAAGGTCTAGAAAGAGTATTCAAAGAAATTGTTGGGGAAAACTTCCCCAACCTTCTACACAATATAAATACACAAAGCATAAATGTCCAGCAAACTCCAAATAGAATAAATCCAAATAAACCCACTCCAAGACATATTCTGATCAGACTGTCAAATACTGAAGAGAAGGAGCAAGTTCTGAAAGCAGCAAGAGAAAAGCAATTCACCACATACAAAGGAAACAACATAAGACTAAGTAGTGACTACTCAGTGGCCACCATGGAGGCGAGAAGGCAGTGGCATGACATATTTAAAATTCTGAGAGAGGCAGGCCGCTTCTCAGCAGGACTGAAAGGGCTCGTGTAACCGGCCTTTTCGGCTCAGTAGGCGGCCTGGCCCCAGCTCTCCTTGCCTGGCCACGCGAAGGTAGCGGCTCTTCTCTCTCATCGGCCCTCCCAGGATCCGCTTCCTTCCTCTTCCGGAAGCTGGGCCCTCAGGGCCACCGCCGCGGAGCCTGCGGCCGCAGTGAAACCCAATTCCAAATTTCCAGAGTAACTGGAAGTGCCATCTCCAGCCGGAGGACAGGCCGAGGGGCGGTGCCGGCGGCTGCCGGGGAGAGGGAAAAATTGAGTGCTGTGAATGGTTCTAGACTCATTACCTTTTCGAGCCAAAAGGAAAACAGTCTTGAGTCTTTCTTTTTATGGGTTGGAAATACTAAGTGAGAAATTAGTGTATATGATGCTGGAAACTTGTAGAGGTGAACTGCTCCTGACTGAAAGGCCTGAAACAGATGTATCTTCCAAGTTCGCATCAAGACAATGACTAGTAAGACAATGATGGGTCAAGAAGACCAGTGGAAAACTCCCTAGGAGAGAGCCATAGAAAATGTACACTTCAGACGAGAGATGTAATCAGAGAACTCAGAAAAGAAAAATATATCATGTATGCCCTCAGAAGGCTAAAAAGATTTTTATTCATATGCATAAGATCACTCAAATAGATGATCAAATATACCAGTGCCTTGAATGCGAGCAAAGCTTCTGTGAAAACTTAGCTCTTATTATGTGTGAGAGAATCTATACTGGGGAGAAACCTTATAGATGTGATATGTGTGAGAAAACCTTCATCCAAAGCTCAGATCTTATATCACACCAGAGGATCCACACTTATGAGAAACCTTACAAATGTAGCAAATGTGAAAAGAGCTTTTGGCACCACTTAGCCCTATCAGGACACCAGAGAACACATGCAGGTAAAAAATTTTATACGTGTGACATTTGTGACAAGAATTTTGGTCAGAGCTCTGATCTGCTTGTCCACCAGAGAAGCCATACAGGCTAGAAACCTTATCTATGTAGTGAATGTGATAAATGCTTTAGTCGAAGTACAAACCTCATAAGGCACCGAAGAACTCACACAGGGGAGAAACCATTTAAGTGTCTAGAATGTGAAAAAGCTTTTAGTGGGAAATCAGATCTTATTAGCCACCAGAGAACTCATACGGGTGAAAGGCCCTACAAATGTAATAAGTGTGAGAAGAGTTACCGACACCATTCAGCCTTCATTGTACATAAAAGAGTTCATACTGGGGAGAAGCCCTATAAGTGTGGTGCCTGTGAGAAATGCTTTGGCCAGAAATCAGACCTTATTGTGCATCAGAGAGTCCACACAGGTGAGAAGCCGTATAAATGCTTAGAATGTATGAGAAGTTTTACCCGGAGTGCCAACTTAATCAGGCACCAAGCAACTCACACTCACACTTTTAAATGCCTTGAATTTGAGAAGAGTTTCAACTGTAACTCAGACCTTATTGTGCATCAGAGAATTCATATGGAAGAGAAGCCACATCAGTGGTCTACATGTGAGAATGGCTTCCTCCTAGGCATGGACTTTGTTACACAGCAGAAAATGAGAACTCAGAGGAGCTACATTATAAATACAGTTTGTGTGATAAAAACTTTCACCAGACCTCAGCCCTTCTTCAACACCAGACAATCCACACTGGTGAAAAACCATATACCTGTAATGTGGGTGAGAAAGGCCTTGACCTCAGCCCTCCCCATGCATCAGAATCCTCACAAATGTCTTCACTAGCTGAGAAGTTATAATACCATAAAAAATGTATTTACATGTCAGAGGACTTACTAAGAAGAGAAACCATAGGAAAATCTCAGACTTTCCCCATAGCTCAGACTTCATTGGGGACCAGAGAACCTGCACTTGTAAGAAGTGTGAGAAACATTTTGCCCAGAGAGCTGTCCTGGCAAGACCTCATCGGTTTTTCTACTGAGACACCCTACAAATTCCCTAAGTTTTGGAAAACCTTTAGTCCAAGCTCGAATCTGATCACACACAAGAGGATTTACACAGGTGGAAAACCTCACAAATGTAGTGAGTGTGTGAGAGCTTTCTAGCAATGCTCAGTTCTCTTTGTTTTGAGAGAGTCCACACAGGAAAACAACCATGTAAATGCCCTCAGTGTCAGCAGTGCTTCAGGCTGTGTGCATTTCTCGTTAGACTTCAGAAAACCCACACTGGGGAGAAACCTCAAGTGTGATGAAAGTATCTAACAGAACTCTGACTTTCAAAATTCTATATGTGTCTTATGTGTGGCAAAAGCATCAGAGCGTCAGTTGGAGAGCCCCCTTGCATTTGCACACCCACAAAAGAATCTAGACGGAGGAAAAAACCTTACAAGTATTGGAATGGATAAAGCTTCTGTCAATGATCAGCTCTTGTGGTACACCAGGGAACTCACATAAGTGAAAAACCCTATAAACATAAATACCTTGAGGCTGAAAAAAATTTTGTTAGAAGTTTCTACCTTATTGGGCCCTAAAGAACTCACTCTGCAGAGGATTGTGCTCTAATGAGAGATCTAATTGTCGGTGAGAATCTGTGTACATATAATATGTATGAGAACTGTTCTCATAGTTGACCCATATGGTAAAAATGACTTTAAATAGAGTCAATATGGAAACACTTTTTTAGGTACCTGGAAGCTCTTTCTGGGAGTTGTTAGGGCAGGTCAGAGTAGGCCTGATGGGTAACTCAGGTAAAGATGCTTTTTTTTATCTGAACTACTTAATGGTTGCTTTACTTTCATTTTTTTTTTTTTTTTTTTTTTGAATTCAGAAATCCAATAAAGGCAAGGACTATAACCATGAAAAAAAAAAAAAATTCTGAGAGAGAAAAATTTCCAACCAAGAATACTTTATCCAGCAAAACTCTCCTTCAAATTTGAGGGAGAGCTTAAATTTCTCACAGACAAATGCTGAGAGATTTTGCCAATAAAAGACCTGCCCTACTTCAGATACTAAAGGGACCCTACCGATGGAGAAACAATGAAAGAAGAAAGAGATATAGAGAATTTTAACAGACATATATAGAACCTTACATCCCAAATCACTAGGACACACATTTTTCTCTAGTGATCATGGATCTTTCTCCAGAATAGACCATATGCTGGGACATAAAACAAGCCTCAATAAATTAAAAACAAAAACAAAAACAAAAAAACAATTGAATATATTCAAAGCACATTCTCTGACCACAATGGAATACAAATAGAAGTCAATAATTTTTTATTTGTAACACCACTATTTACTTCCTACATGATATAAAATACACAAACTCTAATGACAAATCAGTGGTTTTGGACTCAATGTAAAATACGTAATTTTTGACAAGAACTATATAAAGGTGGGGGAATGGAGGAGTATAAGAACATAGTTTACGTGTCCTATTGAAGTTAAGTTGGTACCAAAGAAAAACAAGATTGTTACGGATTTAAGAGGTTAATTTTAAGCCCCACAGTAGACACAAAGAAATTATCAGAGAATATGACCATAGAGATTAAAAGTAGAGTATAGGTTACAAGAAGTGGGTGAAGGGGCAATAGGCAGTTAAGAAATGAGTGTAGAGTTGCTGTTTGAGGTGAAGGGAAATATCTAGTAATGGATTGTGGGAAGGTGACAGCATTACAACATTCTAAATGTGGTTAATCCCACTAATGGAATGCTAGGGAGGGGGTGGAATGGGAAGATTTAGGCTGTATATATGTTTCCACAATTGAAAAAAAAAAAAAAAAACGACAATCTAAATAGATGACAATTGAATGTCAAAGATGATCCAGGATGGGATCTGAGGATGGAGGACAAAGAGGCTCAAAGGGACACAGTTGAGACATAAGAAGAAGAAGAAAAAAAGGAAATATAGAATGTAAGCTTTGTATCAATGTTGAATTTCTTAGCTGCACTTAATGGGATTACATAAAAGAATGTTCTTGTTCATGGGAATTGTGTATGTGAATTATAGTGTTTGTTCAAGGATGTGTGCAGCTAACTCTCATATATTCAGAAGACAGAGCAATAGATGATGGATGATAGGGAGGGAGGGAGGGAAGGAGAAATGGTGGTGTGACAGCATGTTAAAGTTGGTGGATCGGGGTATGCTGGAGTTCTGTGTATGGGGTTTGTATTGTTTTGGCGACCGTTCCTATAACTTTGAATTTATTTCAAAATAAAATTTAAAAAAAAATGAGGTTGAGGCAAAAGTGCAGAGTCCTCTTCCTTTTCTTAGTGTGTGTCTTGTCCTGGGCATACACTTATAGCCTTAGGAATTTCCCGATTTACAGGGATCCAAACACCCCCTATGTTCCATATGAAATACTTTACCCTCCTCCTGGGTGCTCTATTGTATGTCTTTTAAATCAAATTCATTTATCAGATTGTTTAGGTTTTCAGTTTCCTTATTGGTCTTGTCTGGTTGATCTATCCATAGAAGGGAGTGATGTGTTGAAGTCTCCCACTATTATTGTGGAAACATCAATTGCTTCCTTTAGTTTTGCCGGTGTTTGTCTCCTGTATTTTGTGGCACCTTGATTGGGCGCATAAACATTTATAATTGTTATTTCTTCTTGTTGAATTGCCCCTTTTATTAGTATGCAGTGTCTCCCATAACATCCTTGCATTTAAAGCCTATTTTATCTGAGATTAATATTGCTACTCCTGCTTCCTTTTGGATGTAGCTTGCATGAAATATTTTTTCCATTCTTTCACTTCCAATTTCTTTGTGTCCCTGTATCTAAGAGGAGTCTCTTGTATGCAACATATTGGTGGTTTATTATTTTTTTTGATCCATTCTGCCAATCTATATCAGTTAATTGTAGAGTTTAATCCATTTACATTCAATGTTATTACTGTGAAGGGATTTCTTGAATCAGCCATCCTATCCTTTGGCTTATGTTGTCAGATATATTTTTCCCTCTCTCTCTTAATGTCCTTTAACATACCCATACTGAATCTCTTTAGTACTGAACCTTTCTCCTTTTCTCTCTCCTTTCTGTTTCTCTGCCAGTAGGGCTCCCTTTAGTATCTCAAGTAGGGCAGGTCTCTTGTTAGAAAATTCTCTGAGCATTTGTGAAAAATTTAAGCTCTCCCTCAAATTTGAAGGAGAGCTTTGCTGGATAAAAAACTCTTGGTTGGGAATTTTTCTCTCAGAGGTTTTTTTTTTTTTTTTTTTTTTTTAATTAAATTCAGTTTTATTGAAATACATTCACACACCATACAATCATCCATGATATACAATCCACTGTCCACAGTATAACTAGTTATGCATTCATCACCACAATCTATCTCTGAACATTTTCCGTACATCAGAAAGAACCAGAACAAGAAGAAAAAATAAAAGTGAAAAAAGAACATCCAAATCATTCCCCATCCCACCCCATTTGTCCTTTAGTTTTTATCCCCATTCCTCCACTCATCCATACACTAGATAAAGGGGGTGTGATCCACAAGGTCTTCACAATCACACTGTCACCCCTTGTAATCTACATTATTATATAATTGTCTTCAGGAGTCCAGACTGCTGGGTTGGAGTTTGGTAGTTTCAGGTATTTACTTCTAGCTATTCCAATACATTAAAGCCTAAGAGGTGTTATCTATATAATGCATAAGAATGTCCACCAGAGTGACCTCTCGACTCCATTTGCAATCTCTCAGCCACTGAAACTATTTCGTCTCATTTTGAATCCCCCTATTGGTCAAGAAGATACTCTCAGTCCCACGATGCCAGGTCCACATTCATCCCCGGGAGTCATACTCTGAGTTGCCAGGGAGATTTACACCCCTGGGAGTCGGGTCCCACGTAGCGGGGAGGGCAGCGACTTCACCTGTCGAGATGGCTCAGTTAGAGAGAGAGAGGGCCACATCTGAGCAACAAAGAGGTACTCAGGGGGAGACTCTTAGGCACCATTACATACAACTTTAGACTCTCCTTTGTAGTAATGAGCTTCATAAGGGCAAGTCCCATGCTCGAGGGCTCAGCACATCAAACCGCCAGTCCCAATGTTTGTGACAATATCAACACCAGTCCAGGTAAGGATGTCCAACACATCTGCACCTTTCTCCAGATCCTCGGGGCTGGGGAGGGGGAGGCTGTAAATATAATTTTTATTATCTGCCCAAATTACTCTAGGATGTGTCACTATTTCACTCCAGCCTATACTAACCTACCGTATCTCACTTCCTATTCAAAGTTCCATGCAATTGTGGTGTTTGAACAAATCGACTGTAGAGTTGTACCGTTTAGAAAATTTAGATCCTGTACCAAATAGATATCTATTCCCTTGGTCTCATATGAAAGTTGAAGTTTTAAAACACAATCAGTTTCAACCTTTATCCTTTGGCCTGGCTTGCCCTGGTCTTAACCAGACCTGCTTCATTCATATCACTAATTGAAGTCTGGGCTCTTTTTCAGCTTTTTTTTTTTTTTTTTTTTGACAGTGGCTGTATGCACTACTACTGACATTCATATCTGCTGAGCTCTAGCTCTGAGTTTCAGGTGTCTCAGAGATATGCATTGTTCCAGAGACCAATCAGGTTATACACTAGGGGATCAGCATCTCAAAGTTTAGAGATAGGCCTTACAATTCAGGGACAGAGTTAACTGCTGTAGAGCTTACAATCTAGGGACTATTACAATTATTGTGTCCACATTAGGCTATGTTCTAAGATTCAATTCTGAGTTTACACATTGTAGTTAGTCCATATTGGTGAGGGATCATCCCTCTCACCATGTTTTCTCCAACACTTTTACATCTATATATATATTTTCCTACAATTTTATAGAGTTATATTCACATACCATACATTTATCCACAGTGTACAATCAGTTGTTCATGGTATCATCATAAAGTTGTACATTTATCACCACAATCAGCACTTGAACATACTGATTACTACAAGAAAAATTTTTTTTTTTTTTTTTAGCAATAAGAAAAAAATGATAAAAAGAAAAATAACATGTCATACAATACAATATACTACTAAGGACAGCAAATAACACCACTACCAAGAATCCCATATTACTCCCCTATATCCCCCTCTCATATACATTTAGCGTTGGCATATTGCCTTTGCTACATTTAATGGAGGTATATTACAATGTTACTGTTGACCATAGACTCTAGTTTGCTTTGATTATGTTTTTTTCCTGAATACCATCCCTTTTTCAAATTTCTACATGGTTGACATTCATTTGCTTTCCCACATGCAAAAACATTTTTATATTTGTATATTTAGTAACAGTCATTGGCCACTCCAGTTTTTGCCACGTTATACAGTCCCAGTCTTTATCATCTATCTTTACCTCTGGTGTCATACATTCTACCATCCCACCTCTTTCAGCTTTACTCACAGACATCTTTGTTCAGTGTACTTACAATACCGTGCTACCATCACACAGTATTATGCTATCTATTTCTGGATCTATGCAATCAATCCTAAACATTCTGTAGTCCTTCAGCATCAAATGGCTGATCTCTGCCCTCTTTCTATCTCCTGGTCGCCTGTGTTGTCAGCTTTTAACTCCCAAAGTTTGTTGATTAATGTCTGTTCATATTAGTGAGACCATACAGAATCTGTCCTTTTGTTTCTGGCTAACTTCACTCAACATAATGTCCTCAAGGTTCATCCACATTATTACATGACCCATGTCTTTGTTCTGTCTTACAGCTGCATAATAGTCCATCATGTGTAAATACCAGTTTGTTTATCCACTCGTCCTTTGATGGACATTTGGGCTGTTTCCATCTCTTGGCAATTGTGAATAATGCTGCAATAAACATTGGTTTACAAATGTCTGTTTGTGTCTTAAGTTTCAGTTCCTCTGAGTATATACCCAGCAATGGAATAGCTGGGTCATATGGCAAATCTATATTTAGCTTCTGAGGAACCTCCATACTGTCTTCCAGAGTGGTTGCACCATTCTACATTCCCACCAACAATGAGTAAGTGTGCCTCTTTTTCCACATCCTCTCCAGCACTTGTCATTTTCTGTTTTTTGGATAATGGCCATTCTGGTAGGTGTGAGATGATATCTCATTGTGGTTTTGATTTGCATTTCCTTAATAGCCAGTGAAGTTGAGCATTTTTTCATATGCTTTTGAGCCATTTGTATTTCCTCTTCAGAAAAATGTCTGTTCATGTCTTTTGCCCATTTTTTAATTGGATTGTTTGTCTTTCTGTTCTTGAGATGCAGGATTCCTTTATATATTCGGGATATTAAACCCTTATCTGATATGTGGTTTCCAAATATCATCTCCCATTGTGTAGGCTGCCTTTTTACTTTTCTGACAAACTCCTTTGATGTACAAAAGTGTTTAATTTTGAGGACATCCCATTTGTCTTTGTTCTTTGGTTGCTCATGCCTTGGGTGTGAGGTCTAAGAAACCATCTCCTTTCACAAGATCTTTAAGATATTGCCCTACATTTTCTTCTAAGAGTTTTATGGTTGTGGTGCTAATGTTTAGGTCTTTGATCCACTTTGAGATAATTCTGGTATAAGGTGTGAGATGGACATCCTCTTTCATTCTTTTGGAAATGGATATCCAGTTTTCCAAACACCATTTATTGAACAAGCTGCTCTTTCCCAGTTGCTTTGGCTTCACTGCCTTATCAAAGATCAGTTGTTCATAGATGTGAGGGTCTAGTTCTGAACACTCAATTCGATTCCATCGATCAGTATATCTGTCCTTATGCCAGTACCATACTGTTTTGAGCACTGTAGCTTTGTAATATGCTTCAAAGTCAGGTAGTGTGAGACCTCCCACTTCATTCCTCTTTCTCAAGACATTTTTGGCTATTCGGGGCACCTTATCCTTCCAAATAAATTTAGTTGTTGGTTTTTCTATTTCTGTAAAGTAAGTTGTTGGGATTTGAATTGGTATTGCATTGAATCTGTAAATCAGTTTAGGTAAAATTGCCATCTTAACTATATTTAGTCTTCCAATCCATGAACATGTTATGTTCTTCCATTTTTTCAGGTCTTGTTCAATTCCTTTTAGCAGTTTCTTACAGTTTTCTACGTAAAGGTCTTTTGTGTCCTTGGTTAAGTGTATTCCTAAGTACGTGAATCTTTTGGTTGCTATTGTAAATGGGATTTTTTTCTTGATTGCCTCCTCTTGTTGCACATTACTTGTGTATAGGAACACTACAGATTTTTGCGTGTTGATCTTGTAGCCTGCTACTTTGCTGTATTCATTGACTAGTTCTAGTAGCTTTGCTGTAGATTTTTCTGGATTTCCTACATATAGTATCACGTCATCTGCAAATAGTGAAAGTTTTACTTCTTCCTCTCCAATTTGGATGCCTTTTATTTCTTTTTCTTGCCTAATTGCTCTAGCTAGAACTTCCAGCACAATGTTGAATAACAATGGTGATAGTGGGCATCCCTGTCTTGTTCCTGATCTTAGAGGAAAAGCTTTCAGTCTCTCCCCATTGAGTGCGATGTTAGCTGTGGGTTTTTCATATATTGCCTTTATCATATTGAAAAAGTTCCCTTCTATTCCTATCCTTTGAAGTGTTTTCATCAGGAAAGGATGTTGAATTTTGTCAAATGCCTTTTCTGCATCAATTGAGATGATCATGTGGTTCTTCTGCTTTGATTTATTGATGTGGTGTATTACACTCATTGATTTTTTTGTGTTGAACCAGCCTTGCATACCTGGAATAAATCCCGCCTGGTCGTGGTGCATAATTCTTTTAATGTGCTGCTGGATTCGATTTGCGAGTATTTTGTTGAGGATTTTTGCGTCTATATTCATTAAAGAAATTGGTCTATAATTTTCTTTTTTTGTAGTATCTTTGCCTGGTTTTGGTATTAGGGTGATGATGGCTTCATAGAAAGAGTTAGGTAGCTTTCCCTCTTCTTCAATTTTTTTGAAGAGATTGAGCAGGATTGGTACTAATTCGTTCTTGAATGCTTGGTAGAATTCACATGTGAAACCATCTGGACCTGGGCTTTTCCTTTTTGGGAGCTTTTTGATGACTGACTCAATCTCTTTACCTGTGATTGGTTTGTTGAGGTCATCTATTTCTTGAGTTAATGTTGGTTGTTTATGCTTTTCTAGGAAGTTGTCCATTTCATCTAAGTTGTCTAGTTTATTAGCATATAGTTGCTCATAATATCTTCTCATTATCTCCTTAATTTCTGCAGGTTCGGTAGTTATATTTCCTTTCCCATATCTGATTGCATTTATTTGCATCTGCTCTCTCTTTTTTTTTGTTAGCCTAGCCAGTGGTCCATTGATTTTACTGATTTTCTCAAAGAACCAACTTCTGGTTTTGTTGATTCTCTCTACTGTTTTCCTGTTCTCAATTGCATTTATTTCTGCTCTAATCTTTGTTATTTCTTCCCTTCTGCTTGCTTTGGGGTTAGTTTGCTGTTCTTTCTCTAATTCCTCCAAGTGAGCAGTTAACTCTTCAATTTTTGCTCTCTCTTCTCTTTTAATATAGGCATTTAGGGCAATAAATTTCCCTCTCAGCACCGCCTTTGCTGCATCCCATAAGTTTTGATAAGTTGTGTTTTCATTGTCATTTGCCTCGAGGTATTTACTAATTTCTCTTGTAATTTCTTCCTTTACCCACTGGTTTTCTAAGAGGGTGTTGTTTAGCCTCCATATGTTTGTGAATTTTATGACCTTCTGCCTTTTATTTATTTCCAACTTCATTCCATTGTGGTCTGAGAAAGTGTTTTGTATAATATCAATATTTTTAAATTTGTTGAGACTTGCTTTGTGACCCAACATGTGGTCTATCCTAGAGAATGTTCCATGAGCACTTGAGAAAAAAGTGTATCCTGCTGTTGTTGGATGTAGTGTTCTACAAATGTCTGTCAAGTCTAGTTCATTTATCATACAATTCAACATCTCTTTCTTTAGTGATCCTCTGTCTAGATGTTCTATCCATTGATGAGAGTGGTGTACTGAAGTCTCCAACTATTATTGTAGAGGTATCTATTTCTCCTTTCAGTGATTGCAGTGTTTGCCTCATGAATTTTGGGGCATTCTGGTTTGGTGCATAAATATTTATGACTGTTAAGTTTTCTTGATGAATTGACCCTTTTATTAATATATAGTGTCCTTCTTTGTCTCTTTTAATTGTTTTGCTTTTGAAGTCTCACTTGTCTGATATTAATATAGCTACTCCCGCTTTTTTCTGGTTGTTGTTTGCATGAAATATCTTTTTCCAACCTTTCACTTTCAGTCTATGTTTGTCCTTGTGTCTAAAGTGAGTTTCTTGTAGACAGCATATAGATGGGTCCTGTTTTTTAATCCATTCTGCCAGTCTGTGTCTTTTTATTGGGGAGTTTAATCCATTTACATTTAGTGTTATTACTGTAAGGGCAGTACTTTCTACTACCATTTTGTTTTTTGGAATTTATATGTCATATCTTATTTTTTCCTCTCCTTTTACCTTTCCTGATAATCTTCATTTCTGCACTCTTCTCCAACTCTCTCCCTCCTGTCTTTTCCTATCAGCCTGTAGCACTCCCTTTAGTATTTCTTGTACTGCCAGTCTCTTATTCACAAACTCTCTCAGTGTCTGTTTGTCTGAAAATGTTTTAATCTCTCCCTCATTTTTGAAGGAAAGTTTTGCTGGATATAGAATTCTTGGTTGGCAGTTTTTCTCTTTCAGTATCTTAATTATATCATGCCACTGTCTTCTTGCCTCCATGGTTTCTGCAGAGAAATCTGTACATAATCTTATTGACCTTCCCTTGTATGTGATGGATTGCTTTTCTCTTGCTGCTTTCAGAATCCTCTCTTTGTCTTTGACATTGGACAATCTGACCAGTAAGTGTCTTGGAGTAGGTCTATTGGGATCTACTCTATTTGGGGTACGTTGTACTTCTTGAATCTCTAATTTTCTGTCTTTTATAAGAGTTGGGAAATTTTCAGTGAATATATCTTCTATTACTCTTTCTGCCCCCTTTCCCCTCTCTTCTCCTTCTGGGATACCCATAACATGTATACTTGTTTGTTTCATGTTGTCACTCAGCTCCCTAAGACCCTGCTCATATTTTTCCATTTTTTTTTCACCATGTTCTTTTGTGTGTATGAATTCGAATGACCTGTCTTCCAGTTCACTGATCCTTTCTTCTGCCTGTTCAAATCTACTGTTGCGTCCCTCCGTTGTGTTTTTCATCTCCTCCATTGTGGCCTTCATTCCCATGAGTTCTGCCATTTGTTTTTTTAAGTTTATGAATTCTTCTTTATGGTCAGTCAGTGTCTTCTTCACATGCTTCAGCTCTTTTGCTATATCTTCCTTCATTTCATCAAATTTATTTAGCATTAGTTGCCTCCACTCCTGTGTCTCAGCTGAGCTATTAGTTTGTTCCTTTGGCTGGTCCATGTTTTCGTGTTTCCTGGTATGGCTTGTTATCTTAAGTTGTCTAGGCATCTGATTTTCTTGATTAGTTTATTTTGGAGCTTGTTTTCTGTCTTTTACCTAGTGGTTTTCTTGTTGGTTGGCTTTGTTCTCTGGCCTCTGTTATTCAGTTCAACTTATTCTAGACTTCTAACTTAGGTTCTATTTAGTAGATCAGAATTTTTCCCCTCTTGTTTTTTCTGTTTCTTGCTCTGCCTCTATGTAACCTTTTTGTGAGTGGGTCTCATCAGATATGGTCGACCCTAGTCAGATTTTCCCAGTCTAGTGAGGCCCAGGTCTCATTGGGAGGGTATGGAGTTTTCCTGAGAATGAGGCCCTCCTATGAGGCCTTTAGAATTGGTGCTTTTCCTCTCCTGTCCAGCAGGTGGCGCTGGCCAGCCCGCAGCTCCCCCACCAGCGTAAGGCGGTGTGGAGACTTTAGTTCTCCTGGTGACTCTGATCCTGTCAGGGGCGTGGCTGACTGAAGCCAGAATCTGAATTCCAGCCCCTGGGGTCTGAATTCCCAGGAGGACTGCCAGTTGAGCTGGACCTCCCTCCACTCTCCCAATCCTCAGAACTCCAGTTGTCTCTCAGGGGCACTATTCCCTTCTTCTCTCTCCTCTTTGGGGCCTCTCCAGGTAGATTCCTTGGTCAGCCTGAGTTGCCAATTAAAGACGGGGGTGGAGGCCTTCAGTAGTGAATACGGAATTCAAAGACACTGTGGGTAATCTGTCTCCCACAAGCCCAGCCTAGTCCTTCAACCTGGGCTTTCCGATAGAAAATAACCACATATATTACTTTTAGATTTAAAAAAAAAAAAAAGTAGACAAGAAATCAAGAAAAAGACAAAAGGAAAAAAAAAGAGTCTCTTTTAAAAGTCTTTCCCCAGCCTGGAAGTTTTGTCAGTGTCAGAATAGAGCATTTAAAGATATGCTTTGGGCTATTGTCTGATAATTACTCTCCAACCACTTCAGTTCCATCCCTGCCGGGGGCTATTGAAATGCAAAAAGATAAGGGATCAGTGAGAAGCCAGAAGGGACAAAATGTAGGGGAAAGAAAAACGGCTTTTTTGGAGTCTGGGAATGGGTGCCCGCTTTTACGTGCCCCCACTTCTCGGAGCCCAACCCTTCTTTAGCACCCCAGCTCCCAAAGTTAGTTAATTAATTTGTTAATTAATTCTGCAGTTGAGGCTGGGTTGAGCTTCCCTTCTTGCCCTCAGCAGACTGCTGTTTGGTTTTTTTTTCCCCCCTTTCAAGGAGCCGGCAGCAAGACAGTCTGTGAGGTCTGGGTGGGGAGGGGCGCCAGACCCCTGGTCCGGGGAACTTACAATGTTCACTGCGATCTCAGCTTTTCCTCCGATTCCAAACTTGTGTCCAATGTGTGACTGGTTACTGTAGACCCCGAAAACACTGTTTCATATAGTTCTTGGGTAATTGCCAGCTGCTCTAGGGGAGATACGAAATTCTGCTCCTCACCACTCCGCCATCTTGCCCCGCCTCTCTCTCAGAGTTTTAAACCTGTCATGCCACTACCTTTTCGCCTTCATGGTGGCCGCTGAGTAGTCACTACTTAGTCTTATGCTGTTTCCTTTGTATGTGGTGAATTGCTTTTCTCTTGCTGCTTTCAGAACTTGCTCCTTCTCTTCAGCATTTGACAATCTGATTAGAATATATCTCGGAGTGCGTTTATTTGGATTTATTCTATTTGGAGTTCGCTGGGCATCTATGATTTTTGTATTAATGGTGTTTAGAAGGTTTGGAAAGTTTTCCCCAAGAATTTCTTTGAATACTTTTCTTAGACTTTTACCCTTCTCTTCCCTTTCTGGAACACCAATGAGTCTGATATTTGAATGTTTCATATTATCTATCATATCCCTGAAGTCCATTTTGATTTTTTCGATTTTCCCCCCATTCTTTCTTTTGTACTTCCATTTTCCATTCTGTTATCCTCAAGGTCACTGAATCGTTGTTCAGCTTCCTCTAGTCTTGTACTATGAGTATCCAGAATCTTTTCAAATTGGTCGACAGTTTCTTTTATTTCCATAAGATCATCTATTTTTTTATTTACTCTTGCAATTTCTTCTTTATGTTCTTCTAGGGTCGTCTTCATGTCCTTTATATCCTGTGCCATGGTCTCGTTGTTTGTCTTTAGTTCTTTGATTAATTGCTCCAAGTACTGTGCCTCCTCTGTTCTTTTAATTTGGTGCTTGAGTTTGGGTTATCCATACTGTCTGTTTTTTTCATTCATATGCTTTAAATTTTTCTGTTGTTTTTGGCCTCTTGGCATTTGCTTAACTTGATAGGGTTCTTTTAGGATATGTAGACTTATCCAAGCACTCATCTCTAATTTCTCAGATCTACAGCTTCGTGGTGTACAATTTGTCTAACTAACCAGCATGTGGTGTCCGCGAGCCACCTATTCCCCTTGAGCCAGTTCTCACCAACTTGTCTTTATGGTGAATGGGAGTGTGAGTCTTGTGGGGGTCCAAGTGGTGCACCAAGTTTGCATGGGGTAGTTGGTGCTGCCTGCCCGGAATGTAGGGCATGTGTCTGTGCAGTTAAGGAGGTAGGGCAGCTTTAATAATCAAATCTCCCAGGTGTTCCTGGAGATTTAAAGCTGTCGCAAGAGTTTAAATCTTCAGTTCAGTTTTGCCATAGTTGTCTCTGCCATTGACCCACAAGTCCTTGGTATTGGCGTATGGTCCCTGGGACTTGCAAGTGGGTCCCTCTTCCAAGCCATGCCCTCCTAGCACCTCTGCTGAGGGAAGGCTGCTACGTCACAAGTGAGCGCTGTCCCCCAAGGGAAGTTCTGGGCTGCAGGGCCATGTAGGGGCATTTCCAGCCTGCTGAAAGGATGGCTGTATGGGGCGTGTTAATTTCCTCCTTTTCGCACAGCTCTGCCTTCCCAGCTCTGGGACAATTAGCTGCGGGTACGCAAAAGTCTATTGTCCACACCAGATATTGTGGCATGTGTGTGTTGCTGGAAACACTTCTCGTCACACTGGGTTGTTTGGCACAGCTCATTTCACCAAATGTACGGTCCCTGGGGATTTAGCAGACCTCGTCCAGCTGGTGCATCACTGGAATTGGTGTTCTGGGTCACTTTCTGTCTTTTATCTAGTATTTTTCAAGGTTTTTTTTTGCCCTGTCTCTCCTAATCGCCATCGTCTGGAACCTCTATTGTATGTCTTGAAGCCAATAATCATTTGCCTCAGGCTGCTTCAGCTGTCTGCAAGTTGTTTCTATTTGCAGGGTAAGTTCTGGGACAGTGAGCTAGAAGGAAGTATTCTGGTAGATTGGCACTGACAACATAGCTACCCCTGTATGTGCACAGCAGTTACCCTGCTCCCTCCGGGAACAAGGCCAGGGACCTAAAACGAGAACAGAGGCCAGTTCCACACAGTGCTGAGGAGGGATTTGGGTGGTACCTGCCAGGAAGTCATGAGCATCTCCTACCATTTTTAAGTTGTTCTCTCTTGATTTGGTGCTCACCTAGTTATTGCAATCCTTTAACTGTTTTCAGGAGCACTGAGGAAGATGGCTCTGCCAGTTTTTGCTTGTTGTTTAAGGATTCTATGGAGAAACAGAACTCTGGAGCACCTTATGCCACCATTTGATTGACCAGAAGTGTATAATTAATTTTTATATACTTTTCGTTTACATGAAAAATTAATGTCTTTTGGAGGGCTAATGTTTGTCTTTGAAATCAATGGATATGGCTGCCTTTAAACCTTTTAGGTTCAATTCCCATGTTTTACAAAAAAAATTAAGGGTATCAAGCAAAGGATTTAAACAGATGAAGCATATCAGGATTAAAATGGTTAAGTTACTTACCCAGGATAGCAAGGTAAGTATAAGGTAGTGACTCTTAATCTAAAGCTTGTATCTTCTGACTAGAAATCTGTGAAGTGAAGGAGTTGTACTAACAAAGTTCTTTGATTCCTCAAAGCACTAAAATTGGAACTGCCAGTGGCAAGCAGGCCTTCACAGAGAACAAGGGAAATGAAGCATCTGAACAATTTTTACTTTACTAACCAACTTATCAACTTTATTAAAGAAGTTGTGGGTTTTACAGAACAATCATACATAAAATATAAGATTCCCATATACCACCCAATTATTAACACCTTGCATTGGTGGGAAACATTTGCTACAACTGATGATAGCACATTTTAATAATTGTACTATTAACTACAGTCCATGGTTTAACTTAAGGGGATCACTGTTTAATTTAGGGTATATATAGTTCCATGGATTTTTTTAAATTTATACTGCTACTAGATATACATTCTAACATTTTCCCTTTTAATCATATTCAGATATACACTTTACTGCTTTTAATTACACGCACAATGTTGTGCTACCATCACCACTATCCATTACCAAAACATTTCCATCATTTAATAGGAACCCTGTTAAGTTAGCCTTAACTTCCCACTCCCTATCCCCACCCCATCCCTTGGTAACCTTTATTCTAGATTCTGACTCTATGAGTTTGCTTATACTAATTATTTCAGATCAGTAAGATCATGGATATTTGTCCTTTTGTGTCTGGCTTTTTTCACTCAATACGATGTCTTTTAGATTGTTTCATGTTATCAGGACTTCATTTCTTTTTACTTCTGAATAACAGTCCATTGTACATATACTCCACATTTAGTTTATCCATGCATAAGCTGACGGACACTTGGGTTCCTTACATCTTTTGGCAATTGTGAATAATGCTGCTATGAACATCCATGTGAAATATTTTTTTGAGTCCCTGCTTTCAATTCTTTGTAGTATATACCTAGTTGTGGGACTGCTAGGTCATATAGCAGTTCTATATTTGAGGAGCCAATAAACTGTATTCCACAGCAACTGCAACATTTTACATTGCCACCAGCAGTGACTGAATGTTTTTATTTCTCCATGAACTCTCCAACATTTCTAATAATGTTTTTTAATAGCAGTCATTTTAATGGGTGTGAAGTGGTATCACATTGTGATTTTGATTTGCATTTCCCTGATGGCTAATGATGTTGAGCATCTTTTCATGTGTTTTTTTGGCTATTTACATATCTTTTTTGAAGAGATAGCTATTCAAGTCTTTTGCCCATTTTTTAACTGGGTTGCTTGGGGTTTTTTGCTGTTAAGATGAAGGATTTCTTCATATTCTGGATATTAACCTTTATCAGATATGTGGTTTCCAAATATTTTCTCCCACTGTGTAGGCAGTCGTTTTACTTTCATGATAAAGTTCTTTGAGGCACAAAAGCTTTTAATTTTGATGAAGTCCTCTTTATTTTTGTGGTTGTTGTTGTTGCCTGTGCTTTGGGTGTAAAGTCTAAGAAACAATTGCCCAGAAAAGGTCCTAAAGATGCTACCCTAAATTTTCTTCTAAAAGTTTGATAGTACTGGCTCTTATATTTAGGTCTTTGATCCATTTTTAGTTGATTTTTGTATGAGGTATGAGATACAGGTCCTCCTTTTTTTTTTTTTTCCTAGCACCATTTGTTGAAGAGCATATTCTTTCCCAATTGAGTGGTCTTTGCCCTCTTGTCAAAAATCAGTTGACCATAAACATGAGGGGTGATTTCTGAACTCACAATTCAATTCTTTTGGTTTACATGTCTGTCCTTGTGCTAGTATCATGCTGTTTTGATTACTGTGGCTTTCTAATAAGTTTTGTTATCGGGCAGTGTGAGTCCTTCAAGTTCTTTCTTCTTTTCCAAGATGGCTTTGTCTATTTGGGGCCCCTCACCCTTCCATATAAACTTGATGACTGATATTTCCATTTCTGCAAAGAAAATTATTGGAATTTTGATTGTTATTGTGTTGAATCTATAAATTGCTTTGGATACGCTGACATCTTAATGATATTTAGTCTTCCAGCCCATGAACATGGAATGTCCTTCTATTTATTCAGGGGTTCTTTAATTTCTTTTAGCAATGTTTTATAGTTTTCTGTTTTCAAATCCTTCAGATCTATTCCTAGATTTGTTTTATTATTTTGCTATTAGTTGCTATTGTAACTGGAATACATCATTTCTCCTTCTGTTACTGATTTCTAGCTTCGTTCCATTATGCTCAGAGAGTATACATTATATGATTTCAATACTTTTGAACTTCCCATTTCCATACAGAGAAATTAGAAGGAAAACAGTTACTAAAACCTGCAGGGCATACCTCATTAGATTTCCAGGTCTGAAAGTCATCTATAGAATGATGTTTTATCCTTGGGGCTTGAGAAGGTGGCAGCCCCACCCTATCCAAGGGCTTATACAGTGGTCCTGTTCTCTCCAAACATTGGGGTGAAGGCTCCAAATTCTCTAAGCACTAGGGAGACGGCCAAATTCTAGGCCCCAACCTCCTCAAGCATCAGGGTGGCAGCCAAATTCTCCCCAAGCTCTGGGGCATAGGCTCAACACCCTCAGAACACTGAGGTGGTGGCCATGCTCTCCCCAATCCCTGGGGAATGTGCTCCACCCTCTTAAAGCCTGGGGCAGCAGCATTCTTCCTGACCAATGGGGTGCAAGGCCTACCGTCTGCAAACTCTGAGGCAAACTCACCCTTTCCACATGCATGGGTAGATCTATTCTCCTGGCCTGAGGTTTTCATGGCTCCAGACCTTGGTTTCCATGGTTCAGCCCTTGAAGTCATTTTTTTTTTCAATCTGTCCCTTTTAGTCCAGGCTGTCAGTGGTTTTGTTCATATAGATCTCGCAAAAAACTCGTTGGTTTTGCATGTAGCAATACAGGGGTCCCAACTATCAAACAATAGGAGTTTCCACAAATCCTTTCTGGATAGCTGCATTTACAATCCTGACTGGATTTTTTTTTTGTTTGTTTGTTTTTGTTTTGTACTAAAATGGCTGACTGGTTCCATGTTTACTAAAATAGTCACATGAGGCACTATTCTCTAGGGACGCATTTTCCGAAAGCTCAGAATTTTCCAAATTATCAATTTCTGGTTTCTTTGTACCCAAGAGTTCAGTTGTCAGCTTATCCCTTTCCTCTTACATTTTACCATAAGCTGCAAGGAGAAACCAGGCATTTCCACATTTAATTTGAAAATCTTTTCAGCTCATCAATTTCAAATTCTGCCTTCCATCCAACATCAAGTCTCAATTTTGCCAAATTCTCTGCTACTTTAAAACAAGGATCACCTTTCTTCCAATTTGCAATGGCACATTCATCATTTCTGTCTAAGGCCTCATCAGAAGTACCTTTAGTATCCATATTTCTACCAACAGTCTCTTCAATGCAGTCTAGGCTTTTTCTTTCAAATATCTCACAATTCTTCCAGAATCTTTCCCTTATCCATTTATAAAGCTGTTATAGCATTTTTGGTATTTGCAAACTCAGCACCCCACTACTCGATACCAAAATCTGTTTCAGTTTGCTAAAGCTCATGAAATGCAATATACCAGAAATGGATCTGCTTTTACACTGGGGATTTATTAACTTACAATTTACAGTTGTTAGGATGTGAAAATGTCCAACTCAAGGCATCAACAGGACAATACCTGGTCTCTGAAGACAGGCTGCTGGCCTCTGGGACACCTCTATCACATGGGAAGGCACATGGCTGCATCTGTGGGTCCTTCTCTCCTAGGTTTCATTGCTTTCAGCTTCTGGTTCCAGTGGCTTCCTATTTCTGTGCTTCTGTGGATTCTCTCTTAGCCTCTCTGGGGCTTTTCTCTACAAACTTCTCTTGGTTTTATTTCTCTGCTTCTATGTATTTTATCCTCTTATAAAGGAGTAAGTAAAAGGACTAAAACCCACCTTGACTGGAATGGGTCACATATCAATTGAAATAATTTAACCTTAAGGTCCCACCCGCAATAGGTCTGCACTCACAGGAATGGATTAAAAGAACATGGCCTTTTCCTGGGGTACATAACAGCTCCAAACCAACACGCACCTGTAGGAAGTAAGAAATGGACTTACATACCAAACAATACACTACAACAATACTGGCATTTATGATTATCCAAATGGTTACCATTATCACAGGTCTTTATTTCTTTATGTCCCTTTGAACCACTGTCTAGGGTCCTTGACTTTCAGCCTGAAGAACTCCCTCTGCTTGTATGGCAGGTCTAGTGATGCTGTATCTCTCCCTCATTTATTTTTTTTTTAATTTTATTGAGATTGTTCACGTACCATACAATCATCCAAAGATCCAAAATGCATAATCAATTGCCCACAGTACCATCATACAGCTGTGCATCCATCACCACAATAATTTCTTTTTTTCAATTTTAGAACATTTTCATTACTCCAGAAAAGAAATCAAGAAAAAAAGGAGAACTCGAATCCGCCAATACCCCTAACCACCCCCACTCCACTATTAACTGATAGTATTAGTATAGTACATTTGTTACTGTTGATGAAAGAATGTTAAAATACTAACTGTAGTACATAGTTTGCAATAGGTATATTTTTCCCTATATACCCCTCTATTATTAACTTCTAGTAATAGTGTCATATATTTGTTCTAGTTCATGAAAGAGATTTCTAATATTTGTAAGTTAATCACAGACATTGTACACCACAAGATTCATTGTTTTATACATTCCCATATTTTAACTTCCAGCTTTCCTTCTGGTGACATACGTGGCTCTAAGCTTCCCCTTTTCACCACATTGACACACCATTCAGCACTGTTAGTTATTCTCACAATAATGGACCTCTGTCCATTTCCAAACACTTAAGTTCAACCTAGTTAAACATTCTGCTCATAACAAGCAACCGCTCCCCATTCTTTAATCTCATTCTATATCTTGGTAACTTATATTTCATTTCGATGAGTTTACATATTATAATTAGTTCATATCAGTGAGACCAAACAATATTTGTTCTTACGTGTCTGACTTATTTCACTCAATACAATGCCTTCAAGGATTCTTCATTAACCCATTTTTAAGAAGGTTTTGTTCATCCACTATACATTCCTTCCTAAGTAAACAATTGATGGTTCCCTGTATAATCATGTATTTATACATTCACCACCATCACCACCATCTACATAAGGACATCTCCATTTCTTCCACAAAGAAGGAAGAAGATTCAAAGAGGGTAGAGAGACAAAAGAAAAAGAAGAAAGAAAGAAAGAAAGGGAAAGAAAGAAAGAAAGGGAAAGAAAGAAAAAAAATGACAGCTAAAAAGCACAAAAGGCAAGATAGAATTAAACTAAAGTACAATAAAAGAGGCAGACAAGATCACCAATGCCAAGAGTTGCTTACCATTCCCTTATGTCCCCCTATTACAGGCATTTAGCTTTGGTTTACTGCCTTTGTTACACTAAAGGAAGCGTAATACAATGTTTCTGTTAACCATAGTTTCTAGTTCATTGATTGCATTTTTTCCCCAATACCACCCCATTTTTAACACCTTGCAAGGCTGACATTCATTTGTTCTCCCTCATGTAAAAACATATTTGTATATTTTATCACAATTGTTGAGCACTCTAGGTTTCACTGAGTTATACAGTCCCAGTCTTTATCTTTCTTCTTTCCTTCTGGTGTCCCACATGCTCCTAACTTTCCTTTCAACCATACTCACATTCATCTTTGTTCAGTGTACTTACATTGTTGTGCTACCATCACCCAAAATTGCATTCCAAACCTCTCACTCCTGTTTTTTCCTGTCTGTCTGTAGTGTTCCCTGTAGTATTTCCTGTAGAGCAGGCACCTTGTTCACAAACTCTTCCATTGTCTGTTTGTCCGAGAATATTTTACACTCTCCCTCATATTTGAAGGACAGATTTACCGGATATAGGATTCTTGGTTGGCGGTTTTTCTTTTTCAGTATCTTAAATATATCACACCACTTTCTTCTTGCCTCTGTGGTTTCTACTGAGAAATCGCCACATAGTCTTATCAAGCTTCTTTTGTATGCGATGGATCGTTTTTCTCTTGCTGCTTTCGGGATTCTCACTTTGTCTTTGACGTTTGATAATCTGATTATTAAGTATCTTGGCATAGGTCTATTCAGATCTATTCTGTTTGGGGTATGCTGTGCTTCTTGGATCTGTAATTTTATGTCTTTCATAAGAGATGGGAAATTTTCATTGATTATTTCCTCTATTATTGCTTCTGCCCCCTTTCCCTTCTCTTCTTCTTCTGGGACACCCATGTGTTTCATGTTGTCATTCAATTCCCTGAGATGCTGCTCATATTTTTCCATTCTTTTCCCTATCTGTTCTTTTGTGTGTAGGATTTCAGGTGTCTTGTTGTCCAGTTCCTGAGTGTTTTCTTCTGCCTCTTGAGATCTGCTATTGTATGTCTTCATTGTGTTTTTCATCTCATGTGGTATGCCTTTCATTTCCATACATTCTGCCAGTTGTTTTTCCAAACTTGATTTCTACCTTATGTTTGCCCAGTGTTTTCTTTATATCCTCCATCTCTTTTGTCGTATCTTCCCTGAACTCGTTGATTTAGTTTTTGAGTTGATTTAGCATATTTCTTTGAAAATCTTTCATTGTTTTGTTAAAGTGAAACAATATCTCAACTCTATCTTAATTGAGGTTAAGTGTGTTCCTTTGACTCGGCCATATCTTCGTTTTTCCTAGTATAATTTGTAGTTTTCTGTTGTCTAAACATCTGGTTTCCTACATTACCCCTGATTTTTCCAGGCCAGAATGGGTTCAGGTCTCAGAATGGGGTTATATTCAGTTTTGAGTTTCCCTGAGGGTATATCTTAGAAGACTGATAGACTTTCCTGTGAGGCCTCTAGCTGCTGTGCTTTTCCTAACCTGCCCAGCAGGTGGCACCCATCAGCCTGTTGCTCCTGATTGGTGTAAGGAAGTGTGGCCCCTTTAGTTTCTGTTTTGGCTGTTTCCCCCAGGCTCTGGGGCCTGAGTTCTGAAGGGAATGCCGACACTAGAGCTGGGCCCCAACTCCTTCCTCTTAGGGAAGACACACCCTCTAGGGAGTTATCATCTGCATTTGAATTGCTTTGTCTCTCTGACTCTGTTATTTCCACTCCTGTCTGGGTCAGAGCACTGAGAACTGAAAATGGCTGAGGCTCTCTCCACTGAGCCACTCAGGTTGAGAGAGAGAAAAAGGGAAAGAAAGCCCTCTTTCAGAGCCAGTCCATTCCTCCACCCCCACCCCCACCCCACGTTTCGCCCATCAGTAAGAGAGAGCACCTGATCTTCTGGGTTCCCTTTCCTGGGGCACAGGGGTTTTCTGTCTCTTTAAGGTCAGTCATCTCTAAAAGTCTCTGTCTGCTTGTTAGGGGTTTGTCTATGTTTGTAGCTTGTATTCAACAGTCCACATTTGTTAACTGCAATCCTAGTTGGGGCTGGGCTGAGCAATATTCACTGGCTCTGGGAATGCTCATTTCTCCTACAGCGAGGGCTTGCAGCTCAGCCTGCTGTAGGCGGAGGGGACTCCCAGCGCGGCTCTGAAGTTTTTACTTACAGATTTTATGCAGCCATTCCACCCAATCCAGGTTGTCCCCCAGCAGTAGTTCCAGATTATCTACTAGTTGTTCCTGGTTGTTTATTAGTTGCTCCAGGGGACTAAGTAAATTTCACTCCTCTGTATGCCATCTTGCCCCTCCTGTTCATGTTCTTAATTCTCCTAGTGATCCCACCTCATTTTTGAAAGAGAGCCTTGTCAGATATAAAATTCTTGGTTGGCAGTTGTTTCCTTTCAGCACTATAAGTATTTCAATCCACTGCTTTCTTGCCTCCATAGTTTCTGATAAGAAATTGACACTCAGTCCAAGTGAGACTCCCTTGTACATAACATGTTGCTTTTTTCTTGCTGCTTTCAGAATTCTCTACTTGTCCTATGCATTAATAGTGTGATCAATATTATGATGTGGTGTATTTTTCTTCCTGTTTATCCTGTTTGGTGTTCTCTAGGCTTTGTGGATGTGCATATTTACATCTTTTGCTAAGTTTGGGAAGTTATCTGCCATTATTTCTTTGAATATTCCTTCTGCCTCTTTCTCTTTTTCTTCTCCTTCTGGGCCTCCCATGATGCATATACAGGTATGCTTGATGGTATCCCAAGGTGTTCTTAAGTGATTTTATAATTCTTTTTCCTTTCTGTTCCTCCACCTGACTCATTTCAAGTGTCTTGTTTTTGAGTTCGCTGATTATTTCCTCTGTTGCCTCAGATCTGCTCTTGAAACCCTCTTGGGGATTTTTAATTTCAGTTGTTGTGGACTTCAACTCTAGTAGATCTGTTTAGTTCCTTTTAAAAATATCTCTCTACTATAATTCTCATATTGCTCATTCATTATTTTTCTGATAGCCTTTAGTACTTTCTCCGTAAGAACATTTTTTCTTAGCGCTTTGTTTGGTTGCCCACATTCTGGTCTTCATTGGTATTTTCTGGATTTTTTCCTCTTCCATCATTTCCTGTATCTTTTTTTTTTTTTTTTTTTTTTTGTCTTGTACTCTTTTGTTGTATACTGTACGTTTTAATATTTAAAAATGCCAACTCTGGGATATATTTCCTGAGATTTCTGTTTCTTGATTTTGTAACAGCTGGTGATAAGACAGAGATTTTCTTGAGCTTTAGTCCCCCATGACAGGAAGGTCTGTGCAAGGTGAATGTAGTGTGCAGGGTTTTCCCTGTCTTTTTAGGCCAGTGTCTTATCCTGGGCTTTTGCTTATTAGTTGTTTTGCAGTTCCCTGTTTACTGGAGTTTGGCTGTCCCCTCTGTTTCCCAGGAGAAAGACCTCCCTTTCCTGGGTGTTCGAAGCCTGCAAGACTTTGCCCCCAATTTTTTGCCCCTATAATTTCTTATACTCCTCCTTTCCTTATCTCAAGCCGCTTTTGTCTGGAGGGCAAATTCTGGGTGAAGGGGTACCCCAGAGGGGACTTTCCCAGCCAAGAGAGGTTCAGGGACACACCAAGCTACTGCAGACTGGCTCCAAAGTGCCCTGGGGAGGGGAATCAGGAAAAATGCCAAGAGCTTCTTCCATGGGTCCCCAAAGCTGTGCTTTCCTGGCATGCCTAGCAAATGCAGCCCTTCAACCAAGTGTCCCCCACCGTCCTGAGGAACTACAGTGCCTTTAAGTCTCTTCCCCTGTGGTATTTGTCTAGGGCAGGCTGAAACTATGGCTACCTTTATTGGGGGGTATGAAACAATGGCCACCCTCGGAGGCAGGGTCCCAGCCATCTGAAGTCACTAATCTAAAGCCTTGATTAGTGATCAGCTGTGCCCATGCCTTATCTTGGGGAATAGGATTTTTATGTCTCTTTCTGTCACCAGCAAGCTAGCTATGGTCCAGACCCCACAGTGCCCTGTCGTGAGGGTTGACAGCAGCCCCATGGAGAGAGCAATTTACTGTTCTTTACTATAACTTATCCACCTCTTCCTCCCACTCTTCCCTGTGTGCTGTACAGTCTTCTTCTGCCCTTTGCAGTTTTCAAATAGCTGTTTCACACAGTTACTGCCTGCTTAATAGTTGTTCTGGTAGAAGAACTGAGTCCTGGAGCTCCCTCCTCTACTATCTTCCTACAATCCATCCTTCTCATTCTTCAAGCCTTAATTCAAGGTTGATTCCTGTGGCAAACCTTCTCTGGTTCCCCTGTACCAAGGCTAACCTGTCTGCCTCTCCTTGAATTTTTTGGTAATGTTACATGCATAATTCTAATATAGCATTTTACTGGGCACATTGTTATTTATACATTGAGTACATTTTTATATTAGATGTCTCCCAGTCTCAGTTATGCTAAAAGCTTTGTAAGAACAAGTTTCTTGGATCTTTTTTCTGCAGAACCTAACACATGATTAACACATGAGAAATACTCAACTGTTCTACAAATACATATGGCACCCCTCTTCCCAAGTCAAAATCAAATTACTATAACTTTCATCTTAAATGGAAAGGGTAAAAATTGCTTGACAAAGTCATTGGGATGCTAAACATAAACCTTTTAATACTGCTGAAAATTGCTCTGTTTCTTCATATAAACTAGATATTCTTTAAAATTTAATATTTATTATAATACCTACTGTCTTTAAGACTACCTGGAGATGGTGTTTCTCTCAAACCATAAAATTAACTGAGGAAATTATAAGCCTTTAATACTCTTTAATTTCCCACCAATATTACTGAGGTCTGCTAATGAATTTACATGACGTGGAAAAAAGTTCAAATATCAGATATGTTCCATAAACGAAAAAGTACATGCTTCTGAATGAATGAATCAAAGAATTCTTATGTAACACTTGGCCTGAATTTGACAATAATTGTGTAATCATAGAGGGTGAGAATCCAAACTACCCAAAATAGTCGTGTGACATTAGGCAAGTTACTTAGGCTCTCTGAGCCTCAGTTTCCTCACCTGTAAAATAAACATAACAATGCATATAAAAGAACCATTCCAGTCCTACCACAAAGTAGAAACTATAAAAAGCTATATGTCATTATTCATAATGAAAATAATTTTACTGATAAGTATTAGTTACTAAAGATACATATTAATATAATTTATAAAATTGCTGGCATGCACATGAAATAACTAATTTAAAATAACTTAAGAAACAAAATGAAATGAACTTGCTACACTATGTTCTTTACTTCCTTCCAAATCCTAAAAACAATTGTATCAGCACATATTTTATGGGAGAAATCTAAAGCATATTGCAAATTTTCTAGCAAACAAGAAGAAAGCTTACTAGATTCTTGACATTCCATGATTCACTTTTATGTAATCATTAATGTAATTTTAAAGAATAAGACAGAGCCCAAAGAACATTTGCCTTGAAAAGCATGAAAAAACTCAGACTGCTGAGTATACTGAGTATATACTTCCCCTAAAACAGATACAGATACACAGACACATGTCAGACTCTAATATAGTTCTTACTTTAATCTTCACAGCATCGTATCGGATTTGTGAAAACTCACGGAGACCAAAAGAACCTCCAATAATCAGCAACTGAAACAAAGAAAGGAAACAATCAGAGTGGAATGACAGAAGTTAGCTTAGATTACTTACCTAAACATCAAGAGAGACATATTCTACAAGATCCTAAAGATTAATTTTCCTAGTGAGTTGTCATTCACTTTCCAGTTGATGCAAACAAGTACTATATGTATGATCAGACTATTTCCCATTATATACTATCCCTGAGAAACATTTTAACATATTACGAAATACCGCAATCAGTATCCCATAACTATACTAGACCTTATAATAGTTTAAGTGACATGGTTACAAGCATTATTTTAGCTGATCCATACAATAGGCCTATGAGCCAAGAAAGAAAAAATTCCATTTAACAGATAAGGAAATAAAAACACAAACAATTAAGTGTCTTGGCCATTTTACTGGGTAAAGCCAGGAATAATATTCTAGCAGTGTTTCTTCAAGACCAGAGAATTCAACAATTTTATAATTTTGCAAAATAAATCACAGGGAGAACATTTTTTTTTCCCTTTTCTTAACCAATGAAAAAAGAATCTCATGAATATGCCACATTTCTTAGTATGCCAAAAACTCGGAAATATTCTGACTTGTTATTGCTGCTTTATCAGTTCCTCCAATAATCTAATAGATTTTAGTCCCTCATTCTAAAGCCATTTGGAAAGAAAATAAAGTTTGATCCCTATCTTCTTTTTTATGTCAATAAGTTTATATTAATGGTTAAATAATTAAATATAAAAAGCTGTAAAATATAAAACATAAAATTTTATAATTTTAAAGTTGGGAATACCAATATTTGAATCAAGACCCAATACATCTGATCACCTAAAAATTTAAAACTTCTATCCTGACAAATAAATAAAATAAAAACAACAGAAATCAAAAGACAGCAAATAAAGGAAAAATGTCTAATATATAACAAGCAGCTAATCCCTGCAATATTAACGAATTCTTTGTACAAGTAAAATAACATGTAGTCTCTTAGTTTCAAGAATAAGACACTCTCCTGGTTGTTCTACCTTTCTCTCACTCTCCTTTTATTCATTCATTGTCACCTTTGCAAGCACAAAAAAACACTAAACTCAAGCTGGCTTCTTTTGTGACATGCTAGTGACTTCAACTAAGTGAGAACAATTACAGTGCTTCTGAATTTGGGGTAGAGGAATGTGTAGGGAGAGTGGTTTTTACATATGCCTTTTTATCTACACAAGTATAATCACATTATCTTACAAAGACAAGTACTTACCTTTAATCTCTTAAAAATATATAACGAGTTTCAAAAAGATTTAAAAAAATTAGTTTTCTAAGGTCACTTCTTTTCTTTAGTTCTGCTTTGATGCAAAAGGTGGTGTGCAAAATAATAAACTATTCTGTATTTAAAAGGAAGTGACTTTTGTCCAAATGCTTTACTTAAATTAACCCATTTACAGATGACATAGAGGCTTCTTGAAGGAAAATAACTTGCCCAAGGTCAAACAGCAAATAAAGGAGTTGCCTGGATTCCAACTCTGGTAGGTCTTATGTCAACCTCAACCTGCATCTTAATGACAAAACAAATGGGGTCTTCAGGGAACTCGATGTAGAAGAGGACACAAACATAAACACCAAAACCACTTTCGAAGTGCTTTAGAAATACAAACAGCGACCATTTGAGGACCTCTACAATGTGGGAGACACCATACTAAACACTTTAACCACAAAAATTTATTTAACTCCTAACAACCCTGGAATAATGAAGCCAATTCAGAAACCTAAGAGCCGAAACATGAAGACGCCCGAAACTGTACAGTTAAATAACTACATTTAGTTCTAATGATCCAGAGAAGCCTCATGCCTGTAGTGTAAAAATTAGTAGAAAAATTCAGGCTTTACAATCACTTAGATTTGAGTTAATATGGTTCTCATATTGCTCTCTGACCTTCAGTTCATTCAACTGCGAAAAAGTAATAGCAACAACGACCGCGTTGAAAGATGACGATAGACACCCTTAAAAGCAGACAAGATCCTGGTAGGTACCAGGGAAGGAAAAGGGGGATCCAAGGTCATACTCCGAACGGAAAGAAGAGACTAGAAGCGCTGCCTAAAAGCTCCCAATTTATCGTCGGCCTCTTCTTTGCTAGAGTCCCTCCCCGCCACCTCACGCATTAAAAATTCCACACATTTCTGCGTCCGCCTATCAGGAAGTCCCGCGGCTTCCGGAATCCCGGAACCACGCTTCTTCCTCAGGTCTCCACTCACCAACATGGGGACTCCATAGGAAAGGGTCTTGTTTTTGCGCAAAGCGCGCATCACTGCGGGCGCAAACATGAGAGAACTCTCCGTCCCACCTGCGCACACGGCAACCGGGCCAAACGCGGCCTCCAGAATTTCAAGGAGTCATGCTCCCTCCTCAACTAGGACGTCCTTTCCTCTGCTTCCGGGTGCGCTGTCCTCTCCTTAAGACCCTCCGCTAGGCAAAAGCAATCGATCCACAGTAACTTTCTCGCGCGTCCGCCCGGAAATTCGAGCGTCAGCGGTGTAGTTCTGGCTTGCAATTGGGCTTTGGGAATTCACTTGAATCGCGCTCTTTCACCTTCAAACTGAACTGGAAACCGGTTTCTCCCAGATTCTCTCTTGACTAATGTCTATATTGCAACCAAATCCATCAGATAGAGCAAAAAAGGAAAACTTTAACCTACCAGCTGCCACAGGGCTAAACTCCATGTGGAAGCCTTCTGTTCAAGCATTGCCAATTAAGTTACCTAGGGTTTCCTTTTTTGATAGGTGGATTTGTGCTTTTGTGATACACGTAAGTGGGGAAACATGAGTTTATTTTAATCTTCAGAAAAAACTTCCCAGAAAACCTTATGATTAGAAATACAAAGACAGATGCTTGAATCCAGAGCAATAAAGTGCACTTACATCTAAAGTTGAAAAAGAATCCCTCTTAAAAATGTTTTAAGTGCTTGAATAATATCCATTGTCCATCTGATTTTAAAAACTCAAGTTACACGTACAAAGTTTCCTATAAACCAAGTCACCCCGCCCATCAATAAAACTAGAACTTGACCTCTCAAAAATGAATCTACACAAGGGCGGGGCAAGATGGCAGACTGGTGAGCTGTATGTTTTAGTTACTCCTCCAGGAAAGTAGGTAGAAAGCCAGGAACTGCGTGGACTGGACACCACAGAGCAATCTGACTTTGGGCATACTTCATACAACACTCATGAAAACGTGGAACTGCTGAGATCAGCGAAATCTGTAAGTTTTTGCGGCCAGGGGACCCGCGCCCCTCCCTGCCAGGCTCAGTCCCGTGGGAGGAGGGGCTGTCAGCTCCGGGAAGGAGAACGGAGAACTGCAGTGGCAGCCCTTATCGGAAACTCATTCTACTGATCCAAACTCCAACCACAGACAGACTGAGACCAGACACCAGAGAATCTGAGAGCAGCCAGCCCAGCAGAGAGGAGACAGGCATAGAGAAAAAAAACAACACGAAAAACTCCAAAATAAAAGCGGAGGATTTTTGGAGTTCTGGTGAACATAGAAAGGGGAAGGGCAGAGCTCAAGCCCGAGCTCAGGACCTGAGGCGCATATGCAAATCCTGAAGAAAAGCTGATCTCTCTGCCCTGTGGACCTTTCCTTAATGGCCCTGGTAGCTTTGTCTCTTAGCATTTCAATAACCCATTAGATCTCTGAGGAGGGCCCTTTTTTTTTTTTTTTTTTTAAATCCTTTTTTCTTTTTCTAAAACAATTACTCTAAGAAGCCCAATATAGAAAGCTTCAAAGACTTGCAATTTGGGCAGGTCAAATCAAGAGCAGAACTAAGAGAGCTCTGAGACAAAACGCAATAACCCAGTGGCTGAGAAAATTCACTAAACACCACAACTTCCCAAGAAAAGGGGGGTGTCGGCTCACAGCCATCATCCTGATGGACAGGAAACACTCCTGCCCGTTGCCAGCCCCATAACCCAGAGCTGCCCCAGACAACCCAGTGTGACGGAAGTGCTTCAAATAACAGGCACACACCACAAAACTGGGCGTGGACATTAGCCTTCCCTGCAACCTCAGCTGATTGTCCCAGAGTTTGGAAGGTAGAGCAGTGTGAATTAACAAAGCCCCATTCAGCCATCATTTCAGCAGACTGGGAGCCTCCCTACACAGCCCAGCAGCCCAGAACTGCCCTGGGGGGACGGCACTCACCTGTGACATAGCACAGTCATCCCTCAACAGAGGACCCGGGGTGCACGGCCTGGAAGAGGGGCCCACTTGCAAGTCTCAGGAGCCATACGCCAATACCAAGGACTTGTGGGTCAGTGGCAGAGACAAACTGTGGCAGGACTGAACTGAAGGATTAGACTATTGCAGCAGCTTTAAAACTCTACGATCACCAGGGATATTTGATTGTTAGAGCCACCCCCCATCCCTGACTGCCCAGAAACACACCCCATATACAGGGCAGGCAACACCAACTACACACGCAAGCTTGGTACACCAATTGGACCACACAAGACTCACTCCCCCACTCACCAAAAAGGCTAAGCAGGGGAGAACTGGCTTGTGGAGAACAGGTGGCTCGTGGACGCCACCTGCTGGTTAGTTAGAGAAAGTGTACTCCACGAAGCTGTAGATCTGATAAATCAGAGATAAGGACTTCAATTGGTCTACACATCCTAAAAGAACCCTATCAAGTTCAGCAAATGCCACGAGGCCAAAAACAACAGAAAATTATAAAGCATATGAAAAAACCAGACGATATGGATAATCCAAGCCCAAGCACCCAAATCAAAAGATCAGAAGAGACACAGCACCTAGAGCAGCTACTCAAAGAACTAAAGATGAACAATGAGACCCTAGTACAGGATACAAAGGAAATCAAGAAGACCCTAGAAGAGCATAAAGAAGACATTGCAAGACTAAATAAAAAAATGGATGATCTTATGGAAATTAAAGAAACTGTTGACCAAATTAAAAAGATTCTGGACACTCATAGTACAAGACTAGAGGAAGTTGAACAACGAATCAGTGACCTGGAAGATGACAGAATGGAAAATGAAAGCATAAAAGAAAGAATGGGGAAAAAAATTGAAAAAATCGAAATGGACCTCAGGGATATGATAGATAACATGAAACGTCTGAATATAAGACTCATTGGTGTCCCAGAAGGGGAAGAATAGGGTAAAGGTCTAGGAAGAGTATTCAAAGAAATTGTTGGGGAAAACTTCCCAAATCTTCTAAACAACATAAATACACAAATCATAAAGGCTCAGCGAACTCCAAATAGAATAAATCCAAATAAACCCACTCCGAGACATATTCTGATCACACTGTCAAACACAGAAGAGAAGGAGCAAGTTCTGAAAGCAGCAAGAGAAAAGCAATTCACCACATATAAAGGAAACAGCATAAGACTAAGTAGTGACTACTCAGCAGCCACCATGGAGGCAAGAAGGCAGTGGCACGATACATTTAAAATTCTGAGTGAGAAAAATTTCCAGCCAAGAATACTTTCTCCAGCAAAGCTCTCCTTCAAATTTGAGGGAGAGCTTAAATTTTTCACAGACAAACAAATGCTGAGAGAATTTGCTAACAAGAGACCTGCCCTACTGGAGATACTCAAGGGAGCCCTACAGACAGAGAAACAAAGAAAGGACAGAGAGACTTGGAGAAAGGTTCAGTACTAAAGAGATTCGGTATGGGTACAATAAAGGATATTAAGAGACAGAGGGGGAAAATATGGCAAACATAATCCAAAGGATAAGATGGCTGATTCAAGAAATGCCTTCACAGTTATAACGTTGAATGTAAATGGATTAAACTCCCCAATTAAAAGATATAGATTTGCAGAATGGATCAAAAAAAATGAACCATCAATATGTTGCATACAAGAGACTCATCTTAGACACAGGGACACAAAGAAACTGACAGTGAAAGGATGGAAAAAAATATTTCATGCAAGCTACTGCCAAAAGAAAGCAGGCATAGCAATATTAATCTCAGATAAAATAGACTTTAAATGCAGGGATGTTTTTAGAGACAAAGAAGGCCACTACATACTAATAAAAGGGGCAATTCAGCAAGAAGAAATAACAATCATAAATGTCTATGCACCCAATCAAGGTGCCACAAAATACATGAGAGAAACACTGGCAAAACTAAAGGAAGTGATTGATGTTTCCGCAATAATTGTGGGAGACTTCAACACATCACTCTCTCCTATAGATAGATCAACCAGACAGAAGACCAATAAGGAAATTGAAAACCTAAACAATCTGATAAATGAATTAGATTTAACAGACATATACAGGACATTACATCCCAAATCACCAGGATACACATACTTTTCTAGTGCTCACGGAACTTTCTCCAGAATAAATCATATGCTGGGACATAAAATAAGCCTCAATAAATTTAAAAAGATTGAAATTATTCAAAGCACATTTTCTGACCACAATGGAATACAATTAGAAGTCAATAACCATCAGAGACTTAGAAAATTCACAAATACCTGGAGGTTAAACAACACACTGCTAAACAATCAGTGGGTTAAAGGAGAAATTGCTAAATATATAGAGACGAATGAAAATGAGAACACAACATACCAAAACCTATGGGATGCAGCAAAAGCAGTGCTAAGGGGGAAATTTATAGCACTAAACGCATATATTAAAAAGGAAGAAAGAGCCAAAATCAAAGAACTAATGGATCAACTGAAGAAGCTAGAAAATGAACAACAAACCAATCGTAAACCAAGTAGAAGAAAAGAAATAACAAGGATTAAAGCAGAAATAAATGACATAGAGAACAAAAAAACAATAGAGAGGATAAATATCACCAAAAGTTGGTTCTTTGAGAAGATCAACAAGATTGACAAGCCCCTAGCTAGACTGACAAAATCAAAAAGAGAGAAGACCCATATAAACAAAATAATGAATGAAAAAGGTGACATAACTGCAGATCCTGAAGAAATTAAAAAAATTATAAGAGGATACTATGAACAACTGTATGGCAACAAACTGGATAATGTAGAGGAAATGGACAATTTCCTGGAAACATATGAACAACCTAGACTGACCAGAGAAGAAATAGAAGACCTCAACCAACCCATCACAAGCAAAGAGATCCAATCAGTCATCAAAAATCTTCCCACAAATAAATTCCCAGGGCCAGATGGCTTCACAGGGGAATTCTACCAAACTTTCCAGAAAGAACTGACACCAATCTTACTCAAACTCTTTCAAAACATTGAAGAAAATGGAACACTACCTAACTCATTTTATGAAGCTAACATCAATCTAATACCAAAACCAGGCAAAGATGCTACAAAAAAGGAAAACTACCGGCCAATCTCCCTAATGAATATAGATGCAAAATTCCTCAACAAAATACTTGCAAATCAAATCCAAAGACACATTAAAAAAATCATACACCATGACCAAGTGGGGTTCATTCCAGGCATGCAAGGATGGTTCAACATAAGAAAAACAATCAATGTATTACAACACATTAAAAACTCGAAAGGGAAAAATCAATTGATCATCTCAATAGATGCTGAAAAAGCATTTGACAAAATCCAACATCCCTTTTTGATAAAAACACTTCAAAAGGTAGGAATTGAAGGAAACTTCCTCAACATGATAAAGAGCATATATGAAAAACCCACAGCCAGCATAGTACTCAATGGTGAGAGACTGAAAGCCTTCCCTCTAAGATCAGGAACAAGACAAGGATGCCCGCTGTCACCACTGTTATTCAACATTGTGCTGGAAGTGCTAACCAGGGCAATCCGGCAAGACAAAGAAATAAAAGGCATCCAAATTGGAAAAGAAGAAGTAAAACTGTCATTGTTTGCAGATGATATGATCTTATATCTGGGAAACCCTGAGAAATTGACGATACAGCTACTAGAGCTAATAAACAAATTTAGCAAAGTAGCGGGATACAAGTTTAATGCACATAAGTCAGTAATGTTTCTATATGCTAGAAATGAACAAACTGAAGAGACACTCAAGAAAAAGATACCATTTTCAATAGCAACTAAAAAATCAAGTACCTAGGAATAAACTTAACCAAAGATGTAAAAGACCTATACAAAGAAAACTACATAACTCTACTAAAAGAAATAGAAGGGGACCTTAAAAGATGGAAAAATATTCCATGTTCATGGATAGGAAGGCTAAATGTCATTAAGATGTCAATTCTACCCAAACTCATCTACAGATTCAATGCAATCCCAATCAAAATTCCAACAACCTACTTTGCAGACTTGGAAAAGCTAGTTATCAAATTTATTTGGAAAGGGAAGATGCCTCGAATTGCTAAAGACACTCTAAAAAAGAAAAACGAAGTGGGAGGACTTACACTCCCTGACTTTGAAGCTTATTATAAAGCCACAGTTGCCAAAACAGCATGGTACTGGCACAAAGATAGACATATAGATCAATGGAATCGAATTGAGAATTCAGAGATAGACCCTCAGATCTATGGCCGAATGATCTTTGATAAGGCCCCCCAAAGTCACTGAACTGAGTCATAATGGTCTTTTCAACAAATGGGGCTGGGAGAGTTGGATATCCATATCCAAAAGAATGAAAGAGGACCCCTACCTCACCCCCTACACAAAAATTAACTCAAAATGGACCAAAGATCTCAATATAAAAGAAAGTACCATAAAACTCCTAGAAGATAATGTAGGAAAACATCTTCAAGACCTTGTATTAGGCGGCCACTTCCTAGACTTTACACCCAAAGCACAAGCAACAAAAGAGAAAATAGATAAATGGGAACTCCTCAAGCTTAGAAGTTTCTGCACCTCAAAGGAATTTCTCAAAAAGGTAAAGAGGCAGCCAACTCAATGGGAAAAAATTTTTGGAAACCATGTATCTGACAAAAGACTGATATCTTGCATATACAAAGAAATCCTACAACTCAATCACAATAGTACAGACGGCCCAATTATAAAATGGGCAAAAGATATGAAAAGACAGTTCTCTGAAGAGGAAATACAAATGGCCAAGAAACACATGAAAAAACGTTCAGCTTCACTAGCTATTAGAGAGATGCAAATTAAGACCACAATGAGATACCATCTAACACCGGTTAGAATGGCTGCCATTAAACAAGCAGGAAACTACAAATGCTGGAGGGGATGTGGAGAAATTGGAACTCTTATTCATTGTTGGTGGGACTGTATAATGGTTCAGCCACTCTGGAAGTCAGTCTGGCAGTTCCTTAGAAAACTAGATATAGAGTTACCATTCGATCCAGCGATTGCACTTCCCGGTATATACCCGGAAGATCGGAAAGCAATGACACGAACAGATATCTGCACGCCAATGTTCATAGCAGCATTATTCACAATTGCCAAGAGATGGAAACAACCCAAATGTCCTTCAACAGATGAGTGGATAAATAAAATGTGGTATATACACACTATGGAATACTACGCAGCAGTAAGAAGGAACGATCTCGTGAAACATATGACAACATGGATGAACCTTGAAGACATAATGCTGAGTGAAATAAGCCAGGCACAAAAAGAGAAATATTATATGCTACCACTAATGTGAATTTTGAAAAATGTAAAACAAATGGTTTATAATGTAGAATGTAGGGGAACTAGCAGTAGAGAGCAATTAAGGAAGGGGTAACAATAATCCAAGAAGAACAGATAAGCTATTTAACGTTCTGGGGATGCCCAGAAATGACTATGGTCTGTTAATTTCTGATGGATATAGTAGGAGCAAGTTCACAGAAATGTTGCTATATTAGGTAACTTTCTTGGGGTAAAGTAGGAACATGTTGGAAGTTAAGCAGTTATCTTAGGTTAGTTGTCTTTTTCTTACTCCCTTGTTATGGTCTCTTTGAAATGTTCTTTTATTGTATGTTTGTTTTCTTTTTAACTTTTTTTTTTCATACAGTTGATTTAAAAAAGAAGGGAAAGTTAAAAAAAAAAGAAAGAAAGAAAAACAAGGAAAAAAAAAAAAGATGTAGTGCCCCCTTGAGGAGCCTGTGGAGAATGCAGGGGTATTGGCCTACCCCACCTCCATGGTTGCTAACATGACCACAGACATAGGGGACTGGTGGTTTGATGGGTTGAGCCCTCTACCACAGGTTTTACCCTTGGCAAGATGGTTGCTGCAAAGGAGAGGCTAGGCCTCCCTATGGTTGTGCCTAAGAGCCTCCTCCCGAATGCCTCTTTGTTGCTCAGATGTGGCCCTCTCTCTCTGGCTAAGCCAACTTGAAAGGTGAAATCACTGCCCTCCCCCCTACATGGGATCAGACACCCAGGGGAGTGAATCTCCCTGGCAACGTGGAATATGACTCCCGGGGAGGAATGTAGACCTGGCATTGTGGGACGGAGAACATCTTCTTGACCAAAAGGGGGATGTGAAAGGAAATGAAATAAGCTTCAGTGGCAGAGAGATTCCAAAAGGAGTTGAGAGGTCACTCTGGTGGGCACTCTTATGCACACTTTAGACAACCCTTTTTAGGTTCTAAAGAATTGGGGTAGCTGGTGGTGGATACCTGAAACTATCAAACTACAACCCAGAACCCATGAATCTCGAAGACAGTTGTATAAAAATGTAGCTTATGAGGGGTGACAATGGGATTGGGAAAGCCATAAGGACCACACTCCACTTTGTCTAGTTTATGGATGGATGAGTAGAAAAATAGGGGAAGGAAACAAACAGACAAAGATACCCAGTGTTCTTTTTTACTTCAATTGCTCTTTTTCACTCTAATTATTATTCTTGATATTTTTGTGTGTGTGCTAATGAAGGTGTCAGGGATTGATTTAGGTGATGAATGTACAACTATGTAATGGTACTGTAAACAATCAAAAGTACGATTTGTTTTGTATGACTGCGTGGTATGTGAATATATCTCAATAAAATGAAGATTAAAAAAAAAGAATCTAATTCAAGTAACCAGTTTAACACTATTTTGAGTAACCTCCAAATCAAGGAAATAAAAAATGAAATTATAAATTATATATAATGATGTTTCTAAAATTTCCTCACATATTCCAGCATCCTCTCCCCAATTACAGCCAGACTAAAATACCCTTGTCTCCTGCACCCTCCACCACCATGAGAAACTTTATGGCAACTTTATGATATTTATGTAGATTATTATATAGCTACTTATATTGGTACCGCAAAGGGATTTACCATTTCATGGATTCAAGAGCCTTTTTCCTCTATGTGTGTTCACAAACACTATGACAGAGCTGAAATAAAAGACTTCCTTGCTATCTGTTTGGAGTATTCTGGAAGCAGTTGAGTTCCTATGGCCTGTCCTTTATGTCCTCTCTGGATGCAAAACTCTTTACTGTTTATGTTGGTCCTTTAAAACAAAATTGTCACTTCCTGTGTAGCCCCTGAATTAATGTGCAGGAAAAATTTAAAAACTCATGGGGGAAGGATTGGTGACTAGAGCAATAAGAAGACACATTTGAACACAAATTTAAATGAGTAAGCAGTTGGAATTAAAAAAGACTAATGTGATAAGCTAGCTGTTAAAGGATTGATTTGTGGAGGGTTCTGCAGATGCAGATTGTGCTATAGAGAAAAGCTTCCTGGAGTGCAGTGTGACCAGAAAGAAGGGAAGGGGAGGCTATCTCTAAGGAACCAAGCCTAAGGTGCCTATTTTCTCAGGATCAGGCAAGCTAGAAAGGGAGAAAGGTCAGAGGTTTTACCAAGGAAAGGACACTAAGAATTTAGTCAGAAAAACAGTGAGGGAGACAACACACATCATTAAAGTTTGTGGGGAGTCTTGAGGTAAGCAAGTTTGGAGAAACAGGCAGGAAACAGACCATGCATTGCCTGAAAGGTTATGCGAAGCATTTTGGACTGTATCCTAACAGCAATGGGAAGCTTCTAGGGAAATTTTAAACAAGGGAAAGAAATGATCAAATCTATATTTTACCAGGATCTCTTTGGATATTCTTTGGAGAACAAATTGAAAGGAACCCAGTGGAGGGCAATTAGGTAGACAAAGTGAAATTGGAGAGTAGCCTGGACTCAGATTCAAGGAACAAAGTACGTAGTTGGTAATGTTCAGTGGGAAACAGAATAAAATGCTTAAAGCAAACAGATGATTGAAGTTAACAGGCTTAAGGACAGTAGAACCCCAGCAGGATATCCAGGGTCATTTGATATAGCTGGCAAAGGACAGATCAATGACCTTTGATTTAGATAATTAGTTGCTGTCCAGCAAAGCTGGTTTAAAAACCTCTTTTCTATAGTGCTTCCTAGTACAACATCAACGTCACGTATAAAGTTTGAAATGCCATCCCACTATTGTTGAGGATAGATGAAAGTTGTGACACTGAAGAATCACTCCCAGTTAATCGCTTGGGGCTCAGGCAGGTACACAATGGCAGGCCCTAGCATGCAATGCAGCTAGCCATTATTTTAATAAAACTGTGTTATTAACGGTTGGGAAACCAGCTAACTAAACTTGTCAGAAAGGCACATAAACAAAATTAAGGGCTTTTGTGCATGGATTTTGTGATGTCAGTTGCTTGAGTTTTTAATTTTTGTTTTGTTTTGTTTCATTCCATTCTTAACTGTTCTCTAAATAGTTCCAATTGCCTTTGTATATCTCAATCATTTCCGTGGGGTTAGGGGAAATGGAGAAATTAGAGGGGGAATAGAATCCACTATAGTAGTAGTGGTTGGAGAAAACTATTAATACTGTCTGCAATAGTTTGAAGCTGTTTTGTACCCCAGAAAATCATGCTCTTAAAGCTGTTTCATTCCTGTAGGTGTGGACCCATTGTAAGTAGGATCTTTTGGTGAATAGGATCTTAAGATGTGACCCACCTCATTCAGGGTGGGTCTTAATCCTCTTACTGGAGTCCTTTATAAGAGAATGAAATTCAGACTCAAAGAAAAAGACACAGAAGCTGAGAGAGAAAGCTACAGAAACAGGGAGGAAGCCACTGAAACCAGAAGCTGGAGGCAACAAAACCCAGAAGAGAATGGAGAGACTAGCAGATGCTACCATGTGCCTTGCCATCTGGTGGAGGAGTCCAGGATCACCAGAAGCCTGTCTTTAGGAAGAAGGTATCATCTTGATGATGCCTTGATTTGGACATTTTCACAGCCTCAGTACTGTATGCTTGTAAACAAATAAATTCCCATTGTTAAAAGCTAGCCCATGTCTGGTATATTGTTTTTCAGCAGCCTAGTAGACTAAAACACTGTCTCTTTCCCTATTTTCTCTCTGTACCTGAAGAGACACTTTTCTGTGACCATCCCCAAAGTTTTCCATGAATAAGTAATTTTCCTACATATTTTCCTCTTAAGTTATAAATTGAAAAGGCAAGGGTAATTTGGTGTAGAAAGAGCACAGAAAAAGTTCTGGTTTTGACTTCAAGTTATTCTCTATTAAATTCTGACAGTACCTAGGGAAAGTAACTTCTCATAGCTAAGGTTCTATTTTTCCATTTGTGTAAAGAGGGAAATAATTTTGACCTAATAGGGTTATTTTTAACGTTAAATACATTCCATAACATGTCTGATAAGTCCTCAATATAGCTAGTATTTTTTATATGAATCCTTGAATCTTGGTTTCCTGGCCATGATGGGTGCTCAGTGAAGTCTAACAATGGCACCCTTCAACACATTTTTAAAAATACACTAGGAGAAATTTCTTTCTCTGGCTTTTCTTTCACATTTTCAAAAATACACTAGGAGAAATTTCTTTCCCTGGCTTTTCTAACTTGGAAGACAGAGATTTTTTTTTTTTTAAAGAGCCATTCCTAGGAAATGTATCAATGCTCAATTTGGAATTCAAGAGTCAACATTTGGGGGATTTCCTCCCTTAATTTTTACCCCTAAAAGCCAATCTTAACCTGTAATTGTCTTTACCAGTTGTCTTCAATCCACAGTCCAGTAGAGCCTTGTTTTCGTAAATGCAAGTTTTATTGGAACACAGCCATACCCTTTTGTTTACAATTGTCTATGGCTGCTTTCACACTACAAATGCAAAGACCCAAGGCCTGCAAGCCTAAAATATTTACTATAAGGCCCTTTAAGAAAAGTTTGCAGACCCCTGGTCTTTGCTGTTTGAAGTCTGGTTTCTTTCTGTGGTGGGTTAAAAATGGCTATGAATTCTTTGCACTATTCCCAACAAAAGACGAAGTTTAAGTCCCCTCCCTCAATGACTTTGCGTTTTGCCATATGACTTGCTCTAGCCAATAAGACATCAGCAAATGTGACACATGCCAAGGCTTGATAAGTGCTTGTACGTTGGGGCTTTACTTCTTCAAAGGTTGCTCTGAGACCTCCATGCTGTGAAGAAATCCAATCTAACCAACTGGAAGATGAAGGGTTAGAAAAAAAGAGAACCAAAGTACCCTAGCCAATAGGTAATACTAATTGCCAGATGTGTCAGAGGCCATCTTGGACTACCGACCCCTGTTCAGCCATCAGATGGATACAGCTCCATGATTGATCCCCAGGTGATATCAGCAGAAGAAACAGTCTGCCTATAGAATCTTAAAAAATAACATTGTTTTAAGCCACTAAGTTTGGGGGTAGTTTGTTATGTAATTGATAACCAAAACACTTTCTTTGCTCATTAAGGAAGAACTGACCATTCTGTACACATTATAGACTAGCACCTTTGACTGAAGGACTAAATTTTGAGCCATGCAGCAGAGCAATAACGACCAATATAAACTGCCTTTTCTCTTCATATCAAAGTCAGCTATGTGCAAACCAACTTAGGCTAAAAGTCAATATTTTATTCTGACAAATCCTACAAACTGATTTCTGCTTTTTATGTATCTTAGAAGGTTTTGGGGAGTGCAGGGGATACAAGATAGTAAATGTTGGCAACGGCTTTCAAACATTGTACACAAATATAGAATGCCACTGCCATTGTCATTGAACATTTACTCTAGTGTAGTCAATTCCCATATTATCTATAATAGAAGGCTGTGATAGCATAGTTGAATCAAATTTAAAACAATAACTTTAATTTTCTGGAATGGTGGGAAGAGAAGTTGACTCCATGGTTGGCTTGGAGGAAATTCCTAGGTCTGGCACTGACTTAGCTATGTAACTTATTATTAACTTCTTTAAGCCTTGAGTTAACTCATGTATAAAAATGGGAATATTAATCCTGCCTTGCATAGTTGTTAGGATTTGTTGACATTGTTTATGTAAAAGGGCTGCCCAATGAAGTGCCTGGCACCATGAAGAGTAGAGGCAGTATAGTGTTAGACTATACATGCAAGTTCTCAAGCCTGACTGCTTGGATTTAAATCCCAGCTATGGCACTTAATAGTTATGTAGCCTGGACAAGTTACTTAACCTTCCTATGCCTCACTTACCTCACCTGTAAAATGGGGGATAACAACAGCATTTACCTTAAGAGTTGTGAAGCTTAAATGAATACATATAAAGGGCTTTGAACAGTAGCTGGAAAACTGATAGAGCCAATTATTATTAGCAGCAAATGGTAGTGTCCCATTTCTTATCTCCTGTGTCTAAGTCTCAAATTGATCATTTAGATTTCTTCCTTTCTCTTTCTATTATTTGCTAGTTGTTACTCTAAGAAGCTGGCAGAAAAGTAAGATAATATTTAATCAAGTCTCCAGAATAAGATGAACAAAAAAAAAAGAACTTGTAAAGATTCAATGACAAATTCAACAAGTTTTTATTGAATACTTATTCTGGACTAGTCACAGTTAGACACTGTGGTTCTCATATACTATGTCTGGTATCAAACAGCATAGTTTAGGAGATATTATCATAGATTGTAATGGCTATATTAACATATTTAATCTATAGTGATGGACCCTAGAAGATATGGTTTTATGTCCACGTGTATTCCAAGTTGCTATAGGGCATCTATCTGATCTGAGAAACTGACTGCTGTTTAGGGATGCAATGTTCATTAGAATCAAAGTAGAAAGGAAACAAAACAAAACAAGGTTCATATGGAAAATAACCTTAGTTATAAACTAAGAACTAACGTGGCTTGGGGGTACAAACCAACAGTTTTCCTGAAAATCCTAAAGAATACCCAGGTCCCTATCTGAGACTCTACAGAAGTTTTACTCACTAAGTTTATTTTTCAGAAACTTAAAACTTCCAGATTGTTCCTATGCCAGGTAAGTCCCCATACCCAGAGGCACCAGTCTTTTCAAGAACATCAACCAGCAGCATTCCCATTCCCCATAATGTAGACACCCCTTTCAATATGAACAATGTGCAGTTTTTAATGTATTATGTCCCCCCAAACGTCATTATCTTTGATGTAATCCTGTGTGGGCAGAACTATCAGTGTTAATTAGATTGTAATTCTTTGAGTGCTTCCATGGAGATGCACCCCACCCAACTGTGGGTGATGGCTCTGACTGGACAATTTCCATGGAGGTGTTACACCGCCCATTCAGGGTGGGTCTAAATTAAATCACTGGAGCCATATAAAGGAGCTGACAAACAGAAGGAACTCAGTGCAGCTGAAAGTGACATTTTGAAGAGGAGCTACAGGCAAGAGGGACACTTCGAAGAACACCCGGAGCTGAGAGAGGAGCTGCAGATGAGAGACAGCTGAAGACAGCTGTTGAAAGCAGATTCTTGCTCTGGAGAAGCTAAGAGAGGACAAATGTCCCAAGAGCAACTGAGAGACATTTTTGAGGAACTACAGCCTAGAGAGGCTGGGATAAAGCCATTTTGAAGCCAGAACTTCGGAGCAGACACCAGCCACGTGCCTTCCCAGCTAACAGAGGTTTTCCAGACACCATTGGTCATCCTCCAGTGAAGGTACCTGATTGCTGATGTGTTACCTTGGACATTTTATGGCCTTAAGACTGTAACTGTGTAACCAAGTAAACCCCGTTTTTAGAAGCTAATCCATTTCTGGTGTTTTGCATCTTGCCAGCATTAGCAAACTAGAACAGATTTTGGTACCAGAGAAGTGGGGTGCTTTTGCTGCTGAGTTTGCAAATACCAAACATGTTGGAATGGCTTTTTAAATGGATAAGGGGAAGATTCTGGAAGAACTGTGAGGAGCTTGATAGAAAAGGCCTAAACTGCTTTGAAGACACAGTTTGTGGAAATATGGACTTCAAAGATACTTCTCATGAGGCCTTGAAGAGAAATGATGAATGTGTTGCTGTGAACTGGAAGAAAGGTGATCCTTGTTTTAAAGTCGCAGAGAATTTGCAAAATTGAGTCCTAGTGTTGGATGGAAGGAAGAATTTGAAAGCGACAACCTGGAATATTTAGCTGATGAGATCTCCAGGCAAAATATAGAAGAAGTAGCCTGGCTTCTACTTGCAGCTTATAGTAAAATGCGACAGGACAGAGATAAACTTAGAACTGAAGTCTTGGGTTCAAGGAAACCAGAAACTGATGCTTTGGAAAATTCCAGGCTTCCAGGGGGTGGATCCGCAGAAGCTATAGCCCAACATGAGGATCTAACCAAACATGGAACCCAGCCGCCACTTCAGTACAACCCAAGAATGGAGATGGAGTTATCCAGAAAGGATTTGTGGAAAGTCCTATTGTCTGACGGCTTAGACCCCTGCGTGTTTCATGCAAAGCCAACAGAATTTTTGCAAGATCTATATAGATGGAGCTGCTGCCAATCTGAACTGGTGGGGACAAAGAACAAACTGAAGGGAAAATTTCTTCAAAGACAGAGCCATGGAGGTTGAGGTCTGGAGTCAAGAGGTCTCGGGCTGAGAGAGCAGAGTGGCCCACACGCACGGTAAGGGTGAGTTTGTCCTGGAGATTGAGGGTGGGCCTTCTGCCTCCATGCTCCAGAAGAGTTTTGCCACCCCAGGTCCCAAAGAGGGTGGAGCACATTCCCAGGGAATTGGGGAGAGCCTGGCTGCCACACCACTGTTCTGAAGGGGTTGAGCGTGTGCCCCGGAGATGGAAGGGAATCTGGGTGCTGCCCCAATGTTTGAGGAGGGTGGGGCCAAGAAAGTGGTCTCGCCAATGTGGGGATATTTTGGAGAATTCACCCCAGCATTTGAAGAGGAAAGGGCTGCCGAAAAGGTCCTTAGGAAGGGTTAGACTCCCGCTCTCTCAAGCCCCAAGGATACAACCTCATTGTGTTAATGACTCTCAGACTTTGAAATCTAACGGAGTTTGTCCTGTGGGTTTTAGGAACTGTTTTGGTCCTGTTAACCTGTTTTCCTTTCAGTTTCTTCTTATGGCGATTGGAATGTTTATCCTATGAATGTCCCTCCTTTGTATATTGGAAGCACATAACTTGTTCTAAGTTCACAGATCCACAGCTAAAGGAAAATTATGCCTTAGGACTGACCATGCCTCTAATTGATTTTGATGGGATCTTGTACTTAACTATTGTTACTGAAATGATTTAAGTTTCTGTGATATTGCTGTGGGATGAATGTATTTTGTATATGGAAAGATAATGTCATTTTGGGGTCCAGGGGGTGGAATGTGCTGGTTTGAATGTATTATGTCCCCCCAAACACCATTATCTTTGATATAATCTTGTGTGGGCAGACCTATCAGTGTTAATTAGATTGTAATTCTTTGATTGCTTCCATAGAGATGTGCCCCACCCAACAGTGGGTGATGGCTCTGATTGGATAATTTCCATGGAGGTGTTACCCCGCCCATTCAGGGTGGGTCTAAATTAAATCACTGGAGCCATATAAAGGAGCTGACAAACAGAAGGAACTCAGTGCAGCTGAAAGTGACATTTTGAAGAGGAGCTACAGGCAAGAGGGACACTTTGAAGAACACCCAGGAGCTGAGAGAGGAGCTGCAGATGCGAGACAGTTGAAGACAGCTGTTGAAAGCAGATTCTTGCTCTGGAGAAGCTAAGAGAGGACAAATGTCCCAAGAGCAACTGAGAGACATTTTTGAGGAACTACAGCCTAGAGAGGAGCATCCTGGAATAAAGCCATTTTGAAGCCAGAACTTTGGAGCAGACACCAGCCATGTGCCTTCCCAGCTAACAGTTTTCCAGACACCACTGGCCATCCTCCAGTGAAGGTACCCGATTGCTGATGTGTTACCTTGGACATTTTATGGCCTTAAGACTGTAACTGTGTAACCAAATAAACCTCCTTTACAAAAGCTAATCCATTTCTGGTGTTTTGCATCCCGGCAGCATTAGCAAACTAAAACAAACAAGTTAGAGTTGTCATTGCCCCGATATCCCTGAAGATTGAGATGGATCACATGAGGGGGAGGAGTAACAAAAGACAAGATAGGATTTAACAAAATGTTATGACTAGAGTCATTACAGAGACTTTTTTTTTTTAAGTCTCTAGTGTATTAGAGCACCTAGAAGGAAGTAACTGAAATTGTGGAACTGTAACCCGCACCATACTTTGAAATTTACTCTATAACTACTTGTTAAACCATATTTTGAAAGTTATCACTTTTTTGTATATATGTTGTATTTCACAATAAAAAAATTAAAAAAAAAAACATGGCTTGGGAGCAAAATGCACATATATCCAGTAACTATATTCAAATCAATATTGCAGATACAGAAGTAAAATGGGGTTCAATTCAGTGTCTCCACTTGCAAATCTTCAAACCACACTTTGAGAACCACTGCCAGAGAGGAAGTATCATTGATCCTGGCACCCGAAGTCCTGAGTTTAAATCCTGGTTCTGTTGTTACTATTTACATAATCTTAGGAACATAATTCATCTGCTCACCTTTAGTCTCTGTATAACAGTAGTTGTGAGGCATAAGCAAATAGTGTAACAATAGGATTTAGTACAGTCCTTGGCACAGAAAGCAGTAACAAATACTAACTTCCTTTTACCACTGTAGATGGCCAAGAATTAAATTAAATTAATAGAAGTTAAAACTTCGCAGGAAAATAGAGGACTGAAGCTAACGTCTTCTAAGAATTATATGTATAATATAAAGTTTAGAGAAATGTTTTAAATACAGGATCTTAAATTAAAATAACTTAAATATTTAATTCCAGAGAAAACCTAAATTATTAAACGACCTCAGAATTCCCATTATAACCAAAGTAAAATTTTTGCCAACAATGGGATGGGATTGCTGTTCTATTTATTTACATATACTGACACACAAAAACCTAAATAACTTTCCTTCCTGCTTGCTACTTGCTTCACTTTGGGACTTTGTATGTCTCAAGGTCCTCTCAGGAGTTAATGTCAAACCCTGAGGTGACTCCTGGGAGGTGAGCAGGTCCACTGCAGAAACTGCTGCATATGCCTCAAGATACAAGGAGGGCAACAGAGGTTATGCTTCCACAGTGAGGCTGGCTGAGGTAAGAAATGGGATACTGTAAGTGTTTTCCTATGGAACTGACAACGAGCGCAGTTGTCAAAATGAGTCCCAAAGTTATTGAACAGTTTAGGTCTAAAGGCAATCGTTTATGTCAGGATTGTTTACAGCAAGTTTCTCCATATCCCAATGGTTAACCAAGAGGCAAGGTCTTACTGAGAATTTTATTTTTAAAAACCTTCCTTTTCCACTCTAGCCTGATGCCACCATGACAACTTTAGTTTTCTGAATTACTAAAAAAAAAAAAAACGTGATGGCTGTCTGTAAATCTTTGTTGCTGTATTGTGTTCTACATGGTAGTGTTTCTTTTATTGTTTTTAACTGCTACTTAACCTAATGATATACTTTTAACTTTTCACCTATTTATAAGTTCTCTTAACTAGATTGTAAGCCCCTCAAGGGTCTTTCACTTGTTCCCTTCCTCATGGAACTTTCTCAATTGCCCCAATGCTAAGTAACTTTTCTCTTTTGCTGCTTGCAATATAAATTCAACACTGCACTTTAAGGCCCTTTCAGATGGAGGCCATGTATTTTATTTCTTTGTAAAGTGCCTTGACAAAACAGATGTCTAATCAACCTTTGCAAAATAATTACTAGAGCCTCTATGTTAAAAACTGGATACAACTGGCTGCCTGAGGTAAAGTCCTCATAATCTTCCTATCAAGATTACACATGGCCTACAATCTGGCCAGCATATTTGGAGAATATACCACATGAACAGAATGGTTCCCATCTCACTAACATCCCTAGTATTCCCCAATCCCTAGCATCTCTCTACCCATATCCTCCTTCTCCCATGCCTTCCCTATGAAAAACCCACCAAACTCCTCTATCCCTTAAAACAAAATTATTTTTCCACCTTCCCTGCAAAACTGTTTATTAATTAAAGCCATAACCAGTGTTTAGAGCCTTTCAAAAAAAACAACAAAACATAACAAAAAAAAACCTAGCAATCCAGGCCATCTTATCTTAATTGAAAAACAGAACTGATTTCATGCCCACCCTTTTCAGGTTTTGCCTGTTACCAGAAATCAAAAATACTCATAGGTAACATGAGAGGGTTGTGATGCCACCTTAGAGGAACTATTTTTTTCCATTTTAGAATTTTTTTGCTGGCTTGGTTTGGTGCTATCACCACAGCCCTGACTATAATCATTCCACCTGATCTTTTAACAGGATCAAAGAGGTGACCAGGGTAGCCCAAAGACTGGTAGTTTTTCTTTATAGTTCAAAGTTTTTTGAACAGATCTGACTTAAGCAGAGCTGAATTATGGCAATTTACTTCAACTTCACCATTAGTTATTATGAGAAGAAATATTATTCATTCAAGATTTTTGTTAGTTGCTTCAGTTTTTTTTTTTTCAATGACTCATATTGGGAATCTTCTTTAAGGGTCACGCCCTCACTCCTACTATAAATGCTCTATAAATCTCTTCAAATTCTTCAATTACGATCATCCCTAATGAAATCTAGAAAGTAGAGGAGCTTACTCATTTTTTTAATGCTTCATAAAGCATCACTATTATCACATGTGAGTATACATTCAAATATACATATTATATATATATATATATATATATATATATATATATATATATGTATTCACTTTTTTAAGAAAGTGAGAATGTTTCCTTTCTTATTCTCTTGTGTTTGACATAGGCACCCAGGTATGCAGTTGAAAGAAATTTTAAAAGTCCACAAAAACTTCCCAAGAAAGATAACTAAAAAAAAATCCTCTCTTCACATCTCATACAGCTGGCTTTTGAGGAATGTCAGCTAAGAAAAAAGTCATCATCCATGGTGATGGGAAGACTGGACTTTGCTTTCTTTGGGTGGTAGCTGAACTTCTATTGGTGGCCCTGGTAAAAAATATAACTCTTCATTTGTTCTCAGCAAGTCTTTTCTTGGCTTTTCTTCAAACAATACCTTTACTCTCCATTAGGATCTGAGGATTTCAAGCAGATTTAGAATAGCAAGTTCTGGGTGGGTATCAGTCACTTTAAATCATGTGTTGGCTATGCAGAGAGAGGGAAAGATACGGGAGGATTTAAGGGAGGAGGATGACAGAAAGAGAGAAATGTATCTTCATCAGGGGCACTGGAGGAAAGCGAGCTTGTCAAAGTTGTTGTCGGTATCTCATGAAGGCCCAGGCTGCTACCACAGTGAGGGCAAACACTGGCACTAGCATCATGGCTATGGGGATGCCACTTGGCTCTCCTTCACTTCGGCGTCCTACAGGTCCATTCTGCACCTGTAACTGGAAGGGAAAGAAACGTGAACTTGTGATCAATGTATGTTTACCACAACTGAAGTGTCCAGGTCAAAATATCACCTGGGTCTATGGTCTTTAGATCACTCAAAGCTGTAAACCCTAAGCACTCCCTAGTGGAAGGAGTCCTCTCCTTTGTTTTAACCTGATGCATCAGTTGCCACTGATTCTTTGGAAAGAAATAGGTCTCATGGGGAGGTATTTAATCTTGCTGGGCTATTGGGGGGACCCCTGAAGGCAAGTCAGATAACCTTTTTATGCTTCTGTACTGGCCCCACCTCATTCTATTTGTATTATATTAGGAAAATAGAAATATAAGATGAATATAAGAAATATAAGATGAATATAAGATGAAGCCTATTGAACCAAGAAGGTACCAGAAATTATTGTGGAGGGTGGGAGGAGGGTAGGGTCCATTTTTCTGGAAATGTTCACTTGGAAGGATCACCAGTCATCAGAGAACAGTAAGAGTATATCGGGGGTGGGGGGTACAGTTTGGGATGTTTTGGGCGTTTTTTTTTTACCTTTATTTTTATTGCTATTATTATTATTATTATTATTGGAGTAATGAAAATGTTCAAAAATTGATTGTGGTGATGAATGCACAACTGTATGATGACACCGTGAACAACTGATTATACACTTTGGATGATGTGCCAGTTTGAATGTATTATGTCCTCCAAACGCCATTATCTTTGATGTAATCTTGTGTGGGCAGACATTATCAGTGTTGATTAGATTGTAATTCTTTGAGTGTTTGCATGGAAATTCGCCCCACCCAACTGTAGGTGATAACTCTGATGAGATAATTTCCATGGAGGCATGGCCCCACCCATTCAGAGTGGGCCTTGATCAGTGGAGCCATATAAATGAGATGACAAACAGAGGGAACTCAGTGCAGCTGAAAGTGAACTTCTGAAGAGGAGATACAGCCAAGAGGGACACTTGGAAGAAAGCACAGGAGCTGCAGATAAGAGACAGTTTGAAGACAGCTGTTGAAAGCAGACTCTTGCTCTGGAGAAGCTAAGAGAGGACAAATATCCGAAGTGCAACTAAGAGTGATATTTTTGAGGAACTGCAGCCTAGAGAGGAATGTCCTGGGAGAAAGCCATTTTGAAACAAGAACTTTGGGGCAGACACCAGCCACGTGCCTTCCCAGGTAACAGAGGTTTTCCGGACACCATTGGCCATCCTCCAGTGAAGGTACCTGATTGCTGATGTGTTTCCTTGGACATTTTATGGCCTTAAGACTGTAACTGTGTAACCAAGTAAACCCCCTTTTATAAAAGCCAATCCATTTCTGGTGTTTTGCATTCCGGCAGCATTAGCAAACTAAAATAGATGATTATATGGTATGTGACTATATCTCAATAAAATTGCAGGAAAAAAAAAAGTATTATCTGGGCAATATTAACACAGAAGCAACTTAGAAATGCTTTCCAATTCTTAAAAAGTACCCACTCCCTCCTAAAATGGGGTCTCCATTCTAGATATATATGAAGGTAAAATCTAAATAGAACAGAGGCAAAGGACTCAGAGGTAAATAAGTAAAAAGAAATTAAATCCTAGTGGTTATAATTTTCAATTGCCTACACACTTCCTTTGGCCATTTTTTCAGGTGGCCCTTCTTAATATCAACTTTTAATAGCAAACTTGCAACAATTATGATGCCATCTTGTTTCAGTTAGATTTAACCTCATTACAATCCTTGAAACCCTCACCTCTCAATCTGAAAGGACTGTGCACAAACTACCTTTTCTACCATCTGTATCACCACTCTTCCATTTCCTAATGAGATGTCCTCTGAGAGGTTCTGATCAGTAGAAAGACATGATTTTTAGGGTTAAGGCCAATTCCCTGACTAGAATAGTCTATTTTATTAGGAGTTATTCATGGGTGTTTCCCAAAAAGTGATCACTGTAAATCACTTCTCTTTTGCCTTCAAAAAGAACCCTAACCACATCTGAGATGTATGTCCATATTTACCTGCCTTTATCTACTGCATAAATTCTCCCATTCTTAGAAACAGGAACATCCAAAGGAGAAGCGGCTGATTATCAATACTATCTCCCATCAGCCCGTTTTCCAATCCATTACACCCAGATTCTGCTGCAACCCTTGCTGTTTTCTCAGATATCTTTCATGTCTTGCTCTCTCTACTTTTTTTTTTTTTTCACTCTCTCCTCTCAAGCTCTTCTTCAGCCTCTGAAGCCTCTCTCAGCAGCTAAGTGAGGTAAAGGGAGCACCAACTTAAGAGGGAGCAATTTTAAAGGCATACCGAACCTGTGTTGTAAACGCACTTAGAAATCTTTGATGCTATGGGAGGAATGCTTGCTCATGTTTCCCTTCCCATCACAGAAATTATAAAACATTAGGAACTGAGAAGTGGATGCAGGGATAGGTGCTGCCTTTACTGAATTCCACTTCCTTTTTCCTGGAGTTCCTCTTTGATCTTTAGAGCTTTGGTCAAGAGGGTGACCAAGATGATAAAAGAAGGTTTCATGGGGTAATAGACAACAGCATATAGTGAGTATAATACCTACCATCTTTGCAGTTAGGGTTTTATATATTGGAATCTATCATCTAAAAATTTTCAAGGCCAAACATATAGTTCCTTTTCCACTACAAAGAAAATTGCTTCTGTCCACCCCCCAACACACCTATTTTTACTTGACTGTCAAGCTTGGTCTTTAAGGCACATTGCCTTGAAGTTAGGCCCTGGGTTGTAAGCAAACTGTTATGAACTGCCTTTAATGATAAGCAGAAATAAGAGATGACCATGCTTGTGCCATACAAGCTCTTCAAAGGAGGAGGAAGAGAAGGGAGAGGGGGAGGGATGGAAGGAAAGAAAGGGAACAAGGGAAGGAAAGAAGAAAGGAAAAAAACACTGAAACACTGACAATTATACCTACAAGGTTTATTTGCAAGAATGGTTACAAAAACCTGGTGCCAGGCCCCAGTTTCCAGTTTCAAGTGAAACCTACCCTGTGCTGCACTCTCAGGGACACAGCATAGCCTGCATTACGAAAGAGGTCTACAGCATCCTGGTGCAGCAGATTCTTTAAGTCATGGCCATTCACCTGTCAAAATAGCAAGGAAGGGTAGTAAGAAAGGGAGAAGGTGAATTCTTGTAGGTCAACGACTTATTCTGATGTGATCAAACCTTTAAAAACAAACTCCTACAGAATAGATTCCAAGGGCTAGGGCAGTGGGTAAAGTTGCTTAGAATGCAAAGTAACTTTTTTCATTTTCAAAACTGTTTTCTAGAACTGAGGTTCCATGGGACATTTGAAGAGCACCTGGGTGGCTTGGTGGGTGGGGGGAATAAAGTGGTCTTTCCTTTCTCTTAGCTCCTACTGCCTGTCCCATTTGACACTTTGGATTTTGTTACTGTATTTGCATGTCTTCCACGAGCATCAACCTGTTTCCTACAGCTAATATGGTCTTCCAGGTTATCATACAATCCTATATATTCCCAATCTCTGGCATTGTCAACTTCAATTCTAGAACTATAACTCTGTGAAACACACCCATACTTGATTGTGATGTGGCACAAAATCTATACTTCACCAGCTCATTCTATTGGGCTGTGTTCTATTGTAACAATCTCTTCTGATTCCTTGGACTCCCATTTGCCTCAAATTTACTAACGACCATATTTCTGTGATGATACAAACCTCTAAAAAAGTTTCAGTGTAGGTTACTCTCGGCACTTAGAGGTGAGAGATGGGAAGGAATACTAGTATTAATACTTTTTTGTATCAGGAGTGACACTAGCCACAAGTGGTATCTATTCTATCACTGAATACCTTATTGCAGGACCTACATGTCTTTTATACATGTTAGTATCATCAACAGCAGTAGCAAAACAATTAATACATTTATCTTGACAGGTTCTGTGCTATATGTTTTACCTATCTGATTTAATTCTCACAATAACACTATAAGGCAGATGCTATTTTTCTCTTGTTTTCACAGATGAAGAAACTGAAGCGTAGAGATTAGGTAACTGGCCCAAAGTCATAGTTAGTGAGTGTAGGAGCTGGGGCTAGGGTTTTTAAATACTGGAAGGAAGATCTAGTGTCTTTTCATTTTACTGCTCCTTTGGCACTACTGTTCCTCCACCTTAACTCACCAACTATATTTTGCTTAGCTGAAACTCAAGCCATTGACTTGTTCAACCCTCTCATCTTTCTTGTTCCAGTCTTCTTTCTCCAACAGGCTTATAATCTTTTCTCTACCCTATCCCCTGCCAATATCTTTAGTGAATTAATCTACCAACTCATTAGTCTCATAGACTGTCTACCTTCTCAAATCCAGTTTCCAGTTCCATTCCACTACAGTCACCAATTGGCATAAATTTTAGACTTCAACATTAGAAATGCTTCAGCTACAATATCACAAACTTTTAAAAAACGAATCACAATTTCTACTTCCCTCTCTTCCTATTCCTATACTGAATTTCCTCTTCACCCTCATCAAAGCCTTTAACCATTTTAGACTAATTGCATCCTTACCCATCTGGGAGTTCCTACTATTATTTCAACAAATCACTTGGTAAATCATTACAATTTGTCCCCAAGATCTTCCTCCATTTTTCCAGTCCTGGGCAACAGACTTCATCTACTTTCCTTGTTACCACTGAGTTGAATATTCTTGGAGAAGGACACACAGTCACACTCTCTACCACACAGATCCATTCTACTCATTTTTGGTAAACTCCCTAATAAATACCTTATGGTAACAGTTCTAGACCTTTTCTATCATCAAACTCCAACCCCAAACCCATCCCTCCGCTCAACAGATTCCTTTGCCTCATGCTTTTTGAGAATAAAGAGGACTTCTCACACTCTCTCCATTTTCTTCCCTTGCTCTTCAGAGTTTGATATCTTCTCATTCTCCTTTCTTCTAATTGAGATATATCTTCTTTTACTGAGTTAAACTATCCACTAGTGCACTTGAACATGTTCCTTTCAGCCTCATTTCAGAACTCAGTCACTTTTTCCTCTTCTTGATATTTAATTATATCTCTCTGCTCTCTTTTAACTAAAACTATCCTCATCAACTGAAAAACCAAAACAAAAAAACACAAATATTTCCTGGAATCCACTACCACTCTCTTCCCATCATTTCTCCTCTTCCTTTCAATGCAAAACTTGTTGAAAGAACTGTTTATATCCACTGCCTCCATGTTCTCACCATTCATTCATGCCTTATTCCTTTGGAATCTTACAATATATGAGGCAGAAAGAAAGAAGATACTCTCCTGCAGGTCGGCAGTAACTTCCAATTGCCAAATCCTATAGTCCTTTCTCAGTCTTCAAACCACATCTTCCCTTTTGCAATTCTCTCCTCTCTTAGATTTTTACATATTTGAATATGCAGCCCTCTTGGTTTTTGAACTACTTACTCCTTCCCTGCCTCCTTTCCCCTTTCTTTCTCCTTAAGTTAAGTAAATGTTCCTCAGTATGAATCCTTTGTCCCCTTTCCTTCTCTCCGATGGTGATCTTCCACAATTTTAACCATAACCTGTAAAAAGACAATTTCCAAATTTTTTTATTACTTCTGACCTCTGGATTTGCTTATTCCCTGCTGGATGTCTACAACTGATGTCCTGATAGACCTCTGATTCAACACATCCAAAGCTTCTTTATTACTGCCCACAAAATCAGAATATCCTGACTTCTTTCTTATTGCCACTGCCACTCATGCTAAAATTTTGATATTTTTAAACTCTTTCCACTCCATCACTTTTCATATACAACATATTGCCATATACCCTAGTCTAACACCATGACAATTTCTCATATGCTGTTTTCTTTCCTATTGTCCCTCTATTTCAATCTGTGTATATTCTTAATTTAACTACTGCGATTGCCTGATACACTTTCTGATTTCTCTGACTTACTTTTCTCTATATCCTCCTCCATTATAACTTATTCAAACACTGTCTCCAGATCAACTTCCTAAAATATAATTCTGTTAATACTTTACTGCTCAAAAAAATAAAATAAAATAAAATAAATAAATAAAACAAAACAAAACTGAGGAGCAGGGGTGAAAGAAGTGGGAGAATTCCATGTCTGATTTCATCATCTGGTACGTAAAATCCTCTAGGAAATGGCTCCAACCTATCTTCCCAGTTAAATCTCTCACAACTCCTTTTCATATATCCTAATCTCTACCTAAATCACATAAAACATATATGCTTATCTTCATACTTGTGCTCAGGTTATATCCACCACCTGAATGTTCTTCTCTTTTAAAAAATTCTATTTACCTTCCAAGATTGATCTTAAATATAATCAGTCCTGCTATCTGTAGCATAGAAATGAATGCAGGGTTTTCTAGTTGATGGACTTTGATTATGCTTTGATGTTCTTGGTATATCTGCCGTAAGGAAAGAATTTCAGGATTTCCAGAACCATCACACTGAATTCTCAATAATTCTGGTTTCCAGTTTATTCTTGGGGGAAATAATGGATGTAAGAATGCTGATTGTAAAGAGAATGCTCATTTAAGTAACCTAGCCTATATGATAACTATATTTCTCATTGGTATCTTAAAAAGAAAAAGACAGAGGCAGACAAATCAGTAATAAAAGCCGAACAATGTGACAGCTCAACAGCAGAACCAAAGTTTCAAAGGAATTTGAATCCAAGTGGGAAAACTGAATCACTACATGACATGCAATGAATGACAGGAATACTGAGCTCAAAATAAGCCACAGTCAGTCACAACAATAATTGCTAGGAATTATCAAACACTTATTAACGAGTTTTGAGCTGTCGATTCATTTTACATGTATTAACTCATTTAGTTTTCACAGTACTCCTATAAATTAGGAACCCTCATTTTACAGATGATAAAACTGGAGGATAGAGAGGCTATGCATTTGTCCATGGGCACACATTATGGAAGTAGCAAAACCAGGATTTAAACTCAAGCAGCCTGGCCCCAAAAGCAGAGTTAGTTTTCTTTGATGATTTAGAATATTGAATTTAAAACAAATTCACATGGCAAGCAAGGATTTTATTTCAGCAACATATAACTATCCATCACATTAATCTTGTAAGTAGATTTTTTACTAGTTTTGCAGTTTGGTCTGTATCTAATATAAATGATACACTTTTAAAATTTTAGAGTCATATAAAAATCATAAGTCATATAAAAAAAGTCTAAATTTTAGAGTCATATAAAAGCATAAGGTGTTTATATATCAATACTTGTATTATATCAAAGTAGCATTAAAGTTAAAAAAGTAATTTACTTAAGTGCCACTTTGTTGACACGGCCTTTCTAGATACCTCTACATCTATGACTGATTTAATTCTTTGAATCTCTACATTGTGTACTCATGTAACTCTCCTAAAGTGCTAACTGAACTCTGCCATATATCACTTTACATTCTACTGTAAATAATTTGAAAAGTTGCATCTTAACTCATCTTTATAATTCCTATAGTTTTTGACATAGCGCCTTGCACAATACTTGAGCATAACAAGCGTGAAGGTTCTAGAAATAACAAGTGTCACATGATTTCCTGAGGTTTGGTTGGAGAGTGGAATCTGCAAAAGCTGTAAGTGCACAAAGTCCCAATAATATATTCTCAACATTACACAAAGTGGAAAAGCCTGGACTCTATAGCAGCTCTACATGCCAGTAACTCAGTGCGTAATCTTGGCCCTCACCTTAGCCTTCTTCTGCTATCAGGGAAGAAAGACATTGGTGATAGCAGACCAAAAAAAAAAAAGATGCTAAAGAGCACTAGGCCAATTAGGACAGTTATGCCTTTCAACCCTCCTAATAAAGCCTAAAGGTATTCTAATATGGAAGGATATGAGGATAGTTGTTTTGATTGCTGTTTAAAACAAAAGTCAAAACAGGTGACATTTTAGAAATACAAAGGGAATTTCTTTCCTGAGTTCAGGGTAAACAAGCCCTCTCCCCCCGCCCCAAACAAATCACGATTATGCTTCTTTCTCCCCTAACAATGTCATCTCTACTCCAAAGCTGAATTTGCTGCTCAATAGTTACCTCCTCTGTAAAGCATCTTTACAGATTCCAGTAGCATAGTAACTAACCACCAAGTTTTGTAGAGTTTACCTCTAAATATCTGTGGAATCCATTGTCTTTCTCACCATCCTTAGTAGTATAGACCAGTGGTTCTCAAAATGTGGCTCCTGGATCAGCAGTACTAGTTCCTGGAAACCTGTCAGAAATGCTAATGCTTGGGCTCCGTACTAACAATCTGTGGTTTAACAAGCCCTCCAAGTGATTCAGAAATTTGAGAATCACTGATTTTAGCAGTAATCTAAACTGAAATTGTATCCTAACTGGTCTTCACTCCCAGCCTACTTCCCCCATTTAATACATATTCCATCCACAGATTTCATCAGTCATTTCCCATATCCTGGAGTAGGGGTTTTCCAAATATAGGTCTGTTGACTCATTGGAAAAGATTGTGAAATCAATCAGTAGAGGAAGACCTATATTTAATTTTTTAAAGTGAAATTACAAGAAAACACCAAATGTTAGAATATACCACATGTAGAAAAGGTAAGTAATGTTTTAGCAAACCTTTGTTTCAATAATATATAAGATGCATTTACTACTATAAGTCATGATTTTTAAAGTTTGAAAAATAATTGCCTATAGCAGTGCTTCTCAAACTTTATTGTGAGATCTTGTTAGAATGCAGAGTTTGATTCGGTAGGTCTGGGGTGGCTCCTGAGATTGCATTTCTTACAAGCTCCCAGTGATGGCCAGGCTGCTGGTCCTTAGACCTCATTTTGAGTACCAAGAGCCACTCATACTAAGTATTCTTAGAATAATGTTAAACTTGCTACTTCAGTTTCCATAAGGCATAGCATAATAAGTTTTATTGGACCTGTGATATGGCAGACTTGCAACATGCTAGAAAAATCTTGATGACTCTGAATGTTCAGAGAATTGGAATGGGGATGCTTTCACTCTGGTTGTTACCAGTCCTTAAAAATGTATTTCCTATTTCTTGCCTTAGAAGATGAGAAGGTAGAGTTCGTTTTCTTTGATGATTTATGTAAGAAAGGAATAAGTTTCGTTTTCACATAGAGACAGCATGGAATAAGGGAAATGGAGGCAAAACCAGTTTAAACAAGCCCCAGACAAAGAGAAGAGAGAATCTGCCTGATGTAAAGAGACATGAGGTAGTATCAAAGGTGGGAACTCACAGCAAAAAAAATAAATAAATAAATAAAAATTTGGGGGGGGATTGGCTAATCAGTTCAAAATCTCAATAATGAGCTAGTTGGCTCTCTGGGATTGGCTGTACAAATTAAAATCTCAAAAGATGAATTAGTTAGTGTTCTCGGATAGGCTGTAACCTCTGTAGTACCCAGTCAATGGGGAAACAGGGGAGGGACTTGCGAATTAGGAGTAGGAGATTTAAAGATCGCCACTGTCTTCCTCTGGCGCGCCAGCCTTCCGCGTGTTTGGCTGGACGCCCCATCTTGCAAGATTGTAAATAAATTCTTTTCTCCTCCAGAACCGAGAGAGCGTTTATTCCCTTACAGGTACCACTTTATTTCCGACAACTTGGGGGCTCGTCCGGGATCCAAAGCTTCGGAGGGGGACCCCCGAGGTGGACAAAGGGAAGGCGCGCCCCGCTGATTGAGCGGTCTTGGACTCCGCCATTGGGGGCCCATCTCCGGCAGCTAAAGGGCCCGAGACCAGACGCTTGGATCTGCCGGTTGTGGATGAGAAAAGGGGGAAAGGGCTTGCCTCTGTTTGACCAGGCAACTCCGTGCACGGACCAAGGTAAGGAAAGTAATATATTGCCTTGGTGGTCGGGAATTCCTGATGAGTCTGGAGCTGCTTGTGTGTGACTGAGACGTGCGACATACTGCACGAAGCGAGTGCGGAGTCTCAATCTGCGGTTCCCTTCTCCCGCGAGGGAAAGGGCCAGAGACAGACGAAGCGAAAGGAACTGAGAGAAAGAAGCCCAGACAAGACTCAGGATGGGAAATAGAGGCAGTTGGCCGGCCGGGGAAGAAGAAAAGGGGGCACCTATAGAGTCCCTCGGGGACATCCCTCCAGATAGCCCACTAGGTAGGATGTTAAAATATTGGACCGATAGCGATCGGACCAAGGGAAAGGACAAAAAGAAAATGATTAAATACTGTTGTTACATTTGGACTGAAGAAAGCATTTCACCACCAGACGTATTCTGGCCAAAGTATGGGTCAGAGGAGGACTGGCTCTGTGCCAACCTTGTAATTTATGTTAATGAGAAGAAACCCTTTTCTAAGGAGGAGTCTGATTATGCCACGTGCTGGCTAAAGAACAAAAAAACTCCCCTTTACCTTGTGAAAGATAAAAACCCAAACTTGGAAGATGAGTTGGTAGAATCTAAACCCTGGGACCCCTTATTAAGCCTTCCTCCTCCCTACTATTCCCCTCCTCCCCCAGGGCAGAGATTGTTAGAGTCTGAGGACCTAATAAGGTCCGCACAGGTTCCAGGGGAATCAGGAGGCCCATCGGCGCCAACTGCCCCACCAGATATGACCCATCAATGGTTGAGGAAAGAATTAATACAGTGCAAAAAGGATGTACAGAATTTTCCATTTCCAAAAACTCTTGAAGGAAAGAGAGTAAGGGAACATCACCCCGTTAAATCCCTTTACCCCTTGAGGGAGGTGCCTATGGGGCCAAAGGAAGTCGGGTATGTAAATGCCCCATTAACGAGTGCAGAAGTAAGAAATTTTAAGAAGGAGATGAAATTGCTAATAGAGGACCCAATGGGGCTGGCTGAGCAAATAGATCAGTTCCTAGGCTCTAGCCTATACACGTGGTCTGAACTTATGTCCATATTAAACATCCTCTTTACAAAGAGGAGAGAGGAATGATAAGAGGGGCTGCTATGAAAGAATGGGAAAGGCAACACCCGCCAGGGCAAGGGGTGATGGCAGCAGAGCAAAAATTTCCAAATACTGACCCTGATTGGGATAATAATGATAAAGAGGATAGGGCACAAATGAAGGATCTCAGAGACCTCATTGTAGAGGGAATAAAATTGGCGGTACCCAAATCTCAAAATTTGGATAAGGCCTTTGAGGTAAATCAAGAGAAAGATGAGTCTCCCTCTGCTTATCTACAAAGATTGAGAGAACAAGTAAGGAAATATTCAGGTATGAACCCTGATGACCCTGTAGCCCAGGGAATGTTAAAGGTCAGCTATGTGAAGGGATCTTGGCCTGATATTCGGAAAAAGATTCAGAAAATAGATGGATGGATGAATAAGCCATTGGAGGAGTTATTAAGGGAAGCACAGAAAGTATTTGTAAGAAGGGAGGACGAAAAACAAAAGCAGCAGGCTAAAGTCATGATAGCCACTGTTGACCACTTGGTCAAGAAAAGATTAGAAACAGGAAATGGGGGATGCAGACAGAGGCGAAATAGGGGAGGGGGCTGGGCTGATTAAACAAAGGAGCAAGGAAAATGCAGAACTCTGCAGGGTGTTATCATTGTGAAAAGCCTGGCCATTTCAAAAGGGAGTGCCCAGACTTACAGAAGGAGGGTCGAGTTATACCGCTAATGAATTTTGAAGACTAGGAGAGTCAGAGGCTCCTCATCTCAGAAGCCCACCGGGAGCCTTTAGTAAATTTAAAGGTGGGCCCATATCAAGAGGAAATTACATTCTTAGTAGACACTGGAGCAGCTTGCTCCTCTGTAAATCATCTTCGAAAGGGGGCCAGGCTCTCTGGCAGTTCCCTCACCGTCACAGGGGTAAAAGGGGAGGGATTTAAAGTTCCCATTCTTGAACCTACTAACATTTGTTGGGAAAATAATCAAATCATAGCTCCCTTGTTGCACATCCCAGAAGCTGGGAGTAATTTATTAAAAAGAGACCTAATAATACCTATGGGACTGGATTTAGAGGTAAGGAATGGACGGATTGAGGTTTTGGCCCTGCTCACTAAAGAAAATGAAAAAGACATTAAGGAGGAGGTATGGGTAAAAGAAGGAAACAGGGGAGGGTTGCAAATTCCCCCAATTAAAATCAAGTTAAAAAAGGAAGGGGAGGTCGTGTGCCAGAAACAATATCCTATTCCTCTTAAAGGAAGACAGGGACTCCAACCCATCATTGAGGGTCTCCTTCGAGATGGACTCTTGGAAACCTGTATGTCCTCTTTTAATACTCCCATTCTCCCCATTCAGAAACCAGATGGTAGCTGGAGAATGGTGCAGAATCTAAGGGCCATTAATAAAATTGTCCAGGTTCGACACCCTGTAGTTCCTAATCCTTACACTCTCCTGAGTAAAATTCCCTTCCATCATAAGTGGTTTAGTGTAGTATATTTAAAGGATGCCTTCTGGGCCTGTCTCCTTGATCCAGAAAGTAGAGACCTGTTTGCCTTTGAGTGGGAAGATCCCTTCAATGGGCGAAAGCAGCAATACAGATGGATGGTCTTACCTCAGGGTTTCACGGAATCCCCCAATCTCTTTAGGCAAGAGTTAGAGAGGGTACTGGAAAAATTTCCAGTCCCACCTGAAATCACCCTTCTGCAATATGTAGATGATCTATTAATATCAGGTAAAGAAAGGCAAGTGGTGGCTCAAGCTACGAAAAATCTACTGAACTTTTTAGGGGAACAAGGATTAAGGGTATCTAAAAGTAAACTGCAATTTGTAGCAAGGGAAGTTAAGTACCTAGGCCACCTCATAAGTGAAGGAAAAAGAAAAATCCATCCAGAAAGAATCCAGGCCATAGTAGAGTTGCCTCTTCCTCAAACAAAAAGAGAGCTAAGAAAATTCCTGGGATTGGTAGGGTACTGTAGATTGTGGATAGATTCTTTTGCATCTCGAACTAAAGAGCTATACCAAAAATTACTAGAGGAAGAGCCTGACAAGATAGAATGGGAGGAAGTGGAAATAAAGGCATTAAATGAACTCAAGCAGGCACTGGTGCAAGCTCCTGTTCTAGCACTTCCTTCCCTCGAAAAACCCTTTCACCTGTTTGTTACAGTAGATAAGGGAACAGCTTTGGGGGTCCTAACCCAAATCTGGGGAGGCCAAAGAAGGCCGGTGGCTTTCCTTTCGAAGGTTTTAGATCCAGTCTCTAGGGGGTGGCCTGGGTGTGTTCAAGCCATTGCAGCAACTGCCCTTTTAGTAGAAGAAAGCAGGAAATTAACCTTTGGAGGGGCATTAGTAGTTAGTACTCCTCATCAAGTGAGAACTATTCTGTCTCAAAGGGCAGGGAAATGGTTAACTGATTCTCGAATCTTAAAATATGAAGCAATCCTAATGGAAAAAGATGATTTGGTCTTAACAACAGATCATAGCCTAAACCCGGCCTCCTTCCTCTGGAAGGGGCCTGAGCAAGTAGAGACCCCTGAGCATGACTGTTTAGACCTAATTGAATACCAAACTCGAGTCCGACCTGACCTAAGGGATCTTCCCCTGCACTCGGGGGAAAGACTGTTCATAGATGGATCCTCCAAAGTCCTAGAAGGAGAAAGGCACAATGGCTATGCAGTTGTGGATGGGATAACTTGTGAAGTAAAAGAAGCTAGCCGATTGCCCAATAAGTGGTCAGCTCAAACTTGTGAATTGTATGCACTAAATCAAGCCCTCAAATTATTAGAAGGAAAGGATGGTACAATATACACTGACTCTAAGTATGCCTTTGGGGTAGTCCACACCTTTGGAAAGATCTGGGAAGAAAGGGGATTAATCAATAGCAAAGGAAAAGAACTGGTTCATGGGGAATTGGTGAAACAAGTATTAACCAATCTACTCTTACCTAGAGAAATATCAGTGGTGCATATAAATGGACACCAGAAGGGACCTACTTTTGAGGCAAAAGGCAATAGGTTGGCTGATGAAAAGGCTAAGGAGGCCTCTCTCTACCCCCCTTTAAAAATAATGATCCTAATACCCTCTATCCCTAAGGAATTTGGGGTCCCTACATTCTCTGCCAAAGAAGTAAAAGAGTTGAAACAGTTAGGAGCAACCTTAAATGATCAGGGGAAATGGTTTCTCCCAGATGGCAGACAAATGTTAAATAAACAAATAATGAGGGAGATATTAGCAGTCCTACACCAGGGGAGTCATTGGGGGGTACAAGCCATGTGTGATGTAGTACTTAGACAATTTGGATGTGTAGGCCTTTATACAGTTGCTAAACAAATCTGTGAGCGGTGCATAATTTGTCAAAAAATTAATAAAAAGGTTTTAAGAAAACAGGTACAAGGGGGAAGAGAGCCGGGCCTGAGACCATTCCAGAGCATTCAAGTTGATTACACTGAAATGCCACCAATTGGTCGTTTAAAATATATTTTGGTAATTGTCGACCACCTCACTGGATGGGTGGAAGCCTACCCTCTATGCTCAGCTACAGCATTGGGAACTTCTAAAGTTATCCTTGAACAAATCATTCCCCGTTATGGGTTAGTGGAAAATATAGACTCTGATAATGGCAGTCACTTTACCTCCTGTGTGTTGCAGAATGTCATGAGAAGCCTGGGTGTCACTTGGGACTTCCACACTCCCTGGCATCCACCATCCTCTGGGAGAGTGGAAAGAATGAATCAAACCATAAAGAAACATCTTTCTAAATTAGTTTTGGAAACAAAGTTACCTTGGATCAAGTGCTTACCTATAGCTCTACTAAGAATCAGGACTGCCCCTAGAAAAGAACTGGGAATTTCCCCTTATGAAATGCTTTTTGGTTTGCCTTTCCCCAGGTGGACTGGAGAGCTCCCCTCCCTAGACACAAAAGATCTTTTTCTTAAGAATTATATACTGGCCTTGTCTTCTACTTTATCATCTCTCAGGCACCGTGGACTGCTGGCTCAGACCCCGCCTCTTGAATTTGTTGCCCATCGACATCAGCCTGGCAGCTGGGTTCTGATCCGGTCGTGGAAAGAATCCAAACTTCAACCGATCTGGGAAGGACCCTATCAGGTCTTGCTGACAACTGAGACGGCAGTCCGAACGGCAGAAAGAGGCTGGACTCATTACACACGAGTGAAGGGACCGGTGCCTGAACCAGACGATAAGTATCCAGCAACTCAACCTGAATCCTGGAAAGTGACTCCTACCTCAGATCCCCTAAGGATCACTTTAAATAGGCAACAGTTGAAAGAACATACTAGGAGGGAGGAAGGGCTGAATTAAACCCTATGTTTGCATTGTGCTCTGTGTATAGCTTAATGATGAAATTGCTTATACTGATCATAATGTTCTATATTCAAGGAGTAACAGGTTCTGCTAAGCTGGTTATAAGTGTAGTCAAAGGCTTAAAGTCTCAAACTGTACAATTTGATGTTTGTCAAGTAATGAGCTGTAAAAATCTAAAACGTCAGCAACAACTGAGTGAGGAATATAAGCATTTATGTAAGCAGACTGTTCAAATAGAAAGCAAGATTGTTGGGGGGGCGAACATTTGAGAGTATAACTTATGAGACACCTAACCCCTGTTATTCTTGGGACACTGCTTGGTGGACCACACAGTATGAGGGATGGGTCTTACCCAGGTTGGAGGAAAAACCATTAAGGGAAACTTGGCTGGAATTTAACTCTCCAGTTCAAATTGACCCCAAGGTCATTAGAACACTTAAGACCAAAGACTTAAAGCAAACCACAGAAATAGAGACAGGTTATGGAAATACAAATGCCTGGGTAGAATGGGGCAAACATACCATCCAGAGTCTAAACAGAAGTGACTGTTATGCTTGTACAACCAAACAACCCACTGTTCAGATTATGCCCTTCCCCTTGGGGATGAAAAAGCATGAAAGGGAGTTTAAATGTATAACACTCCTCTTTCAAAATGCTACTCCTGGTGAAAGTTGTAGTACGTTGTCCTCCCTTTTCCCTCCAGTCCAGAAGGGAAGTGTCAAAGCCATACCAGCGTCTCACCTCGGTCCCGGAAACCACTCTGCCTGTCTCTCCAGATGGGAAGAAGGGCTCCAGGATCTTGGTACCATGGCTTTGTGTACACAGGTGTGGAATGTGAGCAAGGATAGTACTGGCAACTTCTCCAGCCTAACTATACCCCGAGCAGACCTCTGGTGGTACTGTGGGAAGGGCATCCTCTGGCCAACACTACCTGAAAGGTGGGGAGGAACCTGTGCTCTGGTTCAATTGGCTATCTCATTTACCCTGGCATTTGAAAGTAATAAAAAAAGTACCAACCCAAGGCAAAGGAGAAAAGAAAAATGTACAAAGTGTACCTAGTTCCTTCAATAAAAAAATGTTTGTAGATAGTATAGGGGTTCCCCAGAAAGTTCCTAATGAGTTTAAAGCTAAAAATCAAGTAGCTGCAGAATTTAAATCGTCCTTATTCTGGTGGGTCACCATCAATAAAAATGTCAATCATCAGCTAAAATTTATCAACTATACCAGGGATGTCATTAAAGAAATAGCAGAACAGTTAGATGCCACTAGCCGAATGGCATGGGAAAACAGAATGGCCCTAGACATGATGCTAGCTGAAAAAGGAGGCATCTGTGCTATAGTTGGGGGAAATTGTCGCACATTCATCCCCTATAATACCGCGCCTAATGGAACTATCACCAAAGCCCTACAAGGCTTAACAGCCTTATTTCAGAAACTAGAAAAGAATTCTAGCATTAACAACCCACTCATAGAATGGTTGGAAAATTGGTTCGAGAAATGGAAAGGAATTGCAACATCTATTTTAATTTTCCTTATCATTCCAGCCAAAATGTTTATAACAGCTGGGTGCTACATAATCCCGTGTGCTCAAAGGCTAGTTCAAAAACCCATCAAAACCACTAGAATCAAAAATAAAAAAGATCCGTATGATGAGGAATGTGAAAAAGCCCTTGGCAAATTTGAGAATCTAAAATGTGAAAACTAAAAGTGTTTAAAAAAGAAAGAGGAGGGAATCTGTAAGAAAGGAATAAGTTTCGTTTTCACATAGAGACAGCATGGAATAAGGGAAATGGAGGCAAAACCAGTTTAAACAAGCCCCAGACAAAGAGAAGAGAGAATCTGCCTGATGTAAAGAGACATGAGGTAGTATCAAAGGTGGGAACTCACAGCAAAAAAAATAAATAAATAAATAAAAATTTGGGGGGGGATTGGCTAATCAGTTCAAAATCTCAATAATGAGCTAGTTGGCTCTCTGGGATTGGCTGTACAAATTAAAATCTCAAAAGATGAATTAGTTAGTGTTCTCGGATAGGCTGTAACCTCTGTAGTACCCAGTCAATGGGGAAACAGGGGAGGGACTTGCGAATTAGGAGTAGGAGATTTAAAGATCGCCACTGTCTTCCTCTGGCGCGCCAGCCTTCCGCGTGTTTGGCTGGACGCCCCATCTTGCAAGATTGTAAATAAATTCTTTTCTCCTCCAGAACCGAGAGAGCGTTTATTCCCTTACAGGTACCACTTTATTTCCGACAATTTAGAACAGTGAATTGTCTCAGGATAATCTAAAACATAAGCTGTAACTACAGGATAATATAAATGTAGCCTTAGAAGGGGGTGGGGAAATAATGGGCTTAATTTAATGGGCACTGACTACAGATTATACTGTTAACATTTTAATTTTACCAAATTCCTCAGATGAAACACATTGTCTCTTTTTTCATCAAAGTTGAAGGAAGAAAACCAAATTGAATATCTAGTTCCAATTAATCAGGCCCAACCAAAACAGTGAGTGGTATTTTACTGGTGTGATGAATTAATTCATGAACAACTAACTTATCTAATGCTTACTCTGTGCAAGCTATAGGCCTAAATACTGTGGATATAGAGATGGGAAGGCAAAAGCTCTTCCCTGAAGAACTTTGTCCATGGGTTCTGCTGTAAATTTCAATGTCTCTGTAGCTGACTGGATGAGGGTTTTTTGTTGGGTCTTTTCCATTCATTTCTACACTAGGGACAGAAATCAGTCTTTGTACTCTTCCATAGCACCTGACATAGTGCTTTGCAGTCTATCAGGTGTGATAGTTGATAAACGTTCATGACTAAGCACTCTTTCATTCACCAAATTAAAAATTGCAGCCCATTTGGTGCCATTTTGTTATGTAAGGGGTTTGGTTAAAATGGAACATTCATTTGTGCAGTTTAATACCCACCTATATCACCATTAGTTTTATAAAAATGTAGGGCTGACTGAGGATTGAATATTCTTGACTATCAACTTCCCCTTCACTTAGGCATATACACAGGGGAAATGAGAAACCTAAGCAGTTTAAATATTTTTACAAAAAGAAAATTTTCCCAGATTCCCTGGTAACCTATTCCAGTATTAAACTCTCCTCACCATCACACATGCAAAATGAACTATGGGTGGGGAAATTTCCAATCCTCATCTCAACTTTAGGTCCATTCTTGCACTGGTAATATCCTGTTTTTGCTTCACGGCTTTCAGATGGAGCCTGGCCTTACGTGACTGTACATTCATTAGTTAAAGAACTTTTCCTATGCAAAAGGTTTTCTTTCATCTTTTTTCTTTTTTAGTTTAAATCATCCAGTGATCACAGAACAATTAAATTTCACTTTTTGATGAGAAAGGGGAAATCATGCAGTTTAATCCATGTGAGAACAGGAAAGTCCATAAAGAATAAATAGGAATATAGGCTAATAAATAATTTAGGATCAGTTTACAGAGACTCCAAAGCCAATAATGAATGAGTACTTAAGTACATCAAAGGGATGAAGGGAGGTAGAGAATAGAGACAGAGCTATTTAATGGTTATTGCTGAATACGTCCATTTAAGAATAGAGAGGGAATTGAATATGGTGGGTGAGGCAACAGAGGTCACTTCGGAACATTTCTTAAAGAATGAGATCTAGAAAGTGGTTTGGAGCAAATTCTTGGGAGAAAAATTGGAGTCAAAAAATATAGGCCTAGGTAAAATGGAGAGGATATGGTTACCATTTGCCCTTCTGTATTCCCCATCTTTTTCTGTCTCTGTCTTCTTTCTTTGCCCCCATGTCTGTTTTCAACTAATTCTGCCTTTCCTTCTCCTGGCATTTTTCCCTCTCTCCTTTCACATGTCTTTTCTTTAATTGGTCAGAACACTGGCTTACATCATTCTTAGCAATAATTCATATAATTTTGTAACATTTAATATTTTGTATATATCTTTCTAATATTTCTTATATTTTGATAAAGTAAAAACCTCTTTGTACTACATTTTAAAATCAGGTGAGCTGAGATTTTTAGCTATCTACTTTTCTATTCATTGACATTTATCTCCCACCATCCTCCCAAAGCTAGTCTCATCCATTACTGCCCCCCTCCAGCCTTTTTGAAAAATTTTAGTCGTCTTCTAATAATTTTATTTTCTCTCTGAGGGAATGGCCCATAGGGAATATAAAAGCTCAAAAGAAAGGCTCCCTCTTTCAGCCTATGCCTAGTAAATTCTTTCACATTGAAGTTAATGTCCATTTCTTCCTTTCTAGTTCTACCCTTCATAGAAATAGTTAGTGAAAAGCTATTACTAAGTCACTTACAATGTTCTGTTTGGGATAAGTAATCCTAGCTCCTCATTTACCGTTTAGGAGACAGTATGGTATAATGGTTAAGAGCAGAGGCTTCCAAATCAGACTGACCAAGGTCCTCTGTCACTTAGTATTTGGGTGAGGGCAAGTTGTTTAATGTCACCAAACCTGTTTCCTTAGCTACAAAATGGGGATAACAACTATACCCCTCTAGTAGTGTTACTATGAAAATTAATTGAGATAATAAGTTTAAAGTTCTTAGCATGTTACTTGGCACATGGTGCTCAAAAACTTCTAACCATTCTTATTTTTCAATAAGCCATCTTTAACCAAAGTTTTTCAAATAATATGTCTCTCTTCTTAACCCCTATCCTGTTCAAGTCCTTCACCTATGAACCAGTCCTGGTATTCTAGAAAGCATGTGATCTGTGTCAAAATACTAAACTGCATAGTTTCTAACTACCAGCTAGCTATACCTCTATTTTAACAACCCATTCTCAATCTTAAGGTTTTCTTAAACTGACAAGTTAATTCATGTTTCTAGAATATCTTTCTCCTGGGAGCTATAGGAAATAGTCTGTTTCTAAATTTCTTTAATATTCTTTCAGATGAAGGGTGGATTATCACTTTTCATGTCACAGATTAATAAACAGGTCTAAGAGACGCTTATGGGCTGATCTGAAGCAAAATAGTCAGCAGGAAGGACTGAAATAGGAATATCGCCATCCATGATATTCTATTTATATTTTGGATCAGCTAGGACACATTCTTAAGAGAAATTCTTGAGTTAACTTAGGTTGCTCTAATCTACTTGTTTTGATTTTATTTCTGCGGGGATTAAGTGGAGTCATAAGAAAATCTTCTTGAAGAGACTTGCTGAACCAGATTGCTGAGCTTGATCTCTCAGAAACTCAGATGCCAAATGAAAAAAAGATGGAGGCTCTCTATTTCCTTTCCTTTGTATCTCTGCTTCCATGAACTGCTTACCAAGTAGACTGGATGGCAGAAATGTCCAATGGGCTAGTAACTAACAGGACCAGGAAACATCACACATATGACTTTTAATCACTAATCAGTTGAACGACATGAGAAATAATTCAAATGAGAAAATTCAAAACAAAACTGTAATAAATTTTTAAAGGGACAAACCTATTTTATTACATAGGTAGGTTTGAAATCAGGTTTTTGAGACTAATGCTAAATTCAAGACTTCTCTTAGTCTGAACTTCATTTACTTATTTCAACTTTTCCCAGTCTAGTTCTCCTGCCCTATTCAATTCATAAGAGAAAGCAGGGAGTAATTTCTCCTTTTTGGACCATGCACTCATGGCCCATCAGGAGAAAATGGAGCTGGGGGGGGAGGGGTTTGGGGGTGTTGCCATTAGAAGGCCCAGCCTAATTGAAATTTCCTTCTATTTCACTTTAGCCCTTTGAAGCCAGCTTTAAATCCTAGGAATATCCTACATAGTATCTCATTCCTATCAACAATTCTCCACTTACACCAGTTTTCTGCACAGTATCCATAAGTTGGCCATCTTCACCTAGCCTTGAAGGTAAACAATCTATAGAATGATTATCTCCAAGGTAGCCCCTATGTGATAACATCAGAGTGACACTGTAGCCAATGGCAGGGAACAGAAATAAAAGTAGGTTGAGAGTTATATTTTGCATTATAAAAGTTTTTTAATTCTTATTTTGTTGGTATTCTGATTTATTTTAGGCTTATTCTAATTTATTTTTAAAACTAGGGTCTGTGGCACCATATTTATTAGTCAATCTTTCTGAGTATGCCTGAATTTCATAACTTGGTCATATGTGTAAACATATATTAAGCACTGTGCTAGGGTATAAAAGTTAAAAAAGATCTGGTCCCCATCCTTAAGGAACTTCCAGAAAATAATAAAATTAATAGTTACCATGCAACAAATGTTTTATTACAGACATTAGCAGAGAGAACAGGCACCCATCTTAATAATGAGCAAAAAAGGGCTTTGAATGTGAAAAGGTCACATAATTCCCACCTTCCTTCTTTGAGTCTTTTGGAGTTAAGTTAAATCCAATTATAAGGGCTGATATTCTCCCAAAAGAAAACATACATTAATATTTTAATCAACAAAAGGAGGTGAGGAAGTATAGTGGAAAAAAGGCAAAAATTATGAGTGTTAAGTAGCTTTTCCACACACCAGTCCCTCACCTCTCCCTGAGGTGATTTTTTAACTTGGGCAAGTAACTTCACATTCTGGGCTTAATTTGCCGTGTCTGTCAAGTATCTGTTAAATGAGGATAATATTATCTTCCATGCTCCACGGAAAAGATGACTGATCAAGGTCTCTCCCATTCAATGCTACAGTCTGGATATTTTTAGATCCAAAAAGGTAGGGAGGAATCTTCCCAAAGAAGGGGTTAGAGGTAGAACCTAGGGTCTAGGGAGCAAGGAATAGTGGAGGCCGAAGCCAGTTCTCACCGAGAGGATCTTATCACCCTCCTGGAGCCGCCCATCCAAGGCCGCAGCCCCATTCTCTTTGATGCGGCTGACGAAGATGCCACTGTCATTGGAGACATACTGCTGATCTGTCCCACCGACGATGTTGAAGCCCAGCCCTGAGAAATTCATGGAGGAGTGGTGAAAGAGACGGAGGTGAAGAAGAAAGAATGGGATTAGAGGAGAAAGAGAGAGTTAAGGCCTATTGAGAAGGGGAGATTGAGGTGGATGGGAGCCTGGTGAATCAGACTGTAATGTAGCTGACCAGGGGCAAGGTCTGTGAATATTATCACCACCAATGGAGGTTAAGTGTACCCAAAGTTGCCCACCCAAATCAGGCAGGACTAAAAATACAAACACAGTGTTCAATATAATTTGTTGAAGATATAAAGAAATATCTATATAGCATTCAGTGAAAGAATAATGATGATTCTTGTAACATGTAAATGCTTCCATTCACATTTGATTTTGATTCTATTAGTGGTATTCAGAGGACCCAATTCCCAAGATTCCTGATAATTAATGTAACAAGGATAGCTGTCCTTAAGCAAAAGCTATGTTTTTAACCAATTACCAAAATGAACTGTTGCTGATTTAATAGGAGAAACATTCCTGACCATACATTCCCCTCCATAATTTCCTTCTCCTAAGCTTCTGAAGAGTTTGTATATGTTGTTTTGGAAAAAGTGGGCTTGGGAGTTTCCTTCTGTTTTTTTTTTGCTGTGGTTTTTGCCTTTTTTTTTTTTTTTTTTTTTTATTTTGTGTTGGGGCAGGGGAGACAGTGGTAAAGGTTTGCAGGAAACCTCCCAACACTGTAGAGATTGAGATAAGGAGACCAGAAAGGTAGCTTCTGCTTCATAGCAGGACCAAATCACCGAACTCACTGTTTCCTTTACTACAAATGCAACAACTATATGCTTGAGTACAGTGATTGACAAGTAATATCCACCACAGAAAACTGACTACCAAGGTACTATTTCTGTGGACCAACCACCAAGCTGTGGGAAGGATTTCACTTTACAGAAACCACTGTTGTAAAGGGATTTTACCTATGCATTAAAAAAAAAAAAAGGTACTTGCCTAACCTTTTCTTATGTCAGCTCCTGGAAGAACACAGGATCACAGTGCAAAGAGAATGGAGATAATTTGGAAACAGTTAAAAAACAAAAATCTGGTGGTGCTATTGGAAAGAGTAGCAATAATCACCAGCCTACTGTTGGTCTCAATATAAAACAGATAGCTAGCTAAAGAGACATGTGTGGGCTTTCTAAAAAAACATTTTCCCCATTGGTGGGATGAAAGCTTGTAACAGAAATTCACAGTATTAACATAAGCACTAACAAATCAATCCGTGACTTAAGAAACACCAGACCAAAGAGAGAAGCAGCAGGAAACACCTAATTTAAATAGCACACTTGGTAAATGGATTAAGGATTTAGGATTAAGACACATGTGGATTAAGGATTTAAGACACATGTGGAAACAGCTATTTCTGGAAGATGACTATTTCAACTTCCTTGATGGATACGCTATGAAAAAATAGGAACTCTGATTTATGTTACTAAATAGTTTCTCTTTGAGCATCTTTAATTTGTATCACAGTAGATAGCAGGTACTAAAAAAGGAGTGGTGGGTAGTAATTCGAGATGAGGAGGAAAGGTAGGTGGAGCCAGCTTGTGGAGGGCTTTGAAATTACTTCATATCTCTGAAGGGTTTGCCCACGGGGGCTGACACCAACCAGCCTCTCCTAATGCTGGAACAAACTTAGAGAAAAATCTTTCAAACTTTGGTTTGGAAAGATTTGGTTGGAATTTCTCACCAAACACTACAGCTGCTTCTGGGTACCTGGGAACTAGAAAGCAGTGTTAAGCAGCTAAATGCAATACAGCAGTAAGCAAGAGGAGGGACTTTGTTCCAGGTTATTTAAAGCTACAGAACAGTTTTTTTGTTTTTGTTTTTTAAAGAACAGTAGTATCTTACTGAGATTTACTATAAACAAACAACAATAGTCCACCCCACAGAAATCACATTATATAGACAAGTTTATAATCTGTTGCAGCTATAATGAACCAAACCACATGAGAACTCTAGTTCTTTCTTCAGGCAGAAAATTTACAGAACTGAGTTTAGGTATAATTTAAAGCATTGCTGCAAGAAATGAGTCACCAAAGCATTGGGTAGTGGCATTACCAATTCAAACCTAGGCCTTATGGATACCTATATAATCCCTAGTTCATCTGTTCACTTAGTTACCAATTAAAATGACTGATCATTTACAATATGTCAGACACTATACTGTGTTCTGAGGAAGACATAAAGCCAAACTGAACAGTTCCTTCTTCATCCACAAACAGAAATTTATCCTTTTCCCTCTACTTTTTAGATTTTGTAGAAGCAAATAAAAAGTCAGAGACTTGGTCCCAAGTTCAACTTCATAACTTACCAGATATGTAGACTGAAACAAGTCAGTTTACCTCTGATCCTCAGCTTCTTTTTCTGTAAAATAAGGATTACAAATTCTGTCCTCTCTGCCCCAAAGGGTAATTGTTAGGGGTCCAATAACAAGATCTGCAAAAGTATTTATAAACCACATAATAGTTGCTATACAGTGGTAGGACATTAGGAGTAGTCAATAAACTAGTGGTCGCTGCAGCCCAAAACTATAGTTTGATGGAGAAAGGATGAATAAATGTATAGTACAATGTGAAAACTCCTGCAAGATGGGAAGACAGAAGGATTAAAAACTCCATCCATCTATAAATGGGACAAGAGTTAATTGGAACTCAAAGTTACTGAAGTCAAATACGTTCTGACCTGTGATCCAGAAATCCCCTTCCTGAATAGTTTCTAGCAAGGGTGACAGTTAAAATATGCAAATTAGTCCAGGACATGCAACAACCAATCAGAACAGATGTCAACTGGAACAACCAGAATGGCTACACCAATACATATCTGCTGATTATAAACAGAGTTCCAAAAAAAATATTCCATAAATAGGGTGATCACATTTTTTCTGGGAGTCTTGATATAAACTTGTTGTCCCAGTGTAATTAACAATCCCCCTTCAATTTAAAAAGCACCCCAGATTGCACAATATAATCAGGCTATCTACCCATAAAGAGAATGTAAGAATTATTCATCGCAGCACAATTTGTTGTAGTATAGTAGAACTGATGATAATTTAGGTGTCCATCCTTTGGGGAATAGACAACTAAAATACAATTAAAACTTAGAAATATTGAATAATCATACATAAAGTAATAGGGAAAGAATTTTAAAATGTAATGTTAATATTCATTGCCTACTGTATAATTCTCATAAATTAAAAACATATACCCATAAAACAATATTTCCTATTTACAAAAATGTATACAGACATAAGGACACATAAAGACACATTAGAGAAGACATCTACAGGGGAAGGATACAGGAAGGGCTTAGGTATGAAGGATGAAAACAAAAATAAAACAAGAAGGATCTTGCATGTATTAATGATGACAGTGTGCTGTGGAGCTAAAGGATACAAAGAATTCAGCTCTTATCATCTAATATCCAAAAGGGGCTGAAGGAAAGAGAAAGAAAAAGATTGGCATTCAACAGACTTTAAAAAATGAGTGAATGAACAAGTACTGCTAAGTGAATTCTGGTTATAATGTGCCAGTGAATTAAAACACAAATTAAAAGCAAGATTAAAATGAACTGCTTGGACACCTCTTTTCAATACGAACAAGTTAAGGTGGTCACTGCCCAGATATCCCTGAAGATTGAGAAAGTGATCAAACGAGAGGGAAGGGTAGCAACAGACAAGATAGGATTTAACAAAGGATTACGAACAGTGAATCTTTATATAAATATATATATATTTTTAGTTCCGAGGGTATTAGAATAGCTAGAAGGAAATAACTGACATGGTGCAACTGTAACCCATAAAATTTTTTGAAATTTGCTCTATAGCTACTCATTAAATTGTATTTTGAAAGTTATCATCTTTCTGTACATGAGTTATATTTCACAATAAGGAAATAACTGAAATTGTGCAACTGTAATACATAGCATTCTTTGAGATTAGTTCTATAACTACTTGGTAAATTGTATTTTGAAAGTTATCACCTTTCTGTATATATGTTATATTTCACAAAAAGGAAATAACTGAAATTGTGGAACTGTAACCTAGGACAGTCTTTGAAATTTGCTCTGTAACTAATTGTTAAGTTGTACTTTGAAAGTTATCACTTTTCTGTATATATGTTATATTTCACAATTTTTTTAAAAAGACAGGAAAAAATAAGCTGCTTGGTCTCTAATTTAAATGAACAGTTTAAATACGACAGGATGAAAGTGGCATAAGGATGATGACACCACCATTACAGGACTGGAACAGCAAGGAAGTGTGCCTGGTAGAAGAACCTTTGAAAGTTAAATGAGACATGCCTTCTTCAGGGTTCCTCCTGACTTCAGGTCTGGAAACTGAGCTTGTTTAAGAATAAGAATGGTAATAGCAACAGCAACAACTAATATTTATTGAGCATTTACTATGTGTCAGGTACTATCCTATGCACTTGACATACATTATCTCGCTTAATCTTTTCAACAACTCTTGAGTTAATCATTACTCACATTTTATATATAAATTTTAAAAGTGGGACATACAATGATAAAGAAAATTTTTACAGAAGATCATACAGTTACCTCTTGCCAAAGCCAAGACTCTAAGTCAGGCTGTTTGATTCCAAAGCTTAAGTTCTTAACTCTTTTGCTATATTGCAGCTTTGCAGAAATATGCACAGCTGCTTTAGAAGAGAGTCTTCTAAGCACTGATGGCTACCTTGGGGATGGCTCTAAGTAAGCAATGTTGGGATAATGGTTGTAGAACAATCCCCAAAGGTAATATATTCTAGAGAAAGAATACTTTAAAAAATGAGTGAATGAACAAGAATACATCACTCTGGTTGTATGTCACCTTAGTCAGAGCCCTTATTGCTTACCTTAAGACCAGAGAAGAAAAAAAAAACCTGTCCATTTCATTCAGATTCTTGTCTATAAAATCAAAAAGTGATAAAGTAGAAGACTGGTGTTTTACCTGTTATTCTGGAAATAATAATTCTAGACCTAATGAATATGAAAATAAATAGCCCATTGCACAAATGACTATAGCTACTCATTGAGGTATAAACGCCAGACTGACAAATACCCTATTTTCCCTCTACCTACCTGAAAGCTTTTTCTATCCCAAACTCAATCTCAATAATTTCCAACTGACATCAATCTACTGGACACACAAATGACCTTTCTGTTAGCCACTTTCTGAGGGAAATTTTCCTCTACTTGTATTATTGTTCCTGAAGTTGATCTGGAGTGGGAGGGGACAAGCATTAATGGTGGTAAAAGTTATACTTCTCATTTCTAATTTTAAATATTAAAGATAAAATAATTTAAAAACCATTTGTTCCTTAAAAATGAAAGCATGCACAATCTAAGTGTGCAGTGACACACAGGTTAGTGGAGATCAGTAGAGTATGCTCTTGATTTAGTCATTTGACCATTAACTACTTCCTTACTATTTTGTATTTTTAAATCTTTATAGATGTGATGAACTGTTGGTTAAAAAGAGGAAGTTAAGGGATAATGATATTGAAAATGAGTTATGAAGAGTGTAAAAGTGATAATATTTCTACAAATTTGACTCAATGACATTTTCAACGATTCACATGCTATATATGACAAAAGTTTTTACATAATGTTCCAGTTTGCTAATGCTGCCAGGATGCAAAACATCAGAAATAGATTGGCTTTTATAAAGGGGGTTTATTTGGCTACAGAGTTACAGTCTTAAGGCCATAAAGTGTCCAAGGTAAGTCATCAACAATCGGGTAACTTCTCTGGAGGATGGCCAATGGTGTCTGGAAAACTTCTGTTAGCTGGGAAGGCATGTGGCTGGCGTCTGCTCCAGGGTTCTGGTTTTAAAATGTCTTTCTCCCAGGACATTCCTCTCTAGGCTGCAGTTCCTCAAAAATGTCACTCCTAGTTGCTCGTGGGGCATTTTACCTCTCTTAGCTTCTCTGGAGCAAAAGTCTGCTTTCAACAGTGGTCTTCAAACTGTCTCTCATCTACAGCTCCTCTCTCAGCTCCTGTGCATTCTTTATGGTGTCCCTCTTGGTTGTAGAAAGCTCCCTCCTTCTGTCTGAGCTTACATAGTGCTCTATTAAACTAATCAAGGCCCATGCTGAATGGGCGGGGCCACACCTCCATGGAAATTACCCAATCAGAGCTATCACCCACAGTTGGGTGGGGCACATCTCCATGGAAACAACCTAATCCAAACGCTCCAACTTAATCAACACTAACATGTCTGCCCACATGAGGTTACATCAAAGATAATGGCGTTTTGGGGGACATGATACATTCAAACCAGCACACATAGCACATCAAATTTTCTTATTATGTCAAAAACCCATGTTACATGGGGCAAGATGGCAGCATAAGGAGGTGTGGAATTTCATTCATACCCTAGGGCAGCTAGTAAATAGCAAGGAACTGTCTGAAACAACTATTTAGGGGGCTTTCATGACCAGACACACATTATACACCAGTCTGGAACACATGGAAGGGGGAAGATCAGAGTGCAGAACTGGAGATGGTCTGCTCAGAATTAAAGGCACTGTACCACTTTATGCCAGTGGGGAACTGCAGGCTGATGAGTGCCACCTGCCGGGAAGGACAGAAAAAGCACAGAATCAAGCGGCTTCAAAGGAAAGACTTGCAATCTGCTGGGTCTCATCCCCAGAGAATGGTGCAACAGATTATACCCTCTTCCTGAGTCTGGGGCCTGTCTTGTCTCAGAAAATCTGGGGTCGATCCTATTGGGGAAACCTCCTCAAAAAACACTTCCATATAGGGAAGGCAAGAACCACAAAAACAAGAGCTGAAAAATTCTGATCAGTTAAACAGAAGCTATGCTAGAGGTCTGGAATAAGTTGAACTGAATGTCAAAGAAGAGATGGAGAACGAAGCCAGCCAACAAGAAAACCCTACATAAAAGAAAACGACCTCTAGAACAAACAAATCAAGGAAGTCAGATGCTGAGACACCAGCAAAAAATCATGAGTAATTTCAGGGAGCACAAAGATATGGCTCAGTCAAAGGAACAAACTAACACTCCAAATGAGATACAGGAGTGGAATCAACTAATTAAATGTGTTAAAACAAATCTTTTAAATCAAATCAAAGAGCTGAAAGAAAATGTGGCAAAAGAGATAAAGGATATAAAAAAGAAACTGAGTGAGGCCACAGAAAAACTCAAAAGCTTGAAAAAACCAATGGCAGAAATTATGGGAATGAAAGGCACAGCAGAAGACATGAAAAACACAATGGAGACATTAAACAGCAGATTTGAAGAGGGAGAAGAAAGAATTAGTGAACTAGAGGACATAATATCTGAAATCCTATACACAAAAGAACAGATAGGAAAAGGAATGGAAAAATATGAACAGAGTCTCAGGGAATAGAATGACAACATGAAGTGCACAAATTTACGTGTTATGGGTGCCCCCAAAGGAGAAGAGAGAGGAAAAGAGGCAGAAAGAATAATCGAGGAAACATCATTAAAAATTTCCCAACTCGTAAGAAAAACATAAAATTACAAGTCCAAGAAGCACAGCGTACCCCAAACAGAATAGATCCAAATAGACCAACTGAATAGATGTACTCCAAGACACTTGCTAATCAGATTGTCAATGTCAAAGACAAACAGAAAATTCTGTAAACAGCACAAGAAAAATGATCCATCACATAAAAAGGAAGCTTGATAAGACTACATGCGGATTTCACAGCAGAAATCACAGAAGCGAGAAGTCATTCAAATGACATATTTAAGACACTGAAAGAGAAAAACTGCCAACCAGGAATTCTATATCCAGCAAAACTGTCTGTTCTAGTTTGCTAATGCTGCCGGAATGCAAAACACCAGAGATAGACTGGCTTTTGTAAAAGGGGGTTTATTTTGTTACACAGTTACAGTCTTAAGGCCATAAAGTGTCCAAGGTAACATATCAGCAATTGGGTACCTTCACTGGAGGATGGCCAATGGCATCTGGAAAACCTGTTTGCTGGGAAGGCACACAGCTGGCATCTGCTCCAAAGTTCTGGTTTCAAAATTACTTTTTCCCAGGACATTCCTCTCTAGGCCATAGTTCCTCTTCAAAATGTCACTCTCAGTTGCTCTTGGGGCGTTTGTCCTCTCTTAGTTTCTCCAGAGCAAGAGTCTGCTTTCAACGGCTATCTTCAACTATCTCTCATCTGCAGTTCCTCTCTCAGCTCATGTGCATTCCTCAAATGTCCCTCTTGGCTGTAGCAAGCTCGCTCCTTCTGTCTGAGCTTATATAGGGCTCCAGTAGTCTAATCAAGGCCCATGCTGAATGGGCAGGGCACAACTCCATGGAAATTATCCAATCAGGGTTATCACCCCACATTGGGTGGGGCACACTTCCATGGAAACAACCTAATCCAAACATTCCAACTTAATCCCCACTAATATGTCTTCCCCCACAAGTCTGCATCAAAGAACATGGCTTTTTCTGGGGGACATAATACTTACAAACTGGTACACTGTCCTTCAAAAATGAAGGAGATGTGGACTTAAGATGGTGGCATAGAGAGGAGTGGAGGCTAGTTAGTCCCCCTGGAACAACTAACAAACAACCAGGAACAACTAGTAAATAATCCGGCATAACTGTGGGGGGACAAATGTGACCATCCACTTATAATACACCAACCTGAAGTGGGAGGAATGCCCGAGATCGCAGCATAAAATCCATAAGTAAAAACTTCAGATCCAAGCTGGGAGACCCCTCCCCCCATGGCCCGAGCTGAAAAGCCTCATGGTGCTAGGGAGCAGCTCTCTCTGAACAAGTGAATACAGCTCAGCTGAGCTCCAACTGGGGTTTTAATTAACAAGCGTGGACTGCTCAATATAAGCTATGAATACCCAACAAGCAGACAGAGGCTCTGTGTGAAGACTGACCTTGAAGAGCCAGAGGCTGGCCGCGGACTGGCCCTGAAGGGGGCTTTCTGTCCCTGTTTCAGCTCAGTGGAGACAGCCTCAGCCATTTTCAGTTCCTAGCGGCGACCCGGACGAGAGTGGAGATGGCACAGGGAGAGAGAGAGAGAATTCAAATGCTAATGACCTCTCCCTAGGGGGTCTGTCTTCCCTAAGAGGAAAGATGTGGGGCTCAGCCCTGCTACTCGCCTTCCATTCAGAACCAGACCAAGAGTCTAGGGGAAAACAGCCATGGGCCACACCTCCTTACACCAGACTGGAGTTACAGGCTGACAGGTATCACCTGCTGGGCAGAGAAGCACAGTGACCTGAATCCTCACAGGGTGTACCAATTTTCTAAGACATACTCTCAGGAAAATCAGATACTGCACAGTTCTTCCTTCTGGGACTGGAGCCCATTTTGGTCTAGGAAAACCTGATTGGGGTAATCAAGGAAACCATGCCTAGACAACAGAAAACTACAACCTACAGTAAGAAAAACGAAGTTATGGCCCAAAGGAACAAACTTACAGTTCAACTGAGATACAGGAATTTAAACAACTAATACAAAGTTAATTCAAAAAGTTTAGGGAAGATATGGCAAAAGAGATGAACCGTATAATGAAAACACTGGGTGTACACAAGGTAGAAATTGAAAGTTCGAAAAACCAACCAGCAGAATCTATGGAAGTGAAAGGCACAACACAAGAGATGAAAGACACAATGGAAGACATACAACAGCAGATATCAAGAGGCAGAAGAAAACACTCAGGAACTGGAGAACAAAGCTCCTGGAAGCTTACACACAAAAAAACAGGTAGAGAAAAGAATGGAAAAATATGAGCAACATCTCCGGGAACTTAAGGACAAAACAAAAAGCAGGAATGTACATGTCATTGGTGTCCCAGAAGGAGAAGAGAAGGAAAAAGGGGCAGAAGCAATAATAGAGAAATAATCAATGAAAATTTCCCATCTCTTATGAAAGACATAAAATTATGGATCTAAGAAGTGCAGCGTACCCCAAACAGAATAGATCTGAATAGGGCTATGCCAAGACACTTAATAATCAGATTATCAAATGTCAAAGATAAAGAGAGAATCCTGAAAGCAGCAAGAGAAAAGCGATCCATCACATATAAAGGAAGCTTGATAAGACTATGTGCGCATTTCTCAATAGAAACCATGGAGGCAAGAAGGAAGTAGGGTGATATTTTTAAGATACTGAAAGAGAAAAACCACCAACCAAGAATCCTATGTCTGGCAAAACTGTCCTTCAAATACGAGGGAAAGCTTAAAATATTCTCTGACAAACAGACAATGACAGAGTTTGTGAACAAGATACCTGCCGTACAGGAAACACTAAAGGAAACACTGTAGACAGAAAGGAAAAGACAGGAGTGAGAGGTTTGGAACACAATTTGGGGAGATAGTAGCACAACAATGTAAGTATACACTTAACAAAGATGACTGTGAGTATGGTAAAAAGAGGAAGGTTGTGACCATGTGGGACACCAGAACAAAAGACGAAGGATAAAGACTGGTACTGTGTAACTCAGGGAAACCTAGGGTGCTCAATGATTGTAACAAAATGTACAAATATGTTTTTACATGAGGTAGAACAAATGAATGTCAACATTGCAAGGTGTTAAAAATAGGGTGGGATTGGCAGGGGGAATACAATCATACAAACTAGAGACTATAATTAACAGAAACACTGTATTATGCTTCCATTAATATAACAAAGGCAATATACCAAAGCTAAACGCACATGGCGGGGGAGGGTGGGAAGAAGGAAAGCGTATGGGACTCCTGGTTTTGGTGATGTTGTCTGACTCTTTATTCTACTTTAGGTTAATGCTATCTTTCCTTTCGTTGCTTTGTAGCTGTCATGTTTTTCTCTCTTTCTCTCTTTCTCTTTTCTTTTTCTTTGGTCTCTCTGCCTTCTTTGAGTCTTCCTCCTTCTTTGTGGAAGAAATGGAGATGTCCTTATGTAGACAGTGGTGATGATGCTAAATACATAAATATATGACTATACAGGGAACCAACGAGTGTTTACTAGGATGGAATCTATGGTGTGTGAACAAAACCATCTTAAAAGAAATGGGTTGGAAGAACCTAAGACGGTGGCTAGGTGAGACAGGGCAGAAAAACACCTCCTTGAAAAATACTAGAGAAAAACCAGAAAGTGACCCAGAACACCACTTCCAGCATAGCACAAGCCAGACAAGGTCTGCTGAATCCACAGGGAACGTGCATTTGGTGAAACCAGGAGCCTGCATTCTGAAACGAGTGAGTAAGCTGGCTAAAAGTCCGGCGGCCACGCTGCAGTGTAGGGAAACAATGGGCTGGCATTTGGAGATGGACTAGTTCTTTAAAAAAAAAAAAAAAAAAGCTCAGGAGTGGCTGCAGATATGACGGGGAGAGCCGTGCATTGAAGCACGGTGGGAGCGGGCTGGGCTAACGCATCGGTGTCTGGCATAGATGATACCCCTTCCCACACCCGCTGCTGATTGTCTCAAGACCAGGGGAGCAGAGGGGAGCCAAAAGGAGAAAAAAACTGCACTCCTTGCAGCCATCCCCCCAGCGGGCAAGGGACGCTCCTGCCCAGGGCCAGACCCACAGCCTAGAGCCACACCAAGAAACCCAGTGTGACAGGGAGTCTTTCCTGCAGCACTGCACACATGCCACAATATCAGCCATGTACAGTGGCCTTTAGTGCACCCACAGCTGATTGTCCCGGAGCTGGGAGAGCGGAGCTGTGCAAAAAGGGGGAAGTTAACCCGTCCCATTCAACCATCTTTGAAGCAGGATGGGAACGCCCCTGCACGGCCCGGCGACCCATGGCTTCCCCAGAGGCCGGCGCACGCTTGTGATGTAGCACAGCCCTCCCTCAGCAGAGGTCCTGGAAGAGCACAGCTGGGAAGGGGGAACCACTCGGAAACCCCAGGGACCCTACGTGAATACCAAGGACTTGTGGGTCAGGGCAGAGACAATCTGTGGAAAGAGTGAAATGAAGGCTTAGGGTCCTGCAACAGCCTTCAATCTCTGGGAACACCTGGGAGGTTCGATTATTAAAGCTGCCCTGTCTCCCTAACCACCCAGCCACATGCCCCACATTCAGGGCGGATGGCACCGGCAGCACACCCAAACTTGGTGTACCAATTTGACCCCACAAGAATCAGATCCCCACACACCCCAAAGACAGAGTTGGGGAGAACTGACTTGAGGGGAATAGGTGACTCACGGACGCCATCTGCTGGTTGGTTAGAGAGGGTGTATGCCATCAAGCCGCAGTTCTGATAAATTAGGGATCAAGTGAAGCAAATGCTAAGAGGCCAAAAACAACAGAAAATCTTAAAGCATATGATAAAACCAGATGATATGGAGAACCCAAACCCAAACACCCAAATCAAAAGATCAGAAGAGACACAGTATTTGGGACAACTAATCAAAGAACTACAGACAGGCAACAAGAGCATGGCACAGGATATAAAGGACAAGAAGAAGACCCTAGAAGAGCACAAAGAAGAAATTGCAAGAGTAAATAAAAAAATAGGCGATCTTATGGAAATAAAAGAAACTCTAGGCCAAATTAAAAAGACTGATTACTCATAATACAAGATTAGAGGAAGATGAACAACAACTCAGCCTCCTCAAGGACCACAGAACAGAAAATGAAAGAACAAAAGAAAGAATGGGGAAAAAAAATCAAAAAAATCAAAATGGATATCAGGGACATGATAGATAAAATAAAATGTCCAAATTTAAGACTCATTGGTGTCCCAGAAGGGGAAGAGAAGGGTAAAGGTCTAGAAAGAGTATTCAAAGAAATTGTTGGGGAAAACTTCCCAAACCTTCTACATAATATAAATACACAAACCATAAATGCCCAGCGAACTCCAAATAGAATAAATCCAAATAAACTCACTCCAAAACATATTCTGATCAGACTGTCAAATACTGAAGAAAAGGAGCAAGTTCTGAAAACAGCAAGAGAAAAGCAATTCACCACATACAAAGGAAACAACATAAGACTAAGTAGTGACTACTCAGCGGCCACCATGTAGGCGAGAAGGAAGTGGCATGACATATTTAAATTCTGAGAGAGAAAAATTTCCAACCAAGAATACTTTATCCAGCAAAACTCTCCTTCAAATTTGAGGGACAGCTTAAAATTTTCACAAACAAATGCTGAGAGATTTTGCTAATAAAAGACCTGCCCTACTTCAGATACTAAAGGGAGCCCTACTGACAGAGAAACAAAGAAAGGATAGAGAGATATAGAGAATTTTAACAGACATATATAGAACATTACATCCCAGGTCACTGGGACACATAGTCTTCTCTAGTGATCATGGATCTTTCTCCAGAATGGACCATATGCTGGGACATAAAAACAAGCCTCAATAAATTAAAAAAAAAAATGAATTTGTTCAAAGCACATTCTCTGGCCACAATGGAATATAAATAGAAGTCAATAACCATCAAAGACTTGGGGGAATCACAAACACCTGGAAAGTAAAAATGAGGGGGAGATGAAAACATTCCCGGATAATCAAAAGCTGAGGGATTTCACCACCAGTTGATCAGTCCTATAAGAAAAGCAAAAGGGAGTTGAGCAGGCTGAAAGGAAGGGACACTAAACAATTGACTGAAACTACATGAAGAAATAAAGATTACCAGTAAAGATCACATGGTAAATATAAATACCAATACTACTGTATTTTTGATTTGTAACTCCACTATTTACTTCCTACAGGATCTAAAATACATAAACTGTAATGATTAATCAGTGGTTTTGGACTCAATGTAAAATATGTAATTTTTGACAAGAACTACATAAAGGTGGGGGAATAAGGGAGTAAAGGAACATAGTTTATGTGTCATATTGAAGTTAAGTTGGTATCAAAGAAAAACAAGATTGTTATAGATTTAAGATGTTAAATTTAAGCCCCACAGTAAACACAAAGAAAGTATCAGAGAATATGACCATAGAGATGAAAAGCAGAGTAGAGGTTCTGAGAAGTGGAGGAAGGGGCAATGGGGAGTTAAGAAATGAGTGAAGGGTTTCTGTTTGGGGTGAAGGGAAACTTCTAGAAATGGATGGTGGGAACGTGACAGCACTGCAACATTCTAAATGTGATTAATCCCACTAATGGAATGCAAGGGAGGGGGTGGAATGGGAAGATTTAGGCTGTGTATATGTTTCCACAATTGGGAAAAAAAAAAAAGTCAGTCTAAATAGATGACAATTAAATGCCAAGGATGATCCTGGATGGGATCTGAGGATGGAGGCGAGGAGGCTGAAAGGGACACAGATGGGACATAAGGAAAAAAAAAGGAAATATAGAATGTAAGCTTTGTATCAATGTTGAATTTCTTGAACTTCTTAGCTGCGGTTAATGGGATTGCATAAAAGAATGTTCTTGTCCATGGGAAAGGTATATGTGAATTACAGTGTTTGTTCAAAGATGTGTGCAGCTAGCTCTCATATGTTCAGGGGACAGAGCAATAGATGATGGATGATAGGGAAGGAGGGAGGGAGAGAGGGAGGGAAAGAAAGAAATGGTGGTGTGACAGGATGTTAAAGGTGGTGGATTGGGGTATCAGGAGAGGGGGGTTGGGTATGCTGGGGTTCTATGTATGGGGTTTGTACTGTTTTTGCAACTGTTCCTGTAAGTTTGAATTTACTTCAAAATAAAATTTCTTAAAAAAAAAAAAAAACCAAATGCCCTTCATGCATATTCCATAATGTAGTACTCTTAACAACTTTACTTGCTTCTGTAAATTAATAAGATTCCAGAATAAAATTTAGTATATGATACCTATGAATAAAAAAAAAAAACGGGGTTGTCAAAGAAACTTTGAGGACACTATATTGAGTGAAATAAGACAGACACATAAAAGCAAATATTGCAGGATCTCAATGATATGAACTAATTATAATATGCAAACTCATAGACATGAAATATAAGTTACCAGAATATAGAACGAGGCTAAAGAATGGGGAGTGGTTGCTTATTATGAGCAGAATGTTCAATTAGGGTGAACTTAAACGTTTGGAAATGGACAGGAGTGATGGTATCATGTTGTGAGAATAACTAACAGTGCTGAAAGGTGTGTGAAGGTGGTGGAAAGGGTAAGCTCAGAGTCATGTATGTCACGAGAAGAAAAGTTGGAGGTTAAAAGATGGGAATGTATAGAACAGTGAATCTTGTGGTAGACAATGTCCATGATTAAGTATACAAATATTAGAAATCACTCTCACGAACGAGAACAAATGCATGACACCATAACTAGAAGTTAATAATAGAGAGGCATACAGGAAAAAATACATATACCTATTGCAAACTATATACTACAGTTAGTAGTATTTTAACATTCTTTCATCAACAGTAATAAATGTACTATACCAAAACTATGAATCAATAATAGAGGAGGGGTGCTTAGGGGTATGGGAGGATTTGAGTTTCCTTTTTCTGTCTTTATTTCTTTTCTGGAGTAATGAAAATGTTCTAAAAATTGAAAAAAAAATTAATTGTGGTGATGGATGCACAGCTGTATGATGGTACCATGGGCAACTGATTGTATACTTCGGATTTTTGGATAGTTGTATGGTATGTGAACAATCTCAATTAAAATATATATATATATGGATGAAATGATGCATGCTACAACATGGATGAGCTCAAAAACATTGTGCAAATTGAAAGAAGCGAGTCACAAAAGGCCACATATTACATGAAATGTCCAAAATAGGCAAATCCATAGAAGCAGAAAGTAGATCAGTGGTTGCCAGGGGTTACAGAAAGTGACTGCTTAATGGGCACAGGGTTTCTGTTGGGGCTGATGAAAACGTGATGGAACTAGATGGTGGTAATGATCGCCCAACATTGTGAATGTATGCAATACCCCTGAATTATACACTTTCATTGGTGAAAAAAAAATAGCTAGGATATTTGTTGATATTAAATAATTCTGTTTTTAAAGTAGAAAACAGAAAAAAATGAAGGAGAGTTTAAAACATTTTAAGACAAACAGACACTGACAGAGTTTGTGAATAAGAAAATGGCTCTACAACACATTCTAAAGGGAGTGCAACAGGCACATCAGAAAAGTCAGGAGAGAGACATTTGGAGAAAAATGTAGAAATAAGGATTATAAGTAAGGGTTAAAAAAGAAGGGAAAAAATAAGAAATGACATATAAAATCCAAATGACAAAATGAAAGAAGAAAGTTCTGCCTTTACAATAATAACAATGTTAATGGATTAAACTCCCCAATCAAAAGACACAGACTACGAGAATGGATTAAAAAACAAGACCCATCTATATTATTTTACAAAAGACACACTTTAAACCCAAGAACAAAAATAAGTTGAAAGTGAAAGGCTAGTAAAAGATATTTCATGCAAACAATCACCAGAAAAAAAGTGGGGGTAGCTATACTAATATCAGCCAAACTGGACTCAAATGTAAAGCAATTAAAAGAGACAGAAACAATGTATTAATAAAAGGGACAATTAATGAAGAAGACATAACAATAATAAATATTTATGCACTGAGCCAGACTGCCCCAAAGTACATGAGGCAAATGCTGACAAGGGTCAAGTAGACACCTCTACAATAATAGTTAGAGACTTTAATACACCACTCTCATCAACAGATAGAACACCTAGACAGAGGATCAATAAAGAAACAGAGACTTTGAATAGTGTGATAAATGAACTAGACTTAACACACATTTACAGAACACTGTAACCAAAAACAGCAGGATACACATTTTTCTCAAGTGGTCATGACTCATTCCCAAGGATAGATCACATGTTGGGACACAAAAAAGCTTCAATAAATTTAAAAAGATTGAAATTATATAAAATACTTTCTCAGATCATAATGGAATGAAGTTGAAAATCAATAACAGGAAGAAGGCTGGAAAATTCACAAATATATGGAAGTTTAAAAACACACTCTTAAACAACCAGTGGATCAAGGAAGAAATTAAAAGAGAAATAGAGGCAAATGAAAATGAAAATACAACATATCAAAACTTATGGGATGCAGTAAAGGTAGTGCTAAGAGGGAAATTTATTGCCCTAAATACATATTAACAAAGAAGAAGAAACAAGAATCAATGATTTAACTGCTAACCTGGAGGAACTAGAGAAAGAACAGCAAACTAACCCCAAAGGAAACAGAAGGAAAGAAATAACAAAGATTACAACAGAAATTAATGAAATTGAGAACATGAAAGCAATAGACTAAACAAAACCAAAAGTTGGTTCATTGAGAAAATCAATAAAATCGATGGACACTTAGTTAGGGTCACAAAGAAAAAAAAAAAAAAAGAATAGAAATAAATAAAATCAGAAATGGGAAAGGGGACGTAACTACTGACCTCAAAGAGATGAAGGAGATAATGACATGATACTTTCAGCAACTATATGCTAACAAACAAGACAACTTAGATGAAGTGGACAACTTCCTAGAAAAGAAAGAACCACCACCAACATTGACTTGAGAAGAAATAAAAAACCTCAACAAACCAATGACAAGAGATTGAATCAGTCACCAAAAAACTCCCAAAAGATTGAGAACATCTTCTTGATCAAAAGGGGGGTGCAAAATGAAACAAAATTTCAGTGACTGAGAGATTCCAAATGAAGTCAAAAGGTCACTAGGGTGGACACTCTTACACACTATATAGATAACCTTTTTTAGGTTTTAATGTACTGGAATAGCTAGAAGTAAATACCTGAAACTATCAAACTCCAATCCAGTTGCCTTGACTCTTGAAGATGATTGTATAACAATGTACCTTACGGGGGGTGACAGTGTGATTGTGAAAGCCTAAGGATCACACTCCCTTTATCCAGTGTATGGATGGATGAGTAGAAAAATGGGGACAAAAACTAAATGAAAAGTAGGGTGGGAGGGGGGTATGATTTGGGTGGTGTTCTTTACTTTTATTTTTTATTCTTATTTTTACTTTTTCTGGTATAAGGAAAATGTTCAAAAAATAGGTTGGGGTGATGAATGCACAACTACATGATGGTACTGAGAACAGTTGATTGTACACCACCAATGGTTGTATGATATGTGAATATATCCCAATAAAACTGAATTTAAAAAAAAAAAAAGAACCAATGGGGGGGGATCTCCTAAAAAAGAAAGTCCAGGACCAGATGGCTTCACATGTGAATTCTACCTAGCATTAAAGACAGAATTAGTGCCAATCCTGCTCAAACTCTTCAAAAAAACTGAAGATGAGGCAAGGCTACCTAACTCATCCTATGAAGCCAATATCATCCTAAAACTAAAGCCAGACAAAGATACTTCAAGAAGAGAAAATTACAGACCAATCTTTTTAATGAATATAGATGCAAAAATCCTCAAGAAAAATGCATGCAAACTGAATCCAGCAGCACATTAAAAGAATTATACACCTTGACCAAGTGAGTTTTATTCCAGATATGCAAGGGTGGCTCAACACAAGAAATCAATTAATGTAATACACCACTTCAATAAATCAAAGGGGAAAAACCACAAGATCATCTTGATTGTTGCAGAAAAGGCACTGACAAAATTTAACATCTTTAGATAAAAACACTTGATAGGATAAGAATAGAAGGAAACTTCCTCAACATGATAAAGGGAATATATGAAAAACCCACAGCTAACATCAGACTCAATGGGGAAAGACTGAAAGCTTTCTCTCTAAGATCAGGGACAAGAAAAGGATGCCCACTCTCATTATTGTTATTCAATATTATGCTGGAAGTTTTAGCTAGAGCAATTAGGTAAGAGAAAGAAAGACAAGACATCCAATAAGAAAGGAAGGAGTAAAACTTTCACTGTTTGCAGATGACATGATTATACATGTAGAAAATGTGGAAAAATCTACAGCAAAGCTACAGCTAATAAATGAGTACAGCAAAGTGGTACGATACAAGATCAACAAGCAAAAATCAGTAGTTCTTCTATACATTAGTGAGGAGCAATCTGAGGAGGAAATAAAAAAAATTCCACTTACAATAGTAACCAAAAGAATAAAATATTGAGGAAAAACTTTAACTGAGGCATAAAAGACACCCACAAAACTACAAACAAACTGCAAAATCAAGGAAGAACAAAATGTAAGGAAAGACAATGTTCACAGATTGGAAGACTAAATACAGTTAACTTGTCAATGCTACCCAAACCAATTTATAAAATCAATGCAATATCAATTAAAATCCCAACAACTTACTTTGCAGAAATAGAAAAACCAATAATAAAATTTATTTGGAAGGGCAGAGTGCCCCAAATAGCTAAAAATATCTTAAGAAAAATGAAATGGGAGGTGTCACACTATCTGACTTTAAAGCATATTACAAAGCTACAGTGGTCAAAACAGCATACTACTAGCATAAAGATAGGTATACTAACCAATGGAATTGAATTGACTGTTCAGAAATAGACCCTATCATCTATGGACAACTGATCTTTGATAAGGCAGTAAAGTCAACTCAACTGGGACAGAGCAGCCTCTTCAAAAAATGGTGGTTGGAGAACTGGATATCCATATCCAGAATAAAAGATGACCCCTATCTCACACCTTATACAAAAATTAACTCAAAATGGATCAGAGACCTAACTAAACATTAGAGCTAAGACCGTAAAAGTTTTAGAAGAAAATGTAGGGAAATATCTTAAAGATCTTGTGATAGGAGGTGATTTCCTGGACTTTACACCCAAAGTGCAAGCAATGAAAGAAAAAATAGATAAATGAGATCTCCTCAAAATTAAACACTTTTGTGCTTCAAAGGACCTTGTCAGAAAAGTAAAAAGGCAGCTTACACAAAGGGAGGCAATATTTGGAAACTACGTATCATATAAGGGTTTAATATCAGAATATATAAAGAGATCCTACAATGCAACAACAAAAGATAAACAACCCAATTTAAAAATGGGCAAAAGAAATGGACAGACACTTTTCCAAAGAGGAAATACAAATGGCTCAAAACATGAAAAAATGTTCAACTTCACTAGTACGGGATCTCCAAATCAAAACCACGAGATATCATCTCACAACTACTAGGATGGCCATTATCAAAAAAACAGAAAGCTGTAATATTGGAGAAGATGTGAGAAAGAGGCACATTTATTCATTGTTGGTGGGAACGTAATGGTGCAACCATGCCGGAAGGCAGTTTGGCAGGTCCTCAAGAAGCTAACTACAGAACTGTCATATGATCCAGCAAGTCCATTACTTGGTATATACTCAGAGGAACTGAAGGCTAGTACATGAATGGACATTTGTACACCAATATTTATAGTGGCATTATTCACAATTTCTAAGAAATGAAAACAGCCCAAAAGTTCATCAACGGAAGAGTGGATAATCAAACTGTGGTATATACATACAATGGAATATTACGCAGCTGTGAGACAGAATAAAGTCATGATGCATGCAACAATGTGGATGAGCCTTGAGGACATTATTTTGAGTGAAATTAGCCAGAAACAAAAGGACAAATACTGTCAGGTCTCACTAATAGGAACTAACTATAATGAGCAGACTCTGAGAATTAAATGTAAGAATAAGGTTAGCAGGAGGTAGAAAAAGGGTAGAGACTGGGCACTTGATGTGGAAGGAGTACAGAATGTTCAAGAGTAGATTGTAAAGATCCAGAAATGAAAAGCATAATACTATGTGATGGTAGCACAATATTGTAAGTAATATGAATAAAGCCAAGTGTGAGTATGGTTCAAAGAGGAAGGCTAGGGGCATGTATGACAGCAGAAGGAAAGATAGAGGATAAAACTGGGGCTGTATAACTTAGGAAAAACTAGAGTGGACAATGATGGTAATTAAATGTAGAAATATAAGAAAGTTTTTACATAAGGGAGAATAAAGGAATATCAACATTGCAAGGTGTTGAAAATAGGATGGTATATGGGAAAAAATACAATCAATGAAACCTAGGGTCTATAGTTAACAATAACATTATAATATTACTACCATTAATTGTAACAAAGGCAATACACCAAAGCTACGTCAACACGGGGACATAAGGGAGTGGTATAGGATTCTTGTTGTTCTAGTTGTTCTTTCTCCTTTTTTACTATTTTATTTTAAATATTCTTTATTCTTTTTTTTCAGAGAAAATGGAATTGTTCTCATACAGATTGTTGTGGTGAAAGCATAGTTATGTGTTTATACCAGGAGCTACTAATTGGTCACTCAAGATAGATTGCATAGTGTGCAAATAAAACTGTTTAAAAAATAAACAGAAAGATACAAGTGCTGGAGAAGCTGTGGAGAGACACATACACCTATTCACTGATGGTAGGGAAGTAGAATGGCGCAGTCCCTCAGGAGGAAGTGTGGTGGTTCTACAGGAGGCTAAGTATAGGGTTGCCAAATGATCCTGCAACCCGTTATTTGGTATATACTTGAAAGAAATGAAAGCAGGGACATGAGTAGGCATTTGCACAGTGTTCATGATCTGCAATGGATGGAAGTGGTCTAAGGGAACATTGACAAGTGAACAGAAGGGTGAACTGTGGTGTATACATATGATGGAATATTGAGCAGCTACAAGAAGGAATGAAGTTGTGAGGCATGCAACTAGGTGAACAGACCCTGAGAACATTATATTGAGTGAAATAAGCCAGAAACGAAAGGACAAATATTATAAGGCCTCACTAGTGTAAACTAACTATAATGAGCAAATACTGAGGATGGAATTTGAAAGCATAGGATATCAGGGGATAGAATGTAGGCAGACTGGGCAATCGACAATGCCCAAAGTACAGAATGTACAATAAGGCTTATTGTAAAGGTTCCTAGATCTTAAATGTTTACAACAGTCACATCTATTCCTGAGTTTTGACTATTATTTAAGAGATATTTATTTGGTACAATATTTATATTCTCTGTAGCACACTAATTTAACCTGTATGGTCAGTTTACTTAAACAACATAATTACATGGAACCTCAAATGGGATATGAGCTCTTATTATTCTGTACAGATTAATGTGATACCCAGATGAACCCCAGAGTAGTTTGGGCAGAAAAAAAAAAATATGTATTTGCAAAGTCCCCTTGAAGGACTGGAGAAAAATGCAGAATATTAAATTGCCTATATGGGTTATTCCTGAAAGTCTCACAAGCATTAGGGACACCCAATTTAATAAGTCAAGCCCTTGATCTTGGGGATTGCCCTTATGAAACTTATTCCTGCAAAGGAGAAGCTAAGCCTACTGATAATAAAGCCTAAGAGTCACCCCCAGAGAACCTCTCTTGTTCCTCAGATGTGGCCTCTCTCTCCCAGCCAAATCGGCAAATAAACTCACTACCTTCCCCCAATGTGGGACATGACTCCCAGGTATATAAGTCTCCCTGGCAATGTGGGACATCAAGCCTGGCCCTGGCATCATTGGATTGAGAAAGCATTCTTGAACAAAAGCAGGAAAAGAAATGATACAAAATAAAGTTTCAGTGGCTAAGAGATTTCAAATACAGTTGAGTGGTCATTCTGGAGGTTATTCTCATGCATTAATAGATATTCCTTTTTAGTTTCTAGTGTATTAGAATAGCTAGAAAGTAATACTTGCATGTGTTGAACTGTAATCCAGTAACATGATTCTTGATGATTGTTTAACTATAAAGCTTTTATTGTAGGACCATGTGATTGTGAAAACCTTCTGACTGACACTCCTTTTATCCAGTGTATGGGAAGATGAGTAATAAAATAAAGACAAAAAACATATATAAATAATAGGAGGGATAAGGGGTATAGGATGTTTTGAGTATTCATTTTATTTTTATTTTTTTATTTTAGAGTAATGAAAATGTTCTAAAATTGATTGTGGCAATGAATGTACAACAATATGATGATACTGTGAGCCACTGATTGTATACTTTGGATGAATTATATGGTGTGTGAATACATCTCAATAAAATTGCATTAAAAAAAAAAAAAACTCTGTTAAAGCAAGTGATGTCACAGAAAATGGTAGAGTAGGAAACTCTAAAATTCTCTTCCCTCCTCTAAAGCAACAACTAAGCTGGAAAAAATTGTCAATCAACTTTTTGGGAACTCTGGAATATACTAAAAATCTTAAAAACAACCCAGGGAGTACTTAACAAAGAAAGAAGCCCTCCTACACTCATGCCTAAGAGGCACCTCCAGGGAACATCTTTTGTTGCTCAGATGTGGCCTTTTTCCCTCTAAGCCCAACTCAGCAAATAAATTTATTAACCTCTCCCCCACAAGGGACATGACTCCCAGGGAATGAATCTCCCTGGTGACATGGGACATGACTCCTGGGAATAAGCCTGGCCCTGGCAGTGAGGGACTGAAAATGCCTACTTGATCAAAAAGGGGGAAAAAAGGCAATATGCTGAGGTTACAGTGGCTGAGAGATCCCAAATAGTCAAGAGGCTATCCTGGAGGTTTCTCTTAAGCAAGCTCCAGCTAGACATCCAAAATGGCCACAGTATGCCATGCCCTTACCAAAAGTAGCCCCCAAATATCTAGGTTCCTACTTGAGATTCTATAAAAGATTCACTGAGTTTTATCTCTCAGAAGCTTAAATCCACCAGAGTGTTCCTATGCCAGACAAGTCCTAAAACCCAAAGGCAACAGTCTATTTAAGAAAAACTATCAGATGCAGCTCCCTTTCCCCTGCTGTTGACATCCCCTTTAAATATGAACAAATTAGGGTGCTCACTACCTAGACACCCCTGAAGATGGAAAAAGGGATTAAGTGAGAGGAACAGGCAGCAACAAACAAGATAAGATTTAACAAAGGTCTATGAATACTGAAACTTTATAAAAATACATACATATATCTAAATGCTGGGATGTTGGAATAGCTGGAAGGAGATAAATGACATGGTGAACTGTAACCTATGATAGCCTTTGAGTCTTGCTCGGTAGCTGCTTGTTGAATTGTGTTTTGAAAGTCTTCACCTTTCTGTATATACCTTATATTGTATAATAAGGAAGGAATTGAAACTGTAGAACTGTAGCCATAACAATTTTTGAGATTTCCTATATGACTGCTTGTTGAGCTGTACATCGAAAGTTGACACCTTTCTGTATATATGTTATATTTTACAATGATGGAGGTGGCTGGAGTTGTGGAACTGTGACCCATGGCATTCTTTGAAGTTTGGTCGCTAACTACTTGTTGAATTGTGCTTTGAGAGTTGTCATTGTTATTGTTCTGGTTTGCTAATGCTGCCACTATGCAAAATACCAGAAATGGATTGGCTTTTATAAAGAGGATTTATTTGGTTACAAAGTTACAGTCTGGGAAGGCCATGAAAATATCCAAATTAAGGCATCAACACAAATATACCCTCACTGGAGAAGGAAGGCCAATGGCATCCAGAAAACTCTGTTAGCTGGAAAGGCACGTGGCTGGCGTCTTCTTGCTCCCAGGTTGCATTTCAAAATGGAATTCTCCAAAATGTCAGTGTCAGCTTTCAATGACCATCTTCAAAATGTGTCTCTCAGCTGCAGCTAGCTCCTTCCGTCTGTGAGCTCTTTTGTAGGACTCCAGTGATTCAATCCATAACCAGCCTGAACGGGTGGGGCTACACCTCCACAGAAACAATCCAATGAAAGGTCTTGCCCACAGTTGACTGAGTCACATCTCCATGGAAACACTCAATCAACAGGTTCTAACCTAATCAACACTAATACGTCTGCCCCCACAAGATTGCATCAAATAACATGGCATTTTGGGGGACATAATACACCCAAACCAGCACAGTTATGTATATATGTTAAGGTTCATAGTAAAAATTGAAAAGAAAAAAAAAAAAACAGAATTGTAGTTTTGGCTAGTAATCAAGATTTTTTTTTAAATTCAGTTTTATTGAGCTATATTCACATAACATACAATCATCCATGGCGTACAATCAACTGTCCAAAGTACCATCATATAGTTGTGCATTCATCACCCCAATCTATTTTTGAACATTTTCCTTATATCAGAAGAATGAGAATAAGAATAAAAAATAAAAATAAAAAAGAACACCCAAATCATCCACCTCATCCCACCCTATTTTTCATTTAGTTTTTGTCCCCATTTATCTACTAATCCATCCATACACTGGATAAAGGGAGTGCGATCCACAAGGTTTTCACAATCACACTGTCCCCCCTCATAATCTACTTTGTTATACAATCATCTTCAAGAGACAAGGCTACTGGGTTGGAGTTTGGTAGTTTTAGTTATTTACTTCTAGCTATTTCAATACGTTAAAACTTAAAAAGTGTTATCTATATAATACGTAAAAATGTCTAACAGAGTAACCTCTTGACTCCATTTGAAATCTCTCAGCCACTGAAGCTCTATTTCATCTTATTTCGCATCCCCCTTTTGGTCAAGAAGATGTTCTCAATCCCATGATGCCAGGTCCAGATTCATCCCCAGGAGTCATATCCTGCATTGCCAGGGAGATTTATACATCTGGGAGTCAGGTCCCATGTAGGGGATAGGGCAATGAGATCACCTGCCAAGGTGGCTTAGTTAGAGAGAGAAGGTCATATCTGAGCAACAAAGAGGCACTCAGGGGAAGACTCTTAGGCACAATTATAAGCAGGTTTATCCTCTCCTTTGTAGCAACAAGCTTCACAGGGGCAATCCCCAAGACAGAGGGCTCAGCATGTCAAGCTGTCAGTAACCAGTGTTTGTGAGAACATCAGCAACAATCCAGGTGAGGAAGTCCAACACCTCCACATCCTCCCCCAGCTCCTCTGGGGGGCCCTGAATATATATTTTTATTCTCTGCCCAAATTACCTTGGAATGTGTTGCTATTTCACTCTAACTTACACAGACCTACCATATCTCACTCCCTATTCAAAGTTCCATGTAATTGTGGTGTTTGAACAAACTGACCGTAGAAGTTACATGGTTTAGAAAACATAGATCCTACACCAAATAAACATCTCTTCCCTTGGTCTCACATGGAAGTTGAAGTTTTAACACACAGTCAGTTTCAACCTTTACCCTTTGGCCTGATTTGCCCTAGTCTTAACCAGATCTGCTTCATTCATATCTCTAATTGAAGTCTGGGCTCTTTTCCAATTTTTTTTTTTAACAGTTGCTGTATACGTTAATACTGACATTCATATCTGCCAAGCTCTAGCTCTGAGTTTCAGGTGTCACACAGATACCCAGTGTTCCAGAGACCAGTAAATACACCAAGGAATCAACATCTCAGAGTTTGGAGATAGCCATTACAATTCAGGAATAGATTTGACTGCTGTAAGAGCTTACAATCTAGGGACCATTACAATAATCATTTCCCTGTTAGGCTGTGCTCTAAGATTCAATTCTGAGTTTACACATTGTAGTTAGTCCATATCAGTGAGGCATTATAGTGTTTGCCTTTGTTTCTGGCATACTTCACTCAAAATGCTGTGTACAGGATCCACTCACCTCCTTGCATGTCTCAACGGTACTTTTGGCTAGTACTCCAGATTTAAAAGACATGCATAAAACAATAATAAATCTGTGTTAATGGGAACACAATGTATAAAAAAGTAATCTGTGAAAACACAAAGACAAGGCAGAACAGACTTTTATATACTTTTAAAGCTATGTTGGTAATGACTCGAACTTGACTGCCATAAATTAAAGAGGTTAATTGTAATCCCCAGAATAACCACTAAAAAAAAAACAGTATATATGCAGAAAAGGAAATGGAGGGAGTTGAAAATGGTACAGGAAAAAACACAAAGATATAGAACATAAAGAAAACAAATAGCAAAGTGGCATGTTCTGGTTTGTTAATACCGCCATTATGCAAAACATCAGAAATGGATTGGCTTTTATAAAGGGGGTTTATTTGGTTACAAAGTTAGTCTTAAGGCCATAAAGTGTCCAAGGTAATGCATCAACAATAAGTTACCTTTACTAAAGGATGGCCACTGGTGTTCACAAAACCTCTGTTAGCTTGGAATGCATGTGGCTGGCATCTGCTTGCTCCCAGGTTGCGTTTCAAAATGGTATTCTCCAAAATATTGCTCTTGGGGTGTTTTGACCTCTTTTAGCTGCAGCTCCTCTTCAAAACGTCACTCTCAGTTGCTCTCAGGTCCTTCTGTCTGTGAACACCTTTATACGACTCCAGTGATCCAATTAACACCCACCCTGAATGGGTAACTCCTCCATGGAAATTATCCAAACAAAGGCCTTGCCCATAGTTGATTGAATCACATTCTATGGAAACACTCAATCAATAGATTCCAACCTAATCAACACTAATACATCTGCCCCCACAAGATTGAATCAAAGATAATGGTGTTTTGGGGGACATTAATACATCCAAACTGGCATATTTTTGCAGAAGTCTTGTCTTGTTAGTAATTACTTTAAATGTAAATGGATTAATTATACAATTAAAAAGCAGAAATTGGCAGAAAAAAATCATGATCCAATTATGTGCTGTCTAATCATTTTAGATCTAAAGACACAAGCAGATTGAATTTCAAAGAAGAAAAAGACATTCCATGCCACTCATCAGCAAACGAGAGCTCAGATGGTGTTTTGGTTTGGTAGAGGCGGCAAATACAATATACCAGAAATGGGTTGGCTTTTACAATCGGGTTTTATTAACTTACAATTTACAATTCTTAGCCTATGCAAATGTCCAATTTAAGGCATCAACAGGACAATACCTGGACTTTGAAGACACACTGTTGGCATCTGGGACACCTCTGCTGCATGGGAAGGCACACTGCTGGCGTTTGCAGGTCCTTCTCTCTCAGGTTTCATTGCTTTCAGCTTCTGGCTTCAATGGCTTCCTCTCTCAGCTCTTCTGGGCCTTTTTCTGTGAGCTTCTATTAATTTCATCTCTCAGCTTCTGTGTCTCTTAGTTTCTGTCTTTTTACCTCTTATAAAGGAGTCCAATAAGAGGATTAAGATCCACATTAAATGAGGTAGGTCATGTCTCAATTGAAATAACCTAATCAAAATGTCCCACCTACAATAGGTCACCCACAGAAATGGATTAAATGTAAGAACATAATTTTCTGGGCTACATAATAGCTTCAAACTACCACACTCCACTCCTTGGATCCTAAAAAGACATATTCTTCCCATATACAAAATATATTCATTCCAAATCAATATCACAAAAGCCTGAAGTCATTTCAGTAACAATATTAGTACAAAGTCTCATCAAAATCAGTTACAGGCATGATCTGTCTTGGGGCAAAATTCCCCTCCAGCTATGGGCCTATGAAATTTAGAACAAGTTATCTGCTTCCAATATTCAAGGGAGGGACAGTCATAGAACATTCCCATTGTCATACGGAGAAATTGGAAACAAAACAGGGCTCACAAGTCACAAACACTTCTGAAAAACTTCAAGGCATACTTCATTAGATTTCAAGGTCTCAGAGTCATCTATTGAAAGACATTTTGTCCTCTGGGCTTGATAGAGCAGCAGCCCCACCCTTTCAAAGAGCCTGTGCAAAAGCCCTGCTGTTTTGGTTTGCTGATGCTGCAGTTATGCAAAATACCAGAAATGGACTGGCTTTTATAAAGGGGATTTATTCAGTTACAAATTTACAGTTCTAAGGCCATGAAAGTGTCCAAACTAAGGCACCCACATGAGGATACCTTCACTGAGCAAAGGCCAATGGTGTCCAGAATACCTCTGTCAGCTGGGAAGACATGTATCTGCTGGTCCTTTGCTCTCAGGTTGCATTTCAAAATGGCTTTCTCCAAGATGTCTCCAGGCTTCTATCTCTCTTAGCTTCTCTCAGCTCTCTGCTTGGTTCTCCTGAGGCATTTCTCTCTAAGCATCTGGGAGTCCTCTCTTAGCTACTCCAGGGCAAACTCTGGGCTTCATCTCTTAGCTTAGCATCTCCAAATGTCTTTATGTCCCCATCTCCAAGCGTCTGGGTCTGTGTCGACTCTTATCTTCTCCTGGGGGCAAACTCTGGAATACATTTCTTAGCTTCTCCCCAAAATGTCTCTCTCAGCTTCTCTGAGCCCCTTGTTTCTGTGAGCGCTCTTAAAGGACTCCAGTGATCTAATTAAGACCCATCAGGAATAGGCAGGGTCACATCTCCATGGAAATAACTTAATCAAAGGTCTCACCCACATTTGGGTGAGTCACATCTCTAAGAAAACACTCCATAGAATCAAAAGGTTCCACCAAACAAGACTGGATCAAAAGACTATGGCTCCTCTGGGGTCCATAACAGTTTCAAACTGGCATACCTGCTATCTCCAAACTCTGGGGTGAGGGTTCCACACCTCCAAGCACTGGGGAGACAGCCATGTTCTCTGTTCCATCCTCTTGAAATATCACAGTAGCAACCGTACTCTAAGCCCCACCCTCCTCAAGCATCACGGTGGCAGCCATATTCTCTGCCATCCCCAGGACACAGGCTCAACACCCCTCTGAAGAGTGGGGTGGGGCCCAGACTCTCCCTAACCCCGGGTTAGGTGCTCCACCCTCTCTGAAGCCTGAGGCAGCCATATACTTCCTGAACAATGGGGCAGGCAAGCTCTCCTCCATCTCCCCAGCTATCTGAGAACCGTGGGGTTGTAAAACTTCCTGAACAACCAGGCAGAAGGTCCACCCTCTGCAAGCTCAGGGGCAAACACCCTTTCCACATACATGAGTTGGTCCACTCTCCTGGCCCAAGATGTCTTCATTCCAGATCTCAGCTTCCATGGGTCTGCCTTTGAAGTCATATTTCCTTCAATCTGTCCCTTTTCTGTCCCTTTTAGTCAGGCTGGCAGTGGTTTCATTCATACAGATCTCATAACAAACCTGTTGGCTTCACATGCAGCACACAGGGGTCCCAACCACCAGACAACAGAACTTTCCACAAATTCTTCCTGGATAACTGCATTTCCAGTCACGACTTGCACTGATATGGCTGACTGGTTCCATGTTCAGTTAAATCCTCACATGGGGCACTATTCTCTGGGAACTTGCTTTCTGGAAGCTCAGAATTTTTCAAACTATCAGTTTCTATTTTTTTTTGTTTTTTTTTTTTTTTTTTGCTGAAGAGTTCAGTTCTTAGCTTATCCCTTTCCTCTCACATTTTACTATAAGCTGCAGGGAGAAACCAGGCCACACTTTCCACATTATATTTGGAAATCTCACTTAAATATCCAAGCTCATCACTTTCAAATTCTGCTTTCCATCTAACATCAAGATTCAATTTTGCCAAATTCTCTGCCACTTTAAAACAAGGATTGCCTTCCTTCCAGTTTGCAATAACACATTCATCATTTCTGCTCAAGGCCTTATCAGAAGTATCTTTAGAGTCCATATTTCTACCCAAGTGTCTCTTCAAAGCAGTCTAGGTAGGCCTTTTCTATCAAGCAGTTCACAATTCTTCCAGAATCTTCCCCTTACCCATTTATACAGTTGTTCCAGTGTTTCTGGTTGCTTCTCAGCACACACTCTCCTGGTCCAAAATCTGTTTTGGTTTGGTAAAGCTGATGAAATGCAGCGTACCAGAAATGGGTTGGCTTTTACAGTGGGGATTTATTAACTTAGAATTTACAGTTCTTAGGCCACGAAAATGCCTAACTCAAGACAGCAATAGGACGATACCTGAACTCTGAAGACAGGCTGCCGGCATCTAGGACACCTCTATTACACGGGAAGGCACATGGCCGTTTTCTCCCGGGTTTCCTTGCTTTCAGCTTCTGGCTTCAGTGGCTTCCTCTGTCAGCTCTTCTGGGGCTTTTCCTGTGAACTTCTATTAATTTCATCTGTTGGCTTCTGTCTTTTATCCTCTTAAAAAGGATAAGACCCACTCTGAATAACGTGGGTCACATTTCTCTGCCACTTTAAAACAAGAATCGCCTTCCTTCCAGTTTGCAACAACACATTCATCATTTCTGCTCAAGGCCTTATCAGAAGTATCTTCAATTGAAATAACCTAATCAAAAGATCCCACCTACATTATGTTTACACCACATGAATGGATTAAATTTAAGAACATGATTTTCTGGGCTACACAACAGCTTCAAACAACCACAGTTGGCTGTATGAATATCAGACAAAACAGACTTTAAGTAAAGATACCCCTGAAGACTGGAAAAGTGATTAGATGAGAGGAAGGAGTAGCAACAAACAAGATAGGATTTAACAAAGGATTATGAATACTGAATCATTATATAAATATGTATTTTTTAGATGCTAGGGTTTTAGGAGTAGTTAGAAGGAAATAACTGAAATGGTAGAAATGTAACTCATAACACTCTTTGAAATTTGCTCTATAGCTACTCACTAAATCATACTTTTGACAGTTATCATCTTTCTGTATATATGTTATATTTCACAATAAGGAAATACTGAAATTGCCTAACTATAACCCATAACATTCTCTGACAGTTGCTCTATAAGTATTTTAAATCATACATTGAAAGTATCACTGTTATGTATATATGTTAAATTTCACAATAAAAAATTAATGAAAAAACATTATTCTCATATCTCTATAAAATTGAAGGAAAAAATATAAACAGGGATAAAAGTGCTGGAGAAAACATGGAGAGAGAGATGTACCTATTTACTGTTGGTGGGGAAGGAGAATGGTGTACCCTATCTGAAGGACAGTGTGGTGGTTCCATAAGAAGCTAAGTATGTGGGTGTTGTAAGGTCCTGCAACCTCTATCATGGGGTATATACTTGGAAGATCTGAGAGCAGGGACATGAATGGACATTTGCTCACATGTGTTTATGGAGGAAGTATTCATGATTTGCAATGGGAGAGACGGCCTAAGGGTACATCGATGGATGAACAGAAAGGTGAACTGTGGTGTATGCATACAATGAAATATTGAGCAACTGTGAGAAGGAGTGAGGCTGTGAGACATGCAAGGAGGTGTGGATCCTGTGGACAGCATTTTGAGTGAACTACGCCAGAAATGAAAAGACATACATTATAATGCCTCACCAATATGGACTAACTACAATGTGTAAACTCTGAGAATTGAATCTTAGAGCACAGCTTATCAAGGGACCACTTATTATAATTGTCCCTAGATTGTAAGCTCTTATAGCAGTCACATCTATTCCTGAATTGTAATGGTGATCTCCAAATTCTGAGATGCTGATCTCTTTGTGTATAACCCGGTCAGTCTCTGGAACTTTGGGTATCTGTGTGACACCTGAAACTCAGAGCTAGAGCTTGGCAGCTAGGAATGTCAGTATTAGTGCATACAGCAACTGTTAAAAAATCTGAAAGAGTCCAAACTTAAGAATGAAGCAGATCTGGTTATGACTAAGGCAAATCAGGCCAAAGGGTAAAGGATGATATTGACTGTGTTTTAAAACCTCAACTTCTGTGTGAGACCAAGGGAAGAGATGTTTATTTGGTGCAGGATATGTATCTTCTAAATCTTCTATAGCACACTTAATAATTTAACTTGTATAGTCAGTTTATTCAAACACTATAATTATATAGAACCTTGAATAGGAATTGAGATCTGGTAGGTTTGTAAAGGTTAGTATGAAATAGCAATACATCCCAAAGTAATTTGGGCAGAAAATAAAAATGTATTTGCAGGGCCCCTCTGAGGAGTTGGGAAAAAAATGCAGAAATGTTGGACATCCCCACTTGGGTTATTGCTGATATTCTCACCAACACTGAGGACTGACAATTTGGTATGCCGAGCTGTCGATCTTGGGGCTTGCCCTTACAAGGCTTGTTACTGCAAAGGACAGGCTAAGCCTACTTACAATTGTGCCTAAGAGTCTCCGCCAGAGAACCTCTTTGTTGCTCAGATGTGGCCCTCTCTCTCTACCTAAGCTAACTCAGCAGATGAACTCACTGCCCTCCCCACTACATGGGACCAGATTCCCAGGCAACAAAGGATATGACTCCTGGGGATGAGCCTGGACCTGGCATCATGGGACTGAGAAAATCTTCTTGACCAAAAGAGGAAAGAGAAATGAAACAAAATAAAGTTTCAATGGCTGAGAGATTTCAAATGGAGTTAAGAGGTCACTCTGGAGGGCATTCTTATGCACTGTATAGATATCCCTTTTTAGGTTTTAGTGTATTAGAATGGCTAGAAGGAAATACCTGAAACTGTTGAACTGCAACCCAGCAGCCTTGATGCTTGAAGACAATTGCGTAACTATGTAGCTTACACAGTGTGTCAGTGTGATTGCAAAAACCTTGTGGCTCACACTCCCTTTATCCAGTGTATGGATGGATGAATAGAAAAATGGGGACAAAAGCTAAATGAAAAATCGGGTGGGATGGGGGGATGGAATGATTTGGGTGTTCTTTTTTACTTTTATTTTTTATTCTCATTTTTATTCTTTTTGGTGTAGGGAAAATGTTCAAGGATTGATTGGGGTGATGAATGCAGAACTATATGATGGTACTGTGAACAGCTGATTGTATACCATGGATGACTGTATGGTATGTGAATATACCTTAATAAAACTGAATTTAAAAACATTAGTCTCAAGTTAGAAAAATGTGCTTAGCTTTCCTTACTTAAATACATGTCTTTTTATCCAAACCATTAACATTCTCTTCTAACTGGCAACTTCTAAAGTATTTTTAAGCAAATAAATATTAATTAAGTTTCTCAAATAAAAACAAACATAATCATTACAAGAGACAAAGAACCAGATCACACACATATACACATACACATACATATAAAAGAGGGTAGGTGAGCTATCAAAATATAACACTTATGAACATATACATATCTAACAACAAAGCCTCAAAAACTTACAAACCCCAAATTGACAGAATTGAAGGAAGAAATAGGTCTATAATAATAGCTGGAGATATCAAAACCCCATTTTCTAAAATGGATCACACAAGAAGACAGCAACTCAGTAAGGAAATAGAAAACTTGAATATAACAAATCAACTAGACCTAACAGATATATATAGAAAAATCTACCCACCAGCATTAGAATAAACATTCTCCTCAAGTGCACATGGACTATTCTCCATGGTTGATCATACTTCAGGCTACAAAAGAAGTTCAATAAATTATTAAATGTAGAAATCATACAAAGTATTTTCTCCAACTAGAATGGAGTAAGACAAGTTTTCCAACTAGAAATGAATAACAGAAGGAAAAACGGAAAATTCATGAATATGTGGAAATTCAAAAGTTATTAACAAAAAAATGAGTCAAAGAAGAAATCACAAAGGAAATTTAAAATAACTTGAGATGAATGAAACACAACCAAATTAAATGAGATGCAGCAAAAGCAGTTGTGCCAGTTTGAATGTATTGTGTGCCCCAAATGCCATTATCTTTGTGGTCCTGTCGGGGCAGACGTTTGGTGTTGGTTGGATTTGCTTGGAGTGTGCCCCACCCAGCTGTGGGAGATGATTCTGATGAGATGTTCCCAAGGAGGCGTGGCCCCGCCCATTCAGGGTGGGCCTTGATCAGTGGAGCCATATAAATGAGCTGATTCAGAGAGAGGGAACTCAGGGAGTGCAGCTGGGAGTGATGTTTTGAAGAGGAGCAAGCTTGTTAGAGAGGAACATCCTGGGAGAAAGTCGTTTTGAGGCCAGAGCTTTGGAGCAGACACCAGCTGCCTTCCCAGCTAACAGAGGTTTTCCGGACGCCATTGGCCATCCTCCGGTGAAGGTACCCAATTGCTGAGGTGTTACCTTGGATGCTTTGTGGCCTTGAGACTGTGGCTGTGTGGCCAAATAAACCCCTGTTTTATAAAAGCCTGTCCGTCTCTGGTGTTTTGCATTCTGCAGCATTAGCAAACTAGAACAGCAGTGCTCAGGGCAATTTATACTTGTAAAGGTCCTTAATAAAGAAGATCTGAAATCAGTAACCTAACTTGATACAATAATAAGAAAAAGAAGACCAAACTAAACCCACAGCTAGCAAAAGGAAGGAAATAATAAATAATAGGGCAGAGATAAACAAAACAGAGAAGAGAAAAAATAGAGACAATCAAGGAAACCAAAAGTTGGTTCTTTGGAAGGATAACAAAATTAAGAAACCTCAGTTACAATAACTAAGAAAAAAAAAGACAGAGGTTCAAATTGTTAAAATCATAAATGAAAGTGTGGACATTATTACCAAGCTTACAGAAATAAAAAGGATTACAAAATAATACTATGAACAATTATATGCCACAAATTAGATTAACATAGATCAAACAAATTCCTAGAAATACACAAACTACCAAAACTAACTCAAGAAGAAATAGAGAATCTCAACAATCTTATAATCAGTAAAGACACTGAAAAAGTAATAAAAAATCTCCCAACAAAGAAAAGCACAGGACCAGATGGCTTCACTATTGAATTTTATCAAACATTTAAAGAAGAATTAAACCAATACATTTCAAACTCATCCAAAAAATAGAAAAGGAGGGAATAATTCTTAACTCATTCAGTGATGCCAGATAAAGATACTACAAGACACACCAATATAACTAATTAATATAGATGCAAAAATCATTAGCAAAATACTACCAAGCCAAATCCACCAACATATGAAAAAGGAACATATACTTTGGCCAAGTGGGATTTATCCCAGGAATGCAAACATAGCTCAACATAAGAAAATCAATCAATGTAATACACCAGATTAATAGAATGAAGGTGAAGGGGGAGAGATATGATCATCTTGATTGATACAGAGAAAGGATTTCACAAAATCTGACACTCTTTTGTGATCAAAACATTCAACAATGTAGGAATATAAGGGAACTTCCTCAACATGATAAAGATCATTTATGAAAAACTCACAGCTAACATCATACTCAATAGTGAAAGACAATTGGGTGGGTCACATCTCCATGGAAACAACCTAATCAAAAAGTCCCACCCACAATGGGCTTTTGTGTACCCCATAAAAAGACTATGTTCTTTTAACCCACTCCTGTAACCCTATTGTGATTCAGCAACTTTGCAGATACAAGATCAATCAATATGCAAAAATCGATGGCATCTCTAGACACTAGCAATGAGCAACCCTAAAAGGGAACTGTGAAAACAATTCCATTTATAATAGCATGAAAAAGAATAAAAACTTAGAAATAAATTTAACCAATAAGATGCAAAATTTGTAAACTAAAAACAAAACACTACTGAAAGACTTTTAAAATTTTAAAAGACCTAAATAAATTGAAAGACATCCCATGTTCATGGATTGGAAGACTTACTGTTAAGATAGCAGTATTCCCCAAAGTGATTTACAAATTCAACACAATCACGATAAAAATTCCAAAGGCCTTTTTTTGCCTAAATGGAATAGCTGATCCTCCAACACATATGGAATTCCAAGGGAATCCAAATATAAAAAAAAAAAAATCTTGAAAAAGAAGAACAAAGTTGTTTGACTCATGTCCTGATTTCAAAACTTACTACAAAACTCTAGTAATAATAACAGTTTGGCACTGGCATACAGATAGAAATATAAATCAATGGAACAGAATTGAGAGCATAGAAATATGTCTACAGTTAATTGATTTTCAACTAGGCTACCAAGACCATTTAATGTGGAAAGAATACTCCCTTCAACAAATGATGTTGAGAGAACTGCATATCCATACACAAAAGAAGAGTTGACTCTTACCTTGCATCATTTACAAAATTAATTCAAAATGGATCAAAGACCTAAATGTAAGTGTTTAAACTATAAAACTCTTATAGGAAAACATACAGGTAAATCCTCTTGACATTGGATTTGTCAATGGTTTCTTAGAACGACAGCAAAAGCATAAGATAGAGCAACAATAAAACAGATAAACAGACTTCACCAATATTAAAAACTTTTGTGCAACAGGGAAAACTATGTGTGTAAGGAGGTGTATATAGGAACTCTGTGCTTTCTCCATGATTTTTTTGTAAACCTACAATTGCTCTAATAAAAAAAAAACCTTTTATATTATTAAGAACACTGTCAAGAAGGTGAAAAGACAATGCACAAAATGGTAGAAAATATTTGTAAATCATACATAAGGATTTTATCCAAAATATATAAAGAAATCACATAACTCAATAATAAAAAGACAAAAAAAATAAACAATTAAAAATGGGCAAAGAACATGAATGGATCTTCCTCCAAAGAAGATATACAAATGACCAATAAGCATAGGAAAAGGTACTCAACTTCATTAGTCACCAGGGAAATGCAAATCAATACCACAATGAGATACCATTTCATACCTACTGTGCCAGTTTGAATGTATTATGTCCCCCAAAACGCCATTAATCTTTGATGTAATCTTGTGTGGGCAGACCTATCAGGGTTAATTAGATTGTAATTCTTTGAGTGTTTCCGTGGAGATGCACCCCACCCAACTGTGGGTGATGACTCTGACTGGATAATTTCCATGGAGGTGTTACCATACCCATTCAGGCTGGGTCTAAATTAAATCACTGGAGCCATATAAATGAGCTGACAAACAGAGGGAACTCAGTGCAGCTGAGAGTGATGTTTTGAAGAGGAGCTATAGCCAAGAGGAACACTTTGAAGAACGCACAGGAGCTGAGAAGAAAGGAGCTGCAGATGAGAGACAGTTTGAAGATGGCCACTGAAAGCAGACTTTTGCTCCAGAGAAACTAAGAGAGGAAAAATGCCCTATGAGCAACTAAGAGTGACATTTTTGAGGAACTGCAGCCTAGAAAGGAAAGTCCTGGGAGAAAGCCATTTTGAAACCAGAACTCTGGAGCAGATGCCAACCACATGCCTTCCCAGCTAACAAGAGGTTTTCCAGACACCACTGGCCATCCTCCAGTGAAGGCACCCAATTGTTGATGTGTTACCTTGGACACTTTATGGCCTCAAGACTGTAACTCTGTGTCCAAATAAACCCCCTTTATAAAAGCCCATCAATTTCTGGCATTTTGCATTCTGGCAGCATTAGCAAACTAGAACACCCACTAAGACGGGTATTTTAAAAAAAGAAAAAAGAAAGTATTGGCGAGGACCTGAAGAAACTGCAATCCTTGAACATTGTGCGGAAATGTAAAATTGTCAGCTACTTTGCAAAACAGTTTGGCAGTTCCTAAAAGAGTTAAACACAGAATTACTATATAACCAAGCAATTCCACTTCTAGATATATACCCAAAAGTAGAAGTGAAAATAGGTGTTCAAACAAAAACATGTATTTGAAATGTTCACAGGAGCCCAAATAGCAATAGCCAAATATGTAGAAACAACCCAAATGTCCATCAGCTGATGAATGGATAAACAAAATGTAATATATTATTCAGCCACAAGAAAGAATGAATGAAGTAGTACTGTTACATACTACAACGTGGATGAACCTTGAAAACATTAGGTTCAATGAAGGAAGTCAGACACAAAAGGCCACTACCAACAGATTCCATTTAAATCAAATTCCGGAATAGGCAAATCCATGGAGACAGAAAGCAGATTAGGGTTTGCCAGGGTCTGAGGGGAGTCAGAGGATGGAGGGTGATTAAGTAATGAATATGGGATTTCTTTCTCGGGTGATGAAAATGTTCAGGAATAGTTAATGGGTTGGTTGCACAACATTATTAATGTACTAAATAAATACCACTGAATTCTATACTTCATAATGGTTAAAATGCTAAATTTTAAGCTAAGTGTGTACTTTACCACAATAAAAGAAGTTTGCATTAAAAAAAGCTACACTAAAAAAAAAAGCTACTAATGAATAAGCCATAGCCAACTAGCTTTACATATACTGGGATAAGAATATCCATATATGCCATATGTTGTTTGTGTAGAAGTACTTTCAAAAGGAGCCTAAAATCTACTTTATTATCTTATTATTTTGGAATCGAAAGATAAAACTTTAAACAGTTTTGTATCTCGCTAAAATGAAGTAACTAGTACTGGACTACCCTCCATGCTGTAAACCACCACAAAACTGGACAAAAATATATGAGATATATGTTTCTAGGCATTGAATTGCAGTCTCTGAGAAAACACAAACTCAAGGGGTAAATTCCAGAATCATCCCCACTCTGCCTGAGAACAATTTCTCAATACCTACAGTGAGCTGGAGTCCAAGCATAACACAAGCCCTTTGAGCTGTGATGGCAGAGATCAACATAAGGCAGCTGCATTAGCTTGAGTCTAAAAGGTATCAGAGAAGAAAAAGTTCTGCAAAGGGGTACGCAAGAAGTCCAGGTTAAGGTCACAGTAAATCTTTGACTCAGGCTGGGATTCACACGTGCATTCACAAAGTTTATCAGAAAGCAGCTTCTATGGGTTGGCTTGGGATTGGAACAGAGATACAAGAGGTTGAACAGTGCTGGGAGTCTTGAATTCTGGTTCATCCTTAATGAAGAGACCTTAATAGTGGCTAACAAGTGAGGTATCTCCATGGGATACCAAAAAGGTCATGCCTCAAGAAGAAGAGTAAAGCCAAGAGTAAGGCATATGGCATACTCTAAACCCACCTTAGAATCAATAACCAAGCACTGATGATAGCTTCTGTAATGTAACATTACAACATCTACTATAAACAATCCTTAGACAGTCAAAGCAACAGGAAAGTGTGAGCCAAAGTCAAGAAAAGAAGGAGTCAACAGATACTGTGAGATGACCTAGATGTTTCCTTGTGCAGACTTTAAAACAGCTATCATAAATATATTCAAAGAATTAGGTAACTATATTTTTAAATAATTAAGGAAAATATACTGTTATTACATGAACAGAAAGCAACAGAACCAACTATATTTTTAAATAATTAAGGAAAATATACTGTTATCACATGAACAGAAAGCAAACAGAACCAATCAGAGACAAATGGAAATACTAGAACTGAAAAGAACAATAAATGAAATGAAACATTCATTGGATAGGTTTAACAGCAGATAACTAGCTTAAGATAACTATATCAAACTAGCTTTCTATATGAAGGAAATTTCTGGACTATGGGCACAGAGAGCAGGATCCAAGCAGAGCCTGGCCGTCTCAATGATTTTACAAAAGGGAGATCAGAGTTTGGGGAGAATTAGGTTGCTGGAAGTTGCAAGGCAGAGTTCTGGAAAAGGAAGAACCTATGCAGAAAAAGTGTTCCAGATTATCTACAAGGGTCTTCACAAAGTACTAACCTGTATATGCATAAAGAGAAATTCCACAAGGCTGCACAAGAAATAACTGGGAAGTCGTGAGGTGAATAATGCCTGTACTCACACGGGTGAGGAGACCTTCAAGTTCAAAATGGAAATCCTCAGTGATTCACTTGGAAATTCAGTGGAGACTCATTTACTTCATACCTCACTTGAAGGGCTGAAATATTCCTGAAGTTAATGTTACTTTATAACCACTCTAAAAAAGGTTAAAAACAGGTTTAAAGGGATCAAACAGATCTGCAAATTACTTAACTGCATGTCAAAACAAAGTTCAACACTTATTAATGAAAAAAAAAGTGCAGACACTCAACAATGTAAAATTGAAAATATCCCCTATCTAATTAAAAGTTACTAGACATGCTAAGAAGCAGGAAAATGTGACCTATAATCAGGAGAAAAATCAGTTAATAGAAACAAAACCAGAAATGACAGAGATGATGGAAATGGTAGAAAAGTATGTTTAAAAGGCTATATAGAAAAGAGAATACAAGATGCCTGATTAGGAGAGGCCGGGCTCACTTCTCTCCCAGAAAAACAACTAGGAGTCAGGCAGAAACTGCCTACAACAAGAATCTGGGGATCTGGAGATTGTGGGAGGTGATCTACCACACCTAGGAAAGTGCAGGATGTAGAGATGGAGACGCTGCAGTGAGGGAATGTGAGAACTCCCCCTCAGGCCCAGCTCCTGATACCCATCCCCCACTTTCAGGAAAGAAAACATTCAGTTCTCCAGTCTCTGGCCAGTGGGCAAATCCAGACTGAAAGGGCATATGAGGTTCACTATCCCCAAACAGGGCGGGACATGATCTAGCACTGTGCCAGCTTTTGGCAGGCAAATTTGAGCTGCTGGGACCACAAGCAGTTTAAATCCACTCCTCCCAACACCACTAATCACTGTCTGGAGTCAAATGGGAGTTTCTCAGCCTTCTGAAGGCTGCAGGTAATAGGCTGCTGAAGACTACCATCTGCTGGTGGAAGAGATTAGCGCACCTCCAAGAAGACATCTAAAAGGTTTTGGGTGAACAAGACCATATGCTGGGCAGGCAAGGAAAGTACACCCTTGGGGGGTGGAATGAAAGGCTTTTAGGAATCTTTACCTGACCTTCTCCCTGGTGCCCTGTGAAGCTGGTGTGTACCACGTGGCCCAGTCCTGGCTGGGTAATACTGACAAACTAAATGTCACAGAAAAGTATTAACACAAATCTAATCAACAACAAAAGCTTTAATAAACCATATTAAGAAACAGGAAGATATGGCCTAGTCAAAGGAGCAAATAAAAAAAGTTGGAGGAGATACAGAATCGGGAAAAACTAATCAAAGATGTTCAAACAAATCTAAACAAATTCAATGTGATGGCTAAATAGATAACGGATATTAAGAAGACACTGGCTGAGCATAAAGAAGAGTCTGAGAGCATGCAAAGAAAAATAACAGATCTTACTGGAATGAAAGGAACAACAGATGAAATTAAAAATATACTAGAAGGACACAACAGCTGATGTGAACAAGCAGAAGAAAGGATAAATGACCCAGAAAACAAAGCATCCAAATTCAAACATACCAAAGAACAGACAGAGAAAAGAATGGGAAAAATTGAGCAGGGTCTCTGGGAACTGTTTGATAACATGAAGCACATAAATATTTGCATCATGGATGTCCCAGAAGGAGAAGAGAAGGGAAAAGGGGCAGAAGGAATGTTTGAGGATATAATGGCTGAGAAATTCCCAATTCTTAAGAAGGGAATTAATGTACAGGTCCAAGAAACACAATGTACCCCAAACCAAATAAATCTGAAAAGACCTACTATAGGACACATATTAATCAGAATGTCAAATGCCAAAATAAAGAGAATTCTGAAAGCAGTGAGAGAAAAGTGATGGATAACATACAAGGAATGCCCAATAAGACGAAACCCCAATTTCTCCTCAGAAACCATGGAAGCAAGAAAGCAGTGGTATGATATATTCAAGATACTGAAAGAGAAAAACTGCCAGCCAAGAATTCTCTATATTGCAAAACTATCCTTCAAAAATGAAGGTGAATTTAAGGTATTTGCAGAAAACCACAGGCTGCCCTACTGGAGATACTAAAGGGAATCCTTCAGGTTGAAAAGAAAGGACAGGAGAGAGAATTGGAGGGGAGAGTGTAGAAATGAAAATTAACAGTAAGGGTGTAAAAAAGGATAAAAACAGAAAAGAAAAATGAGATATGACATATAAAAACTAAAGGACAAAAAAAAAACACAAAAATCTAAAGGACAAAATGTGGAAGTAAATTCTGCCTTTAAAGTAATAACATTGAATGTTAATGGATTAAACTCCCCAATCAATGGACACAGACTGGCAGAATGGATAAAAAATATGAGTCATCTATACATTGTCTACAAAAGACTCACCTCAGACTCTAGGATACAAATAGGTTGAAAGTAAAAGGCTGGAAAAAGATATTCCATGCAAACAGTATACAAAAAAAAAAAAAAGGCAAGAGTAATGTACTGGTTTGGATTTATTATGTCCCCCCCAATGCCATGTTCTTTGATGCAACCTTGTGTGTCCAGACATATTAGTGTTGATTAGATTGGAATCCTTTGATTGTTTCCATGGAGATGTGATTCAATCAACTGTGAGTGAATGTTTTATTGGATAATTTCCATGGAGATATGGACCCTGCCCATTCAGGGTGGCTCTTAATTAGATCACTGGAGTCCCATATAACAAGTTCAGACAGAAGGAGCTTGCTGCTGCAGCCTAGAGAAGAACATCCTGAGAGAAAGCCATTTTGAAACCAGAAGTCTAGAGCAGACACAAGCCACATGCCTTCCCAGCTAACAGAGGTTCTCTGGACGCCATTGGCCATCCTCCAGTGAAGGTACCCAATTGTTGATGCCTTACTTTGGACACTTTATGGCCTTAAAACTGTAACTCTGCAACCAAATAACCCCCCTTTATAAAAGCCAATCTATTTCTGGTATTTTGCATAACGGCAGCATTAGCAAACCAGGACAAGTAACTATACTAATATCAGACAAAATAAACTTTAAATGCAAAGCTGTTATAAAAGACAAAGAAGGACATTATATATTAATAAAAGGAGCAATCCGCCAGCAACAAATGACAATTATCAATATATATGTCCTTTACCAGGATGTCCTAAAACACATGAGGCAAACATTGGCGAAACTGAAGGGAGAACTAGACATATGCATAATAATAGTTGGAGACTTCAGTACACCACTCACATCAATAGAATATTTAGACAGAGGGTCAATAAGGAAATAGAGAACTTGAATAATTTGATAACTGAAGTAAAACTAAGAGACATATACAGAACAATGCATCCCAAGGGAGCAGGATATACACTTTTCACAAGTGCTCAGGGATCATTCTCTAGGATAGACACATGTAGAGTCACAAAATAGGTCTTAACAAGTTTAAAAAGACGGAGATTAAATAAAGCACTTTCTCTGATCATAACAGAATAAAGCTGGAAGTTAATATCAGGCAAAGGACTAGAAAATGCAAAAATTTATGGAGGTTAAAAAATACATTCTTAATCACTGGGTGAAAGAAAAAATTGCAAGAGAAATCAGTAACTATCTCAAGATGAATGAAAACAAAAACACAACATATCAAAACATGGGAAGCAGCAAAGACAATGTTGAGAGGGAAATTTATAGCCCTAATTGCCTACATTTAAAGGATACAAAAGCTAAAATCAAAGACCTAATTACATAACTGGAGAAACTAGAAAAAACAACAATAAACAAATCCCAAAGGAAGAAGAAAGAAAGAACAAAGAAATAAATGAAATTGTGAATCAAAAAAAAATAGAGAGAATCAACAAAACTAAAAATTGTTTTTTTGAGAAGATCAACAAAATTAGCAAGCACTTATCTAGACTACAAAGAAAATAAGGGAGAAGATGCAAATAAATAAAATCAGAAATGACAGGGAGGACATTACTACTGGCCTTGCAGAAATAAAAAGATCATAAGAGGATACTATGAACAAATTGTACACCAACAAACTAGACATAAATAAATAAATAAATGAAACTGAGAATCAAAAAAACAATAGAGAGAATCAACAAAACTAAAAATTGTTTTTTTGAGAAAATCAACAAAATTAGCAAGCACTTATCTAGACTACAAAGAAAATAAGGGAGAAGATGCAAATAAATAAAATCAGAAATGACAGGGAGGACATTACTACTGACCTTGCAGAAATAAAAAGATCATAAGAGGATACTATGAACAAATTGTACACCAACAAGCTAGACAAGTTAGATGAAATGGACTATTTTCTAGAACACGAACAGCGCACAGACTCCAGAAGAAATAGATCTCAAAGAACAAATCCGAAGGAAAAAGACTGCATCAGTCATCAAAAACTTCCCAACAAATAAAAACCCAGGACCAGATGGCTTCACAGGTGAATTTACCAATCACTACAAGAATTAATGCCAATCCTGCTCAAAAAATTCCAGAAAATTAAAGGAAGGGAATGCTACCTAAGTCTTTCTATGAAGCCAACATCACCCTAATACCAAAACCAGATAAAGATACTATAAGAAAGGAAAATTATGACCCATCTCTTTAATGATTATAAATATAAAAATCTTCAACAAAATACTTGAAAATTGAATCCAATGGCACATTAAAACAATTATACACTATGATCAAGGGGCTTTTATCCCAAGCATGCAAGGGTAGTCCTAATTCAAGAAAATCAGTCAGTGTAATACACCAACTTAACGAATCGAAGAAGAAACATATGATCACCTTGCTTGACACACAAAAGGCATTTGACAAAATCCAGCCATCTTTTCCTGATAAAAACACTTTGAAAGATAGGAATAGAAGGAAACTTTCTCAACATGATAAAGGTCACATATGTAAAACCCACAGCAAACACTGTAATCGATGAAAGGCTGAGACTGGGAACAAGACAAGGATGCCCACTGTCACCACTGTTATTCAACATTGTACTAGAAGTTCTAGCTAGAGAAATTAGTCAAGAAAAAGAAATAAAAGGTATCCAAAGCCGAAAGAAAGAAGTAATACTTTCAATATTTGCAGATATTATCCTATACCTAGAAAGTTGTGAAAAATCTACAACAAAGCTACTACTCCTAATAAATGAGTTCAGCAAATGGTGGGATATAAGATTAACACGCAAAAATCAGCAGCATTTCTATACATTAGTAATGAGCAATTTGAGGAAGAAATCAAGAAAAAAATCCATGTACAACAGCAATTAAAAGAATCAAATACCTAGGAATCAAATAGACCCAGGATAAAAGGACCTGTATGCAGAAAACTAAAAAGCATTGCTAAAAGAAATCAAAGTAGACTGTGCTGGTTTGAATGTACTACGTCCCCCAGAAAAAGCCATATTCTTTGATGCAATCTTGTGGGGCAGACATATTAGTGGGGATTAAGTTGGGACATTTGGATTAAGTTGTTTGCATGGAAATGTGCCCCACCCAACTGTAGGTGATAACTCTGAGATATTTCCATGGAGGTGTGGCCCCACCCATTCAGGGTGGGCCTTGATCAGTGGAGCCATATAAATGAGCTGACAAACAGAAGGAACTCAGTGCAGCTGAGAGTGACATTTTGAAGAGGAGCTACAGCCAAGAGGGACACTTTGAAGAATGCACTGGAACTGAGAGAGTAGCTTCAGCTTACAGAGACAGTTTGAAGATAGCCATTGAAAGCAGACTCTTGTTCCAGAGAAACTAAGAGAGAACAAATGCCCCAAGAGCAACGGAGAGTCACATTTTGAAGAGGAGCTGTGGTCTAGAGAGGAATATCCTGGGAGAAAGTGATTTTGAAACAAGAACTTGGAGCAGACACCAGCCATGTGCCTTCCCAGCCAACAGAGGTTTTCTGGACACCATTGGCCATCCTCCAGTGAAGGTACCTGATTGTTGATGTGTTACCTTGGACATTTTATGGCCTTAAGACTGTAACTTTGTAACCAAATAAACCCCCTTTATAAAAGCCAATCCATTTCTGGTGTTTTGCATTCTGGCAGCATCAACAAACTAGAACATAGACCAAATGCAGTGCATTTGAGTCGGAGGGTGACACACACAGCCCCACAGCCCCAGAGTGGTCCAGTTGGAGCCCCAGGAACTGCCAGACCCACTGTGTCCTGGAGCAGATTCCCTGCCAAACTGCACAGGGCCTGCTCCCAAACCACAGTGCATGCAGCCTCCAGTGCACAGGGAGAACTGGTGCACAGATTGGTTCCCTACCCAGTTTAGCCTCCACCATCAGCACAGAAGTTTGGGGAGGCTGGCTTGAGAGTAAAAGGCAGCTCAAGAGTCCCACCTGCTGGTAGGATAGGGAAACTGTATTCCAGCAAGTTGTAGCTCTGCCAAATTATATATAAATGCTCAAATAATCCTTCATTTCACAAAATAAACTTATAAAGACAAGCAAATGCCACAAAGACAACAGAAAATCATAAAACACTTGAAGTAACTAGAAGATATGGAGAAGCCAAACAAACAAATAAAAAAGCTGGAAGAGACATAAAATTTGGAGCAATTAATTAAAGAAGTACACATAAATCTCTAAAACAACCTCAACGAGATGGCTAAAGACATAAAGGACATCAAGAAGACTCTAGAAGAGCATAAAGAAGGATATGAAAGAGTAAATTAAAAAATAAGAGCTTATGGAAATAAGATACTGTTAATCAAATTAAAAATATTCTAGAGACACAACAGCAGATTTGAAGAGGCAGAAGGATAAAAGAATTTGAGTACAGAACAATTGAATGTGAGCACACAAAATAACAAATGGTGAAAAAAAAAATTTTGAAATGGATCTCAGGGAAATGAGGGACAACCTGAAGTGCACAAATATTAAGAATCATTGTTGGGGTCGGGGGGTCGAGGTATGCTGGAGTTCTGTGTATGGGGTTTGTATTGTTTTTGCAACTGTTCCTGCAAGTCTGAATTTATTTCAACAAAAAAAAAAAAAAAAAAAAAAAAAAAGAATCATTGGTGTCCCAGAAGGAGAAGAGAAAAGGGCTAGGAAGAGCGTTTCAAGATATAGTTGGGGAAAACTTCCCAACCCTTCTAAATGACATAAATATGCAAATTAAAGATGCCCAATGAACTCCAGTACAATAAACTCAAATGAACCGACTCTGAGACATACACTAATTAGACTGTCAAATGCTGAAGAGAAGGAAAAAGTCCTGAGAGAAGCAAGAGAGGGAAACCACATAAAACTAAGTACTGACTACTCAGTGGGCACTATGGAGGCAAGAAGGCAGTGGTATGACATATTTAAGATTCTGAAGGAGAAAAATTGACAGACAAGAATTCTTAATCCAGCAAAGCTCTCCTTCAAAATTGAGGGAGAGTTTTAAAATTTCAGACAAAAAAAAAATGCTGAGAGAATTTGTTAGCAAAAGACCTTCCCTGCAAGAAATATTAAAGGGAGTTCTACTGGCTGAGTTTAAAAAGAAAGGAGAAAGAAGTCTGGAGAAGGGCACAAAACTGAAGAGTATTAGTAAGAGCAACTTAAAGGAAAAAAAAGAGAGAGGGGAGAAAAATGATCTGACAAATAAAAACCAAGGATAAGAGTATTGATTCAAGAACTGCCTTCACAGTAATAACATTGAATGTGAAAGGATTAAGCTCCCCAAGTGAAAGATATAGACTGGCAAAATGGAATAAAAAGTATGATCCATCAATATGCTGTTTACAAGAGACTCATCTTAGACCCAGCAACACAAAGAGACTGAAAGTGAAAAGATGGAAAAAATATTCCATGCAAACTGCAACCAAAAGAAAGCAGAAAGGGGTAGCAATACTAATATCAGCCAAAATAGACTTCCAGTGCAAAGATGCCATAAGAGACAAAGAAGGACACTGTATATTAATAAAAGGAACAATTAACCAAGAAGAAATAACAATCATAAATGTTTATGCACCCAATCTAGGTGTCTCAAAGTACACGAGACAAACATTGACAAAACTGAAGGAACCAATAGAAGTTTCTACAAAAATAGTGGGAGACTTCAATACACCATTCTCTTCTATAGATAGAACAACCAGACGGAGGATCAATAAGGAAACTGAAGACCTAAACAATGCGATAAATGAATGAGACTTAATAGACATATATAGAGCGTTACATCCCAAATGACCAGGATATACATTCTTCTCCAGCACTCATGGAACATTCTCCAGGATAGATCATAAGCTGGGGCATAAAACAAGCCTCAATAAACCACTAAAGAACCAGAACATTCACAAATATGTAGAGGTTAAACACACTCCTAAACAATCAGTGGGTCAAAGAAGAAACTGCAGTGGAAATCAGAAAATATCTAGAGACAAATGATATGAGAACACAACATATCAAAACCTATGGGATGCAGCAAAGGCAGTGCTCAAGGGGAAATTTATAGCTCTAAATGCATACATTAAAAAGGAAGAAAGAGTTAAAATCAAAGACATAACTGAACAACTGAAGAAGCTAGAGAATGATCAGCAATCTAACCCAAAAGCAAGTAGAAGAACAGAAATAACAAAGATTAAAGCAGAAATAAATGTTATGGAAACAAACAAAAAAATAGAATAAATAAAACCAGAAGTTGGTTCTTTGAGAAGATCAACAAGATTGACAAGCCTTAGCTAGACTGACAAACTAAAAAAAGAGAGAAGACCCAAATAAACAAAATCAGAAATGAGAGGGGGGACATTACTGTGGATCCTGAAGAAATTTAAAAAATCATAAGAGGATACTATGTACAGCTGTATGCCAACTAGACAATGTAGAGGAAATGGTTAATTTCCTGGAAACACATGAACAGCCTAGAGTGACCCAAGAAGAAATAGAAGACCGCAACAAACCTATCACAAGTAAAAAGATCCAATCAGTCATCAAAAAGCTTCCTACAATAAAAGTCCAGGGCCAGCTGGCTTCATAGGGGAATTTTACTAAACTTTCCAAAAAAGAATTAATACCATTCCTGCTCAAACTCTTTCAAAAAACTGAAGTAAAAGGAACACTACCTAACTCATTTTATGAAGCTAACATCACTCTAATACCAAAACCAGATAAAGATACTACAAGAAAGGAAAACCATAGGCCAATCTCCCTAATGAATACTGACGCAAAAAACTCTCAACAGAATATACTTGCAAATAGAATCCAAACACACATTAAGAGAATCATACACCACAATCAAGTGGGGTTCACTCCTGGCATGCAAGTGTGGTTCAACATAAGAAAATCAATCAAAGCAATATAACACATTAACAAATTAAAAGGAAAAAAATCAAATTATCATCTCAACACATACTGAAAAAGCATTTGACAAAATTCAGCATCTTTTTTTGATAAAATCACTTCAAAAGGTAGGAATTGAAGGCAACTTCCTCAATATGATAAAGAGCATATATGAAAAACCCACAGCCAGAATAATTCTCAATGATGAGAGACTGAAAGCCTTCCCCCTAAGATCAGGAAAGAAACAAGGATGCCCACTGTCACCACTATTAATCAACATTGGGCTAGAAGTTCTAGCCAGAGGAATCTGGCAACACAAAGAAATAAAAGGCATCCAAATTAGAAAGGAAAATGTAAAACTGTCATTATTTGCAGATATGATCATATATTTGGAAAATCTTGAGAAATCAACGACAAAGCTACTTGAGCTGATAAACTCAGCAAAGTAGCAGGATAGAAGATTAACTTGCAAAAGGCAGTAATGTTCCTATATACTAGAAATGACCTACCTAAAGGGACACTCAAGAAAAAAATCCCATTCAAAATAGCAACTAAAAAAATCAAGTACCTAGGAATAAACTTAACCAAGGACATAAAAACCCTCTACACAGAAAATTATACAACTTTACTAAAAGAAATCAAAGAAAACCTAAATAGGTGGAAAGATACCCTGTTTCCATGGATAGGAAGGCTAAGCATCATTAAGATGTCAATTCCATACAAACTGATCTACAGATTCAATGGAATTCTGATAAAAATTCCAACAACCCACTCTGCAGACTTGGAAATGCTAGTTACCAAATTTATTTGGAAGGGAAAGGGACCTCAAATTGCCAAAATATTCTAAAAAAGAAGAATGAAGTGGGAGGACTTACACTTCCTGACCTTAAAGCCGACTTTAAAGTCACAGTAGTCAAAACAGCATGGTACTGGCACAAAGATAGATATATTGATCAATGGAATCGAATCAAGAGTTCAGAAATAGACCCCCAGATCTGTGGTCGACTGACTTTTGATAAGGCCCCCAAATCCACTGAACTGGGACAGAACTGTCTCTTCAACAAATGGGGCTGGGAGAACTGGATATTCATATCCAAAAGAATGAAAGAGGACCCCTGCCTCACACCCTATAAAAAAATTAACTCACAGTGGATCAAAGACCTCAATGTAAGAGACACTACCATAAAACTCCTAGAAGATAATGTAGGGAAACATCTTCAAGACCTAGTATTAGGAGTTAGCTTCTTAGACCTTACACCCAATGCACAAGCAATGAAATAAAAAAAGGATACACGTGAACTCAAAATCAAAAGCTTTTGTACCACTTTCTCAAAAAGGTGAAGAGGCAGCCAACTCAATGGGAGAAAATATTTGGAAACCAAATATCTGATAAGAGACTGCTATAAAGAAATCCTACAACTCAATGACAATAGTTCAAACAGCCCAATTATAATTTGGGCAAAAGATATGAAAAGATAGTTTCCCAAAAAGGAAATACAAATGGCTAAAAAACACATGAAAAACTGTTCATGTTCACTAGCTATTAGGGAAATGCAAATCAAAACCACAATGAGATGCCATCTCACGCCAATAAGAAGGGCTGCCATTATACAAACAGGAAATTACAAATGCTGGAGAGGATGTGGAGAAATTGGAATTCTTACTCATTGCTGAAGGGAAGGTATAATGGTACAGTTGCTGTGGAAGACAGATTGGCAGTTCCTCAGAAAACTAGATTTTTTTTTTTAAATTAAATTCAGTTTTATTGAAATACATTCACACACCATACAATCATCCATGGTATACAATCCACTGTCCACAGTGTGATAACATAGTTATGCGTTCATCACCACAATCTATCTCTGAACATTTTCCTTACATCAGAAAGAACCAGAACAAGAATAAAAACTAAAAGTGAAAAAAGAACACCCACATCATCCCCCCATCCTACCCCATTTGTCCTTTAGTTTTTATCCCCATTTTTCTACTCATCCATACACTAGATAAAGGGGGTGTGATCCACAAGGTCTTCACAATCACACTGTCACCCCTTGTAATCTACATTATTATATAATCGTCTTCAGGAGTCTAGACTGCTGGGTTGGAGTTTGGTAGTTTCAGGTATTTACTTCTAGCTATTCCAATACATTAAAACCTAAGATGTGTTATCTATATAGTGCGTAAGAATGTCCACCAGAGTGACCTCTCGACTCCATTTGAAATCTCTCAGCCACTGAAACTATTTCGTCTCATTTTGCATCCCCCTTTTGGTCAAGAAGATACTCTCAACCCCACGATGCTGGGTCCACATTCATCCCCGGGAGTCATATTCTGCATTGCCAAGGAGATTTACAACCCTGGGAGTCAGGTCCCACGTAGAGGGGAGGGCAGCGAGTTCACCTGTCAAGATGGCTCAGTTAGAGAGAGAGGGCCACATCTGAGCAACAAAGAGGTACTCAGGGGGAGACTCTTAGGCACAATTATATGCAAGTTTAGACTCTCCTTTGCAGTAACGAGCTTCATAAGGGCAAGTCCCATGATCGAGGACTCAGCACATCAAACCGCCAGTCCCAATGTTTGTGACAACATCAACACCAGTCCAGGTGAGGATGTACAACACATCCGCACCTTCCCCCAGATCCTCGGGGCTGAGGAGGGGGAGGCTGTAAATATATTTTTTATTATCTGCCCAAATTGCTCTGGGATGTGTCACGATTTCACTCCAGCCTATACTAACCTACCGTATCTCAATTCCTATTCAAAGTTCCATGCAATTGTGGTGTTTGAACAAATCGACTGTAGAGTTGTACCGTTTAGAAAATTTAGATCCTGTACCAAATAGATATCTCTTCCCTTGGTCTCATATGAAGTTGAAGTTTTAAAACACAATCAGTTTCAACCTTTACCCTTTGGCCTGGCTTGCCCTGGTCTTAACCAGACCTGCTTCATTCATATCACTAATTGAAGTCTGGGCTCTTAGAAAACTAGATTTTGATTTACCCTATGATCCAGTAATTTCACTTCTAAGTATATATCCAGAAGATCTGAAAGCAGTGACACAAACAGACATTTGCACACCAATGTGTTGTTCACAATTGCCAACAGATGAAAACAATCCAAGTGTTCTTTAATAGATGAGTGGATGAACAAAATGTGGTTTATACATATGATCGAATAGTATGCAGCAGTAAGAAGAAACGAGATCCTGAAACATGACAACATGGATGAATCTTGAAGACATAACACTGAGGGAAGTAAGTCAGGCACAAAAGAAGAGATTTTGTATGTCACCACTACTATGAACTCCCTGAACAAAGTAAAGTCAGTACTTTATAGTGTAGAATATAGCGGACCTAGAGACAGAAGCTGGTGAAGGAGGAATGATAACTTAATATGTTCAGACATGTTAATGAAGGTGAACTTAAAAGTATGGGAATGGATAGGGATGATGATTGTTCATTAATGGGATTATAAGTATCAGTGCCACATTGAAGGTGAACACGATCAAAAGTGGTTGTTTAAAGGCATGTATTCAACTGATTACCACTCCAGTTATAAGTAAGTGTTTGCATGATACACTTCTAAGGTAGGTCACAGGTACAAAGAGTAAACAACAGAGTGGTATATGGGAAAAACTACCTATTGCATATTATAGACTATATTTAATAGGAATACCATACCAATACTACACTAATATTGGGGGTGAATAATTAGGGGCTAAGAGCTTTGGGGTGTTTAAAATTCAGAATGATGGTGATTGTACAACTAAGTGAAGATAATCTGAGACACTGATTGCTTATCTTGAACAGAATATACACTAAGTGAAATTAGGACCCCCCTACTTAATAAGTAAAGCCCTCAATCTTGAGGCTTGTTCTTATGAAACTTATGGCTGTAAAAGGGAGGCTAAGCCTATCTATAACTATGCCTGAGGCATCTCCAGGGAAACTCTTTTGTTGCTCAAATGTGGCCTTTCTCTCTGTAAGCCCAACTCTGCAAATAAATTCGTTACCCTCCCCGCTACATGGGACATGATTCCCAGGGGAGCGAATCTCCCCAGCGACATGGGACACCACTCGCAAGAATGAGCCTGGCCCTGGTATCGATGGATTGAGAATGCCTTTTTGACCAAAAGGGAGGAAAGAAAGGGAACAAAATAAGGTTACAGTGGCTAAGAGATTTCAAATAGAGTCAAGACACTATCCTGAGGGTTACATTTTCGCAAGCTCCAGCTAGATATCCCAAATAGCCACCGTATGCCAAGCCCTAACCAAAAGTAGTCCTGAAATACCTAGGTCCCTGAGACTCTATAAAAAGTTTCACTCACTAAGTTTATATTCCAGAAATGTAAGTCCTCCAGAGTGTTCCTATGCCAGATAAGTCTGAAAAACCAGCAGCAACAGCCTCTTCAAGAACATCAGCCAGATGCAACCCCCTTGCCCATAACATCAACACCCCTTTCCAATATGAACAAGTTAGGGTGGTCATTGCCTAGACATCCCTGAAGATTGAGAAAGTTATTAAATGAGAGAAAGGGGTAGCAACAGACAAGATAGGATCAAACAAAGGATTACAAATACTGAATCTTTATATAAAATTTTTTAAATGCTAGGGTATTAGAATAGCTAGAAGGAATACTGAAATGGTAGAACTGTAAGCCATAATATTCTTTGAAATTTGCTCTATAGATACTCACTAAATTGTACTTTTAAAGTTCTCACCTTTCTGTATATATATTTCACACTAAGAAATAACTGAAATTGTGGAACTGTAACCCATCACATTCTTTGAAATTTGCTAATTACTTGTTAAATCGTACTGCCTATAATTGTGCCTAAGAGCCTCCTCCTGAATGCCTCTTTGTTGCTCAGATGTGGCCCTCTCTCTCTAGCTAAGCCAACTTGGCAGGTGAAATCACTGCCCTCTCCCCTACGTGGGATCTGACACCCAGGGGAATGAATCTCCCTGGCAACGTGGAATATGACTCCCGGGGAGGAATCTAGATCCAGCATCGTGGGATGGAGAACATCTTTTTGACCAAAAGGGGAATGTGAAAGGAAATGAAACAAGCTTCAGTGGCAGAGAGATTCCAAAAGGAGCCGAGGTCTCTCTGGTGGGCACTCATGCACACAATATAGACAGCCCTTTTTAGGTTCTAACGAATTGGAATAGCTAGTAGTAAATACCTGAAACTATCAAACTACAACCCAGAACCCATGAATCTTGAAGATGACTGTATAAAAATGTAGCTTATGAGAGGTGACAAGGTGATTGGGAAACCCATATGGACCACACACCACTTTGTCTAGTTTATGGATGGATGAGTAGAAAAATGGGGGAAGAAAAAAAAAAAAGGCACCCAGTGTTCTTTTTTACCTTAATTGTTCTTTTTCACTTTAATTTTTATTCTTATTGTTTTTGTGTGTGTGGTAATGAAAATGTCAAAAATTAATTTTGGTGAAGAATGCACAACCATATAATGGTACTGTAAACAACTGAATGTACGCTTTGTTTTGTATAACTGCACAGTATGTGAATATATCTCAATAAAAATGAATTAAAAAAGAAAGTTATCACTGTTCTATATATGTTACATTTCACAATAAAAAAATGTAAAAAAAAACACAAAAACAAAAAGACAAAAAAAGAAAAAGAAATAACATAAAAAACATAAAACAGAAGAAAAAATGATAATTAAAAAAAAAAAAGGGACTTTTCACTGTCATGATGCCTCAGCATCTTAGATCCAACTGTTAGGTCCCCCTCAGTGATTATCCTTGACAACTGCTTATACAAGATAAACAGCTTCTCCCCAACCCCCTTCCCCACCACCACCACCACCATGAAAGTCAAATACAAATTCCCTAATCCCCAGACTTGTTTGACTAATTGCTACAGCTTTACTCATATAACATTATGAAGGTAGTCCCCAGGTGCACTCTAACCTTTTGTTTCCTGTCTGCTTGGTTAAGCCTATGGTCCTAATGTGTTTTGCCATGTGACCCGGCGAGATGTGTCAAACCTCTTCGTTCTAGGACTTTTGAGTATTAATGAACTTTTCTTTCATACATCTCTGGTGTTACTTGTCCCTGCGGCACCTGCCTATTCACATAAAGATCTTTACAATTCACCAGTCAATTCATAAACGTTTACTGACCACTTCATGTCATGCACTATGCAAAGCATCAGGGGAACAATGTCCTTTGAATCAGTTCAGGGTAAAGTGGGAAGAGAAGACATAAGTAAACAAGCAAATATAGAAATAAGCACCAAGACAGGGATATGCAGAGTCTTCTGGGAGCATAAAGGGGAAAAACAAAACAAAACAGAACATTATCTATGGTAGTTCAGAGCCTGAATTTTTAAATCACACAGACTTGGATCCAGTTCCTAACTCTGCCTGGATCCAGTTCCTAACTCTGTGTAAAATGGGGTTATTAACCATTTTATCTTTTCCTTGCTAGGATTAGACAGGACAAAGTGCTTATTATGGCAACAGAAGACAGGCATTCAATAAATGGTATATGATATTGACAATAAGGTGGCATCTAGACTAAGAAAGGAAGGCTTCCTGGAGGAGGTGACTCTTGAATTGAGTCTTAACCAATGAATAGGGAGAGGAAGGAATAAACATGGAACCTTAGAGAAAGGTTAAGTTTCCATGTCAGCAATGAGGACTCTCCCCCATAATCCAATCTACCTATACCTCAGCAACTTCATCTCCCTTGACTATCCTAAATGAACCTTCCTTTCTATCCAGGCTGCTTAATTCACTGACCTGAGAACATTTTTTGCTTATTTTCTTCTCTGTATTACTACTGAGGTCATGCTTACTCTTATGCCTGGCATTAACCTAAAGCCTGTTCATTCTATAAGACCAACTTAAGTTTCACCTTCTTGTAATTGTCTACTCTGGCCCATAGGAATGGCTCCATTCCTTGAAATTTTCCAGTACAGGGTCAGATGGACACACTCTTTTCTCCCTTCTACACTCCTTTTCCCCTCCCACTCCATACATGTTCCTCATAGTCCTTAACCATCTGTACTTTTGCATTGAGATTATGCGAATGTCAAGTCTCTATTAGACTGTAAATTCTATGAAGGCTAGACTCTGTGTAAGCATGAGAAAATAGGGCAAGGATATAGCATTTTAGTCCTAAATCTCAGATCATTTCATACATGAAGGAAGGAAGAAATCAGAAAACTGTTTGCAAAAGTCTCAGTTAGGCTTAAACCCAAAGCAAATGTCTGCAGAGGCTTTAAAATTTGAACTTAATGGAGTTTATTATTTTTAGGTTCTCACATTGATCTGCCCTCAGCAATATCAACAGTAAACTAAAAAATCTTTCCACAGTGAATTGTTCAACAGTCATTTAAGTTGCCTTAAATTCTTCTGGGAATAGGCATGATATAATAATATAAAGGTCAGGGAAAGGTTGGCAATCAACTCCTCAGGCACAGCTACTACACTGGGAGGCAGTATATGGTAGAGTAGAGTCAACAGACCTGAGTTAAAATCCTGGCTCTTGAAAATTACTGGCTTTAGACCTTAAGCAAGTCCTTAACCTCTCCAAGAGAAATTTCCTCCATCTAATAATGTGGATTAAACACTCATCTTTCAAGGTTATTATGAGTATTAAATGAGTTTAACATACATAAGGTAACTAGCACACTGACACAAAGACAAACCTCTAAAATTATTCATTATCAAAACATGGTTGTCTTTCTTGCCAATCTCTACTTGTTAGAATTTTTTAAAAAGCTAGATTTGATTCTTGTCATACTTCTCAGAATAACTGAGTCCAACATTTGAATATCAGAAACTCAATCTGAGAAAAGAAAAAGTGGGAGACTTTTAGATATAATCAAGCAAGGCTCCCATAGAAAGAAGACAGTATTCCATAAAGAATAAAAGATGTTGGGAATTGAATCATATACTTCACAAAAGACTAATTCAAGTCTTAATCAGCCTTCCTGTTGGTGTGAACACAGTTGTCAATAATATCTCTGAATACGTTAAGTGAGTCAGGGTGTGGACTTATTTGTGAATAGAATCCTGTGTAGTTCCTATATAGGTGTGGCCAAACTGAATGGGGTGGGCCTTAATCTGTATGACTGGAGACCTTATTAACTTATTTAACAGTAAACTTTTTGGTTTACTGTTGATATTGCTGAGGGCAGCTCAATGTGAGAACACAGGAAATTCTCAAGCAGTCAGGGAAGTCAGATGTCAGTGAAAGCCACAGAAGGAGAGAATGAAGCAGATCACCATATGATGGAGGAATCCCATCACCAAAATGCTACCCACTTCAGGAGAAAGTATGGCCTTACTAACATCTTAATTTTGACTTCTAGTTTTCAAAACCATGAGACAACTAATGCTTGTTATTTAAGCCAATCTACTGTGAGGTATTTGTCATAGCAGTTCCGGCAAACTAAGATAAAAGGTCAACTCTTCAACCCTTGAAGGCACTTCAGATTACAACCACTGCTTTTGAGGATTCTTCAGATCCACCACAGTTTGTGCAAAATGCAGGAATCATATAATAATATTTGGAATGGGCCAAAGAATCATGAACCCTTAGGGGAGGAAGAGACTTCAGAAGTCATCCAGACCAAGCCTCTTCTTTCAGTTGAGGAAGTAAGCACAGGGTAGATGCCAAGCTACATGCAAAGCTTCTTTTTTTCTTCCCAGACACTGAATTCATTGTCATTCATTATTTCCCTTGCAGCAAACAGGATTGGGGAGAAGTAGGTTCTTTTGCCCTACAAAATGTGCTGTAACACTAGAAACATCCAAGACTTTTACTGGCTCAAAAGGCAAAAGTATACACAAACTTGCAGCTACCTGATTAAACCATTAGGTCCCTGAATAGGATATCATAAAAAGAGTGACAATGCTGCCTATAAACATAAATGCATACTTGTAACTAGAGGCTTTTCCTATATCTTCTATAGAAAGAAAGACCCCTATAAGACTATCAAAATTACCTGGAAGTTTCTAGTAGTGAAAACTGAGTTCTTCCCTGTGTATCTTCACATGATACAGTGAAGAAAAGCTGAATTTGACTCTTTGAGACTTCTTAGGAGTACCACATACCAGGTAACCAGCTCTGGAAAGTGATAAATAGGAACCTGACCTTTCCTTGTTAAGGGAACCAAACAAAGCAAACTTCAAATGACTGTTTCATCCAAGTTTAATCCTAGGTTTAAGGTCTCAGGATCTATTGCCTTAGGCTCTTAAGTTCATTGACTTTCATGAAAATGCTGAGGAAAATTCAATAAGCCACTTCATGGATATATTAATTCATTTTGGATAAGTACACATACAATACAGAAATTGAACACTAATTACCTGGATATAATTATTCCATTTAATTAGTGCCCTGGAGTTTATCCTATTCCAGTGATTCAGAAAAATGCTCATAACTACGAACTTTAGGTCTGCATTGTTTTGATAGGCCCTATGAAAAGAACTAGGACCAACAGATGAAAAGCAAAGAAAGACAGATTTTGCTGCAATAATAACTTTCATGTTACCCTGAAATGTGAATAAATATTAAGAGTGAGAGAAGGAAAAACTTACATAAAATAGGAAAAATGAATCCAAGAGATTTGAGCATAATGAATGAACCTCTGACAAAAATTTAGGAGCTCCTATGGAGCATGCAGATTAACTGAATTATATTCTCTTAAGTAAAGTCAACTTCTAATTTTTTGAATTAGAAGGATGGAAGACAAAAGTACAGCTAATTCTGAAAGCCACATTTTATGAAGAATAATGTATCAGTGACGGTTAAGCTATTGCAAAATTTCAGATGGGAAAAGGTTATGAATGATTCTAGGTAGTGGTGATGGGAACAGAAAGACGTGGAATGATTTCAGAAACATTTCAGAGATAGAACTCATAGGACTTGATGACTTATTAAATACTCTAATACTCTTGGAATACAGTATCTAGCAGGACTTACTGTGTTAGTCTAGCCATTTATCTATTAACAATAACGACAATAGTAGCAAACCTTTACATAGTACTTCCCATGTGTCAGGCAATGTTCTAACTGCTTTGCATATTTTTACATATTTTAATTCCACCCTCACAACAACCCTGTGAGGTGCATTCTATTATCATCCCCTTTTTATAGGAATTAAGGCTTACATTAGTTAAGTTACTCAGCCAATTAATATCAAAGAACTAGAAAGAGGTTAATAACAGATTTGGACCCCCACAGCCTAATCCTAAAGTCTAGACTCTTAATCAATATACTAAACAGCTGTAAAGGAACGGTAACAAAATCCAAGGAAGGCAGCAGGTAGTAATGTCAAGAGCCCCATGGGGTTAAGAATATGTGTAGGGAAGTGGAGGGGAGGGGAGGGCGGGGCGGACGGAGGCCAGCAGGGATAACTGAACACTGAACAGTATCAGAATTACGTGCGGTGTTGTTTAAAAAGAAAAGAAAAAAAAATCCACATTGTATTCATATCCCTATGATGGTACCCGGAAACAAACATTTTTATTTTAAGAAAAAAGGAAAAACAAAAAACCCTGGGTAATTTTTTGAGGCGAAACCGGGTTTGGGAACTACTGTAACAGATCTCTAAGGTTTCTTCCTGCTTTAACATTATAATTGACACTGTAAATGAACTTCCCAGAAAAGAAAACAGGGGAGATCCTAGCACTACGAAAACTGCTATGCTTTCAGAGTCCATACCGTTCATGCTCTCAGTTTTACTAAACGGTCCCTCCCTCATAGGAACTGGGATAGAGCAGGCAACGGAAGGAACGGTGTGATATCCACGGTAGGCCGGCAAAAAAGCACCTGTGTCTTTTTTTCCTAGGCTTTTCTGCCCCGTTAGTGGAAACAAACAAACAAACAAAAAAACCCTTTCCTAACTACTAGTACGTATGGTAATCCGAGGGAAAGATGAGGTGGATTGCTGAGTCCCGTGTCTGGGCAATGGTGTTTGTCAAAATACTCCTTTTAGGCGCCCGCAAGCGTGGCAGGAAAACTCTAGGTTGGGGCCTGCCTGCTCTGCCAAGTGAATCCAGCTCGGCAGAAGCGTCTGCTCTGCAATTACACCCTGAAGTCTTCTACTCCCAAGGAGGACCCGTTTGGCACATACCTGTAGGTCCTCTGGTAAGATTGATCTCTTCTTCGGTGACCAAATAATCCGCTCTTCCATTCATGTTTTATTGCTTTGCTTTCCTGGCTTCCCACTCGGGTCAGCTAGGGATCTGTACAGGTGAAGGTGAATCAATCTCCCCACTGCGCTCGCCTGTGGCACGGCACTTTCGGTTTCCGCAGCCTCCGGACCGGAAGAGGAAGCCGGGAGCGCTTGGAGCACTGGGAATGCTGGGAGTCGTGGTTTTCGCCACCGATCCGGCCCTTTAACTCACAATTCTCCCGCTACTCCATGCAAAACGTGAGGTGAGCCGGGAGTGGTTGCGCTCCTAATTTACTGTCGAAAGCATGGAGAGGCATTGTAAAGGTAAGGGACAGAAATAAAGTGTTATGGTTGAGGAAAAATAAAATATAAAATATCCTGCCAACCTAGAAAATCTCCGTAAATATAGAAAAAAAGTTTTATTATTCAGTAAGCATTAAACCTGACTGCAATGCACATTACTGGCCCACCGTTAGTGAGATTGCGGACAGAAAGAACTCTCACTCTTTTATATATCCAAACAGAAATGACCAAGACTCTTTCTTTCTCTTGACCAAACTGCCAGCATTACTCCTTTGCTTGCCCCTACTCGCTGCTTCTTTGCCTTGACTACCCTGAAGCTAATCTTGCCGCTGAGGGACTGCAGAGTAAAACAACTTCGGACTCTATTCTAAATAGCAAACTCGCCTGGACCTCCCCCCACTCTCTCCCTCTCACTAGGGCTACCCAGGCGTCTGAAAGGCTTCTAACTGGGTAGTTCCTTATCACCCGCTTCTCTCCGGGCTCTTCTAGAATCCAGGCGGCCTAATTATACAAAGGAAAACATTGCAGACCTAGTGGTCCTAATGGCAACATCAATAAATCCCTTACTCATCTAAGTGGAACCAAACTGCCCTAAGTGCAGCCTCAGTAAATCGCTCATCTACCCCAGTAATCAATCACCCTTACTATTTTCCAGTGCTTTTCTTCCAACCGACTCCCAGCCCTTAGATGAAGTTGTGTTCTACTATCTCCTGCCGTAGTAGCTCCTGAATAAATCAACTTTGTTTAACATGGTCCAGTGCAGTTTTACGGTTTTTTATTTTTCTCACAGATGTAGTCCATTCTATGAATGTTCTCAAGTAAGAGGACTTGACAACACAGTTTGGTATACATTCTTTGTTAATTCACTCTTCAGGTGGCCATCTAAGTTAGTTAATAAATGAAGATAAAACTTCCCTATCTCAATGACAAGCAAGTACTTACAGCTTAGAGGAAGGCACAAAGGCTGACAACATCTGTGGTGATGAGAGATGGGGGTGCTATTATTCCTGATATTTATATTTCAAATAGTTGGCTTCCAGGTCCTTCAGAAAAATATCCCTGGGATGTACCAAGCAAGAGGCATATTTAGCTTTTGTAAAGATTTATACACAGATCAAAGGGGCAGAGAAAGAATTTATAATATTTTTCTCAAATCATCTAAGAAAAGAGAGAAGGGGGGAGGTCCTTTTCTTTTTTGGCAACAGGAAAAATTCAATCTTTTAAAAATTTACCCTTACAGTGTAACTAGTGGATGACCTTGTTGTGACCTCAGTCCAGCCCTCCTTACTTTTGGGATAGGACATTCCAAACTGGCCTTAAACGACCCTTCAGGGGTCAAAAATTCAAAAGCTGTAGGGAGCAGGAAGGTTACTTGAATGTATGAAGCAACCTTGAGTTAGACTTCAGGGATTGGTGGGGACCTAAAAGGACTGAAAAGTGCAAGTCCAACATAAAGGAATTCAAAACTGTATTTACTAAACAAAACAAGACAGAGGCAGATTCAACAAGAAAGCCTCCTTTTTGCTACCCTCAGAGAAATTAATATGGGATATTGAGACAATGGGAAGAACCCAGGAGATGATGCCAGAAAACCTGATCTCAAGCCTCAGTTCCTTCTCCTTCCAGTTGTCTGCTTTGGGCGATGTTCTGGTTTGCTAATGCTGCTGTTATGCAAAATACCAGAAATGGATTTGCTTTTATAAAGGGGATTTATTCAGTTACAAATTTACAGTCCTAAGGCCATAAAAGTGTCCATACTAAGGCATCAACAAGATGATACCTTCACTGAAGAATGGTCAGTAGCGTCTGAAACAACACTGTCAGCAGGGAAGGCATGTGGCTGGTATCTGCGCTTCTCCAGGGCAATCTCTGGATTTCATCTCTTAGCTTAGCATCTCCAAACATCCTTCTGTCCACAGTTCCAAGTATCTCTAAGCATCTCTCAGCATCAGCTGCTCTTGGGGCATTTCTCTCTAAGCATCTGGGCCTGTGTGGCTCTTTTTAAAGGACTCCAATAAACTAATCAAGACCTATGCTGAATGGACAGGGCCACACATCCATGGAAATAATTCAATCAGAGTTCTCACCTACAGTTGGGTGAGTCACATCTCCATGGAAACACTCAATCAAAAGGTTCCAACCTAATCAACACTAATATGTCTGCCCCCACAAGATTGCATTAAAGAACATGGCTTTTTTCTGGGGGACATAATATATCCAAACCAGCACAGGCAAGAAACCTAACGTCTCTGAACTCTGTTTCCCTATCTGAAAAAGACTGTGATAATAGCTCTTTAAAAGATTGCTGAATGAATTTAAAAAGATGAAATTTTAGAGGGCGGGGCAAGATGGCAGACTGGTGAGCTGTATGTTTTAGTTACTCCTCCAGGAAAGTAGGTAAAAAGCCAGGAACTGCGTGGACTGGACACCACAGAGCAATCTGTCTTTGGGCATACTTCATACAACACTCATGAAAACGTGGAACTGCTGAGATCAGCGAAATCTGTAAGTTTTTGCGGCCAGGGGACCCGCGCCCCTCCCTGCCAGGCTCAGTCCCGGGGGAGGAGGGGCTGTCAGCTCCGGGAAGGAGAAGGGAGAATTGCAGTGGCTGCTCTTATCGGAAACTCATTCTACTGATTCAAACTCCAACCATAGATAGACTGAGACCAGACACCAGAGACTCTGAGAGCAGCCAGCCCAGCAGAGAGGAGACAGGCATAGAAAAAAAACAACACGAAAAACTCCAAAATAAAAGCAGAGGATTTTTGGAGTTCTGGTGAACACAGAAAGGGGAAGGGCGGAGATCAGGCCTTGAGGCGCATATGCAAATCCCGAAGCAAGGCTGATCTCTCTGCCCTGTGCACCTTTCCTTAATGGCCCTGGTTGCTTTGTCTATTAGCATTTCAATAACCCATTAGATCTCTGAGGAGGGCCGTTTTTTTTTTTTTTGTTTTTTTTTTTAAATCCTTTTTGCTTTTTCTAAAACAATTACTCTAAGAAGCTCAATACAGAAAGCTTCAAAGAATTGAAATTTGGGCACGTCAAGTCAAGAGCAGAACTAAGAGAGCTCTGAGACAAAAGGCAATAATCCAGTGGCTGAGAAAATTCACTAAACAACACAACTTCCCAAGAAAGGGGGGTGTCCGCTCACAGCCACCATCCTGGTGGACAGGAAACACTCCTGCCCATCGCCAGCCCCATAGCCCAGAGCTGCCCCAGACAACCCAGTGTGACGGAAGTGCTTCAAATAACAGGCACACACCACAAAACTGGGCGTGGACATTAGCCTTCCCTGCAACCTCAGCTGAATGTCCCAGAGCTGGGAAGGGGGAGCAGTGTGAATTAACAGAGCCCCATTCAGCCATCATTTGAGCAGACTGGGAGCCTCCCAACACAGCCCAGCAGCCCAGAACTGCCCTGGGGGGACGGCACTCACCTGTGACATAGCACAGTCATCCCTCAACAGAGGACCCGGGGTGCACAGCCTGGAAGAGGGGCCCACTTGCAAGTCTCAGGAGCCATACGCCAATACCAAAGACTTGTGGGTCAGTAGCAGAGACAAACTGTGGCAGGACTGAACTGAAGGATTAGACTATTGCAGTAGCTTTAAAACTCTAGGATCATCAGGGAGATTTGATTGTTAGGGCCACCCCCCCTCCCCGACTGCCCAGAAACACGCCCCACATACAGGGCAGGCAACACCAACTACACACGCAAGCTTGGTACACCAATTGGGCCCCACAAGACTCACTCCCCCACTCACCAAAAAGGCTAAGCAGGGGAGATCTGGCTTGTGGAGAACAGGTGGCTCGTGGACGCCACCTGCTGGTTAGTTAGAGAAAGTGTACTCCACGAAGCTGTAGATCTGATAAATTAGAGATAAGGACTTCAACTGGTCTACAAACCCTAAAAGAACCCTATCAAGTTCAGCAAATGCCACGAGGCCAAAAACAACAGAAAATTATAAAGCATATGAAAAAACCAGACGATATGGATAACCCAAGCCCAAGCACCCAAATCAAAAGACCAGAAGAGACACACCTAGAGCAGCTACTCAAAGAACTAAAGATGAACAATGAGACCATAGTACGGGATATGAAGGAAATCAAGAAGACCCTAGAAGAGCATAAAGAAGACATTGCAAGACTAAATAAAAAAATGGATGATCTTATGGAAATTAAAGAAACTGTTGACCAAATTAAAAAGATTCTGGACACTCATAGTACAAGACTAGAGGAAGTTCAACAACGAATCAGTGACCTGGAAGATGACAGAATGGAAAATGAAAGCATAAAAGAAAGAATGGGGGAAAAAAATTGAAAAACTCGAAATGGACCTCAGGGATATGATAGATAATATGAAACGTCCGAATATAAGACTCATTGGAGTCCCAGAAGGGGAAGAAAAGGGTAAAGGTCTAGGAAGAGTATTCAAAGAAATTGTTGGGGAAAACTTCCCAAATCTTCTAAACAACATAAATACACAAATCATAAATGCTCAGCGAACTCCAAATAGAATAAATCCAAAAAAAACCCACTCCGAGACATATACTGATCACACTGTCAAACATAGAAGAGAAGGAGCAAGTTCTGAAAGCAGCAAGAGAAAAGCAATTCACCACATACAAAGGAAACAGCATAAGACTAAGTAGTGACTACTCAGCAGCCACCATGGAGGCGAGAAGGCAGTGGCACGATATATTTAAAAATTCTGAGTGAGAGGAATTTCCAGCCAAGAATACTTTATCCAGCAAAGCTCTCCTTCAAATTTGAAGGAGAGCTTAAATTTTTCACAGACAAAGAAATGCTGAGAGAATTTGCTAACAAGAGACCTGCCCTACTGGAGATACTAAAGGGAGCCCTACAGACAGAGAAACAAAGACAGGACAGAGAGACTTGGAGAAAGGTTCAGTACTAAAGAGATTCGGTATGGGTACAATAAAGGTTATTAATAGAGAGAGGGAAAAATATGGCAAACATAATCCAAAGGATAAGATGGCCGATGCAAGAAATGCCTTCACGGTTTTAACGTTGAATGTAAATGGATTAAACTCCCCAATTAAAAGATATAGATTCGCAGAATGGATCAAAAAAAATGAACCATCAATATGTTGCATACAAGAGACTCATCTTAGACACAGGGACACAAAGAACCTGAAAGTGAAAGGATGGAAAAAAATATTTCATGCAAGCTACAGCCAAAAGAAAGCAGGTGTAGCAATATTAATCTCAGATAAAATAGACTTCAAATGCAGGGATGTTTTGAGAGACAAAGAAGGCCACTACATACTAATAAAAGGGGCAATTCAGCAAGAAGAAATAACAATCGTAAATGTCTATGCACCCAATCAAGGCGCCACAAAATACATGAGAGAAACACTGGCAAAACTAAAGGAAGCAATTGATGTTTCCACAATAATTGTGGGAGACTTCAACACATCACTCTCTCCTATAGATAGATCAACCAGACAGAAGACCAATAAGGAAATTGAAAACCTAAACAATCTGATAAATGAATTAGATTTAACAGACATCTACAGGACATTACATCCCAAATCACCAGGATACACATACTTTTCTAGTGCTCACGGAACTTTCTCCAGAATAGATCATATGCTGGGACATAAAACAAGCCTCAATAAATTTAAAAAGATTGAAATTATTCAAAGCACATTCTCTGACCACAATGGAATACAATTAGAAGTCAATAACCATCAGAGACTTAGAAAATTCACAAATACCTGGAGGTTAAACAACACACTCCTAAACAATCAGTGGGTTAAAGAAGAAATAGCAAGAGAAATTGCTAAATATATAGAGACGAATGAAAATGAGAACACAACATACCAAAACCTATGGGATGCAGCAAAAGCAGTGCTAAGGGGGAAATTTATAGCACTAAACGCATATATTAAAAAGGAAGAAAGAGCCAAAATCAAAGAACTAATGGATCAACTGAAGAAGCTAGAAAATGAACAGCAAACCAATCCTAAACCAAGTACAAGAAAAGAAATAACAAGGTTTAAAGCAGAAATAAATGACATAGAGAACAAAAAAACAATAGAGAGGATAAATATCACCAAAAGTTGGTTCTTTGAGAAGATCAACAAGATTGACAAGCCCCTAGCTAGACTGACAAAATCAAAAAGAGAGAAGACCCATATAAACAAAATAATGAATGAAAAAGGTGACATAACTGCAGATCCTGAAGAAATTAAAAAAATTATAAGAGGATATTATGAACAACTGTATGGCAACAAACTGGATAACGTAGAAGAAATGGACAATTTCCTGGAAACATATGAACAACCTAGACTGACCAGAGAAGAAATAGAAGACCTCAACCAACCCATCACAAGCAAAGAGATCCAATCAGTCATCAAAAATCTTCCCACAAATAAATTCCCAGGGCCAGATGGCTTCACAGGGGAATTCTACCAAACTTTCCAGAAAGAACTGACACCAATCTTACTCAAACTCTTTCAAAACATTGAAAAAAATGGAACACTACCTAACTCATTTTATGAAGCTAACATCAATCTAATACCAAAACCAGGCAAAGATGCTACAAAAAAGGAAAACTACCGGCCAATCTCCCTAATGAATATAGATGCAAAAATCCTCAACAAAATACTTGCAAATCGAATCCAAAGACACATTAAAAAAATCATACACCATGACCAAGTGGGGTTCATTCCAGGCATGCAAGGATGGTTCAACATAAGAAAAACAATCAATGTATTACAACACATTAAAAACTCGAAAGGGAAAAATCAATTGATCATCTCAATAGATGCTGAAAAAGCATTTGACAAAATCCAACATCCCTTTTTGATAAAAACACTTCAAAAGGTAGGAATTGAAGGAAACTTCCTCAACATGATAAAGAGCATATATGAAAAACCCACAGCCAGCATAGTACTCAATGGGGAGAGACTGAAAGCCTTCCCTCTAAGATCAGGAACAAGACAAGGATGCCCGCTGTCACCACTGTTATTCAACATTGTGCTGGAAGTGCTAGCCAGGGCAATCCGGCAAGACAAAGAAATAAAAGGCATCCAAATTGGAAAAGAAGAAGTAAAACTGTCATTGTTTGCAGATGATATGATCTTATATCTAGAAAACCCTGAGAAATCAACGATACACCTACTAGAGCTAATAAACAAATTTAGCAAAGTAGCGGGATACAAGATTAATGCACATAAGTCAGTAATGTTTCTATATACTAGAAATGAACAAACTGAAGAGACACTCAAGAAAAAGATACCATTTTCAATAGCAACTAAAAAAATCAAGTACCTAGGAATCAACTTAACCAAAGATGTAAAAGACCTATACAAAGAAAACTACATAACTCTACTAAAAGAAATAGAAGGGGACCTTAAAAGATGGAAAAATATTCCATGTTCATGGATAGGAAGGCTAAATGTCATTAAGATGTCAATTCTACCCAAACTCATCTACAGATTCAATGCAATCCCAATCAAAATTCCAACAACCTACTTTGCAGACTTGGAAAAGCTAGTTATCAAATTTATTTGGAAAGGGAAGATGCCTCGAATTGCTAAAGACACTCTAAAAAAGAAAAACGAAGTGGGAGGACTTACACTCCCTGACTTTGAAGCTTATTATAAAGCCACAGTTGCCAAAACAGCATGGTACTGGCACAAAGATAGACATATAGATCAATGGAATCGAATTGAGAATTCAGAGATAGACCCTCAGATCTATGGCCGACTGATCTTTGATAAGGCCCCCAAAGTCACCAAACTGAGCCATAATGGTCTTTTCAACAAATGGGGCTGGGAGAGTTGGATATCCATATCCAAAAGAATGAAAGAGGACCCCTACCTCACCCCCTACACAAAAATTAACTCAAAATGGACCAAAGATCTCAATATAAAAGAAAGTACCATAAAACTCCTAGAAGATAATGTAGGAAAACATCTTCAAGACCTTGTATTAGGAGGCCACTTCCTAGACTTTACACCCAAAGCACAAGCAACAAAAGAGAAAATAGATAAATGGGAACTCCTCAAGCTTAGAAGTTTCTGCACCTCAAAGGAATTTCTCAAAAAGGTAAAGAGGCAGCCAACTCAATGGGAAAAAATTTTTGGAAACCATGTATCTGACAAAAGACTGATATCTTGCATATACAAAGAAATCCTACAACTTAACGACAATAGTACAGACAGCCCAATTATAAAATGGGCAAAAGATATGAAAAGACAGTTCTCTGAAGAGGAAATACAAATGGCCAAGAAACACATGAAAAAATGTTCAGCTTCACTAGCTATTAGAGAGATGCAAATTAAGACCACAATGAGATACCATCTAACACCGGTTAGAATGGCTGCCATTAAACAAACAGGAAACTACAAATGCTGGAGGGGATGTGGAGAAATTGGAACTCTTATTCATTGTTGGTGGGACTGTATAATGGTTCAGCCACTCTGGAAGTCAGTCTGGCAGTTCCTTAGAAAACTAGATATAGAGCTACCATTCGATCCAGCGATTGCACTTCTCGGTATATACCCGGAAGATCGGAAAGCAGTGACACGAACAGATATCTGCACGCCAATGTTCATAGCAGCATTATTCACAATTGCCAAGAGATGGAAACAACCCAAATGTCCTTCAACAGATGAGTGGATAAATAAAATGTGGTATATACACACGATGGAATACTACGCGGCAGTAAGAAGGAACGATCTGGTGAAACATATGACAACATGGATGAACCTTGAAGACATAATGCTGAGCGAAATAAGCCAGGCACAAAAAGAGAAATATTATATGCTACCACTAATGTGAACTTTGAAAAATGTAAAACAAATGGTTTATAATGTAGAATGTAGGGGAACTAGCAGTAGAGAGCAATTAAGGAAGGGGGAACAATAATCCAAGAAGAACAGATAAGCTATTTAACGTTCTGGGGATGCCCAGAAATGACTATGGTCTGTTAATTTCTGATGGATGTAGTAGGAACAAGTTCACTGAAATGTTGCTATATTATGTAACTTTCTTGGGGTAAAGTAGAAACATGTTGGAAGTTAAGCAGTTATCTTAGGTTAGTTGTCTTTTTCTTACTCCCTTGCTATGGTCTCTTTGAAATGTTCTTTTATTGTATGTTTGTTTTCTTTTTAACTTTTTTTTTCATACAGTTGATTTGCAAAAAGAAGGGAAAGTTAAAAAAAAAAAAAAAAATAAAAATGAATAAAGACAAACCTGGAAAAAAAAAAAAAAAAATATAGTGCCCCCTTGAGGAGCCTGTGGAGAATGCAGGGGTATTCGCCTACCCCACCTCCATGGTTGCTAACATGACCACAGACATAGGGGACTGGTGGTTTGATGGGTTGAGCCCTCTACCATAAGTTTTACCCTTGGGAAGACGGTTGCTGCAAAGGAGAGGCTAGGCCTCCCTGTATTTGTGCCTAAGAGTCTCCTCCTGAATGCCTCTTTGTTGCTCAGATGTGGCCCTCTCTCTCTGGCTAAGCCAACTTGAAAGGTGAAATCACTGCCCTCCCCCCTACGTGGGATCAGACACCCAGGGAAGTGAATCTCCCTGGCAACGTGGAATATGACTCCCGGGGAGGAATGTAGACCCGGCATCGTGGGATGGAGAACATCTTCTTGACCAAAAGGGGGATGTGAAAGGAAATGAAATAAGCTTCAGTGGCAGAGAGATTCCAAAACGAGCTGAGAGATCACTCTGGTGGGCACTCTTACGCACACTTTAGACAACCTTTTTTAGGTTCTAAAGAATTGGGGTAGCTGGTGGTGGATACCTGAAACTATTAAACTACAACCCAGAACCCATGAATCTCGAAGACAGTTGTATAAAAATGTAGCTTATGAGGGGTGACAGTGGGATTGGGAATGCCATAAGGACCAAACTCCACTTTGTCTAGTTTATGGATGGATGTGTAGAAAAGTAGGGGAAGCAAACAAACAGACAAAGGTACCTAGTGTTCTTTTTTACTTCAATTGCTCTTTTTCACTCTAATTATTATTCTTGTTATTTTTGTGTGTGTGCTAATGAAGGTGTCAGGGATTGATTTAGGTGATGAATGTACAACTATGTAATGGTACTGTAAACAATCGAAAGTACAATTTGTTTTGTATGACTGCGTGGTATGTGAATATATCTCAATAAAATGATGATTAAAAAAAAAAAAAGATGAAATTTTAAAAACTACTTTTCAACTTAAAAGTCAATCAGATTCACAACACCCTCACTTTCAACTCTCCTCAGGGGAGACCTGTACTTTCACATTTAAGAAAACAGCTCAGGTAATTTGGTTCAACACAAATTTATTAAGCATCTGATATGTGTTAGGCATTATGCTAGGTGCTAAAGATATAAAATTAAAAGATTAAAGAGAAAAGAAAGCATCTCCTGTTGTACAAGTCTCTTTCAATTTAGAAAGAGAAACAGAATGGTAAAGTTACAAATAAAGTTAACATGGTATGATATCTACAGTAATAAAGACATTTACAAGAAGCAAAAATTCAGAGTAAACCAAAGTAGGAAGAAATTAACCATGCCTGGGAGTAAGGCTGGGAGTGTAAGAGCAGATTTTATTGGGGAGTCATGATTGAGTCAGGTTTAAAAGGATAGATGGGAGTGTCAGTTAGTAAAGGAGAAGGAGGTCATTCTGATACAGAAAGCCCCCTCGGGGCTTGGAAAGGTCGAGACCTCAACCAGGGGCTGACACCATGAGGGTCCTTGACTGAGTCACAGGAAAGAATTCAAGGACTAGTCAGGGTGGACAGCAAAGAAAAGTTGAATGCTTGGCGAAAATACAGACTGGAAGAGCATGAGCGCCCACCCACTGGTTTGGGATTCCTGCATTATAAGGACTTTGAGAGATCTATTCCTCTTTGGTATGCTAATGAGAAATAGACAAGGGACACTTTTCATTGGTTCTTTTCCATCACAGACTAGAGTGAAGACTAGTTGTGCACACACTGAAAGGTATTTCCTGTTGTTTTATTCTTTACTAATTACAGGTCTTAGGGTCACTTTCCCTCTCCCTCCTTCCCTATCTAACTGTCTCAATTCTAGCCAAATGAAACAGTATGTGAAAAGGAAGAGGGCTGAAATAGCATTATATGTTAAGAAACGACTAATGTTTCATTATTTTTTGAGTTTCAATTGAGAGACTGAAGTGACGAGATGAAACTGGAGATGCAGGCAGGGACTAGGTCTTGAAGGACATAAATCTTATGCTAATAAGATTGGAATTTACTGGACAGGAAGAACAAAGTCTTTAAAAGATTTCTTTATGGGTAATCAGTCTTCTAACCATCCCCTAGAACCTTACGAATCTTATTTTGCTTTGTTTAGTTTGCTTTGTTTTATTTTTGCTTGTGAAGTGTAATACACATACAGAAAAATGAAAAACATAAATGTATATCTAAATGATTTTGATCAAAAAACCAACATCTGTGTAACCATAACCAGGTCAAAAAATAGAACAATTCTACTTCCCCAGGAGCCATCCTCTTACTCCCTGTCAATCACTAATCCTTTCCTCCATAATTCTGATTTCTAACACTACCATTTAGTTTTGCCTGTTTCTGAACCTTTATGTAAATGGAATCACACAGAATGTATTCTTTTGTGCCTAGCTTGTTTTGCTCAATGTTATATTTGTGAGACTTATCTACATGTGTTTCATTGTAGTTCATTTTGTTGCTATATTCCATTGTATAAATAAATGCATGACAATTTATGTTGCTGTATGTAAGGATTTCCAGTTTTTGTATATTATAAATAATGATATTGTAAATATTCTTATGCATATGCACTTTTGGTGTACATATGCACTCATTTTTGTTGAGTATCTTTCTAGGAGTAGAATTGTTGGGTCATTGGGTACGCATCTGTTTAAACTTTCATAGATATTGCCAAACTGATTTCCAAAATGATTGTGCCTATTTACATTCTCACTAGTAGTATCTGAGTGTCTCATTGCTCATATCCTTAACAGTACTTGGGTTATTGGCCTTTTAATTTTAGCCACCCCAGTAGGTGTGAAGTGGTATCTCATTATTGTGTTTCCTAATGAGATTGAGTACCTGTTTATATGTTTACTGACCACTTGGATATTTGCTTTAGTGAAAAACCTACTCAAGTCTCTTTGCTATTTTTCTGTTGTTTATATTTATTCTATTTATTGACTTACTGACCTCTATTCTGAATACAACTTGTCAGTTTTATGTGTAAAAACTGCATTCTCCCACACTGTGGATTGCCTTTTGACCCTCTTAATGGTATCTTTTGCTGAACAAAATTTCTTAATTTTAGACTAATCCAATTATCAATTTTCCTTCAGAGGTAATGCATTTTATGCCTTTATTAGAGATCTTTCCCTATTTTTATGTCACTAAGATATTCTTCTATAATACCCTTCACAAGATATATTGTATTGCTTTTTAAATTTAGAAGTAAACTCTATCTGGGATTTTTTTTCTTTATTAGAAAAGTTGTCAGTTTATATCATGCATAAAATACAGTATTCTCATATATCACTCTATTATTAACACCTTGCATTGGTGTGGAACGTTGGTTACAATTGATGATAGCACATTTTTATTATTGTACTATTAACTATAGTCCATGGTTTAACTTAGGGTTTGCTGTTTGTATAGTGTAGTTCCATGGATTTTTAAAAATTGTATACTGTTACCATATATGCAATCTAACATTTCCCCTTTTAATCACATTCAAATAAATATTTCAGGGCTGTTAACTGCATTTACAATGTTGTGCTACCATCATCACCATTCATTACCAAAACATTTCCATCATTCCAAATGGGAACGCTATACATTTTCATTAAGCCTTAACTTCCCATTCCCTATCCCCAAACTGTCCCTTGATAACCTATATTCTAGAGTCTGACACTATGAGTTTGCTTATTCTAATTATTTCATATCAGTGAGACCATACAATATTTGTCCTTTTCTCTCTGATTTATTTCACTCATCATGATGTCTTCAGGATTCATTCATGTTGTCATATGTATCAGAATGTCATTCCTTTGTATGACTGAATGATACCTTGTGTATATATACCTGTGCCGTCTTGAAGCTGTTATGGACCCCAGAAGAGCCATGATTTTTTAATCCATTCTTGTGGGGTGGGACCTTTTGATTGAATGTTTCCATGGAGATGACCCACCCAACTGTGGGTGAGACCTTTTGATTAAGTTATTTTCATGGAGGTGTGAACCTGCCCGTTCAGTGGGTCTTGCTTAGTTTAACAGAGTACTCTAAGAGAGCTCATGCAGAGAAGGAGCTCAGTGAAGCTGAGAGAGATATTTTGGAGAGAAGCTAAAATATGTAATCCAGATTTTGCCCTGGGCAAAGCTAAAAGCTGACACAGACTTAGACTCTTGGAGATGCAGATGAAAGAAAGACGTTTGGAGATGCTAAGCTAAGAGATGAAATCCAGAGTTTGCCCTGGAGAAGCTAAGTGAGAACCCACAGATGCTTAAAGAGAAGGCCACTAGAATCAGAAGCTGAAAGCAATGCAACCTGGGAGCAAAGGATCAGCAGATGCCAGCCACATGCCTTCCAGCTGACAGAGGTGTTCCAAATGCCATTGGCCTTTCTTCAGTGATGGTATCTCTTGTTGATGCCTTAGTTTGGACAGTTTTATGACCTTAGAATTATAAATTTTTAACCTAATAAATCCCCTTTATAAAAGCCAATCCATTTCTGGTATTTTGCACATTGGCAGCTTTAGCAAAGCGGAACAATACCACATTTTGTTTAGCCATTCATCGATTGATGGACAGTTGGGTTGTGTGATGGTTAGGTTCATGTGTCAACTTGGCCAGGTGATGGTACCCAGGTGTCTGGTCAAGCAAGCACTGGCCTAACCACTGCTGTGAGGACATTTGTGGCTGGTTAATAATCCAACAGGCTGGGTTATTAAATCATCAGTCAATTAGCTGCAGCTGTGACTGATGACATCAATGAAGGGCATGTCTTCCACAATGAGAGAATGCAGTCAGCTGAATTTAATCCAATCAGTTGAAGACTTTTAAGTGAGACAGATGGAGGACCTTCACTTCTCCTTCGGCTGACCAGCAAAGCATTTCCTGAGGAGTTCGTTGACGTTGCCAGTTTGTTTCCTGAGGAGTTCATCGAACATGTTCATCCAAGTTGCCAATTCATTGCCTGAGGAGTTCATTGAACATCTTCATTGGAGTTGCCAGTTTGCTGCCTGCCCTGCAGAATTTTGACTCGTGCATACCCACAATTGCATGAGACACTTTTATAAATCTTGTATGTATAGATATCTCTTGTTGATTCTGTTTCCCTGGAGAACCCTAACTAATACAGGTTGCTTCCATCTTTTGACAATTGTGAATAATGCCACTATGAATATCAGTGTGAAAATATTGCTCTAGGCTCTACTTTCAATTCTTTTGGGTATATACCTAGAAGTGACATTGATGGGTCATGTGCCAATTCAATGTATTATGTCCCCCAAAATGCCATTATCTTTGATGCAGTCTTGTGTGGGCAGACATATTAGTGTTGATTAGATTTTGGAATCCTTTGAGTGTTTCCATGGAGATGCATTCCACCCAACTGTGAGTGATGACTCTGATTGGGTAATTTCCATGGAGATGTTACCCCAACCATTCAGGGTGGGTCTAAATTAAATCACTGGAGCCATATAGATGAGCTGACAAACAGAAGGAACTCAGTGCAGCTGAGAGTGACATTTTGAAGAGGAGCTACAGCCAAAAGGGACACTTTGAAGAATGCACTGGAACTGAGAGATGAGCTTCAGCTTACAGAGACATTTTGGAGACAGCCTTTGAAAGCAGACTTTTGCTCTGGAGAAGCTAAGAGAGGACAAACACCCCAAGAGCAACTAAGAGTGACATTTTTGAGGAGCTGAAGCCTAGAGAGGAACATCCTGGGAGAAAGCCATTTTGAAACCAGAACTTGGAGCAGACACTGGCCACGTGCCTTCCCAGCTAACAGGTTTTCTGGACACCATTGGCTGTCTTCCAGTGAAGGTACCCGATTGTCAATGCATTACCTTGGACACTTTATGGCCTTAAGACCGTAACTGTGTAACCGAATAAACCCCCTTTTATAAAAGCCAGTCCATTTCTGGTGTTTTGCATTCAGCCAGCATTAGCAAACTAAAACAGGTCACATGGTACTTCTATACTTAGATTTCTAAGGATCTGCCAAACTTTTCTACAGTGGCTGCACCATTTTTACATGCCCAGCAGCAACAGCTGAATGTTCCTATTTCTCTGCATTCTTCTCCAAACTTGTTGTTTTCTGTTTTTTTGTTTTTTTTTTTAATATTAGCCATTCTAATAGGTGTGAAATGGTATATCATTGTGGTTTTCATTTACATTTCCCTGATGGCTAATTATGTTGAGCTTCTTTTCATGTGCTTTGTGGCCATGTATATCCTCTTTGGAGAAAAGTCTATTCAAGTCTTTTGCTCATTGTTTTAGTTTCCTAGGCTGCTTAAGCAAATACCATGAAATGGTTCAGCTTAAACAATGGGAATTTATTTGCTCACAGTGTTGAGGCTGGGAAAATGTCCAAATCATGATGATGCTTTCTCCCCAAAGACTTTGGCATTCAGGGGCTGACTGCTGGTGATCCTTGATTCCTCTGTCACATAGTAAGGCACATGGTGGCATCTCCTGGTATCTTCTTTCTCTTCCAGGTTCCATTTCAACTTCTCACTTCATGTGGATATTTCTCTTTCTGTCTCAATTTCATTCTTCTTATAAAGGACTCCAGTAGTAGGTTAAGACCCATCTTGATAGAGATGGGTCACACCCTAACTGAAGTAAGCTTATTGAAAAGTACTACTTACAATGGGTTCACACCCATAGGAATGGATTAAATTTAATAACATGCTTTTCTGGGGTATGTACAACTTCAAACCACCACATCCCTTTTTAAATTAAGTTGTCTTTTTTGTTGTTTAATTAAAGCATTTCTTTATATATTCTGGATATTAAACATCTATTGGATATGTTGTTTCTAAATATTTTCTCCCACTGTGTAGGTTGTTTCTTTACTTTCATGATAAAGTCCTTTGAGGGGCAAAAGTTTTTAATTTTGATGAGGTCCCATTTATCTGTTTTTTTCTTTTGTTGCTTGTACTTTGGTTGTAAAATCTTAAAAAACCATTGCCTAACACAAGCTCCTAAAGATGCTTCCCTACATTTTCCAGTTGGTACTCTCTGCTCTTCTGGATGCATAGCCTTTCTTCACAAGATATCTAATTCAGTCCCCTGACAGTAAAAGCCATTAATATATCCACTTTCACTTCTATACTAAGCATCATTCTTGAGTAACCCTATTGCCTACCTGACATCTCAAAATTTGAATGCCTGATAGGCATCTTAAATTATCATAATGAAAACAGAATACACAATCCCTATATCTAAAACCTATACCTCTCTTAGTCTTTCCCCTTCTCTGGGTAACTTAATTTACCCAGTTTAAATAAAAATCTTAAAAAACATTCCTGATTCCATTATTTCCTTTATACCCCACATCTAGTCCATCAGAAAGTCCAGTTATCTCTATGTACAAAATATATGCTGTATCTGACCACCTCTGCCACTACTGTCTTAATCCAAACCAATAATATTTATTCCTTGGACTTCTGCTCTTCTTCCTAACAGTTTACCCCACTGCCATTTCCTCCTCTACCCCCTCCCACCTATAATCCTTTTTTCCCACAGCAGCTGGGGCAATCTGATAAAAATTTAAATTGGATCATGTTATGCCCCTATTCAGAATCCTTCAATGAACTCAATCTCACTTAGAATAAAAGTCAAAGTCCTAATGTTGCCTATAAGGCCCCACAATATCTGGTCTCCATCTACCTCTTGAACTCAGCTACTTCTACAACCCTCTTCCCTAACTCACTCTTTGCATTGGCCTTTTCTCTGTTCATCAAACAAATACATTTGTTCTTTCTTTAGATCTTTGCGTTTGTTATGCCATCTGCCCCCATACCTTGTTCACTGCTTTATTTCCAGTTACTGGAAGAGTTGCCAGCATATAGCAGGCCTTCAATGAATGAATGGATTTCAGTGATGATGAAACTTAAATTCAGTCAACTTGCTCAAAGTTGCACTGCATTTGTCATTTGCCATCTCATTCCCTTGCTCTGCTGCCTTTATTCCTCTCAGCTATTCCCACTGACATTGTTGATGCCTTCAAAATAACTCCACAATGTGTGGCTCCAAAAGGCAGCCTTATTCTTTCAGACTGTCAAAACAAAACATTTTCTGCCATCGTTAAGAAATGGATAAACATTATATTCTGCAATTTTATTTCCAGATTTTATATACATTGGCAATAGTCTCTTTAAAATTAGAACTTGTTGCTTCTGGTCTCTGCTGACAGTATTTCATGCTTTCATGGTAATTATTACCATATTAGACCCAAATATATTCTTATCACTTTTTCTTAAATGTACTGTTTTTTCCTTTTGACTGAGAGTTGATTTGCCTGGCATCCTCAATCATCATTCCACAAACTTCCTTTGTAACAACTTTAATGGACATGATATTTTTATGACCTTATGAAATAAATTAATTTTGTAATTAAAAAAAACCATTTAACTGCTTATGTAAACATTCTGTTTCCCACCTATACAATCCTTCATACGTTCTCTGAATTTGTACACTTCTCTTTAGTCACCTGTCTGGTTTATTTAACAAATCAAAAAAATTTGACACATGCTTGAGATAAACTTGTCAAAGAAATTTTTGATGTCTTCTAGTCCCCTCATTTAAGACAATTAGAAAACAAATCTGTTCTTATTACTTTATTAGCTATTTAGGTGATTGATATAACCATATACCCAGTGTTCTAAGTACAAAATTTGAGAGATATCCCATACTGCGCATGTGCTCTCTCAGTCTCTCTGTCTCTTTCTTAATCTATCTCCCTTCCTCCCTCTCTCTCTCTCTCCCCCGACCTCAACCCCCCACCGCCCCACTGCCATCAACCTGTCCATGTGCTTAAGTATGAAAACATTTTTTTCCTCTCCTTTCTTAAAATAATTTATTTAGTTCCTATACTTGGAGTCTTATCTGCATTGTTTTAGAAACCTCTCAAATGGCCTCTTTGACTGTAGTTTTATCCACCTTAAATTCATTCTCCACATGTTACTGGATTATCTTTCTAGAATTCAAATTTTATCCTATAACTCTCCAGCTTAAAATCCATGAATGCCTTAGGACACAAAATAGTGATCATGATCTGACTTTACCTACCTTCTCGTTTCCTGTCTCACATTTTCTTGCTATAGAAATATAAATTGGAGTATGCCTTGTCCCTGCTGAAAATCTTTTAATGCTTTCCATCTCACAAGAACAGTCAAAGTCCCTAACGTTGCCTATAAAAACCTATATGATTTGCCCCTTCTTAACTCTTTAACTCATCTATCACACTTTCCCCTCCTCTGGTCTTCTTTCTATACCACAGACAAGTTTGTTCCCGCTTTCAGTCTTTGCATTTGCTGGGTCATCTTCTTCTAGACCTTCACATGACAGCTTTCTTATTGTTTACATCTCAACTAAAATGTTATCTTTTTAATGAGGCCTTACTGATTGCTTAATATTAAGTAGTAGCTCCTTCTCCTTAATTATAGAATTTGTCTATATATATCAAATTATCTTTTTCATTTATTTATTTACTTATTTATCTTTAGTCTCCCTCTCAATAGAATTTAAATTCATATCAAGCCATATTCAATTATAAGCAGTTCCTCATATATGCCTTATTTGCTCAAATACCAAACCTTTTTAATGCTATTTATTCTCTGTTCCTTGAGTATCCTTCTATTTTTTCTTCTTGGATAATTCCTATTTTTTCTTACAACTTAGTGTAAGAAAGGAATAAGTTTCGTTTTCACATAGAGACAGCATGGAATAAGGGAAATGGAGGCAAAACCAGTTTAAGCAAGCCCCAGACAAAGAGAAGAGAGAATCTGCCTGATGTAAAGAGACATGAGGTAGTATCAGAGGCGGGAACTCACAGCAAAAAAATAAAAATTTGGGGGGGGATTGGCTAATCAGTTCAAAATCTCAGTAATGAGCTAGTTGGCTCTCTGGGATTGGCTGTACAAATTAAAATCTCAAAAGATGAATTAGTTAGTGTTCTCGGATAGGCTGTAACCTCTGTAGTACCCAGTCAATGGGGAAACAGGGGAGGGACTTGCGAATTAGGAGTAGGAGATTTAAAGATCGCCATTCTCTTCCTCTGGCGCTCCAGCCTTCCGCGTGTTTGGCTGGGCGCCCCATCTTGCAAGATCGTAAATAAATTCTTCTCTCCTCCAGAACCGAGAGAGCGTTTATTCCCTTACAGGTACCACTTTATTTCCGACACTTAGTAAAGGGGTCATCTATTCCAGGAAGAGTTCCCTGACACTTTCCATCTCTCCAGGCAAAACTAGTCTAGTTGCCTTTCGCCTGGGCACGTCAAGTGATGGGTTTTACTGAGCCATCCACACACTCACTGACTTCCCCTTGAAATTAAGTAAACATATACAATCAAAAGCACTTTTTAGTGAGAGAACAGTAGTAACGCCTTCATAATCAAACAGCTTATTTTTCCAACTTCTCTGCAGCCCTAATTAGATAGTACACATCTGCAAAACGTTTTCAGGAAAAAAGTGGAATACAGTTATGTGACATACATATTTTTCAATGACCCTGTAAACAGGATATGCAGGGAAATAAGAGAGAGTTGTTTTTTGTTTGTTTACTTTCTTTAAGTGAAAAGCTGTGCTCTTTTCTGACTAGACTGGAGTGGTTGGAACTGTAAGAGGTCAAATAGTGTAGTAAAGATGGTGTTAGGTTGTTCTTCCACTGACTGAGATAAAGTGCCAGGAATGTGTCTGTGAACAAGAGTCTAGATCTCCCTTCATTCCTCATTCCCCTTCCATTTTAACTACCCCTTTATTTATTTGTCTTCTAATTATGGACCAAGCCCGTAAAGTTTTGTCAAACTGAACTAGAAGTCATTTTGTCACTATTTGTGTTTACCAGAGTTTGGGAGATAAGGTAGAGTTTTCATGAAATTGTGTATGTTTTACACCATGTCAGTTACAGGGCAATACTTCCGTAACTTGAAAATGTTTTCCAGATGTAAGCCTCTGAATTCATGGGGTTTCTCTTCATACTTTACATGCAAATTGTCAGTGCCTCAAGAGCTACAGAAGTTTAGCCATGACAATTTGTTTAACCGTATGAGCAGATTTATATATGAAATTGCAGTAGTCTTTTTTCACTCCCATTTTTTTCAGATACCCTAAATACATTTACATCTCTAGCAGTTATTGGCTTTTTGTTTGCCTCATCTGGGCCTAATTTTATGTACTTTGTACCTGGAAAAATATTGATCTCAGTCATTGGATTTTTTCTGCCGGGGTAAGAGTTATCACACTGTCTTTCAATATCATACTGTGACTTTTGTATCATTGTATAAAGCTTGTTTAAAATTGGCAATGTAAGAATTGAAGAAAATGGTTTATGTAATTCAGTTGAAATTCTTGGTTATTAGATGTTTTTTTAGTCATCCATGGTATGCAAGACACAAGGCACAAAATTATGTTGACATGTTAAGTATTCTTTGAAACATGGCCAAAATGCATTTTATTATAAGAGTTGATAATTATTTTTGCTATTGTAAATATTAGTGTTTTACAATGTACTATGGTACATATTCCTTAAAATTAAAGCAGTGCGAAATAAGACTCCTCTGAATTTAGTAGCTATGACTATTTCTAAATTGATAACCTAGAATTTTACTTGTAAAAGGTCTGGAAAACATGGTGTACACAAGTAGCATTTCACTTCAAGTTTTATTTATACAACAAAAAAATTCTAAGTGAAAATTCAGAGTCAATGTAAATGTCTTAGGAGAACAACATTTCTAGAAGTGGAACTTCTGGGTCAAAAGTAGGTTCACATTAATGTTTTTAAAATATTACCAAATTTTACTTCAAAGAGCTTGCACCAATTACCATCCTACTAACATTATGTGAAAATGCCTATTTTCCCATGCTGAATATTATCATACATTTACATCCACCACTTGCCGGGCAGGCTAGGAAAAGCACAGAGTCTAAAGGCATCAAAGCAATGTCTGACAATCTGGGTCTCACCCTCAGGGAAACCCGAGACTGAATACAGCCTCTTCCTGAGACCTGGGCCTGTCTGGTCTGGGAAAATCTGATTGGGGTAATAAGGAAACCAGATGCCTAGACAACAAAAAATTACAAATCACCCTAGGAAAAATGAAGGTATGGCCCAGTCAAAGGAACAAACTTACACTTCAACTGAGATACAGGAATTGAAACAACTAAGTATTAATCAAACAAATCTCCTAAATTAAAAAATCAAATCAGTGAGTTGAGGGGAGATATGGCAAAATAGATGAAGAATATAAAGAAGTCATTGGGAAAACATAAGGAAGAATTTGAAAGTTTGAAAAAACAATTGGAACTTATGGGAATGAAAGGCACAATATAAGAGATGAAAAACACAATGGAGTCATACAATAGCAGATTTGAAGAGGCAGAAGAGAGGATTCATGAACAGGAGGACAGGACATCTGAAATCCTACACACAGAAGAACAGATAGGGAAAAGAATGGAAAAATATGAGCAGGGTCTCAGGGAACTGAATGACATGAATATATTTGTCATGGATGACCTAGAAGGAGAAGAGGAGGGAAAAGGGGCATGTTCTGGTTTGCTAATGCTGCTGTTATGCAAAATACCAGAAATGGATTGGCTTTTATAAAGGGGGTTTATTTGGTTACAAATTTACAGTCTGAAGGCTATGAAATTGTCCAAATTAAGCCTTCAACATGAATATACCTTCACCAAAGGGAGGCCAATGGCGTCTGGAAAACCTCTGTTAGCTGGGAAGGCACAGGCACATGACTGGCATCTGCTCTGGGGTTCTGCTTTCAAAATGGCTTTCTCCTGAGATGTTTCTCTCTAAGTATCTGGGAGTGTTCTCTTAGTTTCTCCCAAGCAAACTCTGGAGTAGCAAAAGTCTACTTTCAGTGGCCATCTTCAAAATGTCTCTCTTGGCTCCAGTAGTAAGCTCCTTATCTGAGCACTTACAGGGCTCCAGTGATGTAATTAACATCCATGCTGAATGGGCAGGGCCACACCTCCATGGAAATAATCTAATAAAAGTCATTACCCACAATTGGGTCAGTCACATATCCATGGAAATAAACTAATCCAAAGATTCCAACCTAATCAACACTAATACATCAGCCCCCACAAGATTGCATTAAAGAACATGGTGTTTTGGGGGACATAATATATCCAAACCAGCACACAAAGGAAGCTCAATAAGACTATGTGCAGATTTCTCAGTAAAAACCATGGAGGTGAGAAGGCAGTGGTATGATATATTTAAGACACTGAAAGAGAAAAACTGCCAACCAAGAATTCTATATCCAACAAAACTGTCCTACGAAAATTAGGAAGAGTTCAAAAGATTTTCAGACAAACAGACACTGAGAGAGTTTGTGAACAAGATACCTGCTCCATAAGAAATACTAAATGGAGCACTACAGGCAGATAGGAAAAGATAGGAGAGAGAGGTTTGGAGAAGAGTGTAGAAATGAAGACTATCAGTAAGAATTTAAAAAAATAGAGAGGGAAAAATAAAAGTAAGGTAAGATAGGCACATAAAATCCAAAAGACAAAATGGTAGACAGTAGACATTACATTGAGTGAAATTAGTCAGAATCAAAAGGGCGGATACTGTATGGTCTCACGAATATGTGCTAACAATAATGAGTGAAATTTGAGAGTTGAGAACACACGTTATCAGGAGATAGAAAGAGGTTAGAGATCAGACATTTGATGCTGAAGGAGTACAGAAGGTTCAAAAGGATTGATTGTATAGATCCAGAAATGGATAGCACAATACTGTGTGATGGTAGCACAATACTGTAAGTACTCTGAACAAAGATGAGTGTGAGTATGGTTGAAAGACGAGGGCTTGGGGCATGTATGACACCAGAAGGAAAGACAGAAGATAAAGACTGGGATTGTATAACTTAGCAAAACCTAGAGTGGTCAATGATGGTGATTAAATGTACAAATATAAGAATGTTTTTACATGAGGGAGAATAAATGAATGTCATCATTAAGAGGTGTTGAAAATTGGATGGTATAGGAGAAAAATACAATCAATGCAAACTAGAGTCCATAGTTAATGGTAACGTTGAAAGATGCTTCCATTAATTGTAACAAAGTCAATATACCAAAGCTAAATGTCCGTAAGAGGGGGATATAAGGGAGTGTGTCTGTTTGGCTATATTATGTCCCCCAGAAAACTCCAGGTTCTTTGATGCAATCTTGTGGGGGCAGATGTTTTAGTGTTGATTAGATTGGAATTCTTTGGTTGAGTGTTTCCATTGAAATGTGACTCAATCAACTGTGAGTGAAATGTTTGATTGGATAATTTCCATGGAGTGTTACCCTGCCCATTCAGGGTGGGCGTTAATTGCATCACTGGAGTTCAAAGACAGAAGGACCTCAGAGCAACTGAGAGTGACATTTTGGAGATAGCTGCAGCTGAGGGACACATTTTGATGACAGCCATTGAAAGCAGAGTTTTGCTGACCCTTTGGAGGTACTAGCCTAGCGTTTGCCCCAAGAGGCTGATACAGAGACATTTTGGAGAACGCCATTTGAAACACAACCTGGGAGCAAGCAGACTCCAGCTACGTGCCTTCCCAGCTAACAGAGGTTTTCTGGATGCCAATGGCCTTTCTCCGGTGAAGGTACTCCATTGTTGATGCCTTACCTTGGACACTTTATGGCCTTAAGGCTGTAACTTTGTAACCAAATAAACCCCTTTATAAAAGCCAACCCATCTCTGGTATTTTGCATCCCAGCAGCATTAGCAAATCGGAATAGGGAGTGATATGGATTCTTGGTGATGCTGATCTTGTCTGACCTTTCACTGTATTTTATTTTTCTTTTTTTTTCTCTGTTTCCTCTTTTATTGGGGAAGAGATGGAAATGTCCTCATATAGATTGTGGTGGTGAATGCATAATTATGTGATTATACTGGGAATCATTGTTTACTTAGGGTGGATTCTATGGTGTGTGAATAAAACTGTTAAAAAGCAGAGGGATACAAGTGCTGGAGAAAAAGTGGACAGAGGGATGTACCTATACCCTGATGGTAGGGAAGTAGAATGGTGCAACCCAGCTGGAGTATGGTGGTTCCACAGGAAGCTATCTATGGGTTTGCCATATGGTCCTGCAACTCGTTATTGGGTATAAACTTGGAAGAACTGAGAGCAGGGACATGAGTGGACATTGCACACTGCTGTTTATGGCAGCCATAGTCACGATTTGTAATGGATGAAGGTGGCCTAAGGGTATATCGACTAATAAAATGGAATGGTGAAATGTAGTGTATACATACAATGGAATACTGAGCGGCAACAAGAAGAAATGAAGTTATGAGGTATGCACCTAGGTGAATGGACCTTGAGGACAGTACGTTGAGTGAAATAAGCCAGAATCAAAAAGATAAGCATTATAATGCCTCACTAATATGGACTAACTATAATGTACAAACTCAGAGAATTGAATCTGAGAGCATACATAGGTTATCAGGTGGAGGCTTATGTTAAAGGTTCCTAGACTGTAAGCTCTTATAGTAGTCACATCTATTCATGAGTTGTAGTGGTTATCTCTAAATTCTGAGATGCTGAGCTGTTTGTGTATAACTTGGTCATTCCCTGTAACTTCACATATCTGTATGACACCTGAGACTCAGAACCAGAGTTCAGAATCTGTGAATGTCAGCATTACCCCATACAGTAAAGTTTAAAAAAAAAAACTGAAAAAGATATCAGACTTTAATTAGAGATATGAATGAAATGGTCTTGATTAGAACTAAGGTAAACCAGACTAAAGGGAAAAGAATGATATTGACTGTGTTTAAAACCTCAACTTCTGCATGAGACCAAAGGAAGAGATTTTAAAGTTTCAGTGGCTGAGAGATCCCAAATGAAGTCAAGAGAGTTTATTTGATGCAAAAATCTATACTTTATGTAGCATGCTATATAATTTAACTTGTATGGTCAGTTTTTTCAAACTTATTCAAACCATAATAACATGGAACCTTGAATAGCGGGCGAGATCTGGTTGGTTTGTACAGGGTAGCGTGAAACCTTGAAACATCCCAGAGTAATTTGGGCATAAAATAAATAGTATTTGTAAAGCCCCCTTGAGAGCCTGGGAGAAAATGTGGAAGCATTAAACTTCCCCACCTGGGGAATTCCTGATATTTTCACAAGTATTGGGAAATACCATTGTAGTAGGCCAAGTCCTTGATCTTGGGACTTGCCCTTATGAAACTTGTTACTGCAAGGAGAGGCTAAGCCTACTTACAATGGTTACTATGTGTCATCTCCAGAGAACCTCTTTGTTGCTCAGATGTGGCCTGTCTCTCTCTAAGCCTCATCAGCAGGTAAACTCACTGCCCTCCCCCCTATATATAAATCTCCCTGGAAACATGGATTATGACTCCTGGGGATGAGCCTGGACCCGGCATCGTGGGATTGAGAAAGACTTCCTGACCAAAAGGGGGAGGAGAAATTAAAATAAGGTTTCAGTGGCTGAGAGATCTCAAATGGAGTTGAGAGGTCATTCTGGAAGTTATTCTTATCTGGAGGATATCTTACGTAGATATCCCTTTTTAGTTTTTAGTGTACTACAATAGCTAGAAGGGAATACCTGAAACTGTTGAGCTGCAATCTACTATCCTTGATTCTTGAAGATGATTGTATAACTATATAGCTTATATGGTGATCATGTGATTGTGAAAACCTGGTGGTTCACACTCCCTTTATCTAGTGTATGGACAAATGAGTAGAAAAAGGGGGCACAAAAAAGGAAATGAATAATAGTGGGGAAAAAGGAGTATGAGATGTTTTGGGTGTTCTTTTTTACTTAAATTTTTATTTTTATTCTTATTTTTTTGAGTAATGAAAATGTTCAAAAATTGTGATGAATGCACAACTGTGTGATGATACTGTGAACAATGGACTGTACACTTTGGAAGATTATATGGTATTTGAATATATCTCAATAAAATTGCATTTGACAAAAAAGAAAAGAGAAAGAAAGACAGAAAGGAAAGAAAGAAAGAGAGAGAGAGAAAGAAAGAAAGGAAGGAAGGAAAGAAAGAAAGAAAGAAAGACAGAAAGAAAGAGAAAGAAAGAGGGACCTAAACAGATGGAAAGATATTCCAGGTTCATGGATAGGAAGGCTAAACATCATTGAGATGTCAATCCTACCCCAAACTGATCTACAGATTGAATGCAATACAAATCAAAATTCCAACAACCTACTTTGCAGACTTGGAAAAGCTAGTTACCGAATTTATTTGGAATGGAAAAGGGCCTCGAATTGCTAAAAACATTCTAAAAAAGAAAACCGATGTGGGAGGACTTAAACTTCCTGTTTTGAAGTCTACTATAAAGCCACAGCAGTCAAAACAACATGGTATTGGCACAAAGATGAACATATTGATCAATAGAATTGAGTTTAGAAATAGATCTCCAGATTTATGGTTAACTGATTTTTGACAAGACCCCCAAATCCACTGAACTAGGACAGAACAGTCTCTTCAACAAATGGGGCTGGGAGAACTGGCTATCCATATCCAAAAGAATGAAAGAGGACTCTTACCTCACTCCCTAACACAAAAATTAACTCAAAGTGGATCAAAGACATCAATATAAGAGACAGTACCATAAAATTCCTAGATAATGTAGGGAAACATCTTCAAGACCTAGTATTAGGAGGTCACTTCTTAGATCTTACACCCAAAGCACAAGCAACAATAGAAAATATAGATAAATTAAAATTAAAAGCTTCCGTACCTCAAAGGAATTTGTCAAAAAGGTAAAGAGGCAGCCAACTCAATGGGAGAAAGTATTTTGAAACCATGTGCCTGCTAAGAAACTGATATTTTGCACATATAAAGAAATGCTGCAACTCAATGACAATAGTACAAACAGCTCAATTATAACATGGGCAAAAGATATGAAAAGACATTTCTCTGAAGAGGAAATACAAGTGGCTGACATTTGTATCAGACAGTCAACTGAACCCTGAAATTATTTAGCAGGATGTGCACAAACAATTCCCAAGATTTTTAGTATGAGATGCTATGACTCAATCAGAGACAGTAGGAAGTGATATAGCAGTGATCAATGGAAACATATGATGGTAGTACAGTAAAAATAATTTTTTAAATTACAACACTTTGTTGCAGCATCAACAAAGGACAGATTTCTGAAGCTGGTGAAGATCTCAATTCTATTCCACTGTTCTATATGTCTATCTTTACGCCAGTACCACACTGTTTTGATTACGTGGTTTGTAGTAAGTTTTTTTGTTTGTTTAAAATGAAAAGTTTATTTGCTCAGTATACCAAATACGATGTAGGCACTGTCATGACAAATATACAGAAATATTCAGATCGATGTAAAACTGTAATTTAATTTAAATGAAGGGAAATCTCTTTAAATGTTACAGTGACATAGTCCCAAAAAGAATCTTTTCTTCAGTTAACTATACCTTTCAATAAAAGGTGGTAAGGGATTAAGTGGAATTTAGGTTATATAAATTTTCCTTAAAAATAAAGCTCCAAGTCTATTAATACATGCCAGTCAAAAACTGTAACTAAAAATTTCAAATACGTGCAAAAGGAGAGAAAGGAGTTAGTTACCATTTTTGTTTGAACAGTCTAGAGAAAAATGGTTCCTACAAATACAGCTGGCAAACTGTTAAGACTGAATAATCTAAACATAGCATAGTAATGAATTTCAGTCTCAAACTATCCAATGGTATCATGTTCTTTATTTTCACTATATCATCACTATAATGATCACCTATTTAAAAATATTTAAATATTTCATCCATTCATAGTAGATTTTATACAATTATAGGGATTGAAATAGAAATGATATTTGTAGGAGAGGTATCAAGCAAACAAAAGCAATTATATAGAGAGCACACACGTTAAGCCTTTTGAGGCTGTGCTTAACTCATAGAGACAAGGAGTGGTGGATTGTGTATAATTTCCTATTGCTTGTTGGTTTCTGCAGCACATGGGGTTCTAGTAGGGCTGGACTTTGTATTTTAGATGGAAGAAAACTGATCCTAGGCTGTGGGGATTTTAAGCTCCATCATTTGGAAAACAGTATCTCTCCCTGGACTAGCATTCAGTAGTGATAAGACATGGCAGAACCTTAGTCTCCATCTCTCTGATGCCACCTCAGAATTCATCGGTTGGTAGAGCACCTACCCCTTCACTTACGTGATTAAGGGTCTGGGATTCAGGCTTAGCAATGAGAGTATATAATGTGACAGAACATTTCCCCTATCCCACCTTGTGTTCCCACCTAAGCATTCATGATTGATGGAGCACTAGCCATTCCCCTCTGTGATCAGTGGACTCAGGTCAAAGCTCTGCAGCTGTAGTGATATGATATGGCAGATTAGTCTCAGTTTTCTGGCAGGATTCTTGCCTTAACTACATGGCTGTACTTGATTTCTATGGACCTTTGCAGAAGGTCAACTCGCTCTCTGGCAGGCCAACATGTAGTGAATTAGACAAGTTTAATCTTCTCAGATACTCTAAAATTAAGCTGGAACTTTTTAAAAATTCAATTTTATTGAGACTATTCACATACTATACAATCATACAAAGTGTACAATCACGGTACCATTATATAGTTGTGCATTCATCACTACAATCAATTTTTTTTTCAATTTTAGAACATTTTCATTACTCCAGAAAAGAAATAAAAAGAAAAAAGAAAACTCAAATCCTCCCATACCCCAATCCCCCATCCATTATTGACTTATAGTATTGGTATAGTACATTTGTTACTGTTGATGAAAGGATATTAAAATATTGCTAACTGTAGTACATAGTTTGCAATAGGTACATTTCCCCCCATATACCCCTCTATTATTAACTTCTAGTAATAGTGTCATACATTTGTTCTAGTTCATGAAAGAAATTTCTAATATTTGTACAATTAATCATGGACATTGTCCACCATAAGATTCATTGTGTTAGACATTCCCATGTTTTAACCTCTAACTTTCCTTCTGGTGACATACATGACTCTAAACTTCCCCTTTCTAACACATTCGCAAACCATTCAGCACTGTTAGTTATTCTCACAATAACGTGCTACCATCACCTCTGTCAATTTCCAAATGCCTAAGTTCAACCTAGTTAAACATTCTGCACATATTAAGCAATGCTCCCAATTCTTTAGCCTCATTCTATATCCTGGTAACCTATATTTCATGTCTATGAGTCTACAGCTTACAATTAGTTCATTTCAGTGAGATCATACAATATTTGTCCTTTTGTGTCTGACTTATTTCACTCAAAATAATGTCCTCAAGTTGCATCTGTAAACCCATTCCTTTAAAACAGTTTTATTCATGCACCATACATTCCATCCTAAATAAACAGTCAATGGTTCCCTGTATAATCACATAGTTATGCATTCACCACCACCACCACTATCTATTTAAGGACATTTCCATTTCTTCCACAAAGAAAGAGGAAGAATAAAAAAAAAAGTAGAAAGACAAAAGAAAAAGAAAAAGAAAGAAAAAATGACAGCTAAAAAGCAACAAGAGAAAAGATAAAATTACAATAAAAAGTCAGACAACATCACCGATGCCAAAAATCCCTTACCCTCCCTTATATTCCCCTCTTATAGGCTTTTAGCTTTGGTATATTTCCTTTGTTACATTAAAGGATGCATAATACAATGCTTCTGTTAACTTTAGACTCTAGTTTGCATTGATTGCATTTTATCCCCAATACTACCCCATTTTTAACGTTTTGCAAGGTTGACATTCATTTGTTCTCCCTCATGTAGAAACATATTTGTACATTTTATCACAATCATTGACTGCTCTAGGTTTCACTAAGTTATACAGTCCCAGTGTTTATCTTCCCTATTTCTCTCTTGTGTCCCACATACCCCTAATCTTCCTCTTTCAACCATACTCACAGTCATCTTTGTTCCATGTACTTACATTATTTTGCTACCATCAACCAATATTGTGGTCCAAACCTCTCACTCTGCTTTTTCCTATCTGTCTGTAGTGCTCCCTTTAGTATTTCCTGTGGAGCAGGTATCTTGCTCACAAACTCTCTCATTGTCTGTTTTTCAGAGAATATTTTAAACTGTCCCTCATATTTGAAGGACAGTTTTTCCAGATTCAAAGTTCTTGGTTGGCAGTTTTTCACTCAGTATCTTAAATATATCACACCACTTCCTTCTTGCCTCCTTGGTTTCTACTGAGTAATCTGCACATAGTCTTATTGGAGCTTCCCTTGTATGTGATGGATTGCTTTTCTCTTGCTGCTTTCAGGATTCTCTCTTTGTCTTTGACATTTGATAATCTGATTATTAAGTGTCTTGGCATAGGTATATTCAGATCTATTATGTTTGGGGTACACTGTGTTTCTTGTATCTGTAATTTTATGTCTTTCATAAGAGATCGGAAATTTTCAGTGATTGTTTCCTCCATTGTTGTTTCTGCCCCTTTTCCCTTCTCCTTCTGGGACACCCATGAATGTACATTCATGTACTTCATGTTGTCATTCAATTCCCTGAGATGTTGCTCATATTTTTCCATTCTTTTCCCTCTCTGTTTTTTTGTGTGTAGGATTTCAGGTATCTTGTTCTCCAGTTCCTGAATGTTTTCTTATGCCTCTTGAGGTCTGCTGTTGTATGTCTCCATTGTGTTTTTCATCTCTTGTGTTGTGCCTTTCATTTCCATAGGTTCTGCCAGTTGTTTTTTTCAAACTTTTGAGTTCTTTCTTATGTTTGCCCAATGTTTTCTTTATGTCCTTAATCTCTTTTGCCATATCTTCCCTCAACTCATTGAATTGGTTTTTGACTTGATTTAGCATATTTATTTGAAGATCTTTAATTATTTGTTTCAATTCCTGTACCTCAGTTGAAGTGTTTGTTCCTTTGATTTGGTCACATTTTTGTTTTTTCTAGTGTTATTTGTAGTTTTCTGTTGTCTGGGCATCTGGTTTCCTTGATTACCCCAATCAGATTCTCCCAGACCAGTAAAGGCTCAGGTATCAGGAGGAGGATGCATTTGGTATCAGGTTTCCCTGAGGGTGTGTCCTAGAAGATTGACAGACTTCCCCATGAAGCCTTTAGACACTGTGCTTTTCCTAACCTGCCCAGCAGGTGGCACCTGTCATCCTGTCACTCCCCACTGGTGTAAAGAGGCATGGTCCCTTTAATTCCCAGCAGACTCTGTCCTGGCCAGAGACCAAGGGTGTCAGAAGCCAAGCTTAAGTTGTTTCTGGTTTGATTGTTTGTTTTTTCCCCAGGCCCTGGGGTCTGAGTTCTGAAGGGAGGGCCACCACTTGAGTTGGGCTCCTCCCCCTCCTCTTAGGGAAGATACACCCCCTAGGGAGTTATATCTTTTGCACTTGAATTACTCCTTTGTCTCTCTGACTCTGTTAACTCCACCTTGCCTGGGTCAGCATGCTTAGAACTGAAAATGCCTGAGACTTTCTCCACTGAGCCCCTCAGATTGAGGGAGAAAAAAAGGAGAAAAAGAGAAAACCCCTTTTCAGAGTCAGTCCACAGCTCCCCAGTTTCACCTGTTGGCCAGAGATAGTACCCAGTCCTCTGTGCTCCTTTTCTTGGGACGCAGCCATTTTCCAGTATTCTAAGCTGAGCCATCTCCTCTAAGCCATCAGCCCCACCTCCTCTCCACTGGCAGCAACCTCAGGGCACTTTGCTGCTTGTTAGGGGTTTATCTGTGCTTGTACCTTGCACTCAGCCCCATTGGTTGAGCTATATTCACTTGCTCCCAGCAGAGACTGCTTCTTTCTCCCACAACAAAATTTTGCAGCTCAGCTTGCCATGTGGGGAGAAGCACCAGTTCTGCAGTTTTTACTTACAACGTTTATGTTGCAATCTCAGCCATTCCACCCATTCCAGGCTGGTGAATGTGTGGACAGTCACAGTTGTCCCCCAACAGTTGTTCCAGTCTATTTACTAGTTGCTCTAGAGGACTAACTAAATTCCTCACCTCTCTATGACACCATCTTGCCCTGCCCTGGAACTAACTTTTAAAACAAAATGATATAGTCTCAGCAAAGAACATGTTGGGGGGTAGGCAGTTGGTGGTGCAGGGGCAAGTGGAGGGTAGAAGCAAAACTATTGTCACTCTTTCCTCATGGGTGAGGTAATGGAGAAGTTAAGTCATTTTAAAGGCTTTGTCTTGGTAGAGGGGAGAGGATCAGGTAAGTAAATCATCTGGTGACAGTAGAGGAAGTAGTCAAAGCACAGATTCTGGAGTCATTTCCTAGCTGTATGAGCTTGGGCAAAAAAGGAATTACATTCCAGGGTCTGGTACTTACCCTTCCTGTGTTCTGCAATATTTAAAAGACATCTTTTGACAAAGTCATTAGTGTCATTACTGAATTAGGTCAAAGACAGAACACTAATGGTGGAATCACTAAGGATATTGTGTATTTTAGATTTCAAGTACCATTTTTTTACTGTCTTATTCTAGAATTTGCAGTGGACTATTTGTCATCTATGCAGACCTACAATTAGTGTTGGTTTTAAAAATCATTTAAGACATGGATTTCTAACTTTTTAATGTGGTTTTAATGTTTACTATTAGGAGAATGGTAGGCTGTTATTTTTTATCACCTGAAATGGCCAAAATGGTGGTGGAAAAAATTTCTTTCTTTCTTTTTCCTTTTTTCACTTTGTTTTCAATTGGAGAAGTTGTAGGTTTACAGAAAAGTCATGCATAAAATACACAAAATAAAGAATTCCTATATACCATCCTACTATTACCTCAAGCATTAACTAGGCTGGAGGAATTTTATACATGATTTATATATTTAGCACAGAACTTGTCATACATTGTGGCTTCAGAAGGCCACTGATTAAAAGACTTTCATGCAAACCTTGTGGATCACACTCCCTTTATCTAGTGTATGGATGGATGAGTAGAAAAATGGGGATAAAAACTAAATGACAAATAGGGTGGGATGGAGGGATGGTTTGGGTGTTATTTTTTTACTTTTATTTTTTATTCTCATTCTGATTCTTTCTGATGTAAGGAAAATGTTCAGAAAAAGATTGTGGTGATGAATGCATAACTATATGATCATACTGTGAACAGCTGATTGTATACCATGGATGATTGCATGGTATGTGAATATATTTCAATAAAACTGAATTAAAAAAAAAGACTTTCATGCAATAGCGAAGAAAACTGCCTTCATATTGGGTTGTTATGCTGGGAGGTAAAGGAATAACTGGCTCTAGCTGCAGGTGGAGTTTTGTGGATAGATGATAGGTAGAAGAATGAAATAGTACATGTTTAATTATGTATATCTCTTGATACACATCTCAGTGTGTATACTGAGAAGCTACAGAGTGCTCCTAAAAACAAAGCTTATCCAAATTAACTATGGAGGTAGGTAGTATCAGTTAACTGAAGTCAGATTTGAATCTGCAAACTGAACAGAATAAATATGTATGAAGAATAATACATGATTTCAATTCTCGAGCAAAATAATGCTGGAATTTTGGCAATTTTGTGAAATAATTTATTAATGGTATTAAAATAATTAAAATATTGATTAAATAATATAATTATTCAGGTAATATCAAATATTAAAATAATATTATTTTAAATATATTAAATATTCAAAACCTAAGATATAATGAAAGCTGGTTTAATTATTTAATGTATTTCAAATAAATGAAAAATTTCATATAAAGTATCAAAGAAACACATTTTGTAAAAATAATAGAATAATAAAATATTGATAATTTCAACTATAAACAAGTAACATGAAGTATTACACTGAAAATAAAATAAATATAAATATGGTTTAAATGGTATAAATAGAGCATTACATAAATTAGCAGATATAATTAAGAATAAAGTACTCAAAGAAAAATTAAATACTTCATAACTATGAAGAAAAGATAATGAATAATGAAAACATTTAAAATTATATGTTGTTTGTACTTATTTTTTTAAAGTGATCTCCCCATAATAGTTGTGTAATGATGTCATTTTTGAGTTATAAGCATATATTTATGTGTGAAAATACTTCTGTTTGTTGTAAAAGCTTTTTATGTTTCTCCATTCTTTGGAGGAATAATGCAAAAACAGTTGTGAGCTAACTCTAGATTCTTTTTTCTGATCTTTCATCTTCAAATGATCCTGTCACTGGGTGATAACTTTTTGATATTTTCAAATGTGTGTGTGGGTGGGTGGGTATGGACTATAATGAGCTGCAGTTTTGGTAACTTACTGTTTGAGCTTTAAATGATAAGCTTGGATGTTTAGCTTTTAATCAAACATGTTTTGTTCAGATTTAAAAAATCAATTAATCAGAAAAGGAGTTTTCACTGCCAATAATTCTCTTTCAGCGTGGCTTTATGCCTTTAAGTATTCAGAGAATGTTTTAACATACTTATTATGCTCCTGAAGTAGGAAAATACTAATCCAATGTAGGCTGTATTAAGAAAAGTATGCATATTCTAATCTCTAGCATAGGGTTGTCCAGTAAGGAGCCATTGGTTATATGTGACTATTGAGCATCCGAGATGTGGCTGGTCCAAAATGAAAAGTGCTGAAAGTATAATATACACATTTGATTTTGAAGACACTGCAGAAAAAGTAAAATATCTCATTAATAATTTTTATATTGATTGAATGTTGAAAAAATAATATTTTGAATATATTTGGCTATATATTTGGTAAAATTAATTTCACTGTTTTTTTTCCCCACTGCCTTTCAATGTGGCTACTAGAATATTTAAAATTACGTAAATGTAATCAAATTACATTCTATTTCTTTTGGACAGCATAGCTCAGGAGTAACCACTGTGTGCTATACAAATGTAGGACTAACACAAAAAAAGGAAGATAACATGAACTAATAATTGATAACTGATAAATTTTAAAAAGACAGGAAAAATAAGCAAATGAAAAGAGAGTACACAAAAAGCAAGATGAGACTAAAAGACATCCATATCAGCACTTACATTAAGTCAAAATGGAATAAACATACATTTAGAAAGACAAAGAGATTCAGGCAAAGTAAAATAACAAACAATTCCAAACTTTCTTTTATGAGATTAGTATTACCTTGCTAACAGATAGAGACATTGAAAGAAATGGAAACTAAAGAAAAAAAAAACTATTCCTCATGCATACAGGCACAGAAATGCCAACAATATATTAACCAAGCAAATACAGGCATGTATATAGAAGACAATATATTATGACCAATTGGAACTTATCTTAGTAATACAAGGTTGGTTTAACAATTGAAAACCAATCAATGTAATTAACCATCTTCAAAGAACAAAGAGAAAAATCATATGGTCATCTCAATAGATACAGACAAAGCATTTGACAGTATTCAACACCCATTTATGATGAAAACTCTCATTGAACTAGGAATAGATGAAAACTTTTTCAACATGGTAAAGAGAGTCTATGAGACAGACACAGGAAAAATCACATTTAATGATGAAGAATTAATTACTCCCATGTTGATTAGGAATAAATGAAGGATGTCTACTCTCCTTCATGATTTCAACATAGTAATAGAGGTCCTAACCAGTGTAATAATGAAAGAAAGAAAACTAAAAAGGCATACAGATATGAAATGAAGAAATAAAATGATTTGTAGTTGTAGACAACATAATCTGGTTAACAGAAACCCCTTTAAAAGTCTAAATTGAAGTCCTATAAATATAAATTTAATTTACAAATCTCCTAAGACACAAGGTCATCCAGCAAAAATCAAATCTACTTCTCTATATTATCAAAGAAAAATGGAAAATTTGAATTTAAAGGTGCAATTTACAGTAGCATCAAAATCATGAATTATTTTGGATAAATTTAAATATATGCACAATATGTGTGCGCTATAAACTGCACAGCAGACAGAAATTAAACAAACCTAAATAAATCTCTTGTTTGTTAATTTTGTCTTAATTAAATGTACACAAACAAATGACCAGTCATTCAATTCCTAGGAATTTATACAAGTGAAATAAAAGCATATGTTCACATAAAGCCTTGTACATGAATGCTCATTGTAGCTTATACAATAGCCATAACCTGGAAATATTCCAAATATTCATCAACAAATGAATGGATAAACATACAGTGGAAAATACTCAGCAACAAAAAGGAGTGGACTGCCTTCTTGTTCTCATCAAGATGGAGTCATCACATTTCAGAACTGAAAAATACTATCACTGAAATAAAATGTAATGGACTGAATCAAAGAATGCAGATGAGAGTAAATCAGTGAACTTGAAGAACAACCAATAGAAATCTTCCAATCTGAATAACAGAGAAAACAGAAAGAAAATGAACTAAGTCAAAGAAGATGAATAATTAAAAAAAAAATCAATTCAGGAATGAACAAATATTTTTTCTAAATAATGACTAAAAATTTACAAAAAACATATCCCAAAGATTCAAGAATCTGAGTGAACTCTCAAACTAAAAACAAAGAGAAAAAAATCTTGAAAGCATTCAAGAAGAAATGACATATCAAGTAGAGGAGAGGCCCATTGCCAGCAGCTCATCGGGGGCAGCAAGTGCAGCCATCACTCGCTGAGGTACTGGGAGGCCAGGAGTCTGGGTGGCCTGCAAGACCCGCCTGTTGCTGTATGGGAGGGTATGGGCAAGAAGCAGCAGAGCCCAGGAGGAGAAGCAGGAGGAGAAGGGGCACCAGATGCCTGGCTGTGCTTGTTTTGCAGGTTGCAGCTGGCCTGTCACCAGGATGCCATGTGGGAAGATCGACTCATCCAGCCACTTGGCATCGTGCAAGGATTCTTCTCCAGAAATGGAGTTAATTCTGATTAGGAGAAAAAAGTAATTGAATATTTTAAGGAAAAGCTGAAGGAAAGTAATGCTCCTAAATTGGTACCATCATTGTACGGGGTTCCCCTTCATTATTTGAAACCTAAAAGTTTTGTGAAATTTTGTTGCATGATTCAAGATATATTTGACCCTAAGTTTTACATGGAAGTTTATGAAACAGCTAACCAAAATACAAAAGCATACATTCTTCATTTTGGAAAATACAGAGGTGTAGCAAAATGTGGGCCTCAACATAAAGTTGATTTAAAATTGCCATGAACTACCACTTTGGAAAGACAGACTTTCTATTGTGTTCCAGTTCCTGGGGAATCTACATGGGTAAAAGAAGCCTATTTTAATGCAAACCAAGCTTGAGTTAGTCCCTCAACATCCTACACTCCCAGTCGTCACAAGGGGAATTATGAAGATGATGAAGATATTGATCTGCAGCCCAACAAGCAAAAAGGCGAACATACAGATGCCAGACAAGCAGGAAGTGTTGGAGGTCTTCGGTGGTCTGGAGAGCCAAAATGTTTAGAAATTGAAGCTTGCACTGGGCAACAACTGAACTCTCTGAACCTCTCTTATCTTTTAGACCTGAATTTTCCCCTGCCAGGAGAGAAAGGTCCTGAAAGCCTTGGAAAGGTCTATGAGGATTGGGATTGTTTCAAAATAACTCATGTTCTTGAGTTGTATGGCATACTGTCTGTTGATCTACACTGAATCATGGTGAGAGGGATGCCTCTTTACTGATAGATCCAATGGGATGCACAGACACAGCGGAAGAACAGAGAGTGCACAGTCCTCATGCTTCATTACTACCCAGAAGTTACAGCACATCAATCTGTTAGTGCCTGCTTGCCTTAACAAAGAGGAGAGCAAAATCTTCATTTCAAGTTTCATGTCTGAATTGTCTCCAATCAGAATAGAACTGTTTGGGTTCCTCACTCATGCCCTCTTGGGAGATGGGTTGGCTGTGGAATACCATATATTACATTTCATCTTTACAGAATATACGAGAAGAGATGTTCTTCCCCTGGGAAAATTTACCATTAACTTGAGTGGTTGCCCACAGAATAGCACCTTCACAGAATACTTCTATAAAATTATTCAACATCTGTTCCAGCATCTTTTCGTCCACAGATGACTATAGGGAACATGAACCATTTAAAATTCATTCCCCACAAAGACTACACAGCCAATTGCTTGGTTAGTGGACTCCTTCAGCTGCCCAGTAGTACTTCTCTTGTAATTGATGAAACTCTTTTGGAGCGAGGGCAGCTTGACACCCCAGGCATTCATAATGTGACTTCCCTGAGCAACCTGATAACTTGTCAGGAGGTGGATTACGACTTCAGTTACCACCAGTTCAAATTCCCTGCAATATTAATGTTCTTATTACTTCAGAAGGGAGATCATTCCTCCCGGCAGATTGCCAGATTCACATACAACCACAGATAATTCCACCAAACATGGACGAGTATATGAACAGCTTCTCTCAGCAGTGCTGCCTTCTGTACTGAATAAAATCTGCATCTGTCTAACCCTTTTGACATTCCTGGATTACAGAATTTCTGATATAATAACCAAGGCCATCGAAGATGACTTCGTGGAAATGCACAAGAATGATCCCCAGAGTATCACTGCTGATGATCTCCACCAGTTGCTTGATGTAGCTTGGTTTCTGTCTCTCAGTTCTGGTCAGACAATGCTGTCAAGAAAACGATGGCTACAAGCAAAGCAGCTAGAGTCTTTAAGAAAAACCAGACTTAAAAAGCCGAAATGTGTGACTGGAAATGAACTTTAGAGATCAGATACTCAAGAAATGTAATGTGCAAAGTGTAGTCACATTACTGTAAAATTCAAATACCATTAATACTACATCATTTTGCAGATAATTTGTATCAAAAAACCAATGGCTTTTCCTGAAAAGTGACATTTGAAATAATGTTCACTAATGGCTTCTACCTTAATGACCTTATGGCACTTTTGAAATTTGTTTTATAATTATATAAATTAGTAACAATGTATAAAAATGAATATGATATTAAAATCTAATATGGACAAGAACATAGAGGGGAACACCAATTCAAAAGGGAGCATAGTTATTGTCAGAAATCATGGACACAAGAAAGAAAGAGCACTTTTCAAGAACCAAAAAAGAGACCTGTGGACTCAATTCTATAACAAGCAAAAATATCCTCTGGAGTTTAAGTGAAGTATAGACATTCTAAGATGTAGTGAAACTAAAAGAATTTGTTCCAGCACACCCACTTTGAGGACTGGCTAAAGGAATTCTTGACAAAAAATAAAAATGATAATGAAAGGAAACTTGGTATATTAGGAATGAAGAAAGAGCTTGAAAATAATACATATACAGAAAATATAATAGGTTTTTATACTCCTCTTCAGTTTTTAAAAGTGTTTGACATTTCAAAGCAAAGTTTTAAAATTTTTGGATGTGATTCTCAATGTATATTGGAGTAATACTTAAGAAAACCAAGTCATAAAGTGGAGAGGGTATAGGCACCTAAAGTGTGGTAAGGTATCTATATTCCACTTAAAGTGGTAAAATACTGATAATGATAGAGGGTGATAAGCTATGCAAGTTTGTTATAATCCTTAGAGCTACCACTAAATATAATATACAAAGATATATTACAAAACTCTATAGATGAATGAAAATAGATTCTTTAAAGTGTTGAAGTAACCCAAAGGAAGACAGGAAATGGGAAACACATAAATGCAAAACAAACAGAATGAAAGAAATCAATTGTGAAAATAGTAGACCTAAATCCAAATACATAAATAGTTATGTTAACCATAAATGGTCAAAACACATGAATTAAAGCACAGAGACTGGCAGAATGGACAAAATACATGAGACTATTTTAGGTTGTCTATAAGAAAGGTACTTCAAATATGATATATGAAGGTTAAGTATAAAATATTGGAAAAGGTTATTCCATATAAACACAGTAACAAGAAAGCTGGAGTGCCTGTATTAATACCAGAGAGAGTAGACATCAGATCAAAGAAAATTATCAGAGGAACACTACATGATGTCAAAAGAGTCAATTCAACATGAAGACATAACAATTTTAAATATTTACGCACCAAACCACAACTGAAAAATACCGGAGGCCAACCCAGAAAACACTGAAAGGAAAAACAGATAAATCCACAGTTACAATTGACAACATCCACACATCACTTTTAATAGTTGATAGAATCGCTAGTCAAAATGTCAACAGCTATAATGAAAGACTGAAGAATACAACCAACCAATTGGCATTCATAGGACATGCCATCCAACAACAGCACAATATGGATCCTTTTCAAACACACATAGGACATTCACCAAAGTAGTTGGTATCTTTGTGCATAAAACAAAATCTAATAAATGTCAAAGAATTGGAATTACGCAAACTATGTTCTCAGATCATAAAAGAATCAAATGAGTAATCAATAAAAAAAGATAACAGGAAAATTTCCAGACACTTTGAAATTAAAAACACATTTAAATAAAGAGACAAAGAGGAAGTCTTAAGGGAAATTATAAAACATCATGTACTGAATGAAATTAAAATACCACACATTGAAATATGTGGGATGCAGCTAAAGCAATGCAGAGAGGAAAAGTTATAGCACTAAAAATGTTTATGTCAGACAGGAAGAAAAGTCTCAAGTCAAGAATCTGAGGCCCCATCTCAAGAAAAAAATGCAAATATAACTCAATGAAGGAAATAATGAAAATAGCAGAAATCATTGGAAATGAGCACAGAAAATTAACATAGAAATTCAATAAACCAAAGCAGGATTTTTTGAGATATGTAAATTCATGACTATATAGCCTAACAGATGATAGAAAAGGAGAGAAAATATATATTGAATATTAGGAATGAAAGAATTCTGACAGACATTAAAATATAATAAGGAAAAGGCACAATGGAGTATGTGCACATAATTTGTTGTTAGGTGAAATGGACAAATTCCTCAAAAACCAGGACCTACCAAACTTGCCCATAAGTAAATGAATAATCTCAAAAGTCCAAAATCTATTAAAGAAAATAAATTCATAATAAGAGAATTTTTGAAAAGACATTTTAATCTCAGATGGTTTCACTGTTGAATTTTACCAAACATTAAAGGGAAAAATAACACTAATTCTAGAAATCTCTTTAAGAAAATGAAAGACCTATCATTACTGTAATACAATGTGGAACATATAGAGTGCAATAAGTAACTTTATACAGACCAAGAGTACTTGAGCATAGACACAAAATTCACAATATAATATCAGCAAATTGAATCCAGCATTACATAAAGAAGAACCTACCAGGACCAAGTTGAATTTTTTAGGAATTCTTGGCAGGCCCAGTATTGGTAAAATAATAAATGTAATTCTTCATATTAACCAACTAATATTAATTCTGCAGAAAAAGCACCTGATGAAATTCAATACCCACTCATGATAAAAATGCTCATTAATTTATTAATAGAAGGGAACTCCCTAATTCTGATAAAAGCCATCTACAAACAACTGAACTAACATCATACTTGGTGGTGAAAGAATGAATGCTTTCCCCCTAAGATCAGGAACAAGGGAAGCATGTCCTTTCTCACAACTCTTATTTAATGTTGTACAGGAAATTCTAGCCAGAATGATAATGGAAAAAAAAAAGGGAGGCTTACAAATGGAAAGGAAGAAATAACACTGTCTCTGTTCACAGATGACATACGTATGTCTGTTTAGAAAATCTCAAAAATCTACAAAATAACCTCTTAAAATTAATGCCTGACTTTAGCACGTTTGCAGGACACAAGGTCAATGTATAAACATCAGTCTAATTTCTATATGTGACCAATCAATAGCAAGCATAAGAATAAATCTAGCCAAGCATGTAGGAGCTATTACCCAAAAGTCAAAAACAAATTTATTAATACTAATAAAAAGGAATCCAAGAATATCTAAAAAAAATGACTAGATATACTGTGATCATGGATTGGAAGACTTAATATGGTAAAAATGACAATCTCGTCAAATTGATCTATACATTTAATGTGATTTCTATCAAATTCCAGGATGTTTTATAGAAGATATAGACAATCTTGTTCTAAAATTGATGCAGAAATTCAAAGCAATTAGTTATTCAAAATAATCTTGAAATAGAATAAGTTGAACCAATCACATTACCTTATTTTAGGATTTTCTATAAAGCTTCAGTAATTAGGACTCTGTGATATTGGTGAAAGGATAGACTGCCAGAGATCAACCCATGCAGGAAGATACAACTGAGTTTTACAAAAATGCACATACAACTCAATGAAGAAAGGGGAGAGACTTTTCAACACATGATGGTGAAGTAACAGTACATTCACAGGCTTAAGGAAAGAAACTCCATGGAAATTTCACCTCTGGTAAGAAAAAATGATTCAAAATATTTCATAGATCTAAATGTTAAAGTAAAATTATAAAACATTTAGAATAGACTGTAGAAGACAATCTTTTTGTGCTAGAGTTAGATTTAGAGTTCTGGGACAGGACACCAAAGGCATGATTCTTACAAGAAAAAGTTGATAAATTGTACCTCAAAAAATTAAAATACTTTTGGCACATTTACACAAAACCTGTAGACAAATGTTCATTGCAGGCTTGTTTGTAAAAGCTCAAAACTAGAATCAATTCAAATGTCTTTCAGCAGCTGAATAACGTATAGAATAACTATAAAATGGAATAATACTCAGCTGGACAGAACAATAAACGATTGGGTGAATCTCAAGGGTATTAAGGTGAGTGAAAAAAGCTTAAAGTTTACATAGTATATGATTCCACTTATGTAACATTCTCTGGGTGACAAAATTATAGTGGAGAACAGACCAGTATTTGCCAGGGATTATGTCTGGGGGAAGTTGTGAGAAATAAAGGTTATTTTGTGGGTGGTGATGCAACAGTTATGTATCATTGTGGTGACAGTTACACAAATATATATATATATATATATATATAGTTAAATTCTGAAAAACTACACACCTAGTAAATACTAAATGAATAAAGAAATATATAAACACCTCATATGTCAAACTCATATAAAAAGTTATATAAGAAGATGCAAACATAGTGAAAGAGGGATCAAGAGAATAAATAAGGAAATCTAGAGGACTGTTTCTCTAGTGTAAGCCTTTATCTTAAAGATAATAAATAACTCAAGAAAACAGCAGGAAATAACAAGAATAGGTGTGCCCCAGAGTTTTATGGCTGACCTACAGCATGTTCATCTGGGAACTGACCTGCCAGGAATGAAGGGAGACTGAGATTGCTTACTTGATCAACTCACTGCCTTATTTGGTGATCTTACCAGAAACCAAATCATTCTTTGTCTCTATTTGTGAGCTTATTAAAAGTGGCTAATGCTGATGTTCTCTTCTGTTATTGTGATCTCATGAAGACAACGAAGATTTTCAGAGAAAACCTGGAAATGTGAATAAACTGTGGATGTGTTCAACAACAAGGATGAATTCCAGAAATTTTATGCTGAGTGAAATCAGTTAGACACAGAATGATCAATTCTGTATGATTCCATTTATGCGAAATTCTAGAAAAGGCAAAACTGACGTACAGTGACCAAAAGTAGATCAGCAGTTTCCTGCATAAGGGGCTGGACGAGTTGACCACAAATTGGCACCAGGGAATTTTTTTACATCATTATGAAGTTTATAATAAATAATTTCATTATAAAAAATTTTGAAAATGTAATTCTGTAAAACACTGAAAAATGTACTTTAACAAAGATATGCCATGTGCATTTCCTAACGGCACTTGTATTTTACAATTAAAAACCTTGCTTTATATAAAGCCAAAAATATTCCAAGAGGTTATTCACCATGTTTATAAAGTGCTAGCTTTTTGTCTTGTATTTTTTTCTCTTTAAATAATCTAGCATTTGAAAGAGAGGTTGCAAAGCCTTGAACACTGGAAGGGAGGAAGGAGTGTGAGGAGGAGTGGCGTCTCAGGAGTTCTGGTGCCAGATACTCAGAGGTGGATGGGGTGTGTCCTGGGAGAATCAGCTAAGAATGTCAGTGGACCCTGGAGGAAATGGGACTGGAATACTTCTCCCAACTCCCTCCATGGAGGCACTAGATGACCATGGTGACTGGATCCTTCTTCTGTCAGGACTGGAGCATCCCTTTCCATTAACACTAACCCTATTCCCCAGTGGTGAAGGTCACAGCCAATTCCTTCCACAGCAGTTTCAGAGCTCCAGGAGAGACCAAGGTAAGGTCTCAGAGGAATTTGGAATTTTCTTGTGAACACCTGCCTAAAGCAAAGTTTGTTACATAAATATCCTTGTTAAAAAACAAAATATTGATCCTGAACAGTATTAACTGCTAAAAAAAATATGCTTAGAAACAGCCTCTAGAAAAGGGGCAGGTGGAGAAGGAGTGAAGGAAACAGCTACCAAAAAGGAGGGTGTGCATTTAAAGGGCTAATAGAGAAAATTCAGGGCAGCTGGGGAATTTCAACCTAGGACAATATCTATGAGCAAAGAGTAATCACATCCGCTTCCCAGATTTCCAATAACAAAATGCCATTTGTAGAAGGTTAAGGGGGAAAAACTCATTAGTACTCCTTTCCCTGCCTCTCACCTCTTCATGGTGGTACAGTGTTTTGCCCCTGGCCTCCAAGGACTGCACCTACATCTGACCAGTTACTATGCAGGATGAGAGGAAAATGTGCCCCTTTCAGAGCAGCTTATGACTGACAGAGGCTGGGGGAGGTGTCAGGGTAAGGGGTTATTACCCCTTGTTTGGTCTTTATCATGTGCCATTGCTCCCATCCTGGGCAGCGGCCTGATAGCCTCAGTAAGGGTACTAAAGTGAGTTTGGATATGAGAGTAGAATAAAGCTAATCTTATCCTTTGAACAGACACAAAAATAAGGTTTTTTTGTTTGTTTTTTAATTTTAGGAAGGAAGGTTTAAGAAAGAGCTGAGTGAGGAGGCAGGGCAAGATGGGTGCATGGAGATGTGTGGAATTTAGTTAGTCCTCTAGAGCAACTAGTAAACAGTCAGGAATAAGTAGTAAATAGTCTGGAACAACTGTTGGGAGACATCTGTGACTGGTCACATGTCATACACCAGACTGGAATGGGTGGAATGACTGAGATTGCAGCACAGAACTCTAAATAAAGCTCCCCAAACTGTGGCATGGCAGGCTGAGCTGAAACGTTCCCCACAGAAGAAAAAAGCAGGTTACCTAGAGCAAGGAAAAGTAACTCAAACAAGTTCCAATTGCAGTTTTAATTAACAAACTTGGAGTACTGATTACAAGCTACAAGCACAGATAAACCTGGAGAAAGCAGGAAAGGAACTTGAGGTTCCTCTGGGCAGAGAGGAGGCAGGGCTGACAGAAAAAAAATATATAAACAATTAAAAACAGAGGCATTCGGAGGCAGTTGAACTCAGAATACTGGAAAATGGCTGTGTCCCAAGAAAAGGGGACAGGGAACCAGGTGCCAACACTAGTCAATTGGCAAAACTGGGGGGCTGGGGACTGTCTCTGAAAAGGGGCTTTCTCTCTTTTTCCTTTTTTCCCTCTCATCCTAAATAGCTCATTAGAGAAAGCCTCAGGCATTTTCAATTATCAGAGCTGACCCAGGCAAGGAGGGAGTTAAGAGAGTCAGGGAGACAAAAGAGGAATTCAAGCATAGAAGATTCCTTAAAAGGTGCATCTTCCCTAAGAGGAAGGGGGCAGGGCCCAGCTAAAGTGGCTGCCCTATCTCAGAGAATTCAGACCTCAGGGCCTGGGGAGGGGAGGGAAACAGAAGCAACTTAAGCTTGGCTTCTGACACACTTGGCCCCTGGCCAGGATATGGTTCACTGAGAATTAAATACAGCACACCTCTTTACACCAGTGGGGAGCTGCAGGCTGACAAGCACCACCTGCTGGGCAGGATAGGAAAAGCAAAGAAAGGCCTCACAAGAAAGTCTCACAATCTGCTGGGTTTCAACCTCAGAGAAACCTGATACTGAATACATCCTCCTCCTGAGACCTGGGCCCATCTTGTCTGGGAAAATCTGATATGAGTAATCAAGGAAACCAGATGCATAGACAACAAAAAATTACAAATCACATTAGGAAAAACAAAAAGATGGCCCAGTCAAAGGAACAAAATTAGACTTCATCTGAGATATAGGAATTGAAACAACTGATTATTAAACAAGTCCCTAAATCAATTCAAAAATCAAATCAATGAGTTGAGGGAAGATATGGCAAAAGAGATGAAGGATATAAAGAAGACATTGGGCAAACGTAAGGAAGAACTTGAAAGTATGAAAAAACCATTGGCAAAACTTATGGGAATGGTGGGGACAATACAAGATATGAAAAACACAATGGAGACATACAACAGCAGATTTGAAGAGGCAGAAGAAAATATTCATGAACTGGAGGACAGGGCATCTGAAATCCTACACCAAAAGGAAAAGGTAGGGAAAAGAATGGAAAAAATAGGAGCAGCATCTTAGGGAATTGAATGACAACATGAAGCACGTGAATGTGCATGTCATGGGTGTCCCAGAAGGAGAAGTGAAAAGGGTTTGAAACAATAGTGGAGGAAATAATCACTGAAATTACAGATACGAGAAGCACATTATACTCCAAACAGAACACATCCAAATAGACCTACACCAATATACTTAATAACCAGATTATCAAATGTCAAAGACAGAGAATACTGAAAGCAGCAAGAGAAAAGTGATCCATCACATACAAGGGAAGCTTGATAAGACTATGTGCAGGTTTCTCAGTAGAAATCATGGAAGTGAGAAGGCAGTGGTATGTTACATTTAAGATACTGAAAGAGAAAAACTACCAACCAATAATTCTATATCTGGCAAAACTGTCCTTCAAATATGAAGGAGAGTTTAAAATATTTTCAGACAAACAGACACTAAAAGAGTTTGTGAACAAGATACCTGATCTACAGGAAGTACTAAAGGGAGCACTACAGACAGATAGGAAAAGACAGGAGTGAGAGGTTTGGAGCACAATATTGGGTGATGGTAGTACAATAATGTAAGTACACTGAACAAAGATGACTGTGAGTATGACTGAAAGAGGAAAGTTAGGGGCATGTAGGACAACAGAAAGAAGGATAGAAGATCAAGACTGAGATGGCATAACTTAGTGAAACCTAGAGTGGTCAATGATTGTAATTAAAGGTACAAATATGTTTTTACATGATTGAGAACAAATGAACATCAACTTTGCAAAGTGTTAAAAATGTGGTGTTGGGGAAAAATACAGTCAATGCAAACTAGAGTCTATAGTTAACAGTAACATTGTAATATGCTTCCATTAATTGTAACAAAGGCAATATACCAAAGCCAAATGTCTATAAGAGGGGTATTTAAGGGAGAGGTATGGGATTCCTGGCCTACGTGGTATTGTCTGACTTTTTAATTATATTTTATTTTAATTAAATTTTTTCTTTTGTTGCTTTTGGTTGTCATTTTTCCTTTATTTCTCTCTCTTTTTTTTTTTTTTTTACTCTTTCCACCTCTTCCTCTTTCTTTGTGGAAGAAATGGAAATGTCCTTATATAGATAGGGTGGTGAATGCCTAACTATGTGACTATACAGGGAACCATTGATTGTTTACTTAGGATGGAATGTGTGGTGTGTGAATAAAGCCATCTAAAAAATAAACAGAGGGATGCAAGTGCTGGAGAAAATGTGGAGAAAGGGATGAAGCTAATCACCATTGGTGGGGAAGTAGAATGGTGCAGCCCATCTGGAGGGCTGTGTAGTGGTTCCACAAGAAGCTAAACATGGGGTTGCCATATGGTCCTGCAATTAATTTATTGGGTATATACTTGGAAAACCCGAAAAGAGGGACAAGAATGGATATTTGTACAGTGGGGTTTATGGTGTCAGTATTCACGATTCACTATGGATGGAGGTAGGCTAAGGGTACAGTGACTGATGAAGAGAATGGCAAACTGGTATATACATACAATGAAATATTAAGCAGCTACAAGAAGTGAAATTGTGAAGTTGTGGTATGTTGAGAGAAACAAACCAGAAATGGAAAGAAAGACATTATAATGCCTCACTAATATGGGCTAACTATAATGTGCAAACTCCGAGAATTGACTCTGAGAGCATAGGTTATCAGGGGAAGGCTTATTGTAAAGCTTCCTAGATTGTAAGCTCTTACAGCCATTACATCTATTCCTGAGTTGTAATGGTTATTTCTAAACTCTGAGATGCTGAGCTCTTGGTGTATAACCTGGTTGGTCCCTGGAACTTTGAGTATCTGTGTGACACCTGAGACTCAGAGCCAGAGTCCAGCAGCTATGAATGTCAGCATTATCCCATACACAAATGTTAAAGAGTCTGAAAAAAGAGATTAGACTTCAATTAGAGATTTGAACAAAATGGACTTGGTTAGGGCTAAGGTAAATCAGACTAAAGGGTAAAGGATGATACTGACAGTGTTTTTTTTTTTTTTTTTTTTTTTTTTTGGCTTTTATAAAAAGGGGTTTATTTGGTTACACAGTTATAGTCTTAAGGCCATAAAGTGTCCAAGGTAACACATCAGTATCAGGCACCTTCACTGGAGGATGGCCAATGGTGTCCGGAAAACCTCTGTTAGCTGGGAAGGCACATGGCTGGCATCTGCTCCAAAGTTCTGGTTTCAAAACGGCTTTCTCCCAGGCCGTTCCTTTCTAGGCTGCAGTTTCTCAAAAATGTCACTCTTAGTTGCACTTGGGGTATTTGTCCTCTCTCAGCTTCTCTGGAGAAGAGTCTGCTTTCAACGGCCATCTTCAAACTGTCTCTCATCTGCAGCTCCTGTGCTTTCTTCAAAGTGTGCCTGTTGGCTGTAGCAGCTTGCTCCTTCTGTCTGATCTTATACAGTGCTCCAGTAACTTAATTCAGACCCACCCAATGGGTGGGCCAACACCTCCATGGAAATTATCCAATCAGAGTGATCACCCACAGTTGGGTGGGGCACATCTCCATGGAAACACTCAAAGAATTACAATCTAATTAACACTGATAGGTCCACCCACACAAGATTACATCAAAGATAATGGCATTTGGGGGACATAATACATTCAAACTGGCACACCCAGGATTGGCTAAGAGTGAGACAACTGGAGGGAAATGGAATAGGATGGGAGCAATTCAGTTTCCACCAGCAGCAAATGAGGGAGCCTGGGAAACAAAGTTGCCATGGGGCAGGGCTGTTCACTGGATGATGATGACTGAGAAAGGGAGAGGGTCTAACAGTTAGGAGGCTGGTACTCAGGGGCTAGCAATGTTCTGTCACAAGAATTATTATCAGGCTTTAAAGAACAGAGATGACAATTGTGATGTTTTAGGTTGTTTGTTGTGTTATTGGCTATGTTGCAGTGTAGCCAATTCACCACCTCCATTGTCGAGGATATTATTTATGCATCTAGTAATGGTCTACTGCTTACTGCACAAAACTGTCTGAGCTGTATAAGTTTAGGGGAAGTCAAAAGTGCCTGTGTTCCACTTTGGTGTCATGGGGCAGAGAGAAATGTTCATAGGTAAGAAGTAAGATGCAAGACAAATATAAAATTCTGCAGAAACAGGAAACCTCAATTCAAGGGGTGATGAACTGAAAGATAAATCTCCTGTGCAGAATTTGAACCATCAAAATAATATATCTTGGAAGAGGATGATCTCAGCAAGCCAGAGGACTTGGGGACACCAGGTGGCTGACATGAGTGACTGTTATATTTCTTCCTTTATACTTAAAACATTATCTGGACTCTGAAGATAGGCTGCTGGCATCTGGGACACCTCTGTCACATGGAAAGGCACATGGTGGTGTCTGCTGGTCCTTTTCTCCTGGGTTTTATTGCTGTCAGCTTCTGGCTTCGGTGGCTTTCTCTCTGAGCTTCTGTGGGTCCTCTCTCAGCTTCTCTGGGGCTCTTCTCTATGAGCTTCTCTTAAGCTTCTGACTGACAGTGTTTTTAAAACTTCAACTTCTGTGTGAGACCAAGGGAAGAGATGTTTATTAGGTGCAAAATTTATATTTTTTGTAACACACTATAAAATTTAACTTGTATGGTTAGTTTATTCAGACAATATAATTATATGGTATGTTGAATAGGGAGTGAAATCTGGTTGGTTTGTACAGGTTGGTTTGAAACCCCAATACATCCCAGAGTAATTTGGGGAGAGAATAAAAAGGTATTTGCACAGCCCCCTTGAGGGACTAGGGGAAAACATAGAAATATTAAATTTCTCCACCTGGGTAATTAATGATTCTCAAAAGCATTAGGGGAAAAAAATTTAGAAGGCCAAGCCCTCAGTCTTGGGGCTTGCCCTTATGAAGTTTGTTACTGCAAAGGAGAGGCTAAACCTACTTATAATATGTGCCTAAGAGTCACCCCAAGGAACCTCTTTTGTTGCTCAAATGTGGCCTCTCTCTCTAAGCCAACTCTGCAGATAAACTCACTGCCCTCCCCCTATGTGGTACATGACTTCCAGGAGTATAAATTTTCCTGGTAACATGGGATATGACTCATGGGGAGGAGCTTGGCCCTGGCATCATGGGATCGAGAAAGCCTTCTTGACCAAAATGGGGAAGAGAAATGAAACAAAACAAAGTTTCAGTGACTGAGAGATCTCAAATGGAGTCAAGAGGTCATTCTGGATGTTATTCTATGCATTATATAAATAAACCTTTTTAGTTTTTAGCTAAAAAGAAATATCTGAAACTGTTGAATTACAGCCCAGTACCCTTTATTCTTGAAGACAATTTTATAACTATATAGCTAACACTGTGTGACCATGTGATTATGAAAACTTTGTGGCTCCCAATGTTTTTATACAGTGTATGGACAGATGAATAGAAAAATGAGGACAAAACATAAATGAATAATAGAGAGTGATAGGGTTATGGGATGTTGGGTGTTTTTTTTTTAATTGTGATTGTTCACATACAATACAATTATCCAAAGATCCAAAGTGTACAACCAGTTGCCCCTGGTACCATCATACAGCTGTGCATCCATCACCACAATTAATTTTTGTTCAATTTTTAGAACATTGTCATTACTCCAGAAAAGAAATAAAGACAAAAAAAGGAAACTCAAGTCCTCCCATATTCCTAACCACCCACCCTCCATTGTTGACTCGAGGTATTGGTATAGTACATTTGTTACTGTTTATGAAAGAACATTGAAATACTACTAACTGTAGTATATAGTTTGCAATAGGTATATAGTTTTTCCTATATGCCCCTCTATTATTAACTTCTAGTTGTAGTGTCATACATACATTTGTTCTGGCTCATGAAAGAGATTTCTAATATTTCTACAGTTAATCTTGGACATTGCCCACCACAAGGTTCACTGTTTTATACATTCCCATCTTTTAACCTCCAATTTTCCTTCTGGTGACATACATGACTTTGAGCTTCCTCTTTCCACCACATTCATGTACCATTCAGCACTGTTAGTTATTGTCACAATGTGCTACCATCACCTCTGTTCATTTCCAAGCATTCTGTTATACTAAGCAACCACTCCCCATTCTTTAGCCTCATTCTATATCTTGGTAACTTTTATTTCATGTCTATGAGTATACATATTATAATTAGTTCCTACCAGTGAGACCCTACAATATTTGTCCCTCTGGTTTATTTCACTCAATATATTGCCCTCAAGGTTTCATCATCAACCCATTTTTTTTAAGATGGTTTTGTTCACACCCCATACATTCCATCCTAAGTGAACAGTTGATGGTTCCCTGTATATTCACATTTTTATGTGTTCATCACCCTCAACTGCTATCTATATAAGGACATCTACCTTTCTTCCACAAAGCAGGAGGAAGAGTCAAAGAAGGTAGTGAGGCAAAAGAAAAGAAAAAAGAAAGAGGAAAAAAACAAACAAACAAACAAACAAACAAAAAACAACATGAGAGCAAGGAAGCAGCAAAAGGAAAGATAACCTTAGATCAAAGTAGAATAAAGAGTCAGACACCACCACCAATGCCCCTCCCCTATGCCCCCCTCTTGTCTGCATTTACCTTGGTATATTGCCTTTGTTACATTGAAGGAAGCATAATACAACGATTCTAATTATAGTCTCTAGTTTACTTTGATTGCATTTTTCCCCCAATAGCTCCCTATTTTTAACACTTTGTAAGGTTGCCTTTCATTTGTTCTCCCTCATGAAAAAACATATTTGTACACTTTATCACAATTTTTGACACTCTAAGTTTCACTGAGTTATACAGTCCCAGTCTTTATCTTTCCTCTTTTCTTCTGGTGTCCCACATGCTTCTAACCTTCCTCTTTCAACCATATTCATAGTTATCTTTGTTCAGGGTACTTACATTGCTGTGCTACCATCACCCAAAATTGTGTTCCAAACCTCTCACTCCTGTCTTTTCCTATCAGTCTGTAGTGCTCCCTTTAGTATTTCCTAAAAGGGAAAAGTTCTCTAAACTTTTTGAATTGATTTAGCATTAGTTGTTTAAATTCCTGTATCTCAGTTAAAGTGTAAGTTTGTTCCTTTGACTGGGCCATAACTTCATTTTTCTTAGTGTAGATTGTAGTTTTCTGTTGTCTAGGCATCTGACCTCCTTGCCCACCCCAAACAGATTATCCCAGATGAGAACAGGCTCAGGTCCCGAAGGAAGAAATATTCAGTATCCGGCTTCCCTGAAGGTGTGTCTTATAGGATTGACACACCCTGTGTCAGCAGGTGTGCCTGTCAGCCTGTCACTCCAGACTGGTGTAAGGAGGTGTCGCCCGTGGCTGTTTTCCCCCAGGCTCTGGGGTTTAGTTCTGAATGGAAGGCAGGTGGTAGAGCTGGGCCCCACCTCTTTCCTCTTGGGAAGATATGCCCCTTAGAGAGATTTCATTTGCATGTAAATAGATTCATTGTTTCTCTGACTTTGCTATCTCTACCCTTGTCTGGGTCAGAGTGCTGCGAGTTTAAAATGGCTGAGGCTTTCTCTACTGCAGAGCACTGCGAGCTAAAAATGGTTGAGGCTTTCTCCACTGAGCTGCCCAGGTTGACAGAGAGAGAAAGGGACAGAAAGCCCCCTTTCAGGGTCAGTCTACAGCCCCCAGATTCATCTGTTGGCTAGAGATAGCACCCTATCCTTTGGGCTTCCTGTCTCGAGACAGATACGTCCCCTGACTCTCCAAGGTCAGTCATAACCAAAAGCCTCTGTCTGCTTGTTGGGGATTCATAGTTTGCATTGAGTGGTTAATATTAAAACCCCAGTTGGAGCTGGGCTGAGCTATATTTGCTTGTTCAGAGAGTGCTGCTCTCTAGCACTGCTAGGCTTTGCAGTTCAGTCTGCCACGAGGGCAGGGGCTCTCGGTTCGGGTCTGCAGATTTTACTTACAGGTTTTATGCTGTGATCTCAGGCATTTTTCCCATTTCAGATTGTTATATGATGTGTAGATAGTAATGGTTGTCTCCCACCAGTTATTCCAGAGGTTTTACTGGTTGTTCCTCGTTTTTTATTAGTTGTTCTGGGGGGACTAACTAACTACCACTCCTCTCTATGCCACCATCTTCTCCTTTCTCCTTGGGTGTTCTTTTTAACTTTAACATTTACTCTTTTTCTTTTTTGTGTTGGATAATGAAAATGTTAAAAAAATTGATTGTGGTGATGAAAGCACAGCTATATAATGGTACTGTGAACAACTGATTGTACACCGTGGATGATTGTATCATATGTGAATATATTTCAGTAAAATTGAATTTAAAAAAAAAAAAAGAGCTGGTGGCCATGGTCCAAATAAAAGGTGAAGGCACTTACAATGGGTGACAGTGTGATTGTGAAAACCTTGTGGATCGCACTCCCTTTATCTGGTGTATAGATGGATGACTAGTAAATGGGGACAAAAATGAAATGAAAAATAGGGTGGGATGGGGGGGATGATTTGGGTGTTCTTTTTTTTTTTTTTTTTTTTTTTTTTTAAATCATCATTTTATTGAGATATATTCACATACCACGCAGTCATACAAAACAAATTGTACTTTCGATTGTTTACAGTACCATTACATAGTTGTACATTCATCACCTAAATCAATCCCTGACACCTTCATTAGCACACACACAAAAATAACAAGAATAATAATTAGAGTGAAAAAGAGCAATTGAAGTAAAAAAGAACACTGGGTACCTTTGTCTGTCTGTTTCCCTCCCCTACTTTTCTACACATCCATCCATAAACTAGACAAAGTGGTGTTTGGTCCTTATGGCTTTCCCAATCCCATTGTCACCCCTCATAAGCTACATTTTTATACAACTGTCTTCGAGATTCATGGGTTCTGGGTTGTAGTTTGATAGTTTCAGGTATCCACCACCAGCTACCCCAATTCTTTAGAACCTAAAAAGGGTTGTCTAAAGTGTGCATAAGAGTGCCCACCAGAGTGACCTCTCGGCTCCTTTTGGAATCTCTCTGCCACTGAAGCTTATTTCATTTCCTTTCACATCCCCCTTTTGGTCAAGAAGATGTTCTCCGTCCCACGGTGCCAGGTCTACATTCCTCCCTGGGAGTCATATTCCACGTTGCCAGGGAGATTCACTTCCCTGGGTGTCTGATCCCACGCAGGGGGGAGGGCAGTGATTTCACCTTTCAAGTTGGCTTAGCCAGAGAGAGAGGGCCACATCTGAGCAACAAAGAGGCATTCAGGAGGAGACTCTTAGGCACAAATACAGGGAGGCCTAGCCTCTCCTTTGCAGCAACCGTCTTCCCAAGGGTAAAACTTATGGTAGAGGGCTCAACCCATCAAACCACCAGTCCCCTATGTCTGTGGTCATGTTAGCAACCATGGAGGTGGGGTAGGCGAATATCCCTGCATTCTCCACAGGCTCCTCAAGGGGGCACTACACCTTTTTTTTTTTTTTTTCCCCTTGTTTGTCTTTTTTCTTTTTTCTTTTTTTTTTTTTTTTTTAACTTTCCCTTCTTTTTTCAAATCACCTGTATGAAAAAAAAAGTTAAAAAGAAAACAAACATACAATAAAAGAGCATTTCAAAGAGACCATAGCAAGGGAGTAAGAAAAAGACAACTAACCTAAGATAACTGCTTAACTTCCAACATGTTCCTACTTTACCCCAAGAAAGTTACATAATATAGCAACATTTCAGTGAACTTGTTCCTACTACAACCATCAGAAATTAACAGACCATAGTCATTTCTGGGCATCCCCAGAACGTTAAATAGCTTATCTGTTCTTCCTGGATTATTGTTCCCCCTTCCTTAATTGCTCTCTACTGCTAGTTCCCCTACATTCTACATTATAAACCATTTGTTTTACATTTTTCAAAGTTCACATTAGTGGTAGCATATAATATTTCTCTTTTTGTGCCTGGCTTATTTCGCTCAGCATTATGTCTTCAAGGTTCATCCATGTTGTCATATGTTTCACCAGATCGTTCCTTCTTACTGCCGCGTAGTATTCCATCGTGTGTATATACCACATTTTATTTATCCACTCATCTGTTGAAGGACATTTGGGTTGTTTCCATCTCTTGGCAATTGTGAATAATGCTGCTATGAACATTGGCGTGCAGATATCTGTTCGTGTCACTGCTTTCCGATCTTCCGGGTATATACCGAGGAGTGCAATCGCTGGATCGAATGGTAGCTCTATATCTAGTTTTCTAAGGAACTGCCAGACTGACTTCCAGAGTGGCTGAACCATTATACAGTCCCACCAACAATGAATAAGAGTTCCAATTTCTCCACATCCCCTCCAGCATTTGTAGTTTCCTGTTTGTTTAATGGCAGCCATTCTAACCGGTGTTAGATGGTATCTCATTGTGGTCTTAATTTGCATCTCTCTAATAGCTAGTGAAGCTGAACATTTTTTCATGTGTTTCTTGGTCATTTGTATTTCCTCTTCAGAGAACTGTCTTTTCATATCTTTTGCCCATTTTATAATTGGGCTGTCTGTACTATTGTCATTGAGTTGTAGGATTTCTTTGTATATGCAAGATATCAGTCTTTTGTCAGATACATGGTTTCCAAAAATTTTTTCCCATTGAGTTGGCTGCCTCTTTACCTTTTTGAGAAATTCCTTTGAGGTGCAGAAACTTCTAAGCTTGAGGAGTTCCCATTTATCTGTTTTCTCTTTTGTTGCTTGTGCTTTGGGTGTAAAGTCTAGGAAGTGGCCTCCTAATACAAGGTCTTGAAGATGTTTTCCTACATTATCTTCTAGGAGTTTTATGGTACTTTCTTTTATATTGAGATCTTTGGTCCATTTTGAGTTAATTTTTGTGTAGGGTGTGAGGTAGGGGTCCTCTTTCATTCTTTTGGATATGGATATCCAACTCTCCCAGCCCCATTTGTTGAAAAGACCATTATGGCTCAGTTCAGTGACTTTGGGGGCCTTATCAAAGATCAGTCGGCCATAGATCTGAGGGTCTATCTCTGAATTCTCAATTCGATTCCATTGATCTATATGTCTATCTTTGTGCCAGTACCATGCTGTCTTGGCAACTGTGGCTTTATAATAAGCTTCAAAGTCAGGGAGTGTAAGTCCTCCCACTTCGTTTTTCTTTTTTAGAGTGTCTTTAGCAATTCGAGGCATCTTCCCTTTCCAAATAAATTTGATAACTAGCTTTTCCAAGTCTGCAAAGTAGGTTGTTGGAATTTTGATTGGGATTGCATTGAATCTGTAGATGAGTTTGGGTAGAATTGACATCTTAATGACATTTAGCCTTCCTATCCATGAACATGGAATATTTTTCCATCTTTTAAGGTCCCCTTCTATTTCTTTTAGTAGAGTTATGTAGTTTTCTTTGTATAGGTCTTTTACATCTTTGGTTAAGTTTATTCCTAGGTACTTGATTTTTTTAGTTGCTATTGAAAATGGTATCTTTTTCTTGAGTGTCTCTTCAGTTTGTTCATTTCTAGCATATAGAAACATTACTGACTTATGTGCATTAATCTTGTATCCCGCTACTTTGCTAAATTTGTTTATTAGCTCTAGTAGGTGTATCGTTGATTTCTCAGGGTTTTCTAGATATAAGATCATATCATCTGCAAACAATGACAGTTTTACTTCTTCTTTTCCAATTTGGATGCCTTTTATTTCTTTGTCTTGCCGGATTGCCCTGGCTAGCACTTCCAGCACAATGTTGAATAACAGTGGTGACAGCGGGCATCCTTGTCTTGTTCCTGATCTTAGAGGGAAGGCTTTCAGTCTCTCACCATTGAGTACTATGCTGGCTGTGGGTTTTTCATATATGCTCTTTATCATGTTGAGGAAGTTTCCTTCAATTCCTACCTTTTGAAGTGTTTTTATCAAAAAGGGATGTTGGATTTTGTCAAATGCTTTTTCAGCATCTATTGAGATGATCAATTGATTTTTCCCTTTCGAGTTTTTAATGTGTTGTAATACATTGATTGTTTTTCTGATGTTGAACCATCCTTGCATGCCTGGAATGAACCCCACTTGGTCATGGTGTATGATTTTTTTAATGTGTCTTTGGATTCGATTTGCAAGTATTTTGTTGAGGATTTTTGCATCTATATTCATTAGGGAGATTGGCCGGTAGTTTTCCTTTTTTGTAGCATCTTTGCCTGGTTTTGGTATTAGATTGATGTTAGCTTCATAAAATGAGTTAGGTAGTGTTCCATTTTTTTCAATGTTTTGAAAGAGTTTGAGTAAGATTGGTGTCAGTTCTTTCTGGAAAGTTTGGTAGAATTCCCCTGTGAAGCCATCTGGCCCTGGGCATTTATTTGTGGGAAGATTTTTGATGACTGATTGGATCTCTTTGCTTGTGATGGGTTGGTTGAGGTCTTCTATTTCTTCTCTGGTCAGTCTAGGTTGTTCATATGTTTCCAGGAAATTGTCCATTTCTTCTACGTTATCCAGTTTGTTGCCATACAGTTGTTCATAATATCCTCTTATAATTTTTTTAATTTCTTCAGGATCTGCAGTTATGTCACCTTTTTCATTCATTATTTTGTTTATATGGGTCTTCTCTCTTTTTGATTTTGTCAGTCTAGCTAGGGGCTTGTCAATCTTGTTGATCTTCTCAAAGAACCAACTTTTGGTGATATTTATCCTTTCTATTGTTTTTTTGTTCTCTATGTCATTTATTTCTGCTTTAATCCTTGTTATTTCTTTTCTTCTACTTGGTTTAGGATTGGTTTGCTGTTCATTTTCTAGCTTCTTCAGTTGATCCATTAGTTCTTTGATTTTGGCTCTTTCTTCCTTTTTAATATATGCGTTTAGTGCTATAAATTTCCCCCTTAGCACTGCTTTTGCTGCATCCCATAGGTTTTGGTATGTTGTGTTCTCATTTTCATTCGTCTCTATATATTTAGCAATTTCTCTTGCTATTTCTTCTTTAACCCACTGATTGTTTAGGAGTGTGTTGTTTAACCTCCAGGTATTTGTGAATTTTCTAAGTCTCTGATGGTTATTGACTTCTAATTGTATTCCATTGTGGTCAGAGAATGTGCTTTGAATGATTTCAATCTTTTTAAATTTATTGAGGCTTGTTTTATGTCCCAGCATATGATCTATTCTGGAGAAAGTTCCATGAGCACTAGAAAAGTATGTGTATCCTGGTGATTTGGGATGTAATGTCCTGTAGATGTCTGTTAAATCTAATTCATTTATCAGATTGTTTAGGTTTTCAATTTCCTTATTGGTCTTCTGTCTGGTTGATCTATCTATAGGAGAGAGTGATGTGTTGAAGTCTCCCACAATTATTGTGGAAACATCAATTGCTTCCTTTAGTTTTGCCAATGTTTCTCTCATGTATTTTGTGGCACCTTGATTGGGTGCATAGACATTTACGATTGTTATTTCTTCTTGCTGAATTGCCCCTTTTATTAGTATGTAGTGGCCTTCTTTGTCTCTCAAAACATCCCTGCATTTGAAGTCTATTTTATCTGAGATTAATATTGCTACACCTGCTTTCTTTTGGCTGTAGCTTGCATGAAATATTTTTTTCCATCCTTTCACTTTCAATTTCTTTGTGTCCCTGTGTCTAAGATGAGTCTCTTGTATGCAACATATTGATGGTTCATTTTTTTTGATCCATTCTGCGAATCTATATCTTTTAATTGGGGAGTTTAATCCATTTACATTCAACGTTAAAACCGTGAAGGCATTTCTTGAATCGGCCATCTTATCCTTTGGATTATGTTTGCCATATTTTTCCCTCTCTCTATTAATATCCTTTATTGTACCCATACCGAATCTCTTTAGTACTGAACCTTTCTCCAAGTCTCTCTGTCCTGTCTTTGTTTCTCTGTCTGTAGGGCTCCCTTTAGTATCTCCAGTAGGGCAGGTCTCTTGTTAGCAAATTCTCTCAGCATTTCTTTGTCTGTGAAAAATTTAAGCTCTCCCTCAAATTTGAAGGAGAGCTTTGCTGGATAAAGTATTCTTGGCTGGAAATTCCTCTCTCTCAGAATTTTAAATATATCGTGCCATTGCCTTCTCGCCTCCATGGTGGCTGCTGAGTAGTCACTACTTAGTCTTATGCTGTTTCCTTTGTATGTGGTGAATTGCTTTTCTCTTGCTGCTTTCAGAACTTGCTCCTTCTCTTCTATGTTTGACAGTGTGATCAGTATATGTCTCGGAGTGGGTTTTTTTGGATTTATTCTATTTGGAGTTCGCTGAGCATTTATGATTTGTGTATTTATGTTGTTTAGAAGATTTGGGAAGTTTTCCCCAACAATTTCTTTGAATACTCTTCCTAGACCTTTACCCTTTTCTTCCCCTTCTGGGACACCAATGAGTCTTATATTCGGACGCTTCATATTATCTATCATATCCCTGAGGTCCATTTCGAGTTTTTCAATTTTTTTCCCCATTCTTTCTTTTATGCTTTCATTTTCCATTCTGTCATCTTCCAGGTCACTGATTCGTTGTTCAACTTCCTCTAGTCTTGTACTATGAGTGTCCAGAATCTTTTTAATTTGGTCAACAGTTTCTTTAATTTCCATAAGATCATCCATTTTTTTATTTAGTCTTGCAATGTCTTCTTTATGCTCTTCTAGGGTCTTCTTGATTTCCTTCATATCCCGTACTAGGGTCTCATTGTTCATCTTTAGTTCTTTGAGTAGCTGCTCTAGGTGTGTCTCTTCTGGTCTTTTGATTTGGGTGCTTGGGCTTGGGTTATCCATATCGTCTGGTTTTTTCATATGCTTTATAATTTTCTGTTGTTTTTGGCCTCGTGGCATTTGCTGTCCTTGATAGGGTTCTTTTAGGGTTTGTAGACCAGTTGAAGTCCTTATCTCTAATTTATCAGATCTACAGCTTCGTGGAGTACACTTTCTCTAACTAACCAGCAGGTGGCGTCCACGAGCCACCTGTTCTCCACAAGCCAGATCTCCCCTGCTTAGCCTTTTTGGTGAGTGGGGGAGTGAGTCTTGTGGGGCCCAATTGGTGTCCCAAGCTTGCGTGTGTAGTTGGTGTTGCCTGCCCTGTATGTGGGGCGTGTTTCTGGGCAGTCGGGGAGGGGGGGTGGCCCTAACAATCAAATCTCCCTGATGATCCTAGAGTTTTAAAGCTACTGCAATAGTCTAATCCTTCAGTTCAGTCCTGCCACAGTTTGTCTCTGCCACTGACCCACAAGTCTTTGGTATTGGCGTATGGCTCCTGAGACTTGCAAGTGGGCCCCTCTTCCAGGCTGTGCACCCCGGGTCCTCTGTTGAGGGATGACTGTGCTATGTCACAGGTGAGTGCCGTCCCCCCAGGGCAGTTCTGGGCTGCTGGGCTGTGTTGGGAGGCTCCCAGTCTGCTCAAATGATGGCTGAATGGGGCTCTGTTAATTCACACTGCTCCCCCTTCCCAGCTCTGGGACATTCAGCTGAGGTTGCAGGGAAGGCTAATGTCCACGCCCAGTTTTGTGGTGTGTGCCTGTTATTTGAAGCACTTCCGTCACACTGGGTTGTCTGGGGCAGCTCTGGGCTATGGGGCTGGCGATGGGCAGGAGTGTTTCCTGTCCACCAGGATGGTGGCTGTGAGCGGACACCCCCCTTTTCTTGGGAAGTTGTGTTGTTTAGTGAATTTTCTCAGCCACTGGATTATTGCCTTTTGTCTCAGAGCTCTCTTATTTCTGCTCTTGACTTGACGTGCCCAAATTTCAATTCTTTGAAGCTTTCTGTATTGAGCTTCTTAGAGTAATTGTTTTAGAAAAAGCAAAAAGGATTTAAAAAAAAAAAAAAAAAAAACGGCCCTCCTCAGAGATCTAATGGGTTATTGAAATGCTAATAGACAAAGCAACCAGGGCCATTAAGGAAAGGTGCCCTGGGCAGAGAGATCAGCCTTGCTTCGGGATTTGCATATGCGCCTCAAGGCCTGATCTCCGCCCTTCCCCTTTCTGTGTTCACCAGAACTCCAAAAATCCTCTGCTTTTACTTTGGAGCTTCTCGTGTTGTTTTCCTTCTATGCCCGTCTCCTCTCTGCTGGGCTGGCTGCTCTCAGAGTCTCTGGTGTCTGGCCTCAGTCTATCTATGGTTGGAGTTTGAATCAGTAGAATGAGTTTCCGATGAGAGCAGCCACTGCAATTCTCCCTTCTCCTTCCTGGAGCTGACAGCCCCTCCTCCCCCGGGACTGAGCCTGGCAGGGAGGGGCGCGGGTCCCCTGGCCGCAAAAACTTACAGATTTCGGTGATCTCAGCAGTTCCACGTTTTCATGAGTGTTGTATGAAGTATGCCCAAAGACAGATTGCTCTGTGGTGTCCAGTCCACGCAGTTCCTGGCTTTTTACCTACTTTCCTGGAGGAGTAACTAAAACATACAGCTCACCAGTCTGCCATCTTGCCCCGCCTCCCTTGGGTGTTCTTTTTTACTTCTATTTTTAATTTGTATTCTTATTCTTTCTGCTGTAAGGAAAATATTCAAAGACAGATTGGGGTGATGAATGCATAGCTATATGATGGTACTCTGAACAGCTTATTGTACACAATGGATGATTGTATGGTATGTGAATACATCTCGATAAAACTGAATTTAATTAAAAAAAGATGAAGGCAGATGTTCTTCTGCCCCAACAAAGTTCACAGTAAGAAGGAAATTTCTGGTTGGTGGTGAGGAAATTGAGGGGAAAAGAAGGGAGAGACAGTATAGAAGGGGGGATTTAGGAGAAGGGAAGGCAAAGAGAAAAGAGGACTGGGGTGGAGGGGACCACAGGCCCCTGTTAGGAGGTTTTAAATGATTGCTTTGTATATCCTATGGATTTATCAGCATCACTAATGTGGGAAAAGAATTCAAGGAAGCAATGATAAAGAGCAGGCAGAGGGGAGAGGACTCCTCTAATTGCTTTCTGGGACCTTATAGTATGTAGCCAGAGGCCCATTTGCCTCTGTCAACTAAGGATTCAGGGAGGAGTCAGGAAACTGGTGAAGGTTGCTGGGTCTAGTGATGAAGACCAGATACAATAAGGAAAATGACAGCAGGGAATCCCTCTTGGATTTTGCCATACCATTTCCTTTAAAATGAGTCCCAATAACAAGCACAGCATGCAGGAGATGGCCGTGTACCAAGGTGAATGCTTTTTAAAAAATAAACCTTAGTTAGTCCTTTGGACCCACTGAAATTAATTTTTAGAAGCAAATAGCCTAGTATGATTCTAAACTTGCCAGACATTTTTAAATCTTTTTTAAAAAGGTATACCAAGCTACCTTGCTTAAATCAAGACATGCTTATTCACTCCATTGCTTCCAATCAGGAGCCAGGGGAGCTAAATTTTAAGGCTTTCACCTCCGACAAGGAGTACTGGCCTGGGCTGGAAAAGAAGTCTGAGGCTTGGACCTACCTGCTCAGTTCCTGACAATAAACCAGAGTGATTTGCAGACAGAAGGGGGAGGAGTCTGGGAGGAAATCGAGGCTTGAATGACAAGGCAATTCCTTGGTAGTTTGTATCAAATCCTAGTGGAGAAGCAAGCATGAGTCTTCTGCTGCCAAAAGTGCCCAGAAACTGCTGGCTGCATTTGTAGGAGTTGACAGTAAAGAGGTAGACATGTGTTTCTGAATCAGAGGTCTCAAGAGGTGACCCTGAGGTCCCTCCCATGAATTTGAATAGCAAATCCCATGCAGAACTGAGATGAGGCAGGGATGGGGTTGGGCTGGGTTCTGGGCAAAGGCTCTGCTGTCCCTGGCAGGAGAGCCCCAGATGTCCGAAGAGAACCAAAGATTTGGTGCAAGACACCTTGATGGGTACTGGGGGTCAAAACCAAGGAGGGGCCACAAGAGGAAGGTGGAAGTTTTTTGATGGAGAGTGGAGAAGAGCCTACAACAGTAGCCCTGAGTCCATGGGACTGCAAAGTGGAGGAAATAGAAGGGACATGATGGATAAGAAAAAGTTTAGTATTGGACGCAGCAATGCTCCCATAGGTTAGAACTCAACTAGCTGCCGAGTCCTAACTTGCTGAAAACTCTTCTTCCAACAATTCCAACTTCTTGGATAAGGGACAGATAGAAGAGAGACAGTGAGGTGGTCACACGCTCTCCTTTGCTATCCACACCAGCCTAGAACCCAGAGTCCCTCCTAACAAGACTAGTTATAATAGCTTGTGATGTGCAGTGTGGAGTCAGGGAAGAGGGGAGTGCTGGTAAGGGGCATGCCTTTCATTTCTTCTTTCCAGTTCAAAAGAAGTATGAGGGGGTCATTATATATTTGAAGAAAAATAGATTTGCACACCTATGAGAGAACTGTTTCCTTCTTCTTGCTTGTCTCTTGTAGACACTGCTGAGGAAAGCAGGAACAGACACAGTCATGGAAGATTGCAGAGACCGAAGCAGTCCAAAGTCAATTTATTTCCCCACAGGGGGAAAATGTGACCTCACATGAAGAGAAGTCAGTGAGACCCAACTCCACTTCGTAAACAGGGCTCCAGTTAAAACCAGGTACTGAATGGTTCAGGCTGGCGACAACTGAAATGGACTGGTGGGAATGGATTCACAGTGCGTAAACAATGCTCACTGTGATCATTCTAAAGCTAACAGCTGCACAAGGGAGGTGAAATGGTGTGTCTGAGATGACTGTGTAAATGGTGCCATTGCTGGACAACACTGACTGAAAATGGAGGTGTTGGTACAGGAAGGACAGGGATGGTAGGGAAGAGGAGAAGCCCTCTCTCCAGCCCTCTGGAGGCAGGTCACGGAGCCAAGTGTCCCTCTGCAGCAGCACCTGACAAACTGACTTATGTCAGATCTGAAGGTCAGCACCAGAACATGGGCTTCTTAGGCTATATCTCCGAAGATCATCCAAGGTGAAAACCTCATGGTTTCTGGATCTCCAAGAGACCTCCCTCTTCCCCAAAGAGAAAGAACTTCTGATGCTTTGGAGAGGGTGAAGTTTTGCTCCTGATTCAGATAAAATAAAATAAAGTAAAATAAAATAAAATAAGGTACCTGAAGTCCTTTGGTATGTGATCTTTTCAAGGGGTTGAGGCTCAAGGCTCTTCCTGGAATGAATCCTGGAGCCTGAACCCCCAAACCGAAAATACAGGCACTGGACATTTTTCTCTTTGCACCCAGCTCTGAAAGCTCAGCTGCCTTCACAGGGGATTCAGATGGGGTGGGTACTGAGCTTACCTGACAGAGTTGAGCAGTGAGCTGGCAACCTTCTTGAAGGCTACTGGAATGCCTGGTGGGAAAGAGGCAGGGTAGTGGTATGCAGGCCAGAGGTAAAGACAGAGGCCTGGAGCTCCATGGACCTCCAGCCCCCAGGGAACACTGAGGCTGAACTTGCAAAGAGGTGACCAGGGACTGTGCTTTGGCTTGGGAATAGCCCTTGACCAGGCCTCATCTGCCCCCAGGTGGTTTACATGAGGGCAAGTTGAGTGGAAGAAGACTCAGTGAGAGAAGTCCATTTGAGCAATATTGGTGGAGCCCTAGAAGGATGTCTGGGCACTTAGTGAGCATTTTTCATCTTGGAAGCATGTAGCTACCACGAGGTGAGGTGAGGTGGGCTGGGGTTCAGCAGAAGAGAGAGAGACAGGCTTCCAGGAAGCTACACCAAAAATCTATCAACCTCCACTTTTGGCAGTTCATTGGGCATGTATAAAGTAGATCCAAGCTGGTATTTTGGAGGGAGCTGAGCTGGGGAAGAGAGAGGTGAGGATTCCAGAGGGTAGCTTACACCCATTGGAGTGTGTTGTGCACTAGGACATGTGGCACGCACACGCTGGGCATGGTAGGGATGTGGGCACCATACATGCCCATGGGCAATAAGTCAGGGAAAGCCTTGGCCTGCATCATGTCTATAGAGGCCATGCACAGCATGGGACTCAACAGTATCATTACACTGACTGTGGGACTGCAGCTAAGCAGGCCTAAGATGTCCACTGGCTCTGTCATCACTTTGAGCAACTCTTGTGAGTAGCTCTTCTTGACAGGCCGCATCAGGTGGTCCTTACAGTGGAACCACTCAGCATAGTACTGACACAGGAAGTCCTTCTCGCCTGTGTGTTCTACTATTTGCCATCACACATCCTTGCGAATATAGAACCACCAGTCCCAGTGGTCACGGGTGATTCTTCTTGGCACCACCTGTTACCTGGCATAAGCAGGCTTTCAGGTGCTCTAGCTGGACCTAGGGTACTCTCAAAGGTCTGCAGGCACACCTTGCAACTGAGATTTCAGCTGCTGGTGGAGTGCATGCCCAGATGGTCCTGGTAGCCTAGCTTTGTATTGTAAGTCTTACTGCACTCAGAACAGTGGAAGTCCTCTTTGCTGGGGTCATGGGTCTGCAGGTGGTTCTGCAGATGGTGCTTGCAATGAAATATCTTATCACAGTACCTGTAGTGGTGAGGTATCTGAGCCAAGTAGTTGGCCATGTGCCTAACCAGCTTGAACTTGGGGACAAAAGCCTTGCCAGAGTGCAGCTAAAGGCAACTATATGGTTTCTGCTCTGGTTGGGGGAGGTGGTGAGGCCTCAGCTTCTCCCCATTTGAGAAGTATGTCCCTGAGATTTCACACTGGCACCTCACTTGACTCTGCCTTCCAACCCAAGGCCTGGGAACTAGTTTCCATAACACTTCCTCCTCCTGCTTTGCATCTTGAATCTAGGGGTTGATGCTGGTGAAAAATACGTTCATGGCACAGCTAATGCAAAGGGCCATGCTATCCAGAAAGCCTCCCAATCAGCTCCACACAGGATCTCTGTTCAGTCAGCCTCCAAAGCAGCATTCAGAAACAGTCTCATCCCAAGCTTAGGGCCCCGCCCTGCGGCTGAGCAGCCCTCTGCCTCCGTGGGACCCCTCAGGCGTGGGTAGTGGCAGTAGTCGGCCATTGTGCAGTGTGTTGCAGGACACCAGGGAAGTTTTCGTGGTGATGCAAATATTCTGTATTTTAATTGTGGTAGTGGGTGTAGTCCAAATTTATTGAACTGTATATGTAAATGGATGAATTTCATGATAGCTAGGTTTATACCACACATTAAAACTCAGGGTAAAATAAGAGTTTGATTATTAGATAAATATTAACTAGGTAACTGTCACTAGCAAACCAGCACTACAAGATATGTAGTGAAATGATAGAAGTGAAATGATAACCAGGAATTAATAGAGTGGATAAGAAATGGTAAATAAGACGGCTTTGTGTTTTAAAATTCTTTTCAAGTCATCTGAGTATTTGAAGAACTATTAATAACATATTGTAGGACTTATAAAGTATGAAGAAGTAAAATATTTGCCCATAATCATACAGGTGACAGTAGTTAAAGGAAATCTTATTGTTGTAATTTTCCTACATTTTGCATGGAGTGGGCATTGTTAATTATAATTGAGAATCCATGAAGGAGAAAAATTCCTATGACATTCTTAAATACAGTAAAAGTGTGTGACAAATTTCAGTACTATTCATGATTAAAAGAAGAATTCAGCAAGTTTGGAGTAGAAGAGAGTGTCCTCAATTTTATGAGGACACTGAAAACAAGCTAACAAACATCTATCTTCATAGTAAAGGTGATATATTGAATGCCTTCTTTCTGAGATTGGGAACGGTAAGAGATGTCATCAGAGATGACATCTAGTCAACATTTTACTGAGTTATTGGCAGTGAAAAAAAGACAGGAAAAAGAAATTAAAAGTATGAAGTTTGGAAAGGAGATGTAAACTGGTTTGTTGTTTCGCTGCTGTGGCTACCTGACAGGGTCACCAGATGAAGTCTAACCAAAGGCTATTCCATCTCAATTTCATTTCTGGGTAAGTTGTGCTGATTTTTAGAGAAATGTAACTCCAAACACCTAAGCTGTTCAAAACTCCAGCTCCTGCAGCCATCGCCTCCTTGCCCTGGGATGAGCCACAAAGTCCCCAGTTAATGAAAAAGCAAGACCCCATCTCAATGCTAACCTCAAGTTCCTGCCTTATGGCAGCCAGGAATGCCCCCTTCTGGGAGCATACACACTAAGCCCCCAATGCTGACCCTTCTTTACCTTTGCCCATTATAATGGTAAATCCTCTGCCTCTAGGTGGAACTTAGACGACATTTTCTGAACCTGCGATATATGTAGAAGCATGTTCTTCAGGATGACCAGCGACTGCATAGGCTCAAAACCAATTCTTAAAATAACCACCTGAATTCTTTAGAATTCCTGTTGCCCACTTACCCAAACACTGTGAGCCCATATACCCTGTCCCGCTATGCAAGAATCCCACTCATCTACCTTTGGGGAGAAGTTGCCTTACGCACACGAGACCACCCTTCCCCATTCAGTGGCCAAAGAATAAAGCTCTTTTCTTCTTATTGAATCTGGTTTCATTCTATTGGTGTGATGAAATCACATGGGCAGGAGACCCATTTTGGGGGACAAACCCAAAGAGGGTCAGTAACAAATTTTGGCAACTCCGCCAGAACTGTTTTGGTTTTCTGTGTCCCCAAAAGACAGAGGAAGGACTGACGCTGTCCTGTTTTTTGCCCAGCCACCAGAGTGCCTCTCCCTGACTCCTGCAGCCACAAACAGATACCAGCCACACTCAGTCCTTGCTGAGTTTTATCCCATGTGGACCCAGGTAGACAAGACGGGGATTGCTGTTAATTTACTTCCAGTTTAGCAACAGAACTAGGGTAAATTCAAGCTTAAAGACATTCAAGGTAGAGAGATTCAAGGTAAACACACTTGAGGATGTGCGGTGAGGGTGAGTTGTTCAGGAATGCCTGGCCACAGGACTCTCAGCCCCAACTGCAGGGACCCAGGACAAAAGGTAGGAGACAGCTGTCTTAAAGGTTCTATAGCACCATGGCTAGGCCCGGAATCCCCCCTCCCTCCCTCTCTCTCTTTCTCTCCTTCACCTACACCCCCACCCCATGTCTCTCCTTTTTTGGATTTTGACCCCCTATCCCTCACTCACCGCTCTGGCCTTCCTGCCCCTTTACAAGTGCCGAGCTCACACTTGACCCTTTCCTCTTTGCTTAACCCAGGGAGCTCTGGGAGCCATTCTCAGCACCATAGATTCTCTTGAAGCTATCTGGCTGGTGGTGGCAGGAACTATCTGAGTGCTAGAGGACATCATGAATAGTCCCTGTGAGCCCCTTATCATTTATGTTCTATACCACTGGGAGTTGGCTGAGACCCCCCTACACCCTGGGGAACCTCACAGAGAAATTCGGCCCATCCCCTCACTTCTCCAGCTTCTTAGAGGGTGTCCAGCCTTATCATACAAGAGCTCCTATGGTTAAAAGAAAGTAATCCAGGACTTGTCCCTTCTCTGGTGTTGGAGGAGTCCTTGGGAAAGGAGAGATTAACTGTCATGGAGATTAAGGCAGAAGCATTCAAAATCTTGAACCTCCAAGGCCCACTAGGAGCTGGCTATCCAATCCATCCCATAGTGGCCTGATTGTAGGAACAACTGAGAAAATTAGGAAACCTGTTCCAGTTTGCTAATGCTGCCAGAATGCAAAACACCAGAAATGGATTGGCTTTTATAAAAGGGGGTTTATTTGGTTACCAAGTTACAGTCTTAAGGCCATAAAGTGTCCATCAACAAAGGGTACCTTCACTGGAGGATGGCCAATGGTGTCCAGAAAATCTCTGTTAGCTGGGAAGGCACCTGGCTGGTGTCTGCTCCAAAGTTCTGGCTTCAAAATGGCTTTCTCCCAGGACATTCCTCTCTAGGCTGCAGTTCCTCAAAAATGTCACTCTTAGTTGCTCTCGGGGTGTTTTGTCCTCTCTTAGCTTCTCCAGAGCAAGAGTCTGCTTTCAACCGCCGTCTTCAAACAGTCTCTCATCTGCAGCTCCTCTCTCAGCTCCTGTGCATTCTTCAAAGTGTTCCTCTTGGCTGTAGCAAACTCGCTCCTTCTGTCTGAGCTTATATAGTGCTCCAGTAATTTAATTCAGTCCCACCATGAATGGGTGGGGCAATACCTCCATGGAAATTATCCATTCAGAGTTATCACCCACAGTTGGGTGGGGCGCATTTCCATGGAAACAACTTAATCCAAACGTTCCAACTTAGTCCCCACTAATATGTCTGCCCCACAAGATTGCATCAAAGATAATGGCATTTATGGGACATAATACATGGAACTGGCACAAAACCTTATCTGAATCAGGCCCCATGGAATTTGGGTCCCTACTAATCATTGGAAACTGCTGTTGGGCTGTTGGTCTCACATAAAGAAACCCACCTCTCTGGTATGGGAAATCAGGTGTCAACTTTGATTCCAGAGGAGAGGCCATTGGGATGTATTCTAAAACCCTGGAAATCTTTTGAATATGATCCTTCACTTGGTCTTGTTTTGCCAAAGGACCAAAATTTGGGATGAGATCCCTGTGTTCAATTCTTTATGGCCTTATAACAAAGTAGAAGTTTACAAAAATGATGTCACAGTAACCTATTTTCCTGTTTAATGTAATGTTCAAATCTGATAACTTTTGATGTTTTACTTTCTCAAGACAAACCCTAAAAAGATGTTTTTATTTCAAGCTATCACAAAAAAATTGTTGCTTCAACTTATAAAATTGAGGTGCTAAAAATAATTAAGTTGATTTAATATGTTATGAGTTGCATGAGAATTTTTTAAGAAATATTATAAAAATTAAAGGGATTTTCTAATCTGTTGGTCAAGTTTATATTAATAAAATATTGTTCATATAAATATTTAAAGACTACATAAAATTTCTAAAAACTTAAAAATGTTCTCACTCTCCATGCTACATCCTAATATTAATCATGATGTTAGACAATAATATAATGTTGCTAGTCATATTTCAGTTATTTTAAAGATGTTATATGTCACAGAAGCAACCAACCTACTTTATCAGTTACATTATTTTACTCTAAGGCTTCTCTCAAAGTGCTTACCTCAAAAGCTAGGCAAAGTTTCCTATCCAGCAAAAAAAAAAAAAAAAAAGTTATTTCAAACTATAATTATGTTCTACCTGTTAATTATCATAACCCCAGTAAAAATATGAAGGAAAAACTTGAGATAAAACTTTTGCTATAGTCTGTGGTGAATAACCTTGATTTAAGTCACTGACAAATGTTTTGTTTCTGGAAATAGCTTCATATGGAAGATACTCATAAAAGAATTAAGGCCTAGACTGTAAGCTCTTAAAACAGTCACATTTGTTCCTGGGTTTTACTTTCTAACTCTAAATTCTAAAATGCTTTGCTCTTTTTGTATAACCTAGTAATTCCCTGGAACTCTGAGTATCAGAATTCAAGTTCCCCAGCTCTGCAAACACTAAAGGAGCTGCATTAATTCTAGAAAATGACTCCATTTAGCCACTATTGAAAAAGCTAAAGAAAACACCAAGCTTCAATGACACTGATCTGATTGCAACTAAGGTGAATCAGAATACAAGGAAAAAGTGATATCATCTATATTTTGGAACTTTAATTCTTACATGGGACCAAGGAGCAGAGGTTTATTTTATACAAAATCTATATTTTCCATGGTTTTGATTCAACCTGTCTAGTCAATATATTTAGACAACCTAACTTAGTTTTCCTTAACATAAAACTTAATGAGAAATATTTTCCTCACTCACAATCCAACCTGGATTGACATACAATCCCTCCTAAGCATTTTACTGATGGGAGAGGAAAAGTCTCCTGTCTTAACAAAAGCAAGGGAGGAAGCAGAGAAAGAAAATCAGGACCATGCCTGTCACCTAATAAAGAGACCAAATATCTTAGCCTTCCCTGACCATGATCCTCGGTGGAACTATCCAGATGATCAGGGCAAACAGAAGCTAGAACACTACTGGAATATGAGTATGCCCCTGAGGGTACTGAAAGCCACTGTGTAAAAGCTTATAATTGGAAGGGGATCAAAAACACAGACCAGACACCCCAAGGAAAGCTTTCAGTCTTTCTTGTGAGACTAAGAGAGGATCTAAGGTTCTATACTACCCTAGGCCCAGACTCCCCTGAAAGCTGAAGCCAGTGCAGTCCCATTAGCACACATTATTTCACAAAGCTCCCCAGGCATCTGGTGCAAGCTATAGGAGTTAGAGTTAGAACCTGACCCCCAATATCTAGGCTGGTAGAAGTTGCCAATAAAGAGTTCAACAGCCAAGATTCAGAGGAGAAGAGAATGCTGCCCTGATGGCTGTTACCCTCCAGTGTCAGATGGGTAAATTGGGAAGGGCATTTAACCAATGGAGACAATCAACATTGGGGAGTGAGCCCCCATTGCCCAGGAAGAATGGAGGACCAAGAAGACTAGGGCACAACCAGTGTACAATGTGCAGGTGGGAAGGGCACTGATGAAAGGATTCTCCTTTCACCTCTGAAGGGGGTCAAAGGATGGTCCAGATAGATGAGGAATGTCAGTGCCAAGGGGCTCCTCACTAGGCTCCTGGACATATCAGCATAACCCCTGAAAAGCCCCGGCTGACACTGGATGTAGGGGTAAGCCTGTCAGATTCTTAATCAACACTGGAGCCACATACCTGATGTTGAACACCAAACCTGGCAAACTGACCCAACAAAAAATACAATATATTGGTGTTTCGGGAAATGCTAAGAGTAAATCATTTATAGAATACCAAAATACAAATTAAGTGAACAAGCTCTGTCACATGCCTTCTTGGACGTCCCAGAGTGCCCCATACCTCTATTAAGAAGAGATTTCTTATACAAGTTAGGGACAGCACAAAGAAATAAGTTAGAAATAAATATTCCTCTTTCATTATCAAGCTAATGACCAAAGAGGAAAAAGAAATAGACGTGGTTGTATTTGTTAGGGCTCTCTGGGGAAACAGAACCAACAGGAGATATCTATAAATATTATAAGATTTTATAAAAGTGTCTCATACTACTGTGGAGATGCATGAGTACAAATTCCATTGGGCAGGCTGCAAGCTGGCAACTCTAGTGAAGGTTTTTAATGACTTTCCCAGGAAAAGCTGGCTGGCTGAAGTAGAGATGGAAGTTCTCACTTCTGACTCCTGAAGTCATCACTGCTCCTTTTAAAGCCTTCAAATGATTGGATTAAATGTCTCTCATTGTGGAAGATACTCCCCTTAGTTGATTGTAGACATAATCATCCATAGATATAAGCAACTTACTGATGATTTAAGTCCACAAAATGTCCTCATAGTAAAAGGACAGTGCCTCCTTGACCAGACAACTGGGCACCAGTACCTGGCCAAGTTGACACATGAACCATCACACTTTTAACAGACTTGCCTGGAGTGGACCCCGTTTGGACCCTGTTTGGACACAAGGGATAAAGGGACAGACCAAGGAAGCCCAACCAGTAGTAGTAAAGCTAAGTCCAGTGCACACCTGCCCCAAAAGGAGACAATACCCCCAAGCAGGAAGCCTTGAAAGTGCTCATCCCCATAATAAAAAAAACCTTCCAAGTCAAGGAAACATTCAGCCCTGCAGATTAGCCTGCAACACCCCAATCCTTCCCATTAGGAAACCCAAAGGGGAGTATCAGATAGTGCAAGATTTAAGAGCGTTTAATAAAGTTACCTAAGACAACCACCCTGTAGTTCCAAATCCTTAAACTTTGCTAGCTTCCCTACCCTCTGAGAACACTTAGTACTCAGTACTAGATCTCGAGGATGCCTTTTTCTGCATCCCTCCAGCCCAGGAGTCACAGTAGTTACTTGCCTTTGAATGGCAAGACCCAGACACCCAGCAAAAGAGGCAGTTCTGCTGGACAGTCCTGCCCCAAGAATTTAAAACTCCCCAATTATCTTTGGTATTTCTTGTAAGGCAGATCTTTTGTTAAAAAACTCTCTTAGGTTCTATTTAATGGTGGATATTTTAAACGCTTCATCATTTTTCAAGATATAGAATTCTGCCAGATACAGAATTCTTGGCCTGCAGTTTTTCTCTTTCAGTATCTTAACTATATCATACCCTGCCTTCTTGTAGCCATGGTTTCTGATGAGAAAGCCACACTTGGTCTTATTGAGCTTCCCTTGTATGTGATGAATCACTTTTCTCTTGCTCTTCTCAGAATTCTCTCTTTCTCTTTCAAATTTCACAGTCTGATTAAGTGAATATCTTGGAGTAGGTCTATTCAGATTTATTCTGTTTGAGGTATATTGCACTTCCTGGACCTGTGTATTGATGTCTTTACTGAATTGGGAAATTCTGGGCCATTATTTCCTCAAATATTCTTTTTTTTTAATTTTTTTTATTAGTTACAGTCTCTAGTTTATGCTGATTGCATCCCTCCCCATTTTTAACACGTTGCAAGGTTGACATTTGCTTGTTCTCCCTCGTAAAAGAATATATTTGTACATTTTTTCACAATTGGTGAATACTCTAGATTTCACCAAGTTACACAGTCCCAGTCTTTATCTTTCCTCCTTTCTTGTGGTGTCTCACATGCTCCCCACTTTCCTCTCTCAACCGTATTCATAGTTACCTTTGTTCAGTGTACTTACATTGTTGTGCTACCATCTCCCAAAATTGTGTTCCAAACCACACACTCTTGTCTTCTATCACCCTGTAGTGCTCCCTTTAGTATTTCCTGTAGGACAGGTGTCTTGTTCACAAAGTCTCTCATTGTCTGTTTGTCAGAAAATATTTTGAGCTCTCCCTCATATTTGAAGGACAGCTTTGCTGGATACAGGATTCTTGGTTGGCGGTTTTTCTCTTTCAGTATCTTAAATATATCACACCACTTCCTTCTTGCCTCCATGGTTTCTGCTGAGAGATCCGCACATAGTCTTATGAAGCTTCCTTTGTATGTAATGGATCGCTTTTCTCTTGCTGCTTTCAGGATTCTCTCTTTGTCTTTGACATTTGATAATCTGATTATTAAGTGTCTTGGCATAGGCCTATTCATATCTCTTCTGTTTGGAGTATGTTGCGCTTCTTGGATCTGTAATTTTATGTCTTTCATAAGAGATGGGAAATTTTCATTAATTATTTCCTCTATTATTGCTTCTGCCCCCTTTCCCTTCTCTTCTCCTTCTGGGACACCAATGATACATACATTATTGTACTTTGTTTCATCCTTGAGTTCCCGGAGACGTTGCTCATATTTTTTCATTCTTTTCTCCATCTGCTCCTTTGCGTGTAGGCTTTCAGGTGTTTTGTTCTTCAGTTCCTGGGTGTTTTCTTCTGCCTCTTGAGATCTGCTGTTGCATGTTTCCATTGTGTGTTTCATCTCTTGTGTTGTGCCTTTCATTTCCATAGATTCTACTAGTTGTTTTTTTGAACTTTTGATTTCTGCCGTATACATGTCCAGTGCTTCCTTTACAGCCTCTATCTCTTTTGCAATATCTTCTCTAAACTTTTTGAACTGATTTAGCATTAGTTGTTTAAATTCCTGTATCTCAGTTGAAGTGTACGTTTGTTCCTTTGACTGGGCCATAACTTTGTTTTTCTTAGCGTAGGTTTTAATTTTCTGTTGTCTAGGCATGGTTTCCTTGGTTATCCAAATCAGGTTTTCCCAGACCAGAACAGGCTCAGGTCCCAGAGAGAAGAAATATTCAGTATCTGGTTTCCCTGCGGGTGTGTCTTAGAAAATTGCTCCACCCTTTGATGCCTCGGGTCACTGTGCTTTTCTGCCCAGCAGGTGGCGCCTGTCAGCCTATAATTCTTGACTGGTGTGAGGAAGTATGGCCGTGTTCCCCCAGGCTCTGGGGTCTGGTTCTGAATGGAAAGGGCCCCACCCCTTTCCTCCTAGAGAAGACAGACCCCCCAGGTGGCGGTCATTAGCATTTCAATGGTCTCACTCTCTGCTTGTGCTGTCTCCGCCCTTCCCCGAGTCACAGCCCTGGAAACTGAAAATGGAGTCACAGCCCTGGAAACTGAAAATGACTGGGGCTTTCTCCACTGAGCCAAAAAAGAAACAGTCCCCTTCAGACCCAGTCCAAGGCGACCCTCCGGCTCTCCCAGGTCAGTCATCACCCAAAGCCTCTGTCTGTTTTGGGGGATGCATACCTGTAGTGAGCAGTTCACACTCGCTACTTAAAACCCCAGGTGGAGCTCAGCTGAGCTATATTTGCTTGCTGGGAGAGAGCTTCTCTTTGGCACCATGAGGCTTTGCAGCTTGGGCTATGGGGGAGGGGTCTCATGACTTGGTTCCGCAGGTTTTACTTACAGATTTTATGCTGTGTTCTTGGGCATTCCTCCCAATTCAGGTTGGTGTATGATGAGTGGATGGTCTCGTATGTCCCCCCGCAGTTATTCTGGATTATTTACTAGTTGTTTCTGGTTTTTTGTAGTTGTTCCAGGGGGACTACTTAGCTTCCACTCCTCTCTATGCCGCCATCTTGCCCGACCCTCCTCAAATATTCTTTTTGTGCCTTTCCCCTCTCTTCTGGTATGCATGATGTGTATATTTGTGTGCTTTGTGCTGTCATTCAGTTCCCTCAGACCTTGCTCAAATTCTTCCATTCTTTTCCCTATCTGTTCTTTTGTGCCTAAAATTTCAGATATCTTATCCTCTAGTTCACTGATCCTTTCTTTGTGTCTTCAAATCTGCTGGTGTATGTCTCCATTGTATTTTTTATGTCTTCTGTTGTGCCTTTCTTTTCAATTAGTTCTGTTATTTTTATTGCATGCTTCCAAGTTCTTCTTTATGCTCAACCAGTGTCTTCTTTATATCCTTCATCTCTTTTGCCACATTTTCCTTCATCTCATTGAATTGTTTGCTTGAACTTCCTTATTTAGTCGTTTCAACTCCTGTATGTCATCTGAAATTTTAGTTTATGTCTTTGACTGCACCATATCTTTATATTCCTCAGTGTTAATTGTGACTTTGTGTCTAAGCATCTTATTTCTTTGATTAGTTTATTCTGGATGTCATTTTCTCTCTCTTGCCTAGGGTTTTCTTGTTGGTTGGCCTTGGGCTATAACTCTTCTTTGACACTTGGTTCAACTTATTCTAGCATTTTTTTTCAGCTTTTATTTATCTGATGCTGCCCTGCATATAAGGCATGATTTTTGAGATTACCCTATTTGTGCAATTATTTTACCCCTAGGAAAAAGCTTTCTTTTTCCTCTCCCTCCTCAGGGAGTTGTGATTTGTTCTGTTGGTTCTTCATTTGCCTCTATAAGTTTTTTTTTTTTATTTTTAAATCATATTTTTATTATAGAATAATATGTATGCATAGAAGTGTAACTTTCCAAGTACAATTTTACAAGTAGTTAGAGAGAAAATTTTAGAGAAGGTAATGGGTTACAGTTCCACAGTTTCAATTATTTCCTTATTGTGGAATAGAACATATATACAAAAAGGTAATATCTTTCAAAGCATGATTTAACAAGTAGTTATATAGGAAACTTCCAAAAATGTTATGAGTTACAGTGCCATAGTTTCAGCCTCTATATATTTTTAACAGTCCTTTTAAAAATATCTAGCTACTTTACCTAGGGACCAAATCTGGGATGAGAGACCTCCCCCCACCCCCCGCCGAGAGGACCTACTCCAGACAGTTTTTCCCAGACAATACCAGTCCCGTACTCACAAAAATGGTGTAGTTGAGTACCAAGGGTCCCTCTGGAGGAGACCTGGTAGGGTCCCAATCTTTTCTATGAAGTCTCCTGATTCTGTGCTGTTTCTTTCCTGCCCAGCAGATGGTGCTCTTCAGCCAAGTTTTCCCCACTACTCCTGCTCCTGCTGCTGGCAGGTGGAGACAGAGTCTGCTCCAAAGCAGCTTGACTCTTGCTGGTTTCCCAGCTTCTGGGGTCTGAATTCTCTAAATAATAGCCACTGCCTACACTGGGCCTTGCCTTCGTCCCTGTTTTTCTTCAGAACTGCCAAGAAGCACCTTCTTCCTTGGCCAGAAAGGTTACAGTGTCTCTTAAGCAGCCCCACTTCTTCCCTTGCCATGCATAGTTGAGACAAAGGCTGCCAGTACTTTTTGTGGATTGAAACTGTTGCCTGTATCCCAGCCCCTGGGAGCTGAATTCTCTACAAACAGCTGCCACCTGCACTTAGCTCTGCTTTCCTGTTTTCTTGGGGAAGGGCTGCCCTTCAGTGCCATGTCTCTGCTGCCAGAGAGGTTCCTGGGCCTCTCATTCAACCCTGCTTCAAACCCTGCCAGTGCAGGACTAAAATGGAGACTGTCAGCTGCTTTCTTTATTGGACTGCTTACAAGATGTAGCTGTTTTCAGAGCTGGAGTCCAGCACCCAAAATTCACTAATCAAGAGCCAGAATTATTGTCCAGCCCTATCTCCAACTTTTCTTGGGGCAAACTGACCACCATGTTGAGAAACCCACACAGATTTCTCCCCTGCTGGAAGTGGGGTTGAAAAAGAACCTGCTAGGTCCTTTCTTTCTTGGGTGAGTTGTCAATTTATCTGTGCTTGCAGCTGGCATCCAGCAGTCCAAATTCACTAATTAAAAGCCACAATTGGTACATGGCCAAAATCCCCTCTCCCTGATCCTAGGAGAGAGGGCTTCTATTTTCAGCCAGGGAGTGACTCCTGAGTCATCCTGCCATGCCAGTTGGTTATGGGTACCAGCCTTCCCAGAGTGGAAAGATCTACTCACAACAATTTATCAGTCTCTTTCTTCCACTCATTCCTGTCTGGTGTACAATGTGCTTCTGGTCTCTGGAACCCCCAAACAATTGTTTCAGAGAGTTCTGGGTATTTACTAGCTGTCCTGGAGGACAGACTGAATCCTAGAACTCCCTATGCTTCCATCAAGGGTCTTTTTCTCTTTCAGTATCTTAAAGATATTGTACTACTGTCTTCTTGCCTTCTTAGTCTCTGAGAAGTCAGCACTTAGCCTTGCATTGCCTCCTTTATATGTGACGGACTGCTTTTCTCTTGCTTTCAGAATTCTCTCCTTCTATTTGATATCTGATAGTCTGATTAGTATATGTCTTGGAGTGGATCTACTCAGATTTATCCTATTGGAGTATGTTGGTCTTCTTTAATTGGGAAATTTTCTCCCATTGTTTCCTCAAATATCCTTCCTGGCCCTTTTGCCTTCTCTTCTTCTGGGACACCTATGATGTGTATATTTCTATGCTTCCTGTTGTCAATCATTTCCCTGAGGCCCTGCTCAAATTTGTCCATTTTTTTTCTCCATTTGTTCTTTCATGTGTCCCAAACTTGGTTGCTCTGTCTTTTAGTTTGCTGATATTTTCTTCTACCTCTTCACATCTTCTGTGTCTGTCTCTAGTATATTTTAAATTTTATCTACACCATTCTTTCATTTCTGTGAGATGTATTATTTTTAAAGTATTGTTTCAAATTCTTCTTTATGTTCTCCTAGTGTCTTCTTAATATTCTTTATTTCATTAGCCATCTCATTGAAACTTAGGAGATTTGTTTGAACAACATTTATTAGTTGTTCCAAATTCTGTATCTTCTCCAATTTTTTAATTTGATAATTTGGCTTGACCATATCTTCTTGTTTCTTAGTATTTCTTGTAATTTTTTCTGGTATCTGGGCATCTGATTATCTTGATAAGATTATTTTGAAAGTTGGTTTCCCCCTCTTGTCTGAGATTTTTTTGTTGATTGGTTTTGTGTTAGAAGTCTTCCCTTGCATTTGGTTCATCAGTATTACCCAGACAAAACAGGGCCAAGGCCTCACTCAGGGGGTGCATACCAGTTTTAAATGACCCTGACTCTCCCAATCTACAGCAGTCAACTGGGCAGGGTTTGGGCCAACAAGAATCTGCTGGCCTCAAAGGTGGGGTGTAGGCATGGGAGCCATGGTGTGGTTGAGTCATCCAGTGCAGTTTCTGTGTGTGGAAACATTGGCGTAACAAGTGTTCCAGGCTCCTGCATGGAAAGCACTCAGAGTGTCAACTTCACCAGCCAACAGTTGGATCACAGCTATGCTACATACCCCTCTGACACTGGAAGATGGCTTCCCTGTCTTTCCCAGTTTTTAGCACTCAGCAGTGTGAGAAACAGGCTGATGAGAAGCTGTCAGCCTCAAGTGTGAGGGATGTCCAGCAGAAGCTGTGGTGGAGTTGAGTCACTCACTGCAGTTTCTCTGTGTGTGGAAACAATGGTGCTGCAGGCACTAAGGGCTCCTGCCTGGAAGGGATCAAGGCTATGGGACCCAAATGATCAACTTCAATGGCCAAGAGTTGGATCAGGACTATGCCACATCCCCATCTTTCCCCAGGGTGGAGGCCTCCCCATCTCTCCCAGTCCACAGCTGCCAGCTAGGCAAGAACTAGGCTGACCCAAAGTTGCCAGCCTCAGAGATGGATGGGCACCATGAACCTCAGTGGAATTCAGTCACTCACCACAGTTTCTTTGTGTTTGGAAATAATAAAGCCATCGGTGAAAGAGTCTCTGGCATAGACGGGTTCAAGACTGCAGGAGCCAGAGGTTCAACTTTGCTGACCAATTGTTGGATCAGGACTGTGCCGTATTCCACTCTTTTCCCAAGGTGGGTGTCCCTGTCACTCCCAGACTGCACTAGCCAGCCAGGTCAGAACCGGTCTAACCTGAAGTGCCAGTCTCAAGAGTGGAGGATGGCTACCAGGAGCCATGGCCAAATTCACTCACTGAAATTTCTCTATTGTAGTTTCTCTGTTTCTTCATCCAGCTCTTCCTTACATGTTGCAGAGATCCTTACTTGGCCTCCCAAGTCCCAGAACCTCTATTTTGGACAGTTTATGCCTGTTCTGTAGGTATTCTTGGTGGAGGAGTGACTTCCCCATCTCCTTATCCCACCATCTTCCTGTAAGTCTAGCTCTACTTTTTGAAAGATATGGAACATTGGTAATTATAAGAATTATAAAATTTTTATGTCTAATTTTAATTTCCATAGAATCCCTGGATGGAGGTTTAGGTCAGCTAGCTATTAGGATGGAGCTGTTATGAAAGCCAAAATGCCTCCATTTAAAGAGACCCTCATCTCTTGCAGCTAGAAGTTAGATTATGGTGAAAATAAGTCCTAAAGCTCAGAGAAGTAGGGTTACTGAGCAATGGGCTCTATTCATTGTCTAATGCTCACAGAACTCAATGCTGTGACACCAGGATTTCAAGAAAAGAAAGGGTTTTATTGCAGGGGAGACAAGCAAGTATACAAGAGGAAAGTCAAGTCTGTCTCCCTGAGTAGAAAGAGCTTAGGGTTTTTATGAGATTGAAACAAAGGGAGTTGGAGATAGTGACATTTAAGTACACATATATTGATTGCTTATTGTGCCAGTTTGAATATATTATATTCTCCCCAAAAGCCAAACTTTAATGCAACTTTGTGGGGGACAGAGTTATTAATCTTTTTGATTAGGGTGTCACCTCCTGATTGAATGTTTCCATGGAGATTTGACCCCACCCACTCAAGCAGGTCTTATTTAGTTTACTGGAGTCCTTTAAACAGAGCTTACAAGGAACAGAGAGATGAAGTGCCCCAAGATATGCTAAGCTAGGAGCTGACCGAGATGCTTGCTGCGGCTTTGAGATGCTAGCCCAGAGTTTGCTCCAGAGAAGCTAAGGGATGATCAAATGTTCAAAGAGCAGCTGAAAGAGATATTTTGGAGAAAACCATTTTGAAACAGAACCAGGGACCAGCAGATACCAGCCACATGCCTCCCTGGCTGACAGGTGTTCTGAATACCATTGACCATTCTTCAGTGAAGGTATCCTCTTGTTGATGCCTTAGTTTGGACACTTTTGTGGCCTCAGAACTGTATGTGTAACCAAATAAACTCCCTTTATGAAAGCCAACCCATTTCTGATATTTTGCATAATGGCAGCATTAACAAACCGGAACACTTATGTTTCAGTAACAGTTAATAGTAAGTGTGCCTGAGAAGCCCTTGAAAACTGATTAAATAGAAAGGGTAAGCACAAACTGGCTGTAAAAGAGGGCTGTTAATGAGCTGCAAACGTCTGGTTACAGCAGTGTTAAAAATCGCTCAGTTAAAATAAGATAACAACTACAATAATAAGTAAAAGAAATAGGCTAAAATTACAACTACAATTACAAGTATACCCACTGTAGCCACTGGATACATTCTCCCTTATTTTTGTTCATTCCTCAGTCTGGTGGGATTTGGGGTGATGAATGTTCTGGCTGCTTTAGACTTTGGAGGGGCATGGATATTACAGGGAAGAATAATGAAATTGTTTTGCTTGTACTTGAGTACTCATGAGTTCCTGGCTGTTGTTCTTGGATGAACTTGTACCCCTGTGGCAGTCTGTGATATCTGGCTGAGCCCTGCATAGGAGTCACTTCCAGAATGATATCCCAACCCCTCTTAGCCATAGGAACTCTATTTTGTTTTATTTCTTTTAATATTCCTTCCTTTGAATCAATATATTTTCTGAAAGCATTGCTGATCAATATTTGGTACTCATCCGTTGGTGCCAGGAAGTTTCATCCCTGGGAGTCATATCCCACATAGGGGATGGTAGTGAGTTTATTTGCAGAGTTTGGCTTAAAGACAGTCCATATTTCAGCTACAAGAAAGCTTCACAGTGTGACCATTAGGCACCAAGTATATTTAAGCTTAGTTTCATCATCATAGCAATACATTTTGTAAGTTCAAGGTTTATGGTTGAGGGCTTGGCTCTTTAGCATAATTTTTTTATGAGATAAGGCTCATACATTCCACAGTTTATTTTTACAAGACTCCCTGTTATAAGTTTAAATGGTTTTCAAAAGAGTGGATTTTAGATTTAATAAGACTGTGGGCAAAGCTTTTGGCCCTGATACATTGAGAGACATTTTAAATTTAGCAAATTGTGTATTAATTATACCACCCATTTATTTTACCTTTTTTGACAATTGAGGATGGTAGGGACAGGAAAGCCCCTGGGTGATGGATGAGATTCCACAAGCTTCCTGATCATTTTCAGTAAACTGAGAGTCTTTAATGCTTGAAAAAATAGTGGGAATTCTCTAGGTGAGGAAGTTTAATAGCTTTATAAGTATGAAAAAAAACACCTATCCATCCTGAAAACACACATATGACAAGGGCAGATTCATATCTTACAGAATTGTGTAGCTGTATAAAGTCCATTTGAAGATGTCCAAAAGGGCCCTGTCAGTCAAAGCACCTGATTCTGTCCCAATGTTACATTTCTATCAGGGTTACTTAATTGACATGTAGGACATACTTTTATATTTGCCTTGTTTTTTGTTCAAAGTCCCTTTTTGCTGAAGATGAAGCTCTGCCTTGCAGCTGATCACTTGCTCTTTCAGAGAATCTTTGCGTATAATAATGCAAATGATAAGGAAATTTTTTTTGTTTCTGTGACGTATTATTTTTCTCATGATAACTAAATCCATGACCAATATCACTGCACTGTTGTCTAATATTCAGATCAGTATCAGGATATATCATGGACAGCGAGAACAATGCTAAATATCTAGAAATTCTATACAATCTCTAAATATTTACATGAATAACATTTCAGCCATAGAAATTCAACCAAAAGAAGGTTAGAAAATCCCTTATTATTTGACACTTCTCATGCAACTTATAATATGTAAAATGAACCTAACTGTTTCTAGCACCCCTTTTTACAAGATGAAAGAACAAATCCTCTGTGATTTTCCAGGGGTCTCAGAGACAGTTTGAAATGAAAAAAGACTTTCTTTAGGGTATGACCTTGAGAAGGCAAAATGTCAAAGTTTGTCATGTTTGAACATTAGGTCAAAACATGAAATTGTGTCACTAAGAAACAATGGTTCGTTCCCTATTTAACCAAAATTAATAAAAAGACAGTTTTTTAAAAGTGAGAATACTTGCTTTTTTTCCCTAAACAATAAAGGATGATAAGATCAACATAAACATAAATGAGGATAATATTCTGATATGACAGAATTTTTGTATTCTAGGCAGAATACTCAGAAGGCTAAGAAAAACATTTTATATCCTTTCATTAAGAGCAGACTAATAATCTGAAAACACTTCATCATTTTAACAGAAAGAAAACTGAACTCTGGTTTTGCATGAATACATTGCTGGATACAAAAGCTCTTAAAATTTTTTAAATAAACTTATCAAATCTTAGCAGTGACCATGAGAAATAAAATTCACTTTCACAAACTTTATATAATTTCCTATATTCATTTAGTTTTTTCCCTAATATCTCTGCTTTTCATCCTGTGAAAACCAGTCATTTTACTTAGGGACAAAACTACACCACTTTTCCTTAACAAATCACATCCTGCATACTTTATATACCTGTAAACCTTAAGTTACTAAATGGGTTTTTTGAACTGTCCTCAAACATCCTACAAAACACAGTTATTCTTAACATAAAGTTTATCAAAATAATAGCTCAATTTTGTTAAACACAAATTTATATTTTTTAACATCTTATATGTCTAACAGTTATAATGCTAGCTTATTTTATCAGCAAACTTGTATAAATTTAGGAACAATATAACGAAGTAGGATAAAATTGTATGTTTACACTTGTACTTAACATTGATAGCTCAGAAGACAGCTATTTAAGGGGAAGTTTTCTAAAAATATTGCTTTCATCAGTTTACTATCTCATTAGTATTTCAGTGAGATATATTATGAATAATTTCTAAAGCAGTTTTTTTGGAGGCAAGTAGGGAGAGGTGGTTTAGCAATAGACTAACACTTTTCTAATTTTTTTCTTTAATATAGTTTTTTGTTTCAAATTTATTAGAGAAACAGAAATTGGACTAGAAATTGTTGCTGCAATTTCTTAGGAGTGTCTGCCAGTTCTTGCCTCCATATACACCTAAAAAATGACCCGGATTGTAATTATAGACAAAACCTTTGAAATGGTATAGCATCTAGAAATTTCTTACACAAGAGTCATTTTCCATTTTTTCCTCCCATGGCAGGTTAAAAAACTCTTGAGGTGATGTCATCAATATTGCAACCTAAACAGCTACTGAAAACTCCTCTCCAGAGATTCAATGAAAAAAATGACAATTCTGAATTGTTTGAAACTCTGGAGGAGGATATAGACTGGAGAAGGACCCTACAGATGCCAAATTGAAGAAAGAGAAGAAATCTCTGGTAGGAATCTTCCATCCCAGACTAGCCAATCCTCTCTCCTACCCCTCACTCAGGTTCAGTGCAAGAAAGGCAAAGAAACAGCAGACAGGAACCCTCCCACCAGGGATACAGATTTTAAAATCTCTCACAGCAGTGAGACCTACCCCCACTGTTTGAAGATTCAGGGGACAAGGGAGGATATTTCAAGGCCCAAGTCAGTGAGAGACAAAGAGACTGAGAAAACATGGACAGAAACTGCATTTCCAGCCCTAGATCTGAAAACTCTTCCCCTACCCTTGAGGGAAGCAGTAGTCAGTGGCCATTTCCTTGCCTTTGAATTGTTTGATACTCTAGATTACTGGGTCAGCTAAGGGAGTACACTGCTACAGGTGTAGCCCCACATTGAGCCAGATTTTGACTGGCAAAGTGAGGGCATAGGAATCCTGCAGTTTCAGCTCACCTGTGTAGATGCAGCCTGTGCTCAGAGGCAAAGCAGCCTCTGAGGATAATTAAGTTATTGAACAGCATCATCTGGTGGATAATCTGGAAAATACAAAGGAAGAGAAACTCTTTTAAAAAGATGCTTCAGACCCTTTATTAGGACCACAGGATCTGGTCTACACACCCTGCACAGAAACCCAGCCTGGTTTTTGCTGAGAAATACAGACAACAGAACCATCAAAGCAGGGATCTAAAACAAACCCAGGTTTTGCTGACTGGCAGAAAACAGAGCAATACTGGAAGCCAGCAGATCTATATTACCACACACAGTGATCTTGCTGGGGTGCCCAGTGCCCACCTCCCAACCCTGTGGCAGGCCACAATGGGTGCCTGATTTGTGGGTAATACTGGGGCGTAGAGCCAATCTGACAACTTGCCAGTGAGAGAAACAAATAAATATAGAGATCAAAGAAAACCAACAAGAAAACCCAAGGCAAAAGAGAGAAAACAACCTCCAGAATAAATTAATCAATAAAGTCCGATGCCTAGACAGCAAAAATTCATGAGCTACACCAGGAAACATGAAGATGTGCCCAGTCAAAGGAACAAACTAACACCTCAACTGAGATTCAAGATTTGAAACAGCTAATTAAAGATGTTCAAACAAATATTCTAAATCAATTCAACAAGTTTAAAGAAAATATAACAAAAGATATGAAGGATATAAAGAAGACACTGGATGACCATAAAGAAGAATTTTTAAGCTTAAAAAAACAAATGGCAGAACTCAGGATTTAAAGGCACAATAAAAGAGATGCAAAACACAGTGGAGACATACAACAACAGACTTGGAGAGGCAGAAGAAAGGATTACTGAACTAGAGGGCAGGGCATCTTAAATCTTACACAAAAAAGAACGGATAGGGAAAAGAATGGAAAAATATGAGCAGAGTCTCAGGGAACTTAATGACAACATGAAGCACATGAATATATGTGTTATGGATGTCCCAGAAGGAGAAAAGAAGGGGAAATAGGCAGAAAGAATAATAGAGGAAATAATCCATGAAAATTTCCCAACTCTTATGAAAGACATAAAGTTACAGGTCCAAGAAGTGCAGCATACTCCAAACAGAATGGATCCAAACAGACCTACTCCAAGACACTAATCAGATTATCAAATGTCAAAGACAAAGGGAGAATTCTGAAAGCAGCAAGATAAAAGCAATTCATCACTTACAAGGGAAGCTCAATAAGACTAAGTGTGGATTTCTCACTAGAAACCATGGAGGTGAGAAGGCAGTGGCATGATATATTCAAGATACTGAAAGAGAAAAACTGCCAATGAAGAATCCTATATCCAGCAAAACTGTCCTTCAAAAATGAGTTTAAAATATTTACAGATAAACAGACACTGAGAAATTTCATGAACAGAAGACCTCCTCTTCAAGAAATACTAAAGGGAGTGCTACAGACAGATAGGAAAATACAGGAAAGAGAGGTTTGGAGAAGAGTGTAGAAATGAAGATACCAGGAGATAGAAAGAGAGTAAAGATTGGGTATTTGAGACTTAAGGAGTACAGAATGTTTGACAGGATTGATTGTATAGATCCAGAAATGGAAAGCACAATATTGGGTGATGGTAGCACAATACTGTAAGTACTCTGAACAAAGATGACTGTGAGTATGGTTGAAAGAGGAAGGTTAGGGGCATGTAGGACATGAGAAGGAAAGGTAGAAGTTAAAGACTGGGACAGTATAACTTAGTGAAACCTGGAGTGGTCAATGATTGTGATTAAATGTACAAATATAAGAATGTTTTTACATGAGGGAGAACAAATGAATGTGAACTTTGCAAGTTGTTAAAAATGGGATGATATTGGGGAAAAATACAATCAATGCAAATTAGAGTCTATAGTTAACAGTAACATTGTAATATGCATCCAATAATTGTAACAAAGGCAATATACCAAAGTTAAATGTCTGTTAGAGGGGGATATAAGGGAGAGGTATAGGATTCTTGGCATTGGTCTTGCTGTCTGACTTTTTAATTGTATTTTATTTTAAATTTATTTTCTCTTTTGTTGATTTTTAGTTTTTGTTTTTTACCTTTTATTCTTTTTTCTTTTTGCAACACTTCCTCTTTTGTTTGTGGAAGAAATGGAAATGTCCTTATATACATAGTGGTGGTGAATGCATAACTGTGTGATTTTACAGGGAACCACTTATTTTTTTACTTAGGACAGAATATATGGTGTGTGAATAAAACCACCTAAAAAATAAACAGAGGGGTACAAGTGCTGGAGAAAATGTGGAGAAAGGGATGTAACTAATCACTGTTTTGGGGGAAGTAGAATGGTGCAGCCCAAGTGGAGGGCAGTGTGGTGGTTCCACCAGAAGCTAAGCATGTGCTTGCCATATGGTCCTGCAACCCTGTTATTGGGTACAAACTTGGAAGAACTAAAAAGAGGGACATTAATGGACATTTGCACAGTGGGGTTTATGGCAGCATTATTCATGATTTGCCGTAGATGAAAGTGGCCTAAGGGTACATTGATTGATAAAAGGAATGGCTTGCTTTGGTGTATACAGACAATGAAATATTGAGCTGCTACAAGAAGGAATGAAGTTGTGAGGTGAATGGATATTGATGACAGTATGTTGAGTGAAGTAAACCAGCAATAGAAAGAAAAACATTATAATGCCTCACTAATATGGACTAACTATAATGTACAAACTCCAAGAATTGAATCTGAGAGCATAAGTTATCAGGAGAAGGCTTATTGTAAAGCTTCCTCCTAGATTGTAAGCTCTTACAGCAGTTACATTTATTCCTCATCTGTAAGAGCTATTTCTAAGTTCTGAGATGCTGGCCTCTGTGTATAACCTGGTTGATTCCTGGAACTTTTGGTATCTGTGTGACACCTGAGACTCAGAGCTAGAGTCTGGAAGGTATGAATTTCAGCATTACCCCATACAGCAAACGTTTAAAAAGCTGAAAAAGAGATCAGACTTCAATTAGAGACATCAATGAAATGGACTTGGTTAGGACTAAGGTAAATCAGACTAAGGGGTAAAGGACAATATTGATGGTGTTTTAAAACTTCAACTTCTGTGTGACACCAAAGGAAGAGATGTTTATTAGGTGCAAAATCTTTAATTTTTTTCTAACTCATTATATAATTTAACTTGTATGGTCAGTTTATTCAAGCACCATAATTACATGGAACTTTGAATAGGGGTGAAATCTGGTTTTTGTACAGGTTAGTGTGAAGCCTGATAACATCCCAGAGTAATTTGGACAAAGAATAAAAATGTATTTGCAAAGCCCTCTTGAGGGACTGGGGAGAAATGTGGAAATATTGAACTTCCCCACTTGGGGAATTAATGATATTCTCACAAGCACTGGGGGCTAACAATTTAGAAGGCTAAGCACTCTGTCTTGGAGCTTGTCCTTATGAAGTTTGTTACTGCAAAGGAGACAGTAAGCCCACTAATAACTGTGCCTAAGAGTCACCCCCAGAGAACCTCTTTTGTTGCTCAAATGTGGCCTCATTCTCTAAGCCAACACTGCAGGTAAACTCACTGCCCTCTCCCCTACATGGTAGATGACTTCCAGGGGTGGACATGACTCATGGGGATGAGCTTGGCCCTGGTATCATGGGATTGAGAAAGCCTTCTTGGACCAAAAGGGTGAAGAGAAATGAAACAAAATAAAGTTTCAGTGGCTGAGAGACTTCAAATATAGTCGAGAGGTCATTCTGGAGGTTATTCATATGCATTTTATAGATATCCCTTTTTAGTTTAGTGTATTGAAATAGCTAGAAGGAAATACCTGAAACTGTTGAACTGCAATCCAGTAGTCTTGATTCTTGAAGATGATTGTATAACTATATAGCTTACACTGTGTGACCATGTGATTGTGAAAATCTTGTGGCTCCTACTCCTTTTATCCAGTGTATGGATAGATGAGTGGAAAAATGAGGAGAAAAAAGTAAATGAATAATAGGGAGAGAAGGGGAGGTATGGGATGTTGTGGGCATTCTTTTTTACTTTAATTTTTATTCACACTCCGTTTTTGTGCATGGTAGTGAAAATATTCAAGAAATTGAGTGTGGTGATGCATGCACAACTATATAATGGTACTGTGAACAATTGATTGTACACTGTGGATTATTGTATAGTTTGTGAATATATCTCAATAAAATTGAATTTAAAAAAAAACTCTTTGTTTTCCTAACATTGTAAAATTATGAACTACCTTAAAATTATACTGGCTAACAGGCAAAGGAAATATACCACACTTGTTTAATTTGTCCCAAGCATAATCCTGGAAAATCTTTTCATAGCTCTCAAGGATATTTTCCTTTACCTGTGGGACTTTTTGAAATTTTGCAACTAGACTTCACTTAACTATCTCTATCACATGTCTACAAACAAACTTTGGTAAAGACTTATCTATTTCAGGTACTGTTGCAAGTGCATTGTCAGAAAAATTAATTCTAAATTGGGGAGTTACTTTGAAATTCCACAGTAACTGAGGAACCAACATGGCCCATTTGGCAACATTCCCTCTGTGCCCATCACCCTCAATCCTCAGGCTCAGTACAAAGAGCTCTATATCAAATATGTGCCCCCCCCACATCATTTTCCTTTATTCAGCCCTTCCCTCAGCTGCTGCAACTGATACATACACCCAACATTGAATTGTTTTTCTACTCAGGGGAGGGATAATGATGTGGTGGTTGGACACAAGGCAGATAAGGTGGGTGGCCCCATTATTTATTAGAGCTTATATGCCCTCATTTCTAATTGTTTCCATTTATCAGGTTGATTTCACCTAAAGATGTGAAGTGGAAAATTGGAATAACATCTGCAATTTCCTAGGACAACCTCAGCAGTTACATTGAAAGGCATTTTGCTTTCCTAGAGGCCAAAGAGCATGGAAGGAGGAAATTGGCTGCTGTTTTCAGGAAGTTTTGGGCAATCTCTTTTCCAATGTTCAAATTGTTTACAATAATTACAAGTACCAGTGCCCTGAACTCTGGTGTCTAAAGGGTTAGAACAGTTAGAGTGAGGAGTTCCAGATAATTTTTCAAGTTTAATAATGCATTTGAATTTTTAAAACATTTGATTTTAATTCTATGAAAATGTTTTTACACTGGAAGTGGTAGAAGTTCAGTTTCATTACTTTCCTGAATGGTAGGAGCATTAATTTACACAAACATATAAATGCTTATTTACCTTTAAGCAATTTGAATACAGCACTTTTAAAAAGAATTTTCTTATTTGTTTATTTGGTATTACCAATTGGAAGTAGAAAAATATACATCAAACAAACAGACAGAAATAGAAAATCAGACACAAAAACACAGAAACACAGAAATATAAAACTACTATGAAGCATAATTTTGTACCTTTTCTGCAAAAAGACATAAAAGACTGGGCATGCATATGGGATTTTGCCTAATTTCTCTTCCCTTTTAAGATATAAATTAATTTTAAGATAGTATTATAATTTAAAAATGCATTTTCAGGCAAGTGTTCCCTAGAATCTGGGGCCAAACTATGTTATAAAAGAACAACACTTCTTTCTTTTTCATTGAACTAAACATAGACCAGTTATCCAGAAGGCATTTTGAAGGACTGAAATCAGATACACTCTTAACATTTCCCAGGAATATGCAAAAACAATAACTAATTTTACAGAATTAACAAGTAATATTACAAGCACAATACCAGTACTTTACAAAGATCCAAATAACCTAATAACCAGATGAGAACCAGGTAACCCAATAGCAGATCAGAACCAGATGAAATACATGGGTAGGGGCAGAGGAGGTCTCTGAGTTAGGAGGAATTTACAGACTTTAACTCCACTTGGAAACTCAAACTTCAGGTAAGCTTCCTGGCCTCAACTCTATTTACCCCTTTACTCACTGATTAGACAGCCAGAACCTGAAACGGTTTCTTTTCTCAAAATTAGATTGCAATATGGGGCTCTGATGCTGGCAGGAATGGGATGAAGATTGTTGAACTTGTAGACAAGGAGGTCTAGGTATAACTGGTGCCCTGTTGTCAGCAGTGCCAGGTAGAATTGGTTCCAGCTTCAGGACTCTTGCCTTGGAAAGAATTCAGAGATAAGAGGGTCCAGTAGAAAGAAGTAGTAAAGTTCATTAAAGAAAAAGAGCAAGAAGACACACTAAAGAGATATCTTAGGCATCTCCAAGGAGAAGCATGCATTGACTGGGAGTGGGTTTCCTTGTTATACAGGAAAGCCTTGCTGGTGGTAGGTTTCCATGGTAAACTTTAACAACAGGCTTAAAAGGTTTGTATCAACCATGTTTTGCATTAACTAGGTGTCTTCTTTGTTCTAGAAGGAGATGGCTATCAGAACTTGTGGCCTGTCCTTGCATACCTTAAATTTGTCTTTGGGCAGATATTTAACAACTTTTATGACCCATGCTTTTTGTCATTAACTAAGAATTTGCTTTGGGCCCATGATTTTACAAGTGCTAATGGTTTGGGGAGGCTTCAGAACTCTAGGGGAAATTTCAGCTCCAGGAAGTCTGCAGTTGAAGCTTTGCAGCGCTGCATTAACTCTTTTTTTTTAAATTGTTTTTTAAATTTTTATTGAGATTGTTCACATACCATACAATTATCCAAAGATCCAAAGTGTACAATCAGTTGCCCCTGGTACCCTCATACAGCTGTGCATCCATCACCACACTTAATTTTTGTTCCATTTTTAGAAGCTTTTCATTACTCCAGACAAGAAATAAAGCAAAAAAAAAAAGAAGAAAAAAGGAAACTCAAATCCTCCCATATCCCTAACCAATGCCCCTAACCAGCCCCCCTCCACTGTTGACTTGTAATATTGGTATAATACATTTGTTACTGTTTATGAAAGAATGTTGAAATACTACTAACTGTAGTAGATAGTTTGCAATAGGTATATAGTTTTTCCCTATATGCCCCTCTATTACTAACTTCTAGTTGTATTGTTATACATTTGTTCTGGTTCATGGAAGAGATTTCTAATATTTGTACAGTTAATCATGGACATTGCCCACCATAGGATTCAGTTTTATACATTCCCATCTTTTGACCTCCAACTTTCCTTCTGGTGACATATATGACTCTGAGCTTCCCCATTCCACCTCATTCATGCACCATTCAGGACTGTTAGTTATTCTCACAACTTCTACTGACACCTCTGTTCATTTCCAAACATTTAAGTTCATCCTAGTTGAACATTCTGCTCATACTAAGCCACCGCTCCCCATTCTTTAGCCTTGTTCTATATCTTGATACCTTATATTTCATGTCTATGAGTTTTCATATTATAATTAGTTCCTATCAGTGAGACCCTGCAATATTTGTCCTTATGTGTCTGGTTTATTTCACTCAGTATATTGCCCTCAAGATTTCATCATCAACCCATTTTTTTTTAAGATTGTTTTGTTCACACCCCATACATTCCATCCTAAGTAAACAATTGATGGTTCCCTGTATAGTCACATATTTATGTGTCCACCACCCTCACCACTATCTATATAAGGGCATTTACATTTCTTCCACAAAGCAGGAGGCAGAGAAGGTAGAGAGGCAAAAGAAAAAGAGAAAAGAAAGAAGGGGAAAAAATGACAGCTAGGAAGCAACAAAAGGAAAGATAACCTAAAATCAAAGTAGAATAAAGAGTCAGACACCACCACCAATGTCAAGTGTCTCACACCCCTCCCCTATCCCCCCACTTATCTTCATTTACCTTGGTATATCACCTTTGTTACATTAAAGGGAGCATAATACAATGATTCTGTTACTTATAGTCTCTAGTTTACGTTGATTGCATCCCTCCCCCAATGCCTCCCCATTTCTAACACCTTACAAGGTTGACATTCGCTTGTTCTCCCTCATGAAAGAACATATTTGTACATTTTAACACAATTGTTGAACACTCTAGATTTCACCGAGTTACACAGTCCCAGTCTTTATCTTTCCTCCTTTCTTCTGGTGTCTCACATGCTCCCAACCTTCCTCTCTCAAACATATCATAGTTATCTTTGTTCAGTGTACTTACATTGCTGTGCTACCATCTCCCAAAATTGTGTTCCAAACCTGTCAGTCCTGTTTTCTTCTATCACTCTGTAGTGCTCCCTTTAGTATTTCCTGTAGGGTGGGTGTCTTGTTCACAAAATCTCTCATTGTCTGTTTGTCAGAAAATATTTTGAGCTTTCTCTCATATTTGAAGGACAGTTTTGCCAGATATAGGATTCTTGGTTGGCGGTTTTTCTCTTTCAGTTTCTTAAATATGTTACACCACTTCCTTCTTGCCTCCATGGTTTCTGCTGAGAGATCTGCACATAGTCCTATTAAAATTCCTTTGTATGTGATGGATCGCTTTTCTCTTGCTGCTTTCAGGATTCTCTCTTTGTCTTTGACATTTGATAATCTGATTATTAAGTGTCTTGGCGTAGGCCTATTCAGATCTATTCTGTTTGGAGTATGCTGTACTTCTTGGATCTGTAATTTTATGTCTTTCATAAGAGATGGGAAATTTCCATTGATTATTTCCTCTATTATTGCCCCTTTTCCCTTCTCTTCTCCTTCTGGGACACCAATGATACGTACGTTCTTGTATTTTGTTTTGTCCTTAAGTTACCAGAGACATCACTCATATTTTTTCATTCTTTCCTCCATCTGCTCCTTTGCATGTAGGCTTTCAGGTGTTTTGCTCTCCAGTTCCTGAGTGTTTTCTTCTGCCTCTTGAAATCTGCTGTTGTATGTTTCCATTATGTCTTTCATCTCTTGTGTTGTGCCTTTCATTTCCATAGATTCTGCTAGTTGTTTTTTTTTGAACATTTGATTTCTGCCTTATGTATGCCCAGTGTTTTCTTTATAGTCTTTATCTCTTTTGCCATATCTTCTCTAAACTTTTTAAATTGATTTAGCATTAGTTGTTTAAATTCCTGTATCTCAGTAGAAGTGTAAGTTTGTTCTTTGACTAGGCCATAGCTTCATTTTTCTTAGTGTAGGTTGTAGCTTTCTGTTATCTAGGCATCTGACCTCCCAGGCCACCCCAATCAGGTTTTCCCAGATGAGAACAAGCTCAGGTCACAGAAGGAGGAAATATTCAGTACCCAGTTTCCCTGATGGTTTTCCTTAGAGGATTGACACACCCTATGCTTTTCTGCCCAGCAGGTGGCTCTTGTGAGCCTGTCACGGGCTGGTGTAAGGTGGTGTGGCTCACAGCTCTCCTTCCCCAGGCTCTGGGGTCTGGTTCTGAATGTAAGGCAGGTAGTAGAGCTGGGACCCTCCTCTTTCCTCTTGGGAAGGTATGCCCCCTCCAGAGAGGTCATTTGCATGTAAATAGATTCTTTGTTTCTCTGACTTTGCTGGTCAGAGTGCTGCAATTTAAAAATGGCTAAGGCTTTCTCTACTACAAAGCACTGCGAGCTGAAAACAGCCAAGGCTTTCTCCACTGAGCCAACCAATTGATAGAGAAAGGGACAGAAAGCTCCTAGATTCACCCACTGGCCAGAGATAGCAACCGATCCTCTGGGCTCCCCATCCTGAGAGAGATATGTCCCCTGACTCTCTCAAGGTCAGTCATCACCAAAAGCCTCTGTCTGCTTGTTGGGGATTTGCAGTCTGTATTGAGCAGTTAACATTAAAACCCCAGTTGGAGCTGGGCTGAGGTACACTCGCTTGTTCAGATAGTGCTATTCTCTAGCACCGCGAGGCTTCCGTGAGGGAGGGGCTCTCGGCTCTCAGCGTGTGTCCGCAGTTTTTACTTACAGGTTTTATGCTGTGATCTCCGGCATTCCTCCCAATTCAGGTTGGTGTATGATGAGTGGACAGTTACGTTTGTCTCCCTGCAGTTATTCCAGGTTATTTACTAATTTTTCTGTTGTTTATGAATTGTTCCAGGGGGACTAACTGTCTTCCACTCCTCTCTATGCCACCATCTTAGCTCCTCCCTCTGCATTACCTCTTTTGAAGCTGAATAGAAGACCAGGGACCACAGCCTTGATGCCCTATTCTATCCTGCCTCATAGGTGGTCCCTTAGGATGGCTGACCAGACCCGCCTATCCCTTGGGACCACAGGACCTCAGGCAAGAAAGGACCTGTGGATTTTCAACATCCCAGCTGGGTGACCAAACTGTTATGGAGCAATGGGCTCATTGCCCAATGCCCCAGAAGTCAATGCTGTGATGCCAGGATTTCAAGAAAAGAAAGAATTTTATTGCAAGGAAGCCAAGCAAGGACACAGGAGGAAAGCTGAAATCTGTCTCCCCAGGTAAAAAGAGCTTAGGGGTTCTATGGGATTCAAACAAAGGGATGTGGAGATAGTGATGTTATTTAAGTTGGTATTTATTGATTGCTTATGTTTTTGTTAGAGTTAATTGGGGAGTGTAAAAGCATGCAGATGAGAAGCCCTTGAAAACTGATTAAAGCTAACTGGGGTAAGCACAAACTGACCATAAATGAGGGCTTTAAATCAGGGGCACGATTCTTGTTAAAGCAGTGTTATAAATCACTCAGCATAAGATAACAACTACCATAATAATTAAAGAATGGAAATAAACTAAACAAATGGACTATAAATGAGGGACAAGCATCTGGTTACAGCAGTGTTAAAAATCTCAGTTAAGATAACATCTAAAATAACAAGTAAGAGTAATAAGCTAGCGCCCCCGGCCCCCGGGTCCTGGCCGGAGCCGGCTGCATGCTCCAGCCGCCTCCAGGCCTGGCCGATTGGCTCGCCCTCGTGCGCAGCGACCCTCGCCACTTCCTGCACCTGTCTGCGCACGTGGACTGCCCGCCCGACGTCTGGGAGCTGCATGACTGGAGCACCTGGCTCACGCCCTTCGTGCGACCCAGCAGCGCTTCCACACGGCCTTCTTCTGTGCAGCCTGCTGGAGGCACCGTCCATCTGCCCGGACTTGACCGAGGTGGTGGACTGCCAGTGGTCATCTCCGTCAGAAGCAACTGAAAATTTCATATCAAAAGAAATTTCATTGGCACCCCCACGGTTCTATGAAATAAGAAGACTCGAAAACTTTGCCTCTCTTTCTGGCTTGCACAAATTTTGTTTGGATCGTGCAATAGAAGGAAGGGAAAGATAGCTGCCGATCACAATGTTAACTGCTAATGGGCTGCTCCAGCTTTTACCCGGTGATGAGCTCTACTTGGAAGATTTGGACTATTTAGAAAAACATTTATCCACTGAAAAAAAGGTTGAAGAAATCATGAAAGAAGGCAAGAAATTTCACGATCACCATCTTTATAGTCTTTATGTGACTGTTCAGTCAAAGTGTAAACAAGTTTATCCTAAGTCCTATGTCATGGGTAAGAGCCATATGTAGAGGCTGCTTGTTTGCAGACTGGCATATCTGAAGTAGTCCTAATGAATAACGAGAGTTGACCAGACTTGTTTGAAACTGAAGGAACTTCATGCCTGTAAAAGTTATAGCACAGCCTTTCTTATTTCAAGTGAATTATTGTGCTCTCTTGCTTATTTTATTCTTTAAACCTTTCAGTATGCCAGCAATAGGAAGTATTAATGCTCTTGTTACCAACATGAGAAAAATTTCGCAGTGATTCCCATGTTTATATTGTTTTATTATCTCAAAAGTTCAAATAAGATGTCCTACTGTCTTTGTTTTTCTAACTATCCAGAGTATTATCACTTTCCTTGATGTGCTTAGCAGGTAGATGATGAATTCCATAGACTTTCTGCTGGAATTAATTTAAGGGTGCCTGATTAGGTGGGAATATAGACTTGAAACAACCTTCAAGCGATAATGTCATTTTCTTGCTATATCTTTAGCTTTGACGGTTAAAATACAATTCTGTTTAAAACCAAATGGTGTTATCTGTTACCCAGATTGAAATCTATTTTAGTTAATATTTTAATGAAATATGAAGCTACTTATCAATTTAACAGAAACCATTATTTTCACTCTGAAGTGCTAATTAATAAATGCAAAGAATTTAGAGAAATGTAGGTCTAGTCATCATTTAAAGGTGTTTAAGATGTTTATTATCAGTATGTCTAATATAATATGGGAAAGTTTTTCACCTCTTAAAAGAGGAATAATGTTTGTTGATTAAAGGTGGGAAATGATGAGTAAGATACCTTCTATTTCAAGGTCTTTGACTATATTGTACATTATACAAATGAATTTCATTTCTCATGAAATGTCTTAGTATTCTTATCTTTAAAACAGTAATAATGATAGATAAAGCAAAATAAAGCTAAAAAAATAAGCTAAAATAACGGCTACATTTACAAGCATAACTGCTTTAGTTAGTGGTCACAGTAGACATGTTAGAATGAATTTATTATGTCATTTCATACAATTTGAGAACATATATATTATCTGGGAGGGCATCTCTTCACTAAATCTGTAAGGGATGAGCTAGTGAAGGAGGGCATGGACACCCTTAAGGAACTCAGTAGTGGTTGTCCTCTATAGACTAGGTTTGATGTTGCTATGGAACTGGCCTCCACAGACTTATTGGGCATGATAGAATTCCAAAATGTTAGGAGCCAGTTAGTGGCATTTAATTATCAAAGGCAAATTTTATGTATAGTAATAATAAGAGGAGGCAAGGTTGGACTGTCAACCCGGGAGCCTTAACCCACAGCTGTCTGTAATGGTGTCCTATCAGAGAGATAAATGTAGGGAGGGTATCACTAGTTTGGCCTGGATGAAACTTTTTCAGACTTATTCTGTAGCCTGAGACTCTTCCAACCCAATCCTTCCATTTCTCCCTTCTCTTGTTTTCTGAGCTGCCTTGATGCTTGAGGGCTCCATGCCTTGTTTGCTAGCACATTCTTCATCCTTCAAAGGTATTTCCTTAATAAAACTTCAGAATGTCTAATCCCATTTGATATCTGCTTCTCAAGGGACGTGAAGTGACTCTGGTGGTGCTGAGAGCAGTATGAGGAAACAGCAAGATGGGGTTTGAGATCCTATTCAGTCATTGCCATACTGGGAAAAAGGATCGTATCCCAACTGGAATGTGAGAAAGGACCAGTCCCTTGCCCAAAGTAGTGTCCAAATTGCTGAAAACTTTACCTATGGTGACCCAGAAAAAGGTCCATTGGTAGGGTTATACCCTTTGATGTACAGTAATTCAGACATTTTAAAGACATGGAAGCAGCAGTGCCTACAAGGAGAGCAGTGTTGAGTTATCACTAAGTGGTAGTGATACCTTTTAGAGAGTAATTAGAATCTAGAGCAGTTAACCAACAGTTAAAATCTAGGGTGAGAGCCCAAAGGTGTTTCTGGTTGCTTATCAAGAAGCCTTTATCTCCTGCAGTGGATTGGCAATGACTTTTGAGAAGCAATTGAAGAATTTGCTAGAGCTTAAGAACTCAAGATACATTGATGTGGATAACCAGCTCAAGTGTGTTATGCTGTCAGTGCTCAGTTTGGGAATACCTGGGATCACAAAACCTGCAATGGTGCCCCTGGGGGGTTTATCTTGACAGATACATCTGATCCTTCAGCCTGCTACCAAAATGAATCTTTTCCTGGTTTCCCCCACCATAGCCCTGGGCCCTTGTGCCTTCCCCAGCATAGCCTGACTAGAGATGAACATATCCTGATAATGGAGGAAAAAGATTATATACTGAAGGAGCTGTAAGAATTAGTTAGCATTTTGTGGCATGAACCAGAGGAATTCAGCTGGGATTGGATGTTGAAGTTCTTTTTTTTATTTTAATTTTTTTAGAATTCAATTTTATTGAGATTGTTCACATACCATACAATCATCCAAAGTATACATTCATTTGTTCATGGTACCATTATATAGCTGTGCATTCATCACCACAATTATTTTTTTTCAATTTTTAGAACATTTTCATTACTTCAGAAAAGAAATAAAAATAAAAAAGAAAACTCAAATCCTCCCATACCCCTAACCATATTGGGAAGTACATTTGTTACTGTTGATAAAAGAATGTTAAAATACTACTAACTGTAGTACATAATTTGCAATAGGTATATTATCCCCTATATACCCCTCTTTTATTAACTTCTAGTCATAGTGTCATACATTTGATCTAGTTCATGAAAGAAACTTCTAATATCTGTACAGTTAGTCATGGACATTGTCCACCACAAGATTCACTCTTTTATACATTCCCATATTTTAACCACCAGCTTTCCTTCTGGTGACAATGTGGCTCTAAGCTTCCCCTTTCCAGCAGAACCACACACCATTCAGCACTGTTAGTTATTCTCACAATAATATGCTACCATCACCTCTGTCCATTTCCAAATACTTAAGTTCAACCTAGTTAAACATTCTGCTCATAATAAGCAACTGCTCCTCATTCTTTAGGCTCATTCTATATCCTAGTATTCTTCATGTCTATGAGTTTACATATTATAATTAGTTCATATCAGTGAGACCATATAATCTTTGCCCTTTTCTGTCTGACTTATTTCACTCAATATAATGCCCTCAAGGTTTCTTCTTCAACCTGTTTTTTTTAAAGACAGTTTTGTTCACACACCATACATTCCATCCTAAGTAAACAATCAGTGGTTCCCTGCATAAGCATGTATTTATACATTCACCACCATCACCACTATCCATATAAGGACATCTCCATTTTTTCCACAAAGAAAGAGGGAGAGTCAAAGAATGTGGAGAGAAAAAAGAAAAAGAATGAAAAAAAAAGATGACAGCTAAAAAGCAACAAAAGGAAAGAGAGAATTAAAATAAAGTATAATAAAAGAATCAGACAACATCACCAATGCCAAGAGTCCCACATCCATCCCTTATATACCCTTCTCACAGGCATCAGTTTTGGTACATTGTCCCTGCCACATCAAAGGAAGCATAATACAATGTTTCCACCAACTATAGTCTCCAGTTTGCATTGATTGTATTTTTTCCCCAATACCACCCTGTTTTTAACCTCTTGCAGTGTTGAAATTTGTTCCTTCTTCCTTATGTAAAAACATATTTGTACATTATATCACAATTTTTGAGCACTCTAGGTTACACTAAATTATACAGTCCCAGTCTTTATTTTCCCTCTTTTCTTCCAGTGTCCCACATGTCCCTAACCTTCCTCTTTCAACCATACTTACAGTCATCTTTGTTCAGTGCACTTACATTGTTGAGCTACCATCACCCAAAATTGTGTTCCAAACCTCTCACTCCTATCTTCTCCTATCTGTCTGTAGTGCTCCCTTTAGTATTTCCTGTACAGCAGGTATCTTGTCACAAATGCTATCATTGTCTGTTTGTCAGGGAAAATTTTAAGCTCCCCCTCATATTTGAAGGATTCTTGGTTGGTGGTTTTTCTCTTTCAGTTTCTTAAATATATCACACCACTTCTTTCATGCCTCCATGGTTCTACTGAGAAATACATGCATAGTCTTTTCAAGCTTCCTATGTATATGAGGGTTCGCTTTTCTCTTGCTGCTTTCAGTATTCTCTCTTTGTCTTTGACATTTGATAATCTGATTATTAAGTGTCTTGGTGTAGGCCTATTCAGATCTATTCTGTTTGGGGTACACTGCACTTCTTGGATCTATAATTTTTTGTTTTTCTTAAGAGATGGGAAATTTTCATTGATTATTTCCTCTATTATTGCTTCTGCCCCTTTTCTCTTCTCTTCTCCTTCTGGGATGCCCATGACACATACATTATGAGCTTCATGTTGTCATTCAGTTCCCTGAGATGTTGCTCATATTTTTCCATTCTTTTCCCTATCTGGTCTTTTGTGTGTAGGATTTCAGTGTCTTGTTTTCCAGTTCCTGTTTTCTTCTGCCTCTTGAGACCTGCTGTTATATGTCTCCATTGTGTTTTTCATCTCTTATGCCTTTCATGTCCATAGATTCTGCCAGTTGTTTTTTCAAACTTTCAATTTCTACCTTACGTTCACCCAGTGGCTTTATATCCTTCATCTCTTTTGCCATATCTTCCCAAAACTCATTGACTTGGTTTTTTAATTGATTTAGCATATTTATTTTAAAATCTTAAATTATTTCATTAAAGTGAAACAATATCTCAATTATTATCTCAATTGAGGTGTAAGTTTGTTCCTTTGACTGGGCTATATCTTCATTTTTCCTAGTGTGGTTTGTAGTTTTCTGTTGTCTAGGCATCTGGTTTCCTTGATCACCCCAATCAGATTTTCCCAGGCCAGAATGGGCTCAGCTCTCAGAAGGGGCCTATATTCAGTGTCAGATTTCCCTGAGGGTGTCTCTTGGAAGATTGACAGACTTTCCTGTGAGGTCTGTAGCTGCTGTGCTTTTCCTAACCTGCCCAGCAAGTGGCACATGTCAGCCTGTTGCTCTCCTCTGGTATAAAGAGGTGTGGTCCCTTTAATTCTCAGCTTAACTTGCTTCTGTTTTGATTGTTTTCCCCCAGGCACTGGGGTCTGAGTTCTGAAGGGGAGGCCGGCACTAGGGCTGGGCTCCATCTCCTTCCTCTTAAGGAAGATACACCTCCTAGGGAGTTACCTTCTGCACTTGAATTACTCCTTTGTCTTTCTGATTCTGTTAACTCCACCCCTGTCGGGGTCAGAATACTGTGAACTGAAAATGGCTGGGGCTTTCTCCACTGAGCCACTCAGGATGAGAGAAAAGGGAAAGAAAGCCCCTTTTCAGAGCCAGTCCAAAGCCCCCCAGTTTTGACCATCAGCCAGAGAGAGCACCTGGTCTTCTGGGCTCCCTTTCCCAGGACACAGGAGTTTTCTGGCTCTCTAAAGTTAGCTGTCTCTAAAAGCCTTTGCAATTTTTTTACTTTAATTCTTTTTCCATCAGCCCCACCTCCTCTCCACTGGGAGCAACCTCAGAGTACTTTGCTGCTTGTCTATGTTTGTAGCTTATATTCAGCAGTCCACATTTGTCAATTAAAACCTCAGTTGGAGCTAGGCTGAGCAATATTCGCTTACTCCAGGAATGCTGGTTTCTCCCACAGCAAGGTCTACAGCTCAACCTGCCATAGGGGGAGGGGGCTCCTGGTGCAGTTCTGCAGTTTTTACTCACAGCTTTTATGCTGTGATCTCAGCCATTCGACCCGTTCCAGGTTGGTATATGATGTGTGGACAGTCACATTTGTCCCCTAGCAGTTGTTCCAGATTATTTACTAGTTGTTCCTGGTTGTTTATTAGTTGCTCCAGGGGACTAACTCAATGTCGAACTTCTTGATAAAATGAACCAGAATGTAAATCCCCATAAGCAAGAATTCATTGATTTTGGAAGCACTTTCTGAGATGTACAATTCTTCACACTGGCAAGAACCCCAACCTACTTACCCACTGCCAGGGCATCTCTTGGAAGTGGGAGAAATCCATAGCTGATACCTAGAAAAGTGGAAATGCTGACTTTTCCATGCAAGTTGGTAAAACAAGGTATCAAAAGGCTGGAAGAGTTGGACATTCTATCATGGATAAATTACACAAAGCCAGAAGACCATCAAGAACCCACTGTTCAGTGTGTCTATATGTGCTATCTTCCACAGGCCATGTTGGTGATAGGACAGGTTGTCACAAATCAGTGCTTCTTAACAGCAATGGGGATAATCTCCGCCACCGTGATTCCCCTCCACTGAGTTACTATAGGCCAAGTGGCAGCAATTAACAAACAACCAGAATCCAGGGGACCACAATTATCATAAAATTTGTCAGCGTTGGATGGGCAGCTGAAGGAGTTTGAGCTGTAAGACTTGTTGAGATGGTAATACAGCACAGCATCTCTAGGAGAAAAATAGATGATTAGCTAAGAGAGTGCTCTTAACATCTAAATTTAGAATAAAGCAAAAATGGAGGAGGAAGAAGCTGAGGACGTTGTTGAAATCATTTGTTTAGTTCCTGGCTCAAAGCATTTTCAGATGCAGGACCCCTTGACTGAAGAGATTGTTGGGTTCTGAGAAAGAAGGATGCATGAACATCATGTCATTTATAAGATGTAATGATTCTCCCAGTCCTTCTCCCAAAGGAGCCTGGAGGAATTTTCTTGGGATTCTATACACTAAGGAAAGAGGAATATCTAGATATTGTGAGGATAATTAGACACAGTAGGTGCACTGACAATCATAATCAGAGCTCCAAAGAATCATTAAAGTGGGAGCATATGGAAACAGTCAATAAGGAAATCCTCACTGAAGTCCTGCTTATGGTACTCCACTGCAGTCCCCCCAGTGGTCACCTCACAGTCTCCCAGTACATAACAGAGATGAAATCCTTGGCAGTTGGAATACCTCCTCTTTGGTTTCTTGGCCTTTGCATAAGGGATATCATTGTGAGGATTGCCAGGGAGAAATTTCTTAAACGTCCCTCTATGCCGGGCCAGATTATTAAATCAAGAAGAAGATTGTGTCCTGAATGGGATGGTGGACAAAAGTGCCACCATTAAAGACTAGAGGATGCAGTGGTGGTTGTCTCTTCCAGGTCTCCCTTTAATTCGCCAATCTGGCCTCTGCACAAACTAGATGGATCATAAATAACGACTGCAAACTACCACAAACTCTACCAAATGTGATCTGTTATTGCCAATGCTTGGTCAGCTGTGTTATCACTGCTCAAGTGCATTACAGTGGCCACAGGTACATGGCATGCAGCCATTGATTTGGTGACTGGCTAATTTTCTATTCTGATCAAAATAGAGCATCAGAAAGAGATTGCATTCATGTGGGATGGACAGAATTATTTGTTTGTAGTTGTTTCCAGGGATTTGTTAACTCACCTGCTCCTGGGCATAGGTGGTCCAAAAGGATCTAGCCTATCTGGACATCCAAAAACTTCACACATATTCATTGCATCAGCAGTATCATGCTGATGAGGCAGAGAAAACATGAGTGGTTCATTTACTGGTGGTTTTAATAACAGACATGAAGTCCAAGTGTGGGAGATAAATCCTACAAAGATTCAGTTGCCTGTCACTTCATTAGAATATTTAGAGATATGTCAGTTAAGGGCATGTTGGGTTATATCCTGCAAAAAAAAAAGACAAACTGCTTCATCTTTCATTCCCTAGCACAAAGGATGCATAGAACTGACAGATCTCTTTGGATTTTGATGTAAGCATTTCACACCTATAGATACCACTCTTGCCCATATACTGGGCAATATTGAAGATGACCAGCTTTCAGTGGGGCCCAAAGCCAAGAAATGATCTTGCTGCAGGTTCAGCCTGTGGTGCAAGCATAAGCCACCATTCAGGTCATCATGTCAGGTACAACCTATGTCTTTAACCCTGCAGAGGTATTAACGGTGGGAAAAGATGCACTGTGGATTCAGTGTCAACCCTAAAATGAAGAAACATGGAGAGGATTTTGGAGATTTGAAGCAAGGCCATGCCACCTGCCTATTTGTTCCTGATGTGTTACTTGATCCTGGGGAGAAATAGAATTTTTGACCGTGGGACTCCAAATGAGCATGTTTCCTGAATTTCCTGGCATAAGATTGCTTCTATTGGACATGCCAAGTTACAAAGTCAGATGAGTCTTATGTCAGTCCTCAGTAAGATAAAAACAGTATATCCATTGCAAGACCATACAAGAGTAGAAGGCAAGTGTAAGCTGTATGAGCAGTTACTTGAGGTGATCATGTCACTTACCATGGTGCCCCTCACCCAGCTTGCATCTGTGGTCCTATGGTGTATTGTTCGACCATCTTAGAGAGGGAAAAAATGCTCAAACTTGGTTTAGGGATGGGTAGGCTTGGAATGTAGGTGAAAACCCAAAATGGATGGTGGCAGCATGATTATTCCTGTGGCAGTTAAGTTTCTAGTATTCTAGTTTGCTAATGCTGCCAGAATGCAAAACACCAGAGATGGACTGGCTTTTATAAAGGGGGTTTATTTGGTTACAAAGCTATAGTCTTAAGGCCATAAAGTGTCCATCAACAGAGGGTACCTTCACTGGAGAAAGGCCATTGGCATCTGGAAAACCTCTGTAAGGTGGGAAGGCACATGGCTGGCATCTGCTTGATCCCAGGTCGTGTTTCAAAATGGCGTTCTCCAAAATGTCTGCATCAGCTTCCAACAGCCGTCTTCAAAATGTCTGTCTCAGCTCCAGCTAGCTCTGAGCTCCTTCTGTCTGAGCTTATATAGTGCTCCAGTAAACTAAACAAGGCCCATGCTGAATGGGCAGGGCCACACCTCCATGGAAATTATCCAATCAGAGTTATCACCTACAGTTCGGTGGATCATATCTCCACAGACACTGAACCAGTAGGTTTCAACCCAATCCACACTGAGATGTCTGCCCCCACAAGAATGAATTAAAGAATATGGCTTTTTTCTGGAGGGCATAAATATACAAACCAGCACAGCCAGGTTTTGGTGTCCAGTTTTTGGTCAAGCAAACAGGGGCCTGATTGCTACTGTGAGGATATTTTGTGGACTCAAATCATCCAGAAGTTGATTGCATCTATGGCTGATTACTTCTGCAATCAGTTGTGGAAATTGCCTTCAACAATGAGAGAAGTATCATCCAATCAATTGAAGGCTTTAAAAGAAGTAATGATTTCAGCAGTCAGAAGAGAGAATATCCATGTCTACTGCAAAATTCATCTACAGCCTTCATCAGAGTTCCCACCTTGTGGCCTGACATACAGAATTTGGACTTGCCTGTCCCCACAATCGTGTGAGCCAATTCATATAAAAAATCTCATAATATTTACAGTTTTGCTTCCCTGGAGAACCCTGACTAACAAAGTCCCATTCATGGGTGACTTTAAAAAAAGAAGGGAAAGGGAAATATCTTCATAGTGGGCAGAACTATGACCAGTACACTTGGTTATCTAATTTGTGTGAAAAGTTAATTGGTCCATGGTAGGTTTCCAATGAACTACCCAATGAAATAACCACTTCACTGGCCAATGGTCTCACCAACTGGTCGGGCCTGGAAAATAAAAGGCTGGAAAATTAAAGAAAATGTGGTCTATGGTAAAGATGCGTTACTGCATATTGCAGTGGACAGGATGTGTGAAGATATTTTTCATAGATTCATGCCCACTAAGAAGCATCCACCCTGGAAAAGGCCATGAACAACCAAGTAGACAAAATGACATGGTCAGTCAATTAGCGAAACTTCATCACTGACAACCATGGAACTAGCATGATGGACATATGAGCAGAGTGGCTATAGTGCAGAGGTAGAGGGTACACATGGGCTCAATCACATCAACTCCAACCTGCCAAGGCTACTGTGGACATTGGTGCCTCTGAAGTCCCACTCTCAGCCAAAAAATCAATGTTGAATCCTTGATAAGGCAGTATCCCTCAAGGAAACCAAACAGCTACTTTGTGGAAGGTCCACTACACTTGGCCTCTTCATTCTGGAAGGGCCAGCAATTCATCCTCATAAGAATAGATCCCTATTCTGTGTTTGAGTTTGGTTTTTCTGCCTCAGCTGGCATAGCCTCAACTAGTATGACTATTGTGGGTCTGTGAAATGCCTATTCTTCAAGCATGAAATGGCTCATGACTTAGCATCTGACTGGAGGACTTCTCTGTGAATGAGGGGCAAGAATGGGCCCATGACCATGTAACCCATTGTTTACCTCCTGTATCACAACATCCAGAAGGAGCTGTCTTCAAAGAGTGCTGAAATGGCCTAATTAAAGCACACCCAAAGCACCAGCTTGGAGGCAGTAATCTCAAATGGTAGAGTGCCACCCATCAGGATGCAGTGTATATGTTAGACAGAGTCTCCTATATGGTGCTGTATATGAAATAGTTAGAATATATGGGTCTTGGATTCAAGGAGTAGAGGCAGGGGGTGGCTCTACCTACCATCACTGTCATTACTGCACTGGTGGCTTTTTGCTTCCCTTGCCTGCAAACCTGTGATCTCTGGGTTTGTAAGTCTTGAGTCCCTTTAAAATGCAAGCTATGGCTGCTCTCAGGGCACCTTGGACTTTTTTAACCAAGGACTAGCAGTTGAGGAGTCCCCATTTTGACCGGTTAATTGGGGCTGATCAGTAGGAACTACGGTTGCTGCACCTTAATAGAGGCAGGGAAGTTTATATGTGGAAGCTAGGTGATGCACTTGGGACCCGCTTGTAACTCTCTTGTGCAAGAGACATATGCAGCAATCCTTACTTCAGATGGTCTCAAAGCCCTCAGGAATGAAGCTGTAGAACTGCTATCACAAACCATCTACTTTGCCCCTTCTCTTTCTTTTTTGCTGTATACCTCCACTACTTCAGGACTATACAATGAACTGGAAGGCTTGCAAAAACAATTTGTTCTATTAGTTATTGGGATTCCAAACAAGGAGAAGCAAAATGGGAATAACTTCCAAACATGAGTTTTATTTAAAATTGAAAACTGCACCCTAAACTAAAACTGAAAGAACCCTTAGATTCTTCCTGTCTTTTAAAAACCTGGATCCTGATTCAGTTGTGAAGTCATATGCATCAACTGAATAAAACCTATGAAATGTCTGTGAGTCACTTAACTATTATTATTACTGTTATTATTATTATTTTACACTTTGGTGCCATGACTTGGAACAGATTTGGACAAATGTTGAACACTGTTGTGTTTCTGGTCAAGGACAGTACATATCAAAAACCCAAGCTTCCTTTGGTTCTGAGCAGCTCCTCTGCTCTGATTTTTGTAGTAGAATGGAGATTGCAGGCTTTGATTTTTTTTTTCTTAAACGTTTTATCTTGAAATAATTTCATATTTACAGAAAAGTTGCAAAAAGCCCCCACAAAAACTATACAGAGTACTCCAGCATAGTCCACCAATTTTAACATTTTGCCATTTTTGACATATTATTCTATCTATCCATCGTACTTTCCATCCCTTCATATATGTTTTCATCCATCTTTCTATTTGTGCCTGCCTATCTATCTATCCATCATCTATCTATCTATTTTCTATTTTATAAATATTTGAGAATAGTTTATAGACATCATGCTCCATTTCCTAAGAGCAAGGATATTCACTTATGCAACTACAAGCACCATTATCATGTTCAAGAACATTTACATCGATATAAAGCTTACAGTCTTTGTTCCAATATTCTCCTGTCCCAATAACGCCCTTTTGAGCCTTTGTTCCTGGGTTTTAAGCTTTTTTAGGCTGATCTTTGTCAGACTCAAGTAAGAATTTTCTTTTTGTCTTCTACAGTTCTTAGGATGAATGCAGAGATTTAAGTGATTTTCCTAAGGTAGGATGAGACCCTCCTCTTTTCTTCTATATCAGACTTCTTTTACTATGGGAAACTCCCAATCTACCCAAACCCTTGGCCAGATCTGCACTAAATATTTTGATGGCCCAGTGGTTGTAACTGTTAATTTTCTATGTGCCATGATTTCAGTAAACACAATCTTGAATTACAGTGGCCTCCTGGGATGCTTGGTGCATGGCAAACTTGTGCATTTGTGACTCACCAGAGGAGAAAACAAGAATAAATTAGCTAACACAGTGTAAATACCTTCTTTCAATACTTCAAAGAAGCCAAGAAGAATGATTGCAACAGACTCTAATCTTTTGAGGCCTCTTTGAAACAACTGCAGCATTCTTCCTCTTCCAAAGACCTTATCTGTTCAGTCTACCCTATTTCTGCTTCTTATAACCCACTCCTTTCTCACCTCCCTCTTTCCTGATCCCAACCTATGTTCCTATCTTCTCCTCTTCCCCCTTGCCTCTCCTCCTCCCCTATCCAGGTCCTGCTCACCATTTGACCTGGAGCTTCATCCCTCTGGACTTTTTAAGGGCCTAGAGATTGGGAAAAAAAAAAAAAAAAAAAGAAAAACTTTTAAAAGTTAACCATGCAGATTTCAGCTCTCATGTTGACTAGGAATAATCCACTCCTGTTGTCAAGGGCGTGGTGAACCTGTCTCAGATGTCTGGCACAGATTAGAAACCACTTTAAGGAATGTTCAGAGTTAGGCCTTAATACTGATAACCACACTTGTTTTTATTTATGGTCTAAAATCTGAAATATCAGATGTTCAGAAGCAATAAATAGGTGGAAGACCACAGTCATCCTCAAGATACAATACTTAGTTCAACATTTTGAAGACAGATGATAAAGAGAAAACCACACACACTCACACTTACGATACTACAGATTAGACAGCTCTAGGGAAACAAAAGATCCTTAGCAAATACAAAACAGATCAAAAAGGATACATGCAGGAATTGAATGTAATAAAAAACAGAAAAAAGGCTACTGGATCCACAATTAGCATGCTTTGGTTAACAGGATGCCCAAACAGTAACAAAATGACCCCCCCCCCAAGGAAGGCACATTCCAGCTTCCACAAATGCCTTTGGATCAGCAAGGAATTATAACAGTATTAGTAAATGGTCATTCAATCTCATTTTAGTAGACACTGGTGCCAAGTGCAAATGCAGCAACCATGGTTCAACAAAGACACAGTAGCAGTAAAGAGGGCTCAGAATCATCATAGATGAAGATCTGGGTTACTCTATTGAATAAGCCACCTAGACAAGAAGTGCTGGCCAAGAGAGCTATATAAAATATGGACAAATTACAGTGTTGTACGATGCAATACTGTTGTTTCTCTTCTTCTACATTCTTCTTCTACCCTTGGTTGGTACCCTCAGTCTGACTTCAAATTTGATCTGAGATCAAAGAGATTTGATATGAGGCTTTAAAGCAGCACAAATATAAGTCTAATGGCAGGTCAGATCATGTTCCAGTACAGTGTTTCTGATGTGATCACTTCCTATTTCTTTTACCTGAATTTTTGTCTCTGTACACATATCAGTCAGCTGAACCCTGAAATTATTATTAATTCCCAAGATTTTTAGTGTGAGATAATATGACTCAATCAGAGGCAGTAAGAAGTGATATAGCAGTGATCAATGTATCCTTATGTGATGGTAGTAGAGTAAAGATAAAAGGCCAAAGAATTATATGTGCAATTCCTGTGGATTAGCACAACTCAAGGACAGTAATGCCAATAAGGGGAACGATAGCATCTGGCATGTATTAAATGCCTAAAATGGTCCTGGCCCTCTTCAGGTGCTTTCTTTTGATTATTACTAAACCCTGAAAAAGTGTACTTCATTGCCAAATATAAAATATTGACTTGACCAAGATCACACAGTTAGCAGGTGGCAGAACCACTGTTAAATTCACATCCACATGACACAAAAACTTTTGATCTTCCTACGATATCACTGCCGAGTATTATTTTTATGTGCATTTGTTACACTATTAATAAATTAAGCCAACAAAAATCTAGTTCATAACCAATTGAGATTAAAAAAAAAGTCCTGGAAACTTTTGGAATAATTGCATAGAATATATGATTTGCCAGCAGAACATTTGTAAAAATTAGGATTCAAATCTTAAATAAGTACAGGTCCTCTTTTTACTGAATCCAAGAATTTCTGCTATCACCTATAAAAGTATTCAGAATATGACCAGACATGATTAAACCAGACACATTTAATCACACACACCTTTTTTAAATTGCCAAGTTATTTTATTTCAAGATCAGCATGTCAGAATAGCTAAAGGATCATGTAATCGTCAAAGTGATTATTGATCACTTTCTTGTAAGTGCCAAAGTTATGTCTTGGGTTTTGGGGGTGCTGGTTTGGTTTTATCATCAGTTTTTGTCTTCATCAACTTTTGTGTATATTTTTGTACTTGTGAAAGGGCACCAATGATCAATACAAACAGAAAAAGACTTATGCGAACCATTATTGCAGCTAGTGCCTTGTTTATATTAATAAGTATTCTGGCTCGAATACCACGTTCTATGTCAGGTGGAGGGCCACTATCTACACTGCCACCTCCTCCTCTACTATCACAAAGGGGTGGTTTCCAACCACGCAGACAGTGGCAATTTTTCCTGTTGTTGCATACCCCTCTGAAATTGCATTTCTTCACATCACAGTCAAAACCCAAGTCTTGATAATAAGTACAGTTCTGTCTTAAACAGTATCTTCCTGGACCACATGTGGCCCCATCCACCACAAGCCCCATTTCAGGCCGCTCTGCTCCAAAGTGTGCCTCATATCCGGTGCATTTGTCTTGTTTAGTACCTGGCACTATTATTTGACGAAATGTACTGTGCTCACCTCCACCAGGGAAATGGTCGACACCACTACAATGCAGCATTCCACAAAAAACATCATCTTCTTCACATTGAACAGGTTTTCCTCCCCCTTGTGTCACCCTCACCCCACAGTTTCCAAAACGGTCACCTATTATATTCAACCTATTATAGCATGATGGTACAGCATCTTTCATCTGATAGCCGAAAAGGGCTTGACACTGCAAATCACGATCACTGCAGTTTCCTTTCATGCAAACAGCTGATGGTGAACATGGGGTTCCATCTTGGACATAAAAATCAAGTGGGCATGCAGACGTTTTCCCATCACAGTATTCTGGTAGATCACAAATACCAAGTATATTTCTGCAAATTCTTCCAGGAGGATCATATTTACATCTATGGCAGCACTTTCCTGTATCACAAACACTGCCAAGGCTGAGGGCACAATTGGTCCCACAGCATCTATCTGCAGCACACTCTTTTAAGGAGCCACAGTCACATTCTTCCTGCATATTGACAATCTTGTCTCCACAACGAGGAGCTATATAAGGAAAGTTATTGTATGGAGGAAGTCTTATACTCTGACAAGGATCCCAGCTATTAAACCGGTTATGCAGGTTTTCATAAGAACAGTTGCTCATCATATCTAGAAGACCAGGCACAGGCGACATCATACAGTAGGTTCTTCGAAAACAGTGACAACTTTCTTTATCATGGTGCAAGCCATGCGCATGACCTAGTGCATGTGCTGCAATAGTTGCAGCCAGAAATATGTGATACCTTGCTACATGTACAAATAACGCTCCCCAGTTGGGATTGCACATGCTTTCGTGGTTTGAAAAATATGTGCTTCCTCCTAATTTATGTCCTGTTAGAAGAATTGACACATCATGCATCAATTGTGACCAAAATCCATAATATTTCCACAAACCAAACTCACTTATAATATCAGCTGCACTGTGGCGTCGAGTTAGGTCATAAGCATCGTGGTCAGCCCATATGCACATCATACGTACCATGACATCTAGATGACCTTGTCCATAAATGGTATGAATTATGTTGTTTATGAGCATTACCCTCTCTACTATACTGGTCTGGTTAGTGTTTTGATGATATAAGGAGTTGGAAACTGTATAGTGAATGTTCAGGTATTTCCTATGTGGCCACCACAGAGAAACGGGGGCTGCTCTAGGAGTTTCAGCAAAGTTTGCCTCTTCAAATGCTTGATTTACTTCTTCCCATTCATTCTTACACCTTTCAACCTGTCCTGTTGTTCCTTCTGACACAAGCAGAGAAACCACATGCTCAAATTTGGAAGAAGACTCCAGAGGTTTGATTTCATAAGTAAAATCATCCACCTGCAGCATGCCACGCAGACCCCCATAGCAGGTGTCCAGTGTGGCCATGGACCCAGGAACCCCTTCCAGGAAGCTGTAGTAGTAGCAATCTCGGGGGATATAGGGGTAGTCCTCTTGCAGGGTGCCTTGATCACTATTGGTAATAACAGGAAAATGTCTGGGCAGCAGTCTCTTTTTTACCTTCATATGAACCACATGTCTTCGGCCATGGAAGCGCATGCTGTAGGAGAGCTGGCCTGGCATCTCAGCTCCACCCACCCTGCGGGGCATCTTCCTGGGGATCACAACTTCAGAGGATGTGAATCGCCATGTTGGTGGGTCACTGGAGCAGCAAACAGAGCACAGGAGGGCCCAGAATATACACAGCAAGGGAACACTTCTCAGGAGGGCCCGGGCCCGGGCCCGGGCAGGCCCCATGGGTGTGGGGGCCTGAGACCAGAGAAAATGCAATCAAGTGGGAGGCAAGCTAGACAGTCTGAAACAGCATCTTTCCCAGCAGGGCAGTCATGAGGGGATTTCAGTGGTGCTGGCCTCCACTGAGTGGGGAAGGGGCAGGGGTGGGGGAGGGGGAGTGAGGTTATTACATAACAATGGAGGGCTCACTAGGGGAGGTTTAGTGAGCTGAGGACCCTAGGGCAAGAGACCTAGAGAAGATGGAAAACAAGGGGAGCTAAAAAGTCCCATGTTCTCTTGGGGAAATCACCGATGAAGAATAAATGTGTTTGGTGCAATTTTAGGACAGTTATAATGAGTTTTTTCTCAAATCATAATGAGGCAATGGGTTTGCATCTAATTAAATCAAGGGAATATAAACAATGGTGAGGAGAGAGGAAGCTTCTTCTTGCAGGAGTTTTGAAGGTAGAGTTAGCCTGACTCACACTTATAGAAATAGAGTGGAGTTAGAGAGATTGATAGAAAAATAATACAAATAGACATAATGAATTGAAAAAAATGGATGTATAATTATTTAAGAGTTTCTTAATGCAGCTATATTTAATCCTACTTTAGGATCCAGAAATGCACTCCTAGGATTTGCTCAAATAGTTTTGTATATGAATATTCATAGCAGCATTACTCATAAATTTATTATAAGACCTGGAAATAAACAACTTGTCCTCTATAGGCAATGGATAAAAACCTGGTGGTTTATTCATCCAATGGAATAACCCTCAGTAATATAAGAAACTGAATATTCAAATGGGCAATGACCAGGAAACTCTGAGCCTTATTAGCAGTAACTAGACTAGGATAGTCTGGCCTGCTACCTGCAACAATTGAACTAGGAAGCTGGCCATTACCCACACCAAACATCCCAGGAAGGCAAACCACAATTCCTGTAACCATCAACATAAAATAACCAGGAGTTGATCAACTGGTTAACTGACAGCTTCCCTAGTTTTTTTTATTGATATTGGAGGCTTCCAGGAAACTCTGCAGAAAATATAGAGTTTCAATATATCTGTCCCCCCTCCCCAGTTCTACCTACTGTTATGAATGTGAGTGTGGTAACTTTGTTACAAATGAAAAAGAATATTACTATAATTACGCTATTAACTACAGTCTATAGTTTACGTTACAGTTCGCTGTGCCATACATTCCTATGTTTTTTTCTCTTTTAAATTTTATTCTAGTAACAGATGCAACCCAAAATTTCCACTTTTAACCACATTCAAATATATAATTCAGTGATGTCAATCACATGCACAATGTGCTCCCATCACTACCATCCATGATCAAAACTTTTCTATAATGTTGTTCTGGTTTGCTAATGCTGCTGTCACGCAAAATACCAGAAATGCAGTGCCTTTTATAAAGGGGGTTTAGTTGGTTACAAATTTACAGACTGAAGGCCATAAAAATGTCCAAATTAAGGCATCAACACAAGTATACCTTCACCAAAGGAAGGCCAATGGCTTTTTGAAAACCTCTGTTAGCTGGGAAGGCACGTGGCTGGCATCTGCTGATCCCAGGTTGTGTTCCAGCTCCTCTCTCAGCTCCTGTGTGTTCTTCAAAATGTTTCTCTTGGGGCATTTTGTCCTTTCTTAGATTCTCCAGAGCAAACTCCGGGCTAGTACAAGTCTGCTTTCAATGGCCGTCTCCAAAATATCTCTCTCAGTTGCTCTCCAAAATGTCACGCACAGCTGCTCTGAGGTCCTTCTGTTTGTGAGCTCTTTTATAGGATGCCAGTGATTAAATCAAGACCCACCCTGAGGGGTTGGAGTCCATATCGCCATGGAACTAATTTAATCAAATGGTTCATCCACAATTGATTGAGTCATATCTCCATGGAAACACTGAAAGAATTTCAACCTAATCAACACTAATATGTCTGCCCCCAGAAGATTGCATTAAAGAATATGGCTTTTGGTGGGATATCATATATCCAAACTGGCACAAATGTCAAACAAATTCTGTACCAGTTAAGTATTAACTCTCTTCTCTGTACTCCCTTTGGGGCCTCTGGTAGCCTGTATTCAAATTTCTGATCCTATGAATTTGTTTCTTCTAATTATTTCATATCAGTGAGATTATTCATTGTTTGTCCTTCTGCATCTGACTTATTTCACCCAAAATGATATCTTCAATGTTCAGCTATGTTGTCACATTTATCAGGACTTCTTCCACTTTATGGATGAATGAAATTCCATTGCATGTTTATACCACATTTTATTTATCCATTCATCACCTGATGGACACTGAGTTGCTTCTATCTTTTGGCAGCTGGGAATAATGCTGCTATGAATGTTCGTGTGAAAATACTTGTTCAAGTCCGTACTTTTTATCCTTTTGGGTATATCCCTAATAGTTGGATTGCTGGGTCATATGGTTGTCCTATACTTAACTTTCTGAGGAACTGTTAAACTATCTTCCACAGTGAACTGCACTATTTTACCTTGTCACCAACAATGAAAAAGTGTTCCTAATTCTCCACATCCTCTCCAACACTTGTGAATTTCAGCTTTTTTTATAGCACCCCTTCTAATGGACATGAAATGGTACCTTGTTGTGGTTTTGATTTGCATTTCCCTAATGGCTGAAGATATTGAGCACTGTGCCAGTTTGGATGTATTGTGTCCCCCAAAACACCATGTTCTTTGATGCAATGTTGTGAGGGCAGATGTATTAGTGTTGATTAGGTTGGAATCTTTTGATTGTTTCCATGGAGATGTGATTCAATCAACCGTGGGTGAAACACTTGAGTAAATTATTTCTGTGGTGATATGGACCCTGACTATTCAGGGTGGGTCTTGATTTAATCACTGAAGTCCTATAAAAGAGCTCACAAACAGAAGGAGCTCAGAGCAGCTGACAGTGTTTGCTCCGGAGAAGCTAGGAGAGGACAAAATGCCCCAAGAGCAACATTTTGAAGAATGCACAGGAGATGAGAGAGGAGCTGGAACACAACATGGGATCAGCAGATGTCAGCCATGTGCCTTCCCAGCTAACAGAGGTTTTCTGGATGCCATTGGCCTTCCTTCGGTGAAGGTATACTAGTGCTGATGACTTAATTTGGACATTTTCATGGCCTTCAGACTGTAAATTTGTAACCAAATAACCCTCCATTATAAAATCCAATCCTTTTCTGGTATTTTGCATAATGGCAGGATTAGCAAACCAGAACAAGCACCTTTTCATGTGCTTTATAGCTATTTGTATATCTCCTGTCAGAGGTTTCTGTTAATATCTTTTGCCCTTTTTAAAATTGGGTTCTTTATCTTTTAATTGTTAAGTTTGAGGATTTTTTATATATTCTGGATATTAATCTTTTATAGGATATGGGGTGTTTTGGTTTGCTAAAGCTGCCTGAAAGCAATATACCAGAAACGGGTCTTTCAAAAATGGGGATTTATTAAGTTACAAGTTACAATTCTAAGTCTGTGAAAATGCCCAAATTAAGACATCAACTAGAGGATACCTTCTCTGAAGAAAGGGTGCCTGGACTAAAAGGGACAGAAAAGGGACAGATTGAAGGAAAAATGACTTCAAAAGCTGAACCATGGAAGCTGAGGTCTGAAATCAAGAAACTTCAGGCCAGGAGAGCAGACCCATCCATGCATGTGGAGAGGGTGAGCTTGCTCCAGAGTTTGGGGAGGGCAGGCCATTTTCCCCATTGTTCAGGAAAAGTGTTACCACCAGGGTTCTCAGATGCCTTGAGGATTGAGGTGAGCTTGGCTGTCCCATTGTTTAGGAAGAGTGCTCCTGCCCCAGGCCTCAGAGAGGGTGGAGCATATTCCCTGGGGATTGGGGAGAGCCTGGCCAACACCTCATTGTTCTGAGGGGTTTGAAACTATGCTCCAGAGATGGCAGAAAACCTGGGTGCCACCCAGATGCTTGAAGAGGGTGAAACAGAGAACAAGGAGGTCTCCTCAATGCTTGGAGATATTGGAGTCCCCACATCAGTGTTTGAAGAGAGCAAGGCTGCTGCACAAGCACTTGGAAGGTGTGGGACTGCTGCTCTCTCAAGCCCTGAAGATAAAATGTCTTTCTGTAGATGACAGACTTTGAAATCTGATGAAGCATGCACTGCAGTTTTTTTGGAACTGTTTGGGAATTTGACCCCTGTTTTCCTTTCAATTTCTCCCTATGGAAATGTGAATGTTTATCCTATGACTGTCCTTCCTTTGTACATAGGAAGCAGGTAACTTGTTCTAAGTTTCACAGGTTTACAGCTGGAGAAGAATTTTGCCTTAGGCCAGATCACTCCTGTAACTGATTTTGATGAGACTTTATACTTATTTATGTTGCTGAAATGATTTAAGCTTTTGTGATATTGTGATGGAATGAACACATATTGCATTTGGAAAGAACATGTATTTTGGGGTTCAAAGGGTGGAATTTATACAGACTAGTATAACAAACTTGTTGGTTTAGCATGCAGCACACAGGGGTCCCAAATGTCAGACAATAGGATTTTCCACAAATTCTTTCTGGATAACTCCATCTCCAATCCTGACTTGTCTTGAAATGGCTGACTAGTTCCATGTTCTTTTAAGTCCTCACATGGAGCACAATTCTCTGAGGACTCACTTTCTGGAAGCCCAGAATTTCCCAAACCATCAATTTCTTGTTTCTTTGTACCCAAGAATTCAGTTCTCAGCTTATCCCTTTCCTCTCACATTTTACTATAAGCTGCAAGGAGAAGCCATGCTGCATTTTCCACTGTTAGTTTGGAAATTTCCTCAACTAACTATCCAAGCTAAATTGCTTTCAAATTCTATATTCTATCCAACTCCAGGACTCAATTTTGCCAAATTCTCTGCTACTTTAAAACAAAGATCACCTTTCTTCCAGTTGACAATGGCCCATTCATCATTTCTGTCTAAGGCCTCATGCCAGTTTGAATGTATTATATCCCCCCAAAAAAGCTATATTCTTTGATGCAATCTTGTGGGGGCAGACATATTAGTGGGGATTAAGTTGGAATGTTTTGATTAGACTGTTTCTATGGAAATGTGCCCCACCCAACTGTGGGTGATAACTCTGATTGGATAATTTCCATGGAAGTGTGGCCCCACCCATTCAGCATGCATCTGAATTAGTTCACTGGAGCACTATATAAGCTCAGACAGAAGGAGCGAGCTTGCTATGGCCAAGAGGGGCACTTTGAAGAATGCACAGAAGCTGAGAGGGTAGCTGCAGATGAGAGACAGTGTGAAGACGGCCGTTGAAACCAGACTCTTGCTCCGGGGAAGCCAAGAGAAGACAAAATGCCCCAAGAGTAACCAAGAGTGACATTTTGAAGAGGAGCTGTGGCCTAGAGAGGAACGTCCTGGAGAAAGCCATTTTGGAATCAGAACTTGGAGCAGATGCCAGCCACGTGCTAACAGAGGTTTTCCGGATGCCATGGGCCATCCTCCAGTGAAGGTACACTTTGTTGCTGGACGCTTTATGGCCTTAAGACTGTAACAGTATAACCAAATAAACCCCCTTTTATAAAAGCCAATCCATTTCTGGTATTTTGCATCCCAGCAGCATTGGCAAACTAGAACAGACCTCACGGGAAGTACATTTAATGTTCATATTTCTTTTTTTTTTTTTTTTTTTTTTTTTTTTTTTTTTATTATTTTTTTTTTTTTATTTTTTTTAAATGCAGTTTTATTGAGCTATATTCACATAACACAACCATTCAAAGGGTACAATCATTTGTTCACAGTATTGTCATATAGTTGTGTATTCGTCGCCACAATCAATCTTTGAACATTTTCATTGCTCCAAAAAATAAAAAAGAAATTAAAATAAAAAGAATTTCCAACACATCCCTTTCCTTCCCCCACCCCCACTGGTCATTTACTTTTTTTTTTTTTTTTTTTTTTTTTTTTAATCATCATTTTATTGAGATATATTCACATACCATGCAGTCATACAAAACAAATTGTACTTTCGATTGTTTACAGTACCATTACATAGTTGTACATTCATCACCTAAATCAATCCCTGACACCTTCATTAGCACACACACAAAAATAACAAGAATAATAATTAGAGTGAAAAAGAGCAATTGAAGTAAAAAAGAACACTGGGTACCTTTGTCTGTCTGTTTCCCTCCCCTACTTTTCTACACATCCATCCATAAACTAGACAAAGTGGTGTTTGGTCCTTATGGCTTTCCCAATCCCATTGTCACCCCTCATAAGCTACATTTTTATACAACTGTCTTCGAGATTCATGGGTTCTGGGTTGTAGTTTGATAGTTTCAGGTATCCACCACCAGCTACCCCAATTCTTTAGAACCTAAAAAGGGTTGTCTAAAGTGTGCATAAGAGTGCCCACCAGAGTGACCTCTCGGCTCCTTTTGGAATCTCTCTGCCACTGAAGCTTATTTCATTTCCTTTCACATCCCCCTTTTGGTCAAGAAGATGTTCTCCGTCCCACGGTGCCAGGTCTACATTCCTCCCTGGGAGTCATATTCCACGTTGCCAGGGAGATTCACTTCCCTGGGTGTCTGATCCCACGTAGGGGGGAGGGCAGTGATTTCACCTTTCAAGTTGGCTTAGCCAGAGAGAGAGGGCCACATCTGAGCAACAAAGAGGCATTCAGGAGGAGACTCTTAGGCACAAATACAGGGAGGCCTAGCCTCTCCTTTGCAGCAAACCGTCTTCCCAAGGGTAAAACTTATGGTAGAGGGCTCAACCCATCAAACCACCAGTCCCCTATGTCTGTGGTCATGTTAGCAACCATGGAGGTGGGGTAGGCGAATACCCCTGCATTCTCCACAGGCTCCTCAAGGGGGCACTACATCTTTTTTTTTTTTTTTTTCCCCTTGTTTGTCTTTTTTCATTTTTTTTTTTTTTTTTAACTTTCCCTTCTTTTTTCAAATCACCTGTATGAAAAAAAAAGTTAAAAAGAAAACAAACATACAATAAAAGAGCATTTCAAAGAGACCATAGCAAGGGAGTAAGAAAAAGACAACTAACCTAAGATAACTGCTTAACTTCCAACATGTTCCTACTTTACCCCAAGAAAGTTACATAATATAGCAACATTTCAGTGAACTTGTTCCTACTACAACCATCAGAAATTAACAGACCATAATCATTTCTGGGCATCCCCAGAACGTTAAATAGCTTATCTGTTCTTCCTGGATTATTGTTCCCCCTTCCTTAATTGCTCTCTACTGCTAGTTCCCCTACATTCTACATTATAAACCATTTGTTTTACATTTTTCAAAGTTCACATTAGTGGTAGCATATAATATTTCTCTTTTGTGCCTGGCTTATTTCGCTCAGCATTATGTCTTCAAGGTTCATCCATGTTGTCATATGTTTCACCAGATCGTTCCTTCTTACTGCCGCGTAGTATTCCATCGTGTGTATATACCACATTTTATTTATCCACTCATCTGTTGAAGGACATTTGGGTTGTTTCCATCTCTTGGCAATTGTGAATAATGCTGCTATGAACATTGGCGTGCAGATATCTGTTCGTGTCACTGCTTTCCGATCTTCCGGGTATATACCGAGGAGTGCAATCGCTGGATCGAATGGTAGCTCTATATCTAGTTTTCTAAGGAACTGCCAGACTGACTTCCAGAGTGGCTGAACCATTATACAGTCCCACCAACAATGAATAAGAGTTCCAATTTCTCCACATCCCCTCCAGCAGTTGTAGTTTCCTGTTTGTTTAATGGCAGCCATTCTAACCGGTGTTAGATGGTATCTCATTGTGGTCTTAATTTGCATCTCTCTAATAGCTAGTGAAGCTGAACATTTTTTCATGTGTTTCTTGGTCATTTGTATTTCCTCTTCAGAGAACTGTCTTTTCATATCTTTTGCCCATTTTATAATTGGGCTGTCTGTACTATTGTCATTGAGTTGTAGGATTTCTTTGTATATGCAAGATATCAGTCTTTTGTCAGATACATGGTTTCCAAAAATTTTTTCCCATTGAGTTGGCTGCCTCTTTACCTTTTTGAGAAATTCCTTTGAGGTGCAGAAACTTCTAAGCTTGAGGAGTTCCCATTTATCTATTTTCTCTTTTGTTGCTTGTGCTTTGGGTGTAAAGTCTAGGAAGTGGCCTCCTAATACAAGGTCTTGAAGATGTTTTCCTACATTATCTTCTAGGAGTTTTATGGTACTTTCTTTTATATTGAGATCTTTGGTCCATTTTGAGTTAATTTTTGTGTAGGGGGTGAGGTAGGGGTCCTCTTTCATTCTTTTGGATATGGATATCCAACTCTCCCAGCCCCATTTGTTGAAAAGACCATTATGGCTCAGTTCAGTGACTTTGGGGGCCTTATCAAAGATCAGTCGGCCATAGATCTGAGGGTCTATCTCTGAATTCTCAATTCGATTCCATTGATCTATATGTCTATCTTTGTGCCAGTACCATGCTGTCTTGGCAACTGTGGCTTTATAATAAGCTTCAAAGTCAGGGAGTGTAAGTCCTCCCACTTCGTTTTTCTTTTTTAGAGTGTCTTTAGCAATTCGAGGCATCTTCCCTTTCCAAATAAATTTGATAACTAGCTTTCCAAGTCTGCAAAGTAGGTTGTTGGAATTTTGATTGGGATTGCATTGAATCTGTAGATGAGTTTGGGTAGAATTGACATCTTAATGACATTTAGCCTTCCTATCCATGAACATGGAATATTTTTCCATCTTTTAAGGTCCCCTTCTATTTCTTTTAGTAGAGTTATGTAGTTTTCTTTGTATAGGTCTTTTACATCTTTGGTTAAGTTGATTCCTAGGTACTTGATTTTTTTAGTTGCTATTGAAAATGGTATCTTTTTCTTGAGTGTCTCTTCAGTTTGTTCATTTCTAGCATATAGAAACATTACTGACTTATGTGCATTAATCTTGTATCCCGCTACTTTGCTAAATTTGTTTATTAGCTCTAGTAGGTGTATCGTTGATTTCTCAGGGTTTTCTAGATATAAGATCATATCATCTGCAAACAATGACAGTTTTACTTCTTCTTTTCCAATTTGGATGCCTTTTATTTCTTTGTCTTGCCGGATTGCCCTGGCTAGCACTTCCAGCACAATGTTGAATAACAGTGGTGACAGCGGGCATCCTTGTCTTGTTCCTGATCTTAGAGGGAAGGCTTTCAGTCTCTCACCATTGAGTACTATGCTGGCTGTGGGTTTTTCATATATGCTCTTTATCATGTTGAGGAAGTTTCCTTCAATTCCTACCTTTTGAAGTGTTTTTATCAAAAAGGGATGTTGGATTTTGTCAAATGCTTTTTCAGCATCTATTGAGATGATCAATTGATTTTTCCCTTTCGAGTTTTTAATGTGTTGTAATACATTGATTGTTTTTCTGATGTTGAACCATCCTTGCATGCCTGGAATGAACCCCACTTGGTCATGGTGTATGATTTTTTTAATGTGTCTTTGGATTCGATTTGCAAGTATTTTGTTGAGGATTTTTGCATCTATATTCATTAGGGAGATTGGCCGGTAGTTTTCCTTTTTTGTAGCATCTTTGCCTGGTTTTGGTATTAGATTGATGTTAGCTTCATAAAATGAGTTAGGTAGTGTTCCATTTTTTTCAATGTTTTGAAAGAGTTTGAGTAAGATTGGTGTCAGTTCTTTCTGGAAAGTTTGGTAGAATTCCCCTGTGAAGCCATCTGGCCCTGGGCATTTATTTGTGGGAAGATTTTTGATGACTGATTGGATCTCTTTGCTTGTGATGGTTTGGTTGAGGTCTTCTATTTCTTCTCTGGTCAGTCTAGGTTGTTCATATGTTTCCAGGAAATTGTCCATTTCTTCTACATTATCCAGTTTGTTGCCATACAGTTGTTCATAATATCCTCTTATAATTTTTTTAATTTCTTCAGGATCTGCAGTTATGTCACCTTTTTCATTCATTATTTTGTTTATATGGGTCTTCTCTCTTTTTGATTTTGTCAGTCTAGCTAGGGGCTTGTCAATCTTGTTGATCTTCTCAAAGAACCAACTTTTGGTGATATTTATCCTTTCTATTGTTTTTTTGTTCTCTATGTCATTTATTTCTGCTTTAATCCTTGTTATTTCTTTTCTTCTACTTGGTTTAGGATTGGTTTGCTGTTCATTTTCTAGCTTCTTCAGTTGATCCATTAGTTCTTTGATTTTGGCTCTTTCTTCCTTTTTAATATATGCGTTTAGTGCTATAAATTTCCCCCTTAGCACTGCTTTTGCTGCATCCCATAGGTTTTGGTATGTTGTGTTCTCATTTTCATTCGTCTCTATATATTTAGCAATTTCTCTTGCTATTTCTTCTTTAACCCACTGATTGTTTAGGAGTGTGTTGTTTAACCTCCAGGTATTTGTGAATTTTCTAAGTCTCTGATGGTTATTGACTTCTAATTGTATTCCATTGTGGTCAGAGAATGTGCTTTGAATGATTTCAATCTTTTTAAATTTATTGAGGCTTGTTTTATGTCCCAGCATATGATCTATTCTGGAGAAAGTTCCGTGAGCACTAGAAAAGTATGTGTATCCTGGTGATTTGGGATGTAATGTCCTGTAGATGTCTGTTAAATCTAATTCATTTATCAGATTGTTTAGGTTTTCAATTTCCTTATTGGTCTTCTGTCTGGTTGATCTATCTATAGGAGAGAGTGATGTGTTGAAGTCTCCCACAATTATTGTGGAAACATCAATTGCTTCCTTTAGTTTTGCCAATGTTTCTCTCATGTATTTTGTGGCACCTTGATTGGGTGCATAGACATTTACGATTGTTATTTCTTCTTGCTGAATTGCCCCTTTTTTAGTATGTAGTGGCCTTCTTTGTCTCTCAAAACATCCCTGCATTTGAAGTCTATTTTACCTGAGATTAATATTGCTACACCTGCTTTCTTTTGGCTGTAGCTTGCATGAAATATTTTTTTCCATCCTTTCACTTTCAGTTTCTTTGTGTCCCTGTGTCTAAGATGAGTCTCTTGTATGCAACATATTGATGGTTCATTTTTTTGATCCATTCTGCGAATCTATATCTTTTAATTGGGGAGTTTAATCCATTTACATTCAACGTTAAAACCGTGAAGGCATTTCTTGAATCGGCCATCTTATCCTTTGGATTATGTTTGCCATATTTTTCCCTCTCTCTATTAATATCCTTTATTGTACCCATACCGAATCTCTTTAGTACTGAACCTTTCTCCAAGTCTCTCTGTCCTGTCTTTGTTTCTCTGTCTGTAGGGCTCCCTTTAGTATCTCCAGTAGGGCAGGTCTCTTGTTAGCAAATTCTCTCAGCATTTCTTTGTCTGTGAAAAATTTAAGCTCTCCCTCAAATTTGAAGGAGAGCTTTGCTGGATAAAGTATTCTTGGCTGGAAATTCCTCTCTCTCAGAATTTTAAATATATCGTGCCATTGCCTTCTCGCCTCCATGGTGGCTGCTGAGTAGTCACTACTTAGTCTTATGCTGTTTCCTTTGTATGTGGTGAATTGCTTTTCTCTTGCTGCTTTCAGAACTTGCTCCTTCTCTTCTATGTTTGACAGTGTGATCAGTATATGTCTCGGAGTGGGTTTTTTTGGATTTATTCTATTTGGAGTTCGCTGAGCATTTATGATTTGTGTATTTATGTTGTTTAGAAGATTTGGGAAGTTTTCCCCAACAATTTCTTTGAATACTCTTCCTAGACCTTTACCCTTTTCTTCCCCTTCTGGGACACCAATAAGTCTTATATTAGGACGCTTCATATTATCTATCATATCCCTGAGGTCCATTTCGAGTTTTTCAATTTTTTTCCCCATTCTTTCTTTTATGCTTTCATTTTCCATTCTGTCATCTTCCAGGTCACTGATTCGTTGTTCAACTTCCTCTAGTCTTGTACTATGAGTGTCCAGAATCTTTTTAATTTGGTCAACAGTTTCTTTAATTTCCATAAGATCATCCATTTTTTTATTTAGTCTTGCAATGTCTTCTTTATGCTCTTCTAGGGTCTTCTTGATTTCCTTCATATCCCGTACTAGGGTCTCATTGTTCATCTTTAGTTCTTTGAGTAGCTGCTCTAGGTGTGTCTCTTCTGGTCTTTTGATTTGGGTGCTTGGGCTTGGGTTATCCATATCGTCTGGTTTTTTCATATGCTTTATAATTTTCTGTTGTTTTTGGCCTCGTGGCATTTGCTGTCCTTGATAGGGTTCTTTTAGGGTTTGTAGACCAGTTGAAGTCCTTATCTCTAATTTATCAGATCTACAGCTTCGTGGAGTACACTTTCTCTAACTAACCAGCAGGTGGCGTCCACGAGCCACCTGTTCTCCACAAGCCAGATCTCCCCTGCTTAGCCTTTTTGGTGAGTGGGGGAGTGAGTCTTGTGGGGCCCAATTGGTGTCCCAAGCTTGCGTGTGTAGTTGGTGTTGCCTGCCCTGTATGTGGGGCGTGTTTCTGGGCAGTCGGGGAGGGGGGGTGGCCCTAACAATCAAATCTCCCTGATGATCCTAGAGTTTTAAAGCTACTGCAATAGTCTAATCCTTCAGTTCAGTCCTGCCACAGTTTGTCTCTGCCACTGACCCACAAGTCTTTGGTATTGGCGTATGGCTCCTGAGACTTGCAAGTGGGCCCCTCTTCCAGGCTGTGCACCCCGGGTCCTCTGTTGAGGGATGACTGTGCTATGTCACAGGTGAGTGCCGTCCCCCCAGGGCAGTTCTGGGCTGCTGGGCTGTGTTGGGAGGCTCCCAGTCTGCTCAAATGATGGCTGAATGGGGCTCTGTTAATTCACACTGCTCCCCCTTCCCAGCTCTGGGACATTCAGCTGAGGTTGCAGGGAAGGCTAATGTCCACGCCCAGTTTTGTGGTGTGTGCCTGTTATTTGAAGCACTTCCGTCACACTGGGTTGTCTGGGGCAGCTCTGGGCTATGGGGCTGGCGATGGGCAGGAGTGTTTCCTGTCCACCAGGATGGTGGCTGTGAGCGGACACCCCCCTTTTCTTGGGAAGTTGTGTTGTTTAGTGAATTTTCTCAGCCACTGGATTATTGCCTTTTGTCTCAGAGCTCTCTTATTTCTGCTCTTGACTTGACGTGCCCAAATTTCAATTCTTTGAAGCTTTCTGTATTGAGCTTCTTAGAGTAATTGTTTTAGAAAAAGCAAAAAGGATTTAGAAAAAAAACGGCCCTCCTCAGAGATCTAATGGGTTATTGAAATGCTAATAGACAAAGCAACCAGGGCCATTAAGGAAAGGTGCCCTGGGCAGAGAGATCAGCCTTGCTTCGGGATTTGCATATGCGCCTCAAGGCCTGATCTCCGCCCTTCCCCTTTCTGTGTTCACCAGAACTCCAAAAATCCTCTGCTTTTACTTTGGAGCTTCTCGTGTTGTTTTCCTTCTATGCCTGTCTCCTCTCTGCTGGGCTGGCTGCTCTCAGAGTCTCTGGTGTCTGGCCTCAGTCTATCTATGGTTGGAGTTTGAATCAGTAGAATGAGTTTCCGATGAGAGCAGCCACTGCAATTCTCCCTTCTCCTTCCTGGAGCTGACAGCCCCTCCTCCCCCGGGACTGAGCCTGGCAGGGAGGGGCGCGGGTCCCCTGGCCGCAAAAACTTACAGATTTCGGTGATCTCAGCAGTTCCACGTTTTCATGAGTGTTGTATGAAGTATGCCCAAAGACAGATTGCTCTGTGGTGTCCAGTCCACGCAGTTCCTGGCTTTTTACCTACTTTCCTGGAGGAGTAACTAAAACATACAGCTCACCAGTCTGCCATCTTGCCTAATGTTCATATTTCTACTAATAGTCTCCTCAAAACAATCTAGACCTTTTCTATCAAGCTCCTCACAATTCTTCCAGAATCTTTTATAAAGTCATTCCAGCATTTTGGGTATTTGCAAGTTCAGCAGTACACTGCTTTTCTGGTACCAAAGTCTGTTTCAGCTTACTAAAGCTGCTGGAATGCAGTATACCAGAAATGGGGTGGCTTTTAAAAACGGTGATTTATTAAGTTACAAGTTACAATTCTAAGGCTACTAAAATGTCCACATTAAGGTATCAACAAGAGGATACCTTCTCTGAAGAAAGGCTGCCAGCATCCAGGTTTCCTCTGTCAGATAGCAAGGCACCTGGCCAGCATTTGCTGGTGTTTTGCTCTCAGATTTCATTGCTTTCAGCATCTGGTTTCAGTGGCTCTTTCAGCTTCCGTGGGTCTTTTGTTTCTCTCTTATCCTCTCATAGAGGACCACAGTGAAAGGATTAAGATCCACCTTGAATGAGCAGGGTCACATCTCAATTGAACCAAAAAGTCCCACCCACAATAGGTCTGCACCACAGGGATGGATTAAAAGAACATGACCTTTTCTAGTGTACATAACAGCTCCAAACCAGCACATGGGGTTACCAAATATTTCTCCCATTGTGTAAGTTGTTTTACCTTCATGATAGGGTCTTTTAAGGAACAAAAGTTTCTAATTTTGATGTGGTCCCATTTATCTATTTTTTTCTTTTCTTTTTTTTCTGTCTTTTGTGTGTGTGTGTGTGTGCTTTTGGGTGTAAAGTCTGAGAAACCGTTGCTTAACACAAGATCCTGAAGATGTTTTCCTGCCCTTTCCTTGAGGAGTTTTCTACTTTTGACTCATATTAAGGTCATTTTGTGTTGATTTTTGTATAAGGTATGAGGAATGGGTCCTCCTGTTTTTTTTTGCAAATGGAGATGCAGTTGCCCCAGGACATTTGTTGAAGATATTGTTTTTTCCCAATTGTGTATTTGTCATCTTGAAAACAGAGTGAACAATAACTACATTAACCACCTTGATTTGCTTGAGCTTCCACTTTATCCAGGGAAGTCTGAAGAAGAAAAGGAGGCCAACTGAGCTAAGTTGACATGACAATGATCCTTTTCAGTGGTAGCAGAGTCCTCTTCCCCTTTGAAAAAGAGAAACTGTAGCAAGGAAGTCAAGGCCAGTGCTAGAGTCTGATGACAGTTGCCGTGTCACTAGGATCTTGCACAATCTTCCTGTTACTGTAGCTTACTAATTAACTAACTGTTGCCTGTCCAAGGACACTCTGCCCTGGTCAACCCACACACTTCCTTACCACCAGTTTCCCTCACTACCCCTTCCCTTAAACTGCCATATAAGCTGCTTCCACAGCCCAGATTTTTGAGCAGAAACCACGTTTGATGCTGCTCCATGTGCATGTGGTTCTTGCTCAATAAAACCTGTATTATTTTAGTAGCAAAGTCCTCTGGTGTTTTTTGTTTAGGAATTTGGAAATTTAGTTCCTAGGGCTCCAGCTGCTTAAAGTTTAACAGCAATAAATGTTATGAGACTGGAGTGGTAAATAGTTTTACTAACTATCATGATTGCTTGAACTCCCTTTTTACCCAGAAAACTAAGGAAAAGAAGTAGGGAATAACTGCTGAAGGCTGACATAACCAACAGTCCTTTGTGGTGCTGATTAAAACCCCTGCCTTGATGAGAAAGGAGGAACAGTGACAAACAAGCCATGCCGACATCAGCAAGTCTGCTTATCTTCAACAGATGGGCCCATTCCTGCAAAAACAAGCTACCTGGGTAGTTTTGCAGATTTATGTCCCATGACCCAAGGACTTCCTGCACCACTCAACTCACATAGCCCAGGTCTCCCTTACTCCCCTCCCCATTCCCCCAGACCCTTTCATTGTTCTGAGCAGCCATATAAACTGCTTCCCTGCCACTGTACTTAGTTCTTCACACACATGCTACTTTGCTCAATAAACTTATTCTGCACTTTGGTTTTCAGAGTCTGTGCATTCTGTTTTGAACTCAACATGCTGGTATCAGAAGTGTGATCTGAAGGTGGATGCTGGGATGAATCCTCCAGTGCCTCTGAGATGGCACAGTACCTGAATGAATACTTTGTGTTCCCTCCATTCTGGTATCATTGTTTGGCTTACTCAGCTAACCTCTCTTGGATCTTTGAACTCCTTCCATGTTGCAGTCAAAGTCAAATCCATTTGTTGAGCTGATCTCTGATCAGGCCCTCTATTATGATCTCAATTTGGACCATCAGGTAAAAGAATTCTCTACTGCTTCTCCACTGTTGTTCAGCTGTTTTTGTGGGAAACAGTCAACTCTAAGGGAGTGCCTCCACAATGGATGGCTGCCCATTTTATGTTCTCTAACTTTGGTCCTAATACTTGTTCGTTTCTAAAAAAAGAGGATAAAATTAACCTCTGGTGACCCTGGTTTACTTGGCCTTAGCGGGGATGTTTTTAATGTTCCAAATTAAATTATCTTAGGGAAAAGTTAAGCTCTTTCAAAGTTTCTACTAAATTCCCTGAATGGGATGCTTTTTAATAAGTGGCTTTTAATAAGTGGCTTTTAGAAGCTAGCAAAATTGAGCACAAAGCTCAGTTGGAATCCATCAAAGAAAATATGGAAGATCTTATTACAGAGACTTATGCTTTAATGGAGAATTCCAAAAGAGAATTCCCTGATCTCTGCAAGGAAACTAAAAGCAAGACTTCATTCTCCAGTCAAAAGCCACCACCATCCCCTCCATGCCCCATGCCCATCATCCCTCCCAAACTCCCTAAACCTCTTTATTCCTCTGTGACTAAGTCTGGTCACCCCCCAAGGTTTCCCCTCCCTCTTGCCCCAACCTCATCTCTCAGTTTCCGTTTAAAGTTCAAATATTCTTCTTCTGGAAAAAAGATAATGGAACCAGAGATATGGCTTAGTACACTTATACCCCATGAACTCAAAGTGAATTTGCCAGTTTTGCTAAAAGCCTTCCCAACCCCTGAGAAGATCCTGCCAGCTTCTGCCAGCAGTTTGAAATCCTCTGTCTCATTTACATGCCAGGTGTCCCTGACCTTTTCCAATTATCCAAATTTGCCTCTGCCAGTGACATGCCCTCCACTGGTTTACTACTGTAGGCATCTCTGATGTTAAATCATACCTTAAACAAGAATGGACCCCCAATGAACATTGGGAAGTAGCTCAGTGACTTACAAATTATTTCACCCAACATTATGTCTTCAACATTCATCCATGTTGTCATATGCTTCACTACATCATTCCTTCTCACTGCTGCATAGTATTCCATCATATATATGTACCACATTTTGTTTATCCACTCATCTGATGTAGGACATTTACTCTGCTCCCATTTCTTCACAATTGTGAACAATGCTGTTATAAACATTGGTGTGCAAATATCTGTTCATGTCACTGCTTTCAGGTCCTCTGGGTAAATGCCGAGAAATGAACTTGCTGGATCATAGGGTAACTCAATACCTATTTTTCTAAGGAAGTGCCAAACTGTCTTCCAGAGTGGCTGTACCATTATACATCTCACCAGCAATGAATAAGAGTCCCAATTTCTCCACATCCTTTCCAGCATTTGCAGTTCCCTGTTTGTTTAATGGCAGCAATTCTTATTGGTGTGAGATGATACCTCATTGTGGTCTTGATTTGCATCTCCCTAATAGAGAAGATGAACATATTTTCATGTGTGTTTTAGCCATTTGTATTTCCTCTTCAGAGAAATGTCTTTTCATATCTTTTGCCCATTTTATAATTGGGCTATTTGTACTGTTGTCATTAAGTTGTAAGATTTCTTTATATATGCAAGATATCAGTCTCTTATCAGATAGATGGTTTCCAAATATTTTCTCCCATTGAGTTGGCTGTCTCTTTACCTTTTTGACAAAGTCCTTTGATGTACAGAAGCTTTTAATTCTGAGGAGTTCCCATTTATCTACTTTTTCTTTCATTGCTTGTGCTTTAGGTGTAAGGTCTAAGAAGTGATCTCCTAATCCTAGGTCTTGAAGATGTTTCCCTACATTATCTTCTAGGAGCTTTATGGTGCCATCTCTTATATGGAAATCTTTGATCCATGCTGAATTAATTTCAGTATAGGGTGTGAGGTAGGGGTCCTCTTTCATGCTTTGAGATATAGATATCCAGTTCTCCCAGCCCCATTTGTTGAAGAGGCTCTTATGTCCCAATTCAGTGGATTTGGGAGACCTATCAAAAATCAGTTAACCATAGATCTGGGGGCCTATTTCCAAATTCTCAATTTGATTCCATTGATCAGTATGTCTGTCTTTGTACCAATACCATGCTGTTTTGACTACAGTAGGCTTCAAACTCAGGCAGTGTAAGTTCTCCCACTTCATTTTTATTTTTTAGAATATTTTTAGAAATTTGAGGCATCATTCCCTTCCAAATAAACTTGATGGCTAACTTTTCCAAATCTGAAAAGTAGATTGTTGGAATTTTGATGGGAGTTGCATGAAATCTATAGATAACTTCAGGTAGAATTGACATCTTGACTACACTTAGCCTTCTTATCCATGAACAAAGAATATCTGTCCATCTCTTTAGATCACCTTCTATTTCCTTTAATAGAGTTATGTAATTTTCTGAGTAAAGATCTTTTACATCCTTGGTTAAGTTTTTTCATAGGTACTTAATTTTCTTAGTTTCTATTGAGATGAAACCTTTTCTTGAGTGTCTCTTCAGTTATGTCATTTCTACTGTATAGAAACATTACAGACTTATGTGCATTAATCTTATATCCCACCACTTTGCTGAATTTGTTTATTAGCTCAATAGGTGTGTCATCAGTTTCACAGGGTTTTCCAAGTATAAGATCACATCATCTGCAAATAATGAGAGTTTTGCTTCTTCCTTTCCAATTTGGGTGACGTTTATTTCTTTTTCTTGCTGAATTGCTCTGGCTAGAACTTCTAGCACAATATTGAATAATAATGGTGACAATGGGCATCCTTGCCTCATTCCTGATCTTAGAGGGAAAGCTTTCAGTCTCTTACCACTGAGTATTATACTGGCTGTGGGTTTTTCATATTTGCCCTTTACCATATTGAGGAAGTTTTCTTCTATTCCTAACTGTTAGAGTGTTTGTATCATAAAAAGATGTTGGATTTTGTTAAATGCTCTTTCAGCATCTATTGAGATGACCATATATTTTTCCCTTCTGATTTGTTAATGTTTTTTATTATGTTGATTGATTTTCTTACATAGAACCACCCTTGCATATGTGGGATGAACTCCACTTGGTCAGGGTGTATAATATTTTTTTTGATGTGTCTTTGAATTTGGTTTGCAAGTATTTTATTGAAAATTTTTGCATCTATAGTCGTTAGAGAAATTGGCCTATAGTTTTCCTTTCTTGTAGCATCTTTATCTGGTTTTGGTAGTAGAGTGATGTTGGCTTCATAAAATCAGTTAGGTAGTGTTCCATTTTCTTCAATTTTTTAAAGTATTTAAGTAGGAATGGTGTCAATGTTTTGGGAAAGTTTGGTAGAATTCCCATGAAGACTTCTGAGCCTGGGGTTTTATTTGTAGGAAGCTTTTTGATAATTTATTAGATCTCTTTACTTGTAATTCATTTATTGAGTTCTTCTATTTCTTCTTTATTCAGTCTATGTTGTTCATGTGTTTCCAGGAAATTATCCATTTCCTCTAAATTATCTAGATTTTTGGCATAGAGTTGTTCATCGTATCATCTTATGATATTTTTTATTTCTTCAGTGTCCATAGTAATATGCCCCCTCTCATTTATTATTTTGTTTATTTGGGTCTTCTCTCTTTTTGACTTTTTGAATCTAGCTGAGGGTTTGTCATTCTTGTTAATCTTCTCAAAGAACCCACTTTTGGTTTTATTTATTCTCTGTTGTTTTTTTGTTTGTTTGTTTGTTTCCCATATCATTTATTTCTGCCTTAATCCTTATTTATTTTCTTCTACTTGCTTTAGGATTTGCTTGCTGATCATTTTCTAGCTTCTTCAGTTCTATTTGTTCTTTGATTTTAGCTCTTTCTTCCTTTTTAATGTATGCATTCAGAGCTATAAATTTTCCTGTCAATACCACCTTTGATGCATCTGATAAGCTTTGATATGTTGCATACTCATTTTCACTTGTCTCTAGATATTTAGCAATTTCTCTTGCAATTTATTCTTTGACCCACTGATTGTTTGAGTGTGTTGTTTAACCTCCAGATATTTGTGAGTGTTCTGATTCTTTGATAATTATTAACTTCCAGTTGTATTCCATTATGGTCAGAGAATGTGTTTTGAATAATTTTCATCTTTTAAAATGTGTTGAGGCTTGTTTTATGCCCCAGCATATGATTTACCTTGAGAAAGTTCCATGAGCACTAGAGTAGAATGTATACCCTGGTAATTTTGGATGAGATATATATATATTTCATTTATCATGTTGTTTAAGTTCTCAGTTTCCTTATTGGTCTTCTGTCTAGATCATCAATCTATAGGAGAAAGTGTTGTATTGAAGTCTCCCACAATTATTGTGGAAACGTCTATTGCTTCCTTCAGTTTTGCCCATATTTGTCTCATATACTTTGGAGCACCTTGATTGGGTGCATAAACGTTTATGATTGCTATTTCTTCTTGGTGAATTGTCCCTTTTATTTGTATATAGTGTCCTTTGTCTCTTATAACATCCTGGTTTTAAAGTCTATTTTATCTGAAATTTGTGTTGCTACCCCTGCTTTCTTTCGGCTGTAGCTTCCATCAAATATTTTTTTCCATCCTTTCATTTTCAATTTCTTTGTGTCACTAGGTCTAAGATGAGTCTCTTGTAAACAACATATTGATGGTTCATATTTTTTAATCCATTCTGCCAATCTATATCTTTTAATTGGGGAGTTTAATCCACTCACATTTAATGTTATTACTGTGAAAGCTGTTCTTGAATCAGACATTTTATCCTTTTGTTTTTATTTGTCAGATCCACTTTTACTTTCTCTTGCTCTTTATTTCCTTTAAGGTATACTTACTAAGGCTCTTCAGCTCTCTACTCTTCTCCAGACCTCCTTCTCCTTCGTTTTTTTCATCAGTTGGTAGAGCTCCCCTTAGCAGTTCTTGTAGTACAGGTCTCTTGTCAACAGGTTCTCTCAGCGTTTGTTTATATGTGAAAATTTTAAGCTCTCCTTCAATTTTGAAGATCTTTGCTGGGTAAAGAATTCTTGACTAGCAGTTTTCTCTTTCAGAATTTTAAATATATCATACCACAGTCTTCACACTGCTGTGGTGCCCACTGAATAGTCAGTCCTCAATCTTATATTGTTTCCTTTGTATCTAGTAAATTGCTTCTCACTTGCTGCTTTCAGAACTTTCTCCTTCTCTTCAGCACTTGACAATCTGATCAGGATATGCCTCAGAGTAGGTTTATTTGGATTTATTCTATTTGGAGTTCATTGCACATCTTGATTTGCATATTTATGTAATTTAGAAGGGTTGGGAAATTTTCCTCAATATCTTTGAATACTCTTCCTAGCCACTTATTCTTCTCTTCCCCTTCTGGGACACCAGTAATTCTTATATTTGTATGCTTCACATTGCCCATCATTTCCCTGAGATCCATTTCAAATTTTTCAATTTTTTTCACCATTTGTTATTTTGTGCTTTCACTTTCCATTACCTTGTCTCTAGTTTGCTAAGTTGGTCCTCTGCCTCATCAAATCTAGCTTTATGTGTCTCAAGAATATTTTAAATTTGATTAACAGTATCTTTTATTTCCATAAGATCTGCTATTTTTTTTTAATTTACTCTTGCAAATTCTTCTTCATGCCCTTCTAGGGTCTTTCTTCATGTCCTTTATATCCTGAGCTGTAATATTAATGTTTGTGAGTACTTCTTTGATTAATTCTTCCAGATTCTGTGTCTCTTCTGGGTTTTTCATTTAGACATTTGGGTTATCCATATCTTCTAGTTTCTTCATATGCTTTGTAATTTTCTGTTGTTTTTGACCTCTTGACATTTGCTTACCTTGATAGGGTTCTTTTAGAGTATACAGGATTATTAATCATTTATCTATAATTTGACAGAACTACAACTTAGTAGAGCACACTTTCTTGACCTACCATCAGATGGCACTTCTGAGACACCTTTTACCCTTAAGTCAGTTCTCCTCAATTTCATTTATGTACTGAGTGGGAGTCCAACATATGGGGGTCCAACCAGTGTACCAATTTTCTGTGTGCACTGGGGATTGTCAGTCCTATGGGTGGGGGTCTTGCCATGTGCAGTTTGGCAGAGAGTCTGCTCCAGGGTCCCATGGTCCCAATCATTCCTGGGTCTCTGGGTGGTTTACTTTGGGGCTACAAATCTCATGTCTCACCTTCCAGCTCAAATGGCTCTCTCTATCCCTCTCTGCTGTGTGCTCACAAGTCCCTGGGATTGGGAGTGGGCTCCTGGTTCTTCCATATGACACCCCTATTTCTATGCTGTGCACACCAGGGGTTTCCATGGAGGAAGAGTGTATGCCAACACAAGCATGCCAAATCCCAAGTTCTCTAAAGGAAACTCCCAGCTGCTGGGCTGTAAAAAGTTATCTCCCAGCCAACTACAAAGTCCTGGCCCTGGGGCCAGAAAAGGCTGTCTCCCAAGCAACTGCAAATATGGCTGCACTGGGCATGGAACACCACCCCTTCCATGATCATCTGCCCGCTTGAACCAGCAGTCCCTGGCACAGAAGCTCTCAGCCACAGGTATTTGAATGGTTATCCCCTGTGCCTAGTAATTTGGAGGGTGCCCAGGGTGTGGAAGGCTATTTCCCTCTGCACCATCAGTCGGCTCAGCAGTGATCAGGGCCAGACACTCACCCATCTTGAACACAGCTGCTCAGTTTCTCCAAGTAGGCAGTCATTATGAGTATAGAAGTCCTTGTTCCAGCAGTAGGACCTTGGAACTGCTGTTCTGGAGCACATTCTGTTCTTTATTTAGTGTTTTTCATGGAGAAGAATCCTGCTCTAGCTCTCCTAATCTGTGATCTTCGAACCATTTGTCAAATTCTTTATGCCATTTTGTTTTAATCCAATCCTGTGGATACAGACTTGTGAGGGGAACTTTTGGTTAAGTTATTTCAATTGAGATGTGACCCACCCCATTCAAGGTGCATCTTAATCATTTTACTGGAGTCTTTTATGAAAGGATAAAAGACAGAAAAAGCCCAGAGAGAGTTTAGAGAAAGAAAAGCCCTGGAGAAGCTAAGAGAGGACCCACAGAAGCTCAGAGAGGAGGCCACTGGAACCAGAAAGCAATGAAACCTAGGAGCAAATCACCAGCAGACTCTGGCCATGCGACCTGCTATCTGACAGAGGAACCCTGGATGCCAGCAGCCTTTCTTCAGAGAAGGTATCTTCCTCTTGATGTCTTAATTGGGACATTTTCATGGGCTTAGAACTGTAAATTTGTAAGCTTATAAATCCCATTGTAAGAGCCAACCCATTTCTGGTATATTGCAGTGCAGCAGCTTTAGCAAACCAAAACATATCCCAATTGAAAAATAGCAAAAGACTTGCAAAAACAATTTTTAATGAAGAGGATATACAAATGGCTAAAAAGCACATGAAAAGATGCTCAACATCTTTTGCTATTAGGGGAATGCAAATCAAAACCACAAATGAATTATATTTTACAACCATCAGAACAGTTACTATTAAAAAACTAGAAAAACACAAGTGTTGGAGTGGATATGGAGAAATAGGAACATTCATTCATTGTTGCTGGGAACATAAAATGGTGCATCTGCTGTGGAAACAGTTTGGCAGTTCCTCAGAAAGCTAAGTATAGAATTACCAAATGACCTGGCAATCCTGCTCCTAGGTATATACCCCAAACAATTGAAAGTAGGGAAGTGAACAGATATTTTCACCCTGGTGTTCATAGTGGCATTGTTCACAATTGCCAAAAGGTGGAGGAAATCCAAGGGTCCATCAACCAATGAATGGATATACAAAATATGGTATATACATATGATGGAATATTCAGCTGTAAAAAGGAATGAAGTCTTGATATGCATATGAAAACATGGAAGAACTTTGAGGACATTATGTTGAGTGAAATAACACAGACCAAAAAAAAGGACAAATATTGTATGATCTCACTGATATAAACTAATTATAATAAGCTAACTCATAAGAGAATCTAGAATATAGGTTATCAGGGGATATATTGGTGGTAGAAAATGAGGAGCTGATGCTTAATTTGTACAGAATTTCTATTTAGGTTGATTGTAAAGTTTTGGAAATAGATGGTGGTGATGGTAGCACATTGTATTGAGTGTAATTAACAGCATTGAAATATGTATGTAGTTGAAAGGGGAGGTTTTGTCTTGTGTATGGTACTAGAATGAAAATTAGAAGATAGAACATAGACTGTATAACACAGTGAATCCTGTGGTGGATGATGGACTGTGGTTAATAATACAAGTATAAAAATGTTCTTTGATGAATTATAACAAATGTACAACACTAATACAAGGTACTAGTAATAGGGTGGTGTTCTGGTTTTCTAGAGCTGCCATTATGCAAAATACCAGAAATGGACTAGCTTTTACAAAGGGCTACAAGTTTACAGTTCCAGGCCATAAAAGTGTCCAAACCAGGGCATCAACAAGAGGATACCTTCACTGAAGAAAGACAAGTGGTGTCTGGAACACTTCTGTCAACTGGAAAAGCACATGCTTACTGTTTACTGGTCCTTTGCTCCCAGGTTGTGTTTCAAAATGGCTTTCTCCAAAACGTCTCTGGGCTTTGGTCTTCACTTCTCTCTCTCAGATCTTGTGTGTCCTTGCTTCTTTCTCCCAGGACATTTCTCTCTAAATATCTGGGGGACTTCTCTTAGCTTCTCCAGGTCAAACTCTGGGCTTCATCTCTTAGCATAGCATGTCCAAACATCCTTCTGTCTGCATCTCCAAGCACCTCCAAGTGTTAGCATCTGTGTTGGCTCTTGAGCTCTAAGTAGTTCAGTGAACTAACCAGACTGAATGGGTGGGGTCCATTCCTTCATGGAAACAATTCAATCAGAGTTCTCACCCACAGTTGGGTGGGTCACATCTCCATGGAAACATTCAATCAAAAGGGTCCACCCTAACCAAAACTTATAAGTCTGCCCCCCACAAGATTGCATTAAAGAACATGGCTTTTGTGGGGGACATAATAGATCCAAACCAGCACAGGTGGAATATTGAAAAAAATACACTGAATGTAAACTATGGACTATATTTAATAGTACTATTTTAATAATCTTTCATCAATTGTAACAAAGGTTTCACACTAATGAAAAGTGTCAACAATAGGGGGTATATGGCAATGTATTTTTTTAATCAATTTCATTCAGATATATTCACATACCATGCAATCGTCCATGGTGTACATCAATTGTTCACAGCACCATTATATAGTTGTGCATTCATCACCACAATTAATTTTTGGACACTTTCATTACCACAAAAAGAAAAATAAACATTGAAGTAAAAATGACTCCAAACATCCCATCCCCCCAACTCTCCCTATTATTCATTTACTTTTTGTTCACAATTTTCTACTCATCTGTCCATATACTGGATGAAGGGAGGGTGAGCCACAAAGTTTTCAGAATCACACAGTCACACAGTGTAAGCTATGACACTTTTCTTCATGTGTTTCATGTTGTCATTCAATTCCCTGGGATGCTGCTCGTACTTTTCCATTCTTTCCCTCTCTATTCTTTTGTGTGTAGGATTTCAGAGTCCTTCAGTTCTTGAATCTTTTCTTCTGCCTCTTCAAATCTGCTGTTGTGTGTCTCCATTGTGTTTTTTTGTTTTGTTTTGTTTTGTTTTTGTTTCTTTCTTTGTTGTTGTTTGGGTGTTCTTTTTTTTTTTTTTTTTAATAAATTCAAACTTACAGGAATAGTTGCAGAAATAATACAAACCCCATACAAAGAACTCCAGCATACTACAACCCCCCTCCACCAATACCCCATCTACCAACTTTAATATTTTGTCACTTTACCATTTCTTTCTTTCCCTCCCTCCTTCCCTTTCTCCCTCCCTATCTATCATCCATCATATATTGCTCTGTCTTCTGAACATATAAGAGCAAGTTGCACACATCCTTGAACAAATAATACAATTCACATATACATTTCCCATGAACAAGAATATTCATTTATGTAATCACATTAAGTGTAGTTAAAAAGTTCAAGAAATTTAACATTGATATAAAGCTTACGTTCTACATTTCATTTTTTTCCTAGTGTCCCAATTGTGTCCTTTTGAGTCTTTTCTCCTCTATTCTTAGATCTCATTCAGGATCATCTATGGCATTCAATTGTCATTACTTATTTAGACTGTCTTTTTTTTCAATTGTGGAAACATATCTACAGCATAAATCTTCCCATTCCAACCTCTCCCAAGCATTTCATTTAGTGGGATTAATCACATTCACAATGTTGCAATGCCATCACATTCCCACCATCCATTACTAGAAATTTCCTTTCACCCCAAACAGAAACTCTACACTCATTTCTTATTAACTCCCCATTGCCCCTTCCCCCACTTCTCATAACCCATATTCTACTTTTCATCTCTATGATCATATTCTCTCATACTTTCTTTGTGTTTACCATGGGGCTTAAATTTAACATCCTAAGTCTATAACAATCTTATTTTCTTTTATACCAACTTAACTTCAATAGAACACATAAACTATGTCCCTATACTCCTCCATTCTGCCACCTTTATGTAGTTCTTGTCAAAAATTTCATATTTTACATTGTGTCCAAAGCCACTGATTTATCATTACACTTTATGTATTTTAGATCCTGTAGGAAGTAAATAGGGGGGAGTTACAAATAAAAAATACAGTAGTATTGTATTTACATTTACCATGTGATCTTTACTGGAAATCTTTATTTCTTCATGTGGTTTCAGTCAATTGTTTAGTGTCCCTTCCATTCAGCCTGAACAATTCCCTTTAGCATATCTTATAGGACTAATATACTGGTGAAGAAGTCCCTCAGCTTTTGATTATCTGGGAATGTTTTCATCTCCCCCTCATTTTTAACCTCCAGGTGTTTGTGAATTTTCTAAGTCTCTGATGGTTATTTAGTTCTATTTGTATTCCATTGTGGTCAGAGAGTGTGCTTTGAATAATTTCAATTTTTTAAAATTTATTTAGGCTTGTTTTATGTTCCAGCCTATGGTCTATTCTAGAGAAAGTTCCATGATCACTAGAGAAGAATGTGTATCCTGGGGATTTGGGATGTAATGTTCTATATATGTCTGTTAAATTTCTCTATCTCTCTCTCCTTTCTTTGTTTCTCTGTTAGTAGGGCTCCCATTAGTATCTGAAGTAGGGCAGGTCTTTTATTAGCAAAATCTCTCAGCATTTGTTTGTCTGTGAAAAATTTAAGCTCTCTCTCAAATTTGAAGGAGAGCTTTGCTGGATAAAGTATTCTTGGTTGGAAATTTTTCTCTCTCAGAGTTTTAAATACGTCATGCCACTGCCTTCTTGCCTCCATGGTGGCCACTGAGTAGTCACTACTTAGTCCTATGTTATCTTTGTATGTGGTGAATTGCTTTTCTCTTGCTGCTTTCAGAACTTGCTCCTTCTCTTCAGTATTTGAAAGTCTGATCAGAATATGTCTCATAGTGGGTTTATTTGGATTTATTCTATTTGGAGTTCGCTGGGCATTTATGCTTTGTGCATTTATATTGTGTAGAAGGTTTGGGAAGTTTTCCCCAACAATTTCTTTGAATACACTTTCTAGACCTTTATCCTTCTCTTCCCCTTCTGGAACACCAATGAGTCTTATATTCGGACATTTTATTTTATCTGTCATATATCTGAGATCTGTTTTGATTTTTTTTTTTTATTTTTTCCCCATTCTTTCTTTTGTTCTTTCATTTTCTAGTCTGTGGTTCTCGAGGTCACTGAGTCATTGTTCAGCTTCCTCTACTCTTGTACTATGAGTATCCAGAATCTTTTTAATTTGGTCAACAGTTTCTTTTATTTCCATAAGATCATCTTTTTTTTTATTTACTCTTGCAATTTCTTCTTTATGCTCTTCTAGGGTCTTCTTAATGTCCTTCATATCCTGTGCCATGTGCTTCTTCATGTTTTTTATATCCTGTGCCATGCTCTTGTTGTTTATCTTTAGTTCTTTGATTAATTGCTCCAAGTACTGTGTCTCCTTTGATCTTTTGATTTGGGTGTTTGGGTTTGGGTTATCCATATAGTCTGGTTTTTTCACATGCTTTAAAATTTTCTGCTGTTTTGAGGCTCTTGGCATTTGCTTTACTTGATAGTGTTCTTTTAGGATATGAGGGATTATTCAAACACCAATCTCTAATTTGTTAGATCTACAGCTTGGTGGTGTACACTTTCTCTAACTAACCAGCAGATGGCATCTGCCACCTATTCCCCTCAAGTCAGTTCTCCCCAACTTTGTCTTTGTGGTGTGTGGGGGTCTGCTTCTTGTGGGGTCCAATTGGTGCACCAAGTTTGGGTGTGCTGTTGGTGTTGTCCACCCTGAATGTGGGTCATGTGTCTGAGCAGTTAGGGAGGCAGGGCAGCTTTAATAATCAAACCTCCCAGGTGTTCCTGGAAATTTAAGGGCTGTAGCAAGAGTCTAAATCTTCATTTCAGTCTCACCACAGATTGTCTCTGCCACTGACCCACAAGTCCTTGGTATTGGCATAGGGTCCGTGAGATTTCCAAGTGGGTCCCTCTTCCTAACCATGCCCTTCCAGGGCCTCTGCTGGGGGAAGGCTGTGCTATGTCACAAGTGCATGCCATCCCTCAAGGGAAGCCCTGGGCTGCCAGACCCTGCAGGGGCATTCTGAGCCTGCTGTAAAGATGGCTGAATGGGGGGTGTTAACCTCCCCCTTTTTGCACAGCTCTGCCTTCCCAGCTCTGGGACAATCAGCTGTGGGTGTGCAAAAGGCACTGTCCATGCCCAATATTATGGTGTGTGTGTGGTGTTGCAGGATACACTTCCAATCACATTGGGTCCCTTGGTGCGGCTCTGGGCCGTGGCTCTGGTGCCAGGCAGAAGCATTCCCAGCTGCAAGAGGCATGTTTTTTTTTCTCCTTTTGGCTCACCTCTGCCCTCCTCACTCCAAGACAATTAGCAGTTGTTCCACAAAAGGCTGTCTTCCACACCAGATAATGAGGCATTCACACAGCCCATTCCTGCCATGCTTCACTGTGTGGTTCTCGCTGCCGTATCTGCAGCTGCTTTTGGGTTTTTTTAAAAAAGAAGTAGTCCACCTCCAAATGCCAGCCCACAGTTTCCCCACACTTCAGTGTGGCTGCCAGACATTCAGCAGGTTCACTCACTCACTTCAAAATGCAGCCTCCCAGTTTCACCAAGTGCACAGTGACTGTGGATTTAGCAGACCTTGTCCAGCTGGTGCATTGCTGGAACTGGTGTTCTGGGTCACTCTCTGGCTTTTATCTAGTATTTTTCATGGAGGTGTTTTTTTTTTCCCTGTCTCTACTAGTCACCATGTTAGTTTCTCTCCATTGTGTTTTTCATCTTTTGTATTGTGCCTTACATTGCCAGAAGTTGTGCCAATTATTTTTTTAAAGTTTCAAGTTCTTCATGTTCACCCAATATCTTTTTTGTATCCTTCACCTCTTTTGCCATATCTTCCCTCAACTCATTGATTTGATTTTTTAGTTGATTTGGCATATTTGTTTGAAGATCTTTAACTAGTTGTTTCAACTTCTGTATCTCATTTGAAGTGTAAGTTTGTTCCTTTGACTGGGCCATATCTTTATTTTTCCTAATGTGACTCATAATTTTTTGTTGTCTTTTCCTTGATTACCCCAATCAGATTTTCCCAGACCAGAAGAGCCCATGTCTCAGGAAGAGGCTGTATTCAACATAGGTTTCCCTGAGGATGAGACCCAGATGATTATCAGACTTTCCTGTGAGGTCTCTAGACTCTGCTTCTCCCATCCTGTCCAGCAGGTGGTGCTTGTCAACCTGCAGCTCCCCACTGGTGTAAAGAGGTGTGGTCTGTTTAATTCTCAACAGACCCTGTCCTGTCCCAGGGCTTAGGGTGTCAGAAACCAAGCTTAAGTTGTTTCTGTTTTTTACCCCCTGAGACCATGAGGCCTGAATTCTCTGAGGGAGGGCAGCCACTTGAGCTGAGCCCCACCCCCCTTTTCTTAGGGAAGATACACCCTTTAGTGAGTTATCTTCTATATTTGAATTCCTCCTTTGTCTCTCTGACTGTTAACTCCACCCTTGCCTGGGTCAGCTCTGACAACTGAAAATGCTTGAGGCTTTCTCTAATGAGCTACTTAAAATGGGAGGGAAAAAGAGAGAAAGCTCCTTTTCAGAGCCAGTCCTCAGACCCCCAGTTTCACTGGTCAGCTGGTGTTGGTACCTATTTCTCTGTGCCCCCTTTCTTGGGGCACATCCATTTTCCAGTATTCTGAGCTCAGATGCCTCCAAAAGTCTCTTATTTATTTATTTATTTATTTATTTATTTATTTATTTTTCCATCAGCCCCCTCCTCTCTCCTGGATGAGACTTCAAGATTCCTTTCCTGCTTGCTTCAGGTTTGTCTGTGCTTGTAGCTTGTATTCAGTAGTTCAAACTTGTGAATTAAAACTGCAATTGGAGCTTGGTTGAGTTATTTTCTCTCACTCCAGGTAGCCTGCTTCTTTTTCCCACAGTGACATTTTGCAAATCAGCCTGCTGTGCTAGTGGGGAGGGGCAACAGTTCAGCCATTTGGGAAGTTTTACTTACAGTTCAATGCTGTGATCTCAGCCATTCCACCCATTCCAGTCTTGTGCATGATGTGTGTCATCATGGATGTCCCCCAATGGTTGTTGCAGACTATTTACTAGTTGTTTCTGGCTATTTACTAGTTTCTCTAGAGGACTGTGATGGTTAGGTTCATGTGTCAACTTGGCCAGGTGATGGTACCCAGGTGTGTGGTCAAGCAAGCACTGGCCTAATCATTGCTGCAAGGACATTTGTGGCTGCTTGATAAACCAGAAGGCTGAGTCATTAAATCATCAGTCAGTTGGCTACAGCTGTAACTGATGATTTCAATGAAGGGCATGTCTTCCACAATGACATAATGCAGTCAGCTGGATTTAATCCAATCAGTTGAAGGCTTTTTAAGTGAGACAGATAGAGGACCCTCACTTCATTGTTGGCTGGCCAGTGAAGTATTTCCTGAGGAGATCATCAAGGTTCCAGTTTCTTTCCTGAGGAGTTCATTGAACATCTTCATTGGAGTTGTCAGTTTGCTGCCTGCCCTATGGAATTTGGACTCATGCATACCCACAGTTGCATGAGACACTTTAATAAATCTTATATTTATAGACATCTCTTGTTGATTGTGTTTCCCTAGAGAACCCTAACTAATACAACTTGGTACCAGGAGTACTTCTTGAAAAACAGAATCTTAAAATGGGCTTTTACAATTTGTTTTCTACTCTGATTAGATTCAAATGACTCCATTTCCAATAATCAAGATGGCACTGACAGTCCATGGTGTGAGTTGGCACTGGAGATACGTAAAATAGCACCATTTTATTTTCCTAATCATGCTCTTGTATGAAGCAAAGTTTTGGGTGACAGTATTTTCAACACCTTCACAGAGTTTTGCAGAGTTAATAAGTATAATGATGTTGGCTGGTTGCACTTAGATACACTGGATAAAGTTATAAGAGAAAGGGATAAGCTAAAGGATTCAAGTTTGAAACTTAGGTTCCATATGACAGATGTAAATGTTTCTATGTGTGCCCTAAAAGAAAATCTTATTTCCTGTGGCTGCAGACTTGAAATTTCTGAAAACCAGACCCAGAGTCTCATTGTGCAGGTAGCAGATTTACAATGTAAACTGAAATCTCAACCTCACAGGGTGTCTACTGTTAAGGTAAAGGCATTGATTGGAAAAGAATGGGATCCTGAAACTTGGGATGGGAACATATGATTGAAAATAATGGCAGTGAGGACACTGGAACCCTGGATTCTGCGGCGTCATTGTTAGATACACCTGTAGTGGTCTGTCCTGAGGAAACAGCCCCCCCACCTCCAGTCTGCCCTGAGGAGCCTGCCATCCAAACTCCACCTAAAGAGATTAACCCTTCAGTGCCTGCTAAACCTGTAATCACCTCTCCTGAGGAAGCAGCCCTCACTCTTCTGTCTGGAGAGATTAATCCTGTTTTATGAGATGAAACTGCAACAGAATGTCTTGAGGTAAACGGCTTGAGGAATATTTCTAATCCTTTTCATGACCCACTCCCACCACCAGTCTTTGCTTCAAGACCTATAAGTACACTAAAGTCTGAACAGGCCCCAAAGGGTGAGGTACAAAGTGTGATCCATGAGGAAGTACACTATACTCCAAAAGAACTGTATGAGTTTTCCAATTCACATAGACAGAAACCAGGGGAATATGTGTGGGAATGGATATTAAGGGTATGGGATAATGGTGGAAGGAATATAAAGTTGGATCAGGCTGAATTTACTGATATGGGCCCACTAAGCATATCATTCAATGTTGTAGCTTGAGGGGTTAGAAAGGGTGTTAACAGTTTGGGTAGTTGGCTGAAATGTGGATCGAAAAGTGGCTGGCATTACCTGAGGTTGAAATGCCAGAACTGCCTTGCTATAATGTAGAGGAGGAGATTCAAAGGCTCTGAGAGACTGGAATGTTAGAGTGGATTTATCAGGGAAGACATGCTCATACATCCCTGAATGTCCAAAGGACACATCTTTTACCAGGGCCATGAGGAATAAATTTGTGAAACTAGCTGCATCATCCCTGAAGAACTCTGTAGTCACCCTTCTCTGTAGGTCAGATATTACTGCAGGAACTGCTGTCACTGAGGTGGAATCTTTAAACACAATGGGGATAATCAGATCCTGCAGTTGGCAGAAGCCACGTGGCTGCAGTTAATCACCAAAGACAAGGTGGGCATGGCTACCATAATGGAAAACAGGCTCAAAGCAGCAGTCAAAATAATCTGACTCAGAGATTTATGGCATTGGCTAGTAGATCATGGAGTACCTAGTAGTAAAATAGATGGGCAATTGACTAAATTCTTGTTTGAACTATATAAGCAGAAAAATTCTAGGTCAAGTGAACAAAAGTCTCCCTTGAATTACAAAAACAGAGAGTCACAGCCCCTTAATCCATTCCAAGACTTGAGACAGTTTACAGATCCAGAGCCCCTTAAATGAGGGGAAGGCTGGCTACACTTGGGGAAGGACCCTGTTACACTGTTAAAAAATTGTACTGTTAATCTTCTACCCAGCCTTTCTCAGGGGGACCTATGGCTTTTTAACAGGGTAACTGTGTGTTGGGGAAAAGGAAATGATCAGATATTTCATGGATTATCAGACACTGGTTCAGAAGTAACATTAATTCCAGGAGACCCAAAACATCACTCTGGTCCACCAGTGAAAGTTGTGGCTTATGGAGGTCAGGTGATCAATGGAGTTTTCACTCAGGTTCATCTCATAGTGGGTCCAGTGGGTTCCTGGACCCTTCTGTGGTTATTTCCCCAGTGCCGGAATGCATAATTGGAATAGATATACTCAGCAACTGGCAGAATCCTCACATTGGTTCCCTGACTTGTGGAGTGAGGGCTATTATGGTGGGAAAGGCCAAGTGGAAGCCACTAGAACTGCCCCTGCCTAGCAAAATAGTAAACCAGAAGCAATACCAGATTCCTGGACACATTGCAGAGATTAATGCCACTCTTAAGGATTTGAAGGATGCAGGGGTAGTGATTCCCACCACATCACATTCAACTCTCCTATTTGGCCTGTGCAGAAAACAGATGGGTCTTGGAGGATGACAGTGGATTATTGTAAAATTAACCAGGTGGTGACTCCAATTGCAGCTGCTGTTCCAGATGTGGTATCATTGCTTGAGCAAATCAACATATTCCCTGGTACCTGGTATGCAGCCATTGACCTGGCAAATGCTTTTTTCTTGAGAGCTATTAGTAAGGACCACCAGGAACTGTTTGCCTTCAGTTGGCAAGGCCAGCAGTTTACATTCACTCTGCTACCTCAGGGTTATAAGAACTCTCCAGCCCTATGTCATAATATTGTCTGCAGGGGTCTTTATCATTTCTCCCCCCATAAGACATCACATGGTCCATTATATTGATGATATCATGTTGATTGGACCTAGTGAGCAAGAAGTAGCAACTACTCTGGATTTGTTGGTAAGGTATTTGCATGGCAGAGGATGGGAGATAAATCCAACAAAAATACAGGGGCCTTCCACCTCAGTAAAATTTCTAGGTGTCCAGCAGTGTGGAGCATGTCAAGATATCCCTTCTAAGGTGAAGGATAAGCTATTGCATCTGACCCCCTCCTATGACCAAAAAAGAGGCACAATGTTTACTTGGCCTCTTTGGATTTTGGAGACAACATATTCCTCATTTGGGTGTGCTCTGGCCCATTTACCAAGTGACCAGGAAAGCTTCTAGTTTTGAGGGGGAACCGGAACAAGATGAGACTCTGCAACAGGTCCAGGCTGCTATTCAAGCTGCTCTGCCACTTGGACGATAAGATCCAGCTGATCCAATGGTGCTGGAAGTGTCAGTGGCAAATAGAGATGCTGTTTGGAGCCTTTGGCAGGCTCCTATAGGAGAATCACATGCAGGCGCTTAGAATTTTGGAGTAAAGCTTTACCATCCTTTGCAGATAACTACTCTCCATTTGAGAAACAGCTGTTGGCCCGATACTGGAACTTAGTAGAGACAGAAAGCTTAACCATTGGCCACCAAGTTACCATGAAACCTGAGTTACCTATCATGAGCTGGGTGCTGTCCAACCCACCAAGCCATAAAGTTGGGCATGCACAGCAGCACTCCATCATAAAATAGAAATGGTATATATGAGATAGAGCTTGAGTGGGTCCTGAAGACACAAGTAAGTTACTTGAGGAAGTGGCCCACATGCCCATGGCCCCTGATCTTTCCACCTTACTTTCTCTTTCCCAGTCCATATCTATGGCATCTTGGGGAGTTTCTTAAAATCAGTTGACTGAGGAAGAGAAAACTTGGGCCTGGTTTACAGATGGTTCGCATGATATGCAAGCACCACGCAAAAGTGGACAGCTGCAGCACTGCAGCCCCTTTCTGGGATGTTCCTGAAGGACAGTGGTGAGGGGAAATCCTCCCAGTGGGCAGAACTTCGAGCAATGCACCTGGTTGTTCACTTTGCTTGGAAGGAGAACTGTCCAGAGGTGCATTTGTATACTGATTCCTGGGCTGTTGCTAATGGTTTGTCTGGATGGTCAGGGACTTGGAAGGAGCATGACTGGAAGATTGGTGGCAAAGAAGTCTGGGGAAGAGGTATGTGGATAGACCTTTCTGAGTGGGCAAACAACATGAAGATATTTGTGTCCTATGTGAATGCTCACCAGAGGGTAACTTCAGCAGAAGAAGATTTTAATAACCAAGTGGATAAAATGACCCATTTGGTGGATACCAATCAGCCTCTTTCCCCAGCCACTCCTGTCATTGCCCAATGAGCTCATGAACAAAGTGGTCATGGTGGTAGGGATGGAGACTATGCATGGGCTCAGCAACATGGACTTGCACTCACCAAGCCTGACCTGGCCACAGCCAGTGCTCACTGCCCAATCTGCCAGTAGCAGAGACCCACACCCAGTCCCTGATAATATTACCATTCCCTGAGGTGATCAGCTTGCTACCTGGTGGTGGGTTGATTACATTGGATCATTTCCATCATGGAAGGGGCAGCGATTTTTTCCTACTGGAATAGACACATACTTCAGATATGGGTTTGCCTTTCCTGCATGAAATGATTCTGCCCAAACTACCATCCATGGACTTACAGAATGCTGTATCCACTGTCATTGTATTCCACACAGCATTGCTTCTGACCAAGGAACCCACTTCACAGCAAATGAAGTGAGGGAATGGACACATGCTCATGGAATTCTCTGGTCTTACCATGTTCCCCATCATCCAGAGGCAGCTGGGTTGACAGAATGGTGGAATGGCCTGTTAAAGACTCAATTATGGTGCCAACTAGGTAGCAATATCTTGCAGGGCTGGGGCAGTCTTCTTCAGGAGGCTGTGTATACTCTGAATCAGCATTCACTCTATGGTGCTGTTTCTCCCATAGCCAGGATTCATGGGTCCAGGAATCAAGGGGTGGAAACAGGTGTGGCACCACTCACTATCACTCCTAGTGATCCACTAGGTAAATTTTTGCTTCCTGTCCCTGCAAGCTTAAGCTCTGCTGGTCTACAAGTCTTAGTTCCAAAAGGAGGAGTGCTTCCACCAGGAAACACAATAATCCCATTGAACTGAAAGTTAATAATGCCACCTGGCCACTTTGGGCTTCTTATGCCTCTGAATCAACAGGCAAGGAAGGGGATTACTGTGTTGCCTGTGGTGATTGATCCTGACTATCAAGGGGAAATAGCACTGCAACTACACAATGGGGGTAAAGATGAGTTTTCCTGGAGTACAGGAGATCCCCTAGTGCTTCTCTTAGTACTACCATGCCCTGTGATTAAAGTCAACAGGAAACTGCAACAACCCAATCCAGGCAGGACTACCAATGGCCAAGAAACTTCAGGAAAGTAGGTTTGGATTACCCCACCAGGCAAAGAACCACGGCCAGCTGAAGTGCTTGCTGAGGGTAAAGGGAACATGGAATGGGTAGTGGAAGAAGGTAGTGATAAATATGAACTATGCCCACGTGACCAGTTACAGAAATGAGGACTATGTTTTGCTATAAGTATGTTTGTATTTGTCTGTAAAGCAAATATATTTGCTTTGTTCTCTGTCTTATCCCCATATCATATGACATAAACTGTATTGTTCATTTTGCAGTATTTAAGTTTAAGGAAATCAATTTTGAGAGTTAATGTCACCCAAGGACTAGCACCCTATTCTGGAGAGATTTAGTGCCTCTCTTATTGTATGCTGGACAGCAGAGTATTGTTATGCAAAATATAGAACTGTTATTGTTCTGTAGAGATAAAGGATGGTTTTAGGTGATGTGTATAACTGCCAAGTTGACAAGGGGTGGGCTGTGATGTTTAGGTTCTTGTGTCAACTTGGCCAGGTGGTGGTACCAGGTGTCTGGTCAAGCAAGCACTGGCCTAACCATTGCCATTAGGATGTTTGTGACTGCTTGATAAACCAGAAGGCTGGATTGTTAAATCATCAGTCAATTGGCTGCAGATTGAAAGAAAAAAACAGATTGACAGAAGAAATTCACAAAATTTTTCATGTATTAGTATATAAGTATAAACAGATCAGTCTGCAATGAGAGAATGCAGTCAGCTGTATTTAATCCAATCAGTTGAAGACTTTTAAGTGAGACAGATAGAGGACCTTCACTTCTTCTTCAGCTGGCCAGCAAAGTGTTTCATGAGGAGTTTGTCAAAGCTGTCAGTTTGTTTCCTGAGAAGTTCATTGAACATCTTCATTGGAGTTGCCGGTTTGCTGCCTGCCCTATGGAATTTGGACTTGTGCATATATAAGTTGCATGAGACACTTTTATAAATCTTATATTTATAGATGTCTCTTGTTGATTCTGTTTTCCTAGAGAACCCTAACTAATACAAGACTAACTAAATTCCACACCTCTCTATGCTGCCATCTTACCCCTCCCTCAATGCTATATTTTTTATGACTTTTTTGTAAATCTACAACTTTTGTAATTAAAAATTATAATAATCGTGCTAAGTGAAAGAAACCAGAAACAAAGTACTACGTATTATATGATTCTATTTATATAAAATGTAAACATGAATAAATCTATAGTGACAGAAATAGATTTGTAGTTATATACGGCTGGGGAAGGATAGAAGCATTGAGAGGTAACTGCTAAGTGTATGGGGTTTTCTTTTAGGAGTAATGACTATTGTAAAGTTGATTGTGATGATGAATGCACAACTCTGTGAATATACTAAAAGCTATTGGTTGTACACTTTGGATTTATTTTATGGTATGTCAATGTATCTCAATAAAACTGCCACAAAAATTGTAAATATAAGAGAAAAAGAATATTAAGTTCAGCAATTTTTGCTTGAGAACTTGGGGTATGTTTGCAGGTGAATTTTTTTCATGAGAACTTGGTGTATGTTTGCAGGCAAAATTATGCATTTTAGGTAGATTAAAAAACTAAAATTTAAAGGAAAAATCTTTTGTATAATTAGAAATACAAAACAATATCTATATGATTTTGGGGTAGGGAATGATTTCTTAGATAAGATACAAAAAATCATGATCAGAAAATTAAAATTTAAGAGATTTTACCAATGTTATCAATGTTAAAAGACAAACAGATTGATAGAACAAATTCACAAAATTTTTAAAGTATTAATATATAAGTACAAACAGATCAGTCTGCAATATGATATTCATAATAAAAATAACACCATACTACATATCATTTTTATGTTTTTTATATACACACATACATATACATATACACATAAATGTATCTATATACAAAAATAAAATATATATTATTTTAAAATAATGTGTGAAGTCAAGAGTAGGATGGTATGGTAGATTGAAACATGTACCCCAATTGTGACATATTCTTAATCTGCATTCCTATGGGTGTGAACCCATTGTAAATAGGACCGCTTGAAGATGTTACTTTTAGTTACGGTGTGGCCACCTGAAACAGGGTAGACCTTAATCTGATTATTGGAAGACTCATAAAGAGAAGGACTAGGGAGAAACAGGAAGTCACTGGGACTATGTAAGAGAAGGGAAAGTCTTTATTTGATGGGAAAGTCAAGGAATCTCAAGGATTGTGGCAAACCAGAACACTACTCACCACAGGAAGAAGCAAGCCTTCTAGCCACTGAAACCATGAGAAAAAAATTCTCATTTTTAAGGTCAATTCATCACATGGTATTTGTCATAGCAGCCTAAAAAACTAATGGGCTGCAAAGTACATTGAGGATAGCTGACAAAAGGAATTTAGCCTTGTAATTTAATTATATACCCCATATTCTTTAATTCAGCAACTTACCTAAAACTTACAACTGAAGCCAGATGCTGCAAACCTCAATGATCAGTGTTATTTTTAAAAAAATGAAAAGACTGTTGAAATAGACACTTTGCAAATGTAAACTATTCTGTAAAGATAGATAAAATGTTTATGAATATTTACATACCAATTATAATATTTGCTGTATTTTGTATTCATAAAGTTAACCTTTGGTCTACATCTGTTTACTAATAAGACCACAGAGCTTTATGTAATATTGAAAGATTTAATGGCTTCAGTAACTATTGTCTAATAACCTTGAGACTAAAAATGGTTGTTATTAGAAATCTAAATTTCTCAGAAAGTTTATTGTAGAAAATGTGCTTATTCACTTTGAAACTATGTGTATTGAATACATATTAAACATTTCCTCTAATTCCCTTGCCTCACTCATCTCACAGATGTTAAGCTTCAGCAGACTGATCTGTTTGTACTTATATATTAATACTTTAAAAATTTTGTGAATTTGTTCTATCAATCTGTTTGTCTTTTAACATTGATAACATTGGTAAAATCTCTTAAATTTTAATTTTCTGATCATGATTTTTTGTTAAGTTCCACTTCAGCTGCCACCAAAACTTATTCACTTTACCTGTGCTCAAATTCCATTTGGGCCAGATCTTTTCACTAGGCATCCAGGGTAACTACATGCCCCAAGTGTCTGTCTTCAACCTTGGCTGAAGGACTCTGGCTACATCAGCAGCTGCTGAAGGGACTGGATTACATGAAAAATCAAAGCATGGATCTCTAGCTAAGCCAACTTGAAAGGTGAAATCACTGCCCTCCCCCCTACGTGGGATCAGACACCCAGGGGAGTGAATCTCCCTGGCAACGTGGAATATGACTCCCGGGGAGGAATGTAGACCTGGCATCGTGGGACGGAGAACATCTTCTTGACCAAAAGGGGGATGTGAAAGGAAATGAAATAAGCTTCAGTAGCAGAGAGATTCCAAAAGGAGCTGAGAGGTCACGCTGGTGGGCACTCTTACGCACACTTTAGACAACCCTTTTTACGTTCTAAAGAATTGGGGTAGCTGGTGGTGGATACCTGAAACTATCAAACTACAACCCAGAACCCATGAATCTTGAAGACAGTTGTATAAAAATGTAGCTTATGAGGGGTGACAATGGGATTGGGAAAGCCATAAGGACCACACTCCACTTTGTCTAGTTTATGGATGGATGAGTAGAAAAATAGGGGAAGGAAACAAACAGACAAAGGTACCCAGTGTTCTTTTTTACTTCAATTGCTCTTTTTCACTCTAATTATTATTCTTGTTATTTTTGTGTGTGTGCTAATGAAGGTGTCAGGGATTGATTTAGGTGATGAATGTACCACTATGTAATGGTACTGTGAACAATCGAAAGTGTAATTTGTTTTGTATGACTGCGTGGTATGTGAATATATCTCAATAAAATGAAGATTTAAAAAAAAAATCAAAGCATGGAGTAGTTAATTCCTGTGCTGGTTTGGATGTATCATGTCCCCCTAAATGCCATATTCTTTGATGCAATCTTGTAGGGGCAGATGTATTAGTTGTTGATTAGGTTGGAATCCTTTGACTGTTTCCATGGAGATGTGACTCAATCAACTGTGGGGGAGACCTTTGATTGGATAATTTCCATGGAGGTGTTACCCCACTCATTCAGGGTGGATCTTAATTGAATCACTGGAGTCCTATAAAAATGTTCACAGACAGAAGGAGGTGCAGCAGCCAAGACAGACACTTTGAAGAATGCACAGGAGCTAAGGGTGGAGCTGGAATACAAGCTGGGATCAGCAGACAGCAGCCACATGCCTTCCCAGATAACAGAAGTTTTCTGGACACCATTGGCCTTCCTTTGGTGAAGGTATACTCGTGTTGATACCATCATTTGGACATTTTCATGGCCTTCAGACCATAACTTGTAACCAAATAAACCCCCTTTATGAAAGCCAATCCATTTCTGGTATTTTGCATAATGGCAGCTTTAGCAAATCAGAACAATCCCTACGGTGCAGAATTTGAGCAATGAGAAATAAGAGTTGGGAAGAAGCTGGGCAGATAAATCCTCTCTCTGTCCCCACCATGGACAGCTCTGATATATGGCAAAGCAGAGGCACATATAGAGAGATCACCTATGTCTCTTCAGGACTCTTTGTAAAGCAGTGATCAGTACAATATCACCTCAGCTTGCACTGCTTCCCATCTGTCGCTCTTCTCTGAGCCCCACTCAGAACAGGCAAACTTTCAATGTGCCCAATAAATAGGCTGTATTCCCAAGTGTTTCTTAAGCTGTCTCCAAACTTCAAAAAGCCAACCAAGCATAATCTCCCTTTATTAGTGCTAAGATATGCAAGTTGCTGTAATTTGTCCTTTACCTTGAAAGGAATGTCTTAGCATGCCCCAGACCATTTTACCCCTAAAACTACCCCATTGTGGCAGACCTCTAAATATTTGTGGGGTTTCTCTCCCATTCTCTGATATGTGTGTATCTTACTATGACATTCACAATACTTGCCATTTCTTGCTTACCAGATTCATCATAGTAACATGATGCCATCAATAGAGTGGACAGTATGTTCTGAGGAATGTCAAAATGATCATGTGACTCTCAAGTTATATTGTGAAAGAGAAGAGGAGAATTAACATAGCTTTGAGGCAAGATTATGGATATATACTGCTTGTATCCTTCCTGAGGGAGATTGAAAATGATGCCCCTGTTTGATCAATAGCTGTATACCCAGTGCCAGAGGCTATATTACTCTCTTCTAGTAAATTTATCATATCTGGCACAGTACCTGTGAATGGGGTTTCTGCCTGGGTAAATTTATGGTAATCCACCTTCATTTACCAATATACATCTGATCTTTACAGCAGATATACTAGTGAATTAAATGGGAATATGATGTGTATCATGACTCTGCAACCATTGTCATTAATGGTGGTGTCAATCTCTGCTATCACACTCAAGGTGTGTTAGTGCTTATAGTTATGAGCTATGTGCTCCAGCAAAAACATGTTCTTAATCTTAATTCACATTCCAGTGGTTGCAAACACATTATAATTAGGACCTTTTGAAGATGCTATTTTTAGTTAAGTTGTGACCCAACTGATTCAGGGAGGTCTTTAATCCATATTACTGGAGTCCTTAAAAAAGAATCTGGAGGTCACAGAAGCCAAAAAGGAGAGGACATCACCAGGTGATGGGAGGCAGAACTACAGGCCAAGGAAACCCAGGGATTGCCAGCAGTCAGCTCCAGAAAGCTACAGACTTTGAGAGAAAGCAAGCCTTGCCAATCTCTTGATATGGGACTTATTCTAGCCTCATAACTGTGGAACAATAAATCCTGTTGTTTAAGCCAACCTATTATGTGGTATTTGTTTTAGCCACCTGGCAAACTAAAACAGTGCTTCTGATTTACTATCGTGGCTGCAGGTGGGTGTGTGTGTGGGGGGGGTAGTTTTAGTGCCTCCCACTTGGTCTTTGCTACCATGATGACTATTACTCCATAGGACAAAGAACCACTTTAAGGATCCTGGCAGCTACTAAGTTTATGAACTCAGGGACAAGAGTTGGTTCCTGGACCCATTGGACCCACTATGAGATGGCCTTGGACCAGGATTTTATTACTTGGCCTCCTTCAATGCCTCTCTAACATGGGGCTCATTAAGGCATTTTGGTTCTGTGGTATCTATGTTAGGCCAGACATTTCATCTGATAAACCACAAAAGATCTGAGTATTCCCTTTTCCCATTGTATAGTTCTCTATGTCCATACATCCCTTTGGACAATGAATTATGGAAATTCTTTTTGCATATATTTGTAGTGGCTTTGTAGGTTCCTTCCTGAGAGGTAACTGGTCTCTTGTTTAGTTGACAATAGGTCAGTAATTAATCTAACCTAGATCTGAAAGATGGGCAAGAGTTCCCCATTACAGAAGTTGACATCAGTCTATTGATAACGAGCTTTTTTCTCTTTTGTTTATACAAGTCAAGAAATGTCCTCATTGACTGCTTATCTATCTCATCCCTAGGAGCACCATTATCTATTAGACATGGCCTCAAATACATTCAGGGCAGCGCTTAGTGTTTGCCATTACAGTCTTATTTTCTGCTACAGCAATAATGCCCACCTTGTTTCTGATGGTTAAGGGCTACCACTTTTTTTCTGCTATAGTCTCAACTTCACAGACTTTAGGGAGTTCAGTTGTATAGCACTATGGCCTACCATCAAACCTGATCTACAAAGACAGCCATGATTGAAGTTTTCAGTGATGTCTATCCCCCTCCCTTGCTAGTTCACTTCTTACTACTTAAAGGAAGACAGTGTGCTCTAGAACCCCTAAAAAGCAAAGTCAGTCAGTGGTTTCTTTGGTCTTATATAATAAAGCCATTCTAACATGTGTTGTCTTAGTTTACCAGGCTCATTATAACAAATAGTACAGAATGGGTTGACTTAAACAACAGCAATTTATTGGCTCAGAGTTTTTGAGGCTCGAAGTCCAAAACCAAGGTGTCAGCCAGGCCATTCTTTCTCCAAAGCCTGTGGCATTCTTGTAATGACTTTCTGGCAATCCTCTATCACATAGTGATCTATTGACTTCTTTCTCCTCCTCTGATTTCACTACCGCATCTAATTCCCTTTATTTATAAGGACTTTGGCCATATTAGCATATCAGTTAATGTGTGCACTTAATCAATTTGTCCACACCTTAAGTAATAACATCATCAAAGTTCCTGTTTTCAATGTGTTCCCACCCAAAGAACTGGGGGTTAGGACTTGAACACATCTTTATGGGAGACATGCTGCAGTCTTCAACACCTTTCTCTGAATATTCTGACCCCCGAACTCACTATTCTACCAAAACAGTTATAGCATTTCCATCTCAATTTTGTCATCCAACATTTCTGAGCCTCAAGGATGTATTAATTCCAGGAGCATATTATGATCCACTCTAGGTACCTTTGGAAGAATATTAAATCCCTCAGTAACCTCTCATTAAAAAGCTTTCACTTGTATAATCTTATATTCTATCTCTCCTGGTCCAATATCCTAAGACTACATTTCTATATATATTCTCCTAAATCCTGCTGGTATATATGAACCAGCTCCTAAAGCTCTTTTGATATTGATCTATTTCCCCTCAGACTAAGAACTGTATAGCTCCAATTGGGCCATCCAAAGTTCTGACCATAGTTATTGGTCTAGATGCAATGAGGGGAGGTACAGATCTTTAGGAGGATACATAACTTCAGGAGATTAAGCATAATCTGGCAAAGCATGTTCTCCAGGCAATGAGAGACTGGTCTTTTCTAGCAAAGGACAGGAAGTGAACTCCACTGACTCAGAGTGTTTAGGGAAATCTCAAGATTAAGGCTTTCAAATGTCCTCATCCTAAATCTCAGGATAACAGGGCCCTGATTTTTGCATAGGAAATATACCAGAGCTCTGAATTCAGTAGTCTTTGTGATTCTGTGCATTTACTACAAATCTTGAGTATTATTTTCAGCACAGTCTGCCCTCCAGCTGTAGATGAGGTTCTCTTTAAACACTGTCATAGAGATCTGACTAATATCACATCATGCCCCAAGTTGACAGTTATTTGACCTAAGCCTGATTTCTTTTTCTTCAAGACCTCTTAGGCAGTTAACTAATTTCATAATCTTCATATTACCAATTCATGTACTAGAGCTATTGTACATGGCAGGGCACCCCTTCCATCTGTTCCTCATCCTTACCCTTCACAGGTGAGGGTTTTAGTTTATGGATGCTGCAGTACACCAATTGTCACAAGTCTACTTCCTGCAATTATGGAGTCCTAGTTGCCATCTGACAAGTATCCAGTCCAATTACAGAATCTCATACCAGGGTGTGCCTTTTAAAGACCACTTCTGGTACAAATTTTCAGAAACAGACCATAAAATGATTTGAGTGAAAACAGTTTATTTGGGATGAATCCAAAGAATCATGGTGAAGGAATGGGACATTGAGACAGGAAAGGAACAAAAACCAATAAAGCATACATTAATGGTTGGGTGAACCATATGGGCAACTAGGACACAATTCTACTACAGACTTTCTGAGAGGTGTCAAAGCATCTCAGAATTGTCTCATGAGGATTGAGGAAGCTGGAATATTTATTTACAAAATTTCTCTCACTGGTTGAGAGTTGCTTCCAGGTATGTTAATGCCTTCTCTCACTTCCAACCTTCTCCATGAAATGGCTGAGTATGCTCCTATAAAGTAGAAAGCCATTATTGTATATAAGAATTGTCACCCATACTATGGAGGACCTCAAGGTTAAGTGAAGAGAATAAGGACAGGCCCCACCAGCATCTGCTGTACCATAGTTGCCTACCTCAAGTCCCTTTACTCTTACTCTCATTTCCCTAGGATTGCATTTACAAAAAAAAATGTATTTGCATTTAATCTCTGCCTCCAGATCTGTTTTGTAGGGAACAAGGGCATAGCAGATGTTGATGGCCCACCTTACATCACCTTGTCCCACCTGAGTTCACTTGCAGCTGAATTACTGTGACAATTACTGTGTTCTAACAACTTCCCACTTCAAGTGCTTGTGTCTCACTTCTTCTCTTCCTGACAGCTATCTCCTGGGCCATGGAGGAATATTCTGAGGTCTGTACCCCATTCCTGTGGGTGTGACTCCATTGTAAATAGGACCTTTTGAAGATGTTATTTTTAGTTAAGGTGTAGCTCAACTGAATTAGGTTGGGCCTTAATCCTATTACTGAAGACTTTATGAAGAGAAAGCCACATGGAGGAGTAGAAGCTGGAAGTCAATGGAACCCAGAAGAGAAAGGAAAGGACATTGCCCTGTGACAGGAAAGTCAAGGAACCCAACAATTGCCTGTCAGCCAGAATGCTATTGACCCTGAGAGGAGGCAAGCCTTCTAGCCTCTGAAACTGTGAGCCAATAAACTCCTGTTGGTAAGCCAACCCATTGTGTGGCAGTTGTCATAGCAGCCAGGAAACTAAGACAGCATGTTTCACTTGATTTCTTAGAGTCCACAGGGAATGACTCCAATAGCCCATGGTGGAAACTTGCTTATTAACATATCCTTTTCTTATGCTTCCCAAATAAATGAATTTATCAAATCTTTGTTTCTGTGTCTTCTTTTGGGGAAACCCAAATTAAGACACTAAGTAGGACTCCATGTTTGTTAGGAGAAGATTAATTTTACCCACCAATCTTGATATAATTGACTATTCCAGTCCTAATTGACTCAACCAGCATAAAATAACTAGGTAGATTTCCTTAAAATTAGCAAAAGTGCTGCTGCTTATAAAAATTTACAAATAAAATGACTAACAAATTAAAGTACAAAACCATCTCAATTTGCCAGTAAACTAGCAAAAATGGTTTATTCGATAAATTGCATTGGGACAACTGGCTAGCCATTTGAAAAAAATATGTGGATTGATTCTTATTTCATTCCTTATAGCAAAATAAGTTACAGATTTAAGCATGAAAATTGAAACCAGCATAATCCCAGCAAAAAAAAAGCATGGATTTTTTTCAAAGAAATCTCAAGGTAAAATACAAAGTCCAGAAAATATAAAAGAATATTAGATTGACAAATGTGATTATAATCAAATGAAACATGTTTACAATAAATAATTTCAAAAGAGAATCCATAAGTTGGAGCAGCTTGTCTGTTGTCTCCATATGGACATAATTGCTTAAAATATGTGAATCTTTCTCTATTGTGTTCCCCAAGTAGATATGTTCAAGTACTAACCCCAAGTCCTATGAATGTGACATTATTTGTGAATAGGGTCTTTGAAGATGTGGTTCTTTAAGATGAGGCCAAACTGGACCAGGTTGAGCCCTAATCCAATATAACTGGTGTTCTTATAAGAAAAGGAAATGTGGACACACAGACATACTGAGAAGGCTATGTGAAGATGGAAGAAGCAAGGATAGATCTACAAGTCAAGGAATGCCAAGAATTGCCAGAAAATTTTAGAAGCTACAAGAGACAGTGTGCCAGTGTGGGTATATTATGTCCCCCCAAAATGCCATTATCTTTGATGCAATCTTGTGAGAGCAAACTTATTTGTGCTGCTTAGATTGGAACATATTGGTTCAGTATTTCCATGGAGATGTGACTCATCCAACTGTAGGTGATAACTGATTAGATAATTTCCATGAAGGCATGGCCCTGACCATTCAGTGTGGGCCTTGATTAGTTCACTGGAGCCTTATAAAGGCCCAGACACAGAGCAACTGAGGGTGATATTTTGGAAGAGCTACAGCTAAGAGAGGACAAAACGCCCCAAGAGCAACATTTTGGAGAATGCCATTTTGAAATGCAACCTGAGAGCAAGCAGATGCCAGCCATGTGCTTTTCCAGATGCCAGTGACCTTTCTCCAATGAAGGTACCTGTTGTTGATGCCTTACCTTGGACACTTTATGGCCTTAAGACTGTAACTTTGTAACCAAATAAACCCCCTTTATAAAAGCCAATCCATTTCCGGTATTTTGCATAACAGCAGAATTATTAAACTGGAACAGGCAGATAGTCTTATTGTTTCACTCATCCCTGTTTCTATGACTGTACTACACATCCTTTTCTTCTTTCTCTCCCTGGCAAGTACATTGTTAGATTCTTCTCAAAATCTGTTTATAGAGTGCCTCAATCCATAAAGGGGTATACAAAGTGATAGAAGTACACAAGTGTAAAATCTAACATTTCATAAGGAAACGCTGTTTCAAAGATACGACATTTAACCTCTATTGAGAGAAAAAGAGTCTGTCAGGTCAAGGGGTTGGGGTGGGAGGATAAACAGCATTTGAGGAATGGGAATTGCATGTAAAAATGTGCAAAGTATGACACAGCGAAGTATATTCAAAATGAAAAATAGAAGATGCAAAAGTTTGCAAAGAAAAATAGAAAATGATATCAAAAAGGTCATTTGCTCAATTTACAGTGTCATTCAGAAGTTTTCCCAACCATATGCAAAGAGTATCAGATCAGATCTGTGTTTTCAAGAGACAAGCTTTTCAAAAACACTGAGAATGGACTGAGGAGAAAACAAATAGACTGACAAAGTGCACCAGGTGCAAAATGCAGTATTTTAAATACATATATTTTAAATATTCAAAGTTGAATTTTGACCAAGAGCATCAGTAGTTTTAAAAAGAAGACCAAAATATTATTTTTACTTCTCCTAATTACTATGCCTGCACTCAATACTTCATTCAAATCCATTCATTCAAATATTTATTGTGTTGGGAGGCACTGTTTGAGATACTGGGGATACAACAGAGAACAAAATAAACCAAAACAATCCTGCCTTCACCGAGTTTATATTCTGCTGTTCAAAGAAAACACTCCAAGAGTACTTACTTATTTTAGTCAAACTGCCAAATTAAGGCAAAATGTTTGAGAAGACAATCATCACTCAGAGGCACATGGGGAATAGGATCAGGGGTTTTTATTAAACAATTCGTTTTACACTTTACAAGAATTTCTTTCTTTCTCTCTTTTGGATATAAAATAAACCACAGGAGTTGAGTGGGGGAACTATTATTATCATCCTCCCTTTCAGATTTTGAAGCAGAATGTCATAAAATTTAGGTACTTTTCCCAAACTAGTAAATGGCAGTAGAGGCAAGACTTACCTTTGGGTCCACTAATGTCTGTCTCCTGTCTTTCCCATGAGCTATATCTGTGCTCAAGAAACACAAAAAAGACTAACTCAGGGGAGAAAATGGAGCTTTATTTGCTGCTTAAAACAATGAACAGTAAATAGGAAGACATTAAGAATTCCCTTTACATAATGGCAATGCTTCTGATAATAACAGAAAGGAAGATCCCTGTGTTTTTCTATAAACCATCTCCCCAGGCATGTGTTAACATATCTACTGCCAAGCAACTGCAGCTTAATAATGCATAGAACATTAAATTAGGGACAGTTTCTTAACCTGAAGTGTGAGCCTTAGTCTCCTTGGGATGGGAATGTTTTCGAAAATCCTTATAAAGCCCAACAGCCAACAGTAAAAACAAAACAGACAAAATAATTATAATTAGTGGCAAGAAAATACTTCTTGTTGCAGATGCTGGTCCGCTATCAATACTACCTCCATAGCCTCTGTGTAGGCAGTAGGGTGGGGACCACCCATAGCCACAGTGGCAATGATGCTTATTATTGCAAACCCCTTTCATATTGCAGGTCTCAGGCAGGCAGCCTTGTGACAAAAGAGACACACTAACACACTTCTTGTGTATGCAAATCTTTCCTGGACCACATACTGTGCCATCTTTCACATCACCAACATCAGGTATGTTGATATGATAATGATACCCTAAATGAAAGTTGATACCCCAGCAAGTGACACCATTGATATGAGTGTGCTGTAATGCAAAAGGCTCTTGCAGATGTGGAATTTCTCCCACGTTTTCACACTGAATTCTCCCACAAAAAATATTAGAGTTATTACATTTCAAGTATGTCATGCCTTTTACACCACAATGGCCAAAATGGTTTCCCTGGGAGTTGATTTCTTTGTAGCAACTTTGAGATCCACTTTTTGCACTTTTGCCAAAAATCTCTCTACATTGTTCATCAGGGTTATTACACCTCTTTTGATAGCAATAGGCACTGTTACCACAGGGGATCCCATCCTGCACATATCCATCTTCTGGGCATTGATGAGATGTTCCATTGCACCATTCAGGAAGGTCACATTCATTGACCTGTTGTCTACAGAGTTCCCCTGATCGCATGAACTTGCAGTCTTTGCAGCAAAGCCCAAAAGCACAAGCAGACCCAGGACTCAGAGTGCAGTTTGACAGACAACAGGGATCTTCTGCACACTGCTGTATCGATCCACAGTCACACTCCTCTTCTTCTTCAACCACACCATTCCCACAACGCTTCAGCATAAAGAATTCCCCTGGTTTTGGAGGATTGTGTAGACATGATCCCTGGTTTAAAGTGGTTTTCCTAAATTCAGAATAACTGCAATTGGTGAATCTCTCTGCTGCCATTCTTACAGCATTCATGATGCAGTAGCTGTCTGCACACAAGCAGAACTTCTCATCATGCCTCATACCCAAAGTATGACCTAATTCATGGGCCACAGTGAGGGCAAAGAGAGACCATGTATCTCCTTGGTAACTATTAACTCCACAATTAATGGGAGGATGACATATTCCTGCAACATAAGCTATACCAAGTACATCTATAAACGAATTTTTTATGAAAAGATGTGCAGCATCATGCTGCAGCCGAGAAAGGCTGATTTGTTTCCAGTGAGAGAAATCTTCCAGAACTTGTTCTATGCTTGTTATTGGAAAAACATTTCCTTGATTCCAAATCTCAATCCCAATCAAAATCACAAAAGTACTCAACTGCTGATAAATGGAATCAACCATACTGACAACAAGAAACACATCCTCCTGCACCTTTGACAAGTTGCTTTGGGAGTAAATGAAGAAACCATGGTCTACTACCACAGCCAGTTCCAGAAACCAGGAGTGTGTCCACCAGCCATTAATATAATTCTTTTTCAGAGTTGAGTTCTCAGCTTCTTGAAATTCCAACTGTTGGTGTGCTGTTTCCTCTTCTGTTAAGCCACATCTCCTGGGAGGGAATTGTGTCTCATTAATGTTTATCATATAAACCAGGTGTTCAAATGTGGTAGAGTGCCTTATGGGCTCGATTTCATAAGTGAGGTCATTTATCTGCAGCATTCCTCGAAAGCCCCCAGAACAGTTACTGAGGGAAACCAGGGATCCAGGGATCCCTTCCACATAACCATGATAGTAGCAGTCATTCTGGACAAAGGGCTGATACTCAAGGAGGGTGAGCTGCTCTGTGTAGGTGAACACTGGGAGGTTTCGTGAAACTAAGAGCTTTTTCACCCTCATGTGGACAATGTGTCTCTGGCCCCCAAACCACAGGCTATAGGAGAGCCAGCCTGGAGCTTTCATGCCTCTGCCCATGTTGGTCACCTTCCAGGGAATGACCACTTCTGGGGAGCTGAGGTGTTGGGAGGCTCCAGAATGGGAAAGGCCAGAAAGGGTCAGAAATACCCCAAGCCAGAGTAGCAGGAGACAGGCTCTCGTGTATGCCATAGCCTCACACACCACCATTATGAAGTTGCCATTATGGAGTTGTGGGTCCAGAGTAGAAAACGGCAGGACGTGAGGTACTGCTGGTCTGTCTCCTCCTCTGAGCTGGTCAGTGTGCAGAGCTGAACTTTATGGATCTGTGTCCTGGCAAAGTTGGACCATCAAAGCTGTAGCTCTGAAAGTGAAAATAAAAAGAAGGGTAGGGATTATAGTGGGAAGTAGGAAAGAGAAATAATCAAGTAGAATAAAAGTGATTGATGAATCAAGAAAATGCTTTGGATTTGTTTTCAGTAAACAGTGGTGGAGAGTTAGTGGGAATATAGATAAAACAATATTGTCCATATGCTGATAATCATTGAAGTTGGATAATGGGCACTGGGTATTCATTATACAATTATCTCAATCCTTTGTGTGGTATGAAAATACCCATATCAAAAAGTTAAAACAGAACTAAAGAGTCTTGTAGGGTGAGTCTATATCCCAATTTGTCCAAGTCAGTATTGGTTTATGCTTGTCCTTGTATAATTATTGAAAATGCCTCCTTTGACTGTCAAACCTGGAGATATAAAAAAACCACCATAACAATTCTTATATCAGTTTACATTGGTCTTATGATTTGCTTTAGTCTTTCTTTATCTCACATTATTTGTTTATCTTATCTTTTCCCTGTATTCTCCTTCATCCATAACCCTATTAAATTACAAGGTCCTTGAGTGAAGGGTTTATGGTTTGAACTCCTTTTAGTATTTTCTATAATGCCTATAAGAGCTCTGTGTACAATGAAAAATGGAAAAAAGGGAGAGGGGTGTGAAGTGCCTCGGATTATAGATGAACGCTACTTAAAATGTATTCATATTTGATTATAATTTTTAGAAGAGGAAAAAGATTCATGAAAATCTGAGGAAAGCAGAGTTGTGAAATTGACAGGTCGGAGAGTACCAAAGACAAGGAAAGGCCTTCAGAAGAGAAAATGAGAATCAGTATTGATTAAAGGCCTTGGGGAAAGGAAATCTATCTTGTTGAAGCAAAGACGTCAGAGTACCTGGTATGTTAAGATTGCCAGGAAAAAGTTCCAATGTTTACTTAAATATATTTACCAACATTTTTTTTTATTTTGAAATAAATTCAAAGCTATAGGAACAGTTGCAAAAACAATACTAACTCCATACACAGAACTCCATCATATCCTGTCCCCCCTCCCCCAATAGCCCAGTCCACCAACTTCAACATGCTGTCACATCGCTATTTCTTTCCCTCCCTCCCTCCCTCCCTATCTATCATCCATCATCTATTGCTCTGTCTTCTGAACATATGAGAGCTAGCTGCACACATCCTTGAACAAACACTGTAATTCACATATACACTTCCCATGAACAAGAACATTCTTTTATGCAATCCTATTAAGCACAGCTAAGAAGTACAAGAGATTCAACAATGATACAAAGCTTACATTCTATATTTCCTTTTCCTTATGTCTCAACTGTGTCCCTTTGAGCCTCCTGTCCTCCATCCTCCAATCCCATCCAGGTTCATCCTTGGCATTCAATTGTTATCTATTTAGACTGTCTTTTTTTTTTTTTTTCAATTGTGGAAACATATATACAGCCTAAATCTTCCCATTCCACCCCCTCCCTAGCATTCCATTAGTGGGATTAATCACCTTTAGAATGTTGTAATGCTCTTTCTTACCATCCATTACTAGAAATTTCCCTACACCTCAAACAGCAACCCTACACTCATTTCTTAACTCCCCATTGCCCCTTTCCCCATTTCTCTTAACCCATACGCTACTTTTCATCTCTATGGTCATATTCTCTGATAATTTCTTTGTGTTTACTGTGGGGCTTAAAATTAACCTCTTAAATCCATAACAATCTTGTTTTTCTTTGATACCACCTTCACTTCAATAGGACATATAAACTATGTTTCTATACTCCTCCATTCCCCCACCTTTATATAGTTGTCTAAAATTACATGTTTTACATTGAGTTCAAAACTACTGATTTGTCATTAGAGTTTGTGTATTTTATATCATGTAGGAAGTAAATAGTGGAGTTACAATTCACAAATTATTGACTTCTATTTGTATTCCATTGTAGTTGGAGAATATGCTTTGAGTATATTCATTTTTTTTTTTTTATTGAGGCTTGTTTTATGTCCCAGCTTATAGTCCCTTCTGGAGAAAGATCCGTGATCACTAGAGAAAAATGAGTGTCCTGGTGATTTGGGATGTAAGGTTCTATATATGTCTGTTAAAATTCTCTATATCTCTTTCTCCTTTCTTTGTTTCTCCTTCGGTAGGGCTCCCTTTAGTATCTGAAGTAGGGCAAGTCTTTTGTTGGCAAACTCTCTCAGCATTTGTTTGTCTGTGAAAAATTTAAGCTCTCTCTCAAATTTGAAGGAGAGTTTTGCTGGATAAAGTATTCTTGGTTGGAAATTTTTCTCTCAGAATTTCAAATATGTCATGTCACTGCCTTCTCGCCTCCATGGTGGCCACTGAATAGTCACAACTTAGTCTTATGTTGTTTCCTTTGTATGTGGTGAATTGCTTTTCTCTTACTGCTTTCAGAACTTGCTCCTTCTCTTCAGTATTTGAGAGTCTGATCAGAATATGTCTCGGAGTGGGTTATTTGGATTTATTCTATTTGGAGTTCACTGGGCATTTATGCTTTGTGTATTTATATTGTGTAGAAGGTTTGGGAAGTTTTCCCCAACAATTTCTTTGAATACTCTTTCTAGACCTTTACCCTTCTCTTCCCCTTCTGGGACACCAATGAGTCTTAAGTTTGCATGTTTTATTTTATCTATCATATCCCTGAGATCCATTTCAATTTTTTCTATTTTTTTCTCCATTCTTTCTTTTGTTCATTCATTTTCTGTTCTGTGGACTTCTAGGACACTGAGACATTGTTCAACTTCCTCTAATCTTGTATTGTGAATATCCAGAGTCTTTTTAATTTGGCCAACAGTTTCTTTTATTTCCATAAGATCTTCTATTTTTTTAATTTACTCTTGCAATGTCTTCTTTATGCTCTTCTAGGGTCTTCTTTATGTAGCTTATATCCTGGGCCATGGTCTTCTTGATGTCCTTTAAATCCTTTGCCATGTTTTCATTCCTCAATTGTAGTTCTTTGATTAATTGTGCCAAGTACTGTGTCTCTTCTGATATTTTGATTTGGGTGCTTGGAATTGGATTCTCCATATTGTCTGGTTTTATCATATGCATTAAGATTTTCTGTTGTTTTTTGGCCTCTTGGCATTTGCTTTGCTTAACAGGGTTCTTTCAAGTTGTAAAAAAAAAGATACCAATCTAATTTTTCAGAAACAGTTTGGTGGTGTACACTTTCTCTAACTAACCAGCAGATGGCGTCTGTGAGTCACCTATACCCCTCAAGTCAGTTCTCAACCTTGTCCTCACAGTGTGTAGGGAAATGATTCTTGTGGGGTTCAGCTGGAGAACTCAGTTTGGGTGTTTTGCTGGAGCCATCTGCCCTGAATGTGGGGCGTGTGTCTGGGTGGCCAGGGAGGAAGGGCAGCTTTAATATTCAAATCCCCCAGTTTCCCAGAGATTCAAGGCCACTGCAAGAGTCTAAGCCTTCATTTCAGTTCAGCCCCAGACCCTCTTGCTCGCTGTCCCACAAACCACTGGACTTGGCGTAGCGTCCCTGGGTTCTCCGAGCGGGCCCCCCCTCCCAGCCACGATCTTCCAGGACCTCTGCTGAGGGAATGCTGTGCTACATCACCAGTGTGCACCGTCCCTCAAGGGAAGCCCCGGGCCGCCGGGTCATGCAGGGGCACTCTCAGCCTGATGCAAAGATGGGCAAACAGGGCGTCTCAACCCCCACTCCTTGCAGTTCCTCCTTTCCAGCTCCGGGACAACTGGTGGGGCTCTGGGCTGTGGGCACGGCTCCGGGCAGGAGTTTATCCAGCCCTCCGGGGAGCCAGCTGCTAGCCGCAGGGTTTCTTTCTGCTTCTGGCTCTCCCCTTGGCTCCCCCAGCCCTGAGGGTATCTGCAGCGGGCTATCCTCCAGGCCAGACACTGAGAGGCTGGCCCAGCCCCCTCTTGCTGTGTTTTACTGCTTGGTTCCCACTGTCACAACTGTAGCCACTCCTGGGTTTTTCCCTTTATTTATTTATTTTTTTTTTAAAGAACCAGTCGGTCTCCAAACACCAACCCCTGGCTTCCCCACACCCCTGGCTTCCCCACACTGCCGCGCAGCTGTGGGTCTTCCAGCCAGCTTACTCACTCATTTCAGAATGCAGACTCCCAGTTTCACCAATTATACGGCCCCTGTGGTACTAGCAGACCTTGTCCAGCTGGCGCATCTCTGTAACCGGTATTCTGGCTCACTTTCTGGTTTTTATCTAGTGTTTTACATGGAGGTGTTTTTTTGCCCTGTCTCACCTAGCTGCCATCTTAGTTTTTCAACCAACAGTTTTTGAAAGTAGAGAATTTCTGCACCTCATACCCAGTCTGGCTGGCAGTATGCATCCATTTCTTTCCTTATTTATCAAACATTTATGTATTTGGAGCATATGAAGTACAGAATATTGTGCTAAATGCCAGAGAAAGAAAAAGAAAATACAGAGCATTAAATGAATTACCAATTCAGTGAAGAAATTTATGGCAAGAACAAGAATAAGCTTTAGAAGGCCTATAAAATTGTATTCAATATTTTATATATAAGCCTTTCTCTTTGGCTGAGGAATATGTCCATAAACTTCATCATTTCCTCAACTGAGTGACAAAAATGAGACTAAGAAGCACTGTGTCTGTGGAAAACCGGACAAGTAAACATACATTTATAATATAGTATATTAGTCAGTGTTCTAGAGAAAACAGAATAAACAGGAGATATCTGTAAATATGAGACTTTATAAAAGTCTCAGAACTGTGAGGATGCATGAGTCCACACTCCATAGTGCAGGATGAATGAGACCAAATTCCATAGGGCAGGAATTGAGCTGGCAACACTGAGGAAGGACTTCGATGAACTCCCCAGTAGAGGCTGGCTAGCTGAAGAAGAGAAATTCTGTAGGGTAGGCTGCAAGCTGGCACTCCAGTGAGGGTCTTCAGTGAATTCCCCTAGAGAGGCCAGCTGGCTGAAGAAGTGAAAGTTCTCTCTTCTCCCTTAAAACTCTTCAAATGATTGGATTAAATCCAGCTGATTGAATTCCCTCATTGTAGAAGACACTCCTTTCATTGATGTAATCAGCCACAGATAGAAATCAACTGACTGATGATTTAATAAAACAGCTTCTGGTTTTACTAACCAGCCACACATTTCCTTGCCATAGCTGTGGGCTGGGAAAGAGAAGGTAATGTGGCAGGATTATGGGTCATGGGCATTTGGGCCACTTCCTCATGTATCTTACTTGTGCCTTCAGGACCTGCTCAAGCCCTACCTGTTATATACCATTTCCATTTTATGATGGAGTGCTGCTGTGCACACCCAACTTTATGGCTTGGCAGGTCAGACAACACCTAACTCATGATAGGTAACTTAGGTCTCATGGTGACGTGGTGGCCTATGGTTAAGCATTCTTTCTCTACAAAGACCCAACAGCAGGCCAAAGCTGTTTCTCAAAATGACAGTAGTTATCTGCAAAGAATGGTAAGGATTTCCTCCCAAATCTTAAGGGACTGCATTGTGATTCTCCTATGGCAGCCTGCCAAAGGCTGCAAATCACATCTCTATTTACTACTGACACTTCCAATACCATTGGATCAGTTGGATCACATGGTTCAAATGGCAGAGTAGCTTGCACATCAGCCTGAATCTGTAGCAGAGCATCCTCTTGTTCTGATCCCCACTCAAAAACTAGCTTTTCTGGTCAGTAAATGGGCCAGAGTAGGACATCCAAATGAGGAATATGCTGTCTCCAAAATCCAAAGAGACCACCTAGGAATTGTGCCTCCTTTCTGGTTGTAGGAGGGGCCAGATGCAACAGCTATCATTCAATTTAGAAGGGATATCTTGACATGATCCACACCACTGAAAACCTAGAAATTTTGCTGAAGTAGAAGGCCCCCATATTTTTGTTGGGTTTATCTCCCATCCTATGACATGCAAATTCCTTACCAATAAGTCTAGAGTAGTTGCTACCTCTTGCTCACTAGGGCCAATCAACATGATATCATCAATATAATGGACTAGTGTGATGTCTTGTGGGAGGGAGAAATGATCTAGGTCTCTGCAGACAACATTATGACATAGGGCTGGAGAGTTGTTTTACCCCAGAGGTGGGACTGCGAAGGTATACTGCTGGCCTTGCCAGCTGAAAACAAACTGCTTCTGGTGGTCCTTACAGCTATTGAGAAGAAAGCATTTGCCAGATCAATAGCTGCATATTGGTACCAAGGGATGTTTTGATTTGCTTAAGCAATGATACCACATCTGGAACAGCAGCTGCAATTGGAGTCACCACCTGGTTAATTTTACAATAATCCACTGTCATCCTCCAAGATCCATCTGTTTTCTGCACAGGCCAAATAGGAGAGTTGAATGTGATGTGGTGGGAATCACTACCCCTGCATCCTTCAAATCCTTAAGAGTGGCATTAATCTCTGCAATGTGTCCAGGAATCTGGTATTGCTTCTGGTTTACTATTTTGCTAGGCAGGGGCAGTTCTAGTGGCTTCCACTTGGCCTTTCCCACCATAATGGCCGTCACTCCACAAGTCAGGGAACCAATGCGAGGATTCTGCCAGTTGCTGAGTATATCTATTCCAATTATGCATTCTGGCACTGGGGAAATAACCACAGAAGGGTCCAGGAACCCACTGGACCCACTATGAGATGGACCTGAGTGAAAACTCCATTGATCACCTGACCTCCATAAGCCCCAACTTTCACTGGTGGACCAGAGTAATGTTTTGGGTCTCCTGGAATTAATGTTACTTCTGAACCAGTGTCTGATGATCTGTGAAATATCTGATCATCTCCTTTTCCCCAACGCAGAGTTACCCTGGTAAAAGGCCATAGGACCCCTTGGGGAAGGCTAGGAGGAAGATTAACAGTTTCGATTTTGGGCAGTGTAACAGGGTCCTTCCCAAGGGTACCTGGCCTTCCCCACATTCACGGAGCTCTGGGGCTGTAAACTATCTCAAGTCTGGGAATTGATTAAGGGCCATGACTCTCTGTTTTTGTAATTCAAGGGAGACTTTTGTTCACTTGCCCTAGAATTCTTCTGCTTATGCAGATCAAATAAGAATTTAGTAGACTTCCCATCTATTTTACTTCTAGGTACTGCATGATATACTGGTCAACGCCATAAGTTTCTGCGAGTTAGATTATTTTGACTGCTGCTTTGAGCCTGCTGTCTATTGTGGTAGCCACACCCTCCTTGTGTTGGCTATTAACTGCTGCTATGTGGCTTTTGCCAACTCAGGATCTGATTATCCCCATTGTGTTTAAGGATTCCAGCTCAATGACTGCAGTTCCCCCAGTAATATCTGACCTACAGAGAAGGGCAACTACAGAGCTCTTCAGGGATGATAGAGCTAGTCTCACAAATTTATTCCTCACAGTCCTGATGAAAAGTGTGTCCTCTGGACATTCCTGTAGTGGTTGAGCAGGTCTTACATGGTAAACCCATTATAACATTCCAATCTCTCTAAACCTTCAATCCCCTCCTCAACATTATACCAGGACACTTCTGGCATTTCAACCTCAGGTAATGTTGGCCACCTTTTTATTCATGTTTCAGCCAACCATCCAAACTGTTAATGCTCATTCTAACCCCTTGAGCTACAACATTGAGTGTGTATTCAATGCTTAGGGGGCCCATATCCATAAATTCAGCCTGATCCAACTTTATATTCATTCCACCATTATCCCACACCCTTAATACCCATTCCCACACATATTCCCCTGATTTCTATCTATATAAATTGGAAAACACATGCAGTTCTTTTGGAGTATAGCATACTTCCTCATGGGTCACATTTTGTACTTTACCTTTTGGGACCTATTGGGACTTTGGTCTACTTATAGGCCTGGAAGAAAAGCACGGTGGCAGGGATGGGTCATGGAAAGAATTAGAAGTATCCTTCAAGCCAATACTCAGGGCATTCCATTGCAGTTTCACCTGGTGAAACAGGATTACTCTCTGCAGACAAAGGAGTGAGGCCAGGAAAAGAGACTATAGGTTTAGCAGGCACTGAAGGGTTACTCTCTTTAGGCAGAGATTGGATGGCAGGCTCCTCAGGGACGACTGGAGTTCAGGAAGCTGTTTCCTCAAGGAAGGCTGGAGGTCAGGTTATGCTGATTCCTCAGGGCAGGCTGGAGATTGGGTGGATCTTACCTCAGTGCAGGCTGGAGGTAGGGGGGCCATTTCCTCATGGCAGACCATTATGGATATATATCTAGCAAAGACTCAGCAGAATCCAGGGTTCCAATGTTCCCACTGCCATCATTATCACCCCATATATTCCCATCCCAATTTTCAGGATCCCATTTGTTCTAGTTTGCTAAATCTACCATTATGCAAAATACCAGAAATGGATTGGCTTTTATAAAGGGGATTTATTAGGTTAAAAATTTACAGTTCAAAGGCCATAAAATGTCCAATGAAGGCATCAGCAAGTGGATAGTGGATACCTTCACAGAAGAAGAAAGACCAGTGGTGTCCAGAACAACTCTGTCAGCTGTGAAGGCATGTGGCTGGTGTCTGCTGGTCCTTTGCTCCCAGGTAATGGTTTCAAAATGGCTTTTTCCAAAATGTCTCTGGGCTTCTGTCTCTCTTAGCTTCTCTCTCTTTCTCAGATCCTATGCATTCTTGCTTGTTCTCACAGGGCATTTCTCTCTAATTGTCTGGGGGTTCTCTTAGGTTCTCTGCAGCAAACTATGGGCTTTCTCTCTTAGCTTAGCATCTCCAAAGTCTTTCTGTCTGCAACTCCAAGCATCTGGGTCTGCATCAGCTCTTAGTTTCTCCTGGGGGCAAACTCTGGATTACATATCCTAGCTTCTTTCCAAAATATCTCTCTCAGCTTCTCTGAGCTCATTCTGTCTGTGAACTCTCTTAAAGGACTCCAGTGATCTAATTAAGACTCACTGAGAATGGGCAGGGTCATGCCTCCAGGAAATAATCTAATTAAATTTCTCGCCTACAGTTGGGTGGGTCATATCTCCATGAAAACAACTGAAACATCCCACCCTAATCAAAAGACTCAGTTTCCCCCCACAAGATTGCATAAAGAATATGGCTTTTGTGGGGGACATAATAGGTTCAAACCAGCACACCATTTGTTCCAGTTTGCTAATGCTGCCAAGATGCAAAATACCAGAAATGGATTGGCTTTTACAAAGGGGGTTTATTTGGTTACACAGTTACAGTCTTAAGGCCATAAAGTGTCCAAGGTAAGGCATCAACAATCAGGTACCTTCACTGGAGGATGGCCAATGGCATCCGGAACACCTCTGTTGTCTGGGAAAGCACATGGCTTGCATCTTCTTCCTTCTTTGCTCCTAGGTTGTGATTCAAAATGGCTTTCTCCCAGGATGTTTCTCTATAGGCAACTGGGGGTATTCTCTTAGTTTCTCCCAGGCAAACTCTGGAGTAGCAGAAGTCCACTTTCAATGGTTGTCTTCAAAATGTCTCTCTTGGTGGCAGTGCCAAGCTCCTGTCTGAGCTCTTTTAGGGTTCCAGTGATTAAATCAAGACTGACCCTGAATGGACAGGGTTCATATCTCCTTGAAAATAATCCAAACATTCTGCTCACAGTTGATTGAGTCACACCTCCATGGAAACTCTCAATCAAAGGATTCCAACCTAGTCAATACTAATACTTAATACATCTGCCCCCACAAGATTGCATTAAAGAACATGGCATTTGGGGGACATAATACATCCAAACTGGCACATAATCTAAATAAACTAATCTGAGAAGCCTTGCATAGGAGATAATATGAAAATTAAGATGCCTGGCCTAGTCCTAATCTTCTCCTAGACTCTGAATCCATCTTATTTATTTATTTTTTATTAAGATATAGTCACACACCATACAATCATCAAAAGTTTACAATCAATTGTTCACATTACCATCATAGAGTTGTTCATTCTTCATCTCTATTTTTTGAACATTTTCCTTATACCAGAAAAAGTGAAAATAAGAATTAAAAAAATAAGAGTAAAAAAGAACACTCAAATCATCCCCCCCACCCTATTTTTCCTTTAGTTTTTTTTCCCCATTTTTCTACTCATCCGTCCCATACACTGGATAAAGGGGAGTGTGATCCACTAGGCTTTCACAATCACATTGTTACCCCTTGTAAGCTACATTGTTATATGGATGTCTTCAAGATTCAAGGCTACTGGGTTGTAGTTTGATAGTTTCAGGTATTTACTTCTAGCCATTACAATACATTAAAACCTAAAATGGTATCTATATAGTGCATAAGAATACCCACCAGAGTGACCTCTTGACTCCATTTGGAATCTCTCAGCCACTGAAACTCTATTTCATTTCATTTCACACCCTCCTTTTGGTCAAGAAGATGTTCTCAATCCCACAATACCAGGTCCAGATTCATCCCTGGAAGTCATACCCCATGTTGCCAGGGAGATTTACACCCCTGGGTGTCAGATCCTATGTAGGGGGGAGGGCAGTGATTTCACCTGCCAAATTGGCTTAGCAAGAGAGAAAGGGCCACATCAGAGCAACAAAGACGCATTCAGGGGGAGATTCTTAGGCACAATTATAAGCAGGCCTAGCCTCTCCTTTGCAGTAACAAGCTTCTTAAGGGCAAGTCCCATGATACAGGGCTCAGCACATCAGACCGCCAGTCCTCAACGTTTCTGAGAACATCAGCAACCATCCAAGTGAGGAAGCCCAAAACCTCTGCATTTTCCCCACCTCCTCAGGGGGCTCTGCATGTTTTTTTTGTTTGTTTTCTTTTAAGTAACTTTATCAAAAGATTTACAAAAAACAGACAATAAAGAAACATTTCAAACAAAACCAAAACAAAGGAATAAGAAAAAAACAAATAACCTCAAATAACTACATTACTTCCAACATGTTCCTATTCTACCCCAAGAAAATAAACAGACCATAACCCAGCAAAGGAATAAGAAAAACAAGTAACCTAAAATAACCACTGTTCTGTGAACTTGTTCCTACCATACCCACCAAAAATTAACAAACCATAATCATTCCTTAGCATTCCCAGAATGTTAACTTTACCCAGGATAACTTATCTGTCCTCATTAGATTATTGTTCCCCCTTCACTATTTGCTGTCTATCACTAGATCCCCTACATTCTACATTATAAACCATTTATTTTAAATTTTTCAGTGTTCACATTAGTGATAATACACAATGTTTCTCTTTTTGTGCCTGGCTTATTTTCCTCAGCATTATGTCTTCAAGGTTCATCCATGTTGTCATATGCTTCATGACATCGTTCCTTCTTACTGCCATGTAGTATTCCATCATGTGCATATACCACATTTTATTTATCCACTGATCTGTTGAAGGACATTTGGTTTTTTTTCCATCTCTTGGCAATTGTGAATATTGCTTCTATGATCATTGGCGTGTGGATATCTGTTCGTGTCACTGCTTTCAGATCTTCTGGGTATATACTGAGAAGTGTGATTGCTGGATCAAAGGGTAGCTCTATATCTAGTTTTCTAAGGAATCACCAGATTGTCTTCCAGAGTGGCTGTACCAATATACAGTCCCATCAACAATGAATAAGAGTTCCAATTTCTCCACATCCTCTCCAGCATTTATAGTTACCTGATTGTTTAATGGCATCCAATCTAATTGGTGTGAGATGATATCTCATTATGGTCTTAATTTGCATCTCCCTAATAGCTAGTGAAGCTGAACATTTTTTCATGTATCTTTTGGCCATTTGTATTTTCTCTTCAGAGAACTGTCTTTTCATATCTTTTGCCTATTTTATAATTGGGCTGCCTGTACTATTGTTGTTGAGTTGTAGGATTTCTTTATATATGAAAGATATCAGTCTTTTGTCAGATACATGGTTTCCAAATATTTTTTTTCCCATTGAGTTGGCTGCCTCTTCACCTTTTTTGACAAATTCCTTTGAGGTACAGAAACTTTTAAGTTTGAGGAGTTCTCATTTATCTATTTTTTCTTTTGTTGCTTGTGCTTTGGGTGTAAGGTCTAGGAAGTGACTACCTAATACAAGGTCTTGAAGATGTTTCCCTACATTATCTTCTAGGAGTTTTATGGTACTGTCTCTTATGTTGAGGTCTTTAATCCATTTTGAGTTAATTTTTGTGTAGGGTCTGAGGTAGGGGTCCTCTTTCATTCTTTTGGATATGGATATCCAAATCCCCCAGCTCCATTTGTTGAAAAGACTGTTATGTCCCAGTTCAGTGGTTTGGGGGGCCTTATCAAAGATCAGTTGACTGTAGATCTGGGTGTCTATCTCTGAGTTCTCAATTCAATTTCATTGATCAATATGTCTATCTTTGTGCCAGTACCATGATGTTTTGACTACTGTGCTTTATAATAAGCTTCAAAGTCAGGGAGTGTAAGTCCTCCTGCTTCATTTTTCATTTTTAGAATGTTTTTAGCAATTTGAGGCATCTTCCTTTTCCAAATAAATTTGATAACTAGCTTTTCCAAGTCTGCAAAGTAGGTTGTTGGAATTTGGATAGGGATTGCATTGAATCTGTAGATGAGTTTGGATAGAATTGACATCTTAATGACATTTAGCCTTTTTATCCATGAAGAAGGAATATTTTTCCATCTTTTTAGGTCCATTTCTATTTCTTTTAGTGAAGTTACGTAGTTTTCTATGTACAGGTCTTTTACATCTTTGGTTAGGTTTGTTCCTAGGTACTTGATTTTTTTAGTTGCTATTGAAAATGGTATCTTTCTTGAGTGTCTCTTCAGTTTGGTGCTTTCTAGTGTATAGAATGTTACTGACTTATGTGCATTAATCTTGTATCCCACTACTTTGCTTAATTTGTTTATTTGCTCTAGTAGCTATGTCATTGATTTCTCAGGGTTTTCCAGGTATAAGGTTATAGCATCTGCAAATAATGACAGTTTTACTTCTTCCTTTCCAATTTGGATGCCTTTTATTTCTTTGTCTTGCCAGATTGCCCTGGCTAGCACTTCTAGCATAATGTTGAATAATAGTGGTGACAGCGGGCATACTTGTCTCATTCCTGATCTTAGAGGGAAGGCTTTCAGTCTCTCTCCATTGAGTACTGTGCTGGCTGTGGGTTTTTCATATATGGCCTTTATCATATTGAGGAAGTTTCCTTCAATTCCTATCTTTTAAAGTACAGAAACTTTTAAGTTTGAGGAGTTCTCATGTATCTATTTTTTTGTTGTTGTTGCTTGTGCTTTGAGTGTAAGGTCTAGGAAGTGACCACCTAATATAAGGTCTTGAAGATGTTTCCCTACATTTTCTTCTAGGAGTTTTATGGTACTGTCTCTTATGTTGAGGTTTTTAATGTTTTTATCAGAAAAGGATGCTGGATTTTGTTGAGTGCTTTTTCAGCATCTATTGAGATGATCATTTGATTTTTCCCTTTCGATTTGTTAATGTGATGTAATACATTGACTGTTTTTCTTATGTTGAACCATCCTTGCATGCTTAGAATGAACTCCCCTTGGTCATGGTGTATGATTTTTTAAATGTGTCTTTGGATTTGATCTGCAAGTATTCTGTTGAGAATTTTTGCATCTATACTGATTTGGGAGATTGGCCTGTAGTTTTCCTTTGTTGTAGCATCTTTACCTGGTTTTGATATTAGAGTGATGTTAGCTTCATAAAGTGTGTTAGGTGGTGTTCCATTTTCTTCAATGTTTTGAAAGAGTTTAAGTAGGATTGGTGTCAGTTATTTTGGAAAGTTTGGTAGAATTCCCCTGTGAAGCCATCTGGCCCTGGACATTTATTTGTGGGAAGCTTTTTGATGACTGATTGGATCTCTTTGCTTGTGATGGGTTGGTTGAGGTCTGCTATTTTTCCTCTGGTCAGTCTAGCTTGCTCATGTGTTTCCAGGAAATTGTCCATTTCCTCTACATTTTCTAGTTTTTTGGCATAGAGTTGTTCATATTATCCTCTTACAATTTTTTTAAATTTCTTTGGGATCTGCAGTAATGTTACCTCTCTCATTCATTATTTTGTTTATTTGGGTGTTCTCTCTTTTTGATCTTGTCAGTCTAGCTATGGGCTTGTCAATCTTGTTGATCTTCTCAAAGAACCAACTTTTGGTGTTATTTATTTTCTCTCTCTCTCTCTTTTTTTTTTGTTCTCTGTGTCATTTATTTCTGCTTTAATCCTTGTTATTTTTTTTCTTCTACTTGGTTTAGGATTAGTTTGCTGTTCATTTCCTAGCTTCTTCAGTGCTCCATTAGTTCTTCAATTTTACCTCTTTCTTCCTTTTTAATGTATGCATTTAGAGCCATACATATCCCCTTGAGCACTGCCATTGCTGCATCCCATAGGTTTTTTATATGTTGTGTTGTCATTTTCACTCATCTCTATATATTTAGCAATTTCTCCTGCTATTTCTTCTTTAACCCACTTATTATTTAGGAGTGTGCTGTTTAACCTCCAGGTATTTGTGAATTTTCTAAGTCTCTGATGGTTGTTGACTTCTAATTGTATTCAATTGTTATCAGAGAATGTGCTTTGAATAATTTCAATTTTTAAAAATTTATTGAGATTTGTTTTATGGCCCAGCATATGATCTATTCTGGAGAAAGTTCTGTGAGCACTAGAGAAGAATGTGTACCCTGGTGATTTGGGATGTAATGTTCTATATATGTTAATTCAAATTCATTCATCAAATTGTTTAGGTTTTTCAATTTCCTTATTGGTCTTCCATCTTGTTGATCTACCTATAGGCAAGAGTGATGTGTCACTCCCACAATTATTGTGGAAATATCTATTGCTTCCTTTAGTGTTGCCAATGTTTATCTCATATATTTTGGGGCACCTTCATTGAATTCATAAACATTTATGATTGTTATTTATTCTTGTTGAATTGTCCCTTTTATTAGTATGTAGTGGTCTTCTTTGTCTCTCCTAACATCCTTGCATTTAAAGTCTGTCTTATCTGAGATTAATATTGCTTCTCCTGCTTTCTTTTGGTTGTAGCTTGCATTGATTATTTTTTCCATCCTTTCACTTTCAATTTCTTTGTGTCCCTGTGTCTAAGACGAGTCTCTTGTAAGCAACATATTGATGGTTCATATTTTTTAATCCATTCTGCCAATCTACATCTTTTAATTGGGGCATTTAATCCATTCACATTCAACATTATTACTGTGAAGGCATTTCTTGAATCAGCCATCTTATCCTTTGGTTTATGTTTGTCAGATATATTTTTCCCCTCTCTCTCTTGATACCCTTTAATGTGCCCTTACTAAGTCTCTTTAGTTCTGAATCTTTCTCCATACCCCTCTCTCCTTTCTTTGTTTCTCTGTCGATAGGGCTCCTTTTAGTATCTCAAGTAGGGCAGGTCTCTTGTTAGCAAATTCTCTCAGCATTTGTTTGTCTGTGAAAAATTTAAGCTTTCCCTCAAATTTGAAAGAGAGCTTTGCTGGATAAAAAATTATTGGTTGGCAATTTTTCTGTTTCAGAATTTTAAATGTCATACTGCTGCCTTCTCACCTCCATGGTAGCCACTGAGTAGTCACTGCTTAGTCTTATGCTGTTTCTCTTGCAAGTGGTGAATTGCTTCTCTCTTGCTGCTTTCAGAACTTGCTCTTTCTCTTCAGCATTTGACAATCTGATCAGAATATGTCTCAGAGTGGGTTTATTTGGATTTATTCTGTTTGGAGTTCATTGAGCATCTACGATTTGTGTATTTATGTTGTTTAGAAGGTTTGGGAAGTTTTCCCCAACAATTTCTTTGAATACTCTTCCTAGATTTTACCCTTCTCTTCCCTTTCTGGAACACCAATGATTCTTATATTTGTGCGCTTTATGTTGCCCATGATATCCCTGAGTTCCTTTTTGATTTTTTTAAATTTTCCCCCCATTCTTTCTTTTGTTCTTTCACTTTCCATTCTGCCCTCTTTGAGCTCACTGATTCTCTCCTCAGCTTCCTCTAGTCTAGTACTGTGTGTATCCAGAATCTTTTTAATTTGGTCAACAGTTTCTTTTATTTCCATAAGATCATCTATTTTTTTTATTTACTCTTGCAAATACTTCTTCATGTTCTTCTAGGGTCTTCTTCATGTCCTTTTTATCCTGTGCCATGGTCTTGTTGTTTGTCATTAGTTCATTGATTAATTGCTCCAAGTACTGTGTCTCCTCTGATCTTTTGATTTGGGTGTTTGGGTTTGGATTATCCATATCTTCTGGTTTCTTCGTATACTTTAAATTTTTCTGTTGTTTTTGGCTTCTTGGCATTTGCTTACCTTGATAGGGTTCCTTTAGGATATGCAGACTTATTTGAACAATTAATTTGTCAGGGCTACGGCTTGGTGGAGTGCAGTTTCTTTAACTTACCAGAAGGTGGCACCCATGAACCACCTATTACCCTCAAGCCAGTTCTCCCCAACTTTGTCTATGTGGTGAGTGGGGGTCCAAATCTTGTGGGGGTCCAATCAGTGTACTAAATTTCCGTGTGTAGTTGGTGCTGCCCACCCTGAGTGTGTGTGTGTGTGGGGGGGGTGTCTGAGTGGCTAGGGAGGGAGGGCAGCTTTAATAATCAAATCTCCCAGGTGTTCCTGGAGACTTAAAGCTGTTGCAGGAGTCCAAACCTTTGGCTTAGTCTCTCCACAGTCTGTCTCTGCCATGGACCCACAAATCCCTCACATTGCTGTAGGGCCCCTGGGACTTCTGTGCAGGTCCTGCCTCCAAGCCATGCCCTCCAAGGGCCTCTGCTGAGGGAAGACTGTGCAATGTCACAGATGAGAGCAGTCCCCAAGGGAAGCTCTGGGCCACTGCACCACACAGGGGCATTCCCAGCCCATTGAGAGGATGGCTATATGGAGCATGGTAAATTTCCCCTTTAGCAGACCTCCACCTTCCTAGCTCTGAAACAATTAGCTGCAGGTGTGCAAAAGGCTATTGTCCATGCCAGATACTGAAGCAGGTGCATGGGGTGTGGACAGCACTTCCTGCCATGCTCAACTGCCTGGCATAGCTCTGGGCCATGGCACCATGCATGGGCATTCCCAGTCTGCTGAAAAGATAGCTGTATGGGGCATGGTAAATTTCCCCTTCAGCAGACCTCCACCTTCCTAGCTCTGGAACAATTAGCTGCAGGTGTGCAAAAGGTTATCATCCATGCCAGATACTGAGGTGGTGCACAGGGTGTGGAAAGCATTTCCTGCTGCGCTAGACCACATGGCGTAGCTCTGGACAGCAGTGCCATGCAGGGGCATTCCCAGTCTGCTGAAAAGATGGCTGTAAGGGGCATGATAATTTCCCCCTTTCGTGGACCTCTGCCTTCCTAGTTCTGGGATAATAAGCTGTGGGTGGGCGAAAGGCTATCATCCATGCCAGGTTCTGAGGTGGGTGCTCAGGGTATGGAAAGGACTCCCTGCCACGCTTGACTGTGTGGCCCTCATTGCCAGATCTGCAGCCATTTTTTTGGTTTTTAAACTAATCTGTCTCCAAACGCCAACCCCCAGTTTCTCCTGACTGCGGCATGGCTGTCGATTCTCTAGCAGGCTCACTCATTTGTTACTGAATGCAGACTCTTGGTTTCACCAAGTGCAGTCCCTGTGGATTTAGCAGACCTTGTCCAGCTGGCTTGTCACTGGAACTGGTACTCTGGAGCACTTTGTCTTTTATTTGGTGTTTCTCATGGGAACTTTTTTTGCCCTGTCTCTCCTAATCCACCATCTTCCCTCCACTCCTGAATGCGTTTTTATTTAATGTTTCCTTTACCTTGATCCAAATTCTCTTATGTTAGCCCCTCAGACACCTTCTCCTGTAACTTCTGGAGTCTTCCGTTGATGACAAAGAATAAAGAGAGAAAAACAAAAACAAAACTCCATCCTCAACCTTTTCACAGAAGACTCCCTACTTATTTACCATCTACTTACCATATTAAACTTGAGCATCAACAGACTTGACTGCTTGCCCTAAAGCCCACATAAAGAAACTTCTCATTCTCAGAAGCCCCATGTACCACATGGACCAGAGAATGTGTTCCTATTCTTCAGAGCCTATGAAGTCAATTCCAAGCCATTCACCCTGTGACATGTAACTACATTCATTTTTACCTTTCTGTCTTCCTCTTCCATCAACCACCTCTATCACATCTTCACAAACTTCAAGACTTTGGCCACCTGACTGATAGAATTATTCTCTCCAAAAATCCTACCCTCATCCTAGCAAGTTTGTAGAAAGCCCATCTGAAAATCAGAGGGGTTGTTTTTTAGGTTTTTTCTTTTTTTTAAAATTAAATTCAGTTTTATTGAGATATATTCACATATCATACAATTGTTTGTGGTGTACAATCAACTGTTCACAGTACCATCATATAGTTATGCATTCATCACCGCAATCTATTTTTGAACATTTTCCTTACACCAGAAAGAATATGAATAAAAAATGAAAGTAAAAAAGAACACTCAAACCATGCCTCCATTCCACCCTACTTTTCATTTAGTTTTTGTCCCCATTTTTCTACTCATCCATCCATACACTGGATAAAGGGAGTGTGATCCACAAGGCTTTCACAATCACACTGTCACCTCTTGTAAGCTACATTGTTATATAATTATCTTCAAGAGTCAAGGCTACTGGATTGGAGTTTGATAGTTTCAGGTATTTACTTCTAGCTATTCCAGTATATTAAAATCAAAAAAGTGTTATCTATATAGTGTGTAAGAATGTCCTACAGAGTGACCTCTTGACTCCATTTGAAATCTCTCAGCCACTGAAGCTTTATTTCATTTCATTTTGCATCCCCCTTTTGGTCAAGATGTTCTCGATCTCATGATGTTGGGTCCAGATTCATCCCCTGGAGTCATATCCTGCATTGCCTGGGAGATTTACACCCCTGGGAGTCAGGTGCCATGTAGCAGGGAGGGCAGTGAGTTCACCTGCCAAGTTGGCTTAGTTAGAGGGAAAGGTCCCCAACTGAGCAACAGAGAGGCACTTGGAGAGACTCTTAGGCACAATTATAAGCAGGTTTAGCCTCTCCTTTGCAGTACTGAGCTTCATAAGGGCAAGTCCTGTAACAGAGGGCTCGGCATACCAAGCCGTCAGTCTTCAATGTTTGAGAGAACATCAGCAACAATCCAGGTGACAATGTCCAACACTTCTGCATTTTCCCCCCAGCTCCTAGGGGTCCCTGCATATATATTTTTATTTTCCACCCAAATTACTTTGGACTGTGTTGCTATTTCACTCAAATTAGGTTCTTTCTTTTTAATCTCCTCTACTCATCTTCAATGTACTTTAGTTTAACCCCCATAGTCATAATACATAACTTGTTGTCACCAAAAAGAACCTCACTTCTTATATCCTAAGCAATTTAAAAACAATTTTTATCCTTCCAGCTCTCCCTTACTATTGTTATACTCACTTCTCAAACTCAAAGGGAACCCAAATACTTTTTCCTTTCATTGTCTCCCATTTTTCGCAAACCCATTGTCTCTCAATGCCCATGTCTCTTGTTCCATTCCATTTGAGCCTGGGCTACAGGTTCCATCACTTCAACTACTTTATGCCAAAATCTTTAACTCCCTAAAGTCCTACTATCACACCAGATTTGTAACAACAACAAATTTGGATTAATCCTGTCAAATACTTCTTTTTTTAAAAAAATTTATTCTAGTAACATTAAATATAATAATATACAATGTAAAATTTCCCCTTTTAATCACATGTAAATATATAATTCCATGCTGTTAATTACATTCACAATGTGCTACCATCAGCACTGTCACATGCATTTTCCACTCCTATATAAAGCTGCCAATACTGCTGGGGAATAAAAACACCAAAGCAATGAATTTGTGAAAGGCTTATAAGAGGAATGAATAATCAGAACTGGAATAAGATGTCCTGTCTCTCCAGCCTAAAGGATGGTGGCATGAAGTCAGAAGATACTTCAATTCCTCCTATATCTTATTACTCTTTTTTGTTATTGTTGTTGTTCTTCTATACATTACCTCCACACCTCTCTAATGTCTTGTGTTTCTTCATTTATGTATAGTGGCAGTGGTTGAAAATCCATTCCAAATGCACATTAGAATTAACCAAGTAGACTTCATCTTTTCCTTTATAATATGCAGTATTTATTCTAGAGTTTTGTTTGCCCTTGATACGCTATGTGGATTTTGGTAGATGGGAGGACTCGTTTCAGTCTGAGCAGTATCTTTGGGAATTACTCTGCCATGAATGTACTTTCCATTGTAGGCACCTTATTCCACAAGTGCAAGTATCCCACAAGAGAAAAGCAAAGTTGATAGGATAAAGTTCTCTGAATTGAGGTGAAATCAAGATTTACAGATTTGTACTCTTTATTTCTCTTGACATGTTTGTTATTTGTTATGGAATGGGAGTTGTGGATCAGAGAATGGAGTGTGAGAAGAGCTAATAAAAGATATAGTGTTGCAGAGAATAAAGATAAGCTATATAAACCTGTGTCATATTTTTCTTTTTCCTTAGATCTCAACTTGAGAGCAAGAAATAATAGATTATTGGAATCTCAAAGAAGATAAAAGTCGTCCTCCATGTTTCAGGAACTCTGTCTTCCTTTCCCCAGAGCTATTTCAAATTCCTAAAATCCCTACCTTTCCATCTCCCCTCTCACTCTCAGTCATTCCCCAATGCACTGTTTTACTACCAGTCTGTCACTGATGACTGACCCATTAGACAGTCATAAAACCAATTTAGTAGGCAGGACCCAGTTTTCTCTTAAAGAAAACAGAATGGAAATATCAGAGGGCATCTTTGGCAGATCCTTAGCAACTCTTGGACACATTGTACCAAATGTTTTTGGGTGTGTGTGTGTGCGTGTGTGTGACAAATGGGTTACAATATAAAATGGATTTCTTACTTTGGAACATGGTAGAAAATATATGCATGTGTATGTGTTTATATATATATATATATATATATATACACACACACACATATTTGTGCTCATGTTTGTGTATGTATGGTGGTACCAAATTCAAAGAGAAAATGGTTTGTAGAATTTTGCAATTACAAACTTATCTGAATCCACACTGGTCCCTGCCTCTTTTGACCCCACCTCCCAATTCAGTATCAGTGGAAAACTGATACCCTAGATCCAGGGAGTAGCTCCTCACCTTCTGTTTCAGATGACACCTCCCCATCTACTTAAGCACTGGTTCTATCCATTTTCCCTATTCTCAGCTATATCTTTAATCTGTTCCTATTATATCTGTTCTTTACTGGAAATTAGGGTAACCAACTCATCCTGTTTTTCCCAGGATTGTCCTGGTTGTAAAACTGAAAGTCCCACATCAAAGGAATCCCCCCTCAGTCGCAGGCAAACTGTACCAGCTGGTCTCCCAACCCATGGACACATGACCATGCTCAAGTGTCTCCCATCTTTAAAAAGAAAACAAAACAAAAATTTAAAAACTTCATATTATCCCACATCCTACTATAGATACCAACTTACACATAGAGCCAAATTTGATGAATGACTTACCAGCAGAAGAAACAGTAGTTTCTATGGTCTTTTCTATCCCTAGGCATAGATGATTTGTACTACCCTTATCAATGAAAAAAGATTTGTAGTTGAAACTTCCATAACAAAGGGAAACATAAGCCCTTCCTCCTCTGTCTGTCTCTCAGGTGATTTAAGTTCTAAATTTAACTGCTTAGCAACAAGGATATTTCATTCTACTGAAACAACTGGCTCTCAGAGTCATCTTGCTCTGGCTCCACCATTTCTATACATCTTTTATTTCTGACTTCAATATAATTTGAATAGAATAGCCTCCACAGTTCCATTTTATGTTCCCCCTAAAGTGTACATTCACTTCTGCTTCATAATTTTGCTCATGCAATTGCCTCAGCCTTGAATGTCTAATCACTTTTCACTAGTGGACTAAATTATAGTAACTGTCTAGGTCAAAATTAATTCCTCTTCTATTATCAAAACTATTCTAAATAATCTAGGCAACAATGATATTCTATACCTCCCTTTATAATGATCATATTCAGCTAATTTTTTGTACTGTGTAATTTATAATCTTGCTATTTTCTATTTTATGTATAATATTTTTCAACTGTTTCTCATTAAACTATATTTCTTCGGGAAAATATAGTCAAAATGGTAAATGGTATGGGAAACAATTTATGGTATAGTATTTGGAAAAATATATAATTTATAAAATAATTACAACTATATAAAAATTTCATAGAAAAAAGACTAATTCAATAAAATATCTCTAACTCTGAATACTTTCTGTTTTAAGGGGATTCTTCGCCTATGATCCTTGCCAGTTGGTAATTTGACTGATCTCTTAAGAACTCCATGAGATAGCTACCAATTATTAGCATTGTTAACCATAGTCCTCTTTCATTTCCCTTCTGGGAAAAGTTCCTGCTATCTATGCTAGTTTCCTCAGAGATCTGCTTGGAAGATTCCCTTTTATAAGCTGTTTCATTCATCCAGGCAGAAACGGAGACACCTCTGTCTTAGGATGGTCAAAGCTAGTTCACCATTCCGTGGTGTGAGTGGAAGCCACTTGGGGATCAGCAGTGAGGCATCCATCAATCTCCCAGCCAGGGTGGTATCTTTAGTGGGGAGCCTAACTTCCATGCCTAAATAGCGGTAATAGAAGCCCTTTCCCCCGGGGTGTCAACAGGGTGGAAAACCTGAACATCCACCACCATCTAGAGTAATGAAGCAATACGCTTCTTCCCCCACCAGTGCAGTGTCACACAGGCCTTCTAAAAGGGGAAACTTAAATAAGATCTAGAGCCTTGGTTGGTAAATCTGGGTATGTTTCTAGATAGGATATATGTAGGAGTTCTCTGTTTTGTTTTTGTATTATGTTTGCAACTTTCCTGTAAGTTTGAAATTTAAAAAAAAATTTGATCTGTTTGCCGCTGCATGATATGGACTATCAATGTCCAGTTTTGCATTGGCAATGAAGTCATTACTGCCTTGAAATCTAACAAGATCAAAAAAACAATTTCTAAAAAATTGTCATTATGGTTCTGATTCCATGAAACCACTTCCTATACCAAAATTTCTATCAATCTAGTCAGAAAAACTCTATGTATTCCAGGTTTATAAAGGGATTGAACATAAAAAATTTAAAGGCATTTATATGGAAAGATGCCACTGAGGTTCAGAGATGCCTACACTGCAGAACTCATCTGACACATCAAAGAAGATGATTCTTAAAACTTAACTAGGAAGCTGCCACCATTCTCAGCAAACTGGCAAACTCCACCTAATGTCTCAGTATGCAGAAGGGGGTTCTTAAATGCTCACTGGTAAATTGCTGTGAATCTCATTTTTACCCACATATTTGGTTGCAACCGCTACCAGAGAATAATGACTTCCCACTAGTCCTGAAGCCTGGAAATGAATGCCTCATTAATCCAACCCACAATTCTATGGTTAGGAGACTCTTGGAAAAATAGATTCTGGCCTCTCTCTGTGAACAGGGTAGAAATGATGGCTAGCTGGCAACAGAAAATCCAGCACACATATATTTACACCGATATATTCATATACATATATAAGGCTTTGTCATTTTTTTACAAAATGGATTTGATTGCATTGGTTTTATAATTTGTTCAATATTATGGTAGCTGTTTTCTTGCTTTTCTAAAGTACTTTAGTTATTTATTTTTACATATGAATTCCATTGGGATTCTAATTATAAATCAATTAAATTTACCTATAAATTTAAGATCGTGATAGTTTTATGTTCTTCCCATCTGAGAACATAGTATAATTTATTTCCATTTATCCAGACCTTGCACTGATCCTTAAATATTTTATATGGCTTTATTCATATAAGTTTTTGCCTTTTATTAAATTTATTTCTAAGTATTTTGTTATTTTTAGTCCTAAATGGAATGGAATATTTTCTTCCATGTTAATTGCTAGTACAGAGAAAAAATTATTGATTTTTCTCCTTTGTCACTTATTCAGTCATTTTCCAAACACTCTGATTGTAATAAATTTAAGAATACTGCTATGTTTATACCTTTTTGTTTTATTTATAACAAAATAATAGCTATAGTTATTTTAGTGGGATTTCAAAAGGGGGTGAGTGTAGGTGTGATTGTAATGTCATGTCTTCTGTGAAGTTGGGGGTCTCCTTCAGTCTCTCCTGTATCTCTAGTTCTCCTATTTTCTTCATCCAGTTTGTTTGGAATTGAATCATGTCCCCCTCAAAAGGCATATTGTATTAAGGCCCAACCCCTAGTCCTGACGGTGTGAACCGATTTGTAAATAGGACCTTTGACAATATTATTAGTTAAGGTATTACCAAATTGAATGAGGGTGGGCCTTAATACAATGTGGCTGAAATCTTCATAAGCATAGGGAATTGGATATGGTAAAAGAGAAGCCTTGGGGAACAGCCAGAAGCTGGAAGTCACCTGAACCTAGAAGGGAAAGGAGAAGATGCTACCATGTGATTGCCATGTGACAGAAAAGTCAAGGACCAAGGATTGCTGGCTGCTAGTCCCAGAATACCACAGTATTAAGGAAGAAATTATCATCTTTTGCTGATACCTTGATTTTGGACTTCTTCTAAGCTCAAAACTGTGAGCCAATAAATTCCCATTGTTTAAGTCAACTCATTGTATGGTATTTATTTTAGCAGCTAGCAAATGAAGACAATAGTTCATGGAGTTTTATCAGTTTTATTATCTATTCAAAAATGGCTCTTGGTTTATTGACTCTTTGTACTATTTTTTGTTTTCCATTTAATTATTTTCAGCTTTCTTTATTAATGCCTTCTTCCTGCTTTCTTTTAACTGGTTTTGCTCTTTTTCTGAATTCTTACATGAGTATGAAGTTCTTTTAATATTCCTTCTCTAATAATAAAGATACTAAAAGCTATAAATTTTCCATTGAGGACAGATTTTGCTGTTTGTTTGTGACTTACAGATTTTAGTATGAACTTTTGTCCTTTCATTTATTTCTGGTAGTTTGCATTTTCCCTTTTAACTTCCAATTTGGTCTAAGAGCTATCTACAAGTGTGTTTTTTAAATTCCAAGTTAAATTTGTGGGTACCTTCTGACATTTTATAAATAATTTGTTGATAATAATCAGGATTGATCTATAAGAGCTCTGTTTCTTTTACTGAAGTATTCTTTGTGGACAAATGCATAATTTGGTTAGTAAATATTCTAGAGGTATATAAAAATGTACACTCTCTATGTGAGTAAGTTCTTGAAGTCTAGTATATCAATAGACTTCTACACATCTTTACTTAGTTGTTTATTAATAAATTAGTCTAATCCTGAAAAAGAAAATTGAAATATACCATTATAATTGCATTTTAATAAAGACTACTTTTACAATGAGGTATGTGCTTTTATATATTTAATTGTCAAGTTCTCTGTATTCAGGCTTTCGACTATCATAATTCCTTATAAATTTCTAATTGTTTATCCTATCTGATATCATACTTCATCCTTTCTGACATTAACATTGCCACTCCTGTTTTCTTTTTGTTTGCATTTGCCCTATCATCTCTTTGCTCATTTTATTGCCAGTCTCTGGATTACTTGGTTTTAAGTTATTTGTTCTTGTAAATTTCCTAGCATTTTAGTTTCCTTTCACACTTACTACAATGGCATACATTTTCTTTTATCCCTTCTATCTCATGGCACATTTATGTTTACATTTCAGCCAGTTTCCTCAGTTTTATTTTCCTTATTTCTTGCTAAGTGTATCCAACTGACAACTATTCTATTTTTTTTTCCTGTTAATTACAATTTTTATCACTCAGGATCCCAGCAAAAAATAGATGGCATATTCAAATTGGTAACTTAATAAGAGAGAAATTTAATAAGGGAACTATTAACAAAGGTATGGGCAGAGTTTAGTATAAGCAACCAGGGTAAATGCAGTAAGTAAGTAAGTAAAAACAGGGATCTATGACCATCCGTAGACCGAGAGCAGCAAGGAGAGAGCAGTTATTAGAACCCAGAGTGATTGCTATCCACAGTTGTAGCCTTCAGGGTAGAGACACAACAAAACAGCCTATACCTGGCAGAAAGGAGACTAGGAATATAAATATTCCAACCTCATTCTCTTCCAATTCTTCAGATCTATTGTTGTTGCCACCCACTGACCAAATGGAACCAGAAGCTAGAAGGCAAAGGATTTCCTTGATGCATTTCGGGAGCACAGATAAGAGTCAAAAAGAATGGGGGGGGGGTGAGAGGGAGAGAAACACCACAAAAGCAAGAAGCTGAAAGCAACAAAACCCAGAAGAGAAGGCAGAGACAAACAGACACCACCATACACCTTGCCATATGACAGAGGATGACAGGATCGCTGGTACCCGGTCTTTAGGAAGAAAGCATTGCCTTGATGATGACTTGATTCGGACATTTTTCTCAGCCTCAAAACTGTAAGCTTGTAAGTTAATAAATTCCCATTGTTAAAGACAACACATTTCATGATACCTGTTTTGAGCAGCTTAGCAAACTAAAACAGGTTTTGGTACCAGGAGAGTGGGGTGCTACTATTGCAAATACCAAAAATGTCAAAAAGGCTTTGTAATTGGGTAATGAGTAGTCACGAAAAATTGTGAGGTGTTTGATAGAAAAGGCGTAGATTGCTTTGAAGAGACTTTGGTAGAAATATGGATGCTAAAGGTACTTCTGAGGAGGCCTTGGACAGAAATGATGAATGTGTCATTGCCAACTAGAAGAAAGGTGACACTTGTTTTAAAATGGCAGAGAACTTGACAAAATTGAGTCCGGATGTCAGATGTAGTGAGATTTGAAAGTGACAAGCTGGAATATTTAGCTGAGGAGATTTCCAAACTAAATGTAGAAACATACAAGAATGCAAACTTCCTTCTCCCCTCATCCATTCCTCCATTCTACTTCTACTGCCCCAGTTGGTACAGCAAACAAGAAGAGAGCCAGTTTCTAGAGACACATCCGGAATAGTGCTTAGAAGACTACAAAGGTGGGAGGAGGTTTAGAACTGAGGCAGTAGCTTAAAAACCGTGCTTTTGCACAGGAAACAGACACGCCCAGGAAAAAGTGAACGTTAATATTGCTTATAAAATTTAAGAGTAAGAAGTAGCATGCAGTGGATCCAAGTGGGACTCGCGTCACGGCCGCAGAGACCAAAAAACGCTGTCCGGGAGGCCTCTTTCCGATCCGGGTCGCTTCTCGCCGCCCTCATGCCTCGCCCACTGTCTGTTTGCGGCCCCTCGCCCCAACCCCATGAGCCGTCTGCCGCACTCCTGCTACGGAGAAGACAGAGCTGATCCAGAAGGCGAAGCTGGCGGAGCAGGCTGAGCGCTACGACGACATGGCCACCTGCATACAGGCCGTGACACAGCAGGGGGCTGAGCTGTACAACAGAGGAGCGCAACCTGCTCTTGCTGGCCTACATGAACATTGTCAGGGGCCACAGATCTACCTGGAAGGTCACCTCGCAAATCGAGCAGAAAACCAACACCTCCAACAAGAAGTTGCAGCTGATTAAGGACTATTGGGAAACGGTGGAGTTGGAACTGAGATCCATCTGCACCACGGTCCTGGAATTGTTGGATAAGTATTTAAATAGCCAGTGCAACTAACCCAGAGAGTAAGGTCTTCTATCTGAAAATGAAGGGAGATTACTTCCAGTAACTTGCTGAAGTGGCATGAGGTGATGATCGAAAACAAACTATAGATAATTCCCAAGAAGCTTACCAAGAGGCTTTTGATATAAGCATGAAAGAGATGCAACCCACACACCCAGTCCTCCTGGGGCTGGCTCTTAACTGTTCTGTATTTTGCTTTGTGATACTTAATAATCCAGAGCTTGCCTGTACACTGGCTAAAACTGCTTTTGGTGAGGGCCATTGCAGAACTTGATACACGAAATGAAGACTCATACAAACACAGCACCCTCATCATGCAGTTGCTTAGAGACAACCTAACATTTATGGACATCATACAGTGCAGCAGTAGGGGCAGAAAACTAAACGCATATAGGGTGTCATTCTCCTTCCCCTCAAGAAACCTTTTTACACATCTCCATTCCTTATTCCACTTGGATTTCCTGTAGCAAAGAAACCCCTTCATGTGCATGGAATCAACTGTTTATAGTCTTTTCACACTGCAGCTTTGGGAAAATGACTTTCCTTGATTTGTGTTTGCCTTGGCCTTCTGGTGTGCAGTACTGCTGTAGAAAAGTATTAATAGCTTCATTTCATATGAACATAAGTAACTTCCAAACACTTATGTAGAGGACTAAAGTGCATCTGGTATTTAAGTAATCTGAACCAGTTCTGCAAGTTACTGTTTTGTATTACTGTGAAGATATGAAAATGTAGTTAATTACAATTAAAGAATATTCTATATAACTTCTTAATTTCTAAATTCTCTCCTTTACTCTACTTCAGGGATTTCCTTTCAATAAGCAACTTTTCCATGCTCTTAATGCATTCCTTTTTAATGGGAATCCACCATTCCAGATTGAATAGGAAAGCATTTGACATTTTTGGGTGCTGGGGTGTCATGAATTGAAATGCTTCCTATATAACATATAGTATGGAGGTCATGTATATCTGTGACAACAGGAAGTTCCCTTATTCACTGTTCATATGCTACTAAATTGACAACTTCCCTTCCCAATAAAAACTCACTTAGAATCCAGCCTTATGAGATAATGAGAAGTACTATGAGCAACTATATGCTAATAAACCAGACAGCTTAGATGAAATGGACAACTTCCTAGAAAAGCATGAACAACCAACACTGACTTGAGAAGAAACAGACAACCTCAACCAACCAATCACAAAGAGATTGAGTCGGTCATCAAAAAGCTCAAAAAAAAGAAAAGCCGAAGACCAGATGGTTACACATGTGAATTCTACCAAGCATTAAGAAAGAATTAGTACCAATCCAGCTCAAACTCTTCAAAAAAATTGAAAAGGAGGGAAAGCTACCTAACTCATTCTATGAAGCCGGCATCACCCTAATACCAAAGTCAGACAAAGATACTACGAAACAAGACATTTATAGACCAATCTCTTTAATGAATATAGATGAAAAATCCTCAACAAAATACTCACAAATTGAATCCAACACCACATTAAAAGAATTATACATCATAACTAGGTGGGATGTATTCTAGGTACGCAAGGCTGGTCAAACACAAGAAAATCAATTAATGTGATACACCACATCAATAAATCAAAGTGGGAGAACCACATGATCATGTTGATCGACACAGAAAATGCATTTGGTGAAATTCAACATCCTTTCTTGATGAAAACACATCAAAGGATAGTAATACAAGGGAATTTTCTCAATGTGATAAAGGCAATATATGAAAAAGCCACAGCTAACATCATATTCAATGTGGAAAGACTGAAAGCTTTCCCTCTAAGATGAGGAACAAGACAGGGATGCCCACTGTCACCAATGTTATTCAACATTGTGCTGGAAGTTCTAGCTAGAGCAATTACGCAAGAGAAAGAAATAAAAGGCATCCAAATTGGAGAGGAAGAAGTAAAACTTTCACTGTTTGCAGATGACATAATCCTAGATGGAGAAAATCCAGAAAAATCTACAGCAAAGCTACTAGAACTACCCAATGAATACAGCAAAGTGGCAGGCTACAAGATCAACATGCAAAAATCAGTAGTGTTCCTATGCACAAGTAATGTGCAACAGGAGGAGGAAATCAAGAAAAAAATTCCATTTACAATAGCAATCAAAAGAATCAAGTATTTACGAATAAACTTAACCAAGGCCACAAAAGACCTATACAGAGAAAACTACAAGAAACTGCTAAAAGAAATCAAACAGGACCTAAAAAAATGGAAGAACATACCATGTTCATGGATTGGAAGAGTAAATATAGTTAAAATGTCAATTCTACCTAAACTGATTTATAGATTCAATGCTATACCAATTGAAATCCCAACAACTTACTTTGCAGAAATAGAAAAACCAATAACCAAATTTATTTGGAAGGGCAAGGTCCCCCAAATAGCCAAAAATATCTTGAGAAAGAGGAACAAAGTGGGAGGTCTCACACTACCTGATTTTAAAGCATACTACAAAGATACAGTGGTCAAAACAACATGGTACTGGCATAAAGATAGATATACCAACCAAAGGAATTGAATTGAGTGTTCAGAAATAGACCCCCTCATCTATGGACAGTTGATCTTCGATAAGGCAGTCAAGCCAAAGCAACTGGGATAGAGCAGCCTCTTCCATAAAAAAATAGTGTTTGGAGAACTGGATATCCATTTCCAAAAGAATGAAAGAGGACTCCTATCTCACATCTTATACAAAAATTAACTCAAAATGGATCAAAGACCTAAACATTAATGCTAAGACACATAAAACTCTTAGAAGAAAATGTAGAGAAATATCTTAAAAGTCTTGTGATGTGAGGTGGTTTCCTAGACCTTACACCCAAACCATGAGTAACCAAAGAAGAAATAGATAAATGGGACCTCCTCAAAATTAAACACTTTTGCACCTCAAAGGACTTTGCCAGAAAACTAAAAAGGCAGCCTACACAATGGGAGACAATATTTGCAAACCACATATCAGATAAGGGTTTAATATCCAGAATATATAAAGGGATCTTACAACTCAACAACAGAAAGACAAGCCAATTAAAAATGGGCAAAAGACATGGACAGACACTTATGTGAAGAGGAAATACAAATGTCTCAAAAACATATGGAAAAAATGCTCAACTTCACTGGCTATTAGGGAAATGCAAATCAAAACCACAATGAGATATCATCTCATACCTACCAGAAAAAAAACAGAAAATTACAAGTGCTGGAGAGGATATGAATAAAGAGGCACACTTATTCACTGTTGGTAGGAATGTAGATTGGTACAGCATCTCTGGAAGGCAGTGGTGGTTCCTCAGGAAGCTAAGTATAGATTTGCCACATGATCCAGAAATTCCATTACTAGGTATATACTCAGAGGAACCAAAAGCTAAAATATGAACAGACATTTGTAAACCAATGTTTATAGCAGCATTATTCACAGTTGCCAAAAGATGGAAACAGCCAAAATGTCCATCAATGGATAAGTGGATAAACAAACTGTGGTATATACACACAAGGGAATATTGCACATTTGTAAGACAGAGCTAAGTCACATAACATGTAATAATGTGGATGAACCTTGAGGACATTGTGTTGAGCAAAGCTGATCAGATATAGGAGGACAGATGCTCTGTGGTCTCACTGGTGTGGACTAGCATTGATCAGCGAGCTTTGGGAGTTGAGAGCTGAGAATATGGGTTTTTGGGAGATTGAAAGAGGGTAGAGATTGGGTCTTTGATGCTGAGGGAGTATTGGGTGTTCAATAGGATTGATTGTATGGATCCAGAAATGGATAGCGCAGAGCTGTGTGATGGTGGCACAGTGTTGTGGGTACACTGAGCAAAGATGTCTGTGAGTAAAGCTGGGGGAGGAGGGCTACAGGCATGTGATGCCAGAGATAAGGATGGACAATGGAGGCTGGGGCTGTATAACTTGGTGAAAACTAGAGTGGTCAATGATTACAAGTAAATGTACAAATATGGGGATGTTTTTGCATGTGGGAGAATAAATGAATGTCAACCTTGTAGGGTGTTGAAAAAGGGATGTTATTTGGGAAAAGGTATAGTCAAATCAAACTGGAGTCTGTGGTTGGTGGTAGGATTGTGATGTGTTTCCACTGGGTGTGGCAGAGGCAATATACCAAAACTGGATGTGTATGAGAGGGGGCTGTCGGGGAGGGGTGTGGGATTCTTGGTAGTGGTGGTTGTGCCGGTTTGAATGTATTATGTCCCCAAAAGGCCATTATCTTTGATGTAATCTTCTGTGGGCAGACCTATCAGTGTTAATTAGATTGAAATTCTTTGAGTGTTTCCATGGAGATGTGCCCCACCAACTGTAGGTGATAACTCTGATGAGGTATCTCCATGGAGGCGTGGTCCCACCCATTCAGGGTGGGCCTTGATCAGTGGGGCCATATAAATGAGCTGATGGGCAGAGGGAACTCAGTGCAGCTGTGAGTGATATATTTGAAGAGGAGCTACAGCCAAGAGGGACACTTTGAAGAAACCACAGGAGATGCAGATGAAAGACATTTTGAAGATGGCCGTTGAAAGCAGACTCTTGCTCCAGAGAAGCTAAGAGAGGACAAATACCCCAAGTGCAACTAAGAGTGATATTTTTGAGGAACTGCAGCCTAGAAAGGAATGTCCTGGGAGAAAGCCATTTTGAAACCAGAACTTGGAGCAGACACCAGCCACATGCCTTCCCAGCTAACAGAGGTTTTCTGGACACCATTGGCCATCCTCCAGTGAAGGTACACAATTGTTGATGACTTACCTTGGACACTTTATGGCCTTAAGACTGTAACTTTGTAACCAAATAAACCCCCTTTTATAAAAGCCAATCCATTTCTGGTGTTTTGCATTCTGGCAGCATTAGCAAACTAGAACAGTGGTGTTGTCTGACCTTATTATTATATTGCATTGTGTGTGGTTTTTTTTTTTTTATCATTTTTATGATTCTTAACAAAAATCTTTTTTTGTAGTAATGAATATGTTCAAGTGCTGATTGTAGTGATTAATGCACAGCTGTCTGGTGATGCTGTGAACAGCTGATTGTGCACTATGGATGATTGTATGATATGTGAATATATTTCTATAAAATCATAGGAAAAAATATAAACATGGATAAAATTGCTGGAGAAAACATGGAGAGAGGGATGTACCTATTTGCTGTTAGGGGGGAGGTAGAGTGGTGTGGCTTGTCTGGGGAACAGTGTGGTGGTTCTGCCAGGGGCTGGGTTTGTGGGTGCCGTGGGGTCCTGCAGCCTCATTGTGGGGTGTGGGTGGATGTTTGCTCAATGGTGTTTGTGGAGGCAGTGTTCATGATTTGTGGTGGGTAGAGGTGGCCTGGGGGTGCATCTACTGATGAGCAGAGTGGTGGACTGTGGTGTATGCATACAATGGAATATTGAGTGACTGTGAGAGGGAGTGAGACTATGGAGCATGTGGCAAAGTGGGTGGGTATGGACAGTGTTTTGAGTGGAGTGTGCCAGGAACAAGACAAACATTGTAATGCCCCACCAATTTGGACTAACTACAGTGTGTGAACTATGAGAGTTGAATCTTGGAGCATGGCTTATCAGGGGAACACTCATTGTGGTAGGCCCTGGATTGTAGGCTCTTGTAGTGATCACATCTATTCCTGAATTGTAATGGTTATCCTCAGATTCTGAGATGCTGATCTTTTTGTGTATAGCCTGGTCAGTCTCTGGAACTTGGGTGTCTGTGTGATGCCTGAAACTCAGAGCTGAAGTTTGGCAGCTATGAATGTTGTATTATTGCAGGCAGCAACTGTTTTAGGAGGTGAGGGGGAGTCCAGACTTCAATTGGAGACATGAATGGGGTGGATCTGGTTGGGACTGGGGCAGGTCAGGTGGGCGGATGGGGGAATGTGGAGGATGATTTTGACTGTGTTTTGAAACTTTGATTTTTGTGGTAGGACCAAGGGAAGAGATGTTTATTTGGTGCAGGATGTATGTCTTCTACAGCACACTGAATGGTTTGACTTGTGTGGTCAGTTTGTTCAGGCACCATAATTGCATGGAACTTTGGGAGGTGAGATCTGGTAGGTTTGTGCAAGTTGGTGTAGGGTGGCAATGCATCCCAGGGTGGTTTGGGAAGAGGGTAAAGGTATGTTTGTGGGGGGGCCCCTTGAGGGGCTGCAGTGGGGTGTAGAGGTGTTGGGCATCCCCACCTGGGTTGTTGCTGGTATTCTTGCAAACGTTGAGAACTGATGGTTTGGTGTGCCAAGTCCTTGATCTTGGGGCTTCCCTTGTGGGGCTTGTTGTTGCAGGCAGAGCTGGGCCTGCTTGTGGTTGTGCCTGGGAGTCTCCCCTTGGGGGACCTCTTTGTTGCTTGGATGTGGCCCTCTCTCTCTGGCTGGGCCAGCTTAGTGGATAGGTTTGCTACATTTCCCCCTGTGTAGGGCCTGACTCCCATGGGTGTGAATCTCCCTGACGGTGTAGGATATGGCTCCCATGGATGGGCCTGGACCTGGCATTGTGGAATTGGGAGGGTTTCTTCGCCATGGGGGGAAAGCAAAGTGGAGCAAGGTGGAGTTTTGGTGGCTGGGAGATTTCAGCTGGGGCCAGGAGGTCACTCTGGGGGGGGCATTCTTATACACTGTGCAGATGTCCCTTTTTGGGTTTTGGTGTGTTGGAGTGGCTAGAGGGAAGTGCCTGGGGCTGTCAAACTCAGGCCCAGTGGCCTTGATTCTTGAGGGTGACTGTGTGGCTATGTAACTTGCACAATGTGACAGTGTGGTTGTGGAGGTCTTGTGGCTTGCACTCCCTTTGTCCAGTGTGTGGATGGATGGGTAGAGGGTTGGGGATGAGAACTGGATGGATGATGGAGTGGGATGGGGGGGTGGAATGATTTGGGTGCTTTTTAATTTTATTTTTTATTCTTGTTTTTGTTCTTTCTGGTGTAAGGAAAATGTTCAGGGGCTAATTGCAGTGATGGGTGCATGACTGTATGATGGTGCTGTGGATGGTTGGTTATGCACCATGGATGTTTGTCTGGTGTGTGAGTATACCTCAATGAAGCTGAATTGAAGGAAAAAAAAAAAAAGAAACAGCTTTGTCAGCAGTTACACACATGTATTATCTTGGCTCCATGCCTTCCTTATCCACTCCCACTATAAAACCCTGACTTCTCCTCTGGTCAGGGTGGACCATCATAGCAAGGAATTGCTGTCTCTTCTCCCACCGCTGAGGCTGAGGACCCTATATAAGCCCCCTATAAAGGCTCCATCTTACTTGCCAAGCTGGACTTTTCTGAATCATTCTTTGGCCTGCCACACCCCTCGCAGTTTGCTGGAAGTTTGTCTTATTACATAGCCCCTTGCCTTATCAGAACAGTTGGTATCATTTCAGACCAGTTGGATATAGATTTCAGTTGTTAAATACCCCATGGTAATAACAAATAAAGTAGTTAAAGAATATACAGAAACAGAAATGAGAAGGGAATCATATGCTGCTGTAAAAGATAAACTCTACACAAAAGAAGACTGCAATGAAGGCAAATGGGCAAAAAAAGATATAAATAAGATGTACAGGAAACAAAGGACAAAATTGCTGGAGTAAGTCCTGCCTTATCAATAATTACTTTGATTATTAATGGATTAAACTTTCCAATCAAAAGACAAAGATTGTCAGAATGTATAGAAAAGCATGATCCAACTATGTTATTTACAAGAAAGTCAACTTAGACCCAATGACACAATTAAGTTGAAAATGAAAGGTTGGGGGAAAATTTCAAGCAAATAGTAACCAAAAGAGAGCTGGAATGGTAATACTAATATTGGACAAAATAGATTTTAAGTAAAAAACTGTTACAGGAGACTAAGAAGGACACTATATACCAATAAAAGTATCACTAAGAAAATAACAATTATAAACATACATGCACCTAATCACAAAGTCCCAAATTACATGAGGCAAATAATGACAAAACTGAAGGAAGAAACAGATATTTCTAAAATAATAGTTGGAGACTTCAATACATCATGTTCATTAATCTATAATTAATCTATAAACATCTATACAGAAGATCAATAAGGAAAGAAAGTATTTTAATGATCCTATAAATGAACTAGATTAAACAAACATACAGAACATTACACACAACAACAGCAGAATACACATTCTACTTGAGTGCTCATGGGTCATTCTCCAGGAGAGACCATCTATTAGGCCACAAAACAAGTCTCAATAAATGTAAAAACATTTAAATTATATAAAACAACGTCCTTGATCATAATGGAGTGCAACTAGAAATCAATGTCATGAGAAAACTGAAAAATTCATAAATATGTGGAATTAAACAACACAATCTTAAAAATGAGTTAAAGAAGAAAACAAAGGTAAATTGGGAAATATCTTGAGGCAAATGAAAAGGAAAACACAACATGCCAAAACTTAAGGGATGCAGCAGAGGCAATGCCAGAGGGAAATTTATAGCTATGAATACCTCCACTAAAAAAATAAAGATATCAAAACATAACCTAATATCATATCTGCAGGAACTAGAAAAAGAAGAGAAAACTAAACCTAAAAGAAGTAGGAGAAAAGAAATAATAAAGATTAGAGCAAAGATATATGAAATAGAGAATAGAAAAAGAATTTAGAGTATCAAAGAAACCAAAAGTTGGTTCTTTGAAAAGATAAATAACATTGACAAACTTTTTGCTAGACTGACAAAGAAAAAAAGAAAGAGGATGCAAGTAACTAAAATTATAAATGAAAGGGGGGACCTTACTACTGATCTAGGAGAAATTAAAAGGATTATAAAAGAATACTATGAAAAAATATATGCCAATAAATTAGATAATCTAGAGGAAATGGATAAGTTCCTAGAAAACTTATCTAAACTGAATCAAGTAGAAATAGAAGATCTCAAAGACCTGTAACAAGTAAAGAGATGGAATCAGTAATCAAAAACCTTCCAACAAAGAAAAGTCCAGGTCACGTCAGCATCACTGGTGAGTTCTACCAAACATTCAAAGAAGAATTTATGCCAAATCCTTCTCCAACTCTTTCAAAAATTTGAAGAGGGGGATCTCTTCCTAACTCATTCTCTGAAGCCAACATTATGTTAATATTAAAGTCAGATAAAGATACCACAAGAAAAGAAAATTACAGAGCAATTTCCCTTATGAAAATAGATGCAATAGAATCCAATAACACAGTAAAAGAATTACACACCATGATCAAGTGAAATTTATCCCAGGAATGCAAGGATGATTCAACATAGGAAAATCAATCAATGTAATACACCACATTAACAGAAAGAAGGGGAAAAATCACATGATCATCTCTACTGATGCAGAAAAGGCATTTGACAAAATCTAATATTCTTTCATGATAAAATACTCAGAAAATTAGGAATAAAAGATAATTTCCTTAACATGATATATAAAAAGCCCACAGGTAACATCACACTCAATGGTTAAAGACTGAAAGCCTTCCCCTGAAGTCTGGAACAAGACAAAGATGCCCACTGTCACCACTGCTATTCAACATTGTATGGGAAGTTCTTGCCAGAGCAATTACTTATTCAAGAAAAATAGAAAAAAAAAAAAAAAAGACTTCCAAATTGATAGGAGGAGGTAAAACTATCTCTATTCACAGATGACATGATCCTTTATATAGAAAATCCAAAAAATCCAAGAAAACTACTAGAACTGGCAAACAAATTCAGTAAAGTTGCAGGCTACAAGATTAACATGCAAAAATCATCTGTGTTTCTATATACCATCAATGAATGTTCCAAAATATCTTCTAAAAGAATAAAATACTTACAAATGAATTTAACCAAGATGAAGGATTAGTACACTGAAAACTACAGAACACTGCTGAAAGAAAAGAAAACTTAAATAAATGTCAAGACATCCCATGTTCATGATAGGAAGACTTATTAATGAGATCTCAATACTACCCAAAACTATACACAGAGTCAATGCAATCCCTATCAGAATCTCACAGCCTTTTTTGCAGAAATGGAAGAGCCAATTCTTAAATTCATATGGAGTAGCAAGGAGTCCTAAATAGCCAAATCAATATTGAAAAGCAAAAATAAAGTTAGAGGTTTCACACTTCCTAATTTCAAAACCTACTACAAAGCCACAATAATCAGTGTGGTGCTGCCATAAGGATAGCTATATAAACCCACAAAGTATAAATGAAAGTTCAGAAATAAATCCACATATTTATGGGCAAATGATTTTGACAAGGGTGCCAAGAACATTAACTGGGGAAAGAACAATATCTTCAATGAAAGGTGCTGGGAAAAATATCTACTTGCAACAGAATGAAGCTGTACCCTTACCTCACACCATATAAAAAATTAACTCTAAATGGATCAAGAACCTAACCTTAAGAGCTAAAATCATAACATTCTTAGAAGAAAATACAGGGAGGAACCTTCACAACTTGAGATTTGTTTGTGGTTTCTTTAGATATGACACCAAAATCATGAGAAACAAAAGAAAAAATAGATAAAATGAACTTCATCAAAATTAAAACTTGTACATCAAAGACACTATTAAGAAAGTGAAAAGACAACCTACAGAATGGAAGAAAATTTCAAACAATATAACTCATCAGGATTTAATACCCAGAATATATAAAGAACTGCTACAACTCAACAACAAAAAGAGAAATAACCCAATTAAAAATGACTGAAGGATTTGAATAGACATTTCTGTAAAGAAGATATACAATTGACCAGTAAGTACATGAAAAGATGCTCTCAATATCATTGGTCACCAGAGAAATGAAAAACCACAGTGAGACACCACTTCATATCCACTAGGATGAGTATTATTAAAAAGGAAGAAAACAACAAGTGTTGACAAGGATGTGGACAAATTGGAACTCATACATTGCTGGTGGCACTGTAGAATGGTGCAGCCACTCTGGAAGTCAGTTTGGTGAAAATTGAAAATAGAATTACACTTCTTGATGTATACCGAAAAGAACTGACAGCAGGGTCTTGAACAGATATTTGTACACCAAGATTCATAGCAGAATTATTCACAATAGCCAAAAGGTGGATGCAACCCAAATGTCCAAACAATATTGGATAGAGAATATGTGGTATATACCTTCAATTGAATATTATTCAGCAATAAAAAAGGAATGAAGTTCTGATGCATACTACAACATGGATGAACCTTGAAGACATTATGTTTAGTGAAATAAGTCAGACACAAAAAGACAGACATTGTATGATCTTGCTTACCCAAAACACCTAGAGGAAGCAAACTTCATAGAGACAGACAGTAGTTGATAAGTTATTAGGGGAAGGGGTATGGGGAGGGAAGAGAGGGTTATAGTTTAATGGGTGAATAATTTCTGTTGAGGTGATAAAAACTAGGGATAATGGATATCAATGTTGGTAACACAATACTGTGAATGTAGTTAATACTACTGAATTGTATAGTTGAATGTAGTCAAAATGATAAATTTTGAGTTTTATATTTGTTACCACAATAAAAAGTTTTTAAAAAATGAGGTCCATAACCACAAAGGTTACTGGTGGTTGTGAAGATTAAATAAGACAATGCATACAACGTATTATTAGCAAAACACTTGGTACAGCAGAAGCACTAAATTAATGTTATCTTTCATTATGGTAAACTTATTCCTCTAAGGATTGTATTTGGCTTTCCTCTTGTTCCTTTGGTAGTTCCTTTGATAGTTACATCTTTGACTGTCTTAGTGAAAGTTGCCAGAGAAGGAAAAAGTATCTGTTTTTTTTGTTTGTTTGTTTTCATAGTAAAAAAAAAAAAAAAAAAAAAAAAAAACTGTAACCATTTAAAAAAGATCCTCTGTCTTCCAGATGACTTTGACCAGCATTTTTGCCTGGTAATGATTCTGGGCTTGTTCAGATGCCAACATATCTTTCACCCTGAAGTGAGGTTTGTTTCTGAAAAATAGACACTTTGTGTTTGTTGAGCCCTTCTTTGTAAAGTATGTAAGCAGTTTTGACCTGCTTTTGATGTATAATTTGCTTGAATGTTTATTCAAACAATATTAAGCATCTGCTAATAAATGTTAGGCTCTCAGCAATATAATTGGTGCATTTACAAAGAGTTTGTAATAAATTAGAAAAATGCCTATTATAAAATTAAACAAAAGAATGCCAAATTGTGCATGTAGTTTGGTTACAAAAATGCATTTAGAGGAAAGAGAAGAAGTTGGAATACTAAAAAAAAAAAAAAAAAAAAATCCTCTGAAATGACTGGAGATGAGCCTGGATCCAGTACTGTGTGATTGAGAGCAACTTCTTGAACAAAAGGGGGAGGAGAGATGAAATAAAATAAGGTTCTAGTGGCTGAGATATTTCAAATGGAGTTGAGAGGTCACTCTGGAGGGTATTCTTCTGCACTGTATAGATATCACCTTTTAGTCTTTAGTGTGTTGGAATGGCTAGAGGGAAATACCTGAAGCTGCCAAACTGCAAGCCAGTGACCTTGATTCTTGAAGACAATTGTATAACTATGAAGATTGCACAGTGGTGACTGTGACTGTGAAAACTTTGTGGCTCACACTCCCCTTATCCAGTGTATGGACAGATGAGAGGAAAAATGGGGATAAAAATTAGATGAAGAACAGGGTGGGATGGAGGGGATGGAAAGAGGGGCTCTTTTTTGCTTTTATTTTTATTTTGGAGTAAGGAAAAGTTTCAAAAATTGATTCTGGTGATGAATGCACAACTGTATGATGGTGCTGTGAATAATTGTACACTGTGGATGACTGTAGGGTGTGTGAATATATCTCAATTAAACTGTATTAAAAAAGTAAATGAACCATGGGGGAAGAAGAAAATGGGGTGTTTTGGATGTTCTTTTTTATTTTAATTTTTATTTTACTTTTTGGAGTAATGAAAATGTTCAAAGTTTGATTGTAGTAATGAAAGCACAATTACATGATGACAGTGAACAACTGATTGTACACTTTGAATGATTGTATGTTATGTGATTATATCTCAATAAAATTGCATTAAAAAGACTATTAAGAGGATGAAAAAATGAGATGAAGATGGGGAGAAAATAAAAGATCCTCTGAAAGAATGAGATAAACATGGAATTTTGTAAAAAAAAAAAAAAAAAAAAAAAGGTAGAGTTGCAAGAAGGAATAAATGAAAGGGTGCAAGGAAATACCATAGAGAAAATGTCCAGAACTGGAAATTCACATGCAAAATGGAATTAACCTTAATCCTAATCCATACATAGATGTATTACTAGGAAGGACCAAAGAGAGACAAGTCTATACCATTTTATCCAGACCAGAAGTTCCAAATAAATTTTAAAAGTAGAAACAGAAGATGGAGTGGGTATGGCAGAGCAGGCTTTTCCTCAGAAAGAAACTAGAGAGGGGCTGGAGGATGCCTGGGACCACAGTTTCAGGGTATGACTGGCCACAGAGGGACCCTTACAGTACATGGTGGGGATGTGGACAGAAATGTGGAGAAACTGCACTACAAGGGATGGAATGAGTTGGTTTGGACAAGAATGCCTCCCAGGGCTGGCAGCAGCAAGACAGCTGGTGGGCAAAGGAGCAAGTAGTGGCTCTCCACTCTTGTGCACTCACCTTGGCATTGAACTGGGAGGTGATCCTCCACAGCCATATGGTCAGGAACTCCCATGAGGGAACCCAGGAGGCAGGATTTACTTTCCCCCATGGAAGTCAGGATTGTGCACCAGCAAGAAGTGGGGAGAGGAGAGGGTGCCGTTCACACCCTAGAGGCTCACAGGTGTACAGCAAGCAGGGAGTGAGGCAAGTTGGAGCTGTAGGGTGCCCTTGAGCTGACTTTCTGCTGAACTGCACAGGGCCCACATTGCAACCTCAGGGCAGGCAGTTCCCAGTGCACATGAAGAATTGGTGCACTGATTGGATCCCCACCTGGTTTGGACCCTGCCCAGGACACAGAAGAAATTCAGAGAAGGCTGGCTTGAAAGTAAAAGGTAGCTCAAGAGCACCTCCTGCTGGTAGTATAGGGAAATTGCACTCCAGCAAGCTGTAACTCTGCCAAATTATATAAAAATGCTCAAGTAATCTTGCATTTCCCAAACTAACCTTATCAACAAAGGCAAAATATCCAAAAGCCAACATAAAATCATAAAGTACTTGAAGAATCTAAAAGATATGGACAAGCCAAACAAATTAAAAAGCCAGAAGAGACAGAAAATTGGAGAAATTAATTAAAGACGTACACACAAATCTTCAAAACAAATTCAATGAGATGGCTAAAGGCATAAAGGACATCAAGAAGACACTAGAAGAGCATAAAGAAGAATTTGAAAAAGTAAATTAAAAACTACCCAGATCTTATGGAAACAAAAGACACTGTTGATCAAATAAAAAACATACTAGAGACACAGAACAGCAGATTTGTAGAGGCAGAAGAAAGAATAGGTGAACTTAAGTACAGGGCAATTGAATGTAAATGCATAAAAAAACAAATGGTGAAATAAAACATTTCAAATGGATCTCGGGAAAATGATGGATAACCTGAAGTGCACAAATATTAAGAATCATGTGTGACCAAGAAGGAGAGGAGAAGATAAAGGGCTAGGAAGAGTGTTTCAAGACATAATTGGTGAAAACTTCCATCCCTTCTAAATAACATAAATATGCAAATCAGAGATGCCCAAAAAACTCCAAACAGAATAAATCCAAATAAACCCACTCCAAGACACATATTGCTGAAGAGGAGAAAGTCTGAAAGCAGCAAGAAGGAAGCAATTCACCACATATAAGAGAAACCACATAAGGCTAAGTACTGACTACTCAGCAGGCACCATGGAGGACAGAAGGCAGTGGTGTGACATATTTAAGATTCTGAAGGAGAAAAAGTGCCAGTGAAGAATTTCTTATCCAGCAAAGCTCTCCTTTGAAATTGAGGGAGAGTTAAAATTTTCACAGACAAACAAATGCTGAGAGAATTTGTTAATAAGAGACTTACTAATGAAATACTAAAGGGAGCTCCACTGGCTGAGGGAAAAAGCAAAGGAGAGAGAAGTCTGGAGAAGAGCACAGAACTGAAGAGTATTAGTAAGGATAACTTAAAAAGAGAGAGAGTGAGAGAGAGAGCAGGGAAAAATAGATCTGACAACCAAAAATCAAAGGATAAGATGGCTGGTTCAAGAAATCCCTTCACAGTAATAACTTTGAATGAAAATGGATTAAACTTTCCAATTGAAAGATACAGACTGGTAGAATGGATTAAAAAACATGACCCATTGATATTCTGTTTACAAGAGACTCCTCTTGGACCCTGCAACACAAAGAGACTGAAAGTGAAGAATAGAAAAAAATATTCTACACAACTGCAACCAGAAGAAACCAGGGATAGCTATACTAATATCAGACAAAATAGATTTCAAATGCAGAGATGTCATAAAAGACAAAGAAGGACTCTATATATTAATAAAAGGAACAACTGACCAAGAAGAAATAACAATCATAAATGTTTATGCACCCAATCAAGGAACTCCAAAGGACATGAGACAAACATTGACTAAACTGAAGGGAGTAGTAGAAAAGTCTACAATAGTAGTGGAAAACTTCAATACACCACACTCTTCTATAGATAGAACAACTTAGAGGACCAATAAGGAAATTGAGAACATAAACAATATGACAAATTAATTAGAATTAATAGAAATATATAGATTGTACATCCCAAAATACCAGAATATACATTCTCTAGCACCTATGGAATGTTCTCCAGGAGAGATCATAGGCTGGAGCACAAAACAAGTCTTAATAAATTTTAGAAGATTGAAATTATTCAAAGCATATTCTCTGGCCATAATGGAATGCAACTAGAAATCAACAACCACCAAAGAACCAGATCTTTCAGAAATATATGGAGGTTAAACAACACACTCCTAAACAACCAGTGAATCAAAGAAGAAATTGCAAGAGAAATAGGTAAATATCTAGAGACAAATGAAAACGAGAACACAACATATCAAAACCTATGGGATAGAGAGGGGCAAGATGACAGCATAGAGAGGTGTGGAATTTAGTTAGTCCCCTGGAGAAACTAATAAAACCAGAAACAACTAGTAAAAAACTGCTGGGGAACAGCCATCACTGTCCACACATCACACAGCAGCCTGGATTGGGTGGAATGGCTGAAACCGCAGCATAAAATTTGTAAGTAAAACCTGAGGAACCTTGCCATGCTGGGAGTCCTCTCCCCCCATGGCAGGCTGAGCTGCAAGATCTTGCTGTGGGAGAAAGCGGCATTCCTGGAGCAAGAAATATAGCTAGCCTAGCTCCAACTGGGGTTTTAATTAACAAATGTGGACAGCTGAGAACAAGCTACAAAGACAAATCCCTAACAAGCAGCAAAGTACCCTGAGATCGATCCTAGTGGAGAGGAGGTGGGGTTGATGGAAAAAAAATTAATCAAAAGAAAAAGAAGGAAAAATACAAAGGCTCTTAAAGATGACTGACCTTAGAGAGCCAGAAAACACCTGTACCCCAGGAAAGAGAGCCCAGAAGACCAGGTGCTCTCTCTGACTGACAGGCAAAACTGTGGGGCCATGGACTGGTTCTGAAAGAGGGCTTTCTTTCCCTTTTTCTCTCTCTCAACCTGAGTGGCTCAGTGGAGAAAGCCTCAGCAATTTTCAGTTTGCAGCTCTCTGACCCAGACAGGGGTGGAGTTAACAGAATCAGAGTGACAAAGGAGTAATTCAAATGCAGAAGATAGCTCCCTAAGGGGTGTATACTCCCTAAGAAGAAGAAGGTGGGACCCAGCTCTAGTGCCAGCCCCCCCTTCAGAACTCAGACCCCAGTGCCTGGGGGAAAACAGCCAGAACAGAAACAACCTAAGCAGAAAATTAAAGGAGACACACCTCCTTACACCAGTCAGGAGCAACAGGCTGACGGACCGGTTAGGAAAAGCACAGCAGCTAAAGACCTCATAGGAAAGTCTGTCAATGTTCTAAGACACACCCTTAGGGAAATTTGACACTGAATATAGCCCCATTCTGAGAACTGAACCCATTCTGGTCTGAGAAAATCTGATTGGGGTAACCAAGGAAACCAGATGCCTAGACAAAAAAAAGCTACAAATTACACTAGGAAAAACTAAGATATGGCCCAAAGGAACAAACTTACACCTTGATTAAAATACAGTCGAGATACTGTTTCATTTTTTTATTCATATTTATTGAGATATAGTCACATACCATTCAGTCACACAAAACAAAGCATACATTCAATTGTTTACAGTACCATGATATAGATGTGCATTCATCACCAAAATTAATTTTTGACATTTTCATTACAACACACACAAAAATAATAAGAATCAAAATTAAAGTGAAAAAGAACAATTAAAGTAAAAAAGAACACTGGGTGCTTGTTCTCCTTTTTTTTTTTTTTCTTACCCCATTTTTCTACTCATCCATCCATAAATGAGACAAAGGGGAGTATGGGCCATATGGCTTTCCCAGTCACATTGTTACCCCTCATAAGCTACATTTTTATACAATCAGCTTCAAGATTCATGGGTTCTGGGTTGCAGTTTGATAGTTTCAGGTATGTACTGCTAGCTATTCCAATTCATTAGAACCTAAAAAGGGTTGTCTATATTGTGCATAAGAGTGCCCACCAGAGTGACCTCTTGGCTCCATTTGGAATCTCTCTGCCAATGAAGCTTATTTCATTTCCTTTCACATCTGCCTTTTGGTCAAGATATTCTCCATCCCAGGATGCTGGGTCTAGATTCCTCCCTGGGAGTCATATTCTACATTGCCAGGTAGATTCACTCTCCTGGGTGTCAGATCTCATGTAGGGGAGAGAGTAGTGCCTTTTTCATTTCTCATATTGATGAAAACTGATCATGTGTCATTGCTTACAAAGCATTTTTTATGCAGTTCCAAAGGAAATGAGCATAACTATTGAAGTAGGCAAGACGGGTAATATCCCTTTCCATAGATGGGAACCTGTTGACCACACATTGCATCTTGAAACTCTGCCTCCCCTAGATTCTATATTACATTTCCTCCAGGCCTGTGCTGGTTTGATTGTATTATGTCCCCCCAAATGCCATTATCTTTGATGTAATCTTGTGTGGACAGACCTATCAGTGTTGATTAGATTGTAATTCTTTGAGTGTTTCTTTGGGATGTGCCCCACACAGCTGTGGGTGATGACTCTGATCGGATAATTTCCATGGAGGTATTGCTCCACCCATTTGGGGTGGGCCTTGATCAGTGGAGCCATATAAATGAGCTGATGGGCAGAGGGAACTCAGCACAGCTGTGAGTGATGTTTTGAAGAGGAGCTACAGCCAAGAGAGACACTTTGAAGAAAGCACAGGAGCTGCAGATGAGAGACAGTTTGAAGATGGCCATTGAAAGCAGACTCTTGCTCCAGAAAAGCTGAGAGAGGACAAAAATCCCAAGTGCAACTAAGAGTGACATGTTTGAGGAACTGCAGCCTAGAGAGCAATGTCCTGGGAGAAAGCCATGAAGAAACCAGAAATTTGGAGCAGACGCCAGCCACATGCCTTTCCAGCTAACAGAGGTTTTCCACACCATTGGCCATCCTCCAGTGAAGGTACCCGAATGCTGATGTGTTACCTTGGACACTTTATGGCCTTAAGACTGTAACTATGTAACCAAATAAACTCCCTTTTATAAAAGCCAATCCATCTCTGGTGTTTTGCATTCTGGCAGCATTCGCAAACTAGAACAAGGCCCTCCTTTTTCTTCTCAGTACCATTCCCATGGATCCCTCCTCTTCCTCTTGACCCTGAGCCTTTCACCTCAACCTTCTTTTCTTCTGGAAATACACCTGCTGCCTTGGCAGTGCTCTTCAGTCCATTTTCAGCCACCCCTGTTACCTAATAATGAATCCCTGTCTGTTTTTCTCCTCCGAGGTCTCTCCTGCAGCTTACCATGAACTTATCCATCTGAGGGTTCCATTTACCTGCAGTTACCTTACATCTAAATTGAGTGTATTTGCTTCTTCTCCAAACCTGTTCCTTCAAAGGTGTTTTTTTATGCCCTCATCATTCTGCTCCAAATTCCTTGCTTTAGGCCTTCCTTTCTTCTTGCCTAGACAGTTATTTTCTTCCCATTATTCTTCATTCAATTCTAATTGATCCTGAAGTCCCCTAATCTTATAATTTTGTATAATTACCAAATTTTTGTAAGACATGAGTTCCAGTTATATCCTTTTTTGTTATTAATAAATAATCAGGGGGCTTCCTCATTGACTCCCGGGAAAACCTAGTGTATTCCATAGTCATGTATTAAAGCTCCTTCACCATCTAGCCCTAGCCAGTGTAGAGAGAGGGCCACATCTGAGCAACAAAGAGGCATTTAGGAGGAGGCTCTTAGGCACAATTTTAGGGAGGCCTAGCCTCTCCTTTGCAGCAACAGACTTCCCAAGGGCAAGTTCTGTGGTAGAGAGCTCAGCCCATCAAACCACCAGTACCTTATTCTGTGAGCACATCAGTAACCATCGAGGTGGGGGAGCCCAACACCCCTGCATTCTTCACCAGCTCCTCAAGGGGGTTCTGCATATTTTTTTCATTGTTTTTTTTTTAATTAACTTTTTTTTAAATCAACTATGTCAAAAAAATTCAAAAAACATACAAATAAAAAAACATTTCAAACAAACCATAACAAGGGAGCCCAACATGTTCCTACTCGACCCCAAGAAAATAACCCAATATAGCAACATTTCTGTGAACTTGTTCCCCCCATACCCACCAGAAATTAACAAACCATAGTCATTCCTGGGCATTCCCAGAACATTAAATTCACCCACAATAGCTTATCTGTTCTTATTGGGTTATCATTCCCCCTTCACCAATTGCTCTCTATTGCTAGTTCCCCTACATTCTACATTATAAACCATTTATTTTAGGAGTGTGTTGTTTAACCTCCAGGTATTTGTGAATTTTCTAAGTCTCTGATGGTTATTGACTTCCAATTGTATTCCACTGTGGTCAGAGAATGTGCTTTGAATAATTTCAATTTTTTAAAATTTATTGAGGCTTGTTTTATGTTCCAGCATATGGTCTATTCTGGAGAAACTTCCATGATCACTAGAGAAGAATGTGTATCCTGGTGATTTGGGATGTAATGTTCTATATATGTCTGTTAAATCAAATTCATTTATCAGATTGTTTAGGTTTTCAATTTCCTTATTGGTCTTCTGTCTGGTTGATCTATCTACAGGAGAGAGTGATGTGTTGAAGTCTCCCACAATTATTGTGGAAACATCCATTGCTTCCTTTAGTTTTGCCAGTGTTTGTCTCATGTATTTTTGGGCACCATGATTCGGTGCATAAACATTTACAATTCTTATTTCTTCTTGTTGAATTACTCCTTTTATTAGTATGTAGTGGCCTTCTTTATGTCTCATAACATCCTTGCATTTAAAGTCTATTTTACCTGAGATTAATATTGCTACTCCTGCTTTCTTTTGGCTGTAGCTTGCATGAAATATTTTTCCCATCCTCTCACTTTCAATTTCTTTGTCTCCCTGTGTCTAACATGAGTCTCCTGTATGCAACATATGATAGTTCATATTTCTTGATCCATTCTGCCAATCTATATCTTTTAATTGGGGAGTTTAATCCATTTACATTCAATGTTATTACTGTGAAGGTATTTCTTGAATCAGCCATCCTATCCTTTGGTTTATGTTTGTCATATATATTTTTTCATTCTTTCTTATTGTCCTTTAATGAACCAATATTGAATCTCTTTAGTACTGAACCTTTCTCCATCTCTCTATCTCCTTTCTTTGTTTCTCTGTCAGTAGGCCTCCTTTAGTATCTCAAGTAGGTCAGGTCTTTTATTACCAAAATCTCTCAGGATTTGTTTATCTGTGAAAAATTTAAGCTCTCCCTCAAATTTGAAGGAGAGCTTTGCTGGATAAAGTATTCTTGGTTGGAAATTTTTCTCTCAGAATTTTAAATATGTCATACCACTGCCTTCTTGCCTCCATGGTGGCTGCTGAGTAGTCACTAATTAGTCTTACGTTGTTTCCTTTGTATGTGGTGAATTGCTTTTCTCTTGCTGCTTTCTGAACTTGCTCCTTCTCTTCAGTATTTGACAATCTGATCAGAATATGTCTTGGAGTGTGTTTATTTAGATTTATTCTATTTGGATTTCACTGGGCATTTATGCTTTTGTATTTATATTGTGTAGAAGGTTTGGGAAGTTTTCCCCAACAATATCTTTGAATACTCTTTCTAGACCATTGCCCTTCTCTTCCCCTTCTGGGACACCAATGAGTCTTATATTTGGATGTTTGATTTTATCTTTCATATCCCTGAGGTCCATTTTGATTTTTTTTATTTTTCCCCATTCTTTCTTTCATTCTTTCAATTTCTGTTCTGTGGCCCTCAAGGTTGCTGATTCATTGTTCAGCTTCCTCTAGTCTTGTACTGTTAGTATCCAGAATCTTTTTAATTTGGTCAACAGTTTCTTTTATTTCCATAAGATCATCTATTTTTTTATTTACTCTTGTAATTTCTTCTTTATGCTCTTCTAGGGTCTTCTTCATGTCCTTTATATCCTGTGCTCTCATTGTTTGTCTTTAGTTCTTTGATTAATTGCTCCAAGTACTGTGTCTCCTCTGATCTTTTGATTTGGGTGTTTGGGTTTGGGTTATCCATATTGTCTGGTTTTTTCATATGCTTTAAAATTTTCTGTTGTTTTTGGCTTCTTGTCATTTGCTTTACTTGATAGGGTTCTTTTAGGATTCGTAGGATTATTCAAAGCCTAATCTCTAATTTATGTTTACCATAAGAACGTAAAAGTTTGCAAAAACAACTGGCAGAATCTATGGCAATGAAAAGCACAATGCAATTTATGAGAAACAATGCACACATACAACAGCAGATCTCAAGAGGCAAAAGAAAACACTCAAGAACTGGAGAACAAGACACCTGAAATCCTATACACAAAAGAACAGATAGGAAAAAGATGGAAAAATATGAGCAACATCTCAGGGAATTGAATAACAACATGAAGCACATAATGGACATGTCATGGGTGTCCCAGAAGGAGAAGAGAAGGGAAAAAGGGCAGAAGCAATAATAGAGGAAATAATCAATGAAAATTTCCCATCTCTTATAAAAGACATAAAATTACAGATCCAATAAGTGCAACATACCCCAAACAGAATATATCTGAATAGACCTATGCCAAGACACTTAATACTCAGATTATCAAATGTCAAAGACAAAAAGAAAATCCTGAAAGCAGCAAGAGAAAAGTGATCCATCACATACAAAAGAAGGTTGATAAGACTACGTGAGGATTTCTCAGTAGAAACCATGGAGGCAAGAAGGAAGTGTGATATATTTAAGATACTGAAAGAGAAAAATGGCCAACCAAGAATCCTACATCCAGCAAAACTGTCCTTCAAATATGAGGGAGAGTTTAAAATGTCTCTGACAAACAGACAATTAGAGAGATTGTGAACAAGATACCTGCTCTATACGAAATACTAAAGGGAGCACTATAGACTGATAGGAAGAGACAGGAGTGAGAGGTTTGGAACACAATTTTGGGTGATGGTAGCAGAACAATGTAAGTGCACTGAAAAAGGTTACTGTGAGTATAGTTGAAAGAAGAAGGTCAGGGGCATGTGGGACACCAGCAGGAAAGAAGAAAGATAACAATGTAAGCACACTGAAAAAGGTTACTGTGAGTATAGTTGAAAGAAGAAGGTCAGGGGCATGTGGGACACCAGCAGGAAAGAAGAAAGATAAAGACTGGGACTGTATAACTCAGTGAAACCTAGAGTGTTCAACAATTATGATAAAATGTACAAATATGTTTTTACATGAGGGAGAACAAATCAATGACAACTTTGCAAGGTGTTAAAAATGGGGTATTTTCTAGTTTGCTAATGTTGCCAGAATGCAAAACACCAGAAATGGATTGGCTGTTATAAAAGGGGGTTTATTCGATTACACAGTTACAGTCTTAAGGCCATAAAGTATCCAAGGTAAGGCATCAACAATCAGGTACCTTCACTGGAGGACGGCCAATGGTGTCTGGAAAACCTCTGTTAGCTGGGAAGTCATGTGGCTGGCATCTGCTCCAAAGTTCTGCTTTCAAAATGCCTTTCTCCCAGGACATTCCTCTGTATGCTGCAGTTCCTCAAAAAAAAGTCACTCTTAATTGCTTTGGGGGCATTTTTCCTCTCTTAGCTTCTCCGGAGAAAAAGTCTGCTTTCAACAGCCATCTTCAAACTGTCTCATCTGCAGCTCCTCTCATCTCAGCTCCTGTGCATTTTTCAAAGTATCCCTCTTGGCTGTAGCAAGCTCACTCCTTCTGTCTGAGCTTATATAGTGCTCCAGTAGACTACTCAAGGCCCTTACTGAATGGGCCGGGCCACATCTCCATGGAAACTATCCAATCAGAGTCATCACCCACAGTTGGGTGGGTCACATCTCCATGGAAACACTCAAAGAATTACAATCTAAACACTGATACATTGCCCACACAAGAGTACATCAAAGATAATGGTGTTTTGGGGGACATAATACATTCAAACTGGCACAGGGTGGTATTGAGGAAAAATACGGTTGATGCATCCTAGAGACTAGAGTTAACAGAAACATTGTATTATGCTTCCTTTAATGTAACAAAGACAGTATACCAAAGCTAACTGCCTATAATAGAGGGATATAAGGGAGGGGAATGGGACTCGTGGCAATGGTGATGTTGTCTGTCTCTTTTATTCTACTTTACTTTAATTCACCTTTCCTTTTGTTGCTTGTTAGCTCTCATTGTTTTCTCTCTTTTTCTTTTTCTTTTGTCTCTACCTTCCTTGACTCTTCCTCCTTCTTTGTAGAAGAAATGGAGATGTCCTTATGTAGATAGTGGTTATGGTGGTGAATGCATAAATATGTGATTATACAGGGAACCATTGATTATTCACTTAGGATGGACTGTACAGTGGGTAAACAAAACCATCTTGAAAATAAAAAGGGTTGATGAAACCTTGAGGGCATGATATTGACTGAAATAAGTCAGACACAAAAGAAAAAATATTGTATGGTCTCACTGATATGAACTAATTATAATATGTAAACTCATAAACATGAAATATAAGTTATCAGGACAAAGAAAGAGGCTAAAGAATGGGGAGCAGTTACTTATTGTGAGTAGAATGTTATCTAGATTGAACTGAAATGTTTGGAAATGGACAGAGGTGATGGTAGCATGTTACTGTGAGAGTAACTAACAGAGCTGAATGGTGTGTGAATATGGTGGAAAGGGGAAGCTTAGAGTCATGTGTGTCACCAGAAGGAAAGTTTGAGGTTAAAATATAGGAATGCATAAAACAGTGAATTTTGTGGTGGACAATGTCCATGATTAACTGTACAAATATTAGAAATCTCTTTCAGGAACTAGGACAAATGTATGATACTATACCTAGAAGTTAATAATAAAGGAGTATAGATCCAGTTTTCTAATGCTGCCAGAATGCAAAATACTAGAAATGGATTGGCTTTTACAAAGCAGGTTTATTTAGTTACACATTTATAGTCTTAAGACCATAAAGTGTCCAAGATAAGGCATTTACAATAGGATACCTTCACTGAAGGATGGCCAATAGTGCCCAGAAAACCTCTGTTAGCTGGTAAGGCATGTGGGGTGCCACCCAGATTCTGCCTCTCCAGGGCAAAGGCTCACCCTTCTCCAAACAGTGGGGTGGTGGCCAGGCTCTCCCCAATCCCTGTGGAATGTGCTCCACCCTCTCTGGAACCTGGGGTGGCAGCACTCTTCCTGAGCATGGAGGCAGAGGGCCTGTCCTCTGTGTCTGGGGCAAACTCACCCTTTCCACATGCATGGGCCCCTCCATTCTCCCTTCCTGAGACTTCTTAACTCCAGACCTCAACCTCCATGGCTCTGTATTTGAAGAAGTTTTTCCTTCAGTTTGTTCCTTCTGCATCCCTTCCAGTCCAGACCAGCAATGGCTCTGTCTATATAGACCTTACAGAAATCTTTTCACTTGGCATGAAGCACACAGGGGTCAAAACCATCAGACAAAAGGACTTTCCACAAATCCTTTCTGGATAACTTCATCTCCAATCCTGGCTTGTACTGAAATGGTGGTCAGGTTCCATGTTTGGTTAAATCCTCACATGGGGCTGTAGCCTCTGGGGTCACACTTTTTGGAAGCCCAGAATTTTCCAAATTATCAGTTTCTGGTTTCTTTATACCCAAGAATTCATTTTTCAGCTGACCTCTGTCCTGTCACATTTTACTATAAGCTGCAAGGAGAAGCCAGGCTGCACTTTTGATATTTAATTTTGAAATCCCCTCAGCTAAGTATTCCAGCTCATTGCTTTCAAATTCAGCCTTCCATCTGACTCCAGGACACAATTTTGTCAAATTCTCTGCCACTTTAAAACAAAGATCACTTTTCTTCCAGTTTGCAATGATGCAGTCATCATTTCTGTTTAAATCCTCTTCAGATGTATCTTTAGAGTACATATTGCTACCAACAGTCTCTTCAAAGCAGTTGGGGCCTTTTCTATCAAGTTCTTCACAATTCTTCCAGAATATTCCCCTTATCCACTTAAAAAGCTGTTCTGACATGTTTGGTATTTGCAAATTCAGCAGCACCCCACTTCTCTGGTACCAAAATCTGTTCCAGTTTGCTAATGCTGCCAGAATGCAAAATACCAGAAATGGACTGGCTTTTATAAAGGGGGTTTATTTGGTTACAAAGTTAAAGTCTTAAGGCCATAAAGTGTCCAAGGTAAGACATCTACAATAGGGTACTTTTATTGAAGGATGGCCAATGGCATCTGGAAAACCTCTGTTAGCTGGAAAGACATGTGTCTGGTGCCTGCTCTGGGTTTCTGGTTTCAAAGTGGCTTTCTCCTCTCTTAGCTTCAGCTTCTCTCTAAAATGTCACTCTTAGCTGTTCTCCAGAATGTCACTCACAGCTGTTCTGTGTTGGAGCCTTGTGGCTCATTTTAAAGTATTCCAGTGATCCAATAAAGACCCACCCTGAATGGGTGGGGCAACAACTCCATGGAAATAATCCAATGAAAGGTATCCCCCAAAGCTGATTGAGTCACATCTCCATGGAAACACTGAACCAATAGGTTCCAACCTAATCAACATTAATACATCTGCCCCACCAGGTTGCATCAAAAAATATGGCTTTTTCTGGGGGAACATAATATATACAAACCAGCACAGGTATATAGGGAAAAAAATATACCTATTGCAAACTATGTACTACAGTTAGCAGTATGTTAACATTCTTTCATCAACAGTAACAAATGAGTCAATAATGGAGGGGGGAGGTGGTTAGAGGTATAGGATGATTTGAGTTTTCTTTTTTATTTTTATTTCTTTGCTGGAGTAATGAAAATGTTCTAAAATTTGAAAAAAAAAGTTAATTGTGGTGATGGGTGCACAGCTGTATTATGGTACCATGGGCAATTGATTGTGCAGTTTGGATGATTGCATGGTATGTAAACAATCTCAATAAAATTGAATTAAAAAAAAAACCTATGGGATGCAGTGAAGGCAGTGCTGAGAGGGAAATTTATAACTCTAAATGCATGCATCAAAGAGCAAGAAAGAACTAAAACCAAAGACCAAACTGAACAACTGAAGAGGCTATAGAAGGATCAGCAAATTAACCCTACAGCAATTAGAAGAAAAGAAACAACAAAGATTAAAGCAGAAATAAATGAGCTGGAGAACAAAAGAAAAATTGAGAGAATAAATAAATCCAAAAGTTGGTTCTTTGAGAAAATCAACAAGATTGACATACTCTTAGCTAGACTGACAACATCAAAAAAAGAGAAGACCCAAATAAACAGAATCAGAAATGAGAGCAGGATAATTACTACAGATCCCAAAGACATTTAAAAAAAAATCATAAGACGATAATATGAAGAACTGTATGACAACAAGCTAGACAATTCAGAGGAAATGGACAATTTTCTGGGAACACAGAAACAACTTAGACTGACCCAAGAAGAAACAGGAGACCTCAACAAACCAATCACAAGCAAAGAGATCCAATCAGTCATCAAAAATCTACCTAAAAATAAAAGCCCAGGGCCAGGTGACTTCATAGGGGAATTTTACCAAAATTTCCAAAAAGAATTGACACCATTCCTGTTCAAGTTCTTTCAAAAATTTGAAGAAAAAGGAACACTACCTACCTCATTTTATGAAGCTAATATCACTCTGATACCAAAACAAGATAAAAATACTACAAAAAAAAAAAAAAAAAAAAAAAAAGGAAAGCTATAGGCCAATCTCCCTAATGAATATCGGTGCAAAAATTCTCAACAAAATACTGCAAATTGAATCCAAAGGCACATGAAAAGAATTACACACCATGACCAAGTGGATCTTTCCTGGCATGCAAGGGTTGTTCAACATAAGAAAATCACTCAACCTAAAACAACACATTAATAAATTGAAGGGGAAAAAAATCAAATGATCATCTCAATAGACGCTGAAAATACATTTGACAAAATTCAGCATCTCCCTTTGATAAAAACACTTCAAATATTAGGAATTGAAGGATACTTCCTCAATATGGTAAAGGGTATATAGGAAAAACCCACAGTCAACCTAGTACTCAATGGTGAGAGGCTGAAAGCTTTCCCTCTAAGATAAGGAAAGAGACAAGGATACCCAGTGTCACCACTATTATTCAACATTGTGCTAGAAGTTCTAGCCAGAGTAATTTGCCAAGACAAAGAATAAAAGGTATCCACATTGGAAAGGAAGAATTGAAACTGTCATTATTTGCAGATGATATGATCTTATATTTGGAAAATTCTGAGAAATTGATGACAAAGCTACTTGAGCTAATAAACAAATTCAACAGAGTGGCAGGATAGACACTTAATGTACATAAGTCAGTAATGTTCCTATACACTAGTAATGACTTAACTGAAGAGGCAGTAGAAAAAAAAAATTCCATTCACAATAGCAACTAAAAAAACAAGTAGCTAGGAATAAACTTAACCAAGGATGTAAAAGACCTCTACACAGAAAATTGCAAAACTTTACTAAAGAAATGAAAAAGGACTTAAATAGATGGAAAGATATTCTGTATTCATGGATAGGAAGGCTAAACATCATTAAGATGTCAATTCTAGGAGGCAGGGCAAGATGGCAGAGTGGTGAGGAGCAGAATTTCGTCTCTCCCCTAGAGCAGCTGGCAATTACCCAAGAACTGTACGAAACAGTGTTTTCGGGGTCTCCAGTAACCAGTAACACATTGGACACAAGTTTGGAATTGGAGGAAAAGCTGAGATCGCAGCGAACATTGTAAATTCCCCGGACCAGGGGTCTGGCGCCCCTCCCCACCCAGACCTCACAGACTGTCTTGCTGCCCGCTCCCTGAAAGGGGGGAAAAAAAAAACAAAAAACAGCGATCTGCTGAGGGCAAGAAGGGAGGCTCAACCCAGCCTCAACTGCAGAATTAATTAACAAATTAATTAACTAACTTTGGGAGCTGGGGTGCTAAAGAAGGGCTGGGCTCCGAGAAGTGGGGGCACATAAAAGTGGGCACCCATTCCCAGACCCCAAAGAAGCCATTTTTTTTCCCCCTACATTTTGTCCCTTCTGGCTTCTCACTGATCCCTTATCTTTTTGCATTTCAATAGCCCCTGGCAGGGGTGGAACTGAAGCGGTTGGAGTGTAATTATCAGACAATAGCCCAAAGCATATATTTAAATGCTATATTCTGCCATTGGAGAATATAGCATTTTCCATTGGGAAAGACTTTTAAAAGAGACTTTTTTTTTTTTTTCCTTTTTTCTTTTTCTTGATTTCTTATCTACTTTTTTTTTTTTTTTAAATCTAAAAGTAATATATGTGGTTATTTTCTATCGGAAAGCCCAGGTTGATGGACTAGGCTGGGCTTGGGGGGAGACAGAGTACCCACAGTGTCTTTGAATTCCGTATTCACTACTGAAGGCCTCCACCCCCGTCTTTAATTGGCAACTCAGGCTGACCAAGGAATCTACCTGGAGAGGCCCCAAAGAGGAGAGAGGAGAAGGGAATAGTGCCCCTGAGAGACAACTGGAGTTCAGAGGACTGGGAGAGTGGAGGGAGGTCCAGCTCAACTGGCAGTCCTCCTTCTGGAAATTCAGACCCCAGGGGCTGGAATTCAGATTCCGGCTTCAGTCAACCACGCCCCTGACAGGATCAGAGTCACCAGGAGAACTAAAGTCTCCACACCTCCTTACACTGGTGGGAGAGCTGCGGGCTGGCCAGCGCCACCTGCTGGACAGAAGAGGAAAAGCACGAATTCTAAAGGCCTCATAGGAGGGTCTCATTCTCAGGAAAACTCCATACCCTCCCAATGAGACCTGGGCCTCACTAGACTGGGAAAATCTGACTAGGGTCGACCATATCTGAGGAGACCCACTCACAAAAAGGTTACATAGAGGCAGAGCAAGAAGCAGAAAAAACAAGAGGGGAAAAATTCTGATCAACTAAATAGAACCTAAGTTAGAGGTCTAGAATAAGTTGAACTGAATAACAGAGGCCAGAGAACAAAGCCAACCAACAAGAAAACCACTAGGTAAAAGACAGAAAACAAGCTCCAAAATAAACTAATCAAGAAAATCAGATGCCTAGACAACTTAAGATAACAAGCCATACCAGGAAACACGAAAACATGGACCAGCCAAAGGAACAAACTAATAGCTCAGCTGAGACACAGGAGTGGAGGCAACTAATGCTAAATAAATTTGATGAAATGAAGGAAGATATAGCAAAAGAGCTGAAGGATATAAAGAAGACACTGGCTGACCATAAAGAAGAATTCATAAACTTAAAAAAACAAATGGCAGAACTCATGGGAATGAAGGCCACAATGGAGGAGATGAAAAACACAATGGAGGGACACAACAGTAGATCTGAACAGGCAGAAGAAAGGATCAGTGAACTGGAAGACAGGTCATTCGAATTCATACACACAAAAGAACAGATGGTGAAAAAAATGGAAAAATATGAGCAGGGTCTTAGGGAGCTGAGTGACAACATGAAACGCACAAGTATACATGTTATGGGTATTCCAGAAGGAGAAGAGAAGGGAAAAGGGGCAGAAAGAGTAATAGAAGACATATTCACTGAAAATTTCCCAACTCTTATAAAAGACAGAAAATTAGAGATTCAAGAATTACAACGTACCCCAAATAGAATAGATCCCAATAGACCTACTCCAAGACACTTACTGGTCAGATTGTCCAATGTCAAAGACAAAGAGAGGATTCTGAAAGCAGCAAGAGAAAAGCAATCCATCACATACAAGGGAAGGTCAATAAGACTACATACAGATTTCTCTGCAGAAACCATGGAGGCAAGAAGACAGTGGCATGATATATTTAAGATACTGAAAGAGAAAAACTGCCAACCAAGAATTCTATATCCAGCAAAACTTTCCTTCAAAAATGAGGGAGAGATTAAAACATTTTCAGACAAACAGACACTGAGAGAGTTTGTGAATAAGAGACCGGCACTACAAAAAATACTAAAGGGAGTGCTACAGGCTGATAGGAAAAGACAGGAGAGAGAGAGTTGGAGAAGAGTGCAGAAATGAAGATTATCAGGAAAGGTAAAAGGAGAGGAAAAAATAAGATATGACATATAAATTCCAAAAAACAAATGGTAGTAGAAAGTACTGCCCTTACAGTAATAACACTAAATGTAAATGGATTAAACTCCCCAATAAAAAGACACAGACTGGCAGAATGGATTAAAAAACAGGACCCATCTATATGCTGTCTACAAGAAACTCACTTTAGACACAAGGACAAACATAGACTGAAAGTGAAAGGTTGGAAAAAGATATTTCATGCAAACAACAACCAGAAAAAAAGCGGGAGTAGCTATATTAATATCAGACAAATTAGACTTCAAAAGAGAAACAATTAAAAGAGACAAAGAAGGACACTATATATTAATAAAAGGGTCAATTCATTAAGAAAACATAACAGTCATAAATATTTATGCACCAAACCAGAATGCCCCAAAATTCATGAGGCAAACACTGCGATCACTGAAGGAGAAATAGATACCTCTACAATAATAGTTGGAGACTTCAATACACCACTCTCATCAATGGATAGAACATCTAGACAGAGGATCACTAAAGAAATAGAGATGTTGAAGTGTATGATAAATGAACTAGACTTGACAGACATTTATAGAACACTACATCCAACAACAGCAGGATACACTTTTTTCTCAAGTGCTCATGGAACATTCTCTAGGATAGACCACATGTTGGGTCACAAAGCAAGTCTCAACAAATATAAAAATATTGATATTATACAAAACACTTTCTCAGACCACAATGGAATGAAGTTGGAAATAAATAAAAGGCAGAAGGTCATAAAATTCACAAACATATAGAGGCTAAACAACACCCTCTTAGAAAACCAGTGGGTAAAGGAAGAAATTACAAGAGAAATTAGTAAATACCTCGAGGCAAATGACAATGAAAACACAACTTATCAAAACTTATGGGATGCAGCAAAGGCGGTGCTGAGAGGGAAATTTATTGCCCTAAATGCCTATATTAAAAGAGAAGAGAGAGCAAAAATTGAAGAGTTAACTGCTCACCTGGAGGAATTAGAGAAAGAACAGCAAACTAACCCCAAAGCAAGCAGAAGGGAAGAAATAACAAAGATTAGAGCAGAAATAAATGCAATTGAGAACAGGAAAACAGTAGAGAGAATCAACAAAACCAGAAGTTGGTTCTTTGAGAAAATCAATAAAATCAATGGACCACTGGCTAGGCTAATAAAAAAAGAGAGAGAGCAGATGCAAATAAATGCAATCAGAAATGGGAAAGGAAATAGAACTACCGAACCTGCAGAAATTAAGGAGATAATGAGAAGATATTATGAGCAACTATATGTTAATAAATTAGACAACTTAGATGAAATGGACAACTTCCTAGAAAAGCATAAACAACCAACATTAACTCAAGAAGAAATAGATGACCTCAACAAACCAATCACAAGTAAAGAGATTGAGTCAGTCATCAAAAAGCTCCCAAAAAGGAAAAGCCCAGGACCAGATGGTTTCACATGTGAATTCTACCAAGCATTCAAGAACGAATTAGTACCAATCCTGCTCAATCTCTTCAAAAAAATTGAAGAAGAGGGAAAGCTACCTAACTCTTTCTATGAAGCCATCATCACCCTAATACCAAAACCAGGCAAAGATACTACAAAAAAAAGAAAATTATACACCAATTTCTTTAATGAATATAGACGCAAAAATCCTCAACAAAATACTCGCAAATCGAATCCAGCAGCACATTAAAAGAATTATACACCACGACCAGGTGGGATTTATTCCAGGTATGCAAGGCTGGTTCAACACAAGAAAATCAATTAATATAATACCCCACATCAATAAATCAAAGCAGAAGAACCACATGATCATCTCGATTGATGCAGAAAAGGCATTTGACAAAATTCAACATCCTTTCCTGATGAAAACACTTCAAAGGATAGGAATAGAAGGGAACTTTTCCATATGATAAAGGCAATATATGAAAAACCCACAACTAACATCACACTCAATGGGGAGAGACTGAAAGCTTTTCCTCTAAGATCAGGAACAAGACAGGGATGCCCACTATCACCATTGTTATTCAACATTGTGCTGGAAGTTCTAGCTAGAGCAATTAGGCAAGAAAAAGAAATAAAAGGCATCCAAATTGGAGAGGAATAAGTAAAACTTTCACTATTTTCAGATGACATGATTCTATATGTAGGAAATCCAGAAAAATCTACAGCAAAGCTACTAGAACTAGTCAATGAATACAGCAGAGTAGCAGGCTACAAGATCAACACGCAAAAATCTGTAGTGTTCCTATACACAAGTAATGTGCAACAAGAGGAGGAAATCAAGAAAAAAATCCCATTTACAATAGCAACCAAAAGAATCAAGTATTTAGGAATAAACTTAACCAAGGACACAAAAGACCTTTACATAGAAAACTATAAGAAACTGCTAAAAGATGTCAATTCTACCCAAACTGATCTACAGATTCAATGCAATTCCGATCAAAATTCCAACAGCCTACCTTGCAGATTTGGAAAGGCTAGTTATCAAATTTATTTGAAAGGAAAAGTGGCCTCAAATTGCCAAAAAAAAAAAATCCTAAAAAAAGAAGAAGTGGGAGGACTAATATGTCCAGACTTTGAAGCCTACTATAAAGCCAAGGTGGTCAAAATAGTACAGTATTGGCACAAAAATAGACACATTGATCAATGGAATCAAATTGAGAGTTTGGAAATAGATCACTAGATCTATGGCCAACTGATTTTTGATAAGGTCCCCAAATCCACTGAACTGAGACAGAACAGCCTCTTCAATAAATGGGGCTGGGGGAAACTGGATATCCATAATCAAAAGAATGAAAGAGGAACCCTACCTCACACCCTATACAAAAGTTAACTCAAAGTGGATCAAAGGCCTCAATATAAGAGACAGCACAATATTATCTTAGAAGATAATATAGAGAAACATCTTCAAGACACAGTAATAGGAGATAGCTTCTTTGACCTTTCACCCAAAGCACAAGGAACAAAAGAAAAAAAATAGATAAGTGGGAATGCCTCACAAGTGAAAGCTTCTGCACCTCAAAAGACTTTGTCAAAAAGGTGAAGAGGCAGCCAACTCAATGGGAGAAATTATTTGAAAAACATATATCTGATAAGAGACTGATATCCTGCATATATAAAGAAATCCTACAACTCAACAGCAATAATACAAGCAGCCCAATTATAAAATGGGGAAATATATGAAAAGGCATTTTTCAAAAGAGGAAATACAAATATCTAAAAATCACATGAAGAACTGTTCATCTTCACTAGCTATTAGGGAAATGCAAATCAAAACCACAATGAGAGAGGAGAAGATGGCAGCACAGAGAGGAGTGGAAGTTAGTTAGTTCCCCCAGAGCAACTAATTAAAAACCAGTAAAAACTAGTAAAAGATTTGGAATAACTGCTGGGAGATAACTGTTACTGTCCACACATTGTGCAACAAGCTGGAATGGGAGAAATGCCTGAGATCGCAGCATAAAATCTGTAAGTGAAAACTGTGGACCTGAGCCGAGAGCCTCCTCCCTCATGGCAGCCTGAACTGCAAAGCCTCATGGAGCTATAGAGCAGCACTCTCTGAACAAGTGAATATACCTCAGCCCAGCTCCAACTGGGGTTTTAATGTTAACCACTCAATACAAACTACAAATCCCCAACAGATAGAGGCTTTGGGGATGACTGACCTTGGAGTCGGGGGATGTACCTGTCTCAAGATGGGGAGCCCAAAGGATCGGGTGCTATCTCTGGCTGATGGGTGAATCTGGGGACTGTAGACTGACCCTGAAAGGGGGCTTTCTGTCCCTTTCTCTCTCTGTCAACCTGGGCGGCTCAGCAGAGAAAGCCTCAACCATTTTCAGCTCGCAGTGTTCTGCGGTAGAGAAAGCCTCAGCCATTTTAAACTCACAACACTCTGACCCAGACAAGGGTGAAGATAGCAGAGTCAGAGAAACAAAGAATTTATTTATTTGCAAATGACCTCACTCTAGGGAGAATATCTTCCCAAGAGGAAAGAGGATGGTCCATTCAGAACAAGACCCCAGAGCCTGGTGGAAAACAGCCAAGAACCAAACCTCCTTACACCCAGTCTGGCGTGGCAGGCTAAGACACATCATCACGGAAACCAGATACTGTATATTTCTTCCTTCTGGGACCTGAGCCTGTTCTCATTCGGGAAAATCTGTTTGGGATGGCCAAGGAGGTCACAAGCCTAGACAACAGAAAACTACAACCTACACTAAGAAAAATGAAGTAATGACCCAGTCAAAGGAACAAACTTACACTTCAACTGAGATAAAGAAATTTAAACAACTAATGCTAAATCAATTAAAAAAGTTTAGAGAAGATATGGCAAAAGAGATAAAGGCTATAAAGAAAACACTGGGCGTATATAAGGCAGAAATCCAAAGTTTCAAAAAACAACTAGCAGAACCTATGGAAATGAAAGGCAAAACACAAGAGATGAAAGACACAATGGAAACATATAATAGCAGATCTCAAGAGGCAGAAGAAAACACTCAGGAACTAGAGAACAAGGCACCCAAAAGCCTACACACAAAAGAACAGATAGGGAAAAGAATGGAAAAATATGAGCAATGTCTCCAGGAACTTAAGGACAAAATGAAATACAGGAATGTATGTATCTTTGGTGTGCCAGAAGGAGAAAAGAACGGAAAAGGGGCAGAAGCAATAATAGAGGAAATAATCAATGAAAATTTCCCATCTCTTATGAAAGACATAAAATTACAGATCCAATAAATGCAGTGTACTCCAAACAGAATAGATCTAAATAGGCCTATGCCAAGACACCTAATAATCAGATTATCAAACGTCAAAGACAAAGAGAGAATCCTGAAAGCAGCAAGAGAAAAGCGATCCATCACATATAAAGGAAGCCAAATAAGACTGTGCAGACTTCTCAGCAGAAACTATGGAGGCAAGAAGGAAGTGGTGTGATATATTTAAGATACTGAAAGAGAAAAACTGCCAACCAAGAATCCTATATCCAGCAAAACTGTCCTTCAAATATGAGGAAAAGTTCAAAATATTCTCTAACAAACAGACAATGAGACAGTTTGTGAACAAGATACCTTCTCTACAGGATATTAAAAGGAGCACTACAGACTACAAGGGGCAAGATGGCAGACTGGTGAGCTGTATGTTTTAGTTACTCCTCCAGGAAAGTAGGTAGAAAGCCAGGAACTGCGTGGACTGGACACCACAGAGCAATCTGACTTTGGGCATACTTCATACAACACTCATGAAAACGTGGAACTGCTGAGATCAGCGAAATCTGTAAGTTTTTGTGGCCAGGGGACCCACGCCCCTCCCTGCCAGGCTCAGTCCCGTGGGAGGAGGGGCTGTCAGCTCCGGGAAGGAGAAGGGAGAACTGCAGTGGCAGTCCTTATCGGAAACTCATTCTGCTGATCCAAACTCCAACCATAGATAGACGGAGACGAGACACCAGAGAATCTGAGAGCAGCCAGCCCAGCAGAGAGGAGACAGGCATACAAAAAAAACAACACGAAAAACTCCAAAATAAAAGCAGAGGATTTTTGGAGTTCTGGTGAACATAGAAGGGGGAAGGGCAGAGCTCAGGCCCGACCTCAGGCCCTGAGGCGCATATGCAAATCCCGAAGAAAAGCTGATCTCTCTGCCCTGTGGACCTTTCCTTAATGGCCCTGGTTGCTTTGTCTCTTAGCATTTCAATAACCCATTAGATCTCTGAGGAGGGCCCTTTTTTTTTTTTTTTTAATCCTTTTTTCTTTTTCTAAAACAATTACTCTAAGAAGCCCAATACAGAAAGCTTCAAAGACTTGCAATTTGGGCAGATCAAGTCAAGAGCAGAACTAACAGAGCTCTGAGACAAAACGCAATAATCCAGTGGCTGAGAAAATTCACTAAACACCACAACTTCCCAAGAAAAGGGGGGTGTCCGCTCACAGCCATCATCCTGGTGGACAGGAAACACTCCTGCCCATCGCCAGCCCCATAGCCCAGAACTGCCCCAGACAACCCAGTGTGACGGAAGTGCTTCAAGTAACAGGCACAGACCACAAAACTGGGCGTGGACATTAGCCTTCCCTGCAACCTCAGCTGATTGTCCCAGAGTTTGGAAGGTAGAGCAGTGTGAATTAACAAAGCCCCATTCAGCCATCATTTCAGCAGACTGGGAGCCTCCCTACACAGCCCAGCAGCCCAGAACTGCCCTGGGGGGGACGGCACTCACCTGTGACATAGCACAGTCATCCTTCAACAGAGGACCCGGGGTGCACAGCCTGGAAGAGGGGCCCACTTGCAAGTCTCAGGAGCCATACGCCAATACCAAGGACTCGTGGGTCAGTGGCAGAGACGAACTGTGGCAGGACTGAACTGAAGGATTAGACTATTGCAGCTTTAAAACTCTAGGATCACCAGGGAGATTTCATTGTTAGAGCCACCCCCCACTCCCTGACTGCCCAGAAACACGCCCCATACACCTGGCAGGCAACACCAACTACACACGCAAGCTTGGTACACCAATTGGGCCCCACAAGACTCACTCCCCCACTCACAAAAAAGGCTAAGCAGGGGAGAACTGGCTTGTGGAGAACAGGTGGCTCGTGGACGCCACCTGCTGGTTAGTTAGAGAAAGTGTACTCCACGAAGCTGTAGATCTGATAAATTAGAGATAAGGACTTCAATTGGTCTACAAATCCTAAAAGAACCCTATCAAGTTCAGCAAATGCCACGAGGCCAAAAACAACAGAAAATTATAAAGCATATGAAAAAAACAGACGATATGGATAACCCAAGCCCAAGCACCCAAATCAAAAGATCAGAAGGGACACAGCACCTAGAGCAGCTACTCAAAGAACTAAAGATGAACAATGAGACCATAGTACGGGAGACAAAGGAAATCAAGAAGACCCTAGAAGAGCATAAAGAAGACATTGCAAGACTAAATAAAAAAATGGATGATCTTATGGAAATTAAAGAAACTGTTGACCAAATTAAAAAGACTCTGGACACTCATAGTACAAGACTAGAGGAAGTTGAACAATGAATCAGTGACCTGGAAGATGACAGAATGGAAAATGAAAGCATAAAAGAAAGAATGGGGAAAAAAATTGAAAAAATCGAAATGGACCTCAGGGATATGATAGATAATATGAAACGTCCAAATATAAGACTCATTGGTGTCCCAGAAGGGGAAGAAAAGGGTAAAGTTCTAGGAAGAGTATTCAAAGAAATTGTTGGGGAAAACTTCCCAAATCTTCTAAACAACATAAATACACAAATCATAAATGCTCAGCGAACCCCAAATAGAATAAATCCAAATAAACCCACTCTGAGACATATACTGATCACACTGTCAAACACGGAAGAGAAGGAGCAAGTTCTGAAAGCAGCAAGAGAAAAGCAATTCACCACATACAAAGGAAACAGCATAAGACTAAGTAGTGACTACTCAGCAGCCACCATGGAGGCAAGAAGGCAGTGGCACGATACATTTAAAATTCTGAGTGAGAAAAATTTCCAGCCAAGAATACTTTATCCAGCAAAGCTCTCCTTCAAATTTGAGGGAGAGCTTAAATTTTTCACAGACAAACAAATGCTGAGAGAATTTGCTAACAAGAGCCCTGCCCTACTGGGGATACTAAAGGGAGCCCTACAGACAGAGAAACAAAGAAAGGACAGAGAGACTTGGAGAAAGGTTCAGTACTAAAGAGATTCGGTATGGGTACAATGAAGGATATTAATAGACAGAGGGGAAAAATATGACAAACCTAAACCAAAGGATAAGATGGCTGATTCAAGAAATGCCTTCACGGTTATAACGTTGAATGTAAATGGATTAAACTCCCCAATTAAAAGATATAGATTTCCAGAATGGATCAAAAAAAATGAACCATCAATATGTTGCATACAAGAGACTCATCTTAGACACAGGGACACAAAGAAACTGAAAGTGGAAGGATGGAAAAAAATATTTCATGCAAGCTGCAGCCAAAAGAAATCAGGTGTAGCAATATTGATCTCAGATAAAATAGACTTCAAATGCAGGGATGTTTTGAGAGACAAAGAAGGCCACTACATACTAATAAAAGGGGCAATTCAGCAAGAAGAAATAACAATTGTAAATGTCTATGCACCCAATCAAGGTGCCACAAAATACATGAGAGAAACACTGGCAAAACTAAAGGAAGCAATTGATGTTTCCACAATAATTGTGGGAGACTTCAACACATCACTCTCTCCTATAGATAGATCAACCAGGCAGAAGACCAATGAGGAAATTGAAAACCTAAACAATCTGATAAATGAATTAGATTTAACAGACATATACAGGACATTACATCCCAAATCACCAGGATACACATACTTTTCTAGTGCTCATGGAACTTTCTCCAGAATAGATCATATGCTGGGACATAAAACAAGCCTCAATAAATTTAAAAAGATTGAAATTATTCAAAGCACATTCTCTGACCACAATGGAATACAATTAGAAGTCAATAACCATCAGAGACTTAGAAAATTCACAAATACCTGGAGGTTAAACAACACACTCCTAAACAATCAGTGGGTTAAAGAAGAAATAGCAAGAGAAATTGCTAAATATATAGAGACGAATGAAAATGAGAACACAACATACCAAAACCTATGGGATGCAGCAAAAGCAGTGCTAAGGGGGAAATTTATAGCACTAAATGCATATATTAAAAAGGAAGAAAGAGCCAAAATCATAGAACTAATGGATCAACTGAAGAAGCTAGAAAATGAACAGCAAACCAATCCTAAACCAAGTAGAAGAAAAGAAATAACAAGGATTAAAGCAGAAATAAATGACATAGAGAACAAAAAAACAATAGAGAGGATAAATATCACCAAAAGTTGGTTCTTTGAGAAGATCAACAAGATTGACAAGCCCCTAGCTAGACTGACAAAATCAAAAAGAGAGAAGACCCATATCAACAAAATAATGAATGAAAAAGGTGACATAACTGCAGATCCTGAAGAAATTAAAAAAATTATAAGAGGATACTATGAACAACTGTATGGCAACAAATTGGATAATGTAGAGGAAATGGACAATTTCCTGGAAACATATGAACAACCTAGACTGACCAGAGAAGAAATAGAAGACCTCAACCAACCCATCACAAGCAAAGAGATCCAATCAGTCATCAAAAATCTTCCCACAAATAAATGCCCAGGGCCAGATGGCTTCACAGGGGAATTCTACCAAACTTTCCAGAAAGAACTGACACCAATCTTACTCAAACTCTTTCAAAACATTGAAGAAAATGGAACACTACCTAACTCATTTATGAAGCTAACATCAATCTGATACCCAAACCAGGCAAAGATGCTACAAAAAAGGAAAACTACCGGCCAATCTCCCTAATGAATATAGATGCAAAAATCCTCAACAAAATACTTGCAAATCGAATCCAAAGACACATTAAAAAAATCATACACCATGACCAAGTGGGGTTTATTCCAGGCATGCAAGGATGGTTCAACATAAGAAAATCAATGTATTACAACACATTAACAAGTCAAAAGGGAAAAATCAATTGATCATCTCAATAGATGCTGAAAAAGCATTTGACAAAATCCAACATCCCTTTTTGATAAAAACACTTCAAAAGGTAGGAATTGAAGGAAACTTCCTCAACATGATAAAGAGCATATATGAAAAACCCACAGCCAGCATAGTACTCAATGGTGAGAGACTGAAAGCCTTCCCTCTAAGATCAGGAACAAGACAAGGATGCCCGCTGTCACCACTGTTATTCAACATTGTGCTGGAAGTGCTAGCCAGGGCAATCCGGCAAGACAAAGAAATAAAAGGCATCCAAATTGGAAAAGAAGAAGTAAAAACTGTCATTGTTTGCAGATGATATGATCTTATATCTAGAAAACCCTGAGAAATCGACGATACAGCTACTAGAGCTAATAAACAAATTTAGCAAAGTAGTGGGATACAAGGTTAATGCACATAAGTCAGTAATGTTTCTATATGCTAGAAATGAACAAACTGAAGAGACACTCAAGAAAAAGATACCATTTTCAATAGCAACTAAAAAAATCAAGTACCTAGGAATAAACTTAACCAAAGATGTAAAAGACCTATACAAAGAAAACTACATAACTCTACTAAAAGAAATAGAAGGGGACCTTAAAAGATGGAAAAATATTCCATGTTCATGGATAGGAAGACTAAATGTCATTAAGATGTCAATTCTACCCAAACTCATCTACAGATTCAATGCAATCCCAATCAAAATTCCAACAACCTACTTTGCAGACTTGGAAAAGCTAGTTATCAAATTTATTTGGAAAGGGAAGATGCCTCGAATTGCTAGACACTCTAAAAAAGAAAAACGAAGTGGAAGGACTTACACTCCCTGACTTTGAAACTTATTATAAAGCCACAGTTGCCAAAACAGCATGGTACGGGCACAAAGATAGACATATAGATCAATGGAATCAAATTGAGAATTCAGAGATAGACCCTCAGATCTATGGCCGACTGATCTTTGATAAGACCCCCAAAGTCACTGAACTGAGTCATAATGGTCTTTTCAACAAATGGGGCTGGGAGAGTTGGATATCCATATCCAAAAGAATGAAAGAGGACCCCTACCTCACCCCCTACACAAAAATAACTCAAAATGGACCAAAGATCTCAATATAAAAGAAAGTACCATAAAACTCCTAGAAGATAATGTAGGAAAACATCTTCAAGACCTTGTATTAGGAGGCCACTTCCTAGACTTTACACCCAAAGCACAAGCAACAAAAGAGAAAATAGATAAATGGGAACTCCTCAAGCTTAAAAGTTTCTGCACCTCAAAGGAATTTCTCAAAAAGGTAAAGAGGCAGCCAACTCAATGGGAAAAAATTTTTGGAAACCATGTATCTGACAAAAGACTGATATCTTGCATATATAAAGAAATCCTACAACTCAATGACAATAGTACAGACAGCCCAATTATAAAATGGGCAAAAGATATGAAAAGACAGTTCTCTGAAGAGGAAATACAAATGGCCAAGAAACACATGAAAAAATGTTCAGCTTCACTAGCTATTAGAGAGATGCAAATTAAGACCACAATGAGATACCATCTAACACCGGTTAGAACGGCTGCCATTAAACAAACAGGAAACTACAAATGCTGGAGGGGATGTGGAGAAATTGGAACTCTTATTCCTTGTTGGGTGGGACTGTATAATGGTTCAGCCACTCTGGAAGTCAGTCTGGCAGTTCCTTAGAAAACTAGATATAGAGTTACCATTCGACCCAGCGATTGCACTTCTCGGTATATACCCGGAAGATCGGAAAGCAGTGACACGAACAGATATCTGCACGCCAATGTTCATAGCAGCATTATTCACAATTGCCAAGAGATGGAAACAACCCAAATGTCCTTCAACAGATGAGTGGATAAATAAAATGTGGTATATACACACGATGGAATACTACATGGCAGTAAGAAGGAACGATCTCGTGAAACATATGACAACATGGATGAACCTTGAAGACATAATGTTGAGCGAAATAAGCCAGGCACAAAAAGAAAAATATTATATGCTACCACTAATGTGAACTTTGAAAAATGTAAAACAAATGGTTTATAATGTAGAATGTAGGGGAACTAGCAATAGAGAGCAATTAAGGAAGGGGGAACAATAATCCAAGAAGAACAGATAAGCTATTTAACGTTCTGGGGATGCCCAGGAATGACTATGGTCTGTTAATTTCTGATGGATATAGTAGGAACAAGTTCACAGAAATGTTGCTATATTATGTAACTTTCTTGGGGTAAAGTAGGAACATGTTGGAAGTTAAGCAGTTATCTTAGGTTAGTTGTCTTTTTCTTACTCCCTTGTTATGGTCTCTTTGAAATGTTCTTTTATTGTATGTTTGTTTTCTTTTTAACTTTTTTTTCATACAGTTGATTTAAAAAAGAAGGGAAAGTTAAAAAAAAAAAAAAAAAAGATGTAGTGCCCCCTTGAGGAGCCTGTGGAGAATGCAGGGGTATTCGCCTACCCCACCTCCATGGTTGCTAACATGACCACAGACATAGGGGACTGGTGGTTTGATGGGTTGAGCCCTCTACCACAGGTTTTACCCTTGGGAAGACGGTTGCTGCAAAGGAGAGGCTAGGCCTCCCCATGGTTGTGCCTAAGAGCCTCCTCCCGAATGCCTCTTTGTTGCTCAGATGTGGCCCTGTCTCTCTAGCTAAGCCAACTTGAAAGGTGAAATCACTGCCCTCCCCACTACGTGGGATCAGACACCCAGGGAAGTGAATCTCCCTGGCAACGTGGAATATGACTCCCGGGGAGGAATGTAAACCCGGCATCGTGGGACGGAGAACATCTTCTTGACCAAAAGGGGGATGTGAAAGGAAATGAAATAAGCTTCAGTGGCAGAGAGATTCCAAAAGGAGCCGAGAGGTCACTCTAGTGGGCACTCTTATGCACACTTTAGACAACCCTTTTTAGGTTCTAAAGAATTGGGGTAGCTGGTGGTGGATACCTGAAACTATCAAACTACAACCCAGAACCCATGAATCTCGAAGACAGTTGTATAAAAATGTAGCTTATGAGGGGTGACAATGGGATTGGGAAAGCCATAAGGACCACACTCCACTTTGTCTAGTTTATGGATGGATGAGTAGAAAAATAGGGGAAGGAAACAAACAGACAAAGGTACCCAGTGTTCTTTTTTACTTCAATTGCTCTTTTTCACTCTAATTATTATTCTTGTTATTTTTGTGTGTGTGCTAATGAAGGTGTCAGGGATTGATTTGGGTGATGAATGTACCACTATGTAATGGTACTGTGAACAATCGAAAGTGCGATTTGGTTTGTATGACTGCGTGGTATGTGAATATATCTCAATAAAATGAAGATTAAAAAAAAATAAAAGGAGCACTACAGACTGATAGGTAAAGACAGGAGTGAGAGGTTTGGAACACAATTTTGGGTGATGGTAGCACAGCAATGTAAGTATACTGAACAAAGATAACTATGAATATGGTTGAAAGAGGAAGGTTAGAAGCATGTGGGACACCAGAAGAAAAAAGATAAAGACTCGGACTGTATAATTCAGTGAAACCTATAGTGTTCAACATTGTGATAAAATGAATAAATATGTTTTTCATGAGGGAGAACAAATGAATGCCAACCTTGCAAGGTGTTAAAAATAGGGAGGTATTGGGGGAAAAATACAGTCAATCTAAACTAGAGACTATAGTTAACAGAATCATTGTGTTATGCTTCCTTTAAGGTGACAAAGGCAATACACCAAGATAAATGCAGATAAGAGGGGTGTATAGGGGAGGGATGTGAGACTCTTGGCATTGGTGGTGTTGTCTGACTCTTTATTCTACTTTGATCTAAGGTTATCTTTCCTTTTGCTGCTTCCTAGCTGTCATGCTTGTTCTTTTTTCCCCTCTTTCTTTTTCCTTTTTCTTTTGCCTCTGTACCTTCTTTGACTCTTCCTCCTGCATTGTGGAAGAAATGTAGATGTCCTTATATAGATAGTGGTGAGGGTGGTGAACACATAAATATGTGACTATACAGGGAACCACTGATTGTTTACTTAAGGTGGAATGTATGGGTTGTGAACAAAACCATCTTTAAAAAAATGGGTTGATGACGAAAACTTGAGGGCAATATACTGAGTGAAATAAGCCAGACACACAAGGACAAATATTGCAGGGTCTCACTGATAGGAACTAATTATAATATGTAAACTCATAGACATGAAGTATAAGTTACCGAGATATAGAACAAGGCTAAAGAATGGGGAGTGGTTGCTTAGTATGAGCAGAATGTTCAACTAGGTTGAATTTAAATGTTTGGAAATGAACAGAAGTGATGGTAGCACATTGTGAGAATAACTAACAGTGTGAAATGGTGTGTGAATGTGGTGGAAAGGGGAAGCTCAGAGTCATGTATGTCACCAGAAGGAAAGTTTGAGGTTAAAAGATGGGAATGTATAAAGCAGTGAACCTTGTGGTGGGCAATGTCCAAGATTAACCGTACAAATATTAGAAATCTCTTTCATGAACCAGAACAAATGTATAACACTACAACTAGAAGTTAATAATAGAGGGCCATATAGGAAAAAATATATACCTATTGCAAACTATATACTACAGTTAGTAGTACTGCAATGTTCTTTCATAAACAGTAACAAACGTATTATACCAACACTATGAGTCAACAATGGAGGGGGGGTGGTTAGGGATATGGGAGGATTTGAGTTTCCTTTTTTTTTTTTGTCTTTATTTCTTTTCTGGAATAATGACAATGTTCTAAAAATTGAACAAAAATTAATTGTGGGGATGGATGCACCGCTGTATGATGGTACCGGGGGCAAGTGATTGTACACTTTGGATCTTTGGATAATTGTATGGTATGTGAAAAATGACAAGAAAAAAAAAAAACCCACAATAAGACACCATCTGACACCAGTAGGAATGGCTGCCATTAAAGAAACAGGAAACTATAAATGTTGGATAGGATGTGGAGAAATTGGAACTCTTATTCATTGCTTGTGGGAATGTATAATGGTACAACCACTGTGGAAAACAGTTTGGAGGTTTCTCAGAAGCCTAGATATCAAATTACCCTATGATCTGGCAATTCCACTTCTCGGTGTATACTCAGAAGATTTGAAAGCAGTGACATAAGCAGACATTTGTACACTGATGTTCATAGCAGCATTGTTCACAATTGCCAAGAGACGGAAACAATTCAAGTGTCCTTCAACAGACAAGTAGATAAACAAAATGTGGTATATACATCCAATGGGATACTATGCAGCAGTAAGAAGGAACAAGGTCCTGAAACATATGGCAACATGGATGAAACTTGAAGATATAATGCTGAGTGAAATAAGTCAGACATAAAAGGAGAGATAATGTATGTTATCACTACTATGAGCTCCCTGAACAATGTATAATCAATGTCTTATAATATAGAATATTGGGGACCTAGTGAGAGAGAGAAGCTAATGAAGGGGGAATGATAATCTAATATGTTCAGGTATGTTAACAAGCATAATTTCAAAGGTATGGGAGTGGATAGGGGTGATGATTGTTTGTTAATGGGATTATAAGTATCAGAACTTCATTGAAGGTGAATAGGAATGAAAGGGGTTGTTTAAAGTCATATATCCCACAGATCAGCACTTCAAATATAGATAGGTGCTTGCATGATATACTTCTAAGGTATGACACTGGTCCAGAGATTTAACAACAGAATTGTATGTGGGTAAAATCTACCAATTGCATACTAGGGACTGTAATTAATACGAATACCTTACTAGTACTACGCAAATACTAGGACAAATAATTAAGGACTAAAATGAGGTATGGGATGTTTGGGGTCATGAGAATTGTTTAAAATGAAGAGTGATGAGGCCTGTACAACTAAGTGATGATAATGTGACTTATGGATGGATTATCATGGACAGAACATAGGAACTTAGGAACCCCCTACGTTATAAGTCAAACCCTCAATCTTGAGGCTTGCTCTTGTGAAACTTATGGTTGTAAAAGGGAGGCTAAGCCCACCTATAATTATGCCTAGCAGTCATCTCCAGAGATCTCTTTTGTTGCTCAAATGTGGACCTTCTCTAAGACCAACTCAGTAAATAAATTCATCACTCTTCCTCCGATGTGGGACAGGACCCCCCAGGTGAATGAGTCTCCCTGGGAACATGGGACACAGATTCCAGGAGTGAGCCTGACCCTGGCATCAAGGAGTTGAGAATGCCTTTTTGACCACAAGGGGGAAAAGAAAGGCAATAAAATAAGGTTTCAGTGGCTAAGAGATTTCTGATAGAGTCAAGAGGCTGCCCTGGAAGTTACTCCTATGCAAGCTTCAGCTAGATATGCCAAATGGCCACAGTATGATACACCTAAGTCAACAGTAGTCCCCCAAACCGTAAAGAATCCCCAGATCCCTATCTGAGACTCTTATTATAAAAGTTTCACTCACTATGGTTTATTCTTCAGAAACTTAAATTCTCCAGAGAGCTCCTATGCCAGCTAAATCCCAAAACCCAAAGGAAACAGCCTCTTCGAGAAAAACCAGATGAATCCCCTTTTCCCATAATGCTGACACCCTTTTCAACATGAACATGTTAGGGTAGTCATTGTCTAGACATCCCTGAAGATCAGGAAAGTGACTAAACTAGAGGAAGGGGTAGCAACAAACAAGATGGGAGTTTAACAAAGGATTATGAATACTGAATCTCTATATAATTTCCTTTTTCTTAGTTGCTACAGTATTAGAATAGCTAGAAGGAAAGAACTGAAATGGAACTGCAATCCATTGCATTCTTTGAAATTTGCTCTATAGGTACTTTTTAAATTGTAATTTAAAAGATATCATCCCATGCGCCTGCCTGCTGCCTGCTGCTGCTGCCAGAGCTCTGTAGTATGGCATCGAGGAGAATAGAGACTAAACCTGTGATAACCTGTCTCAAAACCCTCCTCATTATCTACTCCTTCATCTTCTGGATCACTGGGTTTATCCTGCTAGCTGTTGGAGTCTGGGGCAAACTCACTCTGGGCACCTACATCTCCCTCATTGCTGAAAACTCCACCAATGCTTCCTACATGCTCATTGGAACTGGCACCGCTATTGTTTTTTGCCTGTTTGGATCCTTTGCTACATGCAGTGGCAGTGCATGGATGCTGAAACTGTATGCCATGTTTTTGTCCCTGGTGTTGCTGGCTGAGCTCATAGCTGGCACTTCAGGGTTTGTGTTTCATCATGAAATCAAAGATACCTTCCTGAGGACTTACACAGATGCTATGGAGAATTACAATGGGAATGATGAGAGGAGCCAGGCAGTGGATCATGTGCAGGCTGCTGTGGCCCGCAGAACTACACCAATGGCAGCACCAGCCCCTACTGCCTGGAGAATGGCATCCCCCCCAATTGCTGCATGAAAGAAACTGATTATAATCCCCAGGAGCTATACAACCTGACCGTGGCTGCCACCAAAGTTAACCAGAAGGATTATAATGATCTGGTGACCAGTTTCATGAAGACTAACATGGCACTCATCACTGGTATGGAGTTTGGAATCACATTCTCCCCGTTGATTGTCATGCTGCTGGCCTGTTGTCTATCCCAGTTTATCACGGCCAACCAGTATGAGATGGTGTAAGAAGTCTTTCAAGAACGATGGAATAAGACACCCATTTTAAAAAGGAACTTCAGCAATCTTAAAGACTTCCAAAGAATGTTAGAACACAGTACATAATTAACCTGCACCTGCACCCCTTTACCCCATCCCACCCCACCCCCAGTGTGCAGCCAACACTTCCACATAGTCTCTGCTCCACCTTTCAGCCCACGTCATCTGTAGCATTTCATTTTGTGAAGTCCTGTTGTGCCAAAGAGTATAGCCAGGTCCTCCTGCAGCTCGTCCTAGTGAATCCCACCCCCAAAGTCCTGTGTATGCCAGCTCCTCCATCTTTACTTGGTCCAACTGCAGCTCATCATAGGTGACTGGTCATTATACCATCACTGGCCCCATTGGGCCCTGCATGTAGTGTGAGAGGCTCCAGTTAGCCCTTTACCATGATTGATAATGCCATACACCTTTATATAGTAGATAAGCGGACTATAGATATCTGTTCTTTTGGCTTAATCTCATTTGGTTTGGTTTCCCTTTACTAAGGCTCTTTCCTACCTTCTTCAGACTGCCCAGAACATATAAAGAAATACATTGGCATTGTCCATGAGGAGACAAAAGCATGAAGACAATTATTGAGCTTTAGGTGGCCTCCTTGCTTGTTACTGTTACATGCCTGAGTATGTATCGACAGTTTAGTCCATCTGTATAATCCTGTTATCAAGTTGTATTGTCGCTTCCCATGAAGGTAAAAATATTACTTTTGTTTTTCCCCCAATTAATTGCTATCATGTTATTTCAGTTCTTCTTTCCATATATTTTCTTGCATTGTCACTACAGACATTGATGACCTTATCAGGTTAATATACAAATGAGTGTGAGGGGAGAATAAAAATCAAAATATCTTAAAAAGAACTTTAAAAATAATGCCTCTGTCTAGCATGCCAACAAGAATGCATTGATATTGTGAACATTTGTGATGTATGTATTAACAAATAGAGCCATTACAAAAAAATAATATAAAAATAATCACCTTTTTGTACATATGCTATATTTCACAATACGGAAACAACTGAAACTATGGTACTGTAACTCATAACATTTTTGGAAATTTCCTATATAACTACTTGTTAAATCGTACTTTGAAATTTATTACCTTTTTGCATATGTTATATTCACAATAAGGAAATAACTAAAACTGTAGAAATATAACCCATAACATTCTTTGAAATTTGCTAACTACTTGTTAAATTGCATGTGGAAAGTTATCACTTCTATGTATATATGCTATATTCCACAATAAAAAATATGATTAAAAAAAGTAGAACAGAAAAAATGAAAATAAGAATACAAAACAGTGAAGTTGAAAACAAAGAAAAAGAAAATCAAAGAACCAAAAAGTGGTTCTTTGAAAAGAATGATATAGTTGATAAACACCTAGCAAAACTGATGAAGAAAAAAATTTAAGAAACACAGAATGAGAGATAGCACTATAGTTCCCATGGATAAAAGGTGGTTACAAGATATTATGAACAACTTTATGCCAATAAATTTGAAAATTTAAGCAACATGGACAAATTTCTTGAAAAATACAACGTACCAAAATTGACACAGGCTAAAATATAAAATTTAAATAGTTCTACATCTATTAAAAGGAATCAGTCTGTAATAAAAACTTATCACAAAGAAATCCTTGGGTACAGATGATTTCAATGTTGAATACTTCCACATCTTTTTTAGATAACACCAAGGACTGAGTTGTCAGGAATCAGAGATTTTACCCTTGTGAAACTTCCAGTAATTTCAAAGACACAAGGAGTAACAAGGAATAACAGCAGGAAAAGGTCCAAAATCTCAAACACCACCCCTCACACCATACTTCAGTGGAATATCGTCCCAATGCAAAACAAGTCTGACAGGCAATTTTCTCATCAGAACTCTGACAAGCCAGCCAAACATTAGTTAAGTCTGCATCATAGTTCAATTTCTCCCTCTGCAAAATCTGCTTCCTCTCCATTACCACTCCTTTCACAATCTTGATAGGTAATAAACACCTTCACTCTAAACTCCAACTCAGTGTGTTCTTCAGAGGAACCCAATCTACCAGTATGAAGATAGTAACTAAAGGAAACTACCATTCCCGGGGCCAGGGGAACAAAGGAATGAGGTTCGGTGTATTAGAGCATGAATGATTAAAGAAACTCCTGAAAATGGGGACTCAAACCTCTGAGGAGGGCTGCTGGTACCTCAGGAGCTCAGAGGAGGATCACCAACTAACCCCAGAGATGCAACTCAAATCTCTGAAGGGATCGGTGTCTGACTAGTGCTGGGATTTCTGAGGGAGCACGAGGATAGTTCCAACAATGCCAGCAAAAAAATGGATTACAAAACCAAATATGATTACCACAGTGAATGACGCCTGCCGAAGTCACGCAAACAACCGCAAGCAAACAAAAACGAACTCCCTTCTCTCCTCCTACTGTCCACCAGTGTACTTCTACTTCCCTTTACTGGCACAACCTAACAGGGAGAGAGACAGCAAAGCAGAAATGTGGTTTAAAGAAACTCAGCCATACCATTACAAAGTAGAGTAAAAAAGGGAGAATATCTGGAACTGAGAGACAGCAGCTTCTTAGCTGGCTCATCCCTAATGAGCTGTGCCTTTGTTTAGGAAAAATAAAGACACTAACTTCAGGAAAAATGAACATTTAATATTGCTTAAAACACTGAAAAATAAGTAAGAACATACTACGAATCTTTTTCATTTGATATCTAATTCTTATAGTCCTGACATGAGGTTAGATCCCTGAGTTTCATTAGTTAGACAGACTCTAATATTACTGCCATGAAAAGATAGAGATTTTTTTAAAATGAGTATGAACCTAGTCTTCTTTTTCTGCTGCTTTTCCTTATTTCCTGATTCTAGGTTGTTTTTTGTGTTTCTTACAAAGTACAAGAAGCAAGTGTAAAAATAATTTAAGGAATAAGCCACAATAGTAACAGGAAATCCACCTCTCCCACTTATACTTGCATGGGGCAAGTAGTTCTTAATATTATCTCCATTGCCTGTTATTAGGCAGTAGGGAGGGGCCCATGTCATGGTCCCAGTGACAGGGTTGTTTATTGTTGCCGACACCCCTCTTTTTGCAGGTCTCAGGCTGACAGTGTTAGGGCAGGCAAGACAGACTGGCACATCACTTGTTGATGCAGATCTTTCCTGAACCATACACTGTGCCATCTTTCACATCATCAACATCAGGTATGGACATCCCTAAATGATAGTCAGTGCCCCAGCAAGTGGTGTCATTGATGCAAATCAGATGCACTATAGAATGTTCTATTATACTGGGAATTACTCCTATATTTTCACACTGAATTCTCCCACACAGGATATCAGGGGAATTACATTCAGGTTCCTCAGGTATTGGTTTGTAGCAACTCTGAGATGCACTTTGCATTTTTTGCCCCAAATCTGTACCGTTCATCATGGTTATTGCATTTATTTTCATGATTGAAAAGGCACTATCATTATGTTATACCATCCTGCACATTTCCATCTTCTGGGCACTGATGAGATATCTCCTTGCACCATTCCAGAGAGTCACATTCATTGACCTATTGTCTATGCAACCTCCCCGATGGCATGAACTTGAAATTCCTGCAACAAAGCCCCAAAGCACAAGAAGCAAGTGCAGTTTGACAAACAATAAAAATCTTTTTCATACTGTGGTCTAGACCCACAGCTGCACCTTTCTCCTTCAACAACTAGGTTCCCAGAGTACTTCAGCATAAACACTTCCCCCTGGATTTGAAAGATTATGCAGATGTAATCTGGTTAAAAGCTACATCCCAATATTTGGAGTAAATTGCAAATGCTAAATTGATTGGTCACCATTTCATAGGCAAATACTGCATGTCCTCTGAGCCTACAAACCCCTATTTAGTGTCATGCCACACACATAAGTTATAATGAAGTTATGAGGCACAACAATTCAAAACGAGACAATTTTTCTTCTTAGGAACTCTTGACTCCGCAATTAAAGGTGGCTGGCATATTCTTTGAAGATAGGCAAATGAGTGGCAGCAGGGTATCAAGATGGAAATGCTTACAAAGAGCAAAAATCCTTCTGGAGCTTTTCATGTCCTTTGTTGAAAGTGGATTTCTTTCATTCTGGATCCCAATACCAATCAAAATCACACTAACATTTGATAAGTGATAAGTAAATCCATTAGACTATTATTGGTAATTCCTTCTGCATCTTTAAGTAATTTCTTTGGGAATGAAGGAATCATTTATGATCTACCATCACTACCAGCTCAAGAAACCACCAGCCCTGGTGAGAACTTTATTTCAGTGTGGAATTATATGTCTCTTGCAACTTCAACTGGTATTCCACCTCCTTTTCTGTTAAGCACATCTCATGGGTGCGAATTGTGTCTTGCTACCACCATCTTATATACAAAATATTCAAATGAGGCAGAAAACTCAATGGACTTGATTTCATAAGCAAGTCGTTTATCTGTAGCATTCCTCAAAAGCCTCCAGAACAGTTTCGAACGGCAACCAGGTACTCAGGGACCACCTCCACATAACCATGAGAGTAGTAGTCATCCTGGACAAAAAGACTGATCCTCATAGAGGGTGTGCTGCTTTTTGCAGGTAAACAATGAGAGGTGTTTGGAAACCAAGACCTTCATGGGGATGTGTCTCCAGCCCACAAACTGTAGGCCATAGGAGAGCTAGTCCAGAGCCTTTGTACCTCTGCCCTTACTGGTCATCTCTAAGGGGATCACCACTTCAGGGTGTCAAGAGCAGAAAGGGACAGGGTATGAGGCACTGCTGGTCTCTCTCATTTCTCTGAGTTGCTCTGTGTCCTGGAAGAGTTGGACTATCAGAGCTGCAGTGCTAAAGTGAAAATAAAAAAAGAAGAGCTAGAATATGGGGTGCACGAGGTAGAGAGGGTACAAGAGAGAAAGGGGAAAGTGAGGTAAAAGTGATTCTTGCCTTGAGAGAAGGCTTAAAGCAATAAAATGCCCTGTATTTTCTCTTACATATTTGAGCAGCGTGGGCTCCGGGGGAATAGATGATAAAGTTTCATCACAGGTGGATAATTGTCAAACTGGATGATGGATAAATAAGAATTCATCATACATTGGTCTCTAAACATGAAAAACTGCATGAAATTTTCCTTATGAAAAAGACATTGGTAGCTGATTCACAAATTTATCCTCCACCCAAAACCTACTGGTCCCCTGCTATCTTTAGTAAGTATGTTGTCAACACATCCAATATCTCTCCTCTTTTCCTCCTCAGATCACCTTTACTTTTCTTCAGCCACAGATCCTCAGTAATAATCTAGTCTTTCTCATTACCCACAATCATCCATCTCTTACATCTTAACCTACTTTCACCAAAACTTTTGTCCATGTCTGCATCACTGCTGCTATGCCTATTCTTCAAATTCACAGAGAACTCCAATATTTTTCTCTCCATTTTTCATCCTTTTCTCTTAGTCCCACCCACTGACCCTCATCTTTTCTTTTAGCTATTGAAAAAATCCAAATTGGATTTACCCTGCTACATACTTTCTCCTCTCTATAATAAAGCTGCAAATGCTGCAGGGAAAAAAAATTATAAAACAATTTTAAAAGGAGAAAACATGATTAGAACTACAATGTGATGTCCAGGCTCCCCAGTCAGAAGTCAGCAGATATTTAAAAACCTATGTCTTTATTGTGGTTTCATTTTTTCTCCTGCACATTGCCTTCACATATCCTAATGTCCCATATTTCCTGGACTTCGGAAAGTGCCAAGAGCTAAAGGTGCCATGCTTTGTTTGCCTTTGCAAGTTTCACCTTTGCATGTCTTTCAGTCATGGTAGAGTTCGTTAACCAGATATTCTTCATTTTTTCCTCAATATATTGTATTAAAATATAATATTTACATTTATTTGACTTATTTATGCTCTGCAGATGCTGGCAAGTAGAGAGGACTAGTTTCAGTTTAAGCAATATCCTTAGCCCTATGATGTTAAGAGAACCTTGATCTATCTGGGCACTTTTCCAGAAATAATCCTACAAGAAGAAACCAAAATCACTAGATGAAACTTCTAGGGCAAACATCTCTGATAGGGGTGAAATCCGAATTTCCAGATTTACTATTCATGTTCCTCTTAATAATAGGCTTGTATATACTATTGAGCTTTGGGATATTATAGTGAAAATTGGGTGAAGTGGGAAAGGATTATGAAAGCACACTGTAGAAAAAGAAGTTAACCTAAATAAACCTTCATCAGAAATTACTACTTAGAGGTCAGTTTATGACTAGTTAATATAACAATTTATTCCCAAGAATCTGAGACAGATCAGTCCCTGAACTCATGGAATTATATGAAGGACTCCAGAGACACAAGTCCTAAAGGAACATTTTATTACCACTAATTATGTAAACTAGTGTCATTTCAAAGACACATTCATCTAACATGACTGGGTAGTATATAGCATGGGAAGTCTTCCTGTGCATCATTCATCAACTCTTCTATTCCCAGCAGCTATTTAAAACTCCTCAGAACACCTTTCTCTCTACTTATACTCAGTCATATTTGTGACTAGGGGTCACAAACTATACTGGTCATGAAATCAATTTACTGGGCCACAACCAAATGAAACAATAGAGTAGAAAATATCAGAGGGCTTCACACAGACCCTTACCAAGATCTCTAGACACTGTAACTAAAAGTTTTATTTAATTTTCTATGCGTGTATTTGTGGATATATGTGTACATTCCCATGCCCACAGAGTCTCAGTGTAAACTGGAGTTCTTGTGCGATTGAAGAATAACGGCCCAACTGATAGTGAAAATAGAGGATGTTAGGTCAAAATCTATCCATGTTTCTCTCCTGAAAATAAAACTTCTATCTGAAACCACATCCTATTTCTCCCAGTACTTCATGATTCAATCTCAGTGGAAGAAGTTTCTCTTTCAGATCCAGGTCATAATCCCTCTATCTGCGCTCTGAATCTCATCTCTCCATTTACTCAAGGACTGGCTCCACACTCAGCTCTATTTTCAACCTTCCCTTTTCTACTGGTTCTTTACCCCTAGCACATGAACATTCTTAAGTCTCTCCAAGTTCCCCTTTGCCTCTAGAGCTTTCTCTCCTTAATAGACAAGATCATTGAAGAAGAAACAGTTATGCCCATGATCATTTGTCTATGTCCTTGGTCAAAGGTCAGAGGTGGTTTGTATTGCCTTCCCAAAGAACAAAGATATGGATTTGATATCTCAAATGGCAAAAGAAACAAATCCTCCCTTATGTCTCATTAATTTCTCAATATCGTTGCTTAGCAACAAGGATCTCTTGCTTCTACAAAATTTGTCAACTGGCTCTCTAGATAATCCTGGCTCTGGATCCACTGTCTCTACCCAATTTTATTTCCAACTTCCTTTGATCAAGAAAGTATTAGGCTAGCCTCCTCTCACTCATCCAACATGTTCCCTAAACAGTATGCCCACTTTTCCTTCAGGAACTTTGCTTATGCTGTATCCCTGGCCTTGACCATCTAAACCTTTCCTCACTCTTGAACCGTATTATGGTACCCCTCGATTAGGGTTGCCAGATTTAGCAAACAAAAATGTATCTCCAATTAAAGTTGAATTTCAGACACAATAATTTTTGACTATAACTATGTACTATATGGGACATACTTATATAGTAATTATTTGTTGTAGATCTGAAACTCAAATTTAACGGGTGGCCTGTATTTTATCTGGCAGCCTACTTTTAAAGTCCAAGTAAAATTCAAACTCTATTTTACATCACTGATCTTCTCTAACTCCATTATAACAGTCAGTCTGTTTGTATATTTAAGTGTAATACTCTCAATTTTTGGAGTTTATATCTTACTGCCAATTAAACTATAATTTGGAAGTGAAGTATGTTAGAAGCACTTCCAACAGTTTGTAGTAGTACAGAATGCATCTAAAACAGTACTTAGAGAGAAATTTTTGCTTATAGTGTATATATTAGAAAAGAAAACAAGTTGTAAATCATTTATCTAGGCTTTTACCCCAAGAAGCTAGAAAAATAACAGTTAAGCAAACCTTGAAAAAGTAGAATTGAAAATATAAAGATAATAGTACAAAACAAAAAATTAAAACCCATTAACAGAGTAAATCAACAAAGGCAAAAACCAGCTATTGGAAAAGAATAAGAAAATTGATAAACTGCTAGCAAACTGATCAAGAAAAAAATAGAGAAAATACAAATTACCAGTATCAAAAATGAAAGAGACATCACTACAAATCCTCCAGACATAAAACAATGAGAAGATACTATGAACAACTTTATGGCAATAAATTTGAAATTTTAAGCAAAATAGACAAATTATTTGAAAAACACAATTCGCCAAATTTTACACAAGAAGGAACAGAACTAAACAGTTCTACATATATTAAGAAGATTGAATATGTACTTATAATTCTTCCTACAAAGAAAACTTGAGGCAAAGATGATTTCACTTATATTTCTCCAGTTTTGAAATTCCAGAAAGTATCAATTGCCAAAAATCAGATATCTTATCTTTATTTAGCTTTACAAATAACTTCAGGAACACAAATAATTCCAAGAAAGATGTGTAGTTGGAAGAAGTCCAGTACTACCAATACCATGCCACTTCTCAAGTCCATTTTTGCTACATTTAACCTATGAGCTCTTTAAATGATTCATGCAGCTTTAGTTACATAAATGGGAGCCCTTTCAGGCTTGAAATATTTTCATTTTACACTGACAGGTACACTGTTTACATGACAATTTCCAGTAAGCCATGTACCATAAACTGATAAGATTCCAGCATTGTTTAAGAAAAGCAAACCTAAACAAATGAAGTATATCCTGTTAAAAGAACTCCACAGGGAGGGGGGCGGGGCAAGATGGCAGACTGGTGAGCTGTATGTTTTAGTTACTCCTCCAGGAAAGTAGGTAAAAAGCCAGGAACTGCGTGGACTGGACACCACAGAGCAATCTGTCTTTGGGCATACTTCATACAACACTCATGGAAACGTGGAACTGCTGAGATCAGCGAAATCTGTAAGTTTTTGTGGCCAGGGGACCCGCGCCCCTCCCTGCCAGGCTCAGTCCCGGGGGAGGAGGGGCTGTCAGCTCCAGGAAGGAGAAGGGAGAATTGCAGTGGCTGCTCTTACCGGAAACTCATTCTACTGATTCAAACTCCAACCATAGATAGACTGAGGCCAGACACCAGAGACTCTGAGAGCAGCCAGCCCAGCAGAGAGGAGACAGGCATAGAAAAAAAAACAACACGAAAAACTCCAAAATAAAAGCAGAGGATTTTTGGAGTTCTGGTGAACACAGAAAGGGGAAGGGCGGAGATCAGGCCTTGAGGCGCATATGCAAATCCCGAAGCAAGGCTGATCTCTCTGCCCTGGGCACCTTTCCTTAATGGCCCTGGTTGCTTTGTCTATTAGCATTTCAATAACCCATTAGATCTCTGAGGAGGGCCGTTTTTTTTTTTTTTTTTTTAAATCCTTTTTGCTTTTTCTAAAACAATTACTCTAAGAAGCTCAATACAGAAAGCTTCAAAGAATTGAAATTTGGGCACGTCACGTCAAGAGCAGAACTAAGAGAGCTCTGAGACAAAAGGCAATAATCCAGTGGCTGAGAAAATTCACTAAACAACACAACTTCCCAAGAAAAGGGGGGTGTCCGCTCACAGCCACCATCCTGGTGGACAGGAAACACTCCTGCCCATCGCCAGCCCCATAGCCCAGAGCTGCCCCAGACAACCCAGTGTGACGGAAGTGCTTCAAATAACAGGCACACACCACAAAACTGGGCGTGGACATTAGCCTTCCCTGCAACCTCAGCTGAATGTCCCAGAGCTGGGAAGGGGGAGCAGTGTGAATTAACAGAGCCCCATTCAGCCATCATTTGAGCAGACTGGGAGCCTCCCAACACAGCCCAGCAGCCCAGAACTGCCCTGGGGGGACGGCACTCACCTGCGACATAGCACAGTCATCCCTCAACAGAGGACCCGGGGTGCACAGCCTGGAAGAGGGGCCCACTTGCAAGTCTCAGGAGCCATACGCCAATACCAAAGACTTGTGGGTCAGTGGCAGAGACAAACTGTGGCAGGACTGAACTGAAGGATTAGACTATTGCAGTAGCTTTAAAACTCTAGGATCATCAGGGAGATTTGATTGTTAGGGCCACCCCCCCCTCCCCGACTGCCCAGAAACACGCCCCACATACAGGGCAGGCAACACCAACTACACACGCAAGCTTGGGACACCAATTGGGCCCCACAAGACTCACTCCCCCACTCACCAAAAAGGCTAAGCAGGGGAGATCTGGCTTGTGGAGAACAGGTGGCTCGTGGACGCCACCTGCTGGTTAGTTAGAGAAAGTGTACTCCACGAAGCTGTAGATCTGATAAATTAGAGATAAGGACTTCAACTGGTCTACAAACCCTAAAAGAACCCTATCAAGGCCAGCAAATGCCACGAGGCCAAAAACAACAGAAAATTATAAAGCATATGAAAAAACCAGACGATATGGATAACCCAAGCCCAAGCACCCAAATCAAAAGACCAGAAGAGACACACCTAGAGCAGCTACTCAAAGAACTAAAGATGAACAATGAGACCCTAGTACGGGATATGAAGGAAATCAAGAAGACCCTAGAAGAGCATAAAGAAGACATTGCAAGACTAAATAAAAAAATGGATGATCTTATGGAAATTAAAGAAACTGTTGACCAAATTAAAAAGATTCTGGACACTCATAGTACAAGACTAGAGGAAGTTGAACAACGAATCAGTGACCTGGAAGATGACAGAATGGAAAATGAAAACATAAAAGAAAGAATGGGGAAAAAAATTGAAAAACTCGAAATGGACCTCAGGGATATGATAGATAATATGAAACGTCCGAATATAAGACTCATTGGTGTCCCAGAAGGGGAAGAAAAGGGTAAAGGTCTAGGAAGAGTATTCAAAGAAATTGTTGGGGAAAACTTCCCAAATCTTCTAAACAACATAAATACACAAATCATAAATGCTCAGCGAACTCCAAATAGAATAAATCCAAAAAAAACCCACTCCGAGACATATACTGATCACACTGTCAAACATAGAAGAGAAGGAGCAAGTTCTGAAAGCAGCAAGAGAAAAGCAATTCACCACATACAAAGGAAACAGCATAAGACTAAGTAGTGACTACTCAGCAGCCACCATGGAGGCGAGAAGGCAGTGGCACGATATATTTAAAATTCTGAGTGAGAGGAATTTCCAGCCAAGAATACTTTATCCAGCAAAGCTCTCCTTCAAATTTGAGGGAGAGCTTAAATTTTTCACAGACAAAGAAATGCTGAGAGAATTTGCTAACAAGAGACCTGCCCTACTGGAGATACTAAAGGGAGCCCTACAGACAGAGAAACAAAGACAGGACAGAGAGACTTGGAGAAAGGTTCAGTACTAAAGAGATTCGGTATGGGTACAATAAAGGATATTAATAGAGAGAGGGAAAAATATGGCAAACATAATCCAAAGGATAAGATGGCCGATTCAAGAAATGCCTTCACGGTTTTAACGTTGAATGTAAATGGATTAAACTCCCCAATTAAAAGATATAGATTCGCAGAATGGATCAAAAAAAATGAACCATCAATATGTTGCATACAAGAGACTCATCTTAGACACAGGGACACAAAGAAACTGAAAGTGAAAGGATGGAAAAAAATATTTCATGCAAGCTACAGCCAAAAGAAAGCAGGTGTAGCAATATTAATCTCAGATAAAATAGACTTCAAATGCAGGGATGTTTTGAGAGACAAAGAAGGCCACTACATACTAATAAAAGGGGCAATTCAGCAAGAAGAAATAACAATCATAAATGTCTATGCACCCAATCAAGGTGCCACAAAATACATGAGAGAAACATTGGCAAAACTAAAGGAAGCAATTGATGTTTCCACAATAATTGTGGGAGACTTCAACACATCACTCTCTCCTATAGATAGATCAACCAGACAGAAGACCAATAAGGAAATTGAAAACCTAAACAATCTGATAAATGAATTAGATTTAACAGACATCTACAGGACATTACATCCCAAATCACCAGGATACACATACTTTTCTAGTGCTCACGGAACTTTCTCCAGAATAGATCATATGCTGGGACATAAAACAAGCCTCAATAAATTTAAAAAGATTGAAATTATTCAAAGCACATTCTCTGACCACAATGGAATACAATTAGAAGTCAATAACCATCAGAGACTTAGAAAATTCACAAATACCTGGAGGTTAAACAACACACTCCTAAACAATCAGTGGGTTAAAGAAGAAATAGCAAGAGAAATTGCTAAATATATAGAGACGAATGAAAATGAGAACACAACATACCAAAACCTATGGGATGCAGCAAAAGCAGTGCTAAGGGGGAAATTTATAGCACTAAACGCATATATTAAAAAGGAAGAAAGAGCCAAAATCAAAGAACTAATGGATCAACTGAAGAAGCTAGAAAATGAACAGCAAACCAATCCTAAACCAAGTACAAGAAAAGAAATAACAAGGATTAAAGCAGAAATAAATGACATAGAGAACAAAAAAACAATAGAAAGGATAAATATCACCAAAAGTTGGTTCTTTGAGAAGATCAACAAGATTGACAAGCCCCTAGCTAGACTGACAAAATCAAAAAGAGAGAAGACCCATATAAACAAAATAATGAATGAAAAAGGTGACATAACTGCAGATCCTGAAGAAATTAAAAAAATTATAAAAGGATATTATGAACAACTGTATGGCAACAAACTGGATAATGTAGAAGAAATGGACAATTTCCTGGAAACATATGAACAACCTAGACTGACCAGAGAAGAAATAGAAGACCTCAACCAACCCATCACAAGCAAAGAGATCCAATCAGTCATCAAAAATCTTCCCACAAATAAATGCCCAGGGCCAGATGGCTTCACAGGGGAATTCTACCAAACTTTCCAGAAACAACTGACACCAATCTTACTCAAACTCTTTCAAAACATTGAAAAAAATGGAACACTACCTAACTCATTTTATGAAGCTAACATCAATCTAATACCAAAACCAGGCAAAGATGCTACAAAAAAGGAAAACTACCGGCCAATCTCCCTAATGAATATAGATGCAAAAATCCTCAACAAAATACTTGCAAATCGAATCCAAAGACACATTAAAAAAATCATACACCATGACCAAGTGGGGTTCATTCCAGGCATGCAAGGATGGTTCAACATAAGAAAAACAATCAATGTATTACAACACATTAAAAACTCGAAAGGGAAAAATCAATTGATCATCTCAATAGATGCTGAAAAAGCATTTGACAAAATCCAACATCCGTTTTTGATAAAAACACTTCAAAAGGTAGGAATTGAAGGAAACTTCCTCAACATGATAAAGAGCATATATGAAAAACCCACAGCCAGCATAGTACTCAATGGTGAGAGACTGAAAGCCTTCCCTCTAAGATCAGGAACAAGACAAGGATGCCCGCTGTCACCACTGTTATTCAACATTGTGCTGGAAGTGCTAGCCAGGGCAATCCGGCAAGACAAAGAAATAAAAGGCATCCAAATTGGAAAAGAAGAAGTAAAACTGTCATTGTTTGCAGATGATATGATCTTATATCTAGAAAACCCTGAGAAATCAACGATACACCTACTAGAGCTAATAAACAAATTTAGCAAAGTAGCGGGATACAAGATTAATGCACATAAGTCAGTAATGTTTCTATATGCTAGAAATGAACAAACTGAAGAGACACTCAAGAAAAAGATACCATTTTCAATAGCAACTAAAAAAATCAAGTACCTAGGAATCAACTTAACCAAAGATGTAAAAGACCTATACAAAGAAAACTACATAACTCTACTAAAAGAAATAGAAGGGGACCTTAAAAGATGGAAAAATATTCCATGTTCATGGATAGGAAGGCTAAATGTCATTAAGATGTCAATTCTACCCAAACTCATCTACAGATTCAATGCAATCCCAATCAAAATTCCAACAACCTACTTTGCAGACTTGGAAAAGCTAGTTATCAAATTTATTTGGAAAGGGAAGATGCCTCGAATTGCTAAAGACACTTTAAAAAAGAAAAACGAAGTGGGAGGACTTACACTCCCTGACTTTGAAGCTTATTATAAAGCCACAGTTGCCAAAACAGCATGGTACTGGCACAAAGATAGACATATAGATCAATGGAATCGAATTGAGAATTCAGAGATAGACCCTCAGATCTATGGCCGACTGATCTTTGATAAGGCCCCCAAAGTCACCGAACTGAGCCATAATGGTCTTTTCAACAAATGGGGCTGGGAGAGTTGGATATCCATATCCAAAAGAATGAAAGAGGACCCCTACCTCACCCCCTACACAAAAATTAACTCAAAATGGACCAAAGATCTCAATATAAAAGAAAGTACCATAAAACTCCTAGAAGATAATGTAGGAAAACATCTTCAAGACCTTGTATTAGGAGGCCACTTCCTAGACTTTACACCCAAAGCACAAGCAACAAAAGAGAAAATAGATAAATGGGAACTCCTCAAGCTTAGAAGTTTCTGCACCTCAAAGGAATTTCTCAAAAAGGTAAAGAGGCAGCCAACTCAATGGGAAAAAATTTTTGGAAACCATGTATCTGACAAAAGACTGATATCTTGCATATACAAAGAAATCCTACAATTCAAGGACAATAGTACAGACAGCCCAATTATAAAATGGGCAAAAGATATGAAAAGACAGTTCTCTGAAGAGGAAATACAAATGGCCAAGAAACACATGAAAAAATGTTCAGCTTCACTAGCTATTAGAGAGATGCAAATTAAGACCACAATGAGATACCATCTCACACCGGTTAGAATGGCTGCCATTAAACAAACAGGAAACTACAAATGCTGGAGGGGATGTGGAGAAATTGGAACTCTTATTCATTGTTGGTGGGACTGTATAATGGTTCAGCCACTCTGGAAGTCAGTCTGGCAGTTCCTTAGAAAACTAGAGATAGAGCTATCATTCGATCCAGCGATTGCACTTCTCGGGATATACCCGGAAGATCGGAAAGCAGTGACACGAACAGATATCTGCACGCCAGTGTTCATAGCAGCATTATTCACAATTGCCAAGAGATGGAAACAACCCAAATGTCCATCAACAGATGAGTGGATAAATAAAATGTGGTATATACACACGATGGAATACTACGCGGCAGTAAGAAGGAACGATCTGGTGAAACATATGACAACATGGATGAACCTTGAAGACATAATGCTGAGCGAAATAAGCCAGGCACAAAAAGAGAAATATTATATGCTACCACTAATGTGAACTTTGAAAAATGTAAAACAAATGGTTTATAATGTAGAATGTAGGGGAACTAGCAGTAGAGAGCAATTAAGGAAGGGGGAACAATAATCCAAGAAGAACAGATAAGCTATTTAACGTTCTGGGGATGCCCAGAAATGACTATGGTCTGTTAATTTCTGATGGATGCAGTAGGAACAAGTTCACTGAAATGTTGCTATAGTATGTAACTTTCTTGGGGTAAAGTAGGAACATGTTGGAAGTTAAGCAGTTATCTTAGGTTAGTTGTCTTTTTCTTACTCCCTTGCTATGGTCTCTTTGAAATGTTCTTTTATTGTATGTTTGTTTTCTTTTTAACTTTTTTTTTCATACAGTTGATTTGAAAAAAGAATGGAAAGTTAAAAAAAAAAAAAAAAGAAAAAAGACAAACAAGGAAAAAAAAAAAAAAAACAAAAACGATGTAGTGCCCCCTTGAGGAGCCTGTGGAGAATGCAGGGGTATTCGCCTACCCCACCTCCATGGTTGCTAACATGACCACAGACATAGGGGACTGGTGGTTTGATGGGTTGAGCCCTCTACCATAAGTTTTACCCTTGGGAAGACGGTTGCTGCAAAGGAGAGGCTAGGCCTCCCTGTATTTGTGCCTAAGAGTCTCCTCCTGAATGCCTCTTTGTTGCTCAGATGTGGCCCTCTCTCTCTGGCTAAGCCAACTTGAAAGGTGAAATCACTGCCCTCCCCCCTACGTGGGATCAGACACCCAGGGAAGTGAATCTCCCTGGCAACGTGGAATATGACTCCCGGGGAGGAATGTAGACCCGGCATCGTGGGATGGAGAACATCTTCTTGACCAAAAGGGGGATGTGAAAGGAAATGAAATAAGCTTCAGTGGCAGAGAGATTCCAAAACGAGCCGAGAGATCACTCTGGTGGGCACTCTTACGCACACTTTAGACAACCTTTTTTAGGTTCTAAAGAATTGGGGTAGCTGGTGGTGGATACCTGAAACTATTAAACTACAACCCAGAACCCATGAATCTCGAAGACAGTTGTATAAAAATGTAGCTTATGAGGGGTGACAGTGGGATTGGGAATGCCAGAAGGACCAAACTCCACTTTGTCTAGTTTATGGATCGATGTGTAGAAAAGTAGGGGAAGCAAACAAACAGACAAAGGTACCTAGTGTTCTTTTTTACTTCAATTGCTCTTTTTCACTCTAATTATTATTCTTGTTATTTTTGTGTGTGTGCTAATGAAGGTGTCAGGGATTGATTTAGGTGATGAAGGTACAACTATGTAATGGTACTGTAAACAATCGAAAGTACAATTTGTTTTGTATGACTGCGTGGTATGTGAATATATCTCAATAAAATGATGATTAAAAAAAAAAAAAAAAAAAAAAAAGAACTCCACAGGGAGAGGAGGGGGCAAGATGGCAGCAAAGAGAGGAGTGGAATTAGTTAGTACCCTGGAATAACTAATGAACAACCAGGAACAACTAGTAAATAATTTGGAATAACTGCTGAGGGACAACCATGAGTGTCTACACATAGTACACCAACCTGTATTGGGAGGAATGCCTGAGTTCACAGCATAAAATATGTAAGTAAAAACTGTGAAACCACACTGGGAGCTGCTCCCACCACAGAAGGCTGAGCTGCAAAACCTCGCTGGTGTAGAAAGCAGCACTCTCCCAGCAAGTGAATATAGCTCAACTGAGCTCCAACTGGGGTTTTAATTAACAAATGTGGACTGCTGAATACAAGCGACAAATCCCCAACAAGCAGACAGAGGCTTTTAGTGACGACTGACCTTAAAGAACCAGAAGAATCATCTGCCCCAGGAAGGGGAGCCCAGAAGATGAAGTGTTACCTCCCGCTGATAAGTGAAACTGAGGGGCTGTGTATCAGCTCTAAAAGGGGGCTTTCTGTTCCTTTTTCTCTCTCTCAACCTGGGGGGCTCAGAAGAGAGAGCCTCAGCCATTTTCAGTTCACAGTGCTCTGGCCCAGACAGGGGTGGAGATAACAGTCAGAGAAACAATTCAAATGCAGATAATAACTCCCTAGGGGGTGTATTTTCCCTAAGAGTAAGGAGGTGGGGCTCAGCTATCCTTTCAGAACCAGACCCCAGAGGATGGGGGAACAACAGTCAAAACAGAAACTGAAGGGGCCACATCTCCTTACACCAGCCGGGAGTGACAGGCTGACAGGTGCCACCAGCTGGGCAGGTTGGGAAAAGCACAGTGACTGGAGATCTCACAAGGAAGTCTGTCACTCTTCTAAAATACACCATGAATATAACCCCATTCTGAGACCTGAACTCGTTCTGATCTGGGAAAATCTGGGGTAACCAAGGAAACCAGATGCCTAGACAACAGAAAACTACAATCTATACTAGGAAAAATGAAGATATGGCCCAGTCAAAGGAACAAACTTACACCTCAATCAAGATACAGTTGAGATATTGTTTCCTTTAATGAAATAATCTATTATAGATTTTCAAAGAAATATGCTCAATCAAATCAAAAACCAAATCAACAAGTTCAGGGAAGATATAACAAAAGAGATGTAGGCTATAAAGAAAACAGTGGGCGGGGCAAACTTAAGGTAGAAATCGAAAGTTTGAAAAAACTGGCAGAATCTCTGGAAATGAAAGGCACAACACAAGAGATGAAAAACATAATGGAGACATACAACAGCAGATCTCAAGAGGCAGAAGAAAACACTCAGGAACTGGAGAACACAACAACTGAAATCCTACACACAAAAGAACAGATAGGGAAAAGAATGGAAAAATATGAGCATGTCTCAGACAACTGAATGACAAGATGAAGTACATGAATGTACGTGTCATGGGTGTCCCAGAAGGAGAAGGAGAAGAGAAAGGAAAAGGGGCAGAAGCAATAATAGAGGACATAATCAATGAAAATTTCCCATCTCTTAAGAAAGACATAAAATTACAGATCCAGGAAGCGCAGCATACCCCAAACAGAATAGACATGAACAGACATATGCCAAGACATTTAATAATCAGATTATCAAATGTCAAAGACAAGGAGAGAACCCTGAAAGCAGAAAGAGAAAAGCAATCCATCACATACAAAGGAAGCTTGATAAGACTATGTGCGATTTCTCAATAGAAACCATGGAAGCAAGAAAGAAGTGGTGTGATATATTTAAGATACTGAAAGAGGAAAACCACCAACTAAGAATCCTATTTCCATCATCACCATCCTTCAAATATGAGGGACAGTTTAAAATATTCTCTGACAAAAAGACAATGAGAGAGTTTCTGAACAAGATACTTGCACTACAGGAAATACTAAAGGGAGCACTATAGACAGGAAACGACAGGAATGAGAGGTTTGGAACACAATTTTGGGTGATGGTAGCACAGCAATGAAAGCACACTGAACAAAGATGACTGTGAGTATGGTTGAAAGAGGAAGGTTAGGAGCATGTGGACACCAGAAGGAAAGAGGAAAATTAAAGACTGGGACTGTATAACTCAGTGAAACCTAGAGTGCTCAACAATTGTGATAAAATGTACAAATATGTTTTTACATGAGGGAGAACAAATGAATATCAACCTTGCAAGGTGTTAAAAATAGGGTGGTATTGGGGAAAAAATACAATCTATGCACACTAAAGACCATAATTAACAGAAACATTGTATCATGCTTCCTTTAATGTAACAAAGACAATATACCAAAGCTTTAAGAGGGGGATATAAGGGAAGGATATGGGACTCTTGGCATTAGTGATATTGTCTGAATCTTTTATTCTACTTTGGTTAATGCTATCTTTCCTTTTGTTGCTTTTTAGCTGTCATAATTTTTTCTTTCTTTCTTTTTTTAAATTTTTGTCTCTGTACCTTCTTTGACTCTTCCTCCTTTTCTGTGGAAGAAATGGAGATGTCCTTAATAGATGGTGGTGATGGTGGTGAATACATAAATACATGACTATACAGGGAACCATCAATTGTTTACTTAGGATGGAAAGTATGGTAGGTGAACAATACCATCTTTAAAAAAAAAAAGGATTGTGCTGGTTTGGATGTATTATGTCCCTCAAAATGCCATTATCTTTGATGCAGTCTTGTGTGGGCAGGAAACATATTGGTGTTGACTGGGCTGCAGACTTGATTGGATGTTTCCATGGAGATGTGATCACTCAACTGTGGGCGAGATCTTTCACTGGATAATTTCCATGGAGGTTTACTGGAGCACTATATAAGCTCAGACAGAAGGAGAGAGCTTTACTACAGCCAAAAAGGACACTTTGAAGAATGCACATTCAGAAGCTGAGAGGGTAGCTGTAGATGAGAGACAGTTTGAAGATGGCCATTGAAAGCAGACTCTTGCTCTGGAGAAGTTAAGAGAGGACAAACACTCCAAGAGCAGGTAAGAGTGACATTTTTGAGGAACTACTGCCTAGAGAGGAATGTCCTGGGAGAAAGCCATTTTGAAACCAGAACTCTGGAACAGATGCCAACCACGTACCATCTCAGCTAACAGAGGTTTTTCGGACACTACTGGCCATCCTCCAATTAAGGTAACTGATTGCTGATGTGTAACCCTGGACACTTTATGGCCTTAAGACCATAACTTTGTAACCAAATAAACCCCCTTTATAAAACCCAATCCATTTCTGGTGTTTTGCATTCTGACAGCATTAGCAAACTAGAACAGATGGCTTCCCCTTGCAGCTTATAGTAAAATGAGAGTGGAGAGATAAACTTAGAACTGAACTCTTGGGTTCAAAGAAACCAGAAACTGATGGTTTGGAAAATTCTGGGCTTCCAGGGGGTGGAATCCCAGAAGCTACAGACCAACATGAGGATTTAACCAAACATGGAAACTGACCACCATTTCAGTACAAGCAAAATTGGAGATGGAGTTATTCAGAAAGGATTTGTGGAAAGTCCTATTGTCTGACAGCTTTGACCCCTGTGTGCTTCATGTGAAGGCAACAGAATTTTTGTGACATCTTTATACATGGAGCCACTGCCAGTCTGGACTGGAGGAGACAGACGAGGAATAAATTGAAGGAAAAATTCTTCAAAGATGGAGCCATGGAGATTGAGGTCTGGAGTCAAGAGGTCTCAGGCTGGGAGAGCAGAGTGGCCACATGCATGGAAAGAATTAGTTGCCCCAGAGGTTAGGAGAGCCTGGCCACCACCCCACTGTTCTGAAGGAGCTGAGCATATGCCATGGTGATGGAAGAGAATCTGGGTGCTGCCCTGATGCTTGAGGAGGGTGGGGCCGAGAAGGTGGTTTCCCCAGTGTGTGGATATGTTGGAGCACTCAGTCCAGCATTTGGAGAGAAAAGGGCTGCTGCAAAGGCCCTTAGGAAGGGTTAGACTCCCCCTCTCTCAAGCCCCAAGGATAAAATGCCATTCTCTAAATGACTCTCAGACTTTGAAATCCAATGGAGTTTGCCCTGTGGGTTTTAGGAATTGTTTTAGTCCTGTTAACCCTGTTTTCCTTTCAGTTTCTCCTTTTGGAAATAGGAATGTTTATCCTATGACTGTCCCTCCTTTGTACATTGGAAGTACATAACTTGTTCTAAGTTTCACAGGTCCACAGCTAGAAGGGAATTACGCCTTAGGACCGACCATGCCTGTAATTGATTTTGATGGGATCTTGTACTTAACTATTGTTACTGAAATGATTTAAGTTTCTGTGATTTTGTGATGGGATGAATGTATTTTGTATATGGAAGACCATGTCATTTTGGGGTCCAGGGGGTGGACTATGCTGGTTTGGATGTATTATGTCCCTCAAAATGCCATTATCTTTGATGCAGTCTTGTGTGGGCAGGAAACATATTGGTGTTGATTGGGCCGCAGACTTTTGATTGGATATTTCCTTGGAGAAGTGATCACTCAACTGTGGGTGAGATCTTTCATTGGATAATTTCCATGGAGGTGTGGCCCTGCCCATTCAGCATGGGCCTTGATTAGTTTACTGGAGCACTATATAAGCTCAGACAAAAGGAGAGAGCTTTGCTACAGCCAAGAGGGACACTTTGAAGAATGCACAGAAGCTGAGAGAGTAGCTGCAGATGAGAGAGTTTGAAGATGGCCATTGAAAGCAGACTCTTGCTCCGTAGAAGTTAAGAGAGGACAAATACCCCAAGAGCAACTAAGAGTGACATTTTTGAGGAACTGCAGCCTAAAGAGGAATGTCCTGGGAGAAAGCCATCTTGAAACCAGAACTTTGGAGCAGACACCAGCCATGTGCCCTCCCAACTAACGGAGGTTTTCCGGACACCATTGGCCATCCTCCAGTGAAGGTACCCGATTATTGATGTGTTACCTTGGACACTTTATGGCCTTAAGATTGTAACTTTGTAACCAAATAAACCCCCTTTACAAAAGCCAATCCATTTCTGGTGTTTTGCATTCTGGCAGCATTAGCAAACCGGAACAAGGATTGATCAAGAAACCTTGATGGCACTGCATTGAGTGAAATAAATCAGACACAAAAGGATAAATATTGCATGGTCTCACTGAGATGAACTAATTATAATATGTAAACTCATAGACAGGAAATATAAGTTACCAGGATATAGAACGAGGTTCAAGAATGGGGAGCAGTTGCTTATTATAAGCAGAATGTTCAAGTGGGTTAAACTTAAGTTTTTAGAAATGGACAGAGGTGATGGTAGATTATTGTGAGAATAACTAACAGTGCTGAATGGTATGTGAATGTGGTGGAAAGGGGAAGCTTAGCATCACGCATGTCACCAGAAGGAATGTTGGAGGTTAAAAGACTGTATAAAGAATTGGTCACGCATGCCACCAGAAGGAATGTTGGAGGTTAAAAGATTGTATAAAACAGTGAATCTTGTGGTGGACAATCTCCGTGATTTTAACTGTACAAATATTAGAAATCTCTCTCATGTACTAGAACAAATGTATGACACTATAACTAGAAGTTAATAATAGAGGGGTATATAGGGAAAATATATACCTACTGCAAACTATGTACTACAGTTAGTAGTATTTTAACATTCTTACATCAACAGTAACAAATGTACTACACCAATACTATGAGTCAATAATTGAGGGGGGGTGGTTAGGGGTATGGGAGGATTTGAGTTTTCTTTTGTCTTTATTTCTTTTCTGGAGTAATGAAAATGTTCTAAAAATTGTGATGGATGCACAGCTGTATGATTGTACTGTGAGCAATTGTGCACTTTAGATCTTTGGATAATTGTATGGTATGTGAACAATCTCAATAAAATTAAATTTAAAAAAAACTGAAAAAAATATTTGTACATTCTGTTACAATTGTCGAGTACTGTAGTTTTCACCGAGTTTTGCAGTCCCAGTCTTTCTCCTTCCTCTTTCCTCTGGTGTCCCACATGCTCCTAACCTTCCTCTTTCAACCATACTGACAGTCATCTTTGTTCAGTGTACTTATATTGCTGTGCTACCATCACCCGAAATCGTGTTCCAAACCTCTCACTGCTGTCTTTTCCTATCTGTCTATAGTGCTCCCTTTAGTAATTCCTGTAGCACCTTCCTCATAAAGTCTCTCATTGTCATTTTGTCAGAGAATATTTTAAATTGTCCCTCATATTTGAAGGACAGTGTTGCCAGAAAACAGGATTCTTGGTTGGTGGTTTTTCTCTTTCAAGATCTTAAATATATCACACCACTTCCTTCTTCCCTCCATGGTTTCTACTGAGAAATCTGTGCATAGTCTTACTGAGCTTCCCTTGTATGTGAGGCATCGCTTTTCTCTGGCTGCTTTCAGAATTCTCTTTGTCTTTGACATTTGATAATCTGATTTTCAAGTGTCTTGGAGTAGACGATTTAGATCTATTCCGTTGGGGGTACACTGCGCTTCCTGGATCTGTAATTTTATGTCTTTCATAAGTGATGGGAAATTTTCATTATTTCCTCTATTATTGCTTCTGCCCCCTTTCCCTTCTCTTCTACTTCTGGGACACCCAAGACACGTACATCCATGTGCTTCATGTTGTCATTCAATTCTGTGAGATGCTGCTCATATTTTTCCATTCTTTTCCCTATCTGTTCTTTTGTTTGTAGGATTTCAGGTGTCTTGTTCTCCAGTTACTGGGTGTTTTCTTCTGCCTCTTGAGATCTGCTGTTGTATGTCTCCACTGTGTTTTTCATCTCATCTTGTGCCTTTCATTTCCATAGATTCTGCCAGTTGTTTTTTCAAACTTTTGATTTCTACCTTATGTTCGCCCAGTGTTTTCTTTATAGACTTCACCTCTTTTGCCATATCTTCCCTGAACTCATTGATTTGGTTTTTATTTGATTTAGCATATTTCTTTGAAAATCTGTAATAAGATTATTTCATTAAAGTGAGACAATATCTCAACTGTATCTTGATTGAGGTGTAAGTTTGTTCCTTTGTCTGGGCCATATCTTGGTTTTTCCTAGTATAGTTTATAGCTTTCTGTTGTCTAGGCATCCGGTTTCCTTGGTTACCCCAATCAGATTTTCCAAGACCAAAATGGGTTCATATCTCAGAATGGGGTTATATTCAGTTTCAAGACTCCCTAAGGGTGTGTCTTAGAGATTGACAGACTTTCCTGTGAGGTCTCTAACTGCTGTGCTTTTCCTAATCTGCCCAGCAGGTGGCACCTGTCAGCCTGTTGCGCTGGACTGGTGTAAGAAGGCGTGGCCCCTTTTGTTTCCATTTTGGCTATTTTCTCCCAGGCTCTGCAGTCTGAGTTCTGAAGGGAAGGCAGAGTAGAGGTGAGGCCCCATCTCCTTCCTCTTAGGAATGAGAAACCCCCTAAGGAGTTAACTTCTGCATTTGAACTGCTTCTTTGTCTCTCTGACTCTGTTATCTCCACCCGTCTGGGGCAGTGCACTGCAATGGCTGAGGCTCTCTCCACTGGACCACTCAGGTTGAGGGAGAGAAAGAGAAAGTCCTCTTTCAGAGCCCATCCACAGCCCCCAGTTTTGTCCACTGGTCAGAGAGAACACCTGGTGTACTGGGTTCCCTTTCTCAGGACACAAGAGTTTTCTGGCTATTTAAGGTCAGTCATCACTAAAAGCCTCTGTCTGCTTGTTGGGTGTTTGTCTATGTTTGTACCTGTATTCAGTAGTCCACATTTGTTTGTTAAGACCCCAGTGGGAGCTGGGCTGAGCTATATTCACTTGCTTCCAACAGGGACTGCTGGTTTCTCCCACAGGAAGGTTTTGCAGCTCAGCCTGCCATGAGGGGAGGGGGCTCCTAGCATGGGTCTGCAGTTTTTACTTAAAGATTTTATACTGCAACCTCAGCTATTCCACTGAATCCAGGTTGGCGTATGATGTGTGGGCCATCATGGTTGCCCCCCAGGAGTTATTCCAGATTATTTACTAGTTGTTCCTGGTTGTTAGTTGCTCCAGAGGACTAACTAAATTCCATCCCTCTCTATGCCACCATCTTGCCCCTCCTACATTTAGGCCTTTAATCTACTTTGAGTTAATTTTTGTATAGGAGGTGAGGTAGGAATCTGCTTTCATTTCTTTGGATGCAGATATCCAATTCTCCCAGCCCCATTTATTGAAGAGACTATTCTGTCCCATTTCATTGGATTTGGGGGCCTTGTCAAAAATCAATTGACCATAGGTCTGGGGGTCAATTTCCTAATTCTCCATTTGATTCCATTGATCAATGTATCTATCTTTGTGCCAGTACCATGCTGTTTTGCACACTGTGGCTTTATAATAAGCTTTGAAGTCAGGGTTGTAAGTCCTCCCACTTTGTTCTTTTTTAGGATGTTTTTGACTGTTTCGAGGCCCCTTTCCCTTTCAAATAAATTTGATAACTAGCTTTTCCAAGTCTGCATAAAAGATTGTTGGAATTTTGATTGGTATTGTGTTGAATCTGTAGAACAATTAGGGTAGAATAGACATTTTAATGACATTTGCTTCCTATTCATGAACACAGAATGTTTTTCCACCTATTTAGGTCTTCTTTTTTTTAGCAACATTTTGCAGTTTTCTATGTATGAGTCCTTTACATCCTTGGTTAAGTTTATTCCTAGATACCTTATTCTTTTAGTGGCTATTGTGAATGGAATTTTTTTCTTAAACTGCCTCCTCAGTTAAGTCCTTACTAGTGTAGGGAAACATTACTGATTTTTGTGCATTAATCTTGTACCCTGCCACTTTCCTGATTTTATTAGTTCAAGTAGCTTTTTCATAGATTTCTTGGTATTTTCCAAGTATACAATCATGTCATCTGCAAATAATGAGACTTTTACTTCTTCATTTCTGATCTGGATCCCTTTTATTTATTTTTCTTGCCTAATTTCTCTAGCTGGAACTTCTAGCACAATGTTGACTAATAGTGGTGCCAGGGGAATCCTAGTCTCATTCCCAACCTTAGGGGGAAGGCTTTCAGTCTCTCACTATTGAGTATGATATTGGCTGTGGGTTTGCATATATGCCCTTTATCATATTGAGGAAGTTTCCTTCTATTCCTACCTTTTGAAGTGTTTTTATCAGAAAAGGATGCTAACTTTTGTCAAATGCTTCTTCAGCATCGAGGTGTTACGTGATTTTTCCCTTTTGATTTGTTAATATGTTGCATTACACTGATTATCTTGTGTGAACCACCCTTGCATGCCTGGAATAAAACCTACTTTGTTGTAATGTATAATTATTTTAATGTGCCATTGGAATTGATTTGCAAGTATTTTGTTAACAATTTTTGCATCTATATTCATTAGGGAAATTGCTCTGTAGTTTTCCTTTCTTGTAGTATCTATATCTGGCTTAGATGTTACAGTGATGTTAGCTTCATAAAATGAGATCGTGTTCCTTTTTCTTCAATTTTTTGGATGAGTTTGAGAAGGAATGTTAGTTCTTTTTGAAATATTTGGTAAAATTCCCGTGAAGTCATTTGGCCCTGGGCTTTTCTTTGTAGGAAGGTTTTTGATGACTGATTGAATCTTTACTTATGATTGGTTTGTTGAGGTCTTCTATTTCTTCTTGAGCCAGCATAGGTTGTTCATGTATTTTTAGGAAATTGTCCATTTCATCTAAGTTGTCTAGTTTGTTGGTGTACAGTTGTTTATGGTATCCCTGTGCCAGTTTGAATGTATTATGTCCCCCCAAATGCCATTATCTTTGATGTAATCTTGTGTGGGCAGACCTATCAGTGTTAATTAGATTGTAATTCTTTGAGTGCTTCCATGGAGATACACCCCACCCAACTGTGGGTGATGACTCTGGATAATTTCCATGGAGGTGTTGGCCCACCCACTCAGGGTGGGTCTGAATTAAATTACTGGAGCACTATATAAGATCAGACAGAAGGAGCAAGCTTGCTACAGCCAAGAGGGACACTTTGAAGAATGCACTGGAACTGAGAGAGGAGCTTCAGCTTACAGAGACATTTTGGAGATGGCCTTTGAAAGCAGACTCTTGCTCTGGAGAAGCTAAGAGAGGACAAACACCCCAAGAGCAACTAAGAGTGACATTTGTGAGGAGCTGAAGCCTAGAGAAGAATGTCCTGGGAGAAAGCCATTTTGAAACCAGAACTTGGAGCAGATGCCAGCCACATGCCTTGCCAGCTAACAGAAGTTTTCCCGACACCATTGGCCATCATCCAGTGAAGGTACCCGATTGCTGATGTGTTACGTTGGACACTTTATGGCCTTAACACTGTAACTGTGTAACCAAATAAATCCCCTTTATAAAAGCCAATCCATCTCTGGTGTTTTGCATTCTGGCAGCATTAGCAAACTAGGACAATTACCTTACGATTTTTTATTTTTTTCAGGTGTACGGTAATGATCCCCTTCTCATTTCTGATTTTATTTGCATCCTCTCTTTTTATCAGCCTAGTTAGGGTCCATTGATTTTATTGATTTTCTCAAAGAATCAACTTTTGGTTTTGTTGATTCCATTTTTGTTGTTCTCCAATTCATTTACTTTCTGTTTTAATCTTTGTTACTTCTCTTCTTCTACTTGCTTTTGGGTTAGTTTGCTGTTCTCTCCCTAGTTCTTTCAGCTGAGCATTTAAGCCCTTGAGTTTTGTCCTTTCTTCTTTTTTACTAATGGCATTTAGGGCAATAAATTTCCCTGTCAGGACTGTCTTTGCTGCATTCCATAAGCTTTCATATGTTGTACTGTCATTTTCATTCACCTCCAGATATTTACCATTTTCTCTTTCGATTTCTTCTTTGACCTAGATTGTTTAAGAGTGTATTATTCTACTTGTTAAATCATACTTTTAAAGTCGCCTCTTTGCACAAGTTATATTGCACAATAAGGAAATAACTGAAACTGTAGAACAATTCTTTGAAATTTGCTCTGATAAATAGTACTTTGAAAGTTATCACTGTGCTGTATATATTTGTTCTATTTCACAATTTTAAAAAATGTAAAAAAAAATCTCCATATATTTATTTGATCTCCATATATTTATGAAAGTTCTGGTATTTTGGTGGTTATTGATTTCCAGCTTCACTCCATTGTGGTCAGAGAATGTGCTTTGAATAACTTCAGTCTTTTAAATTTTATTAAGACCTGTTTTGTGCCCAAGACATGATCTATCCTGGAAAACATTCCATAAGCACTAGAGAATGTATACACTGGTGTTTTGGGGTGTACCAATCTGTATATATCTGTTGGGCCTAATTCATTTATCACATTGTTTAGATTCTCTATTTCCTTACTGATCCTCTGGCTGGCTGGTCTATCTAAAGAAAAGAGTGGCATATTGAAGTAGCCCACTATTATTGTAGAAATGTCTATTGTTCCCTTCAGTTTTGCAATGTTTGCCTAATGCACTTTGGAGCTACTTATTTGGGTACATAAACATTTATGATTGTTATTTCTTCTTGGTGAATTGTCCTTTTTATTATATGTAGTGTCTTTCCTTGTCTCTTATGACATCTTTGCATTTAATGTCCATTTTGTTTGATATAGCTACTCCTGCTTTCTTTTGGTTACAGCTTGTGTGGAATATCTTTTTCCATCCTTTCACTTTCAATCCATTTGTATCCTTGGGTCTAAGATGAGTCTTTTATAAACAGCATATAGACGGCTCACATTTTTTAATCCATTCTGCCAATCTGCATCTTTTAATTGGGGAGTTTAGTCTGTTAACAGTCACAGTTATTACTGTGAAGGCAATTATGGAATTTACCACCTTATTCTTTGGTTTTTATTTTTTCAGATCTATTTTTTCTTTTTTTTTGTCCTTTAAGTTACTCTTACTAATATTCTTCAATTCTGTGCTCTCCTTCAGACCTCTCTCTTGTTTTTCTTTTGTTTGTTTTGTTTTGTTTTTTTCAGCCAACACAACTTCCTTTAGTATTTCTTGCAGGGCAGGTCTCTTGTTAACAAATTCCCTCAGCATTTGTTTGTCTGTGAAAATTTAAAATTCTCCCTCAATTTTGAAGGAGAGCTTTGCTGGATAAAGAATCCCTGGCTGGCAATTTTTCTCTTTCAGAATCTTAAATATATCATATCACTCCCTTCTTGCCTCCATGGTGCCCATTGGGTAGTCAGAACTTAGTCTTATGTGGCTTCCCTTGTATGTGGTGAGTTGCTTTTCTCTTACTACTTTCAGAATTTTCTACTTCTCTTCAGCATTTGACAGTTTGATTAGTGTATGTCTTGGAGTGGGTCTATTTAGATTCATTCTATTTGGAGTTCACTGGGCTTCTTTGATTTGCATATTTATGTCTTTTATAGGGGTTGGAAATTTTCCCAAATATCTCCTCAAATAAACTTCTTAGCCTTTTTCTCTTCTTCTGGGACACCAATGATTCTTATATTTGTGCACTTCATGCTGTCCATCATTTCCCTGAGATCCAATTCAAAATTTTCCATTTATTCACCATTTATTCTTTTGTGAGTTTCAATACAGTTGCCCTTGACCTCTAGTTTGCTTATTCTTCTTGATTTTTAAATCTATTTTGTATATCTAGTAAATTTTTAATTTGATCTACAGTATCCTTCATTTCTGTAAAACCTGTTATTTTTCTATCTACTTTTTCAAATTCCTCTTTATGTTCTTCTATTGTCTTCCTCATATCCTTTATGTCGTTAGCTAACCCACTGAAGTTATTTAGGAAATTTGTTTGAAGCCCAGAGCTCTATCTAAGATTCCATAAAAGTTTTATTTGTTTACTTTTCAGAAACTTAAAATGCCCAGATTTGTTCCTATGCCAGATAAACTCTGAGACTTAGAGGTACCAGTCTCTCCCAGAACATGTACCAGTTGCATTCCCCTATCCCATAATGTCAACACCCCTTTGCAACATGAAGAACTTAGAATGGTCCTTGCCTAAATATCCCTGAAAATTGAGAACATGATCAAATAAGAGGGAGGAGTTGTAACAGAGAAGTTAGAATTTAACAAATGATTATGACTACTGAATCATTACATAAGTATTTCTTTTTAGTTTCTAGTGTATTAGAACAGCCAGAAAGAAATACCTGAAATTATGGAAATGTAACCCATATCATACTTTGAAATTTGCTCTATAACTACCTGTTCAACTATATTTTGAAGTTATTACCTGTCTATATATATATATATCACAATTTAAAAATTTTTTTAAAAATAAAAGTGAAATAAAAATGTTTTCAGACATATGAACGCCTAAAGAATACATTATTTGTGGACCCTTATTAAAATAAAAGGTAAAGGAAGTTCTTCAGGCAGAAAGAAATTGATGCCAGATTAAAAATATGGATCTACACAAAGAAATAATGAGTACTGGAAACGGTAACTACAAGCAAAATCATACAAGATTTTTTTCTTTTTCTATCCCTTTCAAAGATAATTGACTTTCCAGAAATAGAAAAACCAATAATCAAATTTATTTGGAAGGGCAGGGTGCCCCGAATAGCTAAAAACATCTTGAGAAAGAAAAATGAAGTTAGAGGTCTCTCACTATCTGACTTTAAGGCATATTACAAAGCTACAGTGGTCAAAACAGCATGGTACTGGCATAAAGATAAATACACTGACTAATGGAATCAAACTGAGAGTTCAGAAATAGACCCTCTCACCTATGGACAATGGATTTATGACACGGTAGCCAAGTCCACTTAACTGGGACAGAATAGCCTCTTCGACAAACGGTGCTTTGAGAACTGGATATCCATATCCAACATATCTGATAAAGGTTTAATATCCAGAATACATAAAGAGGTCCTACAACTCATCAACAAAAAGACAAACAACCAAATTTAAAAATGGATAAAAGACATGGACAACACTTTTCCGAAGAAATACAATGGCTCAAAAGCATATGAAAAGATGCTCAGCTTCACTAGCTATTAGGGAAATGCAAATCAAAACCACAATGAGACAACATCTCACACCTACTAGAATGGTCACTATCAAAACAAACAAATAGAAAACAAACAGAAAACTACAAATACTGGAGAGGATATGGAGAATAGGGACACACTAGTGGGAATGTAGAATGGTGCAGCCGCTATGGAAGGCAGTTTGGCAGTTCTTCAGAAAACTACTTATATAATTGCCATATGATCCAGCATTCCCATTACTAGGTATATAATCAGAAGAAATGAAAGCAGGGACATGAACAGACATTTGCACATCAATTTTAATACAGTTTTTATTGTTAAATATAACATATATATAGAACAGTGATAACTTTCAGAGTATGGTTTAACAAACAGTTAGCAAATTTGAAAGAATGTTGTGGTTTACAGTTCCACAATTTCAGTTATTTCCTTATTGTGAAATATAACATATACAAAAAGGTGATAACTTTCAAAGTATGATTTAACAAGCAGTTATACAGGTAATTCTAAAGAATGTTATGGGTTACAGTTCCACTGTTTCAGTTATTTCCTTATTGTGAAATATAACATATACAAAAAGGTGATAACTTTCAAAGTCCAATTTAACTAGTAGCTATAGAGAAAATTTCAAAGAATGTATGGGTTACAGTTCTACCATTTCAGTTATTTCCTTCTATTAGCTATTCTATACCCTAGCATCTAAGAAATATATATATATATATTTATAAGAAGATTCAATATTTGTAATCCTTTGTTATATCCTATCTTGTCTGTTCCTATGCCTTCCTCTTGTTTAATCACTTTCTCAATCTTCGAGGATGTCCAGGGATGTCTAGGGATGCCAGTGACCCCCCTAGCTTGTTCATATTAAAAAGGAGTGTTGACATTATGGGAAAAAGGGATGCATCTGGTTGATGTTCTGGAAAAGGTTGTTGCCTCTGGGTTTGGGTACTTTTCTGGCATAGGAACACTCTGGGGGATTTAAGTTTCTAATAAACTTAGTGGGTGAAACTTTTAGAGTCTTAGATAGGGACCTAGGTATTTAGGAACTACTATTGGTTAGGGCTTGGCATACTGTGGCCATTTGGGATATCTGGCTGGAGCCTGCATAAGAGTTAACTCCGAATAGCCTCTCGGCTGTATCTGAAATCTCTCAGCAACTGTAACCTTATTTTGTTACCTTTATTTTCCCCCTTTTGGTCAAGAAGGCATTTTTAATCCCTCAGTGCCAGGTTCAGGCTTAATCCTGGTGACATGTGCACACCAATTTTTATAGCAGCATTATTCACGACTGCCAATAGATGGAAACAGCCCAAATGTTCATCAACTGACAAGTGAATAAACAAACAATGGTGTATACATACAATGGATTATTATGCAGCTATAAGATGAATAAAGACATGATGCAATGCAACAATGTGGATGAACCCTGAGGACATTACGTTGAGCAAAATAAGCCAGAAACAAAAGGACAAATACAGTATGGTCTCACTAATATGAACTAATTATAATGAGCAAACTCTGAGAGTTAAATTTGGGAACATAGGTTATCAGGAGATAGAAAGAGGGCAGAGACTGGACATATGAGGCTTAAGAAGTACAGAATGTTTAATTGTAAAGGTTCAGAAATGGATAGCACAATACCATGTGACGGTAGCACAATATTGTAAGTATAATGAACAAAGCTGAGTGTGAATATGGTTGAAAGAGAAAGGCCAGAGACATGTATGGCACCAGAAGGAAAGATAGAGGATAAAAACTGGGACTGTATAACTTAGTGAACCCTAGAATGGACAATGATAGTGGCTAATTGTACAAATATAAGAGAACAATAGGTTATTATATGGGAAAAAAAGTACAATTAATGTAAACTAACATCTACAGTTAACAGTAACATTGTAATATTGTTTCATTAATTGTAACAAAGGCACTATACCAAACTAAATGTCAATAATAGGTGGCTATAAGGGGTAAGGGATTTTTTTTCTTCAGAACAAATGAGAATGTTCTCAAGTTGATTGTAATGGTGAATGCATAACTATGTGATTATACCAAGTCACTGATTGTACACTTAGGATGGATTGTATGGTATGTAAATATGTCTGTTCTGTTTTTTAAAAATCATTTGATATGGGATGTTTTGGGTTTTCTTTTTTATTTTTCTTTCTTTTTCTGGGGTAATGAAAATGTCCTAAAATTTATCATGGTGATGAATGCACAACTATGTGATTCTACTGTGAACCACTGATTGCATACTTTAGATGGATTCTACAGTGTGTGAATATATCTCAGTAAAATTACAAAACAAAAAAAAAGATAATTGACTAAGGGACAAATTTTGTATGATCTAATGGATATGAAATAATTAGAATAAGCAAATTCATAGACTTGGAAACTAGAATATAGGTTAACAGGGTCTGGGGTGGGGGTAAAGAATGAGGAGTTATAATGCTTAAATTGTACAGAGTTTCTACTTGGGTTGATGGAAGTTTTGGTAATGGAGGTGGTGATAGTAGCACAACATTATGAACATAATTTTAACAACACTGAATTATTTATTTGAGCATGGCCACAGGGGAAAATTTTAGGTTGTAGACATATTCCTAGAATAAAAAATAAATGAACATGAGGTTGTATAACACAAACAGTGAACCCTAGTTTAAATAATGGACTATAGTTAATAGTACAATTATAAAACTGTTCTTTCATGAATTGTAAAAAATGTAACACACTAAGGCAAGGTGTTAATAATACGGTGATATATGAGAACTCTGTATTTTATGCTTCATTTTTCTGTAGTTATAACTAATAAGCCAATAAAGGAAATAAAATGAAATCATAAAAATATTCAATCCAAAAGAAGGAAAAAATAAATAGGAAAAGGAAACAAAGATTACAAGGGACAAAGAAAAAACAAAAAGCAAGATAATAAACTTAAACCTAATCACATCAATGATGACACTAAATTCAAGTGGTCTAAACAACCCAAATAAAAAGCAGACATTGTCAGATGGATAAAAAGTTAATATACTTATTACATGCTGCTTATAAGATATGCACTTCAAATATAAAGACAAAAATAAGCTACAATATATGGGAAAAGATATATTATACTAATCAAAAGAAAGTATTAGACAAATCGGATTTTAGAGCAAAGAATATTGCCAGAGATTAAGGTCATTTCATAATAACAAAGCAGTGAATTAAAAAGAGGACATGACAATCCTAAATTTTTATTCCCTTAATAACAGAAATTCAAAATTTATAAGCAAAAAACTGATAGAAATGCAAACAGCAATAGACAAATCACAATTATAGACAGAAATTTCAATATTTCTTTCAATGACTGATGTTAGAACAAGTAGACAAAAATTAGGAAGGATACAGCATCTCTATCACTATCAACCAATTTGACCTAATAGGTATTTATAGAATAAATATAAATATAAATATAAATGTGGTTGTCGTCTACCCAACAACCACAGAATTCAAATTCCCTTCCGGTGCACATCGAATATTTACCAAGCTAGACTATACTCTAGGCCATAAAGCAAGTCTCAGCAAATATAAAAGGATTCAAGTCATACAAAATATGTTCTCTCAACACAATGGAATTAAATTAGAAAACAGTAACAGAAAAATCTGGGAAACTCCCAAATATTTGGAAATTTAATAATATACTTCTAAATAATCCAGGGGTAAGGGAAGAAATCAAAAGGGAAATTAGATAATATTTTGAATCAAAATGAAAACCCTAATCAGGATGTGTGGTACGCTACTAAAGCAATACTTACAAGGAAATTTATAGTATTAAGTGCCTATTATAAGAAATAACAAAGGTCTCAAATCAATTCTCTCAACTTCCACCTTACAAAATTTTCTAAGAAGAGCAAGTTAAACCCAAAGTAAGCAGATGAAAGGAAATTACAATAAAGGTCAGAATGGAAATGAATGAAATAAAAACAGAAAAACAGAAAAAATATCAATGAAACTAAATGCTGGTTTTCTGCAAAAAGCAATAGTATGAATCAGCCTCTAGCCATAGTAATCAGAGGAAGAAAAAACACACACAAATTACCAATAACAGGAATGAAGTGACAGTGTTACAGATTCTATGTTATTAAAAGGATAATAAGGAAATATTATGAATTTTATGACTATAAATTACACAACTTAGATGAAATGGACAGAATCCCTAAAAGACACAAACTGCCAAAGTTTATTCAAGAAGAAACAGATAACCTGGGTAGCCCTGTATCTTTTAAAGACATGGGATTTTTAAATTAGATACTTACCAACAAAGAGAACTCCAGGCCCAGATGGTTTCACTGCTGAATACTACTGAAAATGTGAGGAGGAAATAATAACAATTCTAACAAAGACTTCAAGAAAATTGAAGAGATGGGAATATTGCCCAACTCATTCCTTGAGGCCAGCAATACTCCGATGTGAAAACCACATAAAGACATTATGTGAAAGAGAACACAGATTAATATCCCTCATGAACATAGGTGCAAAAGTTATAAACAAAATTTTAGCAAATTGAATTCAACAACATATAAAAAGGGTAACAATACATCATGACCAAATGAAGTATATATAAGGAATACAAGGTTGGTCTGAAAATCAATGTAAGTTATATTAACAAACTAAAAACAAAAATACATATGATCACCTCAGAAAAGCATCTGACAAAATCTAGCATCTGTTCCTAATAATAACTCTCAGAAAACTAGCAAGAGAAGGGAACTTCTTCAACCTGATAAAGGGTGTCTACAAATAAATCTACAGCTAACTCAGATGTAATGGTAGAAGACTGAGTTAATTTCCCCATGACACCAGGAACAAGGAAAAAATATCTCCTCTCCCTAGTTCTATTCAACATTGTACTGGAAATTCTGGCCAGTGCAATCAGGTAAGAAAAAGAAATAAAAGGCATATAGATTAGAAAAGACCATCTAAAACTACCTTTATACACAGATGACAAGTTTTTCTATGTAGAAAATCTGATGGAATCAACAAAAATGGTACTAAAACTAATAAGTGGATTGAGCAAGCTTGAAGGATGCAAGATCAATAGGAACTAATAACTGTATTTTTATTTGATATAGGAGCAACAATTAGAAACTAAACTTTTTTAAAACACCATTTACAAAATAACAAAAATACCAGATACATAGTAATAAATCTGGTAAACTTATAAAAGACCTGTACACTAAAAATCATAAAACATTGCTGAGGGAAATTAAAGATGACCTAAATAAGTGGAGAGATTTCATTCTTTGGTCTAAACATTTAACATGGGTAAGATGTTAATTCTCTCCAAAATGATCAATGAGAACCCACTCCCAGTGGGCTTTTGTAGAATTTGACAAGCTGATTCTAAAATTCATATAAAAATGCAAAGGATGTAGAACAGCCAAGCCAACTTTGCAAAAGAAGAAAAATTTGGACTACCACTACCTGATTTCATGATTTATTATAAAGCTACAATACTCAGAAGAATATGGTATTTGCATAAAAATAGAAAAATAGATCAATAGAGCAGAACAAAGACTCTAAAAATAGATGCACACAAATATGGAAAACTGATTTTGACAAGGGTACAATTCAGTGGAGAAAGTCTAGTCTTTTTGACAAATGGTGCCAGAACAACCGGATGCAAAAAAAAAAAAAGGAATTTCATTTCATACCTCACCTTATTTAAAAAAAATCAATTCAAAATGTATCATAAATCAACACCTAAAACATAAAACTATAAAGCATCTAGGAGAAAATACTTAGAAAACATAGGAGAAAATCTTTTTGACCTATTGTTGGGCAAAATTTCTTTAAAAAAACAAAAAGCACTGTACACTGATAAATTGGACTTCATCAGCACTACAATCTTGTCTTAAAAAGTCATTATATAATTTTCTTTTTCTTAGTTGCCAGGGTATTAGAATAGCTAGAAGGAAAGAATTGAAATGATGGAATCGTAACCCATAGCATCCTTTGAAATTTCTTCTATAGCTACTTGTTAAATTGTAATTTGAAAGTTATCACCTTTATGTATATATGTTACATTTCACAATAAGGAAATAACTGAAACCATGGTATTGTAACTCGTAACAACTTTGGAAATCTCCTATACAACTACTTGTTAAATTATACTTTGAAAGATTTTTTTTTGTATAAATGTTATAATTTACAATAAGGAAATAACTGAAACCACTGAACTGTAACCTGCAATATTCTTTCAAATTTGCTAACTACTTGTTAAAGTGCATTTGGAAAGTTATCACTTCTATGTATATATGTTATATGCTGCAATTTAAAAAATATGATTTTTTTTAAAAAGTCATTAAGAGAACGGCAGTGACTGCTGAGCGGGATGCAGCAGTCTCCCCTGCCTCCCCCTTTCTGCTCACCACCAGTGCCTGTGCTCACTAACATGTCCATGGTGCCACCCAAACGCTCACAAACTGGCTGGCCCCGGGCGGTCAACCAGTTCCGCAACAAGTACATCCAGTAGACCAAGCCCCTCATCTGGGCACCATCAACTGTACCTTCCTACCAATTATACCCTTGGTACAAAAGAGCCCCTCCGTGAGAAAGACAGCTCTGTTGCAGCCAGATTTCAGAGCATGAGGGAGGAATTTGATAAAACTGAAATGAGGAGCACTCTAGAAGGAGTTCTGATTGTACATGAGCACTGGCTACCCCATGTGTTACTGCTACAACTGGGAACAACTTTCTTCAAATTACCTGGTGGTGAACTTAACCCAGAAGAAGATGAAGTTGAAGGACTAAAACACTTAATAACTGAGATACTGGGTCGTCAAAACAGAGTCCTGCAAGACAGGGTCATTGAAGATTGCATTGGTAACTGGTGGAGAGCAAATTTTGAACCTCCTCAGTATCCATGTATTCCTGAACATACTACAAAGCTTAAGAAATATAAGTTGTTTCTGGGTCAACTTCAAGAGAAAGCTTTGTTTGCAGTCCCTAAAAATTACAAGCTGGTAGCTGCACCATTGTTTGAATTATATGACAATGCACCAGGATATGGGCCCATCATATCTAACCTCCCTCAGCTTTTCAGCAGGTTCAATTTTATATACAACTGAATTTCTGGGCAGTGGAGAAGTAAAAGAAGCCGTCTCTGTGAGCACAGCTATACGGTGTAGAAGAATAAACATGGCAGAAAAGTTTTTTGTTTTTTTTGTTTGTTTATCTCTTTCTCAGTTCCTGAATTGTCCCCTACTTTCTATTGTTTGATTAGTAAAGTTAATGTAAAGAACTAGACACTGGTATAAACAAAGGTGATAATGTTTAATTCACTTTTGGTGCTACTCATACTTTTTTGTACAACATTAAACAAAGTGGACTTCTTTAAAAAAAAAAAAAGTCATTAAGAGAATGAAAAGACAAGACTCACTTTGGCTGCTGTTATCTCCTTTCCTCCCTAGGCCCTCTTACTCCCTTCCACACCACTTGGTTTTCTGCTCAGTTCTCTCTTGTTCTCTACTTTTCTCTGAAGCCTCTTTTTTGCCAGCTTCCAAAGCTCCTCGAACCAAAGCCCGACCTGCGACTGTTCCATGACAGACCAAGACCAGAGGAACTGCTCCCTTTCTAGTAGAGGTTGTAGCAGGACGCTCATCACTAAGAGGCATTTTATGACAAAAGTCTCTAAAGCCAACTTTCCTAGCACCCACTGATAGCTTGCACCTGGGTCTCCAAAAAGGCACATCATGGAAAAGGTGCGGGCCCAGCCCATGTTGCAGGGCATTCTTCTGCTGTTGGGGCTCGGTGTGCTGGTACCTTCCCCCTACTCCCAGCAAACCAGATCCAGCTGGTTGTAGAGGCAGACAACTATAATTTCAATTACTCAGATAGGAATGTGTCAAAGGCCACAGAAGATATACTAAACGTGATCAATCTAGTAGATTCCATCTATCTACGGCTAGGCCTTCACATTTCCTTAATTGGGATTCAGATTTGGAACCAGGGGAATCTTATCAATGTTGAACAAGACATAAGTCAACTTCTTGACAGTTGCAGTGAATGGACAAGTGTTCATCTTTATCCTTATTTGCCACATGATTCTGGGCACCTCTTTATAGGCAAGGCTTTTTCTAATGTATTTGGACTGGTTTGGATCTCAGGAATATGCTACCCTCGTTTTGGGACTTCGTAAATTCCTGAAAGAGGACTTCTTTCATTTTGCCGTAGTTATCGCTCACCAACTGGGCCATAATCTTGGTATGACTCACACTGAAGAATTCTGCTTTTGCAGGAAAAAACATTGCATCATGAATGCCTATAAAACAAACACCAATGTTTTTAGCAACTGCAGTTATGGAAGTTATTTTACTCTGATTAATCACAGGGGAGTCTGTCTGACGAATATAGCAATGTCTCCAAATATTGCCCCAATGGAAGAATGTGGTAATAAAGTGGTGGAAGGTGAAGAAGAATGTGACTGTGAGTCAGAACGTCAGTGCAGAAAGGATCCTTGCTGTGGATCAGATTACAAATTGAGACCTTGGGCAGACTGTGCTTTTGGACTCTGCTGCATAAAGTGTTAAGTCTGCTTCCTCTAGACAGCTGTGTAGAGCACACATCAGTGAATGTGACCTACCAGAATGGTGCAATGGGAGTTCAGGGCAGTGTCCTGAGGATTTCTATGTGCAGGATGGGACACCTTGTGGTGATAGTGCCTACTGTTATCACAAAATGTGCAACAGTCACAAGAAACAATGCCAATATATTTTTGGCCAGACAGCAAGGAGTGCCTCCCTGAGCTGCTATAAAACAATTAATATGCTAGGAGATCATTTTGGCCACCATTGTATGGAAGGTTTAATATACAAAAAATGCCCTCTTTCTAATATTTTGTGTGGAACAGTGCAATGTGAAAATATAGAAACAATTCCCAATCTAACACAACATAATACTATAATTCAGAAATCAGTTAATGGTACCAATTGCTGGGGAACCAACTATCACTTTGGGGTGGATATAGCTCACATTGGACAAGTGAAAGATGGCACCTTGTGTGGTCTAGGCAAGATATGTATGAGAAGGAGCTGTGTCAATTATTCAATCCTCAACTATGACTGCAAATTGGAGAAATGTCGTTAAGAGAGGAGTACGCAACAATGAAAAACATTGCCACTGTCAATATGGGTGGGCACCTCCCTACTGTGAGCTGACAGGATATGGAGGAAGCTCAGACAGTGGCCCAGCTCCAAAGGGCAGTCTCCTTCCCCCATTATTAACAATTCTTTACACAGTAACTATTCACGCTTTTTTTCCTTGCCTCAATATCTTATTTTTTTTATCAGAGTACTGTGTTTTTAACAGAGACCCTATTCAATATCCTCAGACTTAAAGAGAAATACAAAGATTATAAAATATGAACTGGTTTAAAGAAAACATCTTTGAAAAGAGAAGACTTTGCATGATCAGTGTCCACTGACCCAAAGTTCATGAATTTAAGAGGTCCTATCAAAAGCAGACTTTCTTGGTTCCTTGTGTTTAACTGAAAGATAAACAGGTACTTAACTTTTGAAATTAAATGTCTTTTGCTTTTCCTTTTCCTTTTCCTTTTCCTTATTTCTTTCCATTTAAGGGGGGGTTTGTGCTCAGTAGGAAACCCTGGAAATGTGTTCCGATGCTCTCGTCATATCAGCTTAGCTCTACTGGCTAAACCCATTAACTGGGTTTAAGGGTGCGAGTGTATGGCATAATCACTGATAGGTATTAAAGGTAAAGGCTCTTTTAGAAATACTTGAAGGAGAAATGGTAGAAGAAATCAAAGAATAAAGCTAATAAACAAAGTAGCCAGAAAATGGACCAGAAATATATAAGCAAAGAGTTATAAAAAGGCAAGGGTCATGGAATCAAAGGAAAGCACAGGAAAATATGCTTTCCATTTTTATGGTCTTCATAAAAGCAGCGACTGATCTGAAAAGATCTCTAGTGAACTAGTTTCAAAAAAGAATCTACTAAGGAAAAATTTCTAAAATAAAAATAAAATAAATAAAAAATAATAAATAGGCCAAACCTCATGGTTACTACCCTAGCTACCAGAAAGGAGCCTAGGAGACTCCAGCTGCCTTTGCTACCCAAATAGAGTTAAAAATCTGTATGGCATAGAAGATAATGCACAGACTTTAAAGTTTGAGAATCCTGGTTCTTCCATGTAGTAGCAATAATACCTTGAGCACATTTTAATCTTCACAAATTTAAGCTTGACTGGAACTCTGATATTAATAGTTCATAAGGTTGCTGCAAAGACTGGAGGCAATGAATGTAAAATACCTGTCAAACAGTAAAGATGGTAAGAATATTGTCCTCTGCACACTCTACTTTTCCCCCTGGGTAAAAGTCAAAGGCAAGCAAAGGCAAGAACTAAGCCCTTTGCTGAGGAGTACTCTTGCTCAAGTTCAAAGGTATGAATTGGACTAAGATTTTTAGGATGGAGTTTTCTTAGTCACCCTAAAATACGGTGACATCATAGCATACATAGATATGACTTCTTATTCATTCATCCTTTCATATAACAGAGATTTACTGACCTCAGGCACTGCAAGAAGTGTTCGGGATACAGCAGAGAGCAAGATTGACAGCTCATGGAGTTTAAAGTCTAATATAGGAATCAGACATTAAACAAATAGTTAAGTACAATTGTGTTGAGGGCCCTCAAAAGAGAAAGTTAGGTCCTATGAGAATGTATAAACTCATGTAAGGAAAGGCTGGTCCCTGAGGAAGGAACATTTGATATGACACCTGAAAATGAAGTAGAAATAAGCAAGCTGGGAGACAGGAATATACAAATTCCAGGCAAAGAAGAGCAACTGCAAAAAAAAAAAAAAAATTTGATTATTCCCTTCTCCCTAAACTGCTTTCTTCATGTGGTTTTCAGGGCATCACTTTATTGGCTGCTATTTCTCAAAATCATTTGCTATTCTACCACATTGCCTATACTTTAAATGTTGGAGTGCGCCAATGCTGAGTTCTTGGACGTCCTTTTTTTCCCTTTCTGTACAATTATGCTGTTGGTAATATCATTCCATCTCATGGTTTTAAAGACCATATATATACTGACAACTCCAAAGTTTTTATCTCCAATCTAGAATTTCTCCCTTAAAATCAAGATTCATGCATCCCCATCTGCCTACTACTGCATCACCACTTGAATGTGAACTGGCACCTCAAAACAAATACGTCCAAACTGAATTCTTTATCTGGCCTCTCTAACCCCCATCTCTAAATCTGTACATCCCACAGTCTTCCCCATCTCAGTTAATGCCAACTCTTACCTTCCAGATACTCAGAGAAAGAAAAAAAAAAAACAAAACCTGCAGTCATGCTTGGGTCCTCTTTTTTGTCATACCCCACATTTAATCTGTTGGCAAATCTTGTTTCAATCTTCAGAACATACAAAGAATCTGATCATTTCTCACCACCCACATTATCATCCTGGTCAAAGCCACCATAATCTCCCTCTTTCATTACTGCCATAGCCTCCTAACTTCTCTTTTGCTTCTATCCTTATCCTTAACACTTAAATTGCCACCGAGCAGACAGTGTGATTCTGGTACAGTGTAAGCCATATATCATTACTTTGCTCAGAATCATACAATTACTATAAAAATTATAAAATACTTAGGAAAAAAACCAGTAAGAAGTGTGCCAGACCCACATGAAGAAAACTATAAAATGTTTTCAAAAAGCAAAAGAAAAGACCTGAATAAATGGATAAATATATTTATTGTGACTGAAACTGTCACATCTTCAATCAGTATCATGTTATCTCTCCAAATAATATATAAATTTAATGCAAACCCAATCATAATCCTTACATGATATTCTTTAATGAATCTTGACAATTTTCAGTCAGATTTTGATTCATATCCCTTAAAAACCTGAGATGAAAAGAACCCACACAGTCACCACTTAGAAACACAATCACTATTTTAGAAACAACACAGAAAAGACTGCATTGTCAATGCTTGGATCACATGCTTATCTCTGGACCAAATGTGTGAACAAGGTGATGAGATAACATGTTTGACGAGGCCAAAGTCATATACAGACCCCTGAAGCCAGAGAAGAGCGATCTACAATTGGCAGCCCCCATCACAACCTCAGGGTTGGAGTGGAAGGAGCTGCAATTCTCCAAAAGATGAAGTGTGCTATTGCCACAGGCAGGGGTGAGATATTCTTGGGAAGAAAAAAAGTAGATGTGAACTATTAGATTTTTAAAGTGTGAACTCTGTTCTCAAGAAACATGTTAAAATAAAAAACAAACCAAAAAACTCCAAAAACCCAGATGGCTTTACTGTTGAACTCTTATCAAACATTTAAGGAACTAATACCAATTCTATACAAACTTTTCCAGAAAACAGAAGAAAAAGAAAACCTGCCAATTTATTTTTGAGGCCAGTATTACCATGATACCAAAACTACAAATGCATTACAAGAAAGTAAGTTACAGAATAATATTCCTAATGAGCACAAATGCAAAAATCCTTAACAAAATTTTTAACAAATCAATAGATTAAAAAAAAGATAATATAACCAAGTGGGATTTATCCCAGGGATGTGGGATTGACTTACCATCCAAAATTCAATCACTATAATTCACCATATGTATTAGTTTACTATTACTGCTGTAATAAAGTACCACAGACTTACCAGCTTATAGTTATGGATGGCAGAAGTCATAAAATCAAGGTTATCAGCAGGGCTGCATTCCTTCTAGACCCTCTAAGCAAGAATCTATTTCCTTGCCTTTTCCATATTCTAAAGGCTGCCTGCATTCCTTGGGTCATGGCCCCTTCCTCCTATCACTCCAACCTCCACTTCCATTGCCACATCTTCTTCTCTAACTCTGACCTTCTATATAAGGGGCCCTTATGATTACATCAGGTCCACTCAAATAAACCAGGATATTCTTCCCATTTTAAGATCCTTACCTCCACTACTCAGTCTACCACACCACAATAACCAACTGAAAAAGTAAATCTGATCACCTCAATAAATGAAGAAAAAGTGTATGACAAAATTCAGCACCCATTCATAAAAAAAAAAAAAAAAAAAAATTCTGATTCCTAGGAATACATGGGAACTTCCTTAACCTGATATATATATATATGGAGCTAATGCATAATGAACGCAGGGTTTCTGTTTGAAAAGTTATGATAATGGATGGTGGTGATGGTAGCACAAAACTGAATAGAACTAATGCCACTGAATCATACTGGGAGTGGATGAGATAAGAAATTTTATTTTGTATATATGTTACAACAATTAAAATTTTAAAAGTGAGAACAAGGAGACAATGACAATTAAATGCAATACATGATCCTGGACTGGAACTAATAAAGAGTAGAAAATGCTCAAAAGGACATTATTAGGACAACTGAAAAATGTGAAATATGAAGTGTATTGGTTTATCAATGTTAAATTTCTTAAACTTAATAGCTATAATTAAGATAGTTACATAGGTGAGTGCCCTTATTCTTGGGAAATGTACATGAGGCATGCAACCCACTCTCAAAATATTTAAAAAGATAAATAGATATAACAAATGTGGCAAAATGCTAATAGTAGGTAAATTTGTTTTGTTTTAGTTTTGCAACTTGACTGTAAGCTTGAAGTTATTTCAAAACAAAAAGTAAAAAAAAAAAAAAAGAACTCATGAGTCCACAATGATATAAGGATATAAAAAGGCAAGAAGAGAAAGTTCTTCCTTATAGTAGAAAGTCAACCAATAAACAACAAGGAATGATTGAATTAAAAAAATCACCATTTGGAATCCATCATAGTAATAAACGATTTCAGTAAGAATTATCAATAGCTGCTAACTAGTGAGTCAAAGTTTGAAAAGTATTATAGATTCTCAAAATACCTCCCCACAAGATACACATAAATTACAAAAGGAAAAATGGTAACTTTCCAATGGAGCAACTGACAGACCATACTTTAACCAAGTGATCAAAGTTAACATCCCCAGAAATGGGGCAAATTGACAGCATGTACCTCCATAAGCATCTTTTCTGAGGTACTGCTGCCCAAAATGCCTAAGATGAATTTAATCATGAGAAAAGATCAAACAAACACAAATTGAGAGGCATTCAGCCAAACAACTAGCCTGAACTCTTCAAATACAAAGGTCATGAAGATCAAGGAAGATTAACGAACTGTTCCAGATTAAAGAAGATTACAGAGACAGGACAACTAAATCCAATGTATAATTCAGGATTTTCTTTTACTGTAAATGGCATTACTGACACCACTGGTGGAATCTGAATAAGATCTATAGATCAGATAATAGTTTTATACCAGTATTAATTTTGATAATTATACTGAGGCTATGTAAGAAAATGGCAGGGGAAGGAAACAAACAGACAAAGGTACCCAGTGTTCTTTTTTACTTCAATTGCTCTTTTTCACTCTAATTATTATTCTTGTTATTCTTGTGTGTGTGCTAATGAAGGTGTCAGGGATTGATTTGGGTGATGAATGTACAACTATGTAATGGTACTGTGAACAATCGAAAGTACGATTTGTTTTGTATGACTGCGTGGTATATGAATATATCTCAATAAAATGAAGATTTAAAAAAAAAAAAAAAAAAAAGACATAATGCTGAGCAAAATAAGCCAGGCACAAAAAGAGAGATATTGTATGTTACCACTAATGTGAATTCTGTGAAAAATGTACAATGTTTTATACTGTAGAATGTAGGGGACCTAGAGATACCAATTAGTGGAGGGGGAATGATAATCTAATAAGAACAGATAAACTATGGAGGGTAATCTCAATGTTATGGGAATGCTCAGGAATAATTATGGTTTGTAAACTTTCTTGGATATAGTAAGATCATGTTGGAAGCAATAGAGTTATTTTAGGTTTTTTTTTTCTCTTATTCCTTTGTTTTCTTAGGGGTTGTTAATTTTCTTGGGGTATGGTAGGAACATGTTGGAAGCAATGTAGTTATTTTAGATTATTTGTTTTCTTACTCCTCTGTTTGGACATGGTTTATTAATTTTCTTGGGGTATGGTAGGAACATATTGGAAGCAAAGTAGTTATTTTAGGTTATTTGTTTTCCTTAATCCATTGCTTTGTTTGAAATGTTGTGGGGTTTTTTTGGTTGTTGTTTGCCTGTTTGTTTTTAATTTTTTGATAAACAAAGTTAAAAAATTGAAAAAAAAATCAGTAGAAAAATGGGAGTAAAAACTAAATGACAAATAGGGTGGGATGGGGGGATGGTTTGGGTATTCTCTTTTCACTTTTATTTTTTATTCTTATTCTGATTCTTTCTGATGTAAGGAAAATGTTCAGAAATAGATTGTGGTGATGAACGCATAACTATATGATCATACTGTGAACAGTTGATTGTATACCATGGATGACTGTATGGTTTGTGAATATATTTCAATAAAACTGAATTAAAAAAAAAAAAAAAGAAAAAAGAAAATGGCCCTGATTTTAGGAAATGCACACTAAAGTGCTTAAGGGTAAAAGGGCATCATGACTGCAACTGATTCTCAAACAACCCAAAAATAAAAGGGTGTGTATATGTGTGTATATGTGTGAAATGTATACATGCTTGCATATGTGTATATATCAGAGAGAGAAAAGAAAGCAAATATGGAAAAATATTAATATATGGGCAATCTAGGTGAAAGAACACAGACAGGAATTCTTTTAACTATTCTTACAACTTTTCTGTAAGTCTGTCAGAATAAAAAGTTAAAAGAAAAACTTCACACAATATTGAAAATCAGACATTCCATAAAAGCAAAATACAAAGATGAGAAATTGTTCAACCACTTAATAACAAACCAATTTTTTCCTATAATGAGCATTAACATGTAAATGAAACATTCAGTGGCAGAGAGGTTCTGGAAAACCTGGAACTTTCATGTTTTGTTGTTTGAGTGATAAATGGTACAAACTTTCCAAGAAAAACAACTTGGCAATGTGGGCTAAAAGCAGTAAAAATGTACAGACTCTAGTGATACTTCCTCCGGGACTCTATCCTAAGGAAATAAATACTAAAGATTGAGAAAGCGTTATATACAAATGCAATCACTGCAGCTTTATTTAAAATAATACAAATTGGAAAAAAAACTAAATACATCAGAGAAAGGTTTTAAAAACTGTGACATAATTACTCAGAAATTATTCAGTCACTAAAAACTACATCAACATGAGAAAAGGCTTACAACAGACATAATAATATAATAAAGTAAGACTGTATAAACAGAATAATCACAAAAGATGGTTTTAAAAGTACCTATGCACAGAAAAAGAAGATTCACTGTTAGAGTATTTGTAGGGTGATGGAACTGGTGGGTAAGGCTTTTCCTTTTATCTTCCAAATTGTCAGTAACTTTATTATTTTAATAATGAGGAATACATAACTAATTAAAGAGAATAAGCTTAGTTATTACTTTAACTTCAATCCTATGTGGTAACAAAGTATATCTGGAAAATTTACAAATTTTCAAATTACAAAATGACAAATACCTTTATTTTGTTTATAAACTGCATACACAGGTATACATGAGTGGCTAGGCTACTCAAGTCCAATACGGGAAAGGTTACAAAAGATACATATGAAATCTTCATACAGAAAACACGATGTTCAGAATAACATCCTTTCTTTACGAACAAGCGCATTCCATACAAAGGAAAGGACTGTGATAGTATTTTAAAGTTCAAAAGCTTGCCACAGAAATGAGGTATGATAATGAACAAGAGTAGTCTTGTCCAATACTCACTGGAGTCTCATCCGTTTCTCGGTGGGACCTTTAGTGTTCACTGTCTGTTGGACGTTCTTTGTGGTCTCCTTCTCCTCAGATTTTACAGCTTCTGGTACAGGTTCTGCCTCTTTCTTTAACTGATCCACTAGACATCAAAAGCAGATTTTTTTTTTTTTTTTTTTTTTGGAGAAGAATGAAGGTGGAGGGATGAGATAAATTAAGACAATAGTCAGACTCTTACAAATTAATTTTTAACTACTTATCTCAAGTTCTAAATTTAGCTGTTTCATCAGGCAGATGTATTTACAAACCTAAAAAGCTGAAAACCCCAGGAAATTGTGATATTGGACAAAGACACACGGAACCTATATAAAACATTAAATATAAATAAAATATACTATCATTCTATCTCAGTTCAGTGGATAGTCAAATAACTGTTTTCACTGATAAAACAAGACTTTTGTTCACACTGAGATTTGAACTAAAACAAACTTCAAGTACCTTAGCTTCTCAAGAACCTCAAGTACACTTCCTCTATATCTACTCTTTCCACCCGAGTTCATCTTTTAAATATCAAATCACTACCACAAAAGCACCACCTTTTGCCAGTTCCGCAGATCGCAAACATTAGGAGTGACAAACTACAATGAGAGAGCGTAGGGGGACAAAACGATCATAGCTCATCTCATAGTCTGTAGCTATTACTGAGTTAAACAGCCCGTTTGCCTTATTTCAAGTTTAAGAGCATTAGATGAACCATACCTGGGACAGGCTTTTCTCCAGACTTTTGCTATAAGTTTAAAAAAAAAGGGGGGGGGGGGGGAGAAAAAGAAAACCGAGCCGGTTAGAAAAGTTTTCTTCTTGATTTCACAATTCTTATTAAAATTATACCTTCATTCAAATTCTACTATAAATGACTTCATGAAGAGGAACTACTATTCATGTAGCAGAAAAAGTAAATCTATAACTTTCTATTTAATCCCGTTTCAAAAAAGACACAAATCTAAAAAACAGTCAACCATAAAAACCCTTGAGCATCTAGAAAGTCCTCTGCCTCTGCAGCCAGGCCACAATGCATTAAAAAAGTAGTTATGTAAAATCCAATGGGAAGGGAAAATGGGGCTTTTCAAGACTATAGAAGCAAATTTACTTAGGGGATATGAGCTTTAAAAAAAAAAGAATGAAGGTTTGGATGAACTCTGGCTTTTCAAGTTGGTAGGTTAGAAAACCATTTGGGAAATAAGGGTAGAAAAAGGGTATTTTCCTATGAGCATAAGGTTTTTGATGACTGTAGTATTAAAAATCAAACCGTGGAAAAAATGATGGAGGAACTGGGGGTGAAGTAAAAGGTCAGGTCCTCTGTTCTATGCAGCAATTCTTTTACTTGGTTGGACCCAATCACCTCCCTTTTCCCATCACCCAAGTTAAATGTTCTAAAACACTCTCTTCAAGGCCCACAGCCCACTCCTCACCCTCAGCAGATGACCCTGCCTCTTGTGTTAAAAACAAAACAAAACAAAAAAAAAAAAAAAAAAAACTGTGATGCCAATACCACCAATTTCCCTCCTTATCTACCCTCAAACTTATATCTTTATATTCTTCCCTTCATCTCAGAGGAAAAATGTGATCACTTTATTTCCAAGGTTAATGCCTCCAATTGTTTTCTGAATTTACACACCCTCCCTAAGCTGTCTTACCTACTTGCATGACTAAAGACAACAAAACTTTCTGATTGCAAATATCCCAGATTCATGCTGCCAACTGCCTACTAGGCTACTCCAACTACAAATTCTGGGAACCCCTACATTGATTTAGACCAAAATTGAGCTTCATATCAGCAACAGTGCCAGAAAAGGTTAATTAGAAGACTTGAGGCTGCTATCTTTAGAAAGGCCTGCTTGCAAGGTTGGCCCTTGGCTGGTATCTAGGAAATTGATTTTGGGAGGGTTCCCATCATTCCCTAACTGCTAAGAAAGGCTCACTATACCTAGACAGTTTGTACCAACAATGTAGTTTATGCTGAGGAATCTGCCTTCTTTCAAGGAGGTGGAATTTTGATATGCGGCTAGGTAGAGGGTACATATACAATGAACCCAAAAAAACCTTGGGCGCCAAGTTCTAGTGGAAATTCTCTGGGTACAAATATCACACAAACATTGCTGCATTTTTATTGCTGGGGGATAATGCATTCTGTGGGTCCCTTCATGGGCAAGAGAGTGAGCACAAGGAAGCCTGCACATGGATTCCTTCAGACTCAATGTATGTCTTTTTCCCTTATAATTCAGCTGTATATCCTTACTACATCCCTGTTAATAAATCTTAGCCACAAATACAACCACATGCTGAGTCCCATGAGTCATTCCAGCAAATCTTCAAACATGGGAGTAATCATGGGGACCCATGACACAGCCACATATCACATATTTGAGAACATATCAGGGCTTAAGCTAAATTAATCTGCAGAAATTACTTTTCTTACTTTAAAATAGGAGAGGAAATGTGTGGAGCAACATTTTGAGGGAAGTGGGAAATTTGAGAGGAGGGACTCATACTACTAATACTGAACCATTTGGATGATATTATTCGATATGGAATAATGACATTATCTGCTCAATGCATGCTGTCTAATCTTTCTAGTAAATATTGTCAGACAAACAGACAAGAATATAGTCTGAGATGGGGGAAAAAAGAATGTGAGGGTACCTGTCTGACCAAATTTAATAAGGTGGACTTGGAACAAACTTAACTGAATATCCTATGGTATTCTAGCAATTTCTAAAAACAACACTGAAAAGACATTCATCCTAAACGGCTCTAAGAGCCTGAACTCCCATCCTATTGCTATTAGTGTAACTTTGAGCAGTTTCAAGTATTAAAATATGGAAAAAGGAGCTTCAAAGAAGCAGACAAGACTTCTCCAATATTCTCCTGAGTACCCCACTATAGGAGCAACATCCTAGGCACCAGAAACCCAATGTTAGATATACTGGATAAGTAGGAATAAGTCCTGAGCTATACATTGCTCTGGGAGACTTCACGCACACCAACAGTTCTATTTTCTTCCCTAGGTCTGTGGAGAAACATTTTAAATAGGCAGAGTGAAAGGATTATTAATAATTCTGAAGAAAGCCACCTTTCTCCTGGTTCTGTTACATAATGTTGGACATACTCTCTCCTTGGGAGTAGATGTTTGGCCCCTGGATGGCTAAAAGAAATGTGGAGTTTGGGAAAGTGACAACATAAGTGTGACCATAACTAAACCTTTAAAAGAAAAAAATCATTGAAATGATTTGAAGTACAATGTGCTTCAAAATTATTGAAAGGAAATAGGGGAAGAACAGATAAAACAAGACTGGCTGTGTCTGATAATTGTTGAAGCAGGGTAAAGGGTAAATGGATTCATTTTTAATTATTTTCTCTACTTTTGTGTATTTTCAATTTTCCATAATTTTCTATAATATAAAGGGTGGCTGTTTTTTAAAAATCAGAACCTTTGAGCTTCCTATAATATCCAGTCTAGCTCACCATGATGGGAAATTATATAGGATCCAAGGCAGGACCCCAGCCAGAAAAAAAAAGGATTGGGCATTCAGCTGGAGTACTTCAGAACCCAAACATAGCAGTAAACTGCTAAATGTTCAGAAGGCTGGTCAGTGAGAACAGAAACCCTAACTATATTTCAATGAAAATATGTTTCTTTTTCTACATTCTGAATTGTGGTTAACAATATCAATACTTAGACTAGTTCTAAGTCTGAAACCTCATAATCATCCTTAATGCCAGTCTCTCCAAATTCAAACATCAAATTTAGGCAATTTTCTCTATCTTATGGCCACAAAATTAATTCATGTTTTCCACAATTTAAGTTTCCTGACTCCAAACTTCACATTTTCCTAAGCACTCTCTATGATGTTATCAAATATCTTCCTAAAACACTAAACTGACTTCATTACTGCCCTGTAACTGCTTTTAAACATTCAGTGTCTTCAGGAATAATTAGAGGCTTCTCAGTGATAAGGTCTGAAAGATGTGCTAGAGGACTTTTCAGTATACTTCAAGTGAGTATGTGTTCGAAAAAGAACATACCAAAATTGTCACTGTTTCGGTCTGTCTTTAGTGATGATAAGTTAGTTTTTAATACTTAAAATAACTTTGAATGTGACTGAAAGTCTCTTTGTTTTTCGGGTGGTAACGGGTTATGAGTTTAAAAAGGTGAACACTAGCCTATAAGATTACACTCAACCTAGATTTGCACAGCATACAAAATCCTTCTCAATCTGACTTTAATCTTTATTTTCAGTCTTATCTCCCAATATACAGTAAACCTCAGAGGATTTTCTTGTTTCTGAGTATATGTTCACTCATGCTCTTTCACATTTCTGGTTTTGTATATTCTATTCACACTGTCTAGATCAGCACTGTCCAAAAGAAATATATAATGTGAGCCACATATGCAAGTTACATATGCAATTTTAAATTTTCTAGTAGTCATATTTTAAAAAGTAGGAACAGGTCAAAATAATTTTATTATAGTCTAACCAAATACATCTAAAATATAACTTCAACATATAATCAATATTAAAAATATTAATAATGAGATTATATATTTTTTGGTACTAAGATTTTGAAATTCGGTGTTTATTTTACACATACATCACAACTCAATTTGGAATGTCTGGTTTCAAATGCTCAATTGTCATGTGGCTAGTTGCCGCTATACTGGACATTACTGCCCCAGGCGACCTAGTACTATGTACCTAGTACTATGTACAAATTGAATGGTCAACCACACCTAACCTCTTACACTCTGCAATGGTATACTACTCACTCTACACAAAGCTTTAGTTTATTTATTTATTTATTCAACAGACACTATCCATCTTCAAGTGCAATTCATGAGATTTCTCCTAACTGGCTTCTCATCCTGAGTTCCCATCTTGTGTCATCTGTTCCTTTCGCCAACACATGGCCATTACAAAAGTACTATCTCTCACTACAGTGGAATCAGGGAAGCAGGCAGGGGAGGCCTGTTCTAAAGTCATCTCGTGATGTGAAAAAAACTCTTTCAATCTTAATTACCCTCAAAATTACTTAAATAGCACATTTAAAAAACAGTACATATGATCTGGTGTGTTTACAAACCTGAACAAGAACTGAAACTAACATAAGAATAGAATATTCACATATTCTTCCTTATACCTACTTTTCTTCAAAAGCTCATTTAGTCATATGGCAGTTGGATACTTATTGCTATTGTAAATCCCCCAAAAGCATACGGTGTAATTCATATAACTTAAATACCTATATGACGTTACTCTATTTATTCTTAATCCCTCCTCCGTTTATCATGCCAAACCCTCTACCTCACTATTCTTTTTAGTTACAAAAGTTTTAACTATTCTATCACTTAAGGGGTTTATAAATCCACATCAGGCTGGAAGGTAGCAAGTACAGTATAAAGAACATGAGTTTGAGATTCTAGTTTTGATACCACTTGTGACACTTTCAGCAAGCTTCTGAATGAGAACATTATCTATATGCAGTCCTCATAGAAGTGTTGGTGAAAATTCAATGAGGAATTAAGTTTAAGAGCACTGAACAGGTTAATTCCATTCCCTTTACTCATTTCTTCTATTAAGTCATTCAAAACATTGCCTATGATTTAGAGATCATTTTTTTAACAAATAAGGGAACTCAATAGTTTTTGGTTATGCCTGAAAGAGTTCTCAATTTAAATAAAAAATCAATGAACATGTCAGGAAAAAAAGTATCAAATCAAAATTAACCACACACATTCTCATTACCTGCACAAATCTGGGTGGAAATTTTTGTCTAAGATCTAAGAGTAAAGCATCCACTCGTTGTCTCTGGAAAATAGAGCTTGGTTCTTCTTTCCTTTTGGTTTTAGGTTTGACTTTATCTATTAAATATGAAGTCCAAATCAAAATATTGCATAATTAATTTAGTGTCTTATATTTTACAAATCTCTAACCTACCAAAGACATACGCAAACCTAATTATTTTCAAAGGCTTTTTTTTTAATCAAACATATTTCCCCAAATAAGCTAAACACATCATACATACAGAAGTATTCTCTCAATCTTAAATTAACATTCTAATATTGAAAAAGCTGACACATGTTTTTAAAAGATACTTCAGCATATAAGCCAAGCATTTTTTCCCCAAATGCGACTTAATTGAGCTATATTCACCCACCATATAATCCATCCAAAGTATACAATCAATGGCTCAGTGTCATCATATAGATGTGTATTCATCACCACAATCGATTTTAGAACATTTTCATTATACCCCCAAAAATAATAAAAAATTAAAAAATAAAAATAAGAACAAACACCCAAAACATTCCACACTCCTTATTCCTGCCTATTATTTATATATTTTTTTGTCTTTATTTTATTACTCATCTGCCCATACACTGGATCCAGGGAGTGTCAGTCACAAGGTTTTCACAATCACATAGTCACATGATAAAAGCTATTTAGTTATACAGTCATCATCAAGAATCAAGGCTACTGCATTTCAATTCAATAGTTTCAGGTATTTCCTTCTAGCTATTCAAATACACTAGAAACCAAAAAGGAATATCTATGTAATGCAAAGGAATAACCTCCCAAATGACCTCTCGACTCTATCTGAAATCTCTTAGCCACTGAAACTTTACTTTGTTACATTTTTATTCCCACTTTTGGTCAAGAAGGCCTTCTCAATCCCACGATGCCAGGGCCAGGCTCAATGGACAGAGTTTTCCATAATTACCTAAATCACAATCCAGATTATTGGTTTGAAATTAGCTTTTGTACATTTTAAGTGTATTAAATGGTCTTTTTCCACAAAACATAGCAAGTACAAATGGAAAATACAAGTTCCACAAACTCAAGTTAGCATACTCATTTAATACTGTAATTCACAAGAAAAACAGAACAAACAAAACAATAGAAGGAAGACCATGGAGACAAGAAAGAAAAATTTCTCTGTAGGAGAAATTACGAAGTTAATCACATGTGAGGTTTGTCCTGGGAAGAGGGCATAGTGAGAGTCGGTCTCTAAATAAAGGGTTCCAGATCAATTTTACTACAAACATTTCATTAGGGTACGAGTAAATAGCTCTTGGGTCAATTTTATTCAACTAAGGAGAACTTTCCTATGTCAAATGCTGCTGGCTACTATAAAAAATACATATACCTGTGTCTGAAAAACCATTCCACAGGTCTAAATTCTACATAAAGGCTACTACCTTCTTTCAGTAATTTATTCTGAGAGGTGCTGTTTCTCAGAGAAAAAAATGCAGAATATAGATACACTGACACAGACATGTTTCCGGAAATATTTTATAGGTAAAATATGATGAAGAGGTTCAACAGCAGATTAGCAGCCATGGAAACTAGGGGATCTGCCACAACAGGTAACAACTTAGAAGGATCAGAAAATAGACTAGTCATGTGGGAACAGAGTTCTAAGAGCAAGCTTCATCTTCCCTACTTTGAAGATTGGAAGGTAACAGAGTTTTCGATTCCAAAATGACTTAATGGTTAGACAAGCAAAAAATTTCATCTTTGCTCATTCCTCATGTCTGTTTCTCCTTTGTATGCTCCAAATATTTTAAAATCTTGAATCACCCCAACAAAGATTACCAGTTACCTAGCAGGTTAACTTTATTATCTGTTCCTATTATTTCTATATCTAGTTACAAAAACCACAACACTGTCATCATCCTATGAAGAGTCTTCCTATGGAGAAGTAAAACAGGCCTAGGATCAAAAAGCCTTTTAGGAGGGGCTAAGTGCTTTACCTACCTTGCTCTTCATGATCTTTGAAGTGCCACCAATATCCTTTGGAGGGATGATACCGACAATATGACATAGCTTCATCAAAAGCTGACTGAATGCCATGCACTGCAGTAAGCTTGTAAAAAAAAAAAAAACAAAATTTGAATTTCTCATTAGCTCCACCAAAATTTCCCAAGTAAGCACTACACAAATACTATACAGGCTAAAACAGAAACTTCTTGTTTATCAGAACCTATGTTATAGATATCGTGGCATATACTTTTAGCATTGAATTGGCCCACAGTAACGTATGCTCAACACATTCAAATAGTCAACACGTTATACCAACTTGAAAAAGGAGAGGAGCTCCTGTTTGATTTTAGGAAGCAAAGCAGCACAATTAAGTCTTCTTTAGTGTTTACAGAATGTGAAGACACTTACCACTCTGGAGTTTATAACCGATCCCAAGTCTGGTGCCTGATAGATCACCCCAGCAATGATATAGTAATCAGCTAGTGGAATAACTAAAACAGCGGGGAAAAAAATGTTCATAAATATAGCTATGGACATTAACTGTTCAAATAGATTTTCATAAAAAGAACAACTAAAATTTGACATTCTCCCAAATTAAACCTTAAAGCAGGGTTTGGCAATGTCTGTTTTTGTTTTGTTTTGTTTTGTTTTTATAAATAAAGTTTCATTGGTACATACCCATGCCCATTTGTTTACATATTGTCTATGGCTGCTTTGGCACTAGTTGGGTAGTTGTGACAGAGACAGCAAGGCCCACAAAATGTTAAATATTTACTCTCCGGCCCTTCACAGAAAAATATGTCAACTCCAGCCCTAGAGCAGTGCTTCTGAAATTTTATCGTGCATCTTAATCACCAGAGGATCATGTTAAAATCAAATTCTTTTTCAGTAGGGATAGAGCATTTCTGAAGTTCCCAAATGATGCCACTGTTGCTGGTCCACCAACCACACTTTGAGAAGCAAGACCTCAAAGCACTTTGCTGATATCACCCTTAGGGAATTTATCAAACTGTACCTTATATTTTACAGGTACAAGAAGTTATCTGCAGCAACAAGAGTCCCTTCCCTTGAATCATAAATTTCTTGATGAGTGGGCTATATTTAGATATTTGCCACACTGGATTATCTACAAATTATGAAAGAAACATACACAGTTGTACAATAATCAAGTCTATTTTACAAGCAATGGAATACTGTGCTGGTTTGGATGTATTATGTCCCCCAAAACACCATGTTCTTTGGTGCAATCTTGTAGGGGAAGACATACTAGTGTTGATTAAATTTGAACTTTTAGATTGAGTGTTTTCATGGAGATGTGACCCACCAAACTGAGTGACACCTTTGATTAGGGTGTGACCTCTTGATTGTATGTTTCCATGAAGATGCGGACCCCGCCCATTCAGGGTGGGTCTTGATTTCATCACTGGAGTCATATACAAGAGCTCACAAACAGAAGGACCTCAGAGAGCTGCAGCCATGAGAAGTATTTTGAAGATGGCCATTGAAAGCAGACTTTTGCTACTCCAGAGTTTGCCTGGGAGAAACTGAGAGAATACTCCCAGAGGTGTAGAGAGCAATGTCCTGGGAGAAAGCCGTTTTTGAAACACAACCTGGGAGCACAGGAAGAAGAGATGCCAGCCTCGTGCCTTCCCAGACAACAGAGGTGTTCCAGATGCCATTGGCCATTCTTCTGTGACGATACCCTGTTGTTGACGCCTTAGCTTGGACACTTTTATGGCCTTGAGACTGTAACTTTGTAACCAAATAAACCCCCTTTTATAAAAGCCAATCCATTTCTGGTATTCCATGACAGCAGCATTAGCAAACTGGAACAAATACCAAAGCAATACACAAGTCAATAATTACTGGGAGAAAAAAAGTTCGTTATATTAATAAAGTTGTTAATTAGAGGATTGTTCTAGTTTGCTAATGCTGCCAAAATGCAAAATACCAGAAATGGATTGGCTTTTATAAAAGGGGGTTTATTTGGTTACAAATTTACAGTCTTAAGGCCATAAAGTGTCCATTAACAAAGGGTACCTTCACTGGAGGATGGCCAATGGTGCTCAGAAAATCTCTGTTAGCTGGGAAGGCACCTGGCTGGTGTTTGCTCCAAAGTTCTGGTTTCAAAATGGTTTTCTCCCAGGACGTTCATCTCTAGGCTGCAGTTCCCCAAAAATGTCACTCTTAGTTGCTCTTGGGGTTGTTTTGTCCTCTTAGCTTCTCCGGAGTAAGAATCTGCTTTCAACAGACATCTTCAAACTGTCTCTCATCTGTAGCTACTCTTTCAGCTGCTGTGCATTCTTCAAAGTATCCCTCTTGGCCGTAGCTCCTCTTCAAAATGTCACTCACAGCTGCACTGAGTTCCTTCTGTTTGTCCGCTCATTTACATGGCTCCAGTGATTTAATTTAGACCCACCCTGAATGGGTGGGGTAACACCCCCATGGAAATTATCCAATCAGAGTCATCACCCACAGTTGTGTGGGGCACATCTCCATGGAAACACTCAAAGAAATACAATCTAATCAACACTGATACGTCTGCCCACACAAGATTACAGCAAAGAAAATGGCATTTTGGGGGATATAATACATTCAAACCAGCACAAGGATGATGTCTTTATTCTACACTGTCAAGTCAACTTTGCCTTAATAGACAAGTCTATGTGGAAAAAGAATCACTTTATTCATATGTATGTGTTTAAAAATATCCAAAGAAGGAATTCATACATTGTTACTAAACAGTGTTATAAGTTCCGCCCCATACCGCCCCATAGTATTTAAAATAAGGAAATAAAATGACATTTTTCCTCAACTATAGGTAATGAAGGCTAAAATGTAAATAAGAAATGATAAAGTTCTTTTATTTTTCTCTTCTTCAGCAATATCTGTTTTTTAACCTAAGAAATGTAAGTTGGCAGACAAAAGAAACACATTGAAATGGAAAAAGAAAATCACATTTTTAATTTAAAATTAATATGAACAAATTCACATTATAAGAAAAACAAGTAAAATTTAACATGATAAAATATCACCAAACAATGGAAAAGGGATGGATTGTTTTGAAAAATGTTAATATCCTTACCTTGTACCATATATTCAAAACATACTCTAGATGGAAAAATTAAAAATAAAGTACAGTGACTGGGTGGGAATGCACTTTTTAAGCTCTAAAGCAATAGAAGAAATCTTTCAGGAAAGGATTAGTAGCTAAATTAAAATATTAGAACTTTCATACATTCAAAAACTCATGAAATTAAAAGGCACCAAGAAACTATATTTGCCACAAATATTAAATATTAAATATCTGTATTAGGTAGGGTTCTCTAGGGAAACAGAACGAACAAGAGATATCTGTAAATGTAAGATTTTATAAAAGTGTCTCACGCAACTGTGGTGATGCACAAGTCCAAATTCCGTAGGGCAGGCAGCGAACTGGCAACTCCAATGAAGAAGTGAAGGTCCTCTCTTTCTCCCTTAAAAGTCTTCAACTGATTGAATTAAATCCAGCTGACTGAATTCTCTCATTGCAGAAGATATGGCCTTCGTTGATGTAATCAGTCACAGGTGCAGTCGACTAATTATTTAATAAACCAACCTTCTGGCTATTAACCAGCCACAAATGTCCTTGCAGTAACAGGCCAGTGCTTGCTTGACCAGACACCTGGAAACCATCACCTTGCCAAGTTGACACATGAACCTAACCACCACAGTAATCTTAATTCATAAACATTCATACAAATTGATTTAATAAAAAGAAAAACTGAAATCAAGGCAGAACAATGGAGAAAGGATCTGAACCGATATCTAAGTCTTAAGGAAATGTGAGCCTCCAACCCACTCTGTCCCCTGCCTCCCTGCTCCCCATTCCAGAATGTGCACACTATTCCCAGTATCCTATATATCCTGCCATAGATATTTGATGCATATGCAAACATATATAATCTATTTTCTATACAAATGGAGTATGATAGACACACTGCACTACACATAGCTTTTTCTACATTATCTTCGAGACAACAAATACATAGAGAGTTGCTGAGTGGTGTGTGTGTGTGTTGTATTTTGTTGTTATTTGTAGTGAGTTCAAGGGATTTGAGGGGCTGAGCAAGGAAAAAGATGACCACTAGATGGCAGTAACACACAACATATTTACTAGGGTGATGCTCTGAACAGGTTGCTAGGAAAGGGCAATTCTCAGCTGGAGACTTTCCAGAGGCACAAGGGAACACTTAGAGGCATAAGGAAAATCGGGCAAGGAAAACTCCCAGGGAAGAAATTGAGGAGGGGGGGACGGACTTATGTCTAGGTGGTGTCACTCAGGCAAGACAGCAAGGAAACTCTGGGTCAGAGAGCTCTGAGGGACAGATGCAATTTGGGGGAGGGGAGCCTCTCATAACTACAGGGCTTATCTACCGCTAGCAGATGTTGGGTGCAGTTTCGTAGGGTATGCAAAGTTGGTCGGTTCTAAATGCCTAAAAATTGCTTCTTTGGACTATTTTTTAAAGCAACTGGATGTGTAGGAATTTGGCACCAGTGGGCTTTCTGGGCTAAACGGTCCCAGGTTCTTCTGAAGACGTAAATAACACACAGGGCCAAAACACAGGAGCCTTCCTTGGATCATTTATATAGCATTGTTGTCAACCTTTTTATTATAAAACAGATACAGAAAACACAAACCAAATATATGGCTTAACTAATTTTAAAGCAAACACCCTTTAAACCAAGACCCAGATTAAGAAATAGAACTCTTGTCAGTCACTACGGGAGCCTCTTCCATGTGCCCAAACCTAATCAGAATTCCCTTCCTCCCTCCCTAAGTATGCATTATCCTGATTTTCACAGTAATCACTTTTTTGCAGACTGTTATAGTTTTATCACTCAAATAGACACTATATTTAATCTTGTCCATTTGATAAGTCTTTAAAGTGTCTTTCAATTTTAAATCTTCTCTCCATTCTTTTCTCTTTCTTATAATTTATCTATTGAAGAACCTAGGCCATCTGACCTACATATTTCCCACAATACAGATTTGTTCATCACATCCTCATGGTGCAGTCCTATTTCCTGAAATTGATTCAGCAGCTTGGACAAACTCTTTCCTTCTTCACCAAGACTATAGATGGTGTTGAACAAGACTGTAGGAAGCACACGTCTGGTTGTTTCTCTGGTGATAATTAGTAGCTATTGATGACTAATGCCTAAATCTTTTAATTCACTGGGTTTACAAAACATGTGCATCCTACCATTTCTTTTTCATTATTAGTTAGAATACTATAATAAAGAGATACTTTCCCTCATCTATTATTTGGTTACCCGTAGTACAGTTTATATAAGACAGGATAAATGTTTGATTCTTTCCCCTTATTTATCAGCTTTGGAGATCATTTTAAAATATCAACATAAACTCATGGATTTAAATATATTTGATGGGTTTCAATCTATTATTATTATTGAAGTTCAAATTGTCCCGTCTTTGGCCAGTGGGAGACTCAAGTTGGCACTTGAGTTCTTTTGAAATGACTCTAATAGTGTTTATTATCTACCTTGCTATCTACTATATAACAAGCTGTTCCTTCATTTGTGCATTTCCTGACCCAGATCTAGAATCAGTGATAACTCCAATAAGCCTTGGTTTCTTTTAATGAGAAATGGTATTTCAATCTAGACAGTATTGGTTGGTCGCTGTTTCCAGGCCTTTTGAAAAGTGGATTAAGCTAAAAAAAAATCTGTGTGTGTGTGTAGCAAAAGATAAAACATCTCATGAATTCATAAATATTTTCTATTTAAATTCAAGACTACAGAGATTTAACTTCACTATAACTGCCTTATTCCACCCAGAAAATCTTGGGTTTTTAAGAATACAAAAAATGAGAAAATTAGAATAACCCATGATTACCCTTTCTTTTAATCATACATATCATACACTCCCTCAGTAAAGTTATTACTAATATCAATGTAATTATTAAGAACATTTAAAAAAAAATTTTCTATACACTCTTCCCATTTTTCATTGTTGTACTATATTTACTTGTCAGAGCATATAGCAGTACATACTATACTCTCACCCTCTTAACCCTTATATAGTCTTGGTTGTACAGTAACTATATATATAATTTCACTACCAGTCCTTATATTGATGTCTCATCAGTTTGTCTGTCTGATGTTTGTTCTCTAATAGATTCTTCGGGAAGGACTCATGGGAAATTCCTAGAGCTCATATATGTTGATAAGTTTGGCTATGCCCTTTATACCTCAATCAGTTTGGGCTGTATTTAAATCCTTGTCTCAAACTTTCTTTTTTATCTTTTTTTTTTTTTTTGGAAAAATTAAACCTTGTTTATTTATTAAACAAAACCACTAGGAAAATATATCACTGTCTTGCAACAGCAAACAGAAAAGCTATACTATCATGTCAAGTAATGAGTTGGCAGAAAGACAAGATCCTTATCAAAATGATAAGGTCACAGTGCTGGGGTGGGAACATGGCATGTTGCAGAGGTCCCTGGCTGAATGTGGTATTTGGTCATGGGGGCTGTCCCTTCTTTGCACTAAGGGAGTCAAAGCTCACCCAAGCCCCTGAGTTGCTTACTTTTTCTCCCTTTACTGCTGCCAGGGGATTGTCTCAAGATGGTGCTATTATTTTTAGGGGCTAAGCAGGCAATACTGGGTTTAGGCTTTCACTCAATTCTGATCTATGAAAAACCAGGTCTTTCCAAATTCAGTAATTTACAACTCTCTTAAGCAGCCAACAGTTCCTCTTTCACTGTTCATTCCAAGATATGGGTATATATCCCTATTAATACTCCCTTTCCCTTCAAAGGGACAGTGTCACTGCAAGACTGTCCTTTTGCTTTCTGTAGACAGCCTCAGGGGCTATCATGACAGTGAGAGAGAAGCTTCCTATACCCAGTGTCACACCACTCATTTTCTGCATGGACTCCAGGCTAAAAGATGTCATGTGTGAGAATTTCAAGAAAAACACAACTACATCTTGATGGCCAGATAAGAATATCTACAAGGGGCTCTCCAAAGTACCCTTTCTCACAAATCCACATCTTAATTTTAGGCCTTTGTATATAAAACAAAATCAAAGAACCAGATACCTTTTTTCCCCTTTCTAAATTAGTAACCTTCTGGATTTTGTTTTACAACTTATAAAAAATGGTGTGATGATACTTCTGGTAAACAGGAGGCTGGCAACAAACAGAAATACCCCTCCTCAAACAAAACAAGTTAGAGTAAACTGCCAGCCTGTTAGTACCTGTGTACCAAGAAGAACCTGGGATGTTGGAGGGCTCTGGCTTGGTATGGCAAGGGAACATCCTACTGCCAGGACAAGCACTAGCCATACGAAACAGGCTTTTAAAAACACTCCTGTGCTACCTCTGATCCAAATGTTAGCACCAGTTTTTTCTATTTCATTTTCTATGGACTGAAGTACGTAAAGGAACCAGTGCCCAGAGGCAGGTGACGTATTCCTCAACCTTGCTGCCATCCTTAACTCATTCTTCATTCACAAACTTCACTTAAAAGACCAAAATTCCCAGTCCTCTTTTTTCAGGATTCCTGCCCTCATCCCAGATGCCAGACTCTCACTTCTCTCATGGATGAGAAAGACATCTTCATCTTCTTTGTCATGGATAGGATGAGGTGCATGTTGTCATCCACACTTGGTCACACAGCTCTCCAGCTGACACTTCACCTGAAGCTTACTCCCTGCATCCATCAAATCTTTGGTTTTGTCGTTGCAATGCATGGTGCACTGGGCCAGGCAGTCCTGGAATTTCTCCAACTCTCTGGTCACCAGGGCCTGAGCCTGAGCCAGAGATGCATGGCAGGGCTCAATGCACTGATGCATCTGCTGCATGGATGCCTCGCTGTCCTCACAACAGCTGGCACTGCACCAGAACATGAGGCCATCTTCTGGATGTTCTCTCTCTTCAGACTTTCCACCATGGAGTCCTACAGCCTCTTGCAAGCAGAGCTGCTGCAGCCCCACCAAGGCAACCCTGTGCAGCACTGCCACAGCGATGCTGTGCAGCCTTGAGTATCTTAAATAGAAAAAAGTGTTTTTCCACTTTCTTCTAGCATAGAGTATTATTGTAAAAAAAAGTCTGATGGTAGTTTGATTTTCTTTCCTTTATAAGTCATCTGCCCTTTTTTCCTAGATACCCAACATTTTTTATTTAAGGTCCACTCATTTTACTAGAATCTGTTTTGGTACTGGTCATTCTGGATCAATATTCTCAGGTACGCAATATCTTCTTACAATACATAGATTCAAATCCTTGTGTATCTCAGGATAGTTTTCTTAATTTAAAACATTTAATACTTAATCTGTTCCATTGCTTTTGTTATTGCTCCCCCCACCCCCCACTCCAATGCCCAGGAACTCCTATTAGTCATGTATTGGTCGGTTTTGCTTACCTCCAATATTTGTCACATTCTCTCAAATTCATTATCTTTCATTTCTTTTTGTTTTTCAAAATGTTCCTTTTTTACCTTCTATTTCTCTTAATACATTAGCTGTTTATTTGTTCTTGTCTTCCTTCTAGCTTAGTCTTCAATTCTGAAATGATTCTTTTATTTCTAATTCTTTCCTGAGCTGTCAGTTCATTTTTATGCTTTCCTAACTCTAGCTCAGGTTCTTCTTCCATATCTTGCACCATTTTCTTAATATTTTTTAGCTCTTTTTAAAAACAGTTACAGAACTGATATGTTTTGTGGCTACATCTTTCTGTGTAGTTTCATTGTCTATAGGAACTTCTCAGGTTCCTTTTCTTTCTTTTTCTTTCCAAATTTATTGAGATATATTCACACACCACACAAACCATCTAAAGTATACAATCACTGGCTCACAGTACCCTTACATGGTTGAACATACATTCCCATGATCAATTTTAGAACATTTTCATTACTCCAGAGCAGAAATAAGAATAAACTAAACCCAAATCCTCCCCTACCCCTTCTCCTCACTTATCGTTAACCCATAGTATTGGTGAAGTACATTTGTTACTGTTTGTGCCAATTTGAAACCGTTATGTACCCAGGCCACGTTCTTTTAATCCAATCTTCTGAGGGCAGACATACTGTGGGTGGGACCTTCTGATTAAGTTGTTTCCATGGAGATGTGGCCCACCCAACTGAGGGTGGGACCTTTTGATTAGATTATTTCCATGGAGGTGGGACCCCACCCATTCAGAGTGGATCTTGATTAGTTTACTGGAGTCCTTAAGAGAGCTAAGAGCTGACACTGCCCAGATGCTTGGAGACGCAGACAGAAAAACGTTTGGAGATGCTAAACTAACAGATGAAGCCCAGAGTTTGCCCTAGAGAAGCTAAGAAACAACTCCCAGATGCTTAGAGGGAAACACCCTAGGAGAACAAGCAAGGACACACAGGAGCTCAGAGAGAGAAACTAAGAGAGACAGAAGCCCAGAGACATTTTGGAGAAAGCCATTTTGAAACCAGAATCCAGGAGCAAAGGACCAGGAGACACCAGCCATGTGCCTTCCCAGTTGGCAGATGTGTTCTAGGTACCATCAGCTTTTCTTCACTGAAGGTACCCTCTTATTGATGCCTTAATTTGGAAACTTTTATGGCCTTAGAACTGTAAATTTGGAACCTAATAAACCCCCTTTATAAAAACCAATCATTTCTGGTATATTGCATTTTGAGCAGCTTTAACAAACCAGAACATTTTTTCCCATGCCTGTCTTTATTATATTACTCATCTAACCATAGACCGGATAAAGAAGGTATCAGTCACAAGATTTTTACAAACACAGTTATAAGATAAAAGCTGTATAATTATACAATCATTATCAAAAATAAATGCCACTGCGTTGCAGTTCAACCATTTCAAGTATTTCCTTCTGGCTTTCCTAATACATTAGAAACTAAAAAGAAGTATCTTTATAATGATTCAGTAGTAATAATCATTTGTTAAATCCTATCTTCTCTGTTACAACCCCTCCATCTCATTTGATCGATCTCTCAATCTTTAGAGGTAGTTAAGCAATGACCATTCTAACTTCTACATGCTGAAAAGATGTGTCAACATTATGGGGTAGAAGAATGCAATGGTTAATGCTCTTGGAGAAACTGGTATCTCTGAGTTTCAGGGTTTATCTGGCATAGGAACAATCTGGAGATTTTAAGCTTCTAAAAACATAACCTTAATAAGTAAAACTTGTATACAGAGTCTTAGACAGGGCCCAGGGTATTCTTTAGAGTTTTCAGAAATATTGTTGGTTTGGGCTTGGCAGACCATGACAATCTGCAATATGTGGCTGAAGGCTGCATAAGAGTAACCTCCAGAATGACCTCTCAATTCTATTTGAAATCTCTTGGCCACTGAAACCTCATTTTGTTTCATTTATATTCCCCCTTTTGGTGAAGAAGGCATTGTCAATCTCATGGTGCCAGGACCAAGCTCATCCCTGGGAGTTATGTCCCACATAGCGGGGAGGGAAGTGGATTTATTTGCCAAGTCTGATTTAAGAGAGGAAGAGGTCATATCTGTTTTCTCTCTTTTTAAAAATGACTTTGTATAGGATTTGACCTTACTTTTCCATTATTCATTTTACATAAAATTAGCTTTCTTTAAGTTTCAGAATAAGACACAGTTCAGGAAGGCTTTTCTAATGCCCATGGTTTTTACACAGATCTCCTGGCTCTAGTCCCCTCCCTCACTTTGATCTGGGCCTTCTCCTTCCTAATTCTGTAAGGCCTATCATGCATAATTGTTATTCCACTCTTAACAGTTGTTTCCCCTTAATATCGGGTCCTAGCTTTTAAAGGAGCTCTGGGAGGTGAGTTTTCAGAGCTTGTAAGGATTAGACTGCTCCAGCCCATTCAAGTCCTTCTTACTGTAGGCCCCTTCCACTTAAATGGTTTTGGAGAGAGCAAAATCCCTCCCAGTCTCAACTGCTCTTCTCAAACAAGCTTGCAGTGTTTTCTAGCAAATAGCTGCTGGTTACTGTGGACCCCCCCATTTTCAGGTCCATCACATAACAACATTCACCCCCACCTCATAGGTAAGTAGTGAAGAGTAAATGAAATGAATGCCAAAGTAAATACTATAAACTCATTAGGCATTTAATAATAGAACTGTTTTTGTAATAATTAGGGATCAATTATGGAATCTTAGGGGATTTTTTTAGGTTACCTAGTCCATTTCCCTATACAAAGAAATGATCTTCACTCCATCTCTGACATAGTTTGCTCCTTTCTTCCTCCTTTCTAACTTTTCTCCCACTTAAATAAAGCCACAGAAAGGGACTATATTTTCAGGACACAAAAATATATGATAAAACACTTACACACATTTAGCAATAAATCTGCACAGGAAAGAGTTAGCACAGCAGGCCTGAGATTGTTGTCTTTAAAAAGGCCTGCTCACAAGATTGGTCTTTGGCTAGCATCTGGGAACTGGCTTCTTTTTTTTTTTTTTTTTTTTTTTTTTTTTTTATGTACCAATTTTATTTTCACTGTCCTGGAGCTCTGCTAAATTCTAGAATCAGGCTGGGTCAGTGGGGCTGTGGGGTGCCTCTTGCGATGCTTCTAGCCTATCTGCTCCTGGGGTCTTCCTCAGTGTTCTCCATAAGGATCAGCTTGCAGCCCCACAGAAAGGGTGATTTCCTAGGAAGAGTGAAGAGAGATTTGGGGCCCAGGGTGAAGATATCAGATACACTGAACTTACCTCTGTGCCCCAGTACTGGCACCTAAGGAATAAGACAGCTGCTAATAAGGCTGGCACCATCCTGTGTGGCTTCTTTACCTTGAACTCTCTCATCATGGAAATCTTGGGCCTGGTCTTATCTTTGTTCTAAAGTTCTCTTTTTCTCTGGTCAGGGATTTTCAATTGATTTTGAAATAAAATTTCAATTCTTGACTCTGGAACCATAATTTCTTTAGCAAATCCTTCCATGAAATCAATACCAGGATAAGGATTGTTCCTAAATGCCTAGACGAGGGTTTCTAGGTAGAAGGAGGTACCAGGCTTCTCTACCTTGAATCATATCTTCAGTGATATTTTGTCCATAGTCTTGGCTTGATTCTAAGGCCTCTTCAAATACTGGCCTTCTCTGAAATAGGTGCACAGCTCTTTTATTCAAGATCAAATCTGGACGCTTCAGTACTGATTTCTAAAGCAAGTTCCTTTTTCTAACATAACCCAGGTAAGGCTTTTGGTTGAAGGTGTTAATGAAGATTTTCAATCAAGCTTCTGTGAATTTGGGATACTGCATATACCGTTTGTAGCTACAATCTCATTTTGTAAAAGAATTAGACTCAATGGACTGAGATAAGAAGAAAAGTTGTAAGGATGCTTTAGGTTCAGTGAGAGGCCCAGCTGTGCTCATACATGGGAAGAGGTGGTTTTGATGTACTGAGTTGCTTTGACTGTCACTGCTTGGAGTATTGCCCTGGGTATGCTGGAAGAGATTCCTGGTGTCCAAGCATGCAGCTAGTGAAACATGGCTTTTGAAACATTCCATAAGTGGTAAGGTTACACCTGCTCTCCCAGATTATTTGTACAAACAATGTGATTTATAGAGAACATTTATTTTCCTTCTAAGAGTCTGGAATTTGGGGGGTGGGGGTGGCAAAGGATGTATACATGACCAGGCCTCAATAAAAACCCTGGACTCAGACTTCTCAAGTGCACTTCCCCAGGCAGACACACTGCATGCATATGCTGCACTTCATAGCGAGACGGAGGATCCAGCCTGATACGTCTTTTTCCTTTACTGATTTGATTTATGTTGCCATAATGAATCCTAGCCATAAGTACAACTAAAATCCAAGTCCAGTGAGTCCTTCTAGCAAAGTATCAAACTAGTAAATGGTCTCGGGGACCCCAGTAACAGAACCCAATCCAAAAACAAATAAATAATAATAAAAAGAATATATAGGTCAGGAAGGAAATAAATCACGGTATGTTAAGAAAATAATGCTTGAAATTTATATATTTTACCTTGGGTAGGGGTCTGCCGCTGTTGCTTCCGAATGATAAAAAGAATGGGTTCTTGTGCATGTAAAAGGATGTATTCCACTCCAACCATCTGACTGAAAACAGAACACAGACATACAGAGATCTATGAATGCCCTATGAACAGTTCTGCAGAACTTTCAAATCACTATATAAAAGGGTAGCAACATTGTAAATAGTAATAAAACTGCCTATGTTTGGTGTTAAGAACTAGTTGTTCAGGGGTGACAGTGTGATTGTGAAGACCTTGTGGATCACACCCCCTTTATCTAGTGTATGGATGAGTGGAGGAATGGGGATAAAAACTAAAGGACAAATGGGGTGGGATGGGGGGATGATTTGGGTGTTTTTTTTCACTTTTATTTTTTATTCTTGTTCTGGTTCTTTCTGATGTAAGGAAAATGTTCAGAGACAGATTGTGGTGATGAACACATAACTATGTTATCATACTGTGGACAGTGGATTATATATCATGGATGATTGTATGGTGTGTGAATGTATTTCAATAAAACTGAATTTAATAAAAAAAAAAAAAAAAAAAAAAGAACTAGTTGTTCAACTAAAACCTGCTATTTTCCAAGTAGGTAACATACAGATAAAAAAGAAATGGTTTTAAAAGAACAACAAAATTTCTCCACAACTCATTTAAATCTGGGTATTTTTGGCATGAAACCTACTGAAGAGTGTCTGTTTCAAGAAAGCCTAAATACACATAAAATATAAAATTAAATGAAGACTCAATTATACATTTTACCAAACTAGAGAACATCAAAAACCTTATTCTTACCCTCCCAAATTTTTTGATCTCACAGATTGTTTAAAAGCAACAATAAGTTACCTTAATAGTTATAATTATTTGCCTCACAACAGAAGCCATTTAAAACACCACAGGAATTTAATTTCTTGAACTCCCCTGATATTTAGCTAATAGCTCAAAAACTGAACTAGACAGCTCTTTCAGAAACTTTTGTATTAGTAAAAAAATCTTCATTAGTTAGCATTTTAAGTCTGAAGAATCCTGCTTTCATTTGGTTGGGTAAAATTTTATTTTTCTGTATCTGCCATACAAAGAATAACCTGCAATAAATCAGGTAGAATAAGACATTAAATTAGATGTAGAAGTGACAATAAAAGTACATTTATCTGGTCAAGAATGACAGTTGCATTGCTAAGTTCACTCGTCAGATCTGTATCTAAACATCATATTTGTGTTTTAACTGGACAGTAAGTTATAATTGTTTTAATTGGACAGTAAGTTATAACTGTTTTAATTGGACAGTAAGTTATAACTGTTTTAATTGGACAGTAAGTTATACAGAAAAAGACTTCCTAAGTTACAAGTGACTAACAATTCTCTTTCATGTCAAATTTGTACAAATCCAAACAAAACTCCAGTTCTTCTTCAAGACATATTTCATGATCCACAGCTTGAAAAAACTATTTGCTGCAAAGATGCTACCTTTTTAAAAATAACTTACTTTAAGTGTTCTAATGTTAGTCTTTGCATTTTGACCACTTCATTATTACACGTCCTGTCGTAAAAAGGATTGCTTCTTTCTGAGAAGTAATCCAAAACACTACCACTGTTCAAAATGGGGATCCAGGTACTGTCAACCCAAGAGATTCCCAGCAGATTATCTATAGGAAAGAAACAAAATTATAAAAGATGAAAAAAGAAAAAGAAGTCAATTCAACAAATATATATTATGGATTTAAAGCACTAGGCACTATAAATATAAGAATGATGTGGACCCTAACCTATGTATGCTCATAATTTAATAAAAGACAAGTACACATGAAAACACAATATAATAAGTCCTATAATAAAGGTATGGATAAATGCATTATGAGAGTACAGAGGTAGCAGAATACTTTACCTGGGGGACTAGGAATGATTTTTCAGGGAATGAGGAGGAGATGGCTTTTAGAGCTACAAGTCAAAGAATAAACAGAGGCTCACCATGGAGTAAAAAGAGCACAAAGTAATTCTAAGCACAGAATGCATATGCAGACATAGGAAAATATAAAAGTATTTCATATGTTTAGAGAATAACTTCATGTAGGTGAAGAAGTGGTAAGAGCTGAAATCTAAAACAGTCTAGAAAAACTGTAAATCCTGAGTTTTTATATGTCGGCAACTAATTTAAAATTTTTCAAACACACATGTTAGAAGAAACACATCCACCTCAGCTACCAGTTTGAGACCTCTCAATCAGAAAGAGAAATAAAAAGGGAAGTTATTATATTATAGACAAAAGGTGATAGTGATGTAACAGTTAAGAGGCAAATAGAAAGTAGAATTCCCTTAAAGCCATACTGTTTCATATTCTAGAGTAGAATTACATCTTAAATTTCCCAAAATGCAAAAAGAAATTAAAAAGAAGACATGGTAAATAGAGCTCATTACCTGTAATTAATTAGCCTTTATTGATTATTGGTTGAGATAATTCTGCTGTCCTAAACCCCAGTAGGTGTAAGTTTTGAACATCAAAATCCCTATATAATACTGGTTGAAGGAGGACAAATTGAAAACTTCACTATCTCTTATACTGTAATTACTTCTGGCATCTTTGAAGAAGTCAGAACTAATTCAAGGTAGCAGGCAGTTCTGAGCAAACTGAATTAAATGAGAGAATGTAATCATATAAAGGTGAAACATGGTTTGTGCATTATAAAACAAAGGAGGAAACAAATAAATGAAGTATGTTCATCACCAAATAACCAGTACAGATCATTAAGCTGGTTCTTCATAAATGGATCATGCCATAATCAAATAAACAAGTCAGGAAATGACATTTCCAGAAAAAGACAGTTTTTCTAATGAAAAGCAATTAAGGTTAATCACTACTTCCAGCTTGAACTACTATAGTACAATTACTAAAGTAGTTTTGTTTATAGCAACTTTCTTACACATTTCTTTTGTATTTCCTTAAGAATGAGTATATAAAAGTATTTCTAGGAAGACAATTTAGGTTTGTTTCCTTCTTAGGTGAAAACTTCATCCAGATCGTGTCATAATCAGTTATTGATAATGTTACAATGTTACAAATCATATCAGCACAAGTAGAGGAATAATCTGCAGAAACAAATTCTTAATTTCACAGATCCTATCTACCAACAATTATGTAGAGTCAAAAGATATGGACATCAGGTGATAAAGACCTGGAATAAGGCATGGAAATGTACAGGATGATAAGAACACAACAGACATTTTTAGGGAAAAAAAGGAGGCAATTTTCTGAAAGTTATAAATTCAGAGAGCTCAGAAACCAATAACTCATTTAGTGAAGTAATGATAATGAATTTGGCTTGGATATATTGAATTTAATTACAGAATCAGCCCCTCAAAATGAGAAGGAATTATAAATGTCATCTGCTCCAATGGCTGTTATTAAATTCTCCCTATAATTTTCCTCACCAAGCTGTTCTCACACTTAGCAAATTCCTTGATCAGCAGTGTACCTGTCATATTTTCCTCATCGAGTAAACTAGTCAAAGATGAAAAGTGAGGTGAGTATATGTGACACCAATGCAAAAGGAGATGATACTACTTATCACTTTTGAACACTGACCTTTGCCAGGCACTGCTCTAAGCACTTTACCATGTGATAACTCAAGGAGGTTGGCAATATTATTACTACTGTTTTACAGACAAAGAATCTGAAGCATGGGTAAGTTAAGTATCTTGTCCAAGGCTATAGAGCTACTAAGTGGAGGAGATTTGAATCCAGGCAACCCAGCTCCAGAACCCACACTGTACTGCCTCAAAATGAAATTACCCTGTAAAGAGAGGTACTGAGAACTTGTGAGAAAAACTAGGGTCGATACTATCAATTTGGAGATAAGCTGTAGAACGTTTGAGTTCTGTCCTAGAGAGGGTGAAGTCTAACCAAACACATTTTTTCTCCAATCCTACTGCCACTCTTATTTAAGCTTTTATCAAGTGTCATCTATACAACAGCTTCCTTATGGGTCTCCTTGTCTGCAGATCTTCTCCCAATCCTATTCACACTTAATAATGCTCCTCTTGCATAATACAAATCTAATTATGTCCCTCCTTAAAGAATGGTATTGTGCACCTATTGTCTAAAAGGAAAAGATCCTTTAACATTGCATTTAACAATCTAGTTCCCCTATTCCTACTTCACTGTCCACAATTATCCATCATGTAGCAGGTGGCACAAAGAAAAGTACATGGGTTTTGGCAATTACGGACTGTTGGGCAAATTGATCTCCCTGCGCCTTAGTTTGCTCATTTATGAAGTCGGAATCATAATAATATCTACATACTATATTATGCATGTAAAATGCTTAGCACACTGTAATAACCCAAAAAATCTTAACTGCAATGATGGTGGCAGCAAAGGCGGTGGTAATGCTAGTAGCCAATTTCTCTTAAGGTTACATCACCTAAACTTCCTTCTTGTTTAACCAAGGCTGTCCCAGTTTATGATTGTTTTTGTTTTTTTAAGTCTGCCTGTTTTTAATAAGTGCCCCTTTCATTCTCAAAAGGATCTCAGTTTAGAAGATACATTATATGGTCATGCTATGTTAAACTCATTTCAAATGTCACTATCTCTGCGAAGGCTTTCCCTACTTCCTAAGAAAGAAATAATGGCTTACTCCTCACAGTTTTTACATACATTTATGATTAACACTCATAACATAATCCAGAAATACAAATGTTCAAGTTTTCCCAGTAAATTTTGAGTTTTTAAGAACTGGGCTATGTCTTACCCTCTAAGATAGACAGCCCCCAGAAACTAGCACAGGACCTGATACATAAAGTTCAGCAAATGCTTAATTCATGATTGAGGGCCAAGGATAAGTAAGGTATGATTTACTCTACTAGACATAGATTTTCATCAATCCATTTACACACAGTATCCAAGGACGTTCACTAACAAACAGTTATCTGGGATCAACAGGGTGGTCTGTGGCTATAAAACAGAACAAAATTATCTAACTCATGTAAAGATTACCTGTAACCAGAGCCTATAAAAATAATACATTAGCAAGTCAAGCATTCTCCAACCAGTTCTTACCATGTTCACTGCTTCCATCTGTGCTGGTTTGAATCTATTATGTCCCCCACAAAAGCCATGTTCTTTTAATCCAATCTTATGGGTGCAGACTTATTATGGGTGGATCTTTTGATTAGATTATTTCCATGGAGGTGTGATCCTGCCCATTCAAGGTGGGTCTTGATTACTTTACCAGAGCCCTTAAGAGTGCTCAAGGGTCTGACACGGATCCAGACACTTGGAGATGCAGACGGGGATGCTAAGCTAAGAGATGAAGCCCAGAGTTTGCCCCAGAGAAGCTCTTCTTCCCCTCAGCACACATAAACACCCATTTCAGTGAATTTGTTTAAAAAAAAAAAAAAAAAAGGCAAGAAATTGTGCTCTGGGATTCCAAAGAGAGAATCGAAAGGCAGTTTTAAAAACACCTTAAACACGAGAAACTTAATTCCAAACAGACCAGGTTGGGAGAGGACCCTCAGATGTTTAGAGAGAAATGTCCTGGGAGAACCAGCAAGGATGCACAGGAGCTGAGAGAGAGAATCTAAAAGAGACAGAAGTCCAGAGACATTTGGGAGAAAGTCATTTTGAAATCAGAACCTGGGAGCAAAGGACCAGCAGATGCCAGCCACGTGCCTTCACAGTTGACAGAGGTGTTCCGGATGCCATAAGCCTTTCTTTAATGAAAGTATTCTGTTGTCGATACCTTACTTTATGGCCTTAGAACTATAAATTTGTAACCTAATAAAACCCCTTTATAAAAGCCAATCCATTTCTGGTATTTTGCATAATGGCAGCTGTAGCAAACCAGAATACCACCCCATTCCAAGCTACCATTATATCACCATGCATTACAGAAATGGCCTCCTACCTGGTCTCCCTAATTCCACCCTTGCCCTGCAACACTGCTCTCAGCAACAAGGGTGATCCTGAACAAAAGTCGGATCATAGCATCCCTCTGGTCAACCCTCTAGTAGCTGTCTATTTTACTCAGAGGGAAAGCCAAAGATTTTCTAATGGCCTATAAATCCCTGTAGGATCTAATCATTTGTTATTATCTCTCTGACCTCATCTTCTTGTCTCCTCTCGCACTCCACTTCTGTCATATTGGCCTCACTGTTGAGGAACATTGCTGTTCCTGTACCATACCAAACATGCTCCCACTGCAGAACCTTTGCAGTGACTCTAACAAATCTAAATACAAAATAAAACATGACAACTAAATATCTGAAAACAGTCTGATAAACAAATGTTTTCCTTTTCCATTCAAGAGCATAGAAAGTGCTAACATAGCCCAAGTACAGCTCTCTAACAAGCAGCAAGTGATGACATTAGGCACTTGAACCTCTCACTTATAATGGAGGACAAATACGAAAACATTGGGTATTCTGAGTAACTACAAATGAGACTGTATTCGTAATAAGTGTACTAGATCCCAACCCCATTAACATAAAAAAAAAAAGACATCTCAAATACTTCATTTTAAAAATCAGGTCTATACAAACAAAACAACCCTAAGTAGAAATGATTAGGAACAAACCCATAGTCAAACATCTTTTAGGGAAAGCCCTTTTCTTTGGTCTGCTGGGAAAGGGGGTCAGATTTACCTGTGAATCTTAGCTTCCTTTAGGTACAAAAATCAAAGACTTCTTTAAGGAAATGTTCTACAAAGTTGAGAATTTTATACAAGTATATGAAGTTTGGCTGGAGCTACCACCACAATAGTCAAAGATAAAGATAGTCTCTCTCTTTCACACGCATGAATTTTCCTTGGGAACGTTTGTAATACCTCCTCTCCCAACCCGGTCTGTTTGGAATTAAGTTTCTCTTTGTTTGAGGTATTTTTAAAGTCGCCTTTCTATTCTCTCTTTGGAATCCCAGAGCACAATTTCTTGACTTTTATTTTTTTAACAAATTCACTGAAATAGGTGTTTATGTGTGCTGAGGGGAATTAGAGGTGTGATCTGATGCTGAGCTCAAGCAGCAGCAATTAAGGGTTTGCATCTCCACTTAACTGATTCAACAAATACTTAAGTACCTCTACAGGTCAGTTGGGGGGGGGGGGAGGGATGTGGGGGAACCGTCCCTGACCTCTGCAAAGTAATACACACTCGAAAAGAAAATTTTTAGTAGAGAGCCTTAAGAGATTCGTGCACAGGAAGGTATGGAGCCCAAGGTCAAGAATAAGGCAGCCTCAGTGCCAAATCCCAAGAGATAAATCAAATCAAGTCTGCTCACTACCCCACCCCCCTCTCTGCCCAAAGTTCATTCCTTCATTCTCCATAGAACAGCCCCAATATTGCTACACAGTTATGTGTGTAGGACAATACTGAAAGTCTGAGAGCTAAAAGCCCACAGCTTCTTCCAATCTCTTCGCTTCGACGCTTCAAAGAGACTCCTCAGTAACTGGGGAAAAAACGAGCAACCTTTCGCCAGATTAGTGTATTGGGTGGGCCACAGAAATTATTCAGAAAAATTGGGGAGACATCAGGAAGGAGTTGGAGGCTTGCCCCGCGAGCTATAAACTCCCAACTTTAGTCTACAATCAGGAAACAAAATGTAACAGGATATGTTACCTCGGATATCCACCGCCGCCATGATTCCAAAAGCGAAAAGTTCTTCTTCCGGCGCAGAGGAGACGTAACGAATAAGATGACGGAAGCCGCAGACTGCGGGTCTTGCAGCCGGTGAGGAGCAAAAGCAACGAGGGAGGAGTGGGCGGGCCAGAAGAGGAGCCGGCAGGGAAGAAAGCGGAGGCCGGGGAAGAAACTGAGGGCGGGGAAGAAACTGAGGGCGGGGAAGAACCGGTACCAGGCCGCAACGTGGGGCGTAGATGAGGGAGCGGGGCGGGGCAGAGGGACCCCGCAGAGGGAAGAGGCGGGCCAGGGAAGAAAGGGGCGGGGCTGGGAACCGTGAGAAGAAGGGGTAAGACGGAGGAGCGTGGGAAGAAGGAGAGAAGAGGCAAGAAGAGAGCGCGGCGGGGAGGAGGGGGCCTGGAAACCAAAGAGGGAAGACGGCGTGGGGAGAAGGATGGGGCAGCAAGAACGTGGAGGAGAGGAGCAGGAAGAGGCTGGAAGGAGAGGACTGGTCCAAAGGAAAGAGGGGAAGGACAGAGTAGACGACCAGGAATAAAAAGACAGCGCAGCCCTGCCCACCACTGAGGGATTGGAAAATTCGATCTTGATTTCCTATAGTCATTTTTAAAACACATTCTGATTATGTCGAGTTGGGAGTGGGCGCATCTCAAATTTTAAAAACTCCTCAGATGTATCCAGTGAACTGTTCCATCTAGGAGCTATTTTGTTTTTTACCCTGTCCAGGTGTGGTTATGGGGACAGGACTTAGGAAAAAGAATTTGCGAGTCGTGAGCTTTTATGTCACTGAACCTTTTAAAAGACTAAAGTAATTAAAGTATTGGATGCTTCTGAGGCAAAAGTTTTACTACAGGAAATGCCTCTGAAGAAAAATATTACCAACGTTAAGAGAAGGGGGATACCGGTTGCATCCCAGAGTAACAGCTTAGCGTCTGCCTTCCAAGTAGTCTGGGGTAGGTAGGTTGCAATATCCCAGAGAGCAAATGATTCTGTGGTGTGGAAAAGCCATAGAAAGCCTTAAAAAGATTTTCAAGCTTCATTGTGGCCAGGTAAAAGCAAAATGATGGGGTTATCTGCAAGCAAGACACAGATACCAAGAAGAGAACCCCAAAATCTGAAGGAGACCTGTGTACAGGGATGAGGGGTGGGTGCCTAAACCTTCTCAAAGCCTAGATACTATGAAGGGTTCCCCCAGGATTTAACTACAGGCCAGGGGCAAAAGAGAAGGAAGAATTTACTGGGACTTTCCCACTTCATAGACTGGGAGTTCAAAATTTTACAGTCTGAGTGGAATAAAATTGTTACTTGTAAGCCTGAATTTTTGAACTGAGAGTTTATACATAGATGATACCTATATAATAAATGTCCCAACATCAAGGTTTTGAAAGAATTTCCCAAGAGGAAAATTTTCAGAAGGGCCTGATTGAAGGCCTGGCAGTAAGGGCATTCCAACCAGGAGGAACCTCATGTTCAGTGAACTGAAGTTTGAAACATCAAACTTTTTTTGTTTTGTTGGTTTTGTTTTCTTGTGTTATTGTTAGGTGGAAAAGGGGATAAGGAAGAGTAGTGACAGAACACGGATATGGAGATGATAAAACTCATGGTAAGTTAAACCTGGGAGCTCTACCTTTATCTTGTAGGCAAAGGGAAAAATGTGATTGGACTTCCATGTCAGAAACATTATTCAGGGAGGATGAGTTGGAGGTGTTTTATAAGACTCAAAGCAGGAGGCCCAGTTAGGAGGCTGTTGCAAACTAGATGAGTGTCTATACTAATGTAGAGGCAGTAGTACCTGAGGGGAGAGAAAGGATTAAAAATATTTAAGAGAGAGACTCAAAAGGAAGTTAGTGACTTATAGATGAGCCTGATGAAAGAAAAAGGAGAATTAAAGATAATTCCCAAGGTTCTAACTTCTAAGACTAGCTACCATTGAAGGGTAAGGGGCCCCAAATAGCTAAAGCTATCTTGAAAAAGAAGAAAGAAGTTGAAGGACTCATACTTCCCAGTCATAAAACTTACTACAAATCCACAGTAATTAAAACAGCATGTTACTAGAACAAAGACAGACATGTATACTAATGGTATCTACTTGAGAGCGCAGAAATCAACCCTCACATTTATGGCCAACTGATTTTTAACAAGGGGGCAAAGACCACTCAATTGGGAAAGAATAGTCTTTTCAACAAATGGTGCTGGGGAAACTGGATTTCCATTAAAAAAAAAAAAAAGAGGACCCCCTACCTCACACCTTATACAAAAATCAAGTCAAAGTGGATCGAAGACCTAAATATAAGAGCCAGGACTATCAAACTCCTCAGAGGAAACATAGGGAAGTATCTTCAGGACCTTGTGTTAGGCAATGGTTGCTTAGACTTTACACCCAAAGTACAAGTAACAAAAGGTAGATAAATGGAACGTCATCAAAATAGAAAACTTTTGTGCCTCAAAGGACTTTATCATGAAAGTAAAATGACAACCTAAATAATGGGAGAAAATTTTGAATACCATATATCCAATGAAGATTTAACATCCAGAATATATAAATAAATCCTTCAACTTAACAAAAAGACAAACAACCCAATTTAAAAATGGGCGAAATACTAGTGTGCCAGTTTGAATGTATTATATCCCCCCAAATGCCATTATCTTTGATACAATAGTATGTGGGCAGACATATTAGTGTTGATTAGATTGTAATTCTTTGTTTCCATGGAGATGCGACCCATACAACTGTAGGTGATAACTCTTATTAGATAACTTCCATTCAGCGTAGGCCTAGATAAGTTTACTAGAGCACTATATAAGCTCAGACAGAAGGAACAGACTTGCTCCAGCCAAGAGGGACACTTTGAAAAATGCACAGGAAGAGAGAGAGGAGCTAGAATGCAACCTGGGATCAGCAGATGCCAGCCACGTGCCTTCCTGGCTAGCAGACGTTTTCTGGATGCCATTGGCCTTTCTCCAGTGAAAGTACCTGTCCCAGTTTGGTAATGCTGCTGGAATGCAAAACACCGGAGATGGATTGGCTTTTATAAAAGGGGTTTATTTGGTTACACAATTACAGTCTTAAGACCACAAAGTGTCCAAGGTAACATCAGCAATCAGGTACCTTCACTGGAGGATGACCAATGGTGTCTGGAAACCCTCTGTTAGCTGGGAAGGCACATGGCTGAAATCTGCTCCAAAGTTCTGGTTTCAAAATGGATTTCTCCCAGAACATTCCTCTCTAGGCTGAAGTTCCTCAAAAATGTTACTCTTAGTTGCTCATGCAATGGCCGTCTTCAAACTGTCTCTCATCTGCAGCTACTCTCTCAACTTCTGTGCATCCTTCAAAGTGTCCCTCTTGCCTGCAGCAAGCTCACTCCTTCTGTCTGAGCTTACATAGTGTTCCAGTAAATTAATCAAGGCCCATACTGAATGGCAGGGCCACACCTCCATGGAAATTATCCAATGAAAGATCTCACCCACAGTTGAGTGATCACATCTCCACGGAAACATCCAATCAAAAGTCTCCAACCCAATCAACACCAGTATGTTTCTTGCCCACACAAGACTGTATCAAAGATAATAGCATTTTGGGGGACATAATACAAACAAACCAGCACAGTACCCTTTGTTGATGCCTTACCTTGGACACTTTATGGCCTTAAGACTGTAAGACTGTAACTTTGTAACCAAATAAACCCCCTTTATAGAGCCAATCCATTTCTGGTGTTTTGCAAAAGGGCAGCATTAGCAAACCGGAACCACTAGAATAAACATCTCTCCAAAAAAGACATACAAATGGCCGGAAAGCACATGAAAAGATGCTCAACATTATTAGCCATCTAGGAAATGCAAATTAAAACCACAATGAGATACCATTTTACACCCATTGAAATGACTACCATTAAAAAAAACAGAAGGTAAGTGTTGGAAAGGATGCAGAGAAATAGAAAGCTCATTCGTTGCTGGTAGGAATGTAAAATGGTGCAGCCACTGTGGAAGACAGTTTGGCAGTTCCTAAGAAAGCTAAGTATAGAACTACCATATGACCCAGCAATCCCACTACTAGGTATATACCCAAGAGAACTAAAAATAGGGAGTTGAACAGATATTTTCACACCAGTGTTCATAGTGGCATTATGCACAATTGCCAAAAGGTGGAAGCAACTGGTGTCCATCAATCAATGAATGGAAGAGTAAAATGTGGTATATGCACACCATGGAATATTATTCAGCCGTAAAAAGGAATGAAGTGATACATGCAACAACATAGTTGGTCCTTGAAGACACCATGTTGAGTGAAACAAGCCAGACACAAAAGGACAAATATTGTATGATCTCACTGATTAGAAATAATTAGAATAAGCAAATGCAAATAGAGTCAGAATGTAGAATATAGTTTACCAGAGCAGAGTGTAGAAACGGAATGGGAAGATAAAGCTTAAAATGTACAGTGTTCCTGTTTGGAATGATGGAAATGTTTTGGTAATGAATGTTGATCATAGTAGCACAACATTGTGAACATAATTAACAGCACTGAAATATATATCTGAATATGATTAAAAGTGGAAATGTTAGATTATATATCTATGGTAACAGAATAAAAATTATTTTTAAAAATCCATGGAACTACACTTTATAAACAGTGAACTCTACGTTAAACCATGGACTACAGTTAATAGTAAAATTATAAAAATGTGCTATCATCAATTGTAACAAATGTTCCACACCAAAAGGTGTTAATAATAGGATGTTTTATGGGAATCCTGTATTTTATGCATGATTGTTCTGTAAACCAACAAATTCCCGAATAAAGAGAAAAAAAAAAGACTGGGCACCAGTCATCAGATTGAGAATAACAAGCAACAAGTGAGCAGGTCAGAAAGGGGGTAATGATTTATTTGTGAATATGTCCACATTGTGCGCAAAGTGTCTGCGCTATTGACATCTGTTCTAGTTTGCTAATGCTGCCAGAATGCAAAACACCAGAGATGGATTGGCTTTTATAAAAGGGGGGGGGTTACTTGGTTACACAGTTACAGTCTTAAGGCCATAAAGTGTCCAAGGTAACACATCAGCAGTCGTGTACCTTCTCCAGAGGATGGCCAGTGGTTTCCGGAAAACCTCTGTTAGCTGGGAGGGCACGTGGCTGGTGTCTGCTCCAAAGTTCTGGTTCTTTATGGCTTTCTCCCAGGACGTTCCTCTCTAGGCTGCAGTTCCTCAAAAATGTCACTCTTAGTTGCACTTGGGATATTTGTTCTCTCTCAGCTTCTCCGGAGCAAGAGTCTGCTTTCTCATCTGCAGCTCCTGTGCTTTCTTCAAAGTGTCCCTCTTGGCAGTAGCTCCTCTCCAAAACATCACTCACAGCTGCACTGAGTTCCCTTTGCCCATCAACTCATTTATATGGCTCCACTGATCAAGGCCCACCCAATGGGTGGGCCAACACTCCATGGAAATTATCCAATTAGAGTCATCACCCACAGTTGGGTGGGGTGCATCTCCACAGAAACACTCAAAGAATTACAATCTAATCAACACTGATAACCTGATAACGTCTGTCCACACAAGATTACATCAAAGATAATGGTGTTTGGGGGACACAATATATTTAAACTGGCACAACATCTCAATCTGTTGTGTCTCACTGAACCACCAGAAAGACTCCCCAAAAGAAGAAATAGTGGGAGACCCAGCCAGAAGTGCCCCAAACTGCTCCACAATGGGGCTTGTTGAGATTCCAAAGAAAGAGGCACTGAATGCCAGGGTGATCACTACATAGGCATTTGTTAGGGGAACTTATTTACAGAGAGCTGCAGAATGGCAGAAGTTTACTTGAGTATGGCCATACCTACGGCAGTTGCTCTACAGGTTATATTTGGTTGAAGGACAAAATTGGCTAAGTTCCAGGGGCTTGCATACAAGCTTTGGGAAAGCATCTTGGTATGTGCCTTATGTTAAAAACCAGATATGCTTGGGCCAGGCCGTGTTTGAGCTTATAGCAGCCAAAGCTTGGTGTGCTTCCAGGGAGTTACTGGGAGGGAAGCCTGAAAGGGGCGGGCAGGGGGCAAGGTCAATCCTCAGTCAAGTAGGAGATGTTATAGGTATTAAACAATTTACCCTCCTGACCAGCCATTATATTCTTATATTAACACTTTTCACACGAGTCCCTGGCCCATGGGCAGGTTGGGGGTATAGCTTATACAACTGTGGTTGGTTGGTTGGTTGGTTGGTTGGTTTCCAAGGAGCTTTGGAGACAGAACCCACACCAACAATATATATAAAGTGCATAGCACAAGTTTAATTGTCACAATACCTAAAAAGCTTATTAACATTGTTTTTTTACCAGCTACCCATCCTGCAAATTAAGCCTTTATTTGAGACCACCATGAGTCACCATCCATTTCATCTATGAGTTGTGATTGTTTTTGCAAGTGAGCTAAGGATTTATTTCCTTTGGCTTTATTTTATCTGGAATGTAAACATAGCACTTAGTTCTTAATAAGGCACATGTTTTCCTTTGTCCTGTTGTGAGGCTATCTAGGGCCATATGGTTTTGTAGCACCGCCTTGTGCATAGGCACAGTTTCTTGATTTAATGTGGAGAGACTGTGCTCAGTATCACAATTGGCTGTGGTTACAAACTTTTGGAACGTTTTTATCTTGAGCATGAAGTCAATATTAACTCCTTAGGGAACAAAAACTGAGATCAAATTATCCCACCAATAGAGTATAGACCTATTCTACCTCTCTCTCCAAACAGGCTCATTTAAGGGCACTGGGATTGTGTTTGATATTCTAGACTGTATTGAAAGGAAGCCAAGAGTATATTTTTTTTATCAACTTGAGGGTAGCAATGGCCCTATGTTTATGCTGCATAACCACATGTGCTGTTAGGGGAAATCTAACAGGTATCAGGGTATCAGCTCCAGTTGATAGCAAACTATTCAGTTATTTAGGACAATAATATGGGAGTACGTTTTAGGAGACATGTAGCCCAGGTATTTAGTATTAATTGATTTATGGACTGTTTTTTTGTTGTTTGTTTTCAACATAGGGAGGTTGGTTGTGATAGTATCTCCATGGGAGGTGTTAGCTAAATAAACCTATCCCATAAATGGGCATAGGCCCCCCACTGTGGAAGGTTGCATTATTTGGGGTGTATTTGCCTTCCCAATGGCTTTTCCAGGCTCCACTGGAAAAAGTTATTTTGTGTCCTGGGGTATTTAACTCCACCCCCCATGAATTATTGGTATCACCATGATGTGGTGGTGTTTAAGGTTAGCATTTTTTATTGTTGTTTTAGATGAAGTATTGGTCAGCCTCCCATTCATGTGACCTCAAAGTGGATCATCCCACCAGGGGTGCCTCCATGATTGCTCAGAGGTATGAGGCCACAAACCCAATAGTTGGATTGGTTGTGTGTGTCTGCTCTGTGGTGGGCCCCAACTAAAAACATATTTTAATGGTGCTCTAAGTGTTAGCATAAGTAGCTAGCTATGATGGATAGCATAAGCAAGCATCAAAAAGATAAAAACTTGATCTATTTGTGTTAGGAACAAAAATACATTGGGCTATTTTGCCCTTTTATTAATATGAGACTAGTGTTGTTTTTTTTCCTCCAGTAATGACCTCTGCCATAGTGGTGACTCACCCCGGCTGACTGTATCATATCTTTTATCCCATCATGGGAGGGGCTGCCACTTCTGTGTTAACAGTAGTACAGTGCCCTTTGCGATTGGACACTCACCTGCCCATTGCCACTGTATCTCTCTGGGTCCTCTCTCTTCCAGGAATATCAGTTTGGCTCTAGGGTGGCAGGAGCCTCTTGCTTTATCAACAAGAAGTTCCTGATCCTTCCCTTGGGTGCTGTCCACCCCAGATCCTAAGGTATCATTCTGGTATCTGGAGAGAAGTTCATGGTATTATTTTATCTGGGTGTCATTTAGCTTGGGGCTCTAGGCTTTTTTTCTGTCTGTTTTGTATTCACGCAGCTTGTACAAAGGCTGGTGGTGCAAGGATCCTATCACAGGCTGACTTATCTCCCTTGACAAGCACTTTTTTAAGGTTTCTGAGGGCCTCTGATAGGACTATTGCCCTTCTTTTTAGAGATGTCTAAAAAGATGTAAGGAGTTAGATCTATTCCTTTAGTAGGCCTTTTTTTTTTTTTTTTAACCAAGTTGGCCCCTTGAGGGTTATAAAGCAGATGAAATTGCCATATTATCTTTTCCTTTTGTGCCCAATCTTGTATTAGAATGCCAGTGAAGTGGGACCTTTGGTCACTGGAGATGACACTGGGTGTGCCATACATTGTTTATAGACACTGCATTCTTTTAATAGTGGTTGTTTGGTTTGCACATTCACAGGTGAATGCTTGCTTGAGACCATTAACCATGTACACATAGGTAAGTGTATAGTAATACCCTCGACACCTAAGAAGGGGCCTTATATAATCTACGTGCCAGACATCTAAAGCTTTAATGCTTCTTGTGTTACTGCCAGATGCCCTAGGCAGAGATTTGGGTCACACTTGGCTGCAAGTGGACAGTCCTGGCAGACTCTCCTAACATCCTTTCTGGATATGGGCAAACAAGCCATTTGTGCTAACCTCCAGGTTGTATGAATATCCTTGTGCCCCTCTTTTCAGTGTATCCAGGGAGCTATGTTTGTCTTTTTAGTCATTTTCAACACCTAGGTCTTTGCTAAGACATTTGTTTTTTATGTTTCCCGGGAGGAAGGTCAGCTGATGGGCAGCCAGATGGAATACCATAACTTCTGCCCTTGAGCATGTAGGCTGTCTCAGATATCTTGTCATAGTTTAGCCCCCCACAAGGGACACCCATTTAAAAGCCATTTATCAGCTTCCCATTGGGCAATATATATTGTTAACCCTTTTATAACTGCCTATGCATCAGTGCAAATGGTGACTGGGTATGGCTTGTTTATAAGAACCAACCAGACAGCTCTTAGCTCAGCTCATTGACTATTGTTTCCCATATCCATCTCCAACCACAAGGTGTCCATTTCTGGTTGTATGTTCAATATGGAGGTTGAACATATGGAGGTTGGCCTGAGCAGAAGCCATCCATTTCACCCATTTGCCTTAGGGCCCATCCCATTCCATCCTCTGTGACAGAGCTTAGTTGGTCACCCTGGAGTCACAGTTTGTAAGGTCTGTGCTTGTGCTACTAAAATTTTTGCTGTCGCAAAGGCCCCCTCTTCCTTGTGCCCCTAATCCCATATTGTTTTCTTTTTTATTAGCCTACACAGGGGGCACAGGCATTGTGACAAATGAGAAATGAATATCTTCCTCTAATAGCCCAATAACCTGACAAAAGTCTGCACCTCTTCAACCTTTGCAGGGATGAGGGTAAGCTTGGATTTTATTTATCATAGTAGATGGTAAGACATGAGCCTTACCTGACCATATCACCTGCAAGAACTTGATGATGTTTTCTGGTCCCTGTGTTTTCTCAGGTTTGATCACTAATCTTTTTTGAAAGTGCTGCCAGACCCTCTCCATGGCTTTTTTTTTTAAAAGATGAGTTTACCAATGTTAGCAAAGCATCATCTTCATAGTGCTTTACATGTACTCCTGGAAGTAGACCCAAGGCATCCAGGTCCCTGGCTTTTAATTTATGAAAGAGAGTAGGACTATGTATACATCCTTGGGAAAGGACCTGGAATGTCCAGTGTCATCCCTCCCATGGGAAGACAGACATATCCTGTGACTGTTTATCTATTGATTCACTAAAGAAAGCATCAGCTAAATTTCTAACAGCATGATAGATCCCTAGACAGGCTATTGTAGTGATTTGGAGCTATGTACCCCAGGAAGACATGTTCTAAAGCCTAATCCATGATTAATGAAGGGAGTGAACCCATCATAAGTTGGACCTTCTGATAAGGTTACTTCAGTTAAGGTATGGCCCAAGCCCAATCAGGCTAGGTCTTAATCCTATTACTGGAGTCCTTTATAATAAGAATGAAATTCAGATAAACAAAGAGAAAGCCACAGAAGGAACAGCTAGAAACTGAAAGTCATGGAACCTGGAAGAGAAGGGAGAGGCCGGGAGAGGCCGCCATATGCATTGCCACATGATAGAGGACCCCAGCACCAAGGATTGCTAGCAGCCAGCTCCAGAACCCCAGATTTGGGGAAGAAAGGATTGGCTTGATGACATTCTGATTTGGACTTCTCATAGCCTCAAAGCTGTGAGCCAATAAATTCTTATTGTTTAAGCCAACCCATTGCATAGTGTTTGTTTCAGCAATGAGGAAACTAAAACAGGTAGGAAAAGGCTTGGTCTGAGAACCAGAAAAAGGCCAATATGGCTGGATCATATGAGTGAAGGAGGAATGATAGAAGAAAAGACTGGATATGAAAGCAAAGCCAGATGATAGAGGGCCTTGTAAATTATTTTTTATTCACAGCAAATGGGAAACTATTAAAGGACTTTAAGGAGTAGAATATCATGAAGGTATTTGTTCCAATTGGGAATTTGTTTACAGATGTTTCCTATGTTTATTGAGCAGCTTACTATGGATCAGGCATTATGCTAAACACTGAAAGAATTACCTAGTTGTTCCCTCACAACAACTTTATAAGACAGAAGATATCATCACACCCATATTTCCAATGAGGAGACTGGGTAGGGCAGATGAGCTAGCTACTCATCAAACGTATATTTACATGAGTACACAGCTAAGCTGCATTTTCCACCCCCTTGCATCTAGGCAGAGCTTCATAGCTACTACATAGCTAATTCTCATCAATGGAATGTGAGTGTCACCTCTGGCCAAGGTGGGTAAAAGCATATTGTGTGCCTTCTCCACCTTCTCTCTCTGGGACTACCAGCTAGATGTCAGAGAGGTCCTAAGGCTATGAATCAAAAATGGGGGAATCCAGAATCTCCGAATGACTGACCACCAGGTGTTAAGCCATGCCACTGACCTACATTCAACCTTGACAAAAGCAAGAAATAAAGTTTTATTGCGTTAACCCGTACACATACACATAAACACACACATGCAATTTGCTATATACTGTCTTTTCTATAACATCAGTATTCCTGATGTAATGTACTCCTTTTTCTGTAAGGTATGCTAAAAATTTGTAGCTACTTCCCCTGCATACAATGTAACCTTTTGTGAGCCTTTGTGACTTGGGAATTTACATAATTTGACATGCCAGGTTTAAGGATACAAGTGAAAGAGAAAAACAAATTCTTCAATAAGTAGGTGAGAATGACTTCTCATTGGTTAAAGGAAATGATGTTCATGGATAATTTATAATGTGTGAGAGTCACCCTCCTCCATTCCATTACCCTCCAGATAAACAGCTTTTCCTTACATAAGCTCCCTTTAAATACTTGACACTCTGCTTTTCATTACTGCTCTTCACTTTCTCTATTGCCTCTCCAATCTTCTAAATGTACACACCTCATGTGATCCCACTTCTGTACCCACTGAAATATGTGTCCTTGCTTGTGGGAACATCTCTGTAATTCCAGTGCCTAAATTCAGACCTTTTTCTGAAAAGAAACTAGTAAGCTCCATGAGGACACGATCATGTCTGTGTTTATCGGATGTTATTAATCCAGCCCCCGACAGACTGTCTTCCATAAAACAGGTTCCCAATACATTTTTTTTAGTGAACATATAAATATATAAATGAATGGATGATATTAAGGCTCTCAGATCAATAATAAACTTCTGGAATTCAATAATAAATAAAATGTAATGGGATTGTTATGGGAAATTATATTATAAGGAAATTCCCTAAAATCTCTCCTGACCTTAGAACAATGCAGAACATACAATAAAAATTTCATTTACGTGAAGGTTCTGGAAATCTGATAGGTCAGGAAAATGTTAAGGTAGAATAAAAAGAAAAACATATAGTTGTGTTTTCCATGGTATACTAGTAAAAGATTCTAGTAAATATTAAATCTGTGTGGATTTGTTTCCCCCTCTTTCTTAGTGAGGAAAAGGTCAGCTACTTCCTTATGTAGACAGGACAGAAAATTGTCTCAGAATTCCTGAGGAGGTCTCCCTGAAAAGAGTACATCACCCTGGAACCTCTGAGGGTGGCCCTGATGGTCTAGGGAAACGTACAGCACCAACTTTTTTGTGTTTTAAGGGTTATGAGAAAAGCTACACAACCCCTGCATGGCAGATGCCAAAACTTGGCCTGGGGAAATGTCTCCAGAGCCAGCTTACATCTTAGGCGGTGGTTGTAACTGTGAATCAACAATTTTGACCACTGAGTTCTTTAGTCCTGGAATCCCAAAAGTGGAGCACAGATAAGATTAGCCACAAAGAAATAGAATCAGCTCCCCTCAAGGAACCTCTGTGGATATTCCTCTCATTGATGGATGGTGGTCAGGGTCTATGAGATTGTGCAGTCCTAAACTTCAAATAAAAGACTCCATGAAGTAGCAATAGCAAACATGAACTAAATTGATCAGATACCAGCATTGCATTAAAAAGTCTAGCAACTCATACCCTTTGGACTGAATTGCCCCCTGAGATGCTTGGCTAATTCTGGAGTGGAGCAAAAGAGCATATCCAGAGGAAGATCCTTGACTACCTGCTAATAAGATAAGTAGGGTCCCAGGGTGATACTGAAAGTCAAGTGACAATCCCAGCAAACCCTGGGAAGGAAGTGGTTATGGAAATAGCTTGGACATCTTGCTTTACTACTGGGCACCTGTGAGTGGAGAATTAGTTGGTTTCCTAAACAAGAATACAGGGAAGAAAGTAACAATTCCTCGATGAGAGATACAGGCAAGGCTGGCTTTCAGCTGATATGCCATGTACATCTGTGATCTATTCTGATTGGTACCATACCTGTGGCTAAATATTCTGAATAGCAACCTTGGATAGAGTTCAATGTTATGGAAATCTGAAGGAGTTAAAGGCTTGAGGAGGACCTTAACACAGGTATCAAATGTGGATATACAGATTTGAAGCGGGGAAAGGGGCTTGGGGTCTAGACAGGGAAGATTATGAATATATTTATCTGAGGGAGAAAGTTCAGAATTCATCAAGGAAGTACTTGGGACCTTACAATAGAGAATTTCAGAAATAAGACTCATGTGTTTGGAACTTTATAGGCAGTGAAGATACATTAAAGGGTTTTGTGAAGGGGAGTTAACACATAGGTTTCAAGAATTCTCTGGCAATTGTGTGGATTGGAGTAAGGAGAGAGTAAAGATGATGAGACCAGTATGTGGCTGTAGTGTATTGAATGGTGGCCCCCACAAAGATATGTCCTTGTCCTAACTGCCAAAACCTGTGAATGTGACCTTATTTGGAAAAAGAGACTTTGCAGATATAATTAAGTATCTTGAGATGAGGCAATCATCCTTGATTATCCAGCTGGGCCTCAAATCCAGTGACAAGTGTCCTAGATGAGGCAGAAGAGGAGAAAACACAGACAAAAAGAGAAGGCCATGTGAAGACGGAGGCAGAGATTGAAGTTATGCACCCACAAAACAAGGAAAGCCAAGGAGCCATCAGAAGCTGAAAGAGGCAAGGAATGAGTCTCCCCGAGAGCCTTCAGAGGGGCTTAGCCCTGCTGACATCTAATTTCACTCTTCTGACTTCCAGAACTGTGAGGGAATAAATTTCTGTTGTTTTAAGCCAAGTTTGTGGTAATTTGTCATGGCAGCCCTAGGACACTAATACAAGGGCTGTTTCAATGACTTAGGCAGAAAGCAATTAAGGCCTAAATTAGAAAGAAAAAGAAGAAAAAGTACAGAGACAATAAAAAGATATTATTAATCTTTTCATTTGTGTTACTCAGAATACACTACTATGCCTGTTTGGATTTTCAGCTCACAGTGCAGAACCTTGCCACCAGAAATGTTTGCTGCTGCTGGTATGATCAAGTTCCATATCCTGAGTCCAGAAACAGGGGAAATGGTTATAGAGTTCCTGTATCTTTGAGCTGGTATTGAAAGTTTCCAGTTCTTCTTATATGGGCATAGTGTAACAATTGAAAAGTGTAAATTTTTCAGTTATTAGTGGCCTACATGAATTCAAACTAAAAATAAAAATACAAAGAATTTGGGTAGTTCATGCTAGCCCAAACGATTTGGTTCCAAGATTTTGAGGATACATATACCAATAACTGAGAGAAGCAATGACACACCTTATCTCAGTGAAAGTTTTTGATTTTATGTGGAATTCAGAACTGATATATGAAGATAACTGTGATGGTTAAGTTCTTGTGTCAACTTGGCTGGGTTGTGGTGCCTGATTGTTTAGTCAAGCAAACACTGACCTGATTATTACTGTGAGGATATTTCATGGACTTAACTCATCAGTAAATTGATTGCATCTATGGCTGATTACAACTACAACCCAAGGAGGTTGCCTTCAACAGGGAGAGAAGTCTCATCCAATTAGTTGAAGGCCTTAAAAGATCAGCTGATAATTTCAGCAGTCAGAAGGCAGACTTTCCATCTCTCCTTCAGCCAGCTATCTTCTCCTGGGGAATTCATCAAAAGCCTTCATCAGATTTCTCAGTTTGTGGCCTGCCCTACAAAATTCAGACTTGCTCTTCCCCTCAGTTGTATGAGTCAATTCCTATAATAAATCTCATAATATTTACTTAATATATACATATATCTCCTGTCAGTTCTATTTCCCTGGAGAACCCTGACTAATACAATCACCTTTGACAAAAGATACTTGTAAAGCACTCTGGACAAAAAGAAAAATGCTGTTGAAAATTATTCAATGTTGTGACATTCTCACCATAATATACTGTCAATATTCAGCATACTTTAAATGTCTGTGTCATTAGATTATAGAATAAAAGAATAGTTAAATGAAATTACTGCCACTCTGCCTCCTAATGAGAGGAAGCAGAACACATCATGTCTGTAGGAATAGTCCCCTCAGAATTGGTGGTAGTGTTGGCTGGATCAGAATATTTTATAGAGGAGCAGCTCTTTCTCAACTTCAGGTAGAGATGCTTGGCTGAGCATGTCAAACCTTGTAATGGACTCCGAATCACAACTTTTCTCAGATACCTATGGCTTTCTTACTGAGCATCAACTCTTGCCTACTCCTACCCTACAATGAATTTCATTTGTATAAATTAGTTTCTGGCCCTCTATTCCAACCAGCCAAAACTTGTCTGAATCTTATGGAGACCCCACAACATATATAAAGCCCTACATGATGTGGCCCGTATCTGTTTTTACAACTTCATATATCCCTGCCTTCAAACACACTTGATGTCCCAACCATGCCGAAGTACTAATACTTCAATGAAAAATAATTTCTTTAAAACTGATATGGCTTATCACATGCTATTTTCTTTGTTTATAATAATTTGATCCCTTGTCCATCTGAGAATTTTTTAATTGTGGTATAATTAATTTGCAATAAAAATACACAGAATTTAAGTGTTCAATTCAATGACTTTCAACAATTGATATACCTTTATAATGACCACCCAAAATCAAATATAGAACATATTTCTTCATACCCCTTTTCAATCAATTTCCCCTTCCTACTACCAGAGCAGTCACTTTCTGATTTTTATCACTAAAAATTGGTGTTGACTGTTCTTGGACTTTATATTAATAGAATCACATAGTACATGTGTTTTGTGCCTGGCTTCTTTCACATAGCATACTCTATCTGAGAGTCATCCTTGTTGTTTTGTGTGTCAGTATTTCATTCCTTTTTACTGCTGAATAATATTCTATTGTACAAATATGCAAAAATTTGTCCATTCTCCTGTTGATGGACATGTTGGTTTCCAGTGTTTTACTATTAGGAATAAGGAGCTATGAACATAGCTTTATATGAATGTATATTAACTTACGCTTTAATTTCTTTTTGTGGACGTATATGTTAATTTCTCTTGACTAAATCCCTAGAAATGGAATTGTTGGATCACAGGGTAGAAATATGTTTGATTTTATTTGAAATGTCTAAACAGTTCTACAAAGTGGCCATATCATTTTAGACTGCCACCAGCAATATATGAGAGTTCCAGTAGCTTCACATCCTTGTTAACATTTACTATTGTTGGTCTTTTAACTTTAGTCATTCTAGATAGGTATTAAATGGTATTTCATTGTGGCCTAATTAGTATTTCCCTTATTACTCTCATATATCTTCTTTTCAAACCTTTTGCTCATTTTTAATTAGATTATTTATCTCCTTATAATTGATGTGTATGCGAATGCATTTTATATTCCAAGTATAATTTTTTGGTTTGCTATGTGAGATGTGAATATTGTTTTTCCAGAATACAGCTTGTGTGTTAATTTTCTTTATAGTGTCTTTTGGTGAGCAGAAATTTTTAGTTTTGATGAAATTCAGTCTATCAGTTTTTAATTTTCTTGCTGGTGCATTTGGTGTCCTAAGCAAGAAATCTCTGCTTACCCCAAGGTCACACAGATATTCTCCTGTGTTTTTCCTCTAAAATCTTTACGACTTCACAAGCAATGTAAGAAACTTAAAATAGTATATGTCCAAATACCATTTCCTTATAGGCTATAAACCACATTGATATTATATTTACTTTAAACAACAATGGTCCTTTTTGAAATTTTATATTGATTACACATTTTTAAAATTAATTTTTATTTATCAACACTTCATATCCACCAAGCAAAAACTCCCCCTCCTACCAGCCCCTGGTAACCTCTAATGTACTTTATGTCTCTGCAAATTTCCTATGTCTAGATATCTAAGTGACCTCACACAATATTTGTCCTATATGCCTTGCTTATTTCCCTCAGCATAATGTTTTCAAGGCGCATTCATATTGCATTCCTTCTTATGACCAAGTAATATTCCAAGTCAATAGTCTCTTAAAGATTTCAAAGATATAGAATAATTTTTAAAGGAAACATTTTCATATTTAACACCATCATTACCCTTTCTGGTACTCATTTCTTCAGCACAACCTGGTTCCTAACTGATATCCTTTCCCTTCAACTTAATAAACTTCTTTCAGTATTTCGTGTAGTGTAAATCTGCTGGGGACAAATTATGACAGCTTTTGTCTGTCTTGGTTTTGCCTTCATTAATGAAGATTATCTTTACTGGATATGGCATTCAGGTTAACTATTTTTTCTTTAAACACATTTCATTCTCTTCTAGCCTCCATTATTTCTAAAAAGAAGTCTGTTTTTGCTCAGTCTGTCATGTTCTCCGACCCCCACCCAACCCCACCCCCTGGGTACTTTCTCAGTTTTCTTCTTGTATTTCATTTTCTGTAGTTTAACTATAATGTGCTAGTTTTGATTTTCTTTGTTTTTATACTGTTGGTGTTCACTGAGTTTCTTGAGTTGATGTCTTTCATCAATTTAGAAAAATTCTAGGTCATTATCTCTTTAAGCATTTCTTCTGTCCTGTCTCTCTTTCTTCTGCTTCTAGAACTCCAATTACACTTACAGTAGACTGATATTGTCCAGAGATCTGGAGTGCTCTGTTCCATATTTTGTCAATCTTTTTCCTTTTTGTGCTTCAACTTGGATAATTTCTATTGAGCTGAGTTCAAGTTCATTAATTCTTTCCTCTCCTGTGTACATTCTGATAAGCCAACTGAATGAATCCTTCATCTCTGATATTGTATTTTTTTCTAGTATTTCCATTTGTCTCATTTTTATGGTTTTTTCTCTCTGCTGAAATTCCACATCTGTTCTCATGTTATCGACCTATTTCACTAGATATATCTACTAATGTATTTACCAACATGATTTAAAAATTTCCATAATTCCAACATCTGACCCATCTCTGTGTCTGATTTTACTATTTTTTTCCCTTGATGATAGTTCCCATTTTCTTGCCTCTACACAGTTCTCATAATTTTTAATTGAGTACCCACCATTGTGCATAAGATAACAGTCAATACCGAGATAAACAGGTCTGTATTGAGCTAGGTCTGGGTTTTATTTTGCTTTAGTTAAAGTTTACCACATGCTTAAATGATCTGAAGTAGAAGTTTCCTTTAGTGGAATTTGAGATCTCAGTGCCTGGAGGGTTTGTCTCAGTTCTCTTGCCTTGGCCACAGGCTTCAGCAGGCCCCAGTGCTTGCACCTCAAGGATAGAGTTCCTTTCATCTCTCTTGCCATTGCCTCATTCTTAGTGTAAAGCCCAGAATGACTGGGAGTTGCTCTCAGTTCTCCTGCAAATGCCCCCAGACTTTAGCAGGGCTCATACTTCTCTCATACTTCCTTCTCCTCCCTCCTAACCACAAGCAGCCACACCCTGTGTGCTGAAGCAGACTTGACCAGTCTCCCTGCACCTTTATCTCAGGAGGTTCTCTTTCTGCTCTCCTGCCACCTTCCACCCCCAGTTACAGGCAGCCATTTTCTCGTACTGAGAGGAGGCCCAGAATGTCTGGAAGATGTCTCTCCATTTTCCTTTGTGCCTTCAGACTTCAGCTAGTTCTTTGTGCCTGTGATAAGGACTTTTTTCTTCTCCTGTCCTGCTTCAGGTTATTCCTGACAGCACTCAGCACACATCTGGGGAAAAGGTTTGGGGTTTTCTGTCTTTAGTCTCTACAGATTCAATATTGTCAGACACTCTGCCTTAAGTGACTAAAAGTTCCAGTGTTTTCTTCTTACTAGTAACAATAATAGGAGGGCCTTGTCACTTTCTAAATAATAGGAGGGCCTTGTCACTTTCTAAATTTTCAATTATTAGGTTCTCGGAGTCCTCAGTTCTCTGATGGACTTTAAAAAAAAAGGTGTTTTTTTTTGTAGGTTGTCTGGCCTGCTTTCATTGTTAGGGTAGGAGCAACATTCTCTTGTTATTTTCTACCTCTTATATTGAAATGGAAATCTGATTTTATTAATTGGTATGAACATAATAGCTTAACTATCTTCCTTCTGACAGATTCTTTTAGATTTTTTAATGAAGAAAATGAAATTAACTATCACTGATGACAGATTTATTTCCTCCACTCCAAACCTTATGCCTTTTGTTTATCCCCTTCCTGTTTTATTGTATTACCTAGACTCTAAAGGACAATGTTGGCTAGAAATGGCTGTGGACCCTTGTTTTCCTTTTTACTTTAAGTAGAATTCTTCCAACGTCTTTCCATTTAGAATAATGGTTGTTATGGAGATTTTTTAGAATATTCCACTTATTATATTAAAGAATTTCCTTCTATTTCTATTTTCCTCGGAGTTTTGACCATGAATGGGTTTTGAATTTTATCAAGTGTTTTATTCTACACCTATTGAGATGGACAAACGCTATTTTATGCTTTAATATATTAATGCAATGAATGATACCCACCATGAGATTTAATTTGCTTATCTTTTGTTTAGGATTTTTGTTTTCATATTTGTGAAAGATATGACTCTGTAAATTCCTTTTTTTGTTTTCTCTTTGTCTGTTTTAATATAAAGATTATATTGTCCTAATAAAATGAAATGGGAATGATCACTTTTTTATCTTTAGTCTAGTAGGGTTTGTATCAATTTGGAATGATTCTTTTCTTGAAAATTTAGAACTTACCTATAAAGCCATATGGACCTTTCTGTTTTCTTTGTGGGAAAAATTTTAAATGCTGCTTCAGTTTTTTTCTTCAAGTGTTATAGAACTACTCAGGCATTCTATTTCCACTTGTGTTCATTTTGTTAAATTATATATTTCTAGGAAATTGTCCATTTATCTAGGTTTTCAAATGTATGAAATTGTTCATTGTATTATCATATTGTCTTTCTAATCTAGGTTATATCTGTAAGTAGGACCCCTTTTAGTCATAACATTATTTGTTTCTTCTCCCTTTTTTCATGATTAATGTCACCAATGGTTTATCTAATTTGTATTTTTTTTTCAGAAGAACCAAATTTTAGCTTTATTAATTCACCTTGTTGTATCTTTTTCTATTTTACTTATTTATCTTATTTTTATTCTTTACCTCCATCTTCTTTTTTTGGCTTATTGTTCTAGTTTGCTAATGCTGCAGAATGCAAAACACCAGAGATGGATAGGCTTTTATAAAATGGGGGTTTATTTCACTACACAGTTACAGTCTTAAGGCCACAAAGCATCCAAGGTAACACCTCAGCAATCGGGTACTTTCACCGAAGGATGGCCAATGGCGTCCGGGAAAACCTCTGCTAGCTAGGAAGGCAGCTGGCGTCTGCTCCAAAGCTCCGGCCTCAAAACGGCTTTCTCCCAGGACATTCCTCTCCAGCAAGCTTGCTCCTCCTCAAAACGCCATTCACAGCTGCACTCCCTTTTCTCCCCCCAATTTAGCTCATTTATATAGCTCCACCGATCAAGGCCCACCCCAAATGGGCGGGGCCACGCCTCCATGGGAACATCCCATCAGAATTATCTCCCACAGCTGGGTGGGGCACATTCCAAGCAAATCCAACCAGCACCAAAACTTCTGCCCCACACAAGACCACAAAGATAATGGCATTTGGGGGACACAATACACTCAAACCGGCACATTCCACCCCCTGGACCCCAAAATGCCATTATCTTTCCAAATGCAAAATATATTCATTCCATCACAATATCACAAAAACTTAAATCATTTCAGTAACAAAAGTTAAGTACAAAATCCCATCAAAATCAATTTAGGCTTGGTCAGTCCTAAGGCATAATTCCCCTCTAGCTGTGGATCTGTGAACCTAGAACAAGTTATGTGCTTCCAATATACAAAGGAGAGACATTCATAGGATGAACATTTCCATTGCCATAAGGAGAAACAGTAAGGAAAACAGGGTTAACAGGAGCAAAACAGTTCCTAAAACCCGCAGGACAAACTCCATTAGATTTCAAAGTCTGAGAGTCACTAACCTTGGGGCTTGAGAGAGCGGGAGCCTAACCCTTCCCAAGGGCCTTTCTGGCAGCTGATTCTTCTCCAAATGCTTGGGTGAGTGCTCCAACACTTCCACACATTGGGGAGACCACCTTCTCGGCTCCACCCTCCTCAAACCTCGAGGCAGCTCCCGGATTCCCTTCCATCTCCGGGGCACACGCTCAACCCTTTCAGAACAATGGGGTGGCAGCCAGGCTCTCCCCAATTCCCTGGGAATGTGCTCCACCCTCTTTGGGACCTCGGATGGCAGAACTCTTCCAGAGCATCGAGGCGGAAGGTCCGCCATCGACCTCCAGGGCAAACTCACCCTTTCCATGCATGTGGGCTGCTCCGCTCTCCCAGCCCGAGACCTCCTGACTCCAGACCTCAACCTCCATAGCTCTGTCTTTGAAGAGATTTTTCCTTTAATTTTTTCCTTGTCTGTCTCCTCCAGTCCAGACTGGCAATGGCTGTGTCTATAAAGATCTCGCAAAAATTCTGTTGGCTTTGCATGAAGCATGCAGGGGTCAAAGCCATCAGACAATAGGACTTTCCACAAATCCTTTCTGCTTAACTCCTTTTCCAATCTTGGCTTGTACTGAAATGGAGGCTGGGTTCCATGTTTGGTTCTATCCTCACGTTGGGCTGTAGCTTCTGGGATTCCACCCCCTGGAAGCCTGTAATTTTCCAAGCCATCAACTTCTGGTTTCTTTGAACCCAAGAGTTCAGTTCTAAGTTTATCTCTCTCTGCTCGCATTTTACTATAAGCTGCAAGGAGAAGCCAGGATACATCCTCCACACGTAGTCTGGAGATCTCCTCAGCTAAGTATTCCAAGTTGTTGCTTCCAGATTCTTCCTTCCATCTGACACCAGGACTCAATTTTGCCAAATTCTGTGCCACTTTAAAACAAGGATCACCTTTCTTCCAGTTTGCAACAACACATTCATCATTTCTGCTCAAGTCCTCATCAGAAGTATCTTTAGAGTCCATATTTCCACAAACAGTCTCTTTAAAGCAGTTTTGGCCTTTTCTATCAAGCTCCTCACAACTCTTCCAGAAACTCCCCCTTATCCATTTAAAAAGCCATTCCAATATGTTTGGTATTTGCAAACTCAGCAGCAAAAGCACCCCACTTCCGGTACCAAAATCTGTTCTAGTTTGCTAATGCTGCAGAATGCAAAACACCAGAGATGGATAGGCTTTTATAAAATGGGGGTTTATTTCACTACACAGTTACAGTCTTAAGGCCACAAAGCATCCAAGGTAACACCTCAGCAATCGGGTACTTTCACCGAAGGATGGCCAATGGCGTCCGGGAAAACCTCTGCTAGCTGGGAAGGCAGCTGGCGTCTGCTCCAAAGCTCCGGCCTCAAAACGGCTTTCTCCCAGGACATTCCTCTCCAGCAAGCTTGCTCCTCCTCAAAATGCCATTCACAGCTGCACTCCCTTTTCTCCCCCCAAGTTAGCTCATTTATATAGCTCCACCGATCAAGGCCCACCCCAAATGGGCAGGGCCACGCCTCCATGGGAACATCCCATCAGAATTATCTCCCACAGCTGGGTGGGGCACATTCCAAGCAAATCCAACCAGCACCAAAACTTCTGCCCCACACAAGACCACAAAGATAATGGCATTTGGGGGACACAATACACTCAAACCGGCACACTTATATTATGTTGTTCTTTTTCTAATTTATTGTGATGGACAGTTCATTATTTTCATTCTTTACTCATCTATTTAATAAGCATGTAAGGATATAAATTTTCATTGAGGAAACACTTTGATTGCATACTTTCAGTTCTGGTGTATAGTGTTTTCATTGTCAGTTAGTACTAAGTATTTTTAAGTTTTAATTTGATTTCTTCCTTCACCCACGAGCTACTTACAAGCGTATATTTTTAAATTTCCAAATATATTGAATTTTTAAATCTATCTTTTTGTTATTAACTTCTAACAATTGTATTGTTCTTGGAGAACATGTTCTATGTAATACCTATTTTTTAATACCTATATCCTAAATATAATACCTATCCAACTTTCCAAATCTCTCTGAAAAGACATACCTTCCCCTGGTATTCCTGGCTTTCATAAGCATTACCTTCTCCTAGTATTCCTTCTACCTCTCAGACTATTCTTTTTCTCTTACATCGATTTTTCTCTCTTATACCCACAAATTCTTTAGTCCTTCACCCATCCTCATTTTTTCCTATCTTCCTGTTTTTCACTCTCTTTTCTAGATGATCTAATTCACACTGTGACTTCAGTTTCCACCTAGGTTATCATGGCTTATGAAGTAACCTAACCCAGACTTCTCTCCTGAACTTCAGGAACATATTTGCAAATGCCTACTGGACAGCTCCAACTTGCTGTTCTGTGTCTCATATTTAAAGATTATCATTCCTGCCTCTGTTTTTTTACTTTAGCTAAGAACTGTGGGGAACCAAGCCTTTCATGTCACTTAGACCATGTCTGGGGTGGCGGCCTGGAACGCTGGGCTGCAAGCCTGCATGGAACGCCTTGCAGGCACGCCTTGTAAAGATGTGTGTCTTGTGACTATGACAGCAGCGTTAACATTGACCCCAGATTGTTCCTTCTTATCTGCAGCAGGATGTAAAGATTAATATCTGAGAGACCTTGAATGCTTTTGATCACGTAGCATAGTCTTGCTTTGTGTAACAAATGAATAAATAACTGGAGCACAGGTACATCAGCACCCACTTGGCATACAATGCTGTGGGTCCCCTGCTCCCTTAAATCTTAACTTTGTGTCTGTGTTTCATTTCTGCGTTGCCCTGTCAGCAACGAAGAACCTTGCCCCTCCCTCTTTCTTACTCCCCACATCCAGTCTAGTACCAAATCTTGTCCATTCTCCTCAGGTACCTCTCTTGAATCAGGCTTCTCCGCTGTATCTCTACTGCTACTCTTTTAATCCCAACACCCTTACTGCCTTGCCTGAACATTATTGCTAGGGAAATTTTTCTTTAAGAAGTGATAGCTGAAGTATTTCCTTGCTCTACAAATTCTACTGACTATTTTCTGCCCACGGGATGAATGTAAGTGGGCCCTGTTCTGGTTTGCTAATGCTGCTGTTATGTAAAATACCAGAAATGAAAAGGGTTTTATAAAGGGGGTTTATTTAGTTACAAAGTTATAGTCCTAAGGCCATACAGTGTCCAAGGTAAGGCATCAACTATAGGGTAACTTCACTGAAGGATGACCAATGGCGTCCAGAAAACCCGTTGGCTGGGAAGGCATATGGCTGGCATCTGCTGATCCCAGGTTGTGTTCCAGCACCTCTCTCAGCTCCTTTGTTTTCTTCAAAATGTTGCTCTTGGGGCATTTTTAGCTTCTTCGGAGCAAAGTGTCAGCAAAAGTCTGCTTTCAAAGGCCGTCTCCAAAATGTCTCTCCAAGCTGCAGCAGTGAGCTCCTTCTGTCTGAGCTCTTATAGGGCTCAGTAAACTAATCAAGACTCAAGATGAATGGGTGGGACCACACCTCCCTGGAAATAATCTAATTAAAGGTATTACCCACAGTTGGGTGGGTCACATCTCCATGGAAACAAACAAGAGGTCACAACCTAATCCAAAGATTCCAACCTAATCAACACTAATACATCTGCTCCCCACAAGATTGCATTAATGAACATGGCATTTTGGGGGACGTAATACATCCAAACCAGCACAGGCCCCAACCTTCCTTTTAGCTTTATCTCCCCACCTAAACTACCACTACACACAGAACTCCTTCAACACTGAGCTTCTCATAGATTCCAGGACTGCACAGGTGTTTATGTCTTTGGACCCTTGGAAATTTTCTACCTGCAAGCTTTGAATGTTATTCTTTCTCTTCCCTTATGCATAGCCTCAGTCTAATACCTGAAAGCAAATGTTAGCGTGTGTACATGTACACAAACATGAACACACATATTTACCTGGATAATTCTATTCTTGTGTAAACAAGATTAGAATGGGGAAAATTTTTTAACTATTTATTTTTCTTCTAATGCTGATAATTAGTGATTAATATAATTTTAGTAGGAGGAGAGTATGTGGGTAAAGGAGGAGGCAGAAATGGGTTAATGATGTATGTCAGTAAATAGTTCCCTTCTCTTCATCTTCTCTCTACTGACTTATTAGGAAGTTTTCTTAAGCCTCCATGAAATGATAAGTTCATTTCCACTTCTTCTCAGACACATAACTGCCCAGGCATTTGGATGATTGGATGACTCTATTACCCAATCCACTTTCATGTTACCTTCTCCTGGGATTGGTTGCCTGGTAACTCTGATCCTAGACTTGCCTTCCTAGTAATTATGCTCTTTGTGTTCTCCAATAATTATCTCCTGCTGGGTTTTCCTGAAGCTTACATTTTATTATTTCTAAATCTGTAATATGTAGACATAAAGAAATGATTTTTCCCTTAGAACCATGTATAGAATATCTTTATATAAAAACATTTTACCAAATATTTATTGGTAGGAAGAAATTTTCTGCAGTTGTGTTCCATTTCCTGCCAGCTAAAAGTGACCTCTTCTCCACAGATCTCTGTCCTTGTGAGTTTGGCTTTATGTGAACCGCGCATATAATTTGAGCCAATTCTTTACTTGCCTGTGGGTGGTCAAGGGTAAGATTCAATGCCATTTCAGGAAGTAAGAGAGGAGATCAGGATTAAGATACAATTAAAAAATTGCTAGCAGACAAAAAACCTTAAAAACAGAGAAAACTGTTTGAAATGATGGACTTTGTAATACAGGTCTCTTTTCATATCATCTGCCCATACTATAGCTATTTCCAAGTTAAATGCAAATGAAGAGTATCAATGTATATCATTTCCGGATATACAGTATACCTATGTAAAAGGAAAATCATATTATATATGTGCCAGCATTCAGAACTTTTCTTTTTGTAAATATGCTATATTTAAACCTAAGAATATTTGTATAATCCATGGGCAAGTCAAAGAATAGTTTCCCTTCTCAGACTTCATTCATTTGTTCATGTGCATCTAGATTATCCATTTTCCTTCTTGCAAAAATGAAAAGAAAAAGTAAAATATGGCATTTATTATAAAAATGTTAATTTCAAGAACCTAGAGGGCTTACCAGAAAGAAGTTGGAATGAAATATTCTTATTCCTAATTAAATGACAGAGAAACCAAACCAAGGTAAATCCAGATCTGGTGATGAATTGAGGTGGACTCAGATGTCTAGCCAAAACCCACAAATTGTGAGTGGAGGACAAAAGATAAATTTTTTGGTTTAATGTCATGCCATTACTAGATGTAGTTTGACAGTCTTCATTTTATATATTTTGTCTGAGAAGTCCAAGTGCAAAGATTAGACATAGGGCTTGGGTAGGGAGAGGAGAAATTGGAATCTTCCTCTGTTACTCACCTCTGCTGATTTCTCACCCATCTGTACATCAGGCTTTGAGAAGAGAATGGAAAGAGAAAGGGGGTAGTACTCAAAAATGATTGACCTCCCTCATTCCTGTGAGCACTCACTGTGTCAACCTTCACCACAGAGAAAGTAAGCATTAGCATGTATTTTGTAATTTCAGAGCACTGGCAACAGCCTCCCCATCTGGCTTGGGTACAACTCATCTCAGAAATCTTTTAAATTTGTCCCCTCATTTACATTCTCATTGTCTCTCACTTAGTTTATTTAGTAGACTCCTGATTACTGTCCCTGCCTCTGGTTTATTGTTCCCACTGGAATATCTGGTAGGCAATAAGAGATACAGAACTGGAACTTCTTTGGAAATTAGTTATATCGAGTTGGTAATTGAAGTCCATGAGAATGCACAAGGTCTGCTAGACAGTGATGCAACCTTTAAAATAAAAACAAAACCAATAAATAGATAAATAAATAAATAAATAACTCTACTAATGAACTAGGGAAAGAAAACACACCAATGTGTTCATTTATTCAGTAAATACCCATTTGAAAATTCATTATTATACCATTACTACACTCTGGAGGTTAAAAAATTCTACTAGGAAATAAATGGGGGCATCAGGGTAGTATTTTCAGGAAAGGCTTTATATAGGAGATGAAATTTGAGCTGACATAAAAGGTGAGAATTATTCCAGAAGGGTTGGGGAAAGGAAGAGAGGACAGAAGAAGAGAAGAGAAAGGAAGAGGAAAGAAAATATGTAGACATGAAGCATCTGGGCATATTCAGTTTTGCAAGCATTTCCGTTTCTGGAAATTGAGATAATAGAGGTAATGAGGTAGATAGGTATAAGATGGAGCAAGAGGCAAATCGAAGCCTCATAACTGGGAGCCTTGTATTCCATAAGACGTTTGGGCTTTATCCTATAGGCATGGAATAACCATTGGAGACTTTTACTTAGAATAATAGTGAGGTCATATTTTGGTTTTAGAAAGTCCAATCTGACAGTTATATGAAGGTTGGGTTGGAGGGACAAGTGACTAGAGTTACTACTGCCTATAGTTTAAGTGATAGAGAATGTAGGCCAAAATTAGGAAAATAGCAATGGATATGAGGAAGAAGCAGTAGTGTGAGAGGCATCAAGGAAGTAGAATCTAAGGAACTTAGTGACTGACTGGATGTAGGAATGAGGGAGAAAGTCCAGGATAACTCCCAGCTATTTGGCTTGCATGAATGAGTAGATGGCATTCATCAAGATAGGGTATAAAAGAGAAGGAGAGCTTTGAACATATTAACCTTGATATAAATGTAAATATACATATAAATATATTCATATAAATATAAATAGTGGGATCCAGAAAGCAGCCAGAATAAGAGCTAGAGGTCAATAGAAATCTGTGGACTGGAGACATGTGTACACAGGCAAAGTCTGAAGCAAAGAGAATTCATCTTTCCTCTCTGTAGTCCTGCATGACTTGGTTCATGACATAATTCTGTCTCCTTTGGATCATTAAAACAGCCTCCTTATTGACCGTCAGATCCTACCCTTTCCAATTCATTCTTCACATTCCCATCAGAGTGATATTTCTAAAATACAATGTATTTTCTGTCACTTAAAACTTATAGTGGCTGCCTATCTACAAGTCTGCAAAAGAAAATCTATACTTCTTGCTTTGGTTCCTTGGCAGAGTATAGAGCAGCATCTTTAATTAAAGACACCTATTTTTGTGTTCCACCTTAAAAAGATAGAACTTCACAGTTCTTCCAAAGAAACCTTGGAAAAGTGGTTCCACCTCCCCTCTATCTGTTGATTGTTCTCTGGAAAGAAATGGCCAAGGCTCTGAGCTTCCAAATCCTTGACAAGTTGCCTTCAACTGCCACCATAAGGTGTCAGCTACACCAAAACAATAGTTGCTTTTTGTTACCTGCTATGGCTTTGACTCCAAACCCCAATGTATTTTCCTAAAGAACTTGAATGGACCACATGTAAGCCACCTAGAATAGGCAGTTCTAACAACTATAGATGAAAAGCAGATGAAGGAGCTTCTTTGATCCCTTACTCCTAGACCTATTCCCTAATCATTACCCTCAAATTCTTATCACCCTAGTGACTAGAGAAAGCGGCTAAAAATGACACAAAGGCCTGGGAGCTTCCTTTTACCCAGATTTCTAAGATTTGAGTCAGAAATTACAAACTGGCAGCTGCTAGGCCAACTTCTACTTGCAAACATCTTTTATTAGCCAACACAGTGATGCTTCACAGTATTTTTTTTCAATATTTTATTCCTTCCCTGCTGTCAAAAAGTGGAGAATCAGCCTGCAAAAGAGGTGGGAATGCTCTTTACATTTTACCATTCACCAATCAGCTGGAACGATAGCAATATTCCTCTTTAGATTTGGATTCCAGTTCATCACCCCTAACTCATTGCACTCGGGTGGGTTAGGCCAGTGCTTCTCAACCATTAATGTGCATGCAAATCATCTGGGAATCATGTTAAAATGCATATTCTGATTCAGTAGGAATGGACCAAGGCCCAAGATTTGCTGCTCTAACAAGCTCACAGGTGATGTTGCTGCTGCTGGCCCAGGAACTACACTTTGAATGGCAAGTGATTAGGTAAGAGAGCATAGCACAATAGTTAAGTACTCTTCTGTGGAGCCAACAGTCTGGTTTGGGATCCTGGTTCAGCCACTTACAAAGTGAGCTCCCCTGGGAAAAGTTTTTTCACCAGTTGTGCCTCAGTTTCCTCATTTACAAGATGGTTCTAATAATAGATCTTAACTCAAAGGATTCTAGAAAAGATTAAATGAGTTGTATGTGACAATACTCAGAAAAGTACCTGGCATACAATAAGAAACAAATAAATGTTAACTAATATTATTCATTATCAAAATTCCCTACATGACCCATTTTAGGCACCCAAATTTTCCCCTTCTCTAAACCTTTAGTTCCAGGGAGGGGTCTGGGGTGGAAGTGGAGAAGTGGGGAATGGAACTAAGCCCATGAGTCCAAAGGGAAAACTCTAAGAAAAGAGAATCCAAAGATACACAAAAACTTTCAACATCTTCCCCCCTGTACAGAGTCCCTCCAATTCCATCCTGCTTGGCACCACCTGAGGAGTAAATAAGTTAGAAGGGAAAGAGGGGGAATGAGGATGAGCCTTGGTCTCATCATAGAAGTTGGAGTAAGCAGTCAAGTATCACTCCTGTTCTCCTACCTTGAAATCTGGTCCTTCTCAGTTTCCTTCAATTCTCTCCTTTTCCTCCTACTCTTTAAATGCCCATGTACTCCATTGTTCTGTCTTTGGGTTTTTTTCTCTTCTAACTTGGCACAATCTAACTGATGATCTTGTTTAACCCAAAGCATCAAGACATGTCTTCTCTGAGCTTCATATCCATATGTCTACCTGCCTGCTCAGTGTACATCTCTACTCAGGTGCCTAATGGGTACCTCAGTATGACAAGAAAAAAACTGAATTGGTCGTTCCCCAACTCACACATGTGCTTCCTATTACAGTGAATGGCACCATAATCCATTTGCTTGCACAAGACCAGAACCCTGGTTATTACCTCCTCACTCCTTCCTTTCCCCAATTCCTCACACTCAGTAACCAGAACTTATAGATTCCATCTCCCAATATCTTTCAAACCTATCACCTTTTCTTCTCCGCCACTCCATTAGATGATGATTTTATCCCTATGTTACTATACCCCTTATTTCTGCAACTAATTAGCCTCCTAATTGATATCTCCCTGTCTTCAATATTGCACCTCTTCTTATCCATCCTCCACACTGTAATTATAATAAGTCCCTCCCTTGTTTAAAATTTTGTAATAGTTTTCCACTGTTCTCGGGAAGGAGACCAAACTCTTTGGCATGGATTACAACGCCTTCTGATCTGCTCTTTAGGTACCTCTCCAACCTAATCTCTAGGCATTCTCAACCTTTTGTCCCTGGTGATACATTTTAATCTCTCTCATCTTGATCCCTTTGCCCAAGGAGTTTTCTCTATCTAGAATATTGTGCCAGTTTATATATTTATGTCCCTCAGAAAAAGCCATATTTTTTAATGCATTCTTGTGGGGGCAGACGTATTGGTGTGGATTGGGTTGGAACCTATTGGTTCAGTGTTCATGGAGATGTGACCCACCCAACTATAGGTGATAACTCTCTGATTGGATAATTTCCATGGAGGCATGGCCCACCCATTCAGCGTGGGCCTTGTTTAATTTACCAGAGGACTATATAAGCTCAGACAGAAGGAGCTCACTGTGAGCTGGAGTGGAGGCATACATTTTGAAGTCTGCCATTGGAAGCTGATGCAGGCATTTTGGAGAACGCCATTTGAAACGCAACCTAGGAGCAAGCAGACGCCAGCCACGTGTCTTCCCAGCTAACAAAGGTTTTCAAGATGCCAATGGCTTTTCTCCAGTGAAGGTACCCTTTGTTGATGGACACTTTATGGCCTTAAGACTGTAACTGTGTAACCAAATAAACCCCCTTTTATAAAAACCAATCCATTTCTGGTGTTTTGCATTCCAGCAGCATTAGCAAACTAGAACAAATATCCTTCCCTTTCTTCATCCAGCCAACTCCTTTAAGTCCTGCAAAGCTTATTTGGGGCAACTCAAATCAGTTGAGTTGGAATTCTCCCCAGACCCTCCCCATCACCACTGTGCACATCTCTGCCATCACACTTATCGCATTGTATTGTAGTAGTTAAATTGTCTCTCTTCTGGGGGGAAACTCATTAACAACAGGGACCAAATAATGTTTGTCTAATGTCTAGCACAGTTTGTGACATGTGGTAAATAATATTCATTGTGGAACTCATAAATAAATGACCATATATTTCTTGGTGCTATTACAGACTCCTACTGGTCTAATTCTTTGATGGGTCCTAGACACTTGACCTTTAAGGAGCTATAGTCTTAGTCCTTATCCTGGGGATGCGCACATACTCACCACTGCTATCATTCTGCCAAGTAACTGGTATCACAGCAGTGCTGTGGATAAACAATACAGCAGGCATGGTAGAAGTTCTTGAATTTTCAGATTCAAGAATACCACCAATCAAAATACAGATGTGTGGATCATTCTTCAACTAAGCTTCTAGCCCAGCACAGCAGTTTTAAACTTAGAGTCAGTGGACTCAATTCAAATTATGCTGGATTCTTTCCATTTATGCCATATTCATTTAACCTTTGTAATTCATTTCCATGGCTTAGGAGACCTTTTATGATATAGCTTATGTCCACCTCTACAACCAAGTCTCTTGTGACTCACTAGCCTCGCTCCACCCCAGCCACACTGGCCTGCCTTCACTTCCTGAAACACACGGCTGCCATCTTCCCACCAGCTGGTGCTTCTGCCTGCAGTGCACCTCATCCCACCTGCCACACACGTGTTCATGTGCGTACACACGCAGCCTCCAGGCTGTCTCTGCCTCCTTTCACTTCCAGAATGTAAGGCCGTTGAGGCCAGGATTTTGTTTTCTTCACAGCCATATTTCTAACACCAAGAAGAGTGCTGGCATATAGGAAGAACTCCATGTATATGTGTTGAAAGTTGAATGATTTATCTCCTCCTATGAGGTTGCTATTAATTGTAACCTCCACAGAGAGGTCTTCCGTGTTCATCCCATTTAAGGGAAGCCTCCCTCTTCCTTTAACTCTCTCTGAGCCCCTTGCTGGGTTTGTTTGCTTGTTTGTTCATTATGTTTTGCACTTATCACTAATTGTAAATATCTTCATGCTTGTTTACCTTTATCCCCCTGCGTTCTCTCCAACAGACTCTAAGTTCCATAAGAGAAGAGATGATATTAGTTTTGTTCAATGCCCAGCACCTAGTAACTGGTTGATAAATATTTGTTCTCTAGAGTTATTCAGTGAAAATTAAGCTGAGCAAAGAAGAATGGTGACACTATTACTCAATCTTATTTCATCAGATATACAAAATCTTATAAAGCTTCCAAAGCCCTTAGAGATATTTAGCTTTAAAATATACAGCAACAATTAGTATTAATGATAAAATGTTGGAAAAGGAAAAGGCCTTAGATATCACCAGGCCCATTTTCCTCATGTTACAGATAAGTTAATTAAGGACCAGAAAGGGGGAAGGAACTTGCATAGCTAGTTAGTAGCAGGGTTGGAAGTAAAACCCAGGCTTTCTGATTGTTGGTCCAGTGTTTTTACTATACGATTAATTCATCAATGAAAATTTAGTAAGTGCCTACCCAGTAGAGCGGGCTTTGTCTTATTTGCTCAAAGAAAAGCTAGGCTTTAGGCAGTGGCTCTCAGTTTGGGTTGTGCACTGGAATCACATGGAAAGCTTTAAAAAATACTGATGCCTCGAGCCCAACTCTGGAGATTTTAATTTAATTAGGTTAACATTTTTGATGCTTGGACTACAATCCTGACCAATTAACTTAGAATCGCTGGGGATGGGGCCTGGGCATCAGGATTTTTAAAGCTCCCCAAGTGAGTCCAATATACAGCCAGGGTCAAGAAACACAGATTAAGAGGGAAAAAGGAAAGTACTTAAATCGATTCACTTGGAATTCAGGACTCCTGGCTAATATAAACCTAGTTCCTAGCCCAGTTTTTCTCCCTAATTATCAATCCTTGAAAGGGTGACTTGAAAAGAGTCATTCCCAACTTGTCAGGAGAGTGTCATTTGTCCTGGCATGTTGGGGTCACTTAATAATCTTATTAATAAGGACTTCTGAGATGATTTTCATGGTCACACAAAATAATCTAAGATAGGCAAGGGACAGGATTGATTTCTTTATGATCTTGGCTGCTCTGTGGAAATTACCTTTGGTTAAGAATAAAACATGTAAGTTTATAGGAGGCAAAAAGCTACTGGGTAGAAAATTGTCTACAAAAGAGATTCACTGGTATTTTTACACTTATTCAAATAAGGAATAAGAATATTTACGAAATCTCAGGTTACATTTATTTCAAAGGGATTTAAAGCACTTCATAGACTATGCCAATTTTTTTCTTTAAATATCCTTATGTTATCCTAAACTATTTCCAGAGTCCTGGAAAGTTTTGACTGCCAGTTCTGATCACCCTGAGACATCTCCATGTCCTCTGCTGGAAAACAAGGGAGAATACCCGAAGCTACTCAGTTGGTGCATCCAAAAGCAGATGCAGGTAAAAGAGTCCAGATTGCTACTCATTAGGATCAGGTTTTTCCACTTTTAAAATTGTATTTGGTGGCCCTGTCTCTCTAGCTAAGCCAACTTGAAAGGTGAAATCACTGCCCTCCCCCCTACGTGGGATCAGACACCCAGGGGAGTGAATCTCCCTGGCAACATGGAATATGACTCCCGGGGAGGAATGTAGACCCGGCATCGTGGGATGGAGAACATCTTCTTGACCAAAAGGGGGATGTGAATGGAAAGGAAATAAACTTCAGTGGCAGAGAGATTGCAAAAGGAGCCGAGAGGTCACTCTGGTGGGCACTCTTACGCATAATATAGACAACCCTTTTTAGGTTCTAATGAATTGGGATAGCTGGTGGTGGATACCTGAAACTATCAAACTACAACCCAGAACCCATGAATCTTGAAGACAATTGTATAAAAATGTAGCTTATGAGGGATGACAATGGGATTGGGAAAGCCATAAGGACCACACTCCCCTTTGTCTAGTTTATGGATGGATGAGTAGAAAAATAGGGGAAGGAAACAAACAAACAAACAGACAAAGTCACCCAGTGTTCTTTTTTACTTTAATTGTTCTTTTTTCACTTTAATTATTATTCTTGTTATTTTTGTGTGTGTGGTAATGAAGGTGTCAGGGATTGATTTTGGTGATGAATGTACAACTATGTAATGGTACTGTGAACAATCGAATGTACGATTTGTTTTGTATGACTGCGTGGTATGTGAATATAGCTCAATAAAATGAATATTAAAAAAACTGTATTTGGGCTTAATCAGGAAAACTTCATTCACTTCTATTTAAGCTCATGAAGAGTTCACTTGTAGCCAGTTTCTGGGGGTGGTGGTAGTAATTAAAACCAATTACACAAAGACCTTCATTTTGATCATCATGTATTGTCAACAAATGACTCACAGTTTTAGCTTCTGCAGCTGGTTAGGAAAATTCTGTGGAGAAACTGTCACCTTGGACCATACATTCTCAATGGGTGTAAAATCTGGTTCTTGGGAGGGAGTGTGAAAAAATTTTACTTTTTTTATGTCTAAAGCACAAATATACATATGTTACATAAAGAAACATACAGTATATTTGTGGTATTAAAATTTCATGGAACCACATATTATACTATTCCTTTTATGTGAAATGCCTAGTACAGGCAAATCTATAGAGATAGAAAGTGGTTGTCTAGGATAGGGAGGATGGGTAAGTTGGAGGGATAACTAAAGGGTACACGGTTTATTTTTAGGGGTGATCAAAATGTTTTAAAATTGATCATGGTGATGTCTGCCAAATTGTGTGAATATACTCAAGACCACTGATTCATACACTTTAAATGGATGACTTATATGGCATGTGCATTATATCTCAATAAAGTTGTTTTTTAAAAAACTTCCCTCTTAAAAAATTTTCAGGAGAGGGGGGTGGCAATTAGGAAAAAGCTAAAAAGCGTTCTTAGGGCACCAAAAATGGAAAAAAAAATTGAAAAACATTGCTTTGGATAATAAAACCAGATTTCACTTTCAATCTCTGTGTTCCCCAGCCCAATCATCCTTGATGACAGATCATTCCCGCTCAGCCTGCACAGTTCCTGATACTGCCCAAGCCTGACAGTGTCTAATAGGCCTCATCTCTACCAGTAGGTGGAGCCTGGAATTAAACTTGCTGCCCAGAGCTTGGTCACTCAGAGCAGCTGGACTGAGAAAAGGAGGAGGAGAAAGCATGCCTTATGAGAACCAGGAATCATAGATGCCCTATAGTGGTCATATTAGGTTGCTTGAGACCACCAGAGATAACCTGAGAAGAGAACTCTGAGTGTCACAGGTTAGATTCCCTGGGAGACAAACTCTGGGGTGGTTAGCATGTATGGTATTTATTAGAGTGCTCTTGAAATCAACACTTGTGGAAGAGAGGGGAAGGAAGCAGGATTCAGCAGAAAGGAGACATTGGTCTGTGATGCAGGTCTGATAACTGGCTCAGCCAACCCCCAAGAGGAGCTCTAGGGCATAGATTATTCTTCAGAATTGTCCCAACAGCTGGGTGTAAACCCTTTATTCCTGAAGGGGTATCTGGGTGGTACATCACAGATCCAACACACTCAACTTTTTAAAGGGTCAGAATCTGTGTATTGAAGAACACCAGCAGAAGCTCAGGAGATATCTTGGTTGCTGTGACTAAGAAGACTACAAAAAGTAGCCTTCCACATGAATTCATTCTGTCCATCACAGAACCATAGGGAATGAGTTTATATACCATCATACTGAATATGCAACACTAAATAACAGCACAAACATATTTTGATAAGACCAGGTACATCAGCCATCATCAAAGAGAAGACACCCATCAATATAAGAATATTTAGTTATTGCTGGTAGTACAATAATGTGCATTTCAATACCACACATCTGTGTCATATTATCTCACATGCAACTTATCAGGTGTGACCCACTGTTTCCTTAAGAAAGATAATATTTTTTAAATTTACAAATATATTCAATATTTTCATATGTATTTAAGGATATATTCATTATATTTCCCATGTTCCATCAGACATAGTTCAAAAGCCACTCCCATCCCTGAGCTTTCCATGTTGTGCTATTATGGTGTCTTCCTGGTTCTTTGTTAGTCTCTGTCTAGAGAACCCTATATTCAGAAGGTCATGAAGAATCCAGAGAACTTACAGAGGAACTTCTGGGACACTGTGAACTCCCTGAAACTGAGTGCAAAATTTTGTGTGCCTCTGCCTAGGTACATTCATCCATTCCTTCTGAGTTTATTAACCATTTCCTCTTCTGTGATGCTTTTTCTACCATTTTCTTATGCTCATTTTGAACTTTTGTATTCCATCAAGGGTGCTCTTGTTAAACCAGATTAATTTCCAACATCTCTTCAGAGCTTCTACTATGGCCCTTCAGAACACACTCTCAAGTCCCTCTTTGAGAAAGAAAATCCCCAACTCTTTATGGATCCTTTTTGAACAGGCACCCCTTGACTGAAGACATATATTAATACTTGCTCTCCAACAGTGGACATATCCCAGGTGGGTCCATTTCTAAAACTTGCGAAAAGTTCCCTAATATAATTAGCACAGCTTTCCTAGACAAAGGAAATTCCTTTCCTTGCCGTCATCTCTGGGTATACTTCTTATCTTGCTCTGGAGAGAAGTCCACTTGACTTGGCAGACTATGTAGGCACAGTGACAATTTATTTGACATTGATTTTTTTTTTTAATTCAGTTTTATTGAGATATATTCACATACCATACAATCATCCATGGTGTACAATCAACTGTTCACAGTCCATCATATAGTTGTGCATTCATCACCCCAATCTATTTTTGAGCATTTTCCTTATACCAGAAAAATAAAAATAGGAATAGAAAATAAATAAAAAAGAACACGCAAATCATCCACCTCATCCACCCTATTTTTCATTTAGTTTTTGTCCCTATTTTTCTACTCATTCATTGTGCATTTATCACCACAGTCAGCACTTGAACATATTGATTACTACAAAAAATTTTTTTAAGAATAATAAAAAAGACAATAAAAGAAAAATAAAATATCATACAATACAATATAATAGTAAGGTCAGACAACAACACCGCTACCAAGAATCCCATATCCCTCCCTTACATACTCCTCTTATACACATCTAGCTTTGGTATATTGCCTTTGTTACATTTAATGGAAGCTTATTACAATGTTACTGTTGACCATAGACTCCAGTTTGCTTCGATTATATTTTTTCCCCAATACCATCCCTTTTTCAACACTTTGCATGGTTGACATTCATTTGTTCTCCCACATGTAAAACATTTTTATATTTGTACATTTAGTCACAATCACTGACCACTCTAGTTTTTGCTAAGTTATACAGTCCCAGTCTTTATCGTCTATCTTTACCTCTGGTGTCATACATGCCCCTAGCCCTCCTCTCCCAGCTTCACCCACAGACATCTCCATTCAGTGCACTCACAATACTGTGCTACCATCACACAGCATTATTTGGCATTGAATTTTTGTCTTTTAGATATAGTTACTATTTATTCAGCATTTAACCAAATATAAGGCACTGGGCTAAGTACTATAGAAATCATCGTGGAAGGCCTATGAGAGGGATGTTATTATCATTCCCATTTTACAGAGAAGGAAACTGAGGCTTAGCAAGCCTAAAGTACCCAAGGTCACACAGCTGATGAGCAGTGGCACCACATTTGGATACAAACTGTTTAATTCCAAGGCTCACATTCTTAACCACTTAAGCTTAATTATCTCTGAACCATTCAAGGCTGGCTTTTTAGCCCTGTTTATTGTAAATATATATATATATATATATATATAGAGAGAGAGAGAGAGAGAGAGAGAGAGATGCAGGAAAGTGAAAAATTTACGTGTATAGCTTAATTAGTTATTACAAAATAAACACCTTTTAACTACCACCCAGGTCAAGAATTAGAACGTTTGCCCTTTTGTCCCTCCTTATCCCAACCTCCACCCTCCTTGCTGAAGGTAACCCCAATCCAGATTTTTATAATGGCTTCTTTACTTTTCTTTATATTTTTACCATTTAATGATGCATTCTTAAACACAATTGATTTGTGTTTTTGGGGGGGAAACTTAATATAAATAAGATCATACAGTGCGTTTTCCTTCATGTCTGAATTTATTTCTTCAAATTTATGTTTTAAGATTGATCTAAATGCTGGTAGCTATAACTTGTTCATTTTCATTGCTGAACAGTGTTCCATTGTATTAATATGCTACAATTTAGTTATTCTTTTTGCTGGTAATAAACATTTGGGTTATTTCCAGTTTGGGAGCTATTGTGAATAATGCTGCCATGAATCCTCTATATTCTGTTGCATTTGCGCTTACATTTCTGTAGGGTATAACCCTAGAAGTGGAAGTTCTGAGTCATAGGGGTGTGCATATATTCAACTTTAGAAGATAATACCAACTTATCAAAGTGACTGTACAACTTTACTCTCCCATCTACAGTATGTGAGCATTCCCTTCACTCCCCGTGATAAGGTTTGTTTAAAAGACAGGTTGCAGCTTTGTCCCTTGCTTCCTTTGGGGAAGAATCTCAAGTCATATTCAACTGACTGCTCTTCTGTCTCACACAGCTACACCTGGGCTACTTTGGTTATTGAACTTTCTGCTTTCCAGCCACGTTTCCTTTACATATTTGTATTCTGTCTTTAGGAATAGAAAACACCTATGAATTCTCTATCAGAAATCAATTCAGCAAAGCCCATAGAAGGAATGGGGGAAAATATAAAAAATGGAAATTTCCTATAAAGATATTCCCTATCAGTTTAGCTGTGCTCCCTTCAGAGCCTACACCAGTGTTCTAGACACTGGAAGAATTTTCCAGGTTATAAGGAAGCTAATCCACATGCTGACTAAAACCTACAGGTCTGAAGTGGTCTTTCCAGCAAATGTTACACTGCAAGGAGAGGCTCTGCAGTTTTGGTTTGTCAGAGGATTGAGTAAACCTCTAGAATGAAAGCTCCTCAAAGGCAAGGATCTTTGATGTTCACAACAGCATCTGTCAAGCATATCATAGGTGCTCAATAAATATTTATTGATCATTTAATGCAAGCACAGTGTGCAAAATGTCATTTCTAAATATTCCCATGAGGAACCCAATGACTTTATAGGTTCTTAAATCTGTAAGGGATGGAAATTTTTGACATCTCAAGCAGTTATTATGGTCAGCATTTCAATACCCCTGTATCGAGTACTTGTCTCACTCCCTCTTTTCTGTAGGCTACCTGCATGGGCTTGAGTATGTGATAGGACCAGTAGTTCCCAACGATGGACTTTTAGGAGATGCAGATCAAGAAAGAATGTGAGGATCTTATAGTTTCTGATTATATGTAGATATCACCAAGTATGACTTATTTAACCTTAAAAGGGCTGCAGTTATCAAAAAAGAATATGTTTATGTTATTATTCATTCAAAAAATTATTTACAGTGTAACTGCTATGCTGACCACTCTGCTTAGGTGACAGAGAAATCATGGCAAACGAGAGAGACATGGTCTTAACATTTTAGCCTACTGTGGGACATAGGCAGAAACATTGATAATTAAACTCCATTGTAATAAGAGCCGTGATGGAGGAATCAGAGTAGTATGAAAACATGAAGAGAGGGTACTGAACGCTTAAGGGAGATGGGGAAAGGTTTCCTGGAGGAAGGGATGTCTAAGCAGACACATGAAGGATGAGTAGGAGTTAGCCAGCTGAAGAGGAGAGGTAAGAAAATGTAAGGCAGAGGGAAGAACATGAACCAGAACCAGGAGGCAGTAGAGAACAAGAAAATGGAAAATGTTCACAATGGCTGGAGTCTAGAATATATGAGAAGATTAGGAAAGATAAGGCTGAAGGAGACAAGATCATTGTAAACTACTGCAAGGAATTTGGACTTTATCCTAAGAACACTGGGATATGAATGAAAGATTCTAAGGAGGCAAATGACACGATCAGATTTGAACTTAGAAATGTGTTACCATAGTCTAGGCCTGTAAAGATAATAGCAGATACTAAGGAAGTGACAGGAAGAGTATAAAGATACAAACTAAAATAATAGATATTTAGGAGGTAGAATTGATAGTAATTGGTGAAGAACAGGGGTTCAAGAGAGGGAGAATTCAAGATACATAGTTTGGCAGTTGCATTGAAGATTTACTGAGATAGGAAACACAGATGGAAGAGCAGTTTGGAGAAGGGGTTAGAATAGCTGGGTTTAGTATTAGGTTTGTTGAGTTTGAAGTGCCTGTGAATCATCCAAGTGAAGATATTTAACAGACAGATAAAACAGAAAAATCCATGAATCACATACATACATAGGAGATCTGCAGCGGAAGTCTGGGGCTGCATTAGTAATATTGTCCCACTGTGCGGAAGTCTGGGGCTGCATTAGTAATATTGTCCCACTGTGCCTACATTGATGTAATATTCAATTCTGGCTTCCTGGCCTTACTGGTGGAATGAAGACCTCCTGAAACCTCTTATTTGTTATGAAGCAGGTCCAATCTGCTAAGATCTTCTAGATTCTCTTCATTCCAGGCAGCCACCGGGACTACATTTGAAAGAGGTGACTCAAAGAGGGTGGTAAAGAAAATCACATTGTTTTTGGAAACAAACAGCTGGTTTTCAAAAAGTTTTTAGATCGGGGTGATGCCTAAACCCCTCCTTTATTTGCCACAGACAGATAAACAGTCCAACTAACTTTCTTCTCTAATCCTAATTCATCACTGGAAAAATTTAGGCGTTCTTTCAGAGAAGCCCAGCCTAAACTAGAATGATGGCAGCCATTGCCTAAACGTAAATTATGTTGACTCTGATGAATAAAAGAAGAGATTAGCCCTTTAAATTCAAACTTCAGTGGACTTCAACCCTAAACTCCCACTCCCCACTCCTCCCTTTTTAGAGAGCACTAACGTGTTCTAGTTTGGCACTAAACCTTTCTGTATCTCAGTTTTGTCTAAACAATAACTAGCTAACATTGTTCGGATATTGAACTAAGTACTGACAAGCATTGCTTCGCCTAAACCGCAACAATCCTGGGAGAGGATACGGGGGCTTAGAGAGATTAAATGGTTTTCCCATGGTCACAGAGTCCGTATTCTTTCACAACAATGTTATACTCTCTCCCATTTCCTATCTATTATCTTAATCTTGATGGTGACAATAAGTGTAATGATAACCAACATGTATTGAGCACTTAATATGCCCCAGAAACTCAATGAAACACTTGACATGGATTTTGGCATTGACTTCTCATAACAGTCTTGAGAAGTGAGTACCGTTGCCCCATTTTTTCAGTTTTACTGAGATATATTCACATACCATATAGTCATCCATACTGTACAATCAACTGTTCATAGTACCATCATAGTTGTGCATTCATCACCCCAATCTATTTTTGAACATTTTCCTTACACCAGAAAGAATAAAAATAAAAATAAAAAATAAAAGTAAAAAGGAACACCCAAATCATCCCCTCCACCCACCCGATTTTTCATTTAGTTTTTGTCCCCATTTTTCTACTCATCCATCCATACACTGGATAAAGGGAGTGTGATCCACAAGGGTTTCACAGTCACACTGTCATCCCCTTGTAAGCTACATAGTTATACAATCATCTTCAAGAGTCAAGGCTACTGGGTTGGAGTTTGATAGTTTCAGGTATTTACTTCTAGCTATTCCAATACACTAAAACCTAAAAAGGGTTATATATATAGTACATGAGAATGCCCACCAGAGTGACCTCTTGACTCCATTTGAAATCTCTCAGCCACCGAAACTTTATTTTGTTTCATTTTCCTTCCCCCTTTTGGTCAAGATGATACTCTCAATCCCATGATGATGGGCCCAGGTTCATATCCTGGTTTGCCAGGGAGATTTACACCCCTGGGAGACAGGTCCCACATAGGGGGGAGGGCAGTGAGTTCACCTGCCCGGTTGGCTTAGCTAGAGAGAGAGGGCCACATCTGAGCAACAAAGAGGTACTCAGGGGGAGACTCTTAGGCACAATTATAAGCAGGTTTAGCCTCTCCTATGCAATAGTGAGCTTCATAAGGGCAAGCCTCAAGATACAGTGTTGCTCCATTTTTAAGATGAGGACTCTGAAGCCAAGAGAAATTGTCATTTGCTGAAAGTCACATGGGTAATAAGAGGCCAAGCCAGGATTTGAAGATAAAAAGCCTGACTTCAGAGCTCCTGTGATTGCTACACCTTGGTCTAACTGCCCTCAGAGATCCATCCCACTCTCTCCCACCCCCACCACCCATTCAAAGACTCAGTGATTTGTTCCTATACCAGGGAGCTTCATCACATTTCATTTCACCTAAGTTACATCATTAAAATTATGGTTTTGAATGACTGTAGTGCATTCCTAATATTAGAATATTTAATTTTGGAAATTAAATTAAACCTTAAGTTATTTGTCTGGTTTAAGCGTTGGAAGTGACTGAGGAGGAAGTGGCAAGAGGGTTGGCCCAGGCTAAGCTGACGTAGAGAGCTTTATTTTTTAATCCTGAGAGTTTAGAAAAAGGACCCGAGTTCTGGCTCTCCTTTTCACAGCTTGGGAGAGCCTGGTGCCTCTCTGGACAGAGAAAGCCGCCTTTGCCAGCAGGAACCTCTGCTTCAATGAACAAATTTCCAGTGGCTCTTCCTAAAGGAGGATGAAGCTGACTGGATTTCCTTCTCAGTGCTTGGAGGAATTCTAGAGCTTTGGATTTACCAGAGCAAAGCCAAAACAAAATGAAACACGTTACCTTTCTCTCTAGCTTTTTTTTTTTTAACTGAAAGAAGATTGGTAACATATGCAAACACATTAATTTGTTTTTAAATAAAACATGACCATAGTGCTGCTCAAAGTCTCCAAACTAATGGCTAGACTTGGAAGCAAATACTTCTCCTGCCTTTTTGTACTTGCCCCCCCTGGCTCTCACAGGCCCCAGTTCCCATGTACCTTCGCTCTGCCTTCCTTCCCCCCCACAGCCACCATCCCCGATTCAGGTCTATCCGTTCTGATTCTGACCTCTTCTCCAGGCCTTCCTTCCCTTCTCCCCCATCACAACCTAGTTTTTTAGCCTTTTCCCACATGCTCTGATGGCCCTGATTATGCCAGTACTTTGTGAATTAAATAATAGAAAAATTCAGTATCTTATCTTAGCACAGAAAGATACTTGATGAAGATAGAACAAATCTATCAACCAAAATGCAACTTAGTTGATGGAAAATAGGAAGTAAAGAAAGATTGGAAAAAGAGAAAAAGGAAAGCAGTAAAGAAAGAAAGGAAATTGTTAATAAACTTCTTTTATGTGGTGTAATATGTGCTTTGACATGTTTCACTCTTATTAGCCTTCAGCAGCCTTCTTAATCCCTTAAGAGCCTGGACTTTGATTTACAGGGTAAGTCCAAAGAGTCCTGGATTTGTGGTCTTGACAGGTCAGATCTTTTACTCACAATGTAAGATTATCTGGTACCTGTAAGAGAAATAAGTAGAAATGAAGCTATGTGTTCTTTATCCCACTTCCTTCTCTTTGCTCTACTCATCCTAATGTCCAAATACATTACTTCCAGGCCCACACCCCAGCTCTGAGTTTACCAAAGAAGACTCTGCAGCCTATATGTGGGAGAGTTGGGGAAGAATGTAAAGAAAAGAAATAAAGTATGGATGATTAACTTGGCTGGTGACAGATTGTTGTAGAAGCAGCAGAATCTGCAGGAATTCAAATGCAATTCCACAGGTATGAAGAGATCTTGGGAACAAGAGAAGGGGAAAGAAAATCTGGTCAACTTCAGCAGCTCCATGACTACAAGCCCACTTTTCACAGTTATCCCTGGGCCACCAGAAAGACCCTATAAAATCCAAACATCTGTGGAGGTTGGTGTGTGATTTGAGATGCAGGGAATCAACCACCTGCTCAGAAAGAGCTCTCTCTTACTGGGCCTTAAATGCCCCAATTCTTTCATCTCATCTTGATAGTTTCCCAGTTCCAACATCATGACTCTAGAGGAACCATAATGTACCAGTCAGGTACTCGAATATGAATGTCTTAAGCAGAAAAGAGGTTCATTAAAATGCTATGAGATTGACTGCAGTGGTGAATGCCTAACTATGTGATTATACCAAAAGCCATTGATTATACACTCAGGATGGATTGTATGGTGTGTGAATAAAACTGTTAAAAATAAAAAAAAAGCTATGGGGTAGCTCACAGAATCACCTAATAGGCTGGATAATTAGTCTCAAAGCTATGCAGGCAAGAAGGGTGTCCCAAAGCCGGCCATTAAATAAATGCACAATGAGGACAGCACGCTACCACCTCCACCAGCTCCCCTTTGCTGCAGCCTGCAACCCTACCAACCAGATGCTGACTCTGGTAATACTGCCCACTCTTAAAGGGGTCCATAACCCCTCTCCCTAAAAGATTAAGAACCTGTGAACCATAAGGTAGAGACTGATAGAATAATCTTATGGAAAATTTACATAATCAAGGTAGTATCAAAGAAATGTTCCAGGACTCAATGATATTTTAACATCTTGAAAATGCATTGAAAACCCTTTTTAATTTTAAAATTAGGAACTTAAATTTACAGAAAAACAGAAAACCAAAGGAATTTTGGGTTCTAAAACCCTTTCTATGCCCTGAATTTCTTCTGATCTTGTAATAAAAATGCAGACTTTTTTACATGATTGGGATCAGTGACCAACCTCATTTTCTGTTGTTTTGTTTTGTTTTCCCAAATTAAATATAGGTTATTGTGATTTTTTTATTTTAATATTTATAAATTTCTAAAATTTACAAACACTATTCACCAGGCAACAATATCTCTTTCCCCCCTGCCTCTATCCCCTGGTAACCTCTAATCTACTTTCTGTCTCTATGAGTTTGCTATTTCTGTACATTTAATTTAAATGAGACCATATAGTATTTGTCCTCATGTGCCTTGCTTATTTCACTCATGATAATGTTTTCAAGATGCATCCATATTGCAACATGTTTCAGAACTTCATTCCTTTTGATGGCTGCATAGTACTCCATTGTGTATATGTACCACACTTTGTTTTTCCATTAATCTGTTGATGGACACTTGGGTTGTTTCCACCTTTAAGCTATTATGAATAATGCTGTGATGAACACTGATATACAAGTGTTCTATTTGAGTCCCTGCTTTCAATTACTTAGGGGTAATTACCTAGGATTGGAATTGCCAGATCATGTGATAATTCTATATTTAACTTTTTGAGGAACTGCATTACTGCTTTCCACAGTGGCTGCACTATTTTACATTCCCACCAACAATGCATGAGGGTTCCAATTTCTCTGCATCCTCTCCACCACTTGCTGTTTTCCAGTTTTTAAATACTAGTCATCCTTGTGAGTGGGAAGTGGTATTTCATTGTTTTGATTTTCATTTCTCTAATGGCTAATGAAGTTGAGTGTTGTTTCATGTGTTTATTGGCCATTTGTATATCCTCCTTGGAAAAATGTGTAAGTCTTCTGCTCATTATTTAATTGCATTGTCTTTCTGTTGTTCAGTTGTAAGGGTTTATTACACACTCTGGATATTAAACCCTTGTCAGTTATATGATTTGAAACTTTCTCCCTTTCTGTAGGTTGTCTTTTCACTTTCTTGGTAATATAATTTTTCTTTTGATGTTACACAAATACCCTCTTAAGCTCTAGCATGCAGTTAGAGACAATAAAAATACACAATACCTACTTCTCTCTGGAAGTAGCCAGCCTCTAAAGTGTCCCCCAAGCAACACCCCCTTCCTGGTATTAAAACCGTGTATAGTAGCCCCCCCAATATCTTGTACCAGAATTAGTCTGTGTGACTGATAGAATATATCAGAAGTGATGGTATGTCACTTTCAAGATTAGGTTATAGGAGGCCAGGCAAGATGGGGGCATAGGGAGGTGTGGAATTTAATTACTTCTCTAGAATAACTAGTAAATAGCCAGGAACAACTAGTAAATAGTCTGGAACAACTGTTTCAGGGACATCTGTGACCGGACACACATCATACACCAATCTGGAATGGGTGAAGAGACCGAGACCACAGCATAGAACTGGAAACTTGATACTGATTACACCTTCCTCCTGAGACCTGGGCCCATCTGGTCTGGGAAAATCTGATTGGGGTAATCAAGGAAACCAGATCCCTAGACAACAAAAAATTATGAGTTACACTAGGAAAATGAAGACATGGCCCAGTCAAAGGAACAAACATATACTTCAAATGAAATACAGGAGTTGAAACAACTAATTAAAGATGTTCACACAAATATGCTAAATCAAATCAACGGGCTGAAAGAACATGTGGCAAAAGAGATAAAGGATATAAAAAAGACACTGGGTGACCATAAAGAAGAATTTGTAAGCTTGAAAAAACAAGTGACAGAACTTATGGGAATAAAAGGCACGATGGAAGAGATGAAAAACACAACGGAAACAAAGTAAAGTTTCAGTAGCTGAGAGATTTCAAAAAGAGTTGAGAGGTCATTCTGGAGGTTATTTTATGTGTCATATAGATACCCCTTTTTAGTTTTTAGTGTATTAGAACAGTTAGAAAGAAATACCTGAAATTGTTGAGCTGAAACCCAGTAACCTTGATTTTTGAAGACGATTGTATAACTATGTAGCTTACAGGGTGTGATTGTGCAATTGTGAAAACCTTGTGGCTCACACTTCCTTTAACCTGTGTATGGAAAGATGAGTAGAAAAATGGTAACAGCAAGTAAATGAATAATTGGGGGTATGGGGGATGGGGTGTTTTGGGTGTTCTTTATATTTTCATACTTGTTTTTATTTTTTATTTTTTTTTTGAGTAATGAAAATGTTCAAAAATTGATTTTGGTGATGAATGTGCAACTATATGATGCTACTGTGAACAATTGATTGTACATTTTGGATGATTGCATGTTATGAAATGTATTTCAATAAAATTGAATTTAAAAACAGTGGAGATACACAATAGCAGATTTGAAGAGGCAGAAGAAAAGATTCATGAATGAGAGAACAAGACATCTGAAATCCCACACCCAAAAGAACAGATAGGGAAAAGAATCGAAAAATATGAGCAGCATCTCAGGGAATTGAATGACAACATGAAGTGCATGAATGTACATGTCATGGGTGACCCAGAAGGAGAAGAGAAGGGAAAAGAGGCAGAAACAATAATGGAAGATATTATCACTGAAAATTTCCCATCTCTCATGAAAGACATAAAATTACAGGTCCAAGATGCAGCGTACCCCAGACAATATAGATCTGAATAGACCTACACTAAGACACTTAATCAGATTATCAAATGTTAAAGATGAAGAGAGAATTCTGAAAGCAGCAAGAGAAAAGTGATCCATCACATACAAGTTAAGCTCAATAAGACTATGTGCAGATTTCTCAGAAGAAACCACGAAGTCAAGAAGGCAATGGTATGACATACTTAAGATACTCAAAGAGAAAAACTGCCAACCAAGAATTCTATATCTTGCAAAACTATCCTTCAAAAATGAGGGAGAGCTTAAAATATTCTCAGACAAACAGACACTGAAAGAGTTTGTAAACAAGATACCTGCTCTACAGGAAATACTAAAGAGAGCACTACAGATAGGAAGACAGGAGAGAGAGGTTTGGAGCACAATATTGGGTGATGGTAGCACAATAACGTAAGTACACTGAACAAAGATGACTCTGGGTACAGTTGAAAGAGGAGGGTTAGGGGCATGTAGGACACCAGAAGGAAAGATAGAAGATAAAGACTGGGACTGTATAACTTAGTGAAACCTAGAGTGGTCAATGATTGTGATAAAATGTACAAAAGTGTATTTACATGAGGGAGAACAAATGAATGTCAACCTTGCAAGGTGTTAAAAATAGGGTGGTATTGGGGAAAAAATACAATCAATGCAAACCAGAGACTATAGTTAACAGTAGCATTGTAATATGCTTCCATTAATTGTACCAAAGGGAACATATCAAAGCTAAATGTCTCTAGGAGGGGGATATAAGGGAGGGTATGGGATTCTTGGCCATGTTGTTGTCTGACTTCTTAATTGTATTTTAATTTTGTTTTTTCTTTTTTTGCTTTTTAGTTGTCATGTTTTTCTTTCTTTTCCTTTTTTCTTTTTACTTCTTTCACCTCTTCCTCCTTCCTTGTGGAAGAAATGGAAATGTCCTTATATAAATAGCAGTGGTGAATGCATGACTACGTGATTATACAGGAAACCATTGATTGTTTACTTAGGATGCAATGTGTGGTGTGTGAATAAAACCATCTAAAAAATAAACAGAGGGATGCAAGTGCTGGAGAAAATGTGGAGAAAGGGATGTACCTAATCACCATTGGTGGGGACGTAGAATGGTACAGCTCATCTGGAGGGCATTGTGGTGGTTCCACAGGAAGCTAAGCATGGGGTTGCCGTATGGTCCTACAACTCGGTTGTTGGGTATATGCTTGGAAGAACTGAAAAGAGGGTCACAAAGGACGTTTGCACAGTGCTGTTTATGGTGTCAGTTTTCACAGTTTGCAGTGGATGGAGGTGGCCTAAGGGTACACTGACTGATGAACAGAATGGCAAACTCTGGTGTATAAATTCAATGGAATATTGAGCTGCTACTAGAAGGAAAGAAGTTGTAGGTAAATGGACATTGAGGACAGTATGTTGAGTGAAATAAACCAGAAATGAAAAGAAAAACATTATAATGCCTCACTAATATTGACTAACTATAATGTATAAGCTCTGAGAATTGAGTCTGAGAGCATAGGTTATCAGGGGAAGCCTTATTGTAAAGGTTCCTAGATTGTAAACTCTTACAGCAGTTACATCTATTCCTGAGTTGTAATGGTTATTTCTAAATTCTGACATGCTGAACTCTTGTGTATAATCTGGTCAGTCCCTGGAACTTTGGGTATCTGTGTGACACCTGGGACTCAGAGCCAGAGTCTGGAAGCTATTAATGTCAGCGTTACCCCACACAGCAAATGTTAAGGACTCTGAAAAAAGAGGTCAGACTTCAATCTGACATGTGAATGAAATGAACTTGGTTAGGACTAAAGTAAATCAGACTGAAGGGTAGAGGACAATATTGACAGTGTTTTTAAAACTTCAACTTCTGTGTGAGACCAAAGGAACAGATGTTTATTAGTTGGAAAATCTATTTTTCTTGTAACACACTATATAATTTAACCTGTGTGGTCAGTATATCCAAACAACATAATTACATGGAATACTGAATAAGGAGTGAAATCCGGTTGGTTTGTACAGGTTAGTGGGAAGCCCCAGTACATCCCAGAGTAATTTGGGCAGAGAATAAAAAATGTATTTGCTAAGCCCCCTTGAGGGACTGGGGGAAAATGTGGAAATATTAAATTTCCCCGCCTGGGGAATTAATGATATTTTCCCAAGTATTGGAGGCTACCAATTTAGAAGGCCAAGCCCTCGATCTTGGGGCTTGCCCTTATGAAGTTTGTTACTGCAAAGGAGAGACTAAGCCTACTAATATTTTTGCCTAAGAGTCACCCCCTAAGAACCTCTTTTGTTGCCCAGATGTGACCTCTCTCTCTAAGCAACTCTGTGGGTAAATTCAACTGCCCTCCCCGCTACGTGGGACATGACTCCCAGGGGTGTAAATCTCCCTGGCAACGTGGGACGTGGCTCATGAGGATGAGCTTGGCACTGGCATTGTGGGATTGAGAAAGCCTTCTTGAACCAAAATAGGGAAGAGAAATGAAAGAAAAAAAAGTTTCAGTGGCTGAGAGATCTCGAACAGAGTCGAGAGGTCATTCTGAAGGTTTTTCTTATGCATTATATAGATATCCCTTTTTAGATTTTGGTGTATTGGAATAGCTAGAAGGAAATACCTAAAACTGTTGAACTGCAACCCAGTATCCTTTATTCTTAAAGAGGATTGTATAACTGTTTAGCTTGCATTGCGTGACCATGTGACTGTGAAAACTCTGTGGCTCCCACTCCCTTTATACAGTGTATGGACAGATGAATAGAAAAATGAGGACAAAAAGTAAATGAATAATATGGAGGGATGGGGAGTATAGGAAGTTTGGGGTGTTCTTTTTACTTTAATTTTTATTCTTATTCTTTTTTGTGTGTGGTAATGAAAATGTTCAAAAATTGTGGTTATGAATGCACAACTATGTAATGGTACTGTGAACAATTGAGTGTATACTGGGGATGATTGTATGGTATGTGAATATATCTCAATAAAATTAATTTTTAAAAAATGAGGGAGAGTCTAAAATATTTTCAGACAAACAGAAACTGAGAGAGTTTGTGAACAAGATGCCTGCTGTACAAGAAATACTATAGGGAGAACTACAGACAGATAGGAAAAGACAGGAGAGAGAGGTTTAGAAGGCTAGGGGCATGTATGACACCAGAAGGAAAGATAGGAGATAAAGATGGGGACTCTAAAACTTAGTGAAACCTAGAGTGGTCAGTGATGGTGATTAAATGTACTAATGTAAGAATGTTTTTACATGATTCAGAACAAATGAATGTCAACTTTGCAAGGTATTAAAAATGTTGTGGTATTGGGGAAAAATACAGTCAATGCAAACTAGAGTCTATAGTTAACAGTAACATTGTAAAATGCTTCCATTAATTGTAACAAAGGCAATATACCAAAATAAATATCTATAAAAGGGGAGATATAAGGGAGTGGTATGGGAGTCTTGGTGGTGGTGTTGTCTGACCCTTTCTTTGTATTTTACTTTATTTTATTTTAATTTTTTCTTCTATCTTTTTATTCCTCATTTTTTCCTCCTCTTCCTTTCTTTGTGGTAGAAATGGAAATGTTCTCGTATAGATTGTGGTGGTAAATGCATAACTATGTGATTATACTGGGAATCGATTGTTTACTTAGGATGGATTTTATGGTGTGTGGATAAAACTTTAAAAAATTAAAAAAATTTAAAAGATTAGGTTGTAAAAGGCTATGAATCTCTTGAATCTCTTGTTCTGGGGGAAATCAGTTACCTCATCATGAGGACATTCAAGAAGTCTAGGAGAGACCCACGATGTGATGAGCTGAGATGCTGAGACAACTGCCAGTAAGGAATGGAGGACTGATGACAGTAATGTGAATGATCTTGGAACTGGACTTGCCAGCATTAGAGCCTTCAGCTAACTTCAGTCCCAGCCAACATCTTGACTGCAACCTCATGAGAGACCTTGAGCTGGAATCACCCAACTTGGAAATTCTCATCGGCATTGTGATATAATAAATGTTTTAAATTGATGAGTTTTGGAGTCATTTACTACAAATTGTACTGCTTTGTATCTATTATGCCCCCCACAAAAGCCATGTTCTTTAATGCAATCTTGTGGGGGCAGACTTACTAGTCTTTTGATTAGGGTGGGATGTTTGATTAGGTTATTTCCATGGAGATGTGACCCACCCAACTGTAGGTGAGACCTTTTGATTAGATCATTTCCATGGAGGTATGACCCCACCTATCCAGTGATTAGAGAGCTCTTGGAGAGGAGAAGCTCAGAGAAGCTGTGTGAGACATTTGGAGAGAAGCTAAGTTATATAATCCAGAGTTTGCCTCCAGGAGAAGCTAAGAGCCGACACAGACCCCGATGCTTGGAGGTGCAGACAGAAGGATGTTTGGAGATGGTAAGCTAAGAGATGAAGCCCAGAGTTTGCTGCACAAAAACTAAGAGAGGACCCCCAGACAGTTAGAGAGAAACACCCTAGGAGACAAGCAAGAATGCACAGAAGCTGAGGGAGAGAAGTTTAGAGAGACAGAAGCCCAGAGACATTTTGGCAAAAGCCATTTAGAAACCAGAACTCAGGAGCAAAGGACCAGCAGATGCCAGCCATGTGCCTTCCCAGCTGACAGAGGTGTTCCAGACACCACTGGTGTTTCTTCAGTGAAGGTATCCTCTTGTTGATGCCCTAGTTTGGATACTTTTATGGTCTTAGAACTGTAGATTTGTAACCTAATAAGTCTCCTTTAGAAAAGCCAATCCATTTCTGGTATTTTGCATAATGGCAGCTTTAGGAAATTAGAACACACTGCAGTAGATAACCAGTACATCTCTCCAGTACTTCTGCAGAAAAGAAAAGAAAAAGTAGAGGTTTTATGTGTGTGTGTCATTCAGAAAGGCTGTTAAAATGTTAAGCGCCTGCTGATGGAAGTTCCAGCTCAGTTTCAGAGTTTCGTGTACAATTATAAGAAACTGAATAATGACCAAAACCCTTACATACTCACAACCTCACCTACCATCAACAGAACAGGTCTCAGCATTTGGCCAAATAGGGTGCAGTCAAGAAGATAGAATTTGAGTGTAAAAATAGCTCACCCTACTAAACTGAAATTTACCATTAGAAATTAATTTCCTTGGGTCTTGTGGTATTAGGTCTTTAAAAGTCTCTTGGAAGGCAGGGGAAACTTAAAATTGTATTTATAAACGAGTCATGACAGAAAACAAAATTTAACTCTGTTTCATCTGAAGAGACTGTTAGTTTACAGAAGAGTGAGCATGGTTGTAGGAACCAAGAAAGAATGCTGAAGCACCCACACACCAGCAAAAGAGAAAAGTTATTTGGCAAAAGGAAGAAATTGTTACCACAGTCTACTAGAGGTGGAATCATGGAGGCAAGGCCCCCAAACATAACTACAAAAGTGCAGAGACGAGGCCACTGGCAAAACCTTGGTGCCAAAGTAGAAAGAGAGTGGGAAAGGAATACTCTAACCCCTCTCTCCTCCCAACCTACAGTCCAATGTTGGTGCCTCCCTTTGGCCAAATATGACCATCAGCAAGAGGACAAAGGAGCCTAGTTGGTGCAGGGTTTAGTCTCCCAGGGCACAAGGCAGGACAGAAAAGGGCACAGAATGGATGGTGAGGGGTGGTAAATAGAGAATAGTCAGCAGAGTATTAGAGAATCTGCAGATTGGAAAGAATCTTAAAGATCATCTAGAACAGCCTACCAGGCAGTCTCTGTAAATCTCTACATTCCTAGGAGAACTACTAAAAGTGTGGACCAGCTCTTTTCTTCCAAGCTGTGTGAATATGGGCAAATTGCCTAACCTCTAAAAATCTGTTTTCTTCCATGTAAAGTGAGCATAATAACAACCTCATGGAGTTGTGGTGAAATTAGATGATGAATGCAGAGGTGGGGAGATTGGCCTCTTCCCTGACAGGGAACCGCTGATTTAGCTAAGCACGAAAGATTTGATACACCAGATTCATAGTGCAACCTGATTTCTCAACTAGTTGAGTGTGCCGGTTTGAATGTATTGTGTCCCCCAAATGCCATTATCTTTGTGGTCTTGTGGGACAGACGTTTTGGTGCTGGTTAGATTTGCTTGGAATGTGCCCCACCCAGCTGTGGGTGGTGACTTCGGTGGGATACTCCTATGGAGGTGTGACCCCACCCATTCAGGGTGGGCCTTGATCAGTGGAGCCATATAAAACATGCTGACTCAAAGAGACTGAACGCAGTGCAGCTGTGAGTGATGTTATTTGAAGAGGAGCAAGCTTGCTAGAGAGGAATGTCCTGGGAGAAGCCATTTTGAAACCAGAACTTTGGAGCAGACGCCAGCCATGTGCCTTCCCAGCTAACAGAGGTTTTCCGGACACTATTTGCCATCCTCCAGTGAAGGTACCCGATTACTGATGTGTTACTTTGGATCCTTTATGGCCTTAAGACTGTAACTGTATAGCCAAATAAACCCCCTTTTTATAAAAGCCAATCCATCTCTGGTGTTTTGCATTCCGCAGCATTAGCAAACTAGAACAGATTTTGGTACCAGAGAAGTGGGGTGCTTTTGCTGCTGAGTTTGCAAATACCAAATATGTTGGAACGGCTTTTTAAATGGATAATGGGGAGTTTCTGGAAGAGTTGTGAGGAGCTTGATAGAAAAGGCCAAAACTGCTTTAAAGAGACTGTTTGTGGAAATATGGACTCTAAAGATACTTCTGATGAGGACTTGAGCAGAAATGATGAATATGTTGTTGTAAACTGGAAGAAAGGTGATCCTTGTTTTAAAGTGGCAGAGAATTTGGCAAAATTGAGTCCTGGTGTCAGATGGAAGGAAGAATTTAAAAGTGACAACCTGGAGTACTTAGCTGAGGAGATCTCCAGACTACATGTGGAGGACGTAACCTGGCTTCTCCTTGCAGCTTATAGTAAAATGCGAGCAGAAAGAGATAAACTTAGAACTGAACTCTTGGGTTCAAAAAGACCAGAAGCTGAAAATTACGAGCTTCCAGGGGGTGGAATCCCAGAAGCTACAGCCCAACGTGAGGATGTAACTGAATATGGAATCCAGCCGCCATTTCAGTACAAGCCAAGATTGGAGATGGAATTATCCAGAAAGGATTTGTGGAAACTCCTATTGTCTGATGGCTTTGACCCCTGTGTGCTTCATGCAAAGCCAACAGAATTTTTGCGAGAACTTTATAGACAGAGCCGCTGCCAGTCTGGACTGGAGGAGACAGACAAGGAACAAATTGCAGAAAAAATTTCTTCAAACACAGAGCCATGGAGGTTGAGGTCTGGAGTCAAGAGGCCTTGGGCTGGGAGAGCGGAGCAGCCTACATGCATGGAAAGGGTGAGTTTGCCCCGGAGGTCGAGGGTGGGCATTCCACCTCGATGCTCTGGAAGAGTTTTGCCACCCGAGGTCCCAAAGAGGGTGGAGCACATTCCCAGGGAATTGGGGAGAGCTTGGCTGCCACCACACTGTTCTGAAGGGGTTGAGCGTGTGCCCCGGAGATGGAAGGGAATCCGGGAGCAGCCCCGATGTTTGAGGAGGGTGGGGCCGAGAAGGTGGTCTCCCCAATGTGTGGGTATGTTGGAGCACTCACCTAAGCGTTTGGAGAGGAAAGGGCTGCTGAAAAGGTCCTTGGGAAGGGTTAGACTCCCGCTCTCTCAAGCCCCAAGGATGCAACGTTGTTCTGTTAATGACTGTCTGACTTTGAAATCTAATGGAGTTTGTCCTGCGGGTTTTGGGAACTGTTTTGGTCCTGTTATGCTTTCTCCTTATGGCAATGGAAATGTTTATCCTATGAATGTCCCTCCTTTGTATATTGGAAGCATATAACTTGTTCTAAGTCCACAGATCCAAAGCTAAAGGAGAATTGTGCCTTAGGACTGACCACGCCTATATTTGATTTTGATGGGATTTTGTACTTAACTTTTGTTACTGAAATGGTTTAAGTTTTTGTGATATTGTGATGAAATGAATGTATTTTGTATTTGGAAAGATAATGTCATTTTGGGGTCCAGGGGGTGGAATGTGCCGGTTTGAATGTATTGTGTCCCCCAAATGCCATTATCTTTGTGGTCTTGTGGGACAGACGTTTTGGTGCTGGTTAGATTTGCTTGGAATGTGCCCCACCCAGCTGTGGGTGGTGACTTCGGTGGGATACTCCTATGGAGGTGTGACCCCACCCATTCAGGGTGGGCCTTGATCAGTGGAGCCATATAAAACATGCTGACTCAAAGAGACTGAACGCAGTGCAGCTGTGAGTGATGTTATTTGAAGAGGAGCAAGCTTGCTAGAGAGGAATGTCCTGGGAGAAGCCATTTTGAAACCAGAACTTTGGAGCAGACGCCAGCCATGTGCCTTCCCAGCTAACAGAGGTTTTCCGGACACTATTTGCCATCCTCCAGTGAAGGTACCCGATTACTGATGTGTTACTTTGGATCCTTTATGGCCTTAAGACTGTAACTGTATAGCCAAATAAACCCCCTATTTATAAACGCCAATCCATCTCTGGTGTTTTGCATTCCGCAGCATTAGCAAACTAGAACATTGAGTAATTCATCAAAACATCTTTGTTATTATTTAAATGTTAACCAACTGCAGTCTGGTAAAATACATTCACATGTACCTATACAAACCAATACTATATAAGTATATTTTTTAATGTGGCAATTCCATATATACTGAAATGCAATTATTTCCAAGATAACACTTGTGAGTGAAGACAGATAGATAGATAGATAGATAAATAAATAGATAGATAAAGACAGATGAATGGATAGATAGATGTAGATATCTCTGGAATAAGTAAGAAACAGGTAACAGTGGATGCCATTGGGAAGAATTTTGGACCACTGGGGCCAGGAGTAGAAGGGAAATTTAGTTTTTAATATATACTCTTTTATATAGAGTTTGGGCTTTTTCCCAAACACATGTACTATCTTTTTAAAACTTTCTTGACACGAAGATTCTTTCTATTTGGTGTGTTGTAGTCTTATGTTTATTCCATTTATTCTCTAGCCTTTCCAGGATACCTGTTACTGTGTTAGGTGCTGGGGCTACAAAATGAATAAGACACAATTCCTGGTTTCAAGAATCTACAGTCTAGTTGAGGAGACAGAAAAGTAAACAACCATTATATAGTGTAATAATTGTGGCCTATCTGACTTTCCTTATTTAAGACACACATACACAATCCTCCTTAAGCTCCCCCTTTTCCAATACACGTATCAGTTTCTAACATACTATATAATTTGTTTATGATGTTTATTGTCAATCTCTCCCAATTAGAATGGAAACTCCATGAATTCAGGATTTTCACTTGTTTTGTTCATTGATGAATCCCCAATGCCTGAAACAGTGATATTTTTGAAAAGGTATTTGTTGAATGAATGTTGAATAAGCGCTATATAATTTAAAAGGCTAAAAAAGGAGTTACAGTCACAGAAGAAGGAACACCAAACCTGTATTACGGAGGTCAGTAAGGCTTCATGATAGAGGTGATACTTGTGCTGTCTTGAAGCAAAATCTGGGTGACTTTGACCGAAAGACCTAATGTTCCAAGAGCAAGAAAATGAGGACTATAGAAACATGGAACACACGGGGAGTTGCAGAGGCAGAGAGATATGAGAGAGAATGGCACGGCTTCTGCTGCAAGGCAGACGTCCGGGCTGCGGGTCACATGGAGCTGTGAGCAACTTCAGGGGCCCCTTTAGGAGTCAGCACCCTGGCAGAAGACATCAAGACCCAAATCAAGAACTACTCAATTGCCCCTTTAGACAGACACTTCCCCTACCAGGAACTGCTGGCAAAACTACCTGGTGTCAGCCTGGGACGACCGCAGGGCAGAAGGCACGTTTCCTGGGAAGATGTGAACTGGCCCACCCCGCTGCGTACCTGTACTTCCGTTGAAGGGGGACCTGGATAGATGGTGCCCCCTCCCCACCAGGATCCTGAATCATGACTTAACTAATGATAAAAACTTATTGCAAAAGTGTAAGAGACAGAGAGAGAGAGAGAGGAGAGCACATAGGGAAAACTGAACATATGGCAATAAGTATTAGTTGATACAATTGTTGAGCTGAGTGATGGGTTCTTGAAGGTTTATTATATTATTCTTTTGTTAGTGTATGCTTAAAATTTTCTAAAATAAGTAAATAAACAATTTTTTTGGTGTGTGAATGTAAAAGAACTCAAGAATGCAGCTAGAAGTAAATATCTGAAACTACCAAACTCCAACCCAGTAGCCTTGACTCTTGAAGACGATTGTATAACAATGTAGCTTACAAGGGGTGACAGTGTGATTGTGAAAACCCTGTAGATGGTACTCCCTTTATCCAGTGTATGGATGGATGAGTAGAATAACGGGCACAAAACCTAAATGAAAAATAGGGTGGGAAGGGGGAGGGGATCCTTTTTTTTTAATTTTTATTTTTTTATTCTGATTCTGATTCTTTCTGGTGTAAGGAAAATGTTCAAAAATAGATTGGGGTGATGAATGCACAACTATAAGATGGTACTGTGAACAGTTGATTGTACACCATGGATGATTGTGCTGGTTTGAATGTATTATGTTCCCCAGAAAAAGCCATATTCTTTGATGCAATTTTGTGAGGCAGACATATTAGTGGGGATTAAGTTGGAACATTTGGATTAGGTTGTTTGCATGGAAATGTGCCCCACCCAACTGCAGGTGATAACACTGACTAGATATTTCCTTGGAGGCGTGGTCCCACCCATTCAGGGTGGGCCTTGATCAGTGGAGCCATATAAATGGGCTGACAAACAGAAGGAACTCAGTGCAGCTGTGAACGATGTTTTGAAGAGGAGCTACAGCCAAGTGGGACACTTGGAAGAAAGCACAGGAGCTGCAGATGAGAGACAGTTTGAACACAGCCATTGAAAGCAGACTCTTGCTCTGGAGAAGCTAAGAGAGATAAAACACCCCAAGAGCAACTAAGAGTGACATTTTTGAGGAACTGCAGCCTAGAGAGGAACGTCCTGGGAGAAAGCCATTTTGAAACCAGAACTCTGGAGCAGACGCCAGCCACGTGCCTTCCCAGCTAACAGAGGTTTTCTGGACACCATTGGCCATCCTCCAGTGAAGGTACCCAATTGCTGATGTGTTATCTTGAACACTTTATAGCCTTAAGACTGTAACTGTGTAACCAAATAAACCCCCTTTTATAAAGCCAATCCATTTCTGATGTTTTGCATTCTGGCAGCATTAGCAAACTAGAACAATGATTATATGCTATGTGAATATTTCTCAATAAAACTGAATTAAAAAAAAAGAGAATTCAAGAATGAATGTTTTCGACACAGGGGGGCACAGCTGTGATTTACCAGTCACATGCAACGGCAGCCAAACGGGTGGCAGTAGTGGTGGGTGAAGAGGGCAAATACTTGAGAAGACGTATTTTTTTCAATTATTTTTTCAATAATTTTTCAGTTGTAAGAAGCAATTCAAACTAGTGAAAATATAAAGGGGATTTATTGGTTGATTTACCTGAGAAGTCCAGCGGTACATCTGGCATTAAAAACAACTGGATCTGAGAAACTACTTGATACAAGAGCTCTGTTTTTCCCTTATCTCTTTTTTGCCTTTGCCCAGCTTCATTTTTCAGATAAGCCTTCTCCAAGTGGTAGGCAAAATAGCCATCAATGGCCCCTGCCTCAAATCCTCCCAACTTAAAACCCCAATGGAAAAAGAATTTTTCACCTCTAATGTCTGTATATTAATCTTGAGGAAAACTCTCTCTCTACTTGGGTCATATGCCCATCCCTGAACCATATCCTCTCGGGTAGGGAGAGGAAGTAGCATGATTGGCCAAGTTTGGAATAGAGGGTAGTGGTGGGAGGAAGAGGAGGCACCATGAGTGACTGCTCCACCAGGATCACATGGACCAGGAGAAGGACAAACCCATTAAAGATCCAAATAACTGGCATCATGCCACCCCCAAGGAGAGTTATAATTGATATTTGGAGATTGGGGGATGCAGAGTGAATAGAGTGGTAGGAAGAAAAAAATAAAGCCAAGCTGAGGAAGACTCTGGAAAAACAGAGAAATTTGTTGTTGGGGGAGGAGGTAAAAGATGCAATGATGAAGACATGAAGCTCTCATTAGCCTTATAAGCTACATCTGGGAATAAAACAGGTAACTATCTCCCACTTTTCCATAGAAGGATGATTGAAAATTGAATGTGCATAAAAACTGGTGGTAGAAATCCCTGTTATTTTGTCAGGTAAATTGTGAAGTTCAATGCAATTAGAAAAACATCCCCAAAATATCTTTGGTTTGGTTGGCATGTGACCAAGCCCTGAACAGCTTAGATTAGTATAAAAAAAGATTCAAAGATATGTCTTTTGCATATGCTTAAGAATTGAGCTGAAGCAAGAGACAAAGCAGCCCACACCATCTGTCTAGGAGGCACGCAAGCTCCAGAGTGGAAATGGAAAGAAAGAGGGCTTCAGTTTTCTAAGACCAATGGGAAGTGAAAGAGGCAGAGACTCAAAGAAAGGGAAAAAAAGGTCAAGACCCAGGGCAGACACAGAGCTGGAGACCCAAAATGTCCACAGGTGCATTGTGCCATCTGCAGTTCACCACACTAAATCCTTTACTTCAAGATAGTTCCACGCACATCTTCTCCAAGAAACCTTCCAGCACATCTCAGCAGTAATGAGTTATCCATTAGTGATGCGATCATCCATAGAATTCATTGACCTGTGCCGAGTGTTTGCCTGTTAGGAATGAAGGGAGAAGTTCTGATGATGTTGGCTCAAGGGAAATGTGAGTACTAGAAACCTGCTGTGGCTCAGTCATCTCTCTCCCCTATAACATCTGTGAGGAAGGAACATATTCAAGGGCCATTGACAGATGAAAAATCAAAATACCTCTTTATTTTCACCAAATAAATGCCCAGCTTCATAGTGCAGGGCTTTCCTGTAAAAAGTAGGTTAGAACAAGCAGCCTACAGCAAAGGCCTATTGGGCCTTTCCCTCCCCACTAAGCACCAAAATCTTTTCAACCCGTGTCCTGCCACATTAGACAAGAAACGGAAGTAATAACAAGTATGCTTGGCTATGCATTTGAGGAAGAGAAAACAAAATGGTCAGATCCTGAAAGGAGGTCTTGGCTCAGCTTACTGATTCCTGCAGCATGAAGTAGAAGAAAAAGCTGCGTGGAGGTTCACAACCTTAACCCTTGTTAAATGTGGACCAATTAATTTCCTGGAATTTGACTGAACAAAAGAGCAACTCCTCCTCTCTGGGAGAAGGTGAAAGCCTAAAGAAAGGAGGGAAATGCAGAGCTTCCCTTTCCTCTAAACACGTGCTACTCAAAATATGGGCCATGAACCAGAGCATCAGCATCACCCAGTAGCTTGTTGGAAATTCACAACCTTGGGCTCCACCCTAGATGAACAGAATAAGAGAACTGCATTTAAAAAATATCTCCAGGCAATTCATACGCATGTTAAAGTTTGAGAAGCTCTGTGTTTCTGACTCCTAAATTCATGCCCAAATTTTCAGCCATTTGGATCTTTGCTCACTTCCTATAATAGTGCTCTGTGTATGTCAATAGTTAATGAAAGGACATTTGAGAACTTGAAATTCCATTTGGAGGGAGAAGAGCATTTCTGGGAAAACAGAACACAATCGCCAATGAGTGGCTTAGACAGAGAGATGGATGCATGCTAAAAACAAGCCAATAAAACAGTTCTAGCCAGATCTGCTGTGCGGGACAGATAGGTATAGTAAGTCTTCTCCCACCCCACTTCCCTATAATATTCCCTCTCTTCTTCACTCTTGCTTTCCTTCAGCTATTAAGCTCTTGGGTTGAGTTCTGCTTCATACATAGAGTAGTACCATGTAGATCTTGTCTCTTGCAATCCCATCCTCAAACTCAAAATCTAAGAATGAGATACAGTATCATTAAGCCGGGACACAGTGGGAAAACACAAAGCAATTTGGCGTGTCAGTACTGCTGAAATTTAAATGGCTGTGACTGTCGTGACCCAATTCATTTCTTAATTCTGACAGTGGCCAGATCCCAGGCCTGGATTCTCATCCAGTATTTGCCTTCAGTGGCCCTTCCTATTCAAGTGACTTTATGGACTGGTAACAATGAAACTTAAGAGCACCGAACCCCCAATTTCTTCTCTTTGCTCTACTGACACAATACCTTTAAAGTAAAAAAGGCTAGCAATTGGCAAATATTTATGGATTAGCTGGAGTTCTGCCACAACATTATTATGGGATCCAATAATGACAGGATTTAATGAGTAATAAAGTTACCATCTGTTGAGCACTTATGATGTGCTTTGCCACAACCCTATGAAGTAAACAGTATCCCCATTTAATAAGGGAGGAGATTTGAAGTTCGCAGAAGCTAAATAACTTGCCCAGGAAGTAGCAGAGATGGAATTCCAGCCCACATCTATCTAAGCCCAAAGCACTGAACTAATGCCCTCTTCCTTGTGAGAAACCACTGTAAACACACTCTTTCTCAAAAAGAAACATTTGCCTTCTATGGGTCTGATGTGAGGATCAAATGAAATTAAAGATGCTAAAGTACTTAAAAAAGTAAGGTGCTGTAAGACATAAGGTGTAATTTTAGTACATTAAGACTGTGTCCAACAAAAATGCCCTCAGTACTATATACATAGCAACTGTACATTTGAAAAATGTTCACCCTCATTAATAAAGAAATCCCAGCTAATTCAATATACAGTTTTCATTGATCAAATTAGAAAATAGTTTTAAAAGGTTAAGGATATTGACAAGGATGCTGTGGAACTGGTACATTGCTGGTGGGAGCACATGGTACAACTTTTCTAAGCAAACTGACAATCTGTTTCAAGACTGTAAAAATATTGACCTCATAATTTTTTATAAGGAAAAATAAATTGGGACAGAAATTTAAGCATAAAGATAAAGACCATAAACTCTAACGCCAGATGGCTTGGATTTAAATTCCAGCTTCACTACTTACTAGCAGTGTAACTCGGGGCAATCACTGTGACTTGGTGTCCAAAAGGGAATAATAATAGCACCTACTCCACAGGGTTGTTAGGAGAATTCAATTAATTAAATACGTAAAGTGCTAGCCTAGTGCCTGGCACAAAGTAAGCACTACCTATAGGTGGTATCTATTACTTTTATTTTCTCCATTTCATTGATAATAGCAAGCAGTTGGACTCAATCTGACTGACCACAGAAAAATGGTTAAATCCAGGTACAGACATGTACAGTGAAATATTATGCAGTCATTAAAAATGGGGATTTAAAAAAAGTATTTAATCATATCGTATAATGTAGAGTAAAAAGAGTTGGAAACAAAATTATGTATAGTGTTCCACTGCACTTATATTTGTTAATATAAATACATGGAAAACTTTGTATGAATACAGAAATGTGCTAGGAAAAACATCAAAATATTAACCAAAAATATATCTGGGTGATGGTATAGAGAGATGGGGAATTCCTCTTTTTATTTTTCTGTATTCTCCATATACTCTAGAAGAATGCTTATCATGCTTTAGCAGACTTACGTATCACCTGGGATCTTGTTAAACTACAGATTCTGATTCAGTAGGTCTGGAGTGGTCCCCAGATTCTGCATTTCTAACAAACTTATGGGAGATGCTGATGCTGGTGGCCCAAGACCTACACTTCTAGTACCAAGTTTTTAGAGCAGGGATTTGAAAACTTGAGAGTATATAGGAATCAGTTGGAGGGCTTGCTAGGGTATAGATTATTGGGCCCCATCCCCAAAGTTTCTGATTTTGTAGGTCTGGAGTAGAACCATAGATTTACATTTCTAGCAGTTTCCCAGGTGATGCTGATGTTGCAGGTCAGGGACCAACCACACTGTGAGAACCACTGCTTTTGAATAGTTATGGTTCTTAGCATTATAAAAGGGCACCAAGAAATATGTTAGCCTTCACCATTGCCTACAAAATCAAATCCAAATTCTTCATCCAAAGGCTTCCATAATCTAATCCCATCATATTCACTACTTCTATTTAGGTCACAACATAAAACCTCTATGCCCAAAACACGCCCAAGATCTCTAACGTTAGGCCTTCTGTTCTATTTCATCACTCTGGCTGATATGTCCCTTCCCACCATTTCCTCATGCCCAAACCCAGCCCATCTTTCAAGACTTTCAAATGCTCTTTCTTGCAGAAAGCCTCCTGATTCACCATCACCCAAAAGCCACCTCACCCTCCCTTCCTTAGAGCTCCCCAGCACTGTTCCTCCCCAGTGACACCATTCACTACCTGGTATAGTGAGTAACTCTACCAGAGAATGGTTTCTCTCCTCAGTAGACTGGGAGTTTCTTGAGGGCAGGATGGTAACTTGCCTATCTTTATCCACCACTTAGCTCTAGCAATTCCCCAGCAGACTGTTGACACTCAAAGTTGACTGAATGAAGGAATGGAGCCTCCTGAGGAAGGGCATGGAACTGTCCCATAAATGGAAACTGGAATGCATGCATGCCGAGCCTGATGACCAACAGTAACAGGTGTTTTCCATCTCTGATGTCCATGATTCATTCTGCACAGCTGCACACACACACAGGCATGGACACAAATAGGCTCCTGGAAGACAACACTCCATACAATGAAGTACTCGCCTGTTCTGTGCTCCCGGGTGGCCACACACGGAGGCACACGCACACCTCAGCGACAACCTGGGTCCACAAAAAGGGAGCCCTGCCCTCTAAAACCGTTAATGCTATACTGCGAAGAACAAGAAGCTATGAGTTGTGTCTACGTCTCTTGTCCCCATAGCGCCTTTCTTTATAGTTTTTAAGAAACCTACTGCGGATGAGTGTGCATGGATTTCATAGCTGTCCCCCTTCGCCCCCCCCCCACACACACACACAATATCCCCCATTCGTGGTTTTCAGACTAGGCGCGTCTCTCCGAGGTGAATTGAATGGCAAGAGCGGGGCTGTCTTTGTCATTAATCCTCCCCTCCTTCGGGCGAGCCAAGCTTCTTCCGGGTCAGCGACAATCAGGCCAGCGGTCCCCCCAAACCGATCAGCCCGGGAGCGCTCGAGCGCTGGGTCGCCTCCGCCCCGCAGGTTGCAGGAGGGGAGGAGGGCGGGCAGCGCGAGAGTGGGGGAGGGAGGGAAGAAGGGGAAGGCAATCCGAGGAGGAGGAGGTGGAGAGAGCAGCCTCCGGCAGCGGGCGAGGAGAATGGGAGTGCGAAGCGACAGACCGCCGCGGGGTGTCACGGCCGCGGCGAAGCCAGCGAGGCGCCCAGTCGGCGCCCGCCGCTTTTAAACCCGGGAGAGGGCGGCGGCGGCGGTGGCTGGCGGGTCGCGGCGCGCGCGCGGTGCCCGGGCGGCGGCCGAATGGAGAGGAAGACCTCGGCGGCTGGGGCCAAAGGGAACCCGAGCCCGCCCGCGGCCGGCGAGGGGCAGCAGCCACCGCCACCGTTGTGTGTCCCGGGCGGTGGCGGAGGGGCCCCGGCTAGGGGCCAGGCTGGGGCGGCGGCCGAGCCCGCCGAGCTCATCCGGCGCGCGCACGAGTTCAAGAGCCAAGGGGCGCAGTGTTACAAGGACAAGAAATTCCGCGAAGCCATTGGCAAATACCACCGGGCGTTGCTGGAGCTGAAGGGGCTGCAGCCGCTCCCTGGGGGACAGGAGCGGGACTCGCGCGCGGCCTCCCCGTCCGGAGACCCCAAGCCCCGCCACCTCCCGGAGGAGCAGAGCAAGACGGTGGAAGCCATCGAGATCGACTGCTACAACAGCCTGGCAGGTGAGCCGCCCGCGCTGCTCCCCTGCCCCTCCTCCCCAGGTCCTCGCGTCTCCGGCTGGTCGCGGGTCCCCATTACCCGGTCCCCTCCCTTCCACCACCGTCGACCACTGCGGTGCGGCTGCGGTGCAGACTTCCCCTCTGTGACTGTTACTGCTTTAGAGAGGAAGACCCGGGAGCGGGGGATGGGGGTTGGGTGGGGGTGGGCGCTTTGGAAAAAGTGTGACTTTTAGGATGGTATCTTCCAAAGACCGTAGTCATCCCACATCCCTTTCCCTGCATACATCGTAAATCTCACCTATAAATAACTGGGACAGCCTAGAAAGGCACCCAGTTGGCCTGGCGGCGCCGCTGCTGCTATTACTCACCTGCGGACCCAGGTCCAAATGCGAGAAGCAGCGCCCAGGTTGGGTCACCGGCACCCACCGCACGCCCCGTCTTTTCCTGCCGGAGGGTCCTAAAGACAGTCCACTGCACCTGACTGCTCTCCTCAGGTATCCTTGGCACCGGAGCTGACCTTCCTCACCACACCTCCACCCCCACCCCAGCTGACCGCAGCTCTGCGGGTAAGGTCTTTCCCCAAGTTCCTTTGTCCCCAGAGGCAAAGAGCAGTCTGCTACTAGGCCTTCAACATCCTAGGCAAAATGGATTCCAAATGCCACTTTCTTCTCTCTAAGCTCTGCTGGGACTCCTGGTTGCCAGGTGAGGAGATCTCAAAGGGAACATAGTTCACGGTTGGGCTTGAGCTGTGCTGCATTCTGTATCATGCTTTCCCCCCTGCCCTATTCTCACTAGCTGGATGTCAGGGATGAGGCCCTTTTATTGGTATAAGAAGGCATATATTCCAGATTTTACTTTGGGAATTAGGGTTAAAGGCAAGCAGTGTAGAAAAAAAAAAAAAAAAAAAATTTAACTTGGGCACAGGAAAATTTAAAGTGTAAAAAAAAAAAAAAATGAGAGTCTTGGTCTTTCTGGGAACTTCCTGTGAGAAAGTGGGAGATGTGGGCAGAGGCAACAGCCTTTGATTTGAGAAGCCTTCTTTCCCTGTTCTCCCACACTATTTGGTGGGATTTGGACATGATCAAGCTCCAAATAAAAGGCCATTTCTACTAGTCTCCAATCCTTGAAGTTGCCTAAGCTAGCTGTGAACGGCTGGAGCAGGGTAGGGTTAGGAGTGGGAATGGGTGTGGCTTGGGCCAGGCAGTTGTGGGATGAAAGTAAATGTCAATACTTTTGTTCTGTTTCCTAAGTGCAGACCTGCTCTGTTTTCTTTGAGGTTTCTCGTGCCAGCCCATCCCTGCCCTCCCAGAATGCCATGTCCAATATTGTCTTTAATCAGATGAAATCCAGGTCAGGGAGGCACTTTGCAAATTGCAAAGCAGTTTACAAACTTAAAGGATTAGTAGTAGTAGTGGAGTCGCAGCAGTTGTAGGAATGGTGTTGCTGATGTCAGTACTTGTAATAAGTGCAGCAAATAAAGTCTAGGACACTGAAGATGGCTTATTTAAATCCATCACGAGATCTGGCTTGATTGCCTTTTTTCCAGTAACTCTCTGGCATACAGGCTGGTGCCTGATGAATAAAGGTCACAGCAGTCATAGGCGAAGGAAGAGGTCACTTTGGATCTGAGTGAAATGGAGTTTTATGTTCAGTATTATTCATGAGTATTCTGGGGCTGCAACTCACCCCACACTTCTGGCCATCTGCCAGTGGCTAACACTGCCTGCCTTCCACCTCAGAAGTGGCTGCATTTCCATCCTGAAACCAAAGATGTGTCCTTGCTGAGGCCGGCCGGATCAGACAGGGCTGAGGTCTGGACAGCTCCTCCACTTCCACCCCCACTCCCCACATATTTTGGAGAACTTCAGTGGGGAGGGAGGAAGGGGGTAGCCATAGCAGAGTTTTCCCTCTGCTGCCTTCATCTCCAGTGCCCACCACTTTTTTTTTGCAATTTTATTGAGATATATTCACATACCAGATAGTCATCCCAAGTGTACAATCAGTGGTTCATGGTATCATCATATAATTGTGCATTCATCACTGCAGTCAATTTTTGAACATTTTCATTACTCCAAAAAATAAAAAAATAAAAATAAGATAAAAAAATAAAAAAGAACACCCAAAACATCCCATACCCCCTACCCCTCCCTATTATTTATTTATTTTTTGTCTTTGTTTTCTTACTCATCTGTCCATACACTGGATAAAGAGAGTGTCAGTCACAAGGTTTTCACAATTATACAGTCACACTGTAAAAGCAATATAGTTATACAACTATCTTCAAGAATCAAAACTACTAGATAACAGTTCACTTCTCAATCCCATGATGCCAGGGACAGGCTCATCCCCAGGAGTCATGTCCCACGTTGCCAGGGAGATTTACATCCCTGGGAGTCTTGTCCCATGTAGGGGGGAGGGCAGTGAGTTTACTTGCAGATTTGGCTTAGAGAGAGAGGTCACATCTGAGCAACAAAAGAGGTTCTCTGGGGGTGACTCTTGGGCATAATTATAAGTAGGGTTAGCTTCTCCTTTGCGGGAATAAGTTTCATAAGCCCCCAAGACTGAGGGCTTGACCTATTAAATTGATAGTCCCCAATGCTTGTGAGAATATCAGGAATTCCCCAGGTGGGGAAGTTTAATATTTCCACATTTTCCCCCAGTCTCTCTAGGGGAGTTTGAAAACACTTTTTTTATTCTCTGTCCAAATTACTCTGGGATGTATTGGGGCATCACACTAACCCGTACAAACCAACCAGATCTCACTCCCTGTTCAAGGTTCCATGTAACATGGTGTTCAAATAAACTGACCATACAGGTTAAATTAGATAGTGTGCTACAGAAAATATAAATTTTGCACCAAATAAACATCTCTTCTTTTGGTCTCACACAGAAGCTGAAGTTTTAAAACACAGGCAATATTGTCCTTTACCCTTTAGTCTAATTTGCCTCAGTCCTGACCAGATCAGCTTCATTCATATTTCTAATTGAAGTCTGACCTCTTTTTCAGCTTTTTTAACAGTTGCTGGGTGGAGTAATGCTGACTTTCATAGCTGCAGAATCACCACTTATTAATATTAATAATTTATTTTGTGCATTGTGGTAGGCACCCTATGTACATTATCTTTTTAAATCTTCATAATGAATTGATAAAAGAAATATGATCATCAGTTTAGCAGAGGGAAAAAAAAACCCAAGGCCCCAGAGCTGTTCATCTCCAAAGCTCATATTCTTGCATCACACCTTGCTGCATAAAGTCACCATCCTCCGGGCTACTGCGTCCCTTGAGTCCAGTCTCAGGTGGGCTCCAAAGCCCTACACTTCCTAAATTCTTGTGGGAAGCTCTCAGCCCTGGTAACCAGGAGAAAGAAATATAGTACCTTGGTTCAGGGCTCTAATAGGGCTATTTCCAATATTGTCAAATGTCACAGAAGAAAGAAAGGATGATTACAAGCTGAGCATTCTTGTCAAAGCCAAAATTCTGTATCCTGCATAGAAGATTCAGCTGGAAGAAGGGTTCCACATAGAAGTCACCAGGCGGAGAAGTTGAATGCTGATGTTGGTTTCCTTTGGGGAAATGTATAAAATTCATTACTGCTATCTCAGAAGTTCCAGCTAATAGGAAAGTAACCTTTCTTGTTGTATTACAAAAGTAATACTTATTTGTAGTGTGTATTTCCTTTCAGAAAGTATGAAGAAGAAAACAGAAAATTACCTCTAATCCCACCACTGAAATCCTTTGTGCTGTATGTCCTTGTGTTTGTTTCCATGTACAAATGTAAACTAACTACTGCAGTGCTGGATGAGCAGCCCAGTGGGCTCCAGGTGTGAGCAGTCTGAAGCTGTTCTTTGAAAGATGTCTTCCTTCTGTACAGAGCCTTGCATACAGGGGAAGGGTTGGAGTTTAGAAGGAAACTTGGACCAGCCCAGAAGTACCTGGAGGGTTAGGCTTTGTTGCTAAGGGCATCTCTGCTCCAAACAGGAGGCTGTTGTGATGCTTCTGGAGGAAACCTAGGCTCAGTGGGCCCTTCTACTCCACATGGCAGCCTCCTAGAATGGCAAGGAGAGAGCTGGAATGTGCTAAGGGGTGTTAGTATAACAATCCATTTGAATGATTTGATCATATGACAGCTACACAAGTGATTTGCCAAATGCCCGTGGTTATGATCTGTTCTGGCTTGGAATTCCTTCTGGAAGGGATCTGGCCAGTTTTGGAAGGTTCCTCCCTAAACTTAATTTTGCATGTCTTGTTCTCCAAGAAATTCAAGGAAAGGGATGAGAGAGCATTCTGTCTCTGCAGAATTTCAAATGACTCATATAATGATTTGAAAAGACATTCTGACCTGCCTGGAGAGACCTAGGAATCTGATCTTACAGAGGTCATAGAGGAAGCATATGTTGGCCTGTTGATCGCTTCAACCTTGAACAAGACACTGGATCTTCCTTGGGCTCAGGATGTTCCTTGCACAACCCCTTGAAGGGCAGAGCCTTTTTTACTCTACATCTGTTCCTTTGGGGCTGTAGTGGCTCCAGCTGGGGTATGATCAAAATGTTGCAATACATAATGACTTTGTTGGTGTTTTTCAAACAGTATTCAAAGCGCAAATCCTAGCATACACAGTAGGAGGAGGCTGACAGGTCATGGCATTGAACCTCATATGAGAGTCAGCTTTTGCCTGTATCCCGGGATGGTCTGAGAACTTGGATAAGCCCATGCCACTTCATTTTATCCCCATTTTCCCACACATTTAGAGCTATGTTTGGGAGGGTTTTTTGGTTCATTTTCCCAAAGGGTGAAATTCAACTGGGATCCTTTGGTTGGAGCCGTGTAAGACCAGCCTTATCAGTGCTGGTCAACGTGCCTTGAAGCTTGAGACCAGGGCCAGCTACATAATTTGCAGGTTGAATGCAAAGTAAAAATATAGGGTTCCTTGTTCAAAAAGCAGGAAAGAGTGTCATTAAAGGTACTAAAATACAAAACTCTTTCCTTTCTTCTATGGTCTCTTGACTTGACATGGTGTTTTTTATTTGCAATTTAATGTTATTTCAAGTAAAGAAAATTAATGTTTAAAATTATTGGCATGGATTTTACTATTCATCTTTAAATTGTGCAATGCCAGTTTTAAATGGAAATATAAAGGCATTTAATTTGTACGTGGAATCCTACAAATTTCGTAATTCATATTTCACGGCTCATGCATGCATATGTATTTTGTTCTTACTAGGATAGTGGAAATGCTGCACAAAACTAACTCATCTCTTTTGATGTCACCTCTTTTTATGTGCATTTTCTACCAATACTCTGTACCTTTGGCTTACTGAACAGTAAGGAAGGACAGAAAAGGAACTATGGGTTGCACTCTCTCTCCCTTTCCTTTTATGCCATCATTTTCAGCATAAGTAGTTGGCTAATACAGGGAAGTAACATAAGTAAGAAAGGATATGACAGGATTCCTTGGTCATTTGTGTTCTTAGAACACCATGTCTTCTGTCTGCATTTGAAGCAATTTCCAGTTTGAATGGAACATGGCCTCTCAGGGCTGTCAGCACCCCTGCTTACTCACACTTGCCCTATACTCTCATTGAGTCTCACTGAACTCTCGCATTGTGGATCCACCAGAATTCTGTGCTCATAGGGCAATGTGAATGCTATATGTGAAACGGGTGGCAAGGAGTGGGAGATATACATATAATGCCGGTCTCCTCTGCTCATGCTCATGCTCCAGTGTCCCATCAGACTTCACTTAATAAAACACAAAATGAAAGATAAAATTATTAAGAATTTCAAAAGGCAACAGCAGACCATTAATCCAAGCATGGGACCCTTCTGAGCACAGGGCCCTATGTAACTGCACACACCATCTCCTTTAAAGCCAGCCTTCCATGAAACATTAGAAGACAACAGGATGGATGCATCATAAGTGTAGAAAATTGGATATAGACTCTGAGGCAGATCCCAACAATTGGTGTGGAAACAGAAAGCCAAGAAAAAAAATGACTGAATTACAACTGCAAAACTCAGCAGTGAAAAGGAGGTCAATAGCTAGAGACACAGTAATTTGTGTGCTGGTTTGAATCTGTTATGTACCCCATAAAAGACTATGTTATTTTAATCCACTCTTGTGGGGGCAGACCTATTGTGGGTGGGATCTTTTGATTAGGTTGTTTCCATGGAGATGTGACCCTGACTATTCAAGATGCATATTAATTAGTTTGCTGGAGTCCTTAAGAAAGCTCAGGGAGAGAGAGAGAGAGCTCAGAGCCACAGACCCAGATGTTTGGAGAAGCTGAGACAGACATTTTGGAGACAAGCTAAGATATGTAATCTGGAGTTTATTCCCAGGAGAAGCAAGCAAGGAGCCTCAGGAGCTGAGACAGAAACCCAGAGACGTTTTGGAGAAAGCCATTGAAATCAGAAGCTAAACCCAGGACAGAAGTTTCAGTAGAGCCAGCCATGTGCCTTCCCATTTGACAGAGGAACCCCAGGTACCATCCGCCTTTCCTCAGAGAAGGTATCTACCTCTTGATGCCTTAATTTGGACATTTTCATGGCATTACAACTATAAATTTGTGAACTAATAAACCCCCATGCCAATTTGAAGCTGTTACGGACCCCAGAAGAGCCATGATCTTTTTTTTTTTTTTAATCTTCATTTTATTGAGATATATTCACATACCACGCAGTCATACAAAACAAATCGTACTTTCGATTGTTTACAGTACCATTACATAGTGGTACATTCATCACCCAAATCAATCCCTGGCACCTTCATTAGCACACACACAAAAATAACAAGAACAATAATCAGAGTGAAAAAGAGCAATTGAAGCAAAAAAGAACACTGGGTACCTTTGTCTGTTTGTTTCCTTCCCCTATTTTTCTACTCATCCATCCATAAACTAGATAAAGTGGAGTGTGGTCCTTATGGCTTTCCCAATCCCATTGTCACCCCTCATAAGCTACATTTTTATACAACTGTCTTCGAGATTCATGGGTTCTGGGTTGTAGTTTGATAGTTTCAGGTATCCACCAGCAGCTACCCCAATTCTTTAGAACCTAAAAAGGGTTGTCTATATCGTGCGTAAGAATGCCCACCAGAGTGACCTCTCGGCTCCTTTTGGAATCTCTCTGCCACTGAAGCTTATTTCATTTCCTTTCACATCCCCCTTTTGGTCAAGAAGATGTTCTCCGTCCCACGATGCCAGGTCTACATTCCTCCCCGGGAGTCGTATTCCACGTTGCCAGGGAGATTCACTCCCCTGGGTGTCTGATCCCATGTAGGGGGGAGGGCAGTGATTTCACCTTTCAAATTGACTTAGCTAGAGAGACAGGGCCACATCTGAGCAACAAAGAGGCATTCGGGAGGAGGCTCTTAGGCACAACCATAGGGAGGCCTAGCCTCTCCTTTGCAGCAACCGTCTTCCCAAGGGTAAAACCTGTGGTAGAGGAGCCATGATCTTTTAATCTAATCTTGTAGGGTGGGACCTTTTGATTCAATGTTTCCATGGAGATTTGACCCACCCAATTGGGTAAGACCTTTTGATTAAACTATTTCCATGGAGGTGTGAACGTGCCCATTCAGGGTGGGTCTTGATTAGGTTACTAAAGTCCTTTAAGAGAGCTGATGGAGAGAAGGAGCTCAGAGACATTTTGGAAAGAGAGACATTTTGGAGAGAAGCTAAAATATGTAATCCAGAGTGTGCTCTCAGGAGGAGCTAAGAGCTGACAGATCCAGATGCTTGGAGATGCTTGGAATGCAGACAGAAAGATGTTTGGAGATGCTAAGCTAAGATATGAAGCCCAGAGTTTGCCCCGGAGAAGCTAAGAAGGACCCCAGATGCTTAGGGAGAAACACACTGGGTGAACAACAAAAGAGGTATAGGAGATGAGAGAGAGAAGCTAAAAGAGACAGAAGCCCGGAGACATTTTGGAGAAAGCCATTTTGAAACTAGAACTTAGGAGCAAAGGACCAGCAGATACCAGCCACATGCCTTACCAGATGACAGAGGTGTTCTGGACACCATCACCCTTTCTTCACTGAAGGTATCTTCTTGTTGGTGCCTTAGTTTAGACAATTTCATGGCCTTAGAACTGTAAATTTGCAACCTAATAAATCCCCTTTATAAAAGCCAATCCATTTCTGGTATTTTGCATAATGACAGCTTTAGCAAACTGGAACACTCCCATTGTAAAAGCCAATCCAATCATTTCAGGTGTTCTTTTTTATTTTTATTTTTATCCTTATTTTTATTATTTTTTGGAGTAATGAAAACTCAAAAATTTATTGTGGTGATGAATGCATATGTGTAATATATGATGATACTGTAAACCATTGATTGCACACTTTGGATGATTCTCTGGTGTGTGAATATATCTCAATAAAATTGCATTAAAAAAAAGCCAATCCATTTCTGGTATTTTGCATAATGGCAGCTTTAGCAAACCAGAACAGATTTTGGTATCAGAGAAATGGGTGCTGCTGCACCAAACATGTTGGAAAAGCTTTTTAAATGGATAAGGGGAAGATTCTGGAAGAACTGTGAGGACTTGATAGAAAAGGCCTAGATTGCTTTGAAGAGACAGTTGGTAGAAATATGGACTCTAAAGATACTTCCAGTGAAGCCTTAGACAGAAATGATGAGTATGTCATTGCCAACTGGAAGAAAGGTGATCCTTATTTTAAAGTGGCAGAGAATTTGACAAAATTGAGTCCTGATGTCAGATATAAGGCAGAATTTGAAAGCAATGAGGTGGGATACTTAGCTGAAGAGATTTCCAAACTAAATGTGAAAAATGCAGCATGGCATCCTGTGCAGTTTATACTAAAATGCAAGAGGAAAGAGATAACCTGAGAACTGAACTCTTGGGTACAAAGAAACCAAAAATTAATGGTCTGGAAAATTCTGGGTTTCCAGAAAGTGAGACCCCAGAGGATAATGACACACATGAGGATTTAATGAAATCTGGAACAAACCATCCACTTCAGTACAAGCCAGGATGGGAGATGAAGTTATCCAGGAAGGATTTGTGGAAAGTCCTATTGTCTGATGGTTTTGACCCCTGTATGCTGCATGCCAAGTGTTCTGGTTTGCTAATGCTGCCAGAATGCAAAACACCAGAAATGGATTGGCTTTTATAAAAGGAGTTTTATTTGGTTACACAGTTACAGTCTTTAAGGCCATAAAGTGTCCAAGGTAAGTCATCAATAATCAGGTACCATCACTGGAGGATGGCCAATGGCATCTGGAAAACCTCTGTTAGCTGGGAAGGCACAGGGCTGGCGTCTGCTCCAAGTTCTGGTTTCAAAATGGCTTTCTCCCAGTATTTTCCTCTCTAGGCTTCAGCTCCTCAAAAACATCACTCTTAGTTGCTCTTGGGGCATTTGTCCTCTCTTAGCTCCTCGGGAGCAAAAGTCTGCTTTCAAAGGCTGTCTCCAGAGTGTCTCTGTAAGCTGAAGCTCCTCTCTCAGTTCCAGTGCATTCTTCAAAGTGTCCCTCTTGGCTGTAGCAAGCTTGCTTCTTCTGTCTGAACCTATATAGTGCTCCAGTAATTTAATTCAGACCCACCCTGAATGGGTGGGGCAACGCCTCCATGGAAATTATCCAACCAAAGGTCTTGTCCACAGTTGATTGAATCACATCTCCATGGAAATGCCCAAAGGATTCCAAAATCTAATCAACACTAATATGTCTACCCACACAAGACTGCATCAAAGATAATGGTGTTGTGGGGGACATCACACATTCAAACTGGCACACTAAGCCAACAAGTTTTTTTGCGGGATCTGTATAAGCAGAACCACTGTCACACTGGACCAAAAGGGACAGGTTGAAGGAAAAATTGCTTCAAATATAGAACCATGGAAGCCGAGGTCTGGAGTCAAGTAACCTTGGACCAGGATAGTGGACCTACCCATGCACATTGATAGGGTAAGTTTAAGAGTGCCCTGAAGTTTAAAAGTGCTGCCACCTGAGGGTTCTCAGATGCCTGGGGAATTGAGAGGAGCTTGGCTGCTCCATTATGTTGATGCCCCAGGCTTTACAGAGAGGGTGGAAAACATTCCCTGGGGATTGGGTAGAATATCGCCACCACCCCAGTGTTCCGAGTGGGAGAGACTTTGCCCCAGAGATGGCAGAGAGTCAAAGTGGCACCCCAATGTTTGAGGAGGGTGGGGCTGAGAACAAGGTGGTCTCCCCAATTCTTGGACATGTTAGAGCAATCACCCCAGCGTTTGGAGAGAACAAGGCCAGTACACAAACCTTTGGAAAGGGTGGGACTGCCACTCTCTCAACTCCGAGGATAAAACATCTTTCTATAAATCACTCTCAGACTTTGAAATTAATGGAGTTTGCCCTGAAGGTTTTAGGAACTGTTTGGGTCCCATGACCCCTGTTTCCCTTTCAATTTCTCCCTATGGCAATGGGAATGTTTATCCTATGACTGTCCCTCTTTTGCATAATGGAAGTAGATAACTTGTTCTAAGTTTCACAGCCAGAGGGAATTTTGCCTTAGGACAAACCACACCTGTAACTGATTTTGATAAGACTTTGTATTTATCTATTGTTACTGAAATGATTTAAGCTGTTGTGATATTGTGATAGAATGAATGTATTCTGCATATAGACAGAACATGTCTTTGGGTTCCAGAGGGTGGAATGTGCTGGTTTTAATGTTATGTATCCCATAAAAGACTATGTTCTTTTAATCTACTCTTGTGGGGGGCAGACCTATTGTGGGTAGGATCTTTTGATTAGGTTGTTTCAATTAGATTATTTCCATGGAGGTGTGACCCTGTCCATTCAAGGTGGGTCTTAATTAATTTACTGGAGTCCTTAAGAGAGCTCAGAGAGCAGAGAGAGCTCAGAGCCCACACAGACCCAGATGCTTGGAAATGTAGACAGGAAGACATTTGGAGATGCCAGGCTAAGAAATGAAGCCCAGAGTTTGCCCCAGAGAAGCTAAGTGAGAACCCACAGACACTTAAAGAGAAAGCCACTGGAATAAGAAGCTGAAAGCAATGCAACCCAGGAGCAAAAGACCAGCAGATGCCAGCCACATGCCTTCCCAGCTGTCAGAGGTGCTCCAGACACCATCGGCCTTTCTTCAGTTAAGGTATCCTCTTGCTGATGCCTTAGTTTGGACACTTTTATGGCCTTAGAACTGTGAATTTGTGAACTAATAACCCCCCATTGTAAAAGCCAATCCATTTCTGGTATATTGCATTTTGGCAGCTTTAGCAAACCGGAACATTTGGTAGCCAGAAGTTTAATGTGGGGGTAAGAATTGGTTAAAGCATGGAGAGAGAAGTGGGGCCTCATGCTAGGATGCTCAGCCAATTTCTGTCATGTGGATTGGAGAGGTTAAATAGCTAAGCCATTGTTTATATGACATTGTTCCTAGGGCAACATCTTGGCCACTAGATCTTCAGGACCCTGTAGATCCAAGGAAGGATATGAGAATTAAAACTTGTAGAATGCTTTCAAGAAAGGTTCAGGGAAGAACATTCTGAATGTAGACTTTGGACTCAGTTTCTAAAGTGGATTCTGAAGCCCTCTAATCTATGTCCAAGGGAAATGAGTTGAGTGACTTTTAGCCAGAAACACATTAGGTGGCATCTTGAAGTCAGCGTCCCTATAGCACGAATACATGGGAGTACCCCATCCAAGTCAAGGGGAATCAGCTGCATTGCGGACAGGAAGGCTGAGATGTAGAACAGCCAAAACCTGCTCCCGGAGCTTTGCAAGTTGTGAGTGACTCCCTGATGGGAAGTTCTCTTCTTCTAGCTGTTCATTTTCACCACCGGATGGTGTCTACCCAAACAACTAAGATGAAAACCAAATATTTCTACCAACTAACTAGAGGTTTCCTAATCCCCAGGTATTTGGCTTTGGGAAAGTCAGATATGCATGTTTGGAACAGAGTTTTCCATTTTTACCCAGATGATTAGTGTGCCCCATTCCAACCATAAGCTCTATCACTGACGATGTAACAGATGTAAAAAGATAATGCTTCAAAAGATTAAAGGATTTTTGCTTTCCTGGTGGCATTCACATGGCCTTGAAGTTATTCACTAGGACATTTTTTTTTCAATTAAATTCAGTTTTATTGAAATATATTCACAAACCATACAGTCATCCATGGAGTACAAAGAACTGTTCACAAGTACCATCATATAGTTATGCATTCATCACCCCAATCCACATTTGAACATTTTCCTTACATCAGAAAGAAATCAGAATAAAAATAAAAAATAAAAGTAAAAAAGAACACCCAAATCATCCCCCCATCCCACCCTATTTTTAATTTAGTTTTTGTTCCCATTTTTCTACTCATCCATCCATGCACTGTATAAAGGGAGTGTGATCCACAAGGTTTTTACAACACACTGTCACCTCTTGTAAGCTACATTGTTATACAATCATCTTCATGAGTCAAGGCTACTGGGTTGGAGTTTGATAGTTTCAAGTATTTACTTCTAGCTATTCCAACACATTAAAACCTAAAAAGTGTTATCTATATAGTGCATAAGAATGTCCACCAGAGTGACCTCTCGACTCCATTTGAAATCTCTCAGCCACTGAAGCTTTATTTTGTTTCATTTTGCTTCCCCTTTTTGGTCAAGAAGATGTTCTTCATTAGGACTTTAAAGCTCATTATCTTTTTGATACATTCACATTTTCATATCAGCACTAAACTATTATGTCTAGTAGGAACCCAAACCAACAGTTCCCCAAAATTTTTGAAAAGGGAACAGAATATGTAATGCCAAGGAGGATCAACGAACTACAAGAATCCCAGGTTCAAATGTTTTCAGGTAGACCTTCTCTCCTCTCCCTGCCCTTCATTTTTCTGCCTAAAGGGCTTTATAAAGAGTACCTAAATTACAGACACGGTTTACCCTGAGGAAGGTTGTGGGACAAATGTTTCCTTTCCACAGTGTTTCTGTGTAGAGACAACAAAAGTGACTTCAGAGTTATATAAAATCAGAATTTTGATTTCACATTTGAATATGACCCCAGACCTTGCTTGTGTGCATGAATCTCCTTGTCAGTGTTACTAACTTGTCATCCAGCATCAGCTGAGACACTTCTTATGATAAAGAACACCAGCACCTAAAGTGCCCTATTTGACAACTATACCACCACCACAATAATAATAACAACAACAACAATATTGACAGACTATCATGAAGAGCCCAGTTCTTGGCACATAGTAGATGCTCAATTAATATGTTTGAAATGAATGGAAATGCTTATCCCAGCATTTGCCTGCTGTTAGGGACCCAGTAAATTCAATCATTCCATTAGTATTTATGGAGAACTTAGTATGCAGAAGTAAACATGAAGGTCAAGGTCCCTGCCTTGATGAACATACATATATAATCTCTGATCTATACAACTTTGTGAAGCAGAAAACTCAAGCTTGGAACAGTTAAGTAACTTGCCCATGGTGACACAGGAGTAGGTGACTGATTTCGTTTGCTAAAGCTGCCGAAATACAATATACCAGAAATGGATTGGCTTTTACAATGAGGGTATATTAGTTCACGAATTTACAGTTCTAAGGCCATGAAAATGTCCCAGTTAAGGCATCAACAGGATGATACCTTCTCTGAGGAAAGGCTGATGGCATCCAGGGTTCCTCTGTCACATGGGAAGGCGCGGAGTCTGCTAGTTCTCTCCTGGGTTTAGTTTCTGGTTTCCGTGGCTTTCTCCAAAATGTTGCTGGGCTGCTGTCTTAGTTTCTCCCAGGGATAAACTCTAGATTACCTATCTCAGCTTCTCTGAGCTCTCTCCAAAATGCTCTGCCTTTTATCTTCTCATAGAGGATTACCACAAAAGAACTAAGACCCGCCTTGAATGGGTAGGTCACATCTCCATGGAAATAATCTAATCAAAAAGTCCCACTCACATAATTCTGCATCCATGAGATTGGATTAAAAGGCCATGGCTTTTCTGGGGTACATAGCAGTTTCAAACCAGCACAGTGACAAATTGGGATTTCTCATCCTCCAGTTTGTGATTCCAAAGTTTGCAGTTTTAACCGTTTACCCCACAGCCCCCATCTTTAGAAGTTTCTTCCCTAGGTACTAAAATTTGCCTCTTTGAAATTTCTATCAATCGATCCATATTCTACCCTTTGAAACAAAATAGAAAACATTTCATCACTGTAACAATGACAGGGTTTGACATTTCTAGGGCAACTCTCCTGCCCATCCTCCAGTGTTTTCTTCTGTGAGTTAAACATCCTTTTACTATGACTGTGCCCTGAATGATTAGGATTCCCATTTTATGGCCATCCTGGGTGATTATTCAGGAGCAAGTGTCCTGAGTTCTGTAACCAGGTCATGGTATTCCCATGTCACTAGGATGGTGACCGGAATTTGTGTGGACAGAAAGGAGCAAGGAGCCCAGTGAGTCATAATTTCTAATGAGATTAGAGACTGCAGAAGCCCTACCCATCTCACCTCCCCCTTTCTCTCCACTGGTTCCAGAGTGTGTGAATTCCAGTCAGGAGGTCTTGAGAAATTTAAGTGGAAGTGTTAAGAGTGGGGATTCATTTCAGCCATTAAAGAATGCATCTGACGAAGTGAATGCAAAGGATGCTCTTTGAAGGATGAGTTTGTCTCAGTTCTTGTCAGAGGTCCCCATCTTTAAGAACATGGTGGGAAGTGTGGCTTGATGAAGAGGGACGTGGATAGCACATTCTTCCTCTAACTTGCCAGAAATCTTACCTCTTGGGCTACGGTTTTCTGATTTATAAAAACCAAAAGTTGGATTCCAAGATCTCTAAGGTTCTTTCCAGCAGAAAACTTTCCATGCTATTCTTCCTGAACTGTACAGTCGTTACAAGGAATGGGATAGCTATTGTGTGTGCTGATACAGACCAATCTCCCAAAATCTATTATGTGAAAAGGCAGAGTACAGACCAATGTTTAATATTATTTCCTTTGTGGAAAATTTTAAAAAGAGAATAAACATATGTGTTAGTACAATATTTGCATTAAAAAGATTATCTGAAATCATACAAGTGAAGCTATTAATTGGGAGAGAAATTGGGGAGGGGGACTTTTTATTTTATATCTTTCTGCGGTGCTCGTCTTTTCTAACTATATGCACAATTACTTTTATTTTTTAAGAACAATGATGACATGGGTTATCTGTGTAGAGGACTCATGAGTAGTTTTGCTTTCTTCTTACTTTCCTGAAAAAAACCTACCTTATAAACATAATTTTTAATGCCTTACTGGGTATTGCCTATGTCTTAATAATTCTAAAGATGTCGAGCAAAATTATTCCAAACTCCAAATTTTCTCTTACTATCCCATGATAGGAGTCATCTACCTTTCTACAGTGCCCCACCAACCCAACCCACACTAGGGGCTAGATCCTGGCAGGGTGGTACCCTACAGAGTAGGGAGCAGCCCCTCTGGACACTGTTGCATTGTTAGTGACAGTTTGAAACTGTGTGGGAAGTAGGGAATGATGTTGGGCCAGAGCTTGTGCTATAAACTGGTTCTGAACATTAGTGATGTGCCTCTGGTATCAAGAAGCAGATGACATGGGTGCTCCAGATCCAAGGTTCTTGTTGGCACCTGAGTCCAGGAAAACCCACCAGTCAGACAGAGCACCCCAGGTATCTGGAAACCATGCTCACCCCTTCACCCAGTCCTTACTGGATGCCTACCATGGCTCCCCACAGCCCAAACCTAAGCCCTAGCTGTTCTCCTCAAAATGTGGCATAGGGGAACAGGATTCTAGCCCAGCCTCTGCGGCTAACCTGCTCTGTGACTTTGGACAAGTCCAAGTCTCAGTTTCTGCAACTGAAAAAACAGTCAAGGTTGGGCTAGATCCCTCCAAGTCTCATTTAAGAAGCACTGAACCGCTTAGGATTTTGAAGGGCCTCTACCCCATCCTCTTTTCTCCCTGAGAGCTGCCAGGTTTGGGAAGAGAAACAGGAGACTAGCTCTCTTTTATTCCAGTTTACTGGTGTGTACTGACAAATAATCATTAAGACATCTCAACTGAGATTGCCAAGGCAACCTTGGCGAATATGGGAGTAAACCAAATTAAGGAACTCCCAGCATCTGAGGTTGATAGAAGCAGACAGGGAGTTTCTGAAAGGAATGAGGTTGGAAGCCTAGGTAAAATGTTACCTGGGCCATGGATTCTAAATTGACTGACATATTCCCAGATTACTGCAAAATTCAGACTTTGATTCTGAGCAGCCAGTCACTCACCATCAGAAACCCAGCAACACTGGCTACATTAGGCCAGAAAGTTCTGATGGCAAAGGGGGGAGAAAAGCTTTTCAGAAAGGTACTGGGAAGGCCAAGAATTACAGGGAACAGTTACTAGTTTGTTACAGCATCTCATGGAGTCACCCCCTGGCCCAAGGCTGGAAAGTCCTAAGGAGCCTGGGCCCGTTGCTCAGTGGTGCATCAGAACTGAGCCCCTTTCTCTAATGGAGCTGCATGCCCAGGTTTTGGAGGCCACAGGGACAGTGGGAATTGGACTGGACTCTTCCCTGATGCCTGTAGAGGGAAAAGGGCTATATCCCTGTGTGTACCAGCGAGGACTGGAGGGAAGAGAGGGAACACAGAGGAAAAGAAGGGCATTTAACCAAGACCCCCAAAATCCTGAGAGGCGACATGGCATAATGGAAAAAGAACTTTACTTAGTGTTAGAGGACCTGGGTTTGAATCCTGGCTTCCCCGCTCATTCCTCCATTAATCTCCGCTAACCTCTATGAACTTCTGTTTCCATGACAGCAGAGGAGTAATAATACATACCTCACAGGATTGTGGTGGTGATCGAATCAAGTGATACACATGTGCCTAGCATGGTGCCTGATACATAGTAGATGCTTAATAAATGATGGTTGTGTGCAAATTTACCTCCTACTCTGGTATGTCCTAAGGCAGAGCAAAGTATGTAAGACAGGAGAGATAAAGGGCACAGAAAGGAGACCACAGGGGAACATGGGAAACAAGTGAGCAAATAGATGGGGACAAAAGAGGGGTCAGGGGAAGAGATTCATATCCCTAAGTGACCACAGGGCAGGGTGGTCCAAGGTGTGAACCAACAGCCATCAGTGTGTGTTTTCTTCCTGGTCCATTCCTGGGCCAGGGAGGCTGAGTGAACAAGTAACCCAAGGGTAGCTGAGCTCCAGTGGGACCAAGGGCCCTTGGACTGTGAGGTCTGTGCTTCCTTCCAGCCTCTCAGGATTTGGGTCAGTTCAGGAAGCACTTAGAAGCTGCTAGGTGCTAGGCAGTCATGGTCTCCTGGCCTGAGACTGTACAAGTGAATAAGGCTCGTTTAGATAGTGCCCAATTCCTGCCTCGGGATTCCCCCAACCTCCTCTTTGAGCTAAACCAGCAGTGAAAGGACCTCTGTCTCTCTCATAAACTAGACCAGTTGGAGTGTGACAGTAGAGAATACGGATTTGCCGGGAAGAAAAGATACCAGCTGGGATCAGTTGGGTCCCTTGGGGAGCTCGGCAAGCGAGAAAGCTTATTTCGTGGGAGGGGGAAAGGGAGGAAGGGAGAGGCCTGTGGGAGAAGAAAGCATCTACAGGATGCCAACTCTGCCTCCCTCTTGTGCATCATGCTGGTGCCTGCTGATCTAACTTCTTGCATTAAGATGAGATGAGCCCCTGGCTTCAGTCTAACTAGTGGATTCGTGAATCAGGTGTCCTGGGTGTGAGAGTACTAGTAGGTGGTGTCCAGTGTCCTTTGGGCCCTCCTTTTGGTCTCTCTTTTTTTGGTGCTCTTCACCAATATGCCTGGGGTCCTCTCACTACTCTAGGTCTCCCCAATCAGTGCCCCAGGAACAGTCAATACTTTCTGCTCAGGAAACCCTACAGAACCCTTTCTCTCCCCTCTCCTCCCAAGTTCCACTACAGCTCTCTGAAGGGCAAATGGGTGGTGGTGATTTTTTAATATTGTTTTCTAATTGCAAAAGTAAAATATGTATTTGTAGAAGATATTGAAAATATAGGAAATTGCAAAGAAGAAAAGAAAAACCACTTGTTACCCACCACCCCAAGATGACAATTCTTATCTGTTTTGGTCTGTTTCCTCCCAGTCTTTTTTCTGTGTGTTAAATAAACATCAGCCAGCCTGTCAAGGTCTATCTTTCTCCAGTTTATTTAGGAAAGATGCAGTTTGTCTCACATATTCTGGGACCACTGCCAGGAACTCCTGATCTCCCTTTGGCCCCTCTGCCCCAACAGGATGCTGCTCTCTGCCTGTCAACCACAGGACAGATCTACTTCCCTTTTCTCTGCTTCCCTTTCATGTCTCACCTCACCCCCATTCCCGGCTGTATAGTTACACCAGATTGTACTGAAAGTTAGGGGATAAAGAAGGCATTTACATGTCCAAAATTAAATATTAAAAATTCCTATTCCTACAATTCCTTTGGCCATCAGGCTACTGGGAATTTCTTATTGACCAATTACCTTTTTTTGGAAGGCTCTAGCCACCTGCCTACTTTCCAGACTTTTGTTTCCTTCCAACCTGGCTCTACTTCTTAGGTTCCCTCATTCTCAAATTCCAGTCATTTCATATGCAGAGAAGTTTGACCATCTTTTCATATACCTGATTTGTCCCCTACCAACCTCTAAGCTCCTTTTCTCTACCCTAAAAAAAAAAAAAAGATGTCTTCCTTCTGACGATGCTGTCATTAAGTTTTTTTTTTTTCTACTATGTTTTTAATGGCGGTGAAGTGTTCCATTGCACCAATGTCCCATTTATTAACCAATCTCCTTACTAGGTTGTTTCCAATACTTTGCAATTATACACAATGTTACCACAGGGAGGGCACAGCAGTGCTTTTCCTGTTACTTCTGTGCCTGTTAAGTAACTTATCCCAAAACATATCTAGATGACATGATGGTTGTCAGTGGTGTCACCAAGGAATGGTGGTAGAGGTGATCAGAACGGGGAAGGTGTCACTAGTGTTGCAGAGAGTTGGTGGGGGAGAGGTGGTCAGAATGGTGGGAAGGTGTCCTTTAATACCCAAAAAAAAGAACACAATGGGATTTTGGTTTCTGAGATGTTCCCTTGTCCTGGCTCAAGCTTTCTGCCAATGGACATGATACGTATTCTTGGCCAGAAACTGATAAGAAAAAGATAATATTGGACGAATATTTTCTTCTTGGCTTTTCTGGGTGTATACTCATCATCATATTCCAAATGGCCAGGCTGGTCCCTCCAAAGTCCCACTTCCAACCTAAGAAAGGCAGGTTAATGAAAACTGCACAGCAGTCCTGTCCTACCTTCTTCCCACTATTACTTCTCCCTCTGTATTCACCACATCAAGGTCAAGAGTGGAAGTTAGGGATCACAGATGGGACAACTTGTAAGGATGCTGCCAGAGCACCAGCAGGTGCCAAATTGCTACTCTGTCCTCAGGCTTTGATATGATAGCTCCCTTGAGCAGATTCCAAAATCCCTTAAAGGACTGTCAACATAAGCCTTCAGCTCAAAGGCTTTTAGATTGGCTCTCTACCTTAGCTCTTTCACCAACCATGTTGAAAGGGGTTGTTGCAGGGAGAAACTAGAAACGTATCATGTTAACCCTGTTAGGATAAGAGTAGACTCTCATTGAAATTGAAGATGCTGATGCTTTTAACCTAAGATTTCTTACAGGATCTTAAAAAAGAGAGAGAGAGAGAAACCATAGTGGAAAGTCTGCATTTGGCTTTGTTTGTTTTCTCTCCAAATGCAAAGGAACAAGTGGTCTAGAGGGTCCTAGAGGATTATGTGGGAAGTCTCCAGATGAGAAGTATTTCCATATAAAGTGAGCACGGCTCACATCAGAGTGTGACACTTACATCTCACAGAAAGCAGAATCCAGGCCTCAAATCTACCTAATGAAGGAACTGAGTTAAAATTCATTATAGATAGTTGAGGACAGCATGCATAATGGTTAGAAGCACAGTCTCAGGTGCCAGAAATCCTAGGTCTAAATATTAGCTCATACAATTATGAGCTTTGTGACTCAACTTTCTGGGGCCTTAGTTCCCCTATCTGGAAAAATGAGCATAATACTAGAATCAGCCTCATAAATTCACGTCAAGATTAAACAAGCTAATGCTTAGAACAGTGCCTGGCCCATTCGTGTTTAATAAAAATGAACTGCTCTTGTTCTTATTCTCCCTGTGGGAAGATGGATGGATGTTACCTCTGGTAACATTATCTCTGGTGTAGGGCTAGATTCTCTGAAGCTCATCATGGGGCACCCCATTCTTCTCCCATGCTTCCGAAATGCCCCAAATTGATAATCTGCCTGAGAACAATTTTTGCCCACCGGTGTAGATTTCCCAGCTCCAGAACTTGGCCGTCTGAGGCCTGTCTGCCTTTGTGGGTAATCCCAGAGCTCCCCATGGCTCTCCTGGGCTTTCTTAGTTTAACCAACTGGACAGTCCTTAAGAAACAGATTTCCAGAGTGCTAGCATGTAAAGTACTGTCTCAGGAGGTGAGAAGCCCACCTGCGGGAGCCCACTAGGGACTTATCAAAAATGACAATCACTGGGCTCTATCCTAGCCCTTCGGAATCTGCATCCCTGGGCATGGGGCCTGGGATTCTCCTTGTTACAGAAGCTGGTCTGTGGGGTTCTCTTCAGATGCATAGGCTCTGGCATTTGGGAGACACTGACTTTTCTCATCCTGCCAACAAGCCTTCAAGAAAAAGGCGGGTAGTGACCATAATGGCCTTCATGTTTACCAACGTCAAGATGAGACCCAGAGAGGTGAAGTGTTTTAACCCAAGGACATACAAGCAAATGCCAGGGTCATTGTCTTTATTTAGCTGGCTTGGAGGCATCTCAGCTGGCCTGCTTCAACTTCTTTGCTAAAAATACCTTCCTCTTCCCTCATAGGCCTTCTAATGCCCTATAGAGTCAGGAACCGGACCAAATCATTTTCCTGCCACAGCTGACTATTAGAGCTGCTAGTGTTCTTGAATTATCAGGGTTCCAGGAGAACCCAGTGACTTTTGTTCTCCTACCCCATCCATAGAGCTGTCAGCCAGATACTGACTTTGGAATTCATCCATGGTGAGGACAGGCATCAGGCAGCAGTAGACTTTGTAGTATTTTCCTCCCTCCTCCCCAGATTCCTCTTTTCTGGCTGAGCTGCATTTGTGACATTCCCTGCATTTACCCACCCCCCAACCCCAAGAGGGAAAATACCTGCTTTGAAAGGAAAACTTGTAATTAAAACCAAACATCAGCTGCTGATGTGCCTGCAGACATGGGGGACTGGTGGTTTGATGGGTTGAGCCCTCTACCATAAGTTTTACCCTTGGGAAGACGGTTGCTGCGAAGGAGAGGCTAGGCCTCCCTGTATTTGTGCCTAAGAGTCTCCTCCTGAATGCCTCTTTGTTGCTCAGATGTGGCCCTCTCTCTCTGGCTAAGCCAACTTGAAAGGTGAAATCACTGCCCTCCCCCCTACGTGGGATCAGACACCCAGGGGAGTGAATCTCCCTGGCAACGTGGAATATGACTCCCGGGGAGGAATGTAGACCCGGCATCGTGGGATGGAGAACATCTTCTTGACCAAAAGGGGGATGTGAAAGGAAATGAAATAAGCTTCAGTGGCAGAGAGATTCCAAAAGGAGCCGAGAGGTCACTCTGGTGGGCATTCTTACGCACGATATAGACAACCCTTTTTAGGTTCTAATGAATTGGGGTAGCTGGTGGTGGATACCTGAAACTATCAAACTACAACCCAGAACCCATGATTCTAGAAGACAATTGTATAAAAATGTAGCTTATGAGGGGTGACAATGGGATTGGGAAAGCCATAACGACCACACTCCCCTTTGTCTAGTTTATGGATGGATGAGTAGAAAAATAGGGGAAGGAAACAAACAAACAAACAGACAGACAAAGGCACCCAGTGTTCTTTTTTACTTTAATTGCTCTTTTTCACTTTAATTATTATTCTTGTTATTTTTGTGTGTGTGGTAATGAAGAGGTCAGGGATTGATTTTGGTAATGAATGTACAACTATGTAATGGTACTGTGAACAATCGAATGTACGATTTGTTTTGTATGACTGCGTGGTATGTGAATGTATCTCAGTAAAATGAATATTAAAAAAAAACAAACATCAGACTTTAGACTGGGGAACTATTTGGGGCAAATATGTCTTTGTACATTCTAGACCATGAAACAGAAAGGAGAAATCAAGCAAAGAGTGTTGTTTTCAGAGCTGTGAGTGCAAGCATTTGTATATGCAGAGGAGAAAACTGGCAGTTGCGCAAGAAGGTGAAATTGGGTGCGTCACTGCATTCCTGGATATGGAGCCATGGGGAGTGAAAATTAGCATCATTTCATTGGACACACTGCACTTTCCTTGCTCCGCTATAGAAGGAACCCTCTAAACTGCCCTCCCAAATGATTTACGGGCTGAGCCAGGCTTCCTCGTTTATCTGACCCATCTTGAAAATATGCCTTGAATTAAGCTGTAGCTTCATATATGGATCACACATTGTGTGTGGGACTTAAAATGGAAATTTTCTTCTATTAATGCACTCATTTCTGGGCAAACCATATATTACAAATGACTTCCTAAAGAACTAGCATTTACTGAGAGCCAGTTTTTGTGACCAGCACTATGTAAGGCATATAGCATACATTAACGATCTCATTTCTTCATCCCAAGAACTCCCACAGTATAGGTATTATTATCTTGATTGAACACATGAGAAGAAGGAGGCCCAGAGAGATTAAATAACTGGCCCAAGGACCTGTGCTAGTAAGTAGCAGAGCTCAGATTCCAGTCCAGGACACTCTCTCCAGATCCAGCATTAATCCTCAACCTGGACATCCCAGAACTGACACAGCAGCGTGCACCTACTCAGCTTAGGTTTCTTCTTCTCACTCCTGGCCCCAGAGAGGGTCTTTCTTTCCTTCCCATCCACCCCACGTATCCCTTCTGTGCCAGCAGATAAGGTCAAACTACAGTGAAGCAACTATTCGAAGAAAACCAATGAATGTGTTCTTGGCTACAGGAACTTTTATTCTTTTTGTCATGTAGTTTCCTGTCATCCTATGACAGTGGGAAGCATTTTGCCTAGACAGCCGCTATGCCCTGTATGCACCAGAAAAAAACAAAAACAAAACAGGGTCCAGAGCTGCAGAGCTGGAAGACTAGGAGAACCTGACATGGACTAGCCTGAGGTCTTGGTGTGGCTGCTTTGGGGAACACCTAACATAATTTTCTCTTTGTGTGTGCCTAAGTGTGCAATGGGCCTCTTTAAGGTGCTTATTTTCTAACTTTCTCTGACTGCAGATCCCTCTGTGGAGTGACATGAAAGCCTGCCAGCTCTTTTTATAAAATAATACCCCACCTCTTCAAGGTTGGCAGTGGAAGATGAATCTCCACAAGAGAGGGGTGATTGGAGATTTACAGCCCCAATTCTTGACCCCCAAATTTACCTTTCCATTGTAAATTGCACTGGTCACACCTGCCATCCCCGTATTAGGCTCAGGAAAGGCTGTTTCTCTTCTAGAGCTTCTTCCCAAGTGTGAGTAGAGGCTTGTCTTAATTCTCTAGAGCATGGCTAATTCCAGGCTGCAGCATTTATTCAGCCTTTTCAGAAGACCAGGGGAGACCAGAAGGTTAACAGCATATCGTTCTTTCAAAAGGGCTTCTAGACATGGCTGTCTGGGAGGCCCTGCCCATCTTCATGTGTCCGCTGCAGGTGTGTCTCCCTGGTCTACACCTCTTCTGTCACTGTGTTAGTTAGGGTTCTCTAGGGAAACAGAACCAACAAGAGATATCTGTAAATATAAGATTTTATAAAAGTATCTCATGCAACTGTGGGGATGCACGAGTCCAGATTCCATAGGGCAGGCAGCAAACTGGCAACTCCAATGAAGGCATTCGATTACCTCCTCAGGAAACACTTCACTGGCTAGCCGAAGAAGTGAAAGTCCTCTCTCTTTCTCCCTTAAAAGTCTTCAACTGATTGGATTAAATCCAGCTCATTGAATTCTCCCGTTGAGGGGTATGTAAGCAGTCACAAGTGCAGTCAATTGACTGGTGATTTAATAAACCAGTCTTCTGGTTTATTAACCAACCACAAATGTCCTTGCAGTAAAGGTTAGGCCAGTACTTGCTTGACCAGGCACCTGGACACCATTACCTGACCATCACAGTCACCGAGAGAATGCATCTTTGAGTCTCAATATATCCTCAAAGTCCAGGCCACAGACAGAAGAAAGCTTCTTCTCCAGCCAGCTTAAGACCTGCCTTCCCTATTCAACAGCCTCCTCTTTTGAGGATGGCTGACAAAAGGAAAGCTTGCTTCCTTCTGTGAAGATCCTGTCCCAGTACATTGTTTTGGGAAGACCACATCAGAACATAACCTGAGCTCTATGTTAGAAGAAAAACAAAAACAATCCACACAATGGGAGAGAACTGCTGTCCTCCAGAAGCTCTTTTGATCACTGCCCTACCAGTTCTGATTGTCATCCCCAAGAAAATGTACCTCAGTGTCCTTAATTGAGAGAACAGAATTTCTTTTGAAGAGGAACCAGTGAAAATATTTCATCCTTCCATAAGGTGGCAAAAGTTTGTATTTATAGACTCTGAGATCTAAACAGATAGTAGAGACTATTTAGTGAGGCTCAGGCCCCTCATTTTACAGATAGGAAACCAGAGCCCCAAAAGGGAAGGCAATTTTCATAAAGTTGACTAATGGCAGAGTTGGGACTAGAGTCCAGATCTTTTGATTCCTAGCCCAGTGCTCTTTAATATGTTGAGTCATACCACATGGCAGACCATTCTAAACCTTAATTCAAATAGAGACTGGGTTACTATAGCTTGAAAGAACAAGCCTGGATCCATAAATCTAAAATGACAATCTAAGATCTCCTGGATGAAGATTTCTAACCACATAAATATGGGCAACAGAGGGAAAATATTTCAAGTGTTCCCTAATGCTATTCATTTCTACATTTCTTCCCACATTTCTGCCTCCCCTCCAGTCAATCTAGTCACCATCATCCCATCATCTCAATCCACTCTTGCCCTTAAAATAAAGTCCCATCTCCAGGGAAGACTGGCTTTGGCTTTCTTCAGTTGAGAGTTATTTCTGCCCCCAGTAATACCTACTATATGCTCTGATTTCGACAGATCTTGCAGACCACAGAAACATGTATTCAGACACCCTGCAAGCATTTCAGAATGAATTCACCTGCTCCATCTGCATGAAATATTTCATAGACCCCATCACCTTAGACTGTGGCACAGCTCTTGAAGGACCTGTCTCTGCCTCTGCTGGGAGAACACCCAAGCTCCTATCCACTGTCCTGAGTGCAGGGAAACATCTCAGGAGCTAGACTTCAAAACAAATATTGTCTCTAAAAAAGCTGGCTTTCCTTGCCAGAAAAGTCAGACCTTGCCATGAGCAGAGGTCTGAGATGCAGATCTGTGGGACCCACAAGCTGACAAAGGAGCTCTTCCGTGAGATTGACAAGAACCTGCTCTGTGGGCTCTGCTCTGAGCCCCCAGAGCACGCAGGTCACAGCCATAGACCAGAGGAACTTTTAAAGAAAATGGGCTCTTTATGGAAAGTGACTCAGGAAACCAAAACAAATCTAACTAAAGAAACGAGCAAAACCAAAGTAGTAGAGGATTAAGTGGCCTTAAAGAAGGTGATGATCAAGGCTCAGTGCCAGAGGATTCATCTATTTCTCTATGAGAAGGAACATCTCATCTCTATGAGGAGAGACTGGAGAGGGAAACAGAGGCAGTATTCCAACAACTCAAGGCCAGTGAAGCCAGAATGACCAAACCAGTGGAAAGCCTGACAGAAAAGTACAGAGAGCTGAGTGAGACCTGCCACAAGCCCAACGTGGAGCTGCTCTGGGACTTGGGAAACATATTGGAAAGGGCTGAGGTAGTGCAGGTGCAGGAGCCCCAGCTGGTGCCACCCAACCTCCCCACCCAGCACATCCCAGGAATCAGGTGATGGTCAGCACTTTAGAAGTCGGGCCTCAGTTCCTCTCAGCAGTGGGCTCCTAGGGATAAGCGTTCTCCTGTCTTCATTTTGTGTAACCTGAAGTGTTTTTAGGTCAATCCCCAAACTACTGACAGGTGAGGGAAACTTGAAGAAGGCCCAGCTCTGTTAAACCCACACTAGAAGCAGGGCTGACCAACAGAGAGCCAGAACCACCTATTGGATTGAATCCAACATCTAGACAAAAAATGTAAAGCCAGACCATCACCTTAGGAAATTTCTTAACTGCATATGGATTTCCCATTAATTGTTTGATGTTTAAAATGAACAGGCACGGTTTATAACTCAATAAACCCTACGTCATAGCAGAGTTGTATCTGTTTAGTAAGCGTATTATGGACAAGCCATCTATGAATAATTTTCTGCAATAAAAGAAAAACAAAGAACACTCTAATTGTAGGTGTCTCCTGAAAAAAGCTCAGAGGATGGCATTAAAGTGCTGTTTCACACTGCACATATGTCCTGATTTTTAAATTTCCATATGATTGTAGGTTTTATAATGCTATAGAAGCAGTAATAATACTTGTTCTACATAAATGAACCAGTGTGAACAATTGGTGCTTGATTTATTCTGTATTTCCTTAAAGGAAGGTGCAAATTATATCATTCCTTGAACTATTTTTCCCTCCTTAGTGCAGTGGATACAGCTGTGGAACGGGAAATGGCCAGTCACGACGTGAGCTTTTCTGAAAATCTTAGAATTGTGATATTTGGGTATAACCATCGTGGAACTCCCTGGGAGTCCCTGAAGCTGAGAGTTTTGTGGATTGGGGAGCTCAGACCTGCACCTCCAACAGGCATAACTGTGAGGAGGATGGGGCGCACTCCTCAGATTGCATTCTTGCAGTCTTAATGACTCTTAGATAACTGAAACCCATTCCTTACTGATCATAGGGATGCAATCCTTCTATTTTCCTGAAGATGAAGAACCATTATAGTCTCTCGAACAGTCTCAGGTACAGCCCCTGGTAGACATGTTCTGAAAGCTACTGTTCCAGGCCGTCACAGCTCAGCTCACAGGAGTGAAGTGCAGCCGGTGCCCCAAGGGGGCTTCAGCGGTGTTTCAAAATCATGTGGAGAAGAAACCTCTGGTGGCATTGGTGCAGACAGCCATTTAAAATGCCAATGCTTGGTGCCAGAAAGTGGTGGTGCACTTGGTGGACACATCACCCCCAGACACTGACATCTGGGTTCGTGATTTTATGTCGGAGTGTCTGATGGAGCTTTCGAAAGTCAACTAATCACTGCTTCTGAGACCTCGGCAACTCATTCAGATTTTTTAGCAATAACAAAATGTAGTAGGCTTTAAAAAACAAAATCTTATCTCTGCTACATGGCTACATACTCCACCATTAAGTCAGTATGTGAAACAGCCTCTAGGTTGAGTTGAGGTGTTTCTGGATTATGAGAATTGAACCGTGAGCCTCTATGATATTGGAAAAATATTCCCTCATCTACACTTTCCTTCCTTCCTCCTCTTCCCTTTGGAAGCCTTTTCTTGGCCTGGGTTCCCCATAAAAAGTCAGGTTTCAGGACCACATATTTGGGGAACTACATCTGAGAATCCAGTTTCCTGTGACCATCTCGCATGAGGCAATAGCACATATATGTTGTAACTTAAAGATACACAATTATTGAAAGATTATTAAATATGTAACCATGTTGAATGCATAAATTTGTGTATGAAATAATGTTTGAATAAAAATGGTTTCTTTTGAAGCAAAACATAAAAATAAAAATAAATGAAGTCCCAGATCCTCAACAGGGACCAGAAGGGCCTGTGTATCCTGGTCTCGTCTTGCTTTTCTAGCTTCACCTTTTTACTCTTCCCTTCTGTCTCTCGGCTCCAACCAGACATGGTTTCTCAACACCCCTTACATAGGCTCTGCTTTTCTCTCTCTCTCTTAGCTCTGCCAGGAAAGCTGCTTCTCCTTTTTGCCAAGGTCAGTGGTTCTCAAACAGGAGTGATTTTAGCCACTCTCCACCCCCACCCCAGGGAACACTGGACAACGGAGACATTATTTGATTGTCACAACTGGTGGGAGCAGTGGGGGGGGGGGGGTACTGCTGGCGTCTGCTGACAAGGACGGCAGCCCAGTTGGACCCTACCTAACTGTAGATCTCTGGGTCTTCCTGGGCTCCACCCTTGTATCAGCAGAGACTCTACACCCTGTAACCAACCTGGCCCCGCCTCCCCCAGGTCTGTATCCACATTCTCTAGCCAGATATCTCACTTCCCACCGGATCTGCAAGGGAATTGGAAACATTTTCACTGAATGAGTTCCAGAAATTGATGGCCTAGTCCCTTTTACCCTTGGGTGGGGAGCTTTTCCATTTCCAGGCCTCTTTGCTTCCTTTCACTCCCATTTTAGGTATTTGAAAACTGTATTTAAAAGATACAGAGATCTGCTTCCTTGGGTCAGCAAACAGAAGTGTCTGTTTGAAGGTGGACAACTGGCCAGGAAGAGGGCTGCTCAGCCTGGTCAGAGAGGATCTTAGGCAGGGCACAGCAGAAGCTACAGACAGGAAATCCTTTAGCTCTGGGAACAGATGTTGGAGCCAGATTCCCCACAGGTAGCAATCAGAACCCCCCTCCCAGTCTGCAGAGCTATATGAGCACTGAAGAGGGTCAGAGGGTGGGCAGAGGGGCCTAAGACCCCACAGTTGAGGGAGGAGTGGGGAAGGGGACATCAGCTCAGTGGGACAGACCCCCAGGCACACCAGCAAATTGTGAATCACAGTGAATAATAGTCACACATGGGGTTGTGGTCCCTGCCCCCTTCTCACCCCCATCCCCACTCCCCCAAAGCCAAACAGGACTTACTAAAGGCTCTTCCCTGACAAAATGGAGAGGCAAAGATCAGTAGGCCTCCTGGCAAGCCAGTAGTTTCTGTTGACTTGTTTGGCTTCCTGCCCCATGGCCAGTGTGACCTGATGGGTCAGTTTCTGGACCTGGACTGATTGTCTTTCACTTCCTGATTCTCACACTTTCATCTTGAAAGCTTGTGTGTTCCAATTCCTCAGTCTGCAAAAGGATGTTTTTGTCCAAAATGCACATTGAAAGATCTGGTCTTTAAAACTCAGCAGTTCTGATACCTGAGAAGTTATTTGAAGGATCAGAACAACTGAAGTTATGTTCCCATGAGATTAAAATGAGTGATTGGCCTCTATCCCAAGGGCTGGGCTTCCAAGGTGGGAAAAATCTGAGTGCGGAAAGGGAGCAGCTCATCAGCATCCTCCCCACCGCACCCCACCCAGCTAGGTTTTGGTGGGAACAGTTTTGCTTCCAGAGCGGTGCCCTGGGTGAGGATGGTCACTAGCCGATCAGAAGGCCCCTGCTTCTTAGGAACTACAGAGACAAACATGGCAGAGGATGAAAAGGAACTTGGGGGAAGTCAGAGGTAGATGTCACTGGTACAGGGATCAAAAGAAATTATAATGATATTAACTAACACTCTGACTTTTTGCTATATGCTAATCTCTGTTAGGTATTTTATAGCCATAATTTTATGAAATTCCCCCAAAAACTCCATGAGTAGGAACTTGGGCTCTGGAGCTAGACATCTTTGGTTTAAATCCCAGCTGTGATAGGGGACTGGTGGTTTGATGGGTTGAGCCCTCTACCATAAGTTTTACCCTTGGGAAGACGGTTGCTGCAAAGGAGAGGCTAGGCCTCCCTATATTTGTGCCTAAGAGTCTCCTCCTGAATGCCTCTTTGGTGCTCAGATGTGGCCCTCTCTCTCTGGCTAAGCCAACTTGAAAGGTGAAATCACTGCCCTCCCCCCTACGTGGGATCAGACACCCAGGGGAGTGAATCTCCCTGGCAACGTGGAATATGACTCCCGGGGAGGAATGTAGACCCGGCATCGTGGGACGGAGAACATCTTCTTGACCCAAAGGGGGATGTGAAAGGAAATGAAATAAGCTTCAGTGGCAGAGAGATTCCAAAAGGAGCCGAGAGGTCACTCTGGTGGGCACTCTTACGCACGATATAGACAACCCTTTTTAGGTTCTAAAGAATTGGGGTAGCTGGTGGTGGATACCTGAAACTATCAAACTACAACCCAGAACCCATGAATCTCGAAGACAGATGTATAAAAATGTAGCTTATGAGGGGTGACAATGGGATTGGGAAAGCCATAAGGACCACACTCCACTTTGTCTAGTTTATGGATGGATGAGTAGAAAAATAGGGGAAGGAAACAAACAGACAAAGGTACCCAGTGTTCTTTTTTACTTCAATTGCTCTTTTTCACTCTAATTATTATTCTTGTTATTTTTGTGTGTGTGCTAATGAAGGTGTCAGGGATTGATTTAGGTGATGAATGTACAACTATGTAATGGTACTGTAAACAATCGAAAGTACGATTTGTTTTGTATGACTGCGTGGTATGTGAATATATCTCAATAAAATGATTAAAAAAAAAAAATAAAGCAAAGCAGAGTTTAAGAAAAGCAAAAAAAAAAATCCCAGCTGTGCCTCTTTCTAGTTGCACAATCTTGGGACATTACTTAATTTCTCTGGGCCTAAACTTCCTCATCTGTAAAATGGGAATAATAATAGTACCTACATCATAGTATTCTGAAGATTACTCTAGTTCTACATATAAAGCAATGAGACAAGCATCTTGCACAAATGAAGTACTCAGCAAACATTAACCATGGTTATTATTATTGTCATTGCCTCTTATAGCTTAACAAGGCTAAGTAAATTTTTCAAGGCCACACAGCTTGTTGGTGATAAAACTGGTCCTAGGACCCATAATTACTTGACAAATCTCCTGGTGTAAATCACTGCCCCACACTGCTAAACTGGGAAGAAAGAACCAAGGAGAAATATTCAGAACCTGCTGCGGTTGGTTGATGGCATTTTCCCTTCTTTCTGCCTTCCTCCATAGCCTGCCTGCTCCAGGCTGAGCTGGTAAACTACGAGCGAGTCAAGGAATATTGCCTCAAAGTCCTGAAGAAGGAAGGAGAGAACTTCAAGGCCCTTTACCGGTCTGGTGTGGCCTTCTATCACCTTGGGGACTATGACAAAGCACTCTACTACCTGAAAGAAGCAAGAAGCCGACAACCCACAGGTAAGGTGGCAAATGTTGTTTTCCACTATCACCCTTTCTGGCAGCTCCTGGAGCCTTCTTACCAGGACGGTTGGCTCGCATGGCTAGAAGGATCAGGCGGGGCAGAAATGGCAAATTAGACATCAGGTGCTAGGATCCAGAGCCAGGACAGTACACAGTCTGTGCATTTGCCTGGGTCCGGGGAGCATGGCTGCCTCATCTCTTCAAATGGAGTGCAGAGTCCCAAACCTGAATCTAGCTCCCTTCATTCCCTCCTAAATACAAATTGAATTCTTATGAGATGCCAAGATGCGTGCTGGGCATCAGGGACATAGGTGAGAAGACGTGGTCCCTGCCTTAGGAAGCTCCCACTCTTGTTGGCGAGACAAAATACAAACAGATCATTTTGGTGCTGAGCCCAGCATCTTCCTGGAAACATGCTCTGACTTCTCCAACCAGATGCCATTCCTTAGAGCATGCATTATCTGTACCATTCACTTAGATCATGTCCATTAGCTCACCCATTCATTAATTCACCCCACAGATATTTATCGAGCAACTACAATAGGCCACGTACTATTCTAGGTGCTGAGTATATAGCAAGGAAGGAAAAGAAAGTTGCTACCTTGAAGTATCTTTTGTTATAATGAAAGAAAATGGGCAACAGGCAGATGGAAAAATAAATAATATAATAATCAGTAATGATATATGTGGTGGCAGAAATGAAGCAGAATAAATGGATAGAGAATAATGGGGATGCAGTTTTAGCCTGAGTGGTCAGGAAGAGACTCTCTGAAGAGTAACATTTAAGCAATGTCTTTATTTGCTGCTGCTACTGTTGTTCATATGATTAATTTTTTAACAAATGCCATCCTCTTTCCAAGGAGTCTTTAAGAACCTTAGGATCAATTTGCAAACATCCAACTTTATACCTTTTCCTTTATCTTTTTTAAGAACACCAAGATTTTTATTTTCGTGTGTTGTTGGTTTGTTTTCTGTATATGAAATGTGTTCTCCCAACTATACCGTCCATAATCAACTTGAGGACTAAGAACTGGACTCATTCAACAAATTCTTCTTGAGCTCCTGCTCTCTGCCAGCACCGTTCTGGGAGCTATGCCTGCCATTTTTGAGCATTTTTCAGCATTCATTCCTGCTTCTGGAAGTAATATCCCAGGCATATCTCTAATTTTTATCTTCTGTGTGTGCAGAATTCAGCAGCCATCCAATGTCATGCCCTGTTCACTTATTTAAGGATGGGAATTGAAGAAAATTCCTTAGTTTGTAGTGAGGTGATTGTCTGACCCTGTTTTTAAGGACAAAATAAAACAAATGAACCAAAATCATTTTAGACTTTTCAAGTTTTTTAAAAAAACTATATTCAGTTAATATTTATTGGTCATCGTACCAAGCACATTTATGTTCATCTAATTTCGTCCGAAAGCAATTTTATGAGGAAGGTTATTATCCCTGGGAGAGGCAGACTTTGGAGTCAGACAGCATCACTTACTATGTGTCTCTGTGGGCACGTTACTTAACCTCTCTGAGACCCATTTTTCGCTTCTGTCACAGTGAGGATGACGGTACAGACCTTGTAGGATTGTAGTGAGGGTTAAATGAGATAGTGAAGGTAAAAAACCTGGCACAAAGTAAGCATTCAACAAATAGAGGCTGTTTTATTGTTTCTTGCAGGCACGACATGAGGCTCAGAACAGTTGGTAACGTGCCTTGTCTCCACTGACTGTGCTGACTTGGGGGCTGCTGGGAGATGCTGGTATATAGAAATAAGGGCAGAAATTCCCTCTCCTCTCCTTGCCTTCTCCCCCTGGGTCCCAGTAATCAGGTCCACATCTCTTGAGGGGAGGAGTAAAGGAGATGTGGTAAGCTGAGGGGACCTTGGGTGAGTCTGGCCTGTCCATTATCTACAGACACAGCTCTAGCCTCAATCTGTGTAGATGCCATAGTTCCTCCCACCAGAAGTTCCCTAAGGTGTGTCTCTCTCCTCACAGACACCAACGTGATTCGGTATATCCAGCTGACAGAGATGAAGCTCAGCAGGTGCTCCCAGAGAGAGAAAGAAGCCATGTAACTAGGAAGCCTCTCCAGAACCACACCTATGCCTGGCCTGGGACTTCCCAGCAGTCCCAGGTGGACGGTCCTCCCTGGGTTCTCTTCCTATCTCCCACATCTCGTCCAGCATCCCCTTCTTCTTCCTATTGTCCCTCAACTCTTTGTCTACTCTCAGCGTGAAAAAAGGAGAGATGCAAATTTGGAATCTGGTGGGTTCCCGGAACAATGGAGACATCTTTTGCTTTAGCAGGTCAGTGACCGAGAGGGGCCTGACTTCCGCCGGAACAGCTGCAGAGGAGTCTCACATTCTGCTTTGACTTTGGCCAGTGCTTCTGTCAGAGGCAGAACCTGGCAGATGTACCCTCCCAGAGGCAGCAGGCACTGAGCCCAGGGGCTGGCACCCTTTCACTCCTCCCTGACAGACCAGAGCATCTCAAGCCAACCCTGATAAACCCAAGGATGAAACAAACACGAGAAGTTTTGCTTAAGGCAACGTAAGACTAAATGAATTTGTACACTGGAGTCCCTCCTAGTAACTCAGCCCATGCCTCCCTCCCTCACTTGTTGTCTTGACTTGTGCTTTCTTATTTTTCCCCTTGGGGATCCGTGACTCAACTGCCAGGATTCACATGCCACTGAAGCCCACTCTTGGTGCCCTCTGATGACCACACATACCATTCTCCTCACTCCCACACTCAGTGAGCAGGAGGGCAGGGGAGAGTGAGGCAGAAGTTGGGCAGGGCAGACCATGCAGACAGGGAGGCAGGGAGAGATGATTCCTAGGGGAACGAGCATTGTATAGATTGAGGGGTTGATCTGTGCATTCATTCAGTGTAAATAAAAAGAGATTAACAGGCAGTAGCTCCTGTCATTTCTGTTGAAGGATGCCCACTCTCTTAGTTTAACTCCCGTTCCCAGCCCTCAATCAGAGCTACTTTCAGCCAGGCAGAATGGGGCTTCCTCCAAAGCAATTGGCCATTTGTCCAGTGGTATGCAATGCTGGCTGCAGCCTTTGTACTTTTAGAGTGGGCTGGGATTGTGGAGACTGCCTAGCGACTTGGCTTTGTGGGAATTTGTATAGGCTCTCTTTGATGAAATTATCTGAACTCAATATCTAGCACGTAGAATGTGTCCAACAAATATTTGTTGAATGAATAAATTATGACTGTAGACCGGCTTTCCTGCCTTAAACTAATTTTTCCCAGCCTAGTCTCTTGATATCTATGCTCTTTATGCTATGCCATATTGCTTCAGTCAAACTAGAAACATTTACTGAGGGCTTACTGCTTGCCCATCATAGTGCAATATGCTGTGGGACATAAGATGTAGTCTCAGTCTTCAAGAACATGGAGGAATTGAAAAATATGCATATGAGATTATTACCAATGACAACTTTAGTTTATATGATACTTTAAAAATTTCAAAGCACTTTTGTGTATTTTTCATGTGACTGGTGAAAGACAATATAGTACAAAATTAAAATATATACAGATGCAATAATGTTAATAGTTAGCATTTATTAAATGCACTATCCTCAGATCTTTACATGTATAATCTCATTTCTTTCATGCAATTACCCTATGACTATTGTTCCCATTTTATGGGTAAGAAAAATGAAAACCAGAAAAATTATCTCAAGGTTGCATGGCCCTCAGTGACAGAGCTAGGATTTGAACCAGGTCTGTCTGATTCCAGAGCTCTTGCTCTCAACTACCCTATAAATTGCCTCTTCATAATTATCATATTGGGCAGTTACAACAATTTGAGAATAAGACAAGGTGCACTAAGATGAAAAGCCCTGACCAAGTTAGCGGTGGTACATGGGCCTCCTCTTGTGTTTGGCCCAAGGCAGAAAAAGTTCCTGAGATAAGACTCCCTCGTGAGCAAATCAGTGGCAGGCCGGAATGCACAGTTAAGACTCAGCAGGTATTTCTGTGTATTGTTTGTTCTACTTGCTGATGGGGCCAGTGCATACCCAAACAACCCATCGAGCATTCCTCACCCATCCCCAGCATCAGAAAAGAGTCACAATTATAGGTAGAGACTGAAAGGAAGTACAAAGTTGATTATGGGTTATTTGTGAAATCGTGGCTGCACTGCTGCAGGATCCCATCACTGCCCAGGAGCTCAGAAGCCAGAAAACTCACATGGCACCCCAAGGCTTTTGATGGGGGCTGCAGGTAGGTGGTAGAAACATCCAAAGAACCACAATCACTTGTCTTTAGCTCACCCTTTGGGGAGGAGTATAAGGAAAAAACTGTTCCTGTTCCCATATTGTCCCCCATCCCTACCATATCCTTCTCTCTGCCTTCTTGAAAATGGCTTCACATGAGCCCAACTCAAAACTCACTCTGAAGCATAGTCTAGGCATATGTGGGGAAAGACCCCATCCCAGTCCTCCAGCCCAGAAAGTTCATGAGTTGGCAAAGAGTTTGTTAAGATCTGAAGGATGATGATGATGTTAGGTGGCCCCCGGGACCGGTTCAAAGTCTTCCTTTGACCTTCCTGCCACCAAGAAAGATTACAGAGTCTCTAACTTCCCAACGTGGCAACAAGAGAGAGGCCTGGCTTAAACCAGTGTGTTGTGGCAGGGCTGGACCAATAGGGATAAAATTATTGCCATCTCAAGAAGACTGAAAGCCAGTACTAGGTGAGGACAACCTCACAGAACTGCATAGAACAAGTGCACAGTCCATCTATTTGTCTGGTGACTTAGACACACATTTACTGGAATGTCATTCGCTCTGACTTGAAGTTAAGTGATTGCAAAGAAAAAAGCTGCCTGGAATACTGGTTAAGGATGTTTGGGGGTGATAGAGATGAATTATCTGTGCATTTGTCCAACAGAGGCTGCAGAGAGCTGTTAAACAAAAGCAGGTCCCTTCAACTCACCAAATCTTTGATTTCCTTCTCTCCACCACACCCTACAAAGGGGCTGCTATTAAATTACACGTTGTTTGCAGATGTCACTGATGAACTATATGTGGAACACTAATCCTGGACCTGATCTGCTTTGTCATTCTCCTGCCTGGACTTTTGCAATAGACTTTTTGGTGAAAAAAAAATATATATGGATTTCTTTTAATTATTATGAAAGCATTACATGTTTATTGTAGAAATTTTAGGAAAAAAAAAATTTTTAAGACAAAACCTAACCCATAAAAGGTAAATATTGTTATCATTTTGGATATACCTTTTGGTTCCTTTTGTTATAAATGTACACACCCACATGCAGTTTTTTGAAACAAAAATAATTGGATCACACTGTCTATAATAACTTACTTTTCAAAATGTGTGTATTTTAGAATATACAATAGATGCACTGATTCAAAATTCAGAACATCCAAAAAGGTAAGCTGTATAGTAAGACATAAATCTCCCTCCCACCCTGTCTGCCAGCACCTAGTTTCTCTCCAATCACTTGTATCTTCTTCTAGAGATCTAGATGCATTTTTTAAACATATATGTATATATATTCTCTTATCACATGCAAATGGTAACATATTGGACACACTTTGCCCCACCTTCTGTAATTTCACTGAATGTATCATGAACGTTTTCTGTGTGTCTCTAAAACTTTTTCAACCACATCCTCATTACACAGATGTACTCTCATTTTGTAACTCATTCCCTAAATAGTGATAATTCATGGGCTCTCGATTTTTATTATAAATACTGTTGCAACAGACATTCTTATGGCTAAATATTTGCACACATCTATGACTGTATCCTTAGAATAAAATCCAAAAAGGAACATTGCTTGACTGTTTTTAAGAATTTTGATGCATGTTGTCAGTTGCCCTCCAGAAGGTTTGTACCAAACAATCTTCTATTTGCAAAGTTGAGAGTGTCCTGTTCCCTGCATCTTCACTAACACTGGGTATTATCACCTCATCTTAACCAATTTGATAAGCAAAATAATAATATTTCAGTGTTTTAAGTGTACTTCTTTGATTATTAGTGAATAATATTTTCATATGCTTATTGACCATCTATTACATTTTGTGATTTTCTGTTAATTTGATATAGTTATATTTATTTCTGTGATTGATATGTAATCGTATTAAGAATATTATTTTTGTCAAAAAATGCTGCAAGTGTACTTCTCAAGTGCTTTGCTTTCAAATTTTGTTTGTGGTGCTTTTTGACATACATAAATTCTTCTGCAGTTTATTTGTCCCTCTATTGCCAGCTTCTCTTGCCTACGTTTCAGCTTCTCATTTCCATCTGAGAGACTCTTCTAAAATACAATCTGGTCATTTCACGCTGCTGCTTAAAAATCTTTATGGTGCCTCATCACTTTTAGGATAAAGCCCAAACTCCGTAGCATAGCAAACTGTCTTTTAATGAGATTTCCCTAACCTACTTGTCCAGGCTTGCCTCCTGCTCCTCTTTTCAAAGTACTGTGCATTCCACTGCTGCACAGCTTCTTCTGATTCCCTGAACCATCATTCTCAGTCTCTGTGCCTTTCCATGCTGTTCCCTCTGTGTTCCAGGTTGCTAGAGCTGCCATTATGCAAAATACCTGAAATGGATTGGCTTTTATAAAGGGGATTTATTAGGTTGCACATTTACTGTTCTAAGGCCGTAAAAGTGTCCAAACAAAGGCATCAACAAGAGGATACCTTCACTGAAGAAAGGCCAATGGCATCCAGAACACCTCTGTCAGCTGGGAAGGCACATGGCTGGCATCTGCTGGTCCTTTGCTCTCGGGTTCTGGTTTCAAAATGGCTTTCTCCAAAATGTCTCCGGGCTTCTGTCTCTCTTAGCTTCCCTCTCTCAGCTCCTGTGCTTCCATGTTTGTTCTCCCAAGGTGCTTCTCTCTAAGTGTCTGGGGGTCCTCTCTTAGCTTCTCCGGGGCAAACTCTGGGCTTCATCTTTTAGCTTATCATCTCCAGATATCTTTTTGTCTGCATCTCCAAGCATTTGTGGCTGCTCTTAGCTTCTCTCCAAAATGTCTCTCCCGGCTTCTCTGCTCTCCTTCTATCTGTGAGCTCTCATAAAGGACTCCGGTGAACTAATCACTGGATAAGTGGAGGGGGTCACACCTCCATGGAAATGAGCTAATCAAAAGGTTTCACCCTAATCAAAAGACTAATAAGTCTGCCCCCACAAGATTGCATTAAAGAACATGGCTTTTGTGGGGGACATAATAGATTCAAACCAGCATACTCTGCCAACTCTTGCCATTCCTCACCTCCTCAATCCTTTCTTTACTTTGCTAATGCCTTTAGGACTTGACTCAGGCATCACTGCTAGAAAGCCTGCCTTGACCCCTTAGTCTTCCTTCCTAAAGCAGCATGAGCTTCCACCTGCCTAGTGTTTGCCTCAATGTATTGGAATTTCCTATTTACACTTCAGCCTCCCATACTACTAGTATATTCCTCAAGGGGAGGCTCTGTAGCTTATTTGTCTTTGCAGCCAGAGTGTCTAGCATATTGCCTGGCACATAGTAGGGGCTCAATAAATGTTGAGCATTGAGCATGCGATGAATGAATAATGGATTCAGGGGCAAATGTTACTTGAGGTAAATGCAGAGTTGGGTTGGATCTATTCTTCTGAGAATTGAAGAAATTCCAGCAGAGTTAGGTCAGAAGAGAAGTCACATGTTCTAGTACTGTGCTTTCCAAAATGGGCTGACCATCAGAATCACCTGGGGAGCTTTTTAAAAACACATCATCTTGGGCTCTGCCCCACACCCATTGACTCAGACTCACATGGCTAGTGTTCAAGATACTAGTTTTTTTTTGTTTTTTTTTTTTTTAATGTTCTGGAGTGGTTCTGATGACCAGCCAAGTTACAGAGCCACTGCTGAGCTAGACCAGCCGACAAACTTCAGTGCACCCACTGCCATCGTTTCAAACCATATGCTCTTTTGGAATGGAGAGAGGGAGCTTGCTTTGAATCCCAATTTTGACGTCAACTCACTATGTGATCTTGGGGGGAGTTAACTTTTCTGATCCTCATTTTCCTCACCTATAAAGGGAAATAATGTTATGCCCCTTAAAAGGGGTTTGGGAGGATTAAGGACTAACTGTCTTCAGCTCAGTGCCTGACACAGAGTAAGCATGCAATAATGTTTGTTGCCTTACCCGTACCCTCCTCAGCCTGTTTCTTCAAATATAGTGTGGCTGCTCATACGTGTGTGTTCGCCTTCCACATTCCCATGCTCTGCACTCCAGAGGGAGGGGACCTTCCAAAAAGCCCTTTGGGTTACTCCAATCATACAGAACAAGAGCTTGTGGATTTAGGGAGTACAGGAAAACTAATCCCCCATTCCATGCACTCTCCAGGCATATCAGATTCGACAGCAATCAATTGGAATAATTCTGATGTTTTTCAGGACCAAATGTCTTCTATTCATATCCAAAGAGCAACACAGTTTTCTTCCTGCTAGTCCTCTCCAGAGCACAGCAGCCTGAGCTGCAAGGAGATGCTTCCACCATTAAGGTGCACATGGGTGGTTGTCAGGGGACAGAGTGGTCACTGCCCTGCTCTCCTTCCAGTGCCTCTGGTATCCTTTTCACAAACCTGGGGGCAGGAAAGACAAGACTGGCTGTTAGGTCAAAAGAACTGACTGCAACTGCTTTAATTAGGATGCCACTGCTACCTGCTCCCAATGCCTGCACGCTTTCACCACCAGCTCAGGGTGGGCAGTGGAGGCAGGGAAAATGCATTTGGTCTATCAGGCATGACAGTTCAAATTACCACATCAGCAAGAACAGTCCCACTCTAAATGGACTGAAATTGGATTCTATTAAAAACCACACTCATCAAGCAACTTGCCTATTAATATTGGCTTAGAGTTGGAGAAGGGGGAGGAGGCAAAAGGTTGGGGAGCTCAGCTGGTCTGTTGAATTGCTTATCTGGAAGCGAGCCTACATTTGAAACCTAGACTTGCCTTGTTTTCAGCGTCTCACAGCATATTAGGGCTGGAAGGAAACTTGGAGATCATATGGTCCAACCGTCTCATCTTACGGATGAGCAATCAGCTCCCGAGAAGTCAAGTGACTTATTCAAGGTCACATAGCTAGTGAGTAGCAAAGCCAGAACTGGAACCTAGGTTAGTTTTCTGACCAAAAAAAAAAAACTCAATAGTCTTTCCACTAAACCAAAATTCATTTACAAAGCACCTATCTTTTAAAAAACAAAAAAGAAGAAAGCATTTTAAATACTTTCAATAAGACATATTCTCTTCTAAAGAGAGAAGGAAAACAGTCCTCCTTCATTTCATTCCCTTGCTCAAAATTCATCATTCCTATAACTGCAGTAGGTAACAAAATGGTTAATGAGATATTATCTTTTCTTACAGTCTAGTAGGGGAAAAAGAAAACAGTCAACTTCAGTTTTGTGTAATAAATGCTTCAAAAACACCACAGACACCCAATGAAGGGGCATCTATTCCAATCCCAGAGGACCACCAGTAGTCAAGAGCAGTGCGGATGGCAAATAACAAAGTCCTGGAGGAAGAGCGGACATGACGCCTTTGCAGAAACGCCAGTTTCTCGGAATGGCTGAGGAAGGGAGCTGGAGTGGTGACAGATTAGTATATTTCAGGCCAGGATGACTGTCCATGCTCTATTATTTCTTTTTTTTGGATATAAAGGGATAAGGTTCAAACACTAATGTTTTATTTATTCTATATTGCCCTGTCAGCCCAGGTCGCCCCTAAAATAATTAGATTTGACCAAACTCTCTTAAACAAACCAGGAGTATTCAGTATTCTTTTTTGCTACTAATTATAGAATTAGTCTGTATTTTTGAAATGCTGATTAAATTATATTGCCTAAGAAAAATGGGGGGAAAAAAACCTTATGCGATAAGGTTTAAGACAGTCGCCATGAGCTGTCTTTTCTTACCTATTTCCTGATTTTTCATGCCTGGACTCAGGCAATGTCACTTTTACTACCCTACAGTCTGGGACTGAGAAGTCACAGAAGACTCTACAAGTTATATTTGATTAAATCTCCAAGTAGAGTGAGGACAGGTGCTTGCACTTGTCTTCTCTGAGGATACCCAGAAGCTTTTCTAAACTTGTGATTTCCATAATGGAAGAAAATTCTAGAACAGATTTCACAAATGTAGCGCTAAAAGCACAATATCATGAGCACCCTGAATTCACCTAGGATAGATGCCTTTGTTTTATCTCCCATTATTTGTCAAATCTCAGCCTCTTTCTTCTAGAGCAGCACTGTCCAATAACATAATGTGAGTCACTAGCATAATTTAAAATTTTTCGAGTAGCCACATTTTTAAAAGTTAAAAGAAAAACAGATATAATTCACTTTAATTATATATTTTAACCAAAAATTAAATAAAGAAGAAAATTCCATTTACAATAGAATCAAAATGAATATTGTATTTAATAAAAAATTTAACAAAAGAAGTAAAAAATAGTATAGTTTAAACATTACAAAATACTGTTAAAGAAATAATGAAGACCTAAATAAATGGAAAAGCATCCCATACTCATGGATTGGAGGACTTAGTATTGCACAAATGGCAATACTCCCCAAAGTGATCTGCAGGTTCAATGCAATCCCTTTCAAAATCTCAGCTGACTTCTTTGCAGAAATTGACAAGTTGATCCTAAAATTCATAGGAATTAGAAGGGACCCTGAAAAGCTGAAGCCGTCTTTAAAAAGATGAACAAAGTTGGAGAATTCACACTTCCTGATTTCAAAACTTATTACTAAGCTACAGTAATCAAGAGAGTGTGGTTCTGGCATAAGGATAGATACAGAGATCAATGGAAAAGAATTGAGGGTCCAGAAATAAACCCTCACATATCCAGTAAATTGATTTTTGATGAGGGGACCAAGACAGTTTAATGGGAAAAGAATAGTCTTTTCAGCAAAATGGTACTGTTAAAACTGGATAGCCACATGCAAAAGAAAGGGGTTGGACCCTTACCTCATACCGTATACAAAAACTAACTCAAAATCTATCAAAGACCTAAATGTAAGCACTAAAAACTATAAAATTCTTAGGAGAAAACATAGAAGTAAATCTTGATGACCTTGGATTAGGCAATGGTTTCCTATTTGACATCAAAAGCAGAAGCAACCAAAGGAAAAATAAACTAGAATTTTATTTTTTAAAATTAAAATACTTTTTGCTTCAAAGAATACCAACAAAAAAGTGAAATGATGTGGATGATTGTATGGTATGTGAATAAATATCAATAAAACTGAATTTAAAAAAAATATGGAGTTCCCATATGTCACCCTATTTTAACACCTTGCATTAGTGTGTACATTTGTTACAATTCATCAACTTTTCTCATTTTCGAACATTCAAATTTTTTGTTTCTTTTTTACAGAGAGCATTACTAATAACTTTTTCTTTTGTGAGGTACTGAATTATTTACCAGAAAGAATAGTTGTTTGTGCATATGTTTAACCTCTCAGAAATATCACAATTCAGCAATACTATATGTCAGTATTTCTTGTTGTTTTAAAATATATTTTAATTGCTTTGAGTTTTCTATTTTTTATATATTTTAATATAACATTTCAATTCAAAGGAACTTCATTCCTGCAGGATCACAACATCTTAATACTCTTATTAATATTACGTTTAAGAAAAGTTGGCTTTTTGGATACATAGATGGCTAATAAATAACAAATAATTAATATGCTAAATTGAAAAAAAGTGAAATGATGATCCATAGAATGGAAAATTTTTTTGCAGATTGATAAGGGACTTGTATCTGGAATATATAAAGAACTATTACAACTCAATAATAAAAAGACAACCTATTTTTAAAATGAGCAAAGGATGCACATGAACTTTCATCAAAAGAAGACATACAAATGGCCAGTAAGCACATAAAAAGATGCTTAATATCATTAGCTGCCAGGGAACTGCAAATTAAAACCACAATGAGATACCCCATCACACCTACTTGGAAGCTATAATCAAAAGTTGGTGTGGCAGTAAAGAAATTGGAACCCTTATAAACTACCAGTGAGAATGCAAAACAGTACAGTCACTGTGGAAAATAGTCTGATGGTTCCTCAAACAATTAAAGATAATTAATTTACATCTGGCCAGTCCCCTCATAGATATATACCCAAGGGAAATGAAAATATATCCACTTAAAAACTTGTACATTAATGTTCATAACAGCATTACTCATAATAGCCAAAAAGTGGAAACAACCCATGTAATGGTTTGCTAAAGCTGCCATTATGCAAAATACCAGAAATGGATTGACTTTTATAGAGGGAATTTATGTTACAAATTTACAGTTCTAAGGCCATAGAAGTGTCCAAACTAAGGCATCAACAAGAGGATACCTTCACTGAGGAAAGGCCAATGGCATCCAGAACACCTCTGTCACCTGGGAAGGCCTGTGGCTGGCATCTGCTAGTCCTTTGTTCCTGGGTTCTGGTTTCAAAATGGCTTTCTCCAAAATGTCTCCGGGCTTCTGTCTCTCTTAGCTTCTCTCTCTCAGCCTCTGTGCATCCTTGCTTGTTCTCTGAGGGTGTTTGTCTCTAAGCATCTGGGGGTCCTCTCTTAGTTTCTCTGGGGCAAACTCTAGGCTTCATCTTTTAGCTTAGCATCTCCAAATGTCCTTCTGTCTTCATCTCCCAGTATCTCCAAGTGTCTGTGTCTGTCAGCTCTTAACTTCTCCTGGGGGCAAACTCTGGATTACATATTTTAGCTTCACTCCAAAATATCTCTCAGCATCTCTGAGCTCCTTCTCTCCATGAGCTTTCTTAAAGGACTCCAGTGATCTAATTAAGACCCTGGGTGGGGTCACATCTCCATGGAAATAATTTAATCAAAGTTCTCACCCACAGATGAGTGAGTCACATCTCCATGGAAACACTCAATCAAAAGGTTACACCCAACAAGAGTGGATTAAAAAGTCATGGATCCAAACTAGGCTACTCCTCAAATGAAAACATTCTTGCCAACCACTACCTCACAATGGACTGTAGGGACAACTCTACCCTCCCCCGCCCCATCAGCCTGAAGCAGATACAGAAGAACAGACCTGTGTCCCTCAACATCCCTAGAAAAATAAAAGAAAAAGCCTGGAATGTTAGGTTTAGGTCCTGGGCCCTGACCCCGTCCCCACCCTTAGGAATTTTGCCATAGAGCCACTACCCCTCACCCCCTCTAGGAACCCTGTAGTGCTGCAAAAAGCCACTGCCTCACCCTAGGAACTCTGCAGGTCTGCAATAAGCCACCGCTCCCACCTTTAGGAATCCTGAACTTTAAAATTTTAAACTTTCCTGCTTCCAAGTCCCACTTTCAAACCAGCCAATGGAAACTTACCAGCTATCCCATTTCCCCAAAGTAGCCACTGAGAAACTGTCATACCTAGACCTGCCAGCCTCCCCTTCCCCGGACAAAGAACTTCCCGCCAACCATCCTTTATAAGCCCTATTGTTCCCTTGGCTCAGGGCTGTCACCATTTTCTTAGGCTTCAGCCCACCTGTGCCCAGCTGGACTAAAACTCCTTTTGATTGAAACAAAAAAAAGGTCATGGCTCTTCTGGCATCTGTAACATTTCTAACCGGCACAACCCACATGTCCATTAATTGATAAATAATAAATAAAATATGGTTTATCCATGCAATATAATATTATTTGGCCATAAAAAGAAATTAAGTTCTGATACATGCTACAACATGGATGAACCTTGAAAATATCATACGAAGTAAAAGAAACCAGCCACAAAGGGCCACATATTGTTTGATTCTGTTTATATGAAATGTCCAGAATAGGCAAATCTAAAGAGACAGAAAGCAGATTTACTGGTTGCCTAGGGCCACAGGGGGATGGATAGATTGAGGGGTGATGGATAAGGGGTAGGGTTTAATTTTGGAATAATGAAAGTGATCTAAAATTGTGGTGATGGATGCGCAACTCTGCAAATATATTAAAGCCACTGAAATGTACACTTCAAGTGAGTGAATTATATCTCAACAGAGCTGTATTTAAACAAGTGTATCTAAAATATTACCATTTCAGCATGTAATCTATATAAAAATTATTAGTGATATATTTTACCTTCTTTTTTTCATAATCCAGCTTATAATTTATACTTACATTGCTTCTCCATTTAAACTAGCCACATTCAATTGTTCAGAAGTTACATGTGGCTGATGGCTACCCGATGGGACAGCAAAGTCCTTGCAGGGAAAGTCCCACAGGGACAAAACAGTCACCCGACTGATGGGACCTTCCTGGTAATTTCAGTCTTGCTCTTTCATGGAGTTTCCACTGCCCCACACCCCCCCCACCAGACCCATCTATAGCTACTGCCAGGGCAGGAGAGCCAGGACTGCAGTGCTAGGGGAGAAGGGGGCTTAGCAGTCTTGACCCCACTTCTGCCCCCATGCTGGCTCTCTCACCTTTAGTAATGTGGGCCAAGCCCCAGGTTCAACTTCAGACTTGAACACTTGTTAGTTGTGTGCCTCATTCTGAAAATAAGGATAATAGAGCCATCCTTACAGCGTTATTGTGAGGATCAAATGTGCAAATATATGTAAACTGCTTAGGGAAGTGGTGCCTCGCACAAAATAAGAATTCTTCAGTGTTAGCTAATTTATATAATCATCATCATCATCGTTTTGTATATTTATTATTAATTTTGTCTCTGGATTTAGCAGAGTGCCTGGCACATTGTAGATTCTCAGTGAAACATAGATCTCCTCATTGGAAGCTTGCAACATCTGCAACAGGTGGTTCTCTAGCTTGAATACTTCCAGGAAGTCCTGTTTCAAAGGTAACCCATTCCATTTTTAGGTAGTTCTACTTGTTGAAATGCACCTTCTCACATTGGGCCAGAATCTGTCTTTCAGTAGCTTCCATCCACAACCTACCTTGGCCCTGGCCAGAGCAGGAGAATCATCTCTTCAACAGGACATTCTTCCAAATATTTGAGGACAGAGACCTGGGCTGTCTTTGTAGTTTTCTATTTTTCCAGCCTGTATGTTCCAGTTCTTTCAACTATTCTTCCCATAACAGGTCTTTCAGCTCTGTCCCATGTTTCGTAGTCTATCAGTGTCCTTAAAATGCAGCATAAAGAACCATACTGGCCAGCACAGGAAACAGGGAGCCATCATCATCTCTCTGCATCGGGACTGCAAAAGTTTGCTAGCCATTTCACAAGGGACTTGTAGTATGCTTGCGGCCCCATCTTCTGCTTGTACCACTGGATTTAAAATTTTTACATTGTTTTATTGGGGTATAATTATATACTGTAAAATGCACAGATCTTAAGTGTCAGCTGATAAGTCCTAACAAATGAATATACCCCTGCAACCAACACCCCAATACAATATAGAACATTTCCATCATCTTAGAAAATTCTCCCTAAACAATACTGATTTCTGCCCCATAGATTATATTGCTTGTTTCCAAAATTCATACAAATGGAATCATAGTATATTGTAACATCGTGTTTTTATCTTAATGCACAATTTTATTCCTATTAAGTGTAATCATATTGTTTTCAATATTTTCTAACAGCATATTGTGGGCATTTTCATCTTGATTCCATCATCTGTATCTGCTGATTTTCCCAACTTCATGTCATTGACAGAGTTGATAATAATTTCTTCTCCTCCTAATCCAAGTTATCGGTAAACATAAGACAAGAACAAAGACAGAGTCCAGCAGCACAGGAGATGAGGAGAATTGTAGAAGCACGGGCTGAAAGGAGCCATGGGGAGATAGCCCACGCTGATGGAGAGGACTGAGCTGTGTTCGTGGTACATTGAAGTGAGAAGTGATAATAGGCCATCCTAGGGGAGATGTGTGCTGGGGAGAGGGGAGGGCTGCAGAGGAAGGTCACATGCATACAAAGGAGCACTGAGGCGGAGGGAGGAAACGAGCTCCGTGGGGGAGAACAGAGGGCTGGGTCGGTCACCCACAGCTAGAAGGCCACGAAGGTTTCCAAGGTCATCTGAAAAGTCCTGAGCTAAAGCTGTCGTTTGGTTTGGTTTTATGTTTTGTTTTGTTCGTTTTCTAAATGGAAACTGGCAGTTTACAGGAAAATTATTTATCTTGATTTACAATCTACTGAAATTGTTAAAATCATGGAAAGTGTTTTGTCTTCTCCTTCACTACCCCAACCTCAAAGCAGGGAGTGGGTACAGGCTGAATACAGACTGGGGTGGGGGGGAGGATGTTTGAACATGTTGGGTCTTTTAATCTTTCAGGGGAAGAACTCTGAAAAATTAAAGGCCATCTTGTCCAAAAATGCTCCTTAAATTTTTACTTTTTGATGACTTTTGATTCAGCTTCTATTTCTTTGACACACACACAAGGGCTAAGAAATGCAGGTAAGTACAGGATCTACGGCTGAAGAAACAAGGACCTGCCATCACTGGCTGTGGGACCTTGAGCTTGTGGCCAGCCTCCCTTACTTCATCCTCATCTATAAATAGGTGAAAGTGATTCAGATATCCAGCAGGAGATCAGAATCACCCAGTCAGCACTTTAAAAAGTACAGATGGTGGGGTCCAGAAAATTGTGTTTTTTAGAAGCTAAAATTCTTCTGATACTGGTTCGTATACTGATATTTGGGGATCACTGAACTGAGATAACCTCTGTTAACAGTTCTAATATTCTTTAGATACAAGTTGTAGCTCAAAAGGTAGTCCTCACCCGATGTGCCCAGAGTCAACCAGTAAACACTGGGATTTTGAGAAGAGAAAAAGTTAATTTACAAAGACTAACCTCACAAAGATAGGAGGGCAGTCCTCAAATCTGTCTCCCTGAACTGGAGAAAACTTTCAGTGTTTTATAGCAAACAAAAGCAGGCAGGCTTTGGATAATAAGCAAGGTGGTTTGAGATGATGAGGTCACAGTTAGTCTAATTACTGAGAGTGCATAGAGTGATTACATACTTAGGCTACTGCCCATGTTAGGTGTGCTAACTTTAATTAGAATTGGCTTGGTTCAGCAAGACAGTTTAGGAATTTGGGGTGTGTAGTTCTGGGCTGACTCGTATTAATCAATAAGGTGCTACATGCAAGAGCACCGACTTCAGGGGGCTATATGCAAGGGCACAAGGGGATACAAGCTTGGTCAGCCACAAGTTGTCTTGTTATTGTCCAGTTACAGAGCACAATTTCAAAACAAAGGCATCTGGGTTACAGTTCAGTGAGTGTGATTTTTACTATTATAATTAAGTGAAGTTTTCTCCTAAGTTAACTTTTTTTTTAACTGCACATATCTTTGCAGTTACAGCCAATTAAGGTTGGTCTGGCTATTGCTGTTAAAAATAAGAACTCATGTATGGGGTGTGTAGGTGAGGATTTCGGAGATCAGAGAAAAGAGAAATGGAAACTTTTACAATCTAGTCAGGGAGGGCGCTGTTTCCAGAAAGTGGGTCAGCGAGGGTGGTGGGTATAAAATATGTGTCAGGGTCCATTACATACAAGGTAGTATATCTTCAGAATTTGTTCATCCTGGTCCATGCATCTATTCACATTACTTAATATGCATGAGGACTTTGGTTTTGGCCAAAGGTGAGAAGGAATTTTGGTTTTTGTTGTTGGATTTTGGATTTTGTTTTGTTTTGTTTGCAGAAGGACTTGAAAGAAGATAGAGGGATAGAGATAAAGACAATAGGCCAATTATCTGACCCTCAGTTATAGTTAAAAGATGGAAATTTCCATGATGAGGAAATTAAGAGATTAAAAAGATACTGCCAAGGCCCCATTTGGCACATAATTCAGTGTAAGCAGGATACTTAGAGCTCTCAGGTTCCATCAGAGCTGGTATGGAACATGTGACAGGACTTAATTCTTTAGCTTTCTGCATGCTCCTTCCACTCCATGTATTTACAGCTACCTTTTTTTTTTTTAATCTTCATTTTATTGAGATATATTCACATACCATGCAATCATACAAAACAAATCGTACATTCGATTGTTCACAGTACCATTACGTAGTTGTACATTCATCACCTAAATCAATCCCTGACACCTTCATTAGCACACACACAAAAATAACAAGAATAATAATTAAAGTAAAAAAGAGCAATTGAAGTAAAAAAGAACACTGGGTACCTTTGTCTGTTTGTTTGTTTGTTTCCTTCCCCTATTTTTCTACTCATCCATCCATAAACTAGACAAAGGGGAGTGTGGTCCTTATGGTTTTCTCAATCCCATTGTCACCCCTCATAAGCTACATTTTTATACAATTGTCTTCGAGATTCATGGGTTCTGGGTTGTAGTTTGATAGTTTCAGGTATCTACCACCAGCTACCCCAATTCTTTAGAACCTAAAATGGGTTGTCTAAATTGTGCGTAAGAGTGCCCACCAGAGTGACCTCTCGGCTCCTTTTGGAATCTCTCTGCTACTGAAGCTTATTTCATTTCCTTTCACATTCCCCTTTTGGTCAAGAAGATGTTCTCCGTCCCACGATGCCAGGTCTACATTCCTCCCCGGGAGTCATATTCCACGTTGCCAGGGAGATTCACTCCCCTGGGTGTCTGATCCCACGTAGGTGGGCAGGGCAGTGATTTCACCTTTCAAGTTGGCTTTGCAGCTACCTTTTGAGCCACTGAGCCCCACTGTCCTAACCTGGGTCAAATCCTAGACCTGCCCAGGTCTGCACAAACTTCTGGTTAATAGAACCCAAGGTCTTACTTGAAGCATGTCCTGAGATCCAGAAAAAGGAGGGTAAAACAGAAGAGGAAAGAGCTAAGAGTCAGCTCAGTAAGTTAAAACCTTCTTTGTCAATCACGTAGCTTGCTTTTCAGGTGAGAAACTGAGGCACAGCATAGTGATGTGTCCAAGGAACCACGATGGATGCCACTAGGGCATTGTTAACCTGGCCCTCAGTCCATCTAGTATTCACTGCACAGAGACCTCAGAGTGCCCCTTCAGTACTATTGGAGGATGCTCGAACTGGTTTCCTACATCCTCTGGCAGGTATCAGTAAAGGAAATTTTAATATGACTATTAATAGAAGTTATGCATTAGGGAGTCTAGTGAATCCACTAAAAGAGGAATTATGTCTGGTGATCAAAACTGATACTGAATATTACTGACATTATATTGTGTGTGTGTGTATGTGTGTGTGTGTGTGTGTGTGTATGCCAAGGCCAGGAATATTCAATATATCAAAAGCATATTGTCGATATGGTTCTTTCCTGCTATTGGTCTGTACACAGACTTTATTCAAAGATGAACCCACTGAAGTATAAAACAAGTTTAAAATTAGAAAATAATCAAGTTCTTTGCATCACCTGATGTCCTGGTGTAAAGAGTTTTAAAATCCCAGCAGCTTACCCATCCGCCATGGACAGATGGGGACCTAGGTGGGTGATTGTGGACAGCAGTGTCCCTCAAGCCTTAATGTGCACATGACTCACCTGGGGATTTTGTTAAAAATGCAGATTCTGATTCCTAGGACCAGAGTGGGACCCACAACTATGCATTTCTAACAAGATTCAGGTGATGCAATGCAGCTGGTCCATGGACCACACTTTGGATACCAGGGGTATGGATTAGCCTGACTCCTGAGCAGGGGCAGACAGCCTGCAGAATCAGCTTATTCCCAGCCCTAAATCCAGATACTCCCTTTGACTATATCTGTATCTACCTACATGGGCTTTAAACAAAGTAAGTGTCACTGAGACTTTGGGTTATTCCATCATTCCAAAACTCCTGGGAACTAGGATAAGGACCCCACACCTCCACCTCCACCTCCACCTCCACCTCCAACCTTTCCTGCTAACCTCTAAGTCCTTCCTTGCACAGTCACCCCAATCAATACCTTAAAATCCATACCCTCAACCTACCATTTAGTTTCCCATTCTCCTCCCTCCAGAACAAACCAGTCCTACAATAGGAAATATCTATTGACTATTATGTGCCAGACTGTGTTTTGCTATCCTCACTGGGTTTGTAAATTATTACCTCCATTTTACTGATGAGGAATTTGAGACTCAGATGATTAAATAAATTGCCAAGGTTCACATAACTAATAAGTGACAATGCCAAAATGATAAATGCCAAGCTTTCTGACTCTAAAACCTAAGTCCTTGGCCACTGTGCTATGGGAAGTTGTGTCCTAGGATGGTGAGAATTCATTCTTACTGGTATAGCAAAGAGCTCTCACATCCTTTTGTTAGCCTAATTACCTAATTTTTTTTCTGGTCCTAACCCATCCTGGCTACTTTCCTTAGCCTGGAACGAAAATATATTAGGTCCCGAATGCTGGAATAAACCTCTGATTTAAACTTTGAGCATCTTCAGCACATGAGATGTTGGCCACATTGATCTCCAGGATCCCTAGCCTCCCCTTCCTGAACCTCCACCCTAACTTCCACCAAGACTACCTTACAGAGCCCTCCTTCCACTCACTTCAACAGCCTCTGTCCTACTTCATTCTCTACCCTGTTTCCCTCCCACTTCAAAAGTGGCTTTCAGGGGAAAATTGGAAAACAGTAAGAATGCTTCCACATGTATGAGTTTCGAAGCAATTTGCATTTTAAGCCTTATCGCTGATCAAAGGGAAGAAAGGCTCAGTTTCCAAGGAGCTGAGGTCTGACAAGATGAATGGCTGTTGATGAGGCCCAGAACAAAAGGGAAGGAGGAAGAAGGAAGACCATTCCAGGCATTCCAGGAAGAAGGGCCTATTCTTGCATATTGCAGTTCCTCGATAAATGTTTGTGGATGAAACAATGAATAGGAAAAGGTATATTTATGTTTCTTAGGGACCCAGAAAAGGATATCCCTGCAATGTCCCCACCCACCCACCAGACCTCCTCTCTTGCCTCTTATGCAACTCTTAAGAGAGTTGGAGGAAAAAAGGCTCAACATATAGCATCTTCCTTCTTCCCCTGACTATATGGGGTTGATTTTTACTGTAATTGGATATTCCAAATCAAAAATAATAATTCGACCAGCTACCACTTAAAGAGGAGAAAACCTGTGACTTCCAACCAAAGGTACTTTCTATGGAAGAACAAGGAAGAATTGCTTCCTTTACCCTCCCACCTGCTCATTTGGCTTTTCAGCTACTAAAAATTTTCTCCTTCTGGTATTGTTGCTCAGTCATTTGAGTCTGGCATCTGACCTTTGGAAGCTTATCAGGATGGGACTCAGGACCTAGAGCTTTGCCAGGGAAGCCATTTATCAACCTAGTGCATGACCTGGCAGTTACATCTATTCTCTTTGTGTGGCTCATTTCTCGTGCCCTGACTCTCCAACCCTTGGCTTGTCTGAGTTATGGAGAGCTGTGGTTCTTCCTCTAAACCATAGAAGGCAAAAAGAAAGTAGGAAAACCAGCTTTGAGATTAATTTCAGACAGCTCGAAGAGTCTAGGTTTGGCTGATGCCTTTGCACCTCTATAATGGTAACAGAGTGAGGAATAGAAACCTGGGGATGCGATGGGAAGCTGTGATCATTTGTATAGGCCAAGAAGTAAGGAGCCAAACACAGCTAACTCCTTATCATCTACTAAAACATTTCCCCATTACCTTTTGGGTTGGGAACCAGGGCCACTAAACTGGCAAGGTCCTGCTTATAGGAACAAAGAGCAAGATGGACGTATTAGCCTGGACATTCAGAAGGAAAATTCTAAGCTGCTTCATGGGCAAGTGTGGGATAAGGGTGCATTAAGTGTTTGAACCAGATCTTCCTAACCAGTATAACACTGTGTTGGATCTCTCTAGAAAAACAAAAGAAAGGTTCTTGTCCACAAATTGATTGCCCAGTGACCTGGATAAGAACCAGCTTATTCTAAGAACAGCCAGCAAGGCCCTCACCTGGTTCAATCTGGTTTAAAATTTTTAAAGTACTTTCTGGGTATTCAGTGAAGTATTGAGCATCTAATTATTAGCATTTATATTTGTCTCCCCCATTAGACACCAGTTCTTCAACGGCAGAGAGACCATGTGTTGCTCCCTTGTGCCTCCTTGACAATAGACATATACTAAGTGCTCGTAATCCACTAGCCTTTCAGCAATTAATAGCCAGGTTCACAATAAAGATCAGGGCAAGAAAAAGAAGTTGAAGCTAAAGCTATTTCTGCACCACCTACTTCTTCAAAAGTTTAAGGCAAGGGGAGACCCGTGCCCTAAATATGTTCTAATGAAAACCCAGCCTTTCCTTGGTCTTTCCTCATCTAACTTCTCATTTCGCCTATCTCCTTGGTTTCCTAAACATCACAGTTTTTACAACCCAAAACAAAAAATCCCTAAGTGGACTGTAATTCCGGAGCTAAAATTCTGACCATGGTTTGGACATTGAGTCTCTTTCGGAAGAAATCAACTACATGATGTGTGACTCCTCCTCCCACAAACCGATACAAAGTAACCAACAAACCACTATCACTTTTTCAGGGATGGTTCAGGAAACATGGTGTTTAGAGTCATGGGGACCAGTTCAGGAAGATCAGGGGGAGGATTTTGGCTTTCACGTCATTGGCTTTAAGGAGCAGCTTCTGGGCTGATTTCAGGACAGCTGGCAGGTCCTGTGTTGCCGCAAAACAGAGAGCTTCCCATCCAAAGCTGGGAGAGCTCAAATTCTTTCTCCTACCTCAACTTCCAATCTCAGGCTCCCACCAGGGCTCTACCTCAGGCCCCCATCCCAGGCTCCCACCCTTGGGGCCCCACCTCAGCCCCCCACCTCAATTGCAACACCTCAGTTCCCACTTCAGGCTCCCATCTCAAGCCCCTGCCTCAGGGCCTTTTCACTTTGTTCCCTCTCTCCAGAATTCTCTTCTCCAAGAGAACAACGCAGCTAGCTCCTCAAGGTCTTTAATCAAAAGACACCTTCAAAGCCAGGCCTTCCCTGGCTACCCCATTTAAAATGTTAACACTCATCCCACCTGGCCAACATTTCACATATTTCTTACCCACTTTATTTCTTCTCCTTTAGCATTTGCCAGAAACAAATTATGCTATTTTTTACTTACATCTTATTTCTTGTCTGCCTCCTGGACTAGAATGCAAAAACCACTGTTCACTAGAACAGTACCTGACACTCAGTAGGTACTCAATAAATAGCTGTTACGTGGAAAAACAAATGAAAGGATGGCTTGGGTGCTTGAGTTTTGACCTGGAAGCACTGATCTGCCCTCCAGCTTAGATTCAGGGGTCAGGCTTCTTGAGAGTAAAAAATTTGGGGTCCTCATTTCCAATTGTATATCACCTTGTCTCCCCCAATAGACAAGTGACAGAAGACACATTCCCTTTAGGCCTTGGCATTGTCTTTCCCCATACTAAATCCCTTCAGCCGGTCCTTTCTTAGCTTCCTTCTCCACCCTGGCGCACCCCACCTCAGAGATCCTTCTACCAATTCAAATGAACTTTACCTTGATAAGAGCAAGGAGGAGCACTTACCATGTATCAACCACTATGCTAAGCATTTTGCACAGGTTATTTTATTGAATCCTTACAACAATCCTTTGAGGAAGGTAATATTATTGCCATTTTCATATGAGGAAACTGAAATTTAGCATCTGTAATGAACACCTAATTGGATGATTACCCACGATTTCCCCTCCTCTGAGGACCTTTCATTCACCCACGAGGGTGGGCTTTTGCTGGCTTGTTAGTACCAAGCATGCTCGCCCCCAGTCCTCAGGCCAGCCTGGCTGCTTGGGCCCAGGTAGACACCTGATCTCAGTGGGCCCATCAATTTCCTTTTTCCAGAAATGTAGATTTGGACATGGAGATATTGTCCTCACTCTTAGGCCCTTTATAAAGGTGGGTTGGAACATCAGTGTCTGATCGTGTGCACATTGAAGGCCAAACAAGAGAGAAAGAAGTAAGGATTCAACGTGTTGAGAAAAGCAGGAACAGAGAATTTTGCAACTCCAGAGAAGGCAAATAAGGAAGAGGAAGGCTGTGCCCTGGTCCACAGCGGATCTTCCACCCTGGAATCTAGTCCCTTCAGGCCTCAGCTCCCAGCTGAGGTTTTATGAAATTATGAGGTTTTATGTCCAGCTCCCAGGTTTTATGGGGCCCCCTCTTATCCTCCCAGTTAAATACCCCATTTTAATTTAAGATAAGCCAGGAGGCTTTCAATGATTTATAACCAAAGGGGCTTGATTCAAAGAAGTTAAGTAAGTTACCTGATGCCACATAGCTCAGAAAGGATGAGCCTCCGTAGCCCTCACATTTTTGCAACTGCCAAAACCATTCAGACTTTGCTGTGTTTCCGAGGCTGGCAGGGCAAATGTAGGGCATTCTCAACCAAATCACACTGTTGCCTTTTCCCTCCTTTCATACACAATACATTTTCCCAAGGGAAATCAAGGTCAGAGTAAACTCCAGGGCAGCCTTGAATGGGAAAAGAAGTTACTTAATAAAGAGAATGTGTGGGAAGTGGAGAAGGGCAGTACCCTTTGGTGGGTAGGGATGGGGCCTCAGAGGGTATATTCATTTCCCAAGGGCTGCCATAACAAATTACCACAATCTGGGTGGTTTAGCACATCAGAAATTTATTCTCTCACAATTCTGTAGTCTAGAAATCTGAAAACCAGGTTGACAAGGTCAGGCTCCCTCTGAAGGCTCTATAGAAGAATCCGTGCTTGCTTCTATCCTCTGTTGGTTCTCAGCAAATCCTGGCATTCCTTGGCTTGTAATTACATCATTCCCAATTTCTGCCTCTATCTTCACATGGCTGTCATCCCTCTGTATGTGACTCTTCATCCCTGTGTCCAATCTCCCCTTCTTATAAGGGCTTCAATCATTCTATTTAGTCCCCACCCTCAATCTAGTATGACCTCATCTTAACCTAACTCAACTTCACAAACCCTATGTCCACATAAGGTCATATTTACAGGTACTGGGGGTTAGGACCCAAACATATTTTGGGGAAGGGAGAAAGCAAGGAGTATTGGAAGAGTTTAGGCTTTGGACTGGGGACTTCTTCCATGAGGCCTGCAGGCCCCAATCAGTTCCCTCATCAAGGGAGCTGCGTACCCCTCAAGTAGACTCGCTCTAAAAAATGCAACCAAGCCAGGCGAAGCCAAAAGGAAAGTGGGCCAAAGGCTTCTCTGGGCAGATCCATTAGAGGCAGCTGCTCCCTTGGAGCCACTTGAAGTCTGCAACTCCTGAGGCTCCATTTACTGACTGTGTTTATTTCTCTAATTTGTCAAGTACTTCCTGTAATCTGGAGCTTGCCTCCTAAGCACTCAGTTTCCATCCCGCCTCCCAGGCTTCACCAATTCGATTAGCATATGCTGCGCTCCAACTTTTGAGTCATTAATGAAAATACTGATGAATACTGAGCAAAAGTCAGGTCCCTGGGAGGCCTCTCTGCCGCATTATCTTCTGCCTGGCTAACAACCTGGAAAGGATAAGTTCTCTTTTCAGACAGACCTTGCCCATTATTCAGGAGATTTTGTCCCCTATTGTCATTCATTCATTTATTCAATCACTCATTCATTCATTGTGCTAGTGCTAGAAACTTAGCTGCAATCCCTGGCACATGGAAAAATGCTTAACAAATGCTAGTGATTACTATTATGTGGTACTTTGGGAAAACATAGATGCATAGGACAGGCCCCAGCCCTCAACAATAAGAATGGGGAAAAGAACACCTGTGAAATGCTTGTCGGCTACTGTGCTAAGTCTTGGTCAAACACAGTCCAGCCTGGGCTGGACAGTATCAACTCTATGGAGGCAGTTGTTAGGTAATGATTAAGATAAGGATTCTAAAGTCAAAGTTCTTATGCTGGATCTTCTACTTCTTGGCTTAAACCTTCTTTGCCTTAGTTTCCCCCTCTATAAAAGTAAGGATACTATTATTTAGCTCATAGGGTTGTTGTGAGGATTTAAATTATTGAATAAGGTAATTTATATAAGGTATTTGGAGCACTGCCCAACATATAATAAGCTTTCAATAAACATTAGCTATTATTTTTATGTCATGTAATCAACTCCTCATATGACGTAGGTATTATTATCTGTGTTTTGTTAACAAGAAAGCTGAAGCTTAGAGAGGCTAAGTAATTTGCCCGAAGTCCTGTGGCCAAGAGTGGAATGAGGATTCCAAATCCTATTTGCTTAATCATTATAAACTAAGAAGGAAGAAGGCATGCATTAGCAACTATTTTACAAGATAGATGGCCTCTCCCTGAACCACCAGTGCCCCTTCTCCTGGACCTCAGGAACTCCTGCAATAAGACTATAAAGCACAGGGTATTTTCATGGCACATAGTAGACTCACCGTAAGTACTACCAAATTATGTTAATGATGGCAATTATGGTTAGGGTGATGATAGCATTGTAAGTGCCATAATTGAGGTTAAAAACGTTTGGGATGTCAGAGGAGAGAGAGATCATTTCTGAACAGGAGAATAGTTGGGGACTTTCATGGAGAAGATGGCTTTTGAAAGGCCCTTGAGGATGGTTGTGAGTTGGACACAATGGGAAAGGAGGAAAAGGCACCCTGGGTAGAGGAAACCACCTGAGCAAAAGGCATGAAGACCGGAAGTCTTAGGGTAAGATTGAAAAAAAAAAAAAAAGCAAGAAATTCCATTTGTACAGTATGTGCTGAATGAAAGGAAATAATGGGGAGTGCACTGGAGAGGAAGGAGACACTGCAGCATTAATAAATGAGACATTGGCCAAGAATCTGGGCAAAGCAGAGAGATTTTTCACATTCCAAGCATCTTCTGAAACTCCTATTGGGGAAAGAACAATATGGGGGTGGGGGTGGGGAGGTTCTATAATATTCAGGCATTGGTAAGTTCTAAAATTCCTGTGTAATAGGGAAGTTTGAGGTGGGGCCTAAGCAGGCCTGAAATTCAGTCAACACCTGTTGATAAAAACATGTTGTTAAAATACTAAGGTACTTTCACTGAAACACACACCAACTGTATCAAAGAATGGGGCATGGCGGTTGCTGACAGAGCATGAAGAAGCGAACAGGCTCAGCCACTGCACTCTGGCCTCCAATAATCTTCAGACTAAATCCCTGCAAAGGTGAATAAGCATTGCCAGAACCCGCTTCCTGCTGAGTCACTGGGACCGCAGCCCTGCCCAGCCATACGAATGTTTTGTTTGGGAGCCTAGAGGTGCAGTCCCTGAGTAGGTTCCTTCCAGAGCCCAGGGAGACCACAAGGGCCCATGTGACGGCATTGGGCATGGCCACGGTGCTAGGTGCACACTCATATATTCCCCTTGTAGACTCTCGGTTTTCCTGTTGCTCCCAGGATCAGATATCTTTGACCTTTCCATTAGCCCGGCAATCTGTAGAAGGTGCCAGAAAAAGAATCCTAAAGTGTTGGTTCTTGGCAACTTTGGTCCAGGTACTTCTTTTCCTGATGAACCAGAGGAGAACTGGTTCTGTGGGTAATATCACTCCTTGCCCAGTTCCCAATTCATCGTTTTCAAGGCAGTACAGCTCCCTCTGAAGCAACTTGAGAGGCTTCAACTTGAGGGGCTGAGGGAAGGTGCCCACTCTCCCCGAGGCAGCAACTTTTCTCCTCTTGCCCACAATAGTGTACTCTCTCAGTCCTACATTTCAGTGTGATCACTCCCACTCCCTATCGTCTTCTTCCTAGACCGTCACAAAAGATAGCCAGTCACAGGGAGGACAGGATCCAGGAGGCAGAGCCCCTGATCAGACTGGGATCCATGGGGCCACCAGAGGCCACCCAGGGGCCAAAGATGTGAGTGATGCTCCAGCAGGAAAGGTGCCTCCTGGATCCTCAGTGCAGGGGAGCCACGTGCCCTCTCCTGATCCTCACTTGGTAAGACAGCACCCACCATCAAACCAGAGAGCACTAGGAAACAGTTCCTAGACCTCTAGCATCTGTTGCAGCAGTCGTTGGTCTCTGTTCCCCTGCTTGCTTCTGGCCTGATGCTCACTCAGGACCAATGATTGTTGGAATAATATCATCTTTGTCTGTGTGGAACCCACTTTCCATTCCCTGTCTCAACCATGCCCCTCTTCTATACAGTGGCTCCCAAGTCTCAGGCTGACTGTGCTGACTTAGCTATTTGGCTCAGCCTTTCCTGGCCATCACCATTGCTGGCCTTGGCTATTCTGATGATAGCAGACATGATCTGGCCAGCCCCCGTGGTCTGGTCACCCCAATGATGGCCCTTGATTCAGCTTGCCATGACATGGAAGGGGGCCTCTCCTACCAGCAGAGTTGCTCCTTATTGGGCTACATCACATCAGTTTATATCTATTTATATACAGATGATAATAGCTAATTTTTATAAAATGTATATTCAGTGCCAGGCAATGTCCAAAGTGTTTACATGCATTACTTATTTAATCTACAAAACTCCATGAAGTATATACTATTGTTAGCCCCAATTTACAGACCGGGAAAACTGGCACATAAGAGAAGTTTGCCAGTGTACCCAAAGTTGCCTATGAGGAACAAGACCCAGATTCCAACCCAAGCTATTAAACCCTAGAGTGCATGCATGTTCCAAAACATTGTGCCATGACGCCACTCAAGGTACCCACAGCTGATACCCAATCCTTTCCTAAGGGTTATGACTTGAAGGGTGGAGAAGAATATGGAGAGGCAGATGTCTGAAAGATGGAGTACCTAGAGTTAGCCAAACTTTGGGGTTAAAGGGCACAGTCATCCAGAATGCCAAGTCTTTCCAAGACTTTTGACACTAACTGCAATTTTCACGGTTTCCCAAAACCACCCTCAGTTTCAATAATTTGCTAGAAGGACTGATAAAACTCAAGAACGTGCTATTTATTACAGTTTTATCTATAGAGAAAGGATACAAATCAGACCCAGCCAAAGGAAAAGACACATAGGGCAAGGTCTGGGATGGTTCCAAATGTGAAGCTTCCATCATCCTCAGGAATGTATTACCCCCCACCCCCAATGCCCGGTATTGACATATAGCAATACACATGAAGTATTGGCAACCAGCAAAGCTCACCCAAGCTTTTCTGTCCAGAGTTTTTACTGGGACTTCATTGTGTAGGTATGACTGATTATTTGTTTACTTGATTGAAATCAATCTCCAGTCCCCACCTTCTCCTCAGCCTCCCCAAGGGTCAGGCTGATATCAGGTGGCCCAAAGCCCCAGTACAGAGAGGGGACACTGGGAGCCAAAGGTCCAAAGATGAACTTCAACTGCCTCTCCATATTCCAAGGCCCAGCTCTCACTGAAGATGATGTGGTGTGGAATGGAAGTGAGGAGAAGAGAATAAAGAAAACTAAAGAAACGAAGGGATTAAGTGAGCAGTGGGAGTCTAGAAGGAAAGGAATGCAGACAGGCTGAATTGAGAGAATTAGAGAGATAAGGAAGCCAGATGGGAGGAGGACCTGGGAAACCAGCAGTATCCCAGAAATTCCGACTCCTCCCCCTGATTCTGCGCTGACCCAGGCATTTGCAGACCTTAGCTGTAGGCCCTGAAAGCAATCATTGGAGCCTTCTTATTGACCAACTTTTTCTAAAGCCATTAGACTCCAGTGGCTTCTCAGCAGAGCCGCCCAGGTCCTAGGGGAGAGAGGAGCAGGGCAGCAGAGATAGAGAACAAACACTGACGCTCCTGCCAGCAGGGCTTGGGGCATGCCTGGGAATGCTGTTTCCCTGCCCCGAAGCGGGCAGTGGGCTGCCAGGACAGGCACAGGCTCGGGCTGAGGAAAGGGAGGCCTTGTCAACAGGCCAGCATCCCCTGGAAAACACTCCCAAAAAACCCAGCAAAAGTCAATAAAGGATTTCCTTCCTCCGCTGGCATGTCAGAAATTCCCTCGGGGTTCTTTCATGAGCCATGAGTCTGTCTTTACAACAATCCTAGACGCTGGTTCAAGTTTTTACCACCCTACAAACAGGAAATGGAGAGGGAAGCAAGACTGAAGAGATGGGTCAGAGTCTGTTCCCGTTGCGGCAGGAACTTGCTGGTGCTTGTCACAGGGGACAAAGCTAAGGAAACCCACAGCCTGGAACTGGGGTTCAGGGGAAAACAGAGCATACCCATTAGAGACATGGGGTTGGGAGGAAGGAAAACAGATGGAGAAGCAGAGGAGATGGTGGACAGAGGTGTAGGGAAAAGAGGGAAGGGGGAGTGATAGGAAAGGAAGGAGAGAGGAGAAAGGAGGGAAGGAAGAGGAGGAAAAGAGAGGAAAAGGAAAGGGGGATCATTATTGATTTTTCTGTCTTCACTTTTCCCTGCCTCTCCCACCCTCTGTATCTGCTCAGTCAGCAAGTTCTTGCCACAGGTGTTTGAATTCTCTTCACTTTATTGACCCTGCCCCCTCCTCCAGGTGCTTCCTGCTTCTCCCCTGGACACGTCAGTGGCTTCCAGTAGTCTTCCTTTCAGCCATCTCCAGCCCATCCTTCTAGCCACGTCAGGTTCAGTTTCCTAAAATAATTTTTTTCATGACATTATCCTCCTACTATATTGCTTTTTCATAACCCCTCGTCTACCTCACCTCCCCCAATGTGGTATAATAGCAAGTGCATAGGTTTCATGTAGAATAGACCTCAGGGTTTCTCAACCTTGCACGTTTGTCATTTGGGGCTGAATAATTCTTTGCTGTGGGGGCTGTCCTGTGCATTGCAGAATGTTTAGCATCATCTCTGCTACCCAGTAGTAGTCCCCCTACACACACACACACACACTTGTGACAACCAAAAATTGTTTCCAGACATTGCCAAGTGTCTCTTGAAGGACAAAACTGCTCCCAGTTATGAACCACTGACCCAGATTTAAATCTTGTCTCTGTCACCTACTAGGTGTGTTCCCTTGGGCAAGTGACAACTTCTCTGAACCATAGTTTCCCTAACATTAATACAGAACTGGTAACATTTACCTTACAGAGCCATTGTGAGAATTAAATAACTCTAATCATACCTAACATGATAGCACACCATAAGAACCCAGTAAATATTTGTTCCTTTCCCTTATCTTTGGTAGTCTCCATTGTCTACAGTACAAACCAGAGATTCCATCACAATTAGCTGTATCCTATTATATTAGTTACAATATCCATCTATTTATTATAGGGGACAAAATTATAATGGATTAAACAAGATAGTTTCTCTTACAAGTAAACAGTCCAGGAAAAAGGGGTCCAGTATCACAGCTGCAAGGCATCCGGGCTCTCTCTATCTCACCGTTCTGCCATCTTCAATAGAGGGCTCTATCTCCCAGTCTAAAATGCTGTTCTAAGTCCTGCCACCACATGTCTGCACTCCAGCCAGCAAGGAAGGAAGGCTGAAAAGGAAGGATGAGCTTTCTCCTATAGGGACATAATTGTGAAGTTGCACACACCACTTCTGCTCATGTTCCACTGGCCAGAACCTAGTTGTGTAACCACACCTAACAGCAAAGAAAACTGGGAAACATCTCTGCCTGGGTGCCCAGAGAAACCTTCTCTTATCAAAGACAAGAGAACAAATAGCACTGTTGGCCTCTATATAGAGCCTCATCTTCCACAGTTCCATCAGGGAACTGCACTTTTGACCAGCCTAAACTACTTGCTGCCTTCCTCAATACCTCCCACATTCTCATTTCCACCCCGCTTTGCGAGCCTTGTTTTCCGTTAGTGGTTTCCCTCCCACCTTTCTCTCTGCCAATCCCAGTTCTGTGCAACCTTCAAGACTGAGCTCAATCCCACCTTCTCCTTGAGGGCTTTCTAGATTTTCCCAGCCCAGAGTGCATGTCTACTTCTGTAACCTTGTTCAGTATTTATTAACTGAATTAACCAAACTTGAGTGCTATCCTGGCCAGGGTGGCCAGTTATTAATCTGTTTCTCCTCTTCTTCAAAGAGCTTTATGTTCCTTGAGGGCCAGGTCTGTCCGGCGCCGCCCCGCTCGACCCCTGTTCCCCGGCCGGCGAGGGGAGAAACAAGGGATGAGAGAGAGAGAGATGCAGACCACGCAAACTGACCTGGCTGGAAGTCACGACTCGAGCCACACGGCGGTTGCGAGAGCAAGTCTTTTACTGAAGCTAGATAAACATTCTCTGTTACAGGTTTCCACGCGGGGCAGAGTGCCTCGCGGGAGAGCAGCCTCGATGTGGCCGTCAGGTACGGCTCCTAGTGGGCTGTCTCCCCGAGGTTCGCTTGGGCAAACTCTTAAGTACTCTACTCATAACCAATGATCTAGCGCCGCGCATATGCACTCAATTGGCAGATAGGAATAGTGAGTGTGCACGTCATAAGCGGAAGCAGGATATGGGCGCCATCTTGGCTCATTCGATGGGCGGGGGGGACTTTGGAGCAGGTTTACAGCGCATGCGCTATGCCCGTCCCGGGAGACGGCTCTCCACATCTCCCCCTTTATTATTTATATCGACCCAGTGTCCCCAGTGATGAGTGTGCTCCCGTGAACCCAGATGGCTCACAATTTGTTCCGGTGCTTTGGGGAGTCTGGACTAGGTCTCAGCCATTTAGCGGCGGAGCCTCTAGCACCGACCAGAATGCTCACCTCATATGGAGACAGGAGAGTCCGTGAGCTGGAAACAACATGACTCTCCCTGCAGTGCTTTGCCTTGCAACTGGGGGACAAAGGCGGGGGCAGGGATAGCATTAACCAGAGTCGGAGGCGTCACTAGGCGTCCCTATGCATTGGCTAGAGTCAAGTCTGGCCACAACTATGACTCTGCCTTAGGGACCTACCTGAGACAAAAATTATGACTGCTGGCATCGCCCGTTATACCCGGGACACAGCTGCGCGCTTAGCTACAAACCTCGCTCCCGAGTGCCCCGCCCGAGGCGGCCAGGATGGGGTATGGCCATCAGAATGGTCGCTGTTGGGGGTATCAAAGGTGGAGGACATAGCCATCATAATGGTAACACGGTACTGCCGCGCTTGAAACAGGCGTTCTAGCAAAGATTTAACAATGACTAATCCCACCAATAGTCCCACCATCAAGAGAATCCAATTAGTCAAATTGGGCCAAGAGAACCAAGAGGTGACTTGGTCTCACAGATTTTTTACAGTCTCGCCCAGTGTGGAAAGGTCGAAACTAACAGGCTTCAATTTCCTAATGTTCTCAAGTCCCTGAAGGTCGGATTTCACTTGGCCGGAGAGATTCGTGAAGTTGGGGAGATAAGTGTCCTTGAGCCACTCGGCGACATCTTGCTGCTCCTCTGTCAAGTTCACCCTAACCGGGGTGACACAAAGCCTCCCGAATAACCATCGGGTATCACACGTCTGCTGGAGAACTCTCCAGAGTCCATCTATTTCTAGTCCAAGTTCATCTATCTCCGCTAGGAGTTTCTGAATGGCCTGGAAATTTAAGTTCAGCATCTGATTGTGGCAGCGTAGCACGTCTCGGGTAAGGTATGCCTCTTGGACGCCTAGACTTAGAGAAGGGGATATTGTTAAGTGAAACAACTTGAGAAACAGGGCCAACCCAGTCGGTTGCCTTGACGGGGAGCCAGACATAACTTGGGCGATACACTAGGATAGCGGGGCGGCGAGGCATCCGGGTCTTTGGAACGGTTGCAGACTGTAGGAGCAAACCCCGGAAGGAAAAGGCACCTTTGAGTCTCATTTTTACTCAAGATCCCTTCACAAGACTGGCGGCTCTTCCCTGTAACGTTAAGAAATTCAAGCAAGACTCCCTTACTTAACTCGCCATTACCAGTTTCACAAGTAGCATTCGCCGCAACTGTGGTGTTGACAACCTTGACAGAGAGGTTAGCAAAAGAGAGGATCAGTGTGTCATTGGTGAGGGGGAAGGACTCGTTGAAGCTTGTGGAGGAAATATTTCTGTCAGAAGGCAGGTGGTGGAGACCTAGAGACAGGGTACGAGTGAAAAACACAGGAGAGGCGGGAGACCCAGCAGAGAATGGGGCCAGGGTCGGGGGATGATGCCACAGGCCCCAAAGACCACTCTCCTGCGCTACCACAGTTCCACTAAAAAAAGAAAAAGGCAGATTAGAAGGATTGCTATAGGAGAGCAAAGAACAGAGTTACCGATCCTCTTTTTGGGCAACCGCGGGGTGGTCAGTCCTACTATTATCGTCTTGTCGGTCGTCGCCATCATCAGCAGGGTCGGAGGCTTGGTCTAATGGTTCAGGTTGTATATTCGTTGGCGTTTCTGACAGCTGTTCCTTGGCTTCTTCAGGTGATGTCACGGTTCTCACCAGTCTTTCCGGAACCCACACTGGTTGACGTCCTGGTTCCTGGGGAAAAACACAAACAGAGCCTCTGGCCCAGCTGAGCACCGGGTCAGGGCCTTTGTGGCAACGGCCACACGGCCTGGTTACTGCACCTGGTTCGCCAAACCGTTGAGTGGCAGGGGGCTGACGTCTATTGGGACAATCTCTCTTAAAGTGCCCTGATTGGCCACAGCCATAGCACCCGTTAGACTTTGCCCCTAAGGTTCTCGGGCCTTTTGTAGCCACCTGTAGGGAGCTAGCTAGCATGGCAGCTAGACCTGCATTAGTTAAAGGGCTGCCAGTATCTCTACAGAGCCTGACCCACTCTGTCAAATTTTTTGCTCTGTTTTGTGCCAGGATAACTTTGCACTCCTTATTGCATTGCTCAAAAATCATCTGCTTAACCACAGTTTCTGCAACCATTGGATCTGAGAAAATCCTCTCAGCCGCAGTCTGCATTTTCGCTACAAAATCTACAAAAGGTTCTGTGGGACCCTGGTGTATGCCGCTAAGCGAAGCCTGCGCCTCTCCTTCCCCTGTCAATTTTTTCCAAGCCCCTATGAAACAGCGAAAAATTTGGGCATAAACCTCCTGGGGGTATCCTGTCTGATTCTGGGCGTGAGCACCTTTCCCTAAAAGCATATCCGCATTCCACCCGCCGTGCCTTGCCACAGCGTTTCTTGCGGCTTGTTCCTCAGCTAACTCCTCAAACCACGCCTTCCAGTCGATAAACCTGCCAGGAGGCAAGCAAGAGCGAGCCAGCTGAAGGATATCTGCAGGTGTATGATTTAGGGCGGAGAGGTTTTCAACCATATTCAGGGTGTAAGGGGCGTTAGGGCCGTACTGATGGACGGCTTGCCTCAGCTCCTTCAAGAGCTTGTAATCATAGGGTTCATGATTACGAGCTTGCTGATTGATAATGACTGGGAACATCTCGGAGGCTGGTTCGGGTTCATTGAGCAGCGGTCGGTAGCCGCCCAGAACGCCAAAAGGTCTGAATGTGGTGAAAAGGCTCCACCTCCAAAAATGCCTCCTATTGGGTGAAGGGTGCGGAGGATCCGCGTAATCGGGTGGGGATTCTGGGCATTGCACGGGAGGGCCAGGGTATCTACTCGGCATGACCGCTAGAGGGAGCTCTCTATACGGGCCCTTTACGGAACCACCGAAACCGTCCACCGGATGCAGGTGCATCCTCAGGGGCGCAGCAGCCGTTGGTGGTGGGGCGGAGGGCTGCGTGGGTGAAACAGGAGGTCCCTCTAGATCAATCAGCGGAGGCGCTTCCGGCCCTTCGTCTGCCTCACTCTCAGATCCTGAGTCAGAATTATCAGAACTAGCATCCGACTCCGGCGGCTTGCCCTTATGGGAGCCCTCCGCAGACGAAACAGACTGAGCCTCTTGGAGTGCATGTCGCGCCTGCAACAAGGCAGTGGGCGTAGTTAGGCCAGTGGCTGATTCTAACTCAAGTACTGCACGAACAGTCTCCCATATTGGGACTAGAATCGGGTCCAAACAAACACCCGTTTGGCGCGCTCGGTCTATATCATGACCAAGTTTCATCCACGAGGGCAGATTAAGGCTGCCGGAACAAGGAAACCAGGGGGCAAAAGTGGCCACATCATCAAAAAATCGCTGGAGAGAGCTTCTCTTAACTGAGATACCCCACTGTTTCAAAAGGGTCTTTAAGGGGGTTAGTAGGGGTGAACTCCCGGACTGCCCCATGCTTGCAGCCGGCACTGTCTTGTAATCACTCGGAGAGCTCTTCCGAGTCCCCGGGGCTACCTGAACGCCCACAGGCCCTAGTCCTCGTATGGAAAGGGGGTGCTTACCTTCTCGCGGTGATCAGTCGCGGAGGTCAAACCACGGATCCCGGGAGCACGTCTCCGTCGGGGCGAGGGGAACGCAAATGAGGTTGCGGGTTCGAAGTTCCCCGTATGGGCCACCACTTGTCCGGCGCCGCCCCGCTCGACCCCTGTTCCCCGGCCGGCGAGGGGAGAAACAAGGGATGAGAGAGAGAGAGATGCAGACCACGCAAACTGACCTGGCTGGAAGTCACGACTCGAGCCACACGGCGGTTGCGAGAGCAAGTCTTTTACTGAAGCTAGATAAACATTCTCTGTTACAGGTTTCCACGCGGGGCAGAGTGCCTCGCGGGAGAGCAGCCTCGATGTGGCCGTCAGGTACGGCTCCTAGTGGGCTGTCTCCCCGAGGTTCGCTTGGGCAAACTCTTAAGTACTCTACTCATAACCAATGATCTAGCGCCGCGCATATGCACTCAATTGGCAGATAGGAATAGTGAGTGTGCACGTCATAAGCGGAAGCAGGATATGGGCGCCATCTTGGCTCATTCGATGGGCGGGGGGACTTTGGAGCAGGTTTACAGCGCATGCGCTATGCCCGTCCCGGGAGACGGCTCTCCACACAGGTCCATGTGGTTTATTTTTCAAATCCCTAAGTAAAGCATACTTGCAGATGTTCAGGAAATACTTATCTGCTTGATTAAAAAAGACACAGAAAGAAAAAAAACAATGACACAAGCAACTAACTCCTGTGTTAGGACCTCTCAGTAATGTTTGACATGGTTACTCCTCCTCTCGCCCCCTCTTAGAACTCTGATCTCTTTGGCTTCTGTGACTTCACCCTCACTCTTGATTCTCCTCCTACTTCTCAGGCCACTCCTTCTCCATCTCTTTTTCAACTGCTCTACCTATCTATGGCCATCTTTAAAAAGTCAGCATTCAAGGGTGTTCTTATCTCCTCATTCTAAGCTCTGTCCATGGTTGGTCACATGTACCCTATAGCTCTCTCCCAGATCTCTTCTCAACAACTCGTTCAAAACACCAAGTCAATTTAGATATCCCACTATTATCAGAAAGCCAATAAGTACCAAACTGGACTATTTATTAATTCCTCCCCATCTTTCCTACCATGCAGTACTCTCCCAACACTCACACGTGTGCGCACGCACTTACACACACACAGTTCCTTCTCTTAAGCTCCTTATGTCAGTGGAGAACATCACCATCTTCCTGTGGACTAAAATTTCTCTTGCTCCCATATCCAATCTCTCCAAATCTCTTCAAGTTCTACCTTAATACTTTTTTCCTTCCCCAATTCCACAAACTTATTTTAGGCCACTGTAACTTCTCACTTAAATTACAAAACAACTTCTTTTCTCATCTCCCTCCCTTTAATCCACTCTCTACCCTTCAATCAAAGTGATGTTCCAAATTGTAAATAGAATGATATCATTCCCTGGATTGAAATCTGTTAAGGATTCACCATCAGCATCAGAAAAAATTCCAAATTCCTTGGTCTGGCAAAGGAATTCTTCATGCTCTGGGTCTTTTTACCCCATTCAGCCTCATCTCTCCCACCCGGCCCACACACTTCACACTCTTTATTATATTAATTACAATTTCCTCAAGAGTTCTATGCCCTCTCTCACCCCCCCCCCCCCCAACTTTTACAAATGCTTTTCACTCTGACTGGACTGCTTTTTTCTCTCCTTTTCTCCTGGCTAATTTTTGTTCATTTTCCAGATCTCAGTTTGGACATTACTTCCTCTAAGGAGCCTGACCAGCATTTCAGAATCAATCCCTCATTACCCCTTTCCCTGAAACCACTACCACCACCACCTCCCCAGCCCCAAACTTCATGCACATTTACACCCTCCCTGGTGTAAATGTTGCTAACATTCACAGTTCACTTCCTAATACTTGAGCTGCCCTTGCATCCTGTTCATATCTTTATTAAAGCATTTATCATACTGTAATTTATTTTTGCACTGTCTCCCCCACTAGCATGCAAGTTCTTTGAGGACAGAGCCTGTCCCAATGTGTTAGAAATCTTCTGTTTGCCCTTCCAGACCCCCTCTCTACCCTTCTCCACCATGTCATGTGTCCCAGGAGGCAACTACATCAGTGGAGTTCAGCCAGTGGAAAGAAGTGAATGAGTCCAAGGTTTTCAATTCCCCAGCTAGACAAGTCCTTCAACCAAAGGTCACAGCTCCTGCCAAGTGATCCTCTTCACACCACTCTCTCCTCCTGGATTTTGAGAATTTTTCTCTACCATTCCCCTTCAGTCTGGGATTGATAATACCTTCCTGATGTTACTAGCTCCAGGGTATCTCTTGTTTTCCTACACTCAGCTCTCACCTTTGAAAAGAGTCTCTTTATTAAACTCTCCTCAAATTACCAGTTACCTAGTTTAAGTTTGCCAGGATCCAGCTAATTTCTTCTTTGAATGCCTGGCAGAGCTCACACAAACACTGAATGAATGAGTAAAGCAACTCAAGTCATTGGTTTGGCTTCCATTTTGCTTCCATTTCATAAGAAGGACAAAGGTTTCCCGGTTTAGAACTAGGAACTGAGGTGAGACAGTTTTAGGACTGGCAAAGAAGGAGATCCTTAGGGCTCTTTTGGCAGGAGGCAGGGCTTGGGAATTAGGAAGGGGCTGTTGGAGCCGGAGGCCCTTTTACACAAACAGTCCCTGAACCCTTCTGCAGGGGCTTCCAGAGGGCTGAGGGTCTCTCTCCTGTGGGCCCCCCAAGGGAGGTCCATTTCCTGCAGTGACTCTGTCTCAGCTTGGGTGGAAAGGCTCTTAAATCCTCCTTTTCTTTCCCTTGAGGTCTCTCCCCCAGAGAAGAGATCATGGAATCTCTGTAAATGTTGCCTCCTCCATCCTCCCACTCAAATCCAGCATCCTGAAATTCAAGCTCAGGAGGTGTGGGAGGGGAAAGCCCAGCAGACGTCAAAGCAGGAGAGTTTGCATTTTGACCAAGCAGTGTCAAGGCTGCATCCCGAGGGCAGGATCCTCAGAGATGATTCATATACCACACAACCCAATGGTGTCCTCCCAACAGTCCCGAGGGCTGTTAGAACTGGGAGACTCACTGCTCGTTTTATACCAGGAGAGCCTGGGGCCCAGGGAGCCGAAGTGATTGCCCAAGATCAAACAGTAAGTCAGGGCCCAACCAGGTGCTGGAACCTCGGTCTTCCGACTAATGAACTGCCACTCTCATTGATATTCCATGCTGCCTCCTGAGGATAGGGTGTCTTCAGGATGTTAGGTTTTTCGGGAGGGACAGGGTCACAAAAGAGGAGTAGCAGACAGACCACAATTGTCTGCTACACTGTGTGACTTGGAAAAGCGAATGGGTACTGGCTGAACTGCGGTGATGCACAAGGCACTGCACAATACGGTGTCAGGGCTAAGAGTGCTGGATCTGAGCTCACACAAATACGGATCTGAATTTTGGGTGACCCTGGATAGGAGACTCAACTGCTCTAAGCCTCAGTTTCCTCATATGTGAAATGAAGATAAAAGAATACTCACCTCATAGGATTTTTATGAGGATTAAATTAGATAATCCATGTAAAGCACTTAACACTTTTAAAAACTGGCACAGAACAAGCACTCAATATAGGTTGGCTATTATTTTTATCTACAGTGGTTGTCTTATTTAATTCTCATGCATTCCTTTTAAGAGAAGATGGACATAGGCTAAGAGAGGTAAATTCCTTGCTCAAATATATGTATTCATTCATATAAAGTTCCTTCCAAGGGTCAGACACTCTCCTAAACACCAGGAATAACAGCAGTGAAAAAACAGACAAAAATCTCAGCCCTAATGGAGCATACACATAGTTGGGAAAGATAATACAAATATATGTAAGTAAATTGTATGATATATTAGAGAGTGATAAGTACCATGGAGAAACATAAAGCAAGGGAAGGGATGGAGTAAGGGAAGGGGAGATTACAATTTTAAAGAGAGCGGTCAAAGGCCTGAAGAAGGTGGGCATGTAAGCATGTGGGTCTCCGGGGAAAACCACTCCAAAGAATGGGAAGAACAAGTACAAAGGCCCCAAGGCAGAGCCTGACGTTAGAGGGACAGATCAGGTGACAGCGCGCGGAAACCAAGGGAGTGCAGGAAGGAGCCGCAGGAGAGAAGGCTAGAAAACCACATGAATTATGGAGCTGGGATTTGAACAAAGGACTGATTCCCAAACCCAGGCTCACCCTGTCTTGCTCAGCCCTGTCATTGCCTCCCAGATGACAGGCTGGGGTGAGCAGATGGGTTGACTCTGTTCTTTCCAGGGAGATGTTTATGTGGTTCAAAGTCAGATACCCGGAAGGGGCTGAAGAATTATGTTTCCAAATAAGTGTAATGTCTTGATCTTCTGAAGCAAAGATCAGAATATAGATTTCGATAAGTATATATAAGTATATGAACTATAAAGAGGGTAGAACAGATTATTTGAAGTCACAGTATACATGATACCTCTAGAACATGTAGTGATCTTAAACAAACAAACGCTATTGATCCCAAAGATCCTCAGATATTTTACCTGAAATTCACCTCTACTGAGGTGAGTCTGAGGACCTCCCCTCCCTTAGTTGGACTGGGGAAGGGGAAATATGGATTCTTTAAAAATCCTCTGTCTGCTGTGGCAGCAGCAAAGACCAAGTGGGCAGAGTGCAGGTGAGGTGGCCACGAGGCTGGGAGACCTGGGCCTGACTTCTGGTCACTCACAGGACCTCCTGTGTGTCTTCTTTTCCCTCCTTTAGGAAGAGGACCTCTGTCTGCCAGCCTATCTCTGAGGAAATTGCTAGGAAGGATCAAAGAGAACCTCTTGAAAGGGCTGGCTCCCACTTCAGATAATTGCTAGGTAAATGCAGTGTCTTTATGATGTAATGGGCCTGTGCAGGCAGAGCCAAAGGGAGGAAATTACTCACATTGGGGAGGGGCAGGAACTCTTCCAGGCCATTATGGTCCACTAAGTGCGTTGCCTATGCCAAGGTGAAATGGTTCTCTTGTGACTTGAAAAGTGAACTATCTTCTACCAATTCACAAATGATTTTAGTTACCTGGACTGCAGCATTCCCCTTCTCTCTCCAAGAAACCTCTGCAGGTGGGGCACCATACTTCCAGCAGAAAGACTGAGGAAAGAAAAACATATTTCAAAGAGGGTGCAGCTCATGTTTAAGAAGATAAGAGAGAGAGGATGGAGAAGAGACAGCTCTAGGGCTGAGGGGCTGCAGGATTATACCAGAAAAGACCTAGTGCCTGGGTCCAGTCCTGTTTTTCTCCTAACACTACCCATCAGCTGAGTGACCGTGAGCAAGTCAGTTCACAATTCTGGTCCTCAGATTTGTCATATATAAAATGAGAAGATAATTGCTAAGTTTACATTCAGCTCTAAAATTCTATGATTTTAAGCAGAAGAATGATGATGATGATGATGATGTTATTGTTCAACTGAACATCATTGCCATCTAGCCAAACTGAACTCTAAACAGGGATTTTCACACAGGCCGCAAAAACCACACTTAAGGAGGCTGGTCATTTTTACCTGGAGCTTAGAGTCCCAGAGGAAAAGTGTACAAATAGGGCCAGGGACATACACATACTCAGCCCTCAAATTTTAATATGAGAGGATAATTATCATAAACTGCATCAACAACTTAGTATTCCAAGGGATGCCAACTAAGCCCTCTTGCTCAATTATATGCTTAGAGTACTACAATTTTTAATCCCAGCAACTATATTCTGTGCAATTAAAAACGAACTAACATATTTTAGGTTATTTGTTTTCCTTAATCCATTGCTTTGTTTGAAATGTTGTGGGGTTTTTTTGGTTGTTGTTTGCCTATTTGTTTTTAATTTTTTGATAAACAAAGTTAAAAAATTGAAAAAAATTCAGTAGAAAAATGGGAGTAAAAACTAAATGACAAATAGGGTGGGATGGGGGGATGATTTGGGTATTCTCTCTTCACTTTTATTTTTTATTCTTATTCTGATTCTTTCTGATGTAAGGAAAATGTTCAGAAATAGATTGTGGTGATGAACGCATAACTATATGATCATACTGTGAACAGTTGATTGTATACCATGGATGACTGTATGGTTTGTGAATATATTTCAATAAAACTGAATTAAAAAAAAAAAAAAAAAAAAACGAACTAACAAACAGACCTTACTTGTGCCACTAATATTTTGTTAGAGTTTGTCCCTGTTGTTCACGCACTTCCCTGACAGCTCTTTATGCTTTTCACCAAGTGGCCTCTGTCCCCAGTTCCCTAATGCCTGTGAATCACTCTCCAATTTCAGTCGATAGGCCCATGGTTGGGTGCTCTTCAAACTGACAGTTTTGCTTATCACTGACCTAGCTTCCAGGCAACCAGCTTTGCATTTTTCCCAATGGAGGAAAATAAGATTCCTTGACTGAGTTGGAGATGTTGAGTGGGTTTTGGATCATCAGTGGTTTGAAAGTTGAAAATGAAGCTTCATTCATCTCTGCTTCCTCTCCATTTCTAGGTTTGTTAGTGGAAATCAGTACCTAAGATACACTCACTATCCAGCCAGAATCACAGGGAATAGAGACCCAGAACCCCAAAGCATCCATTTGTACACATCATCCCAAACCAAACTTTAGCTTCAACTACATATTCTTATGACAAATACTAGAAAAGAGACATATGGTCAGACTTGAAGTTTAACCCTTGAGATAATGATACCATTTCACCAGGCAGCAAAGGAGACACAGTGGCATATGCTTAGGGATAGAAATTTTACATCAAATCCATCAACAAGAACCAGGTATGCTACTCCAAAAATCTTTAACATCTATCTCCTTCTCTTCATCTCCAGGCCCACCACCCCAATCCAGGCTAATATCATTTCTTGGGTAACAGGTAGACAACTGCAGCAGCCTCCTGTTACTGCTATTACTTTGTTATTGCCCGTCAATCCATCCTCCATTCCATGAATGATCTTTACAAAATTTAAAGTATAGTATATCACCCCTGTTTGAAAATTTTTGAAAATGTTCTATGTACTTAGAATAAAATTCAAACTCTTTATCACAGCCTATGAAACCCTAAGTGCAATCTTTTTTCAGTGGCTCTTCACCTTTCAGGTTTAAGCTTAAATCAGAGGTTCTCCTCCAGAGCAACATTTGGCCATGTTTGGATCTATTTTTGGTCGTCACAGTTGTAACACTCATAGCTAGTGACCAAAGGCCAGGGTTGCTGCTAAATATCCTAAAATTCCTAAAATGAATAGGACAGCCCAGTACAACAAAGAATTGTCCATCCAAAAATCTCAGTATTGCCCAGGTTGAGAAACTTTGGCTTAAATTCACTTCTTCAGAGAGGCCTTACCTGACAATCTTTATCTAAAGTTGGTTCCTGCCTGTGCCAGTTTGGATGTATTATGTTCCCCTCAAACACCATGTTCTTTGATTCAATCTTGTGGGGGCAGATGTATTAGCGTTAATTAGATTGGAATTCTTTGATTGAATGCTTCCATGGAGATGTGACTCAATCAACTGTGAGTGAAACATTTGATTGGATAATTTCCGTGGAGGGGTTACCCTGCCCATTCAGGGTGGGTGTTAATTGGATCACTGGAGTCGTATAAAGGAGTTCACAAACAGAGAGACCTCAGAGCAACTGAGAGTGACATTTTGAAGACGAGCTGCAGCTAAGAGAGCACAAAATGCCCCTAGAGCAACATTTTGGAGAATGCTATTTTGAAATGCAACGTGGGAGCAAGCAGATGCCAACCACGTGCCCTCCTAGCTAACGCAGGTTTTCAGATGCCATTGGCCATCCTTCAGTGAAAGTACCCGATTGTTGATGTCTTACCTTGGACACTTAATGACCTTAAGACTGTAACTTTGTAACCAAATAAACTCCCTTTATAAAAGCCAGTTCATTTCTGGTGTTTTGCATAACAGCAACATCAGCAAACAGAACACTACCCGTCCCCCCATGTCCTTAATATCACTAAACACAATTTGTATTTATGGCTTTGTTGTTGTTGTTGTTGTTACATACTTGTAAGCTCCACAGGGTTAGAGACCAAATATGTCTTGTTCAACCTTTGTTGCTTCAGCTCCTATCACCTAAAAAGTGCTTGATAAATATTTGTGGAAGGATTAAGGGCAGGAAAGAAGGGAAGGGAACGTCAAACAGCATTTCCACTCACTTTTTCTGAGTCTTTGTCAGTATCGCACTCACCCCCATCTTCATGTGGAAAATCCGTCATTCAATTTGCCAATCGCATTGATAATGTTTTACTAGAGAATAAGCCAAGTGGATGTAGAAACATTTTAAAATCCTATGAGGAGTTCTGGGAAGATGCTGGAGTAGGGAGTTGCAGGGCTCACTCTTCTTCCAAAACAGCTAGTACACAGGCAGAAACTGTCCAAAACAACTGGAACTCTAGAGACCAGGGTAGTACTGTGCAGCATCCATGGAAGTGTGCGACAAAGAAATACAGAAACTACAGTGAAGACCTGTGAGTAACTTGCATGGCTGGAGTCCCTGGAACCCATCCCCCACCCTTGAGGCAAGCAGCTTCAAGTGATTCCAGTCCCTGCCTGCAGGATATTGTGGACTGGGAGGGCTGCAGAAGTCTCTTTCCTACAAGTACAGAGGGGGACACAGTGCAGTACTGATACAGCTATTGGTCAGTGAATATAGACTTCTGAGTCCCATTGCTTCAGCCTGTCCCAGAATAAGGTCAGAGGAGATACAGAATTTGGAAAAACTAATCAAAGATGTTAAACCAATTCTAAGAGATGAAGGAAAATGTAGCTAAAGAGATAAAGGATATTAAGAGTACACTGGGTGAACATAAAGAAGAATTTGAAAGCATGCAAAGAAAACTTACAGAACTTATGGGAATGAAAGGCACAATAGATTGAGATTAAAATACACTAGAGGCAAAAAACAGCAGATTTGAACAGGAATAAAGATCAGCAAGTTAGAAGACAGGACATCCAAAAACATACAGACAGAAAATCAGATAAGGAAAAGAATGGAAAAATTTGAGCAGTATCTCAGGGAATTGAATGACAGCATGAAGGACACAAACATATGTGTCATGGGTGTCTCAGAAGAAGAGGCAAAGGGGGCAGAAAGAACGTTTGAGGAAATAATGACCTCAAATTTCCCAACTCTTATGAAAGACATAAATATACATGTCCAAGAAGTGCAACATACTCCAAAAAGAATAAATCTACTCTGAGACACATACTAAACAGACTGCCAAATGCCAACAATAAAGAGATAATTCTGAAAGTAGCAAGAGAAAAAGTGATCCATTACATTCCAGGGAAGCTTGATAACATTAAGTGCTGATTTCTCATCAGAAATCATGGAGGTGAAAAGGCAGTGGTATAATATATTTAAGTTACTGGAAAAGAAAACCTGCCAGCCAAGAATTCTTTATCAGGAAAAACTGTCTTTGAAAAATGAGGGAGAGTTTAAAATAGTCACAGATAAACAGATGCTGAGATGCTCTACAAGAAATATTAAAGGGAGCTCTGCAGGTTGAAAAGAAAAAAACAGAAGAGAAAGGCTTGGAGGTGTGTGAAGAAATGAAGATTATCAGTAGGGGTAATTAAAAGGGTAAAAGAGACAAAAGTAAGATGTGTCATGTAAAAGTCAAAGGATAAAATGATTGACGTACTGCCTTTACAGTAATAACATTGAATGTTAATGGATTAAAGTCTCCAATCAAAAGGCACAGATTGGCTTTTTATGATCCATCTAAATGCTATCAAAAAGACTCACCTTACACTCAAGCATACAAATAGGTTGAAAGTGAAAGGCTGGAAAAAGATGTTCCACACAAGCTGTGACCAAAAAAAGAGCTTGGGTAGCTATATTAATATCAGATAAAATGTATTTTAAATATAAAAGTGTTTTAAGAGACAAAAAGGACATTCTATGTTAATAAAGGGGGCAATCCACCCAGAAGAAATAACAATTATAAATATTTATGCACCTAACCAGGGTGCCCTAAAATACATGAGGCAAACACTGGCAAAACTGAAGGGAGTAATAAATGTCTCTAAAATAATAGTTGGAGACTTCAATACACCCCTCTCATCAAGAGATAGAACATCTAGACAGAGGATCAATAAAGAAACAGAGAACTTGAGTAATATGATGAATGAACTAGACCTAACAGACTTGTACAGAACATTGCACCCCAAAACAGTAGGATATACATTCTTCTCAAGTGCTTATGGATCATTTTCCAAGATAGACCACGTTAGGGCCCAAAACAGGACTCAATAAATTTAAAAAGATTGAAATTATACAAAGCACTTTCTCTGATCATAATGTAATGAAGGTGGAAATCAATAACAAATGGAGAACTGGAAAATGCACAAATATATGGAAGTTAAACAACATGTTATTAAACAACCAGTGGGTCAAAGAAGAAATTGCAGGAGAAATAAGCACATATCCTAAGATGAATGAAAACAAGTACACAGCGTATCAACACTTATGGGATGCAGTGAGGGAAGTGCTGAGAGGGAGATTTATAGCCCAAAATGCCAACATTAAAAAAGGAAGAAAGAGCTAAAATAAAAGACCTAACTGCACACCTGGAGGAACTAAAGAGCAAACTAATCCCAAAGCCAGCAGAAGGAAAGAAAGAACAAAAATTAGAGCAGAAATTAATGAGATGGAGAATAGAAAAACAATAGAAACAACAAACCCAAAAGTTGGTTCTTTGAGAAGATCAATAAAATGACAAAGCCTTAGCAAATATGACAAACACAAAAAGAGAGATGATGCAAATAAATAATATCAGAAATGAAAGGGGGGACATTATTACTGACCTTACAGAAATAAAAAAGTTCACTACAGGACACTATGAACAACTGTATGCCAACAAATTAGACAGATGAAATGGATGATTTCCTAGAAACACATGAACAACCTACACTGACTCTAGAAGAAACAGAAGACCCCAAGAAACCAATCACAAAAGATTGAATTAGTCATCAAAAACTTCCCAAAGAAAAACCCAGGACCAAATGGCTTCACAGTTGAATTTTACCAATTATTTCAAGAAGAATTAATACCAATCCTGCTTGAAGTCTTCCAAAAACTTGAAAAGGAGGGAACACTACCTACCTTATTCTATGAAACAAACATCACCCTAAAACCAAAGCCAGATAAAGATTCTCAAGAAAAGAAAATTACAGACAAATCTTTCTAATGAATATATATATATATATAAATCCTCAACAACATAGTTGAAGATTGAATCCAATAGTACATTAAAAGAATTATACACCATGATCAAGTGGGTTTCATTGCAAGCATGCAAGGGGGGTTCAACATAAGAAAATTGATTAATGTAATACACCACACTAAGAAATTGAAGTGAAAAATCTACCAGATCATGTCAATTGATGCAGAAAAGGCATTTGACAAAATCAAGCATCCCTTTCTTAATAAAAACATTTCAAAAGATAGGAATAGAAGGAAACTTCCTCAACATGACAAAGGGCGTATATGAAAACCCACAGCTAACATCATACTCAATGGTGAAAGAGTGATAGCTTTCCCTTTAAGACCTGGAACAAGACAAGGATGCCCACTGTCACCACTATTACTCAACATTGTATTGGAAGTTCTAGGCATAGCAATTAGGCAAGAAAAAGAAATAAAAGGCATCCAAGTAGGAAAGAAAAAAAGAAAACTTTCACTATTTGCAGATGACTTGATCCTGTATTTAGAAAGTCCTGAAAAATCTACAACAAAGCTACTAGATCTAATAGAGGAGCTCAGCAAAGGAGCAGGATATAAGATCAACACAGAAAAACCAGTAGTGTTTCTATACATTAGTAATGAGCAATCGGAGGAGGGAATCAAGAAAAATATTCCATTTATGATAGAAGAATCATAAAAATCAAATATCTAGAAATAAATTTAACCAAGGATGTAAAGGACATGTATTCAGAAAACTACAAAACATTGCTAAAAGAAATCATAGAAGACCTAAATAAATGTAGACATTCCATGATCATGGATTGGAAGGCTAAATATCATTAAGATGTCAGTTCTATCCAAATTGATTTACAGAATCTCAATCAAAATTCCAATGGCCTACTTTGAGGAACTGTAAAAGCCAATTATCAAATTTATTTCTAAGAGTAAGGGGCCCTGAATAGCCAAAAACATCTTGAAAAAGAAGAATGTAGGTGGAGGACTCATACTTTCTGACTTCAAAGCATATTTCAAAGCTATAGTGGTCAAAACAGCATGGTACTGGCATAAAGACAGATGTATTGATCAATGGAATTGAATTGGGAATTCAGAAATAGGCCCGCACATTTATGGTCAATTGATTTTTGTCCACTCAACTGGGACAGAACAGTCTCTTCAACAGATGGTGCTGGGAGAATTGGATATCCATGTCCAAAAGAATGAAGGAGGACCTCTATCTCATACCATATACAAAATATTAATTCAAAATGGATCAAAGAGCTAAATATAAAAGCCAGGACCATAAAACTCCTAGAAGAAAATGTAGGGAAGCATCTTCAAGATCTTGTGGTAGGTGGAGGTTTCTTAGACTTTATACCCAAAGCACAAACAATGAAAGAAAAGAACAAGATAAATGGGATGTCTTCAAAACTGAATACTTTGGTGCTTCAGAAGACTTTGTCAAAAGGTGAAAAGGCAGCCTATTCAAAGGGAGAAAATATTTGGATCCCACATATCCAATAAGGGTTTAGTATTCAGAATATATAAAGAAACCCTACATCTCAAAAGTAAAAAGACAAGCAGCCCAATTTAAAAATGAGCAAAGGACCTGAATAGATATTTTTCCAAAGAGGAAGTACAAATGGCTAAAAAGCACATGAAAAGATGTTCAACGTCACTAGCTATTAGGGAAATGCAAATCAAAACCACAATGAGCAATCATTTCACACCAATTAAAATGGTCACTATTAAACAAACAGGAAACTGCAAGTGTTGGAGAGGATGTGGAGAAATAGGAACACTTATTCACTGCTGGTACAAATGTAAAATTGTAGGGCTACTGTGGAAGACAGTTTGGTTCCTCTGGAAGCTAGATATACTATTGCCATATGATCTGGTAATTCCCCTCTAGGTATATACTCAGAAGAACAGAAAGCAGGGAAGCGAACAGACATTTGTACACCCATGTTTCATAGTGGCATTAAATTACAATTGCCAAAAGATGGAAACAACCTAAGTGTCCATCAACTGATGAATGGATAAACATGATGTGGTGTATACATACGATGGAATATTATTTAGCAGTGAAAAGGAATGAAGTCCTTACGCATGTGACAACATGGATGAACCTTGAGGACTTTTTGAGTGAAATAAGCCAAATAGAAAAGAACAAATGTTGTATAATCTCGCTAATATGAACTAAATATAATTAACAAACTCATGGAGTTACTATCTAGAATATAGGCTACCAGATTGTAGAATGAGGGTAGAGAATGTGGAGCTGATGCTTAACTTGTGCAGAATTTTTCATAAGGTTGATTATAAATGTTTGGAAATGGATAAAGGTGATGGTAGCACATTATTGTGAGTGTGATTAATAGTACTGAATTATGCATGTGATTGTGGTTGAAAGGGGAAGTTTAGGATCATGTATGTCACTAGAAGGAAAGGTAGAGGATGAAACATGGGACTGTATAACATAATGAACCCTGTTGTGGATGATGAAAGTGGTTAATAGTACAAACATAAGAATGTTCTTCCATGAACTAGAACAAATATATGTCACCATTAAAAGGTGTTAATAAGGGTGGTATATGGGGAAAAATACACCTAATGCAAACTAGGAACTATAGTTAACAGTAATATTTTAATATTCTTCCATAAAGTTTAATAAAAGTACCACACCAATGCTAAGTGTCAGTAATAAGGAGACTTAAGGGGTATGGTATTTTTCTTTTTGGAGCAATGAAAATGTTCTAAAATGGATTGTAGTGATGAACACACAACTCTGTGATCATACCAAGAGTCGTGGATTGTACATGTTGGATGGATCGTATGATGTTGGATGGATTGTATGGTGTGTGAATACTGCTGTAAAAAAAAAAGCCTATGAGAAGTAGCATGAAGGTGTCTATATTTCTTCAGTATTAAATTTTTTTCAAATAAGTCCACATGAGAGTAGGAACCATATCTATTTCAGTCTCCACTATAGATGCAGCACCTTGCATAGTGCCTAGCACATAAACAGTAGGTTCCCAATAAATGTTTGTTGAATGATTAAATGAGTGAGTAAACATTAGGGGAAGACGCCTGTAAATTCCCAGCCCAGGAGGGAGGGCAAGTTGACACCACATTACACCCACTCCTCTAGCAGCTCTTAAGCCCATTCAGATAACCAGCCCTGAGTTTAGGCTCTAATTCCTTTTACCTGTGACTCTTAAAAAAAAATTGTCAATAAAAACTTCACCTCTGTAAAACAATTCCATCCTTTGTTAGCTATTTCAGGCTACCCTTGAAGGAAGAATATTTGGCTTCAAGTTGTCTTTTCTCAATGTCCATTTTTATTTCCTCAGGCAAAGCCTAGTCCCTTATACTGTTTTGTCACCCAGAGGCCCAGCTCACTCTCTCAAAGGCAGCCTTTCTCCCACCCCACCCCCAGCTCCTCGGCTTAGGGCTTCCAAGGACCTATGGGAATAAGCCCCAGGCTGTAAGGTTTGTAAAACGCACTCCTTACTGGAATGGATCTACCTAATTTCACTTTTAAGCCTCAGAGATTAATTTTATCTTATTAGCAGCACAAAATGGAAAAGACTGAACTCTTTCAGTTTAATCTGCTTGGTTTCTGAGGCTGCAAGGAATGTGCTTGGCTTTTGTTAGAAAGGAAAAATTTTATTATTTGGTATAAACCTGCCTATCTAATTTAGATTGTGAAAATCCATTTATTAAGTCCTGGGTCTCTCAGGTTTTTTTTTGTTTGTTTGTTTGTTTTCTATAGCGTCTACAAATATCACTATTAGCAAATCTCATACCATAAAACTCCTGACTGCAGATCTCACTTTTATATATCATCTTTCTCCTCCCTTCCCTTCTGCCCTTGCTCATTCTCTCTCTCTCTCTCTCTCTCTCTCTCTCTCACGTGCATGGGCTCTTTATTTTCACCAGTGCCATCTGGTGGTGTCTCAAATCCTCTAGTACACTCAAAAATTATTGAGGACCCAAGGAACTCCTGGGTATGTGGATTACATCTATTGTATTTATCTATCCTAATAGAATATAAAACAGAGAATTTTTTAAAGATTTTATTGATTTATTTAAAAATAATAACAATAAACCCATTACTTGTTTAACATAACCTATTTTAATGAAAAATAGCTATATTTTTTAAAAGAAAAAAATTATGAAAAAAGTGGCATTATTTTACATCTTTTGCAAATCTTTTTAATGTCTGGTTTAATAGAAGAGAGATAAGTTCTGTTATCTGCTTCTGCGTTCAATATGTTTCAGTATCTTGGTTTGGTTGGAATATATGAAGAAAATCTGGCCTTATACTGAGATGTAGTTGGGAAAAAGAATATTTTAATAGCCTTTTCAGATAATTGTGAATATTCTTCTTTGAAAGTTATAAAACTTGACAAGTTTCTTAAAGGTTAGTTGAAATATGAGATCTGAAGCCATATCCATAAACTTTCTGCACTTTATTATATTAAAATCCATTGGTCTATCTTAGACTTTGAATGGATCTTTTATCATGTATGATTTTATATGTTCATTCATTAGTCATTTGAAAAATATTTGTTCACTGAGTTAGAAAGATCTTCCAAATGTTGACACATTTCATTACATTGATAGCAAGAAATCATGCTATTAATATTACTGCCAATCTTATCAGGAAAGTCCTTAAGTATTGGGCAATTGTCAAGCTCATGACAGTACAAGTTTTCCAAAATTCTAATTTTCACTTGAAAGTCTGAATGTTATCACTGGCAAAAAATTCCATCAGCTGTGTTTCTTGAAGTCATAAGCTCATTTTGTTCACCTTTGAGAAAATATCTGCCAAATACTCAAGACTGAATAAACATAGCTTGGCCACCTCTCTTTCAAGTAAAAATGGTGTTCGATGAAAAAAAAAAAGCAGCTAGTTCAGCTCACAGTTCAATCACACTTGTGCTTTTCCTCGAGACAACCATATGCAGCAGAAGTCTGAAATCCACGTTTCATCACGTAGAACATTAAAAGATATACCGATGGGTCAAGATTTAATAAAATTAAGTAATGCTAACAGCTTCATCCAGGACATCCTTAAGCGAAACTCGCATTTCAGCTATTGGGAGGGCGTGGCCATCAAGAACACAAGGAACACTCAGCAATGCTTGAGCTAAGTTTTATCCACCATTGCTTGTACACCCTCAGTGTGAATGTCAACACAGTGAAAAAGGCAGTCAACAGTTTAATATGATTGTGAAAACAGCTTTGACCTCGCAGACCCCCAGATCTGCACTTTGAAAACATTGCTCTAGTGGACAAAGTCCTAATATAGGCTGTAAGAGGGAGGAGGGAGAGGCTGTTGTATTCTGACTTTAATGTCATTTGCTCAGAGATGGGATCAAGAGAATGATCCTCATGCCTGGAACCCATCTCCTAAACCCATCACCCCACATGTTATTTTCCATTTCCCATAGAAAGTCAACTTAGAGACTTTTTTTTCCCTCACTCCCAGGGCAGACTGAATAACACAAGTGTAAACCAGCTAGAAGCACCTCCCACCAATGAAAAAAGGTATCTTTTCTTTTTCTCTCTCACTTATCACCTAATCTTCATCCTTATGATAAAGAAAAGTCTATCGGAACAAAAAAACCCTGCAAGATAAGGGATGTAATAAGCTCATCCGTAGCAAGCAGGCAGAGAATTAAAAATCCCTTTTACATAGGCTGTTCCGAATACTTGGAATTCCCATCACAGCCACCGCCCAGTTGACTAAGTCTTACTCATCTTTCAGGTCTCAACTTAGACACCCCCCTCCCACCCTTTATATGTACGTGTATACATATGCATACACAATACATATGCATGTTTGTATATATGTGTCTATATGTGTTCTCATAGTGCCCTAATTGTTGCCTTACCTGATTATCCCATTAGATGGTAAACTCCAAAAAGGCAGGAATCATTTTCTGTCCCATTCACTCTCAGGGGTTTTAAAACACATTAGTTTTTTTCAAGTGAATGCCTTTAGACTGGGCATGCCTCTCTTTTCACCACAGGCCCCTCCACCTCACATCATATTGTCATGAGAGTGCTTCACTCATGGACCTGCCTGGTCCCGAAGAGAATTGGAATTTACTAGTCATGCTGAATCATGGAAGAAAGTAGGTCCTTGAAAAATATTATTAGAGGAACAGAGGGATGAATGGATCATTCTTTTCAGGTTGGATAAACCACAGACCAAGATGGGGAGCCAGCGTTTCTTTAACTGACCACCCCTCACTCACCGTGATCCTCAGGGCTTCCTTCCACCTGCAGGTGCCCCTTATGCTTGCTAAGGATCCTTCAGTACATCCCAAAGCATTTGGTCTCACCAGGGAGACCGCAGCCTTCTAGGGGGCAGAATCCCAGCCCTTCTACCTTTCTTCTTTTTCCTTCCTTCTCTTGCCTAATTCTCCACTGCTCTCTCCCCTCAACTTCGAGCACTTAATTCAGTGACCATTAATTATGTCCAGTCTGCTTAGACACCTGGGTAAGCAAACAGAAAGAGTCTGCTCATAAAGAGTACAGTACTCTCTCAAACAGGAGGCCTCCATTCCTGGGAGATTTGATCTTCTAGGGAGCAGGTTAGTGTACAATCTTAGGAGTGGGGAAGAGCTGGGAGCAGGGAATTCATAATAGGAGTCTGGGAACAGATCATGAAGGGCACTCAAGGCCATGCTCAAGAATTGGGAGCTTTTCCTATAAACTTTAGGGAATGACATGATCAGACCTGTGTTCTACAAGCATTTTTCCTAGGGCTGATCTTCTGTCCCTCCCCCTTTCTCCACTCCTCGAATCGCAAAGAAGTCTCCAGTGCCTCCCACTGCACAACAGGCCTTCCTGATTGGGTGGCAGCAGTGTGACCAGCGCCAGAGGAGTGGCGGGGCAGAGCAGGAGAGGCCACGCCCACCCTTCACGCGCCCCTAACCCCAGGCTAAAACATGTTCTCCAACTTGAGCTGGTCGGACTCGATCGGGTGGGGTCGGAGGGTTCAGAGTATTAAAACATCAGCCCCATCATGTTCAAAGAACCGATAGGGAGCCTGCCCAATGTGTGCTACACAGCCTGCGCAACACTGAAAGGTCCAGATTCCCACTATGGCACAAAAGGTTTGAAGAAAGTAGTGCATGAAACACCTACTGCTAGCAAGACTGTTTTTTTCTTTTTTAGTTCTCCTGGCAATAATAATGGCACATCAACAGAAGATGGACAAATACCAGAAATAATATTTTATACATAATTTAGCATTATGATACATCTTGGCTAAATAGAACCATACCTTCTAGTCTCAAAGACATAAATAACTGGTCACAAAAAATAGTTTGAGTGTTATGAATATTTATCATTTTAAGAAATATTTTAGTTTCTTAGAGGAAATAGAAAAATGTTGACTTACTCTGCATGATTTAAAGGCAGATTTTCCATTTTCTTGTAACCTGAGATGAAATGAGAACTGGATTTAATTTTTAAAAACAAAAAGCAGCTATTTCAACGTTCTCTTGCATAATTTCATAGATCAACTGATTCGTGATCTTTTGATAGTTTTATAAGTGAAAGATTCACATATATAGCTGGTTTGTTTTGGTTTAAAGTATTTCGAAGGTTAGATGAGGCGAGATGGGTCACTTCCTACAGAATTCATATGAACTCAAATAACTAATGCCAGAGAATTAAGAAAACTGACTTTATATATTTGGAGTTTGGAAATATTGAACAAACTGTGAAGAAATAATCTGGTTGTAAGCATTTGAAATAGTGCTAAAAATAGGCCTAATAAACAACTAAGAAAACTTTCAATGCATTTACAGAAAAGGATATTTTGTAATAGTAATCTGTTAAACAGTACAGTTTTAAACTACAAATGTAGTTTGTATAAATTCACAATAATGTGATATAAACAGGTTCTAAAGGAAAAAAAAAACAAACAAAATAACATCAGCCCCAGCCTTGAGTGAACCACATTCCATAGGCAACTAAGCAGGGTGTGGTATAACTAGGCCTGGCCCAGCTCCTTTCATGGAGGGTTGTGTGCATGTATTGCAAACTTGCCCGCCCTTTGCAAGAGCATGCTATTTGCCCATTTGGGACCTGACATTCCTAATCAGCTGTGCCTTCCAGGAGACCTCCACAGTACCTCCTTTCTTAGAATTTTCTCTGTTTGTGTGTCTTGGTAGATTCTGCTTGCATTCTGAAGGTGACTTACCTTTCCAGCCCCATCTCTCAATTGGAAGGAAGGGATAAGGAAAGCATAGGAGGGAAATTCCATTAGGACCAGGAGGCTGGACCTAATCCCAATTCTACCTTCCAAGAGTAGAGCTTCTGGAGGCACCTTGCTTTATTGCTCAGGGACGGAGGCAGCCATGGAGCCAGAGGCCTGGGTCTCTGGAACATCTGAAGAGGAACCTAGTGTCGTGACAAAGCACCTGCAAACCACTTCATTTCACCACTGTTTTGCTGAATGTAAAAGCAACATAGATTCACTGAAAAATTTTTGAAAACTTCAAAACAGAAAAAACGTTTGTAAATCATTAATTATACCTCCCCACAAAGATAATAACTGACTTTCTGTCATTTTCCTGTGCCTATTAGATGTAATTTTTTTTAAAAGGAAATACATATTTTTTGTGTATAATTGGGATCAAATTGTTTTTAAAGTTTTTGTATCCTGCTTTTTCTTTTTAAATTATCATAAACATTTTCCTATTTTCTTAATTATTATTAAAAAATTGAATATTAATGGCTACATCTCACATGGTTGTATCATAAAAAAGACATAGGAATGTAGGGCGAGGTATCACAGGGCTGATTGATATGATTCATGCCTTTCTGCCTTTCATTCCCTCCATCGTTTAGGACTCAACTCAAGTGTTATCTCCTCTACAAAGTCTTTGGTGAAGCCCCAGCTTGGGCTAACTTCTGCTCTCCTAGCTCCTCTATGGAATGTGACCACATTATATTAAGTGAATTTCTTTATATTGCAGTCTCTCCCCAGTTCATGAGTTCTGTCTAAATAAGCTGCAAATCTCCAGTGTCCAGCCAGGAATCTGGCATATGGAAGGTGCTCAACAAAGGTCTTGCAAGGAAAGCAACCCCATTGTCAGTCAGTTAGACTGTTTCTAATTTGTAAAAGGAGGCTTTCATATACTTACTTTCCCAGATTCTAAGTGGATTGAGGAAGAGGTGGAGGTAGACCAAAAAAATCTTTCTTGGCTCTTTTACAGTCATTTGAGCCCTCTTGCAAAAAAGGCGGAGATAGCTTGTAAAGAAATCTTTGCATATGACTTGTTCTCATGATACGTGTGCAGATACGAGAATCAGGCACTCTGGGTTCAAATCCCAGTTTTACTCTTTGCTACCTCTATGGTCTTGGGCATGTTACTTGACTCTCTTAGCTTTACTTTCTGCAACTGTAAAATGGAGATAATAATGGGACATACTCTTAAGGATTTTGAGATATTGTCAATGAGATAACGCAGGTCAAGTCTTAGCACAATGCTTGGCTCAGAAAAAAATTGTAGCAAGTTTTTAATCACTAAATGGAATTACCAGGCCCATGTTATAGGTCTAATGCCACACTGCCAAACTGCTTTCCAGAGACATGTAGCGATTTATATATATGCTAGCAAGATATGGGCACCTTTCGTGGCATCCTTTCTAAGTTTGGTCCACTTTTCATCTATGTCCCATCTGCTTTACAAAAGTTATCTGGACTCTGATCAAATCTACCTTGAGGTTTAGCAGTTGCCCCTCACAGTCTAAGTATCCATCCTAGAACCCCACCTCACAGACACCCCTCCCCAGGTGGGAGAGGAAGGGGCTAAGCAGAAAAATGAAAGGTCACAGCATTAAAACATGAGGTGTCTAAATATAAATACAGTAGCTCAGAAGTCATTTTTCCACATGCAACTGAATGATGAAATATGGGACTCAAGTGGCCAAGAATAACCCCAAACATGAGATTCTTCCTGTCTTTTCCACCCTTGTCCCACCCAGTGTAGAATCACAGAAAGGGAGAGCAAAGGCTGCTTTGTGATCAGCTTGCTCCAGAAGAGGCCCAGAGAGGTTAAGTGGTTTGCCAGTGGTCACCAGGCTGACAAATGCCATTTAGAGTATCAGGGCCACAAAGAATCCATGGCTCACAAGCCAGCAAATCTTGTCTACCTGTCTACAACTCCCTTCATGTTTGTCCTCTTAGTCCCATTTGCAACTCCCCTAGGAATGTCAGGGTGGCTGGTGACAGGGAGTGGGACACAGCACACACCTGCTAAATGACTCCGAGAAGCCCAAATCCATTACTTGATTGAAAGCTGATTGTGGGAAGAGACTGAATCATGGGGCCAGGGGCCTTTCAACACCATGTTTCAGAAAGGTCCCTGTGGGCCAGCTGCAGCTCACCTTCAGAGGATTCTCGCCTGTCCCCTTTCTCGCAGCATATCCGTCTCTATCCCATAATTTATTTTCTACATATGGAAATTCCCTAGGAACAGCCCTGTTATTTGGACATCTAGTTTAATTAAAAAGAAAAGAGGGGAAGATCAAGTTTACAAAGTGCCACAGCAAACCAGAAGTAATTGTTGTAACAGTTTTATTCAAGTCTGTGTGCCCTGGTGTTGAGACCAGGTTGAGATCAGCATTACACTGTAATATGATAAGAGGTTTAGCCATTGAACCAAGCCTGCTTGGCATCCCTAGTTAACAATTTACAGTACCTTGAAAAGAAGAAAAAAAAAAAAGCCAAAGAAAAGAACCTGATAAGTTTCCTTCAGGACTTTTCTATTTTTAAATACTGCTAACAACAAACAATAACTTAAATCCCAAAGCAAAATGGGAATTCAAGGAAACAGGGACAGGACACAGGGACAAGGCATCGGAGCAGGACAGGTCTTGGGAAAAGCTAGTAGCTAACTACAGAGGAACAAAATGAATACACAGGTGAACGTTCACTTTATCTAGATCAAAGGCTCTAAGGGGGAGGAAAATCCCAAAGAAAGCTTTCCTGAGAACTAAGTCAAACCCATCTCCAACTTGTTTCCTTAATTCTCTAGAAGACAGTCTTGGATTATAAAATGCCTGTGTGTGTGTGTATGTGTGTGTGCAGGGGTATTGAGGGAAATTAGAGAATGTTAACATGGTCATTTTTTTTTTTTTTTTTTTTTTTTTTTGCTATTCTGTTTTTGCTACAACTGGGGACCAGGGCATGTAGCACAATACAACAAAAAGGCAAAAGCCTGATTTCATGTTCCCAATGGGGAGACAGTAGCTATGATAAGGCTTCCAAAGTTGGGAGCTGGGAGGAGAGTGGGAGTGGGTTGAAGCTGTGGCGGAAAGCAATGATGGGGCAACTGTGGGCTGGAAACGGGAGAAACAGGAAACACGGGCCTTCAGCAGTGGTGCTAGGACTAGAGTTGTAGAATCACCATCTTCAACTCCCATGTGGTACAAATCTCCGAAAAATCATGAAGAAATGGTGGAGGAGAAAGCAGCCAGGAGCAGAAAGAAGTCAGCAAAGCTTGTGGAAATCTGTAAGTCCTGCTGGAGTCCACTCACACAGGCACAGGGTGGGTGAGCCAAGGGATATAACTCCCCTTTGGACCAGTCATCTCAAAATCCAGGTGGTCCTACGCTATGCAATAGTGTATCAGGGCTTCTAAAGAGTGGCCTAGACATGTGCTCAGAGGAAAAAGCAGGAACACCTCGGAGCCAAGTGGATCAGCAACATCATGCATTAGCCATGTGACCCTGGGCAAGTTACATGACCTGAGCCTCAATTCCCACATCCTTAGATGGAGATAACACCCACTTCCCAGAATTACTGTGAGGAGGGAAAAAAAAGAATATAAAGCCCTAGGAAAATGCCTCCCACATGGAAGAAATAATGGTTTCTTGTAATTTATTGTTAATCTCCATAGCTAGGCTCAAGATAAACTCAGGTCACATTCTGATAGTGATGAAGAAAAGAGCCATAGCCAGCATGGCTTGTGGAACAGGAGGTAGAGATAAACAATGGGAGTGAAGAGTGAAGACGGAGAATAAGGGTAGTGAAAAGGACACTGGTGGAGGCGGTGTCGACGGCTGGCATTTCTGAAGGCTCACTGTGTGCCAGGCAGAGTGCTGGGGATGCCACTCTTGGCATGCAACATAGTGCAAAAGCCTCCACTTCATGCGCTTCTGAAATCTGGGAGAGAAATGAGTGAAGTTTATTCACCAAAGAGGTTTCAGATGAGATTCTAAAAGATTCCCCTCTCCTATAATTATGCCTCTTGCCTCCCAAACACGGACACACCTCAAGTGGTCTCAGGGCTTCAGAGAACCTTCAAGGAAGCCAGAGCACATCAAAGACAGTAGAGAGCATCAAGAAAAGTCGACTCCAAGTTAAGGGTCCAAATTTAAAGACTCAGGGAAAACCATCCTAGATATTTTACTGTTGTAAGTCAGTACATTCCTACAGAATTGCAAACACCCCTGGAGAATTATCACCTTACTCAGGAATTGAGGAGAAGGGTAAGAAGTAGGGAAATGGAAGGGTGGTTAAAACAATGATTCCTAACCATTCACAGGTCCTGGTGAGGGGCAGGCAGGGCTGGGACTAGAGTGCGTGAGGCACTCCCCTGACGTGCAAAATTTAAGAGGCGCCGAAACACTCAGTAATCAAGACAGATAATAGTTCAATGTAATACTTTTTTTAAAAAAATCACAATTAATTTTAAATAAAGTCAGAATCTGTCTGGGCAGGGATATACATGTGAAGGATTTCAGGAATGTGGGAAACATTACTCCCAAAAGCTGGTCTTGGACTTCAGTAAGTGCAGAGCAAGTAACACCAAGTCCAGGGGGCCTTCAATCACCAGGACCCCTCTTAAGAAACTGTTTTGACTTCTGGGTTCAGAACTCCTGGATGCCCACCCTGCAGGTTCCAGTAGCAAAGGCCTGCCTCGGAACCCTGGAATTGTATTCCAGTGTTCTGTCCTGGGACACCTATCTAATTGTCGTGTCCCACACCCGCCAATCAGTCTTGTAAAACTAGGTGGTGAGTATTTGCAGAGCGGGTGGCTCAGACCAGTCAGGGGAAAGGCGAGTCTGTTTCCAAGGAAAACAAAGAGACATGTGGAAAAGCTCCTGGCTCTGGTAACCAGCTGGGCCCCGAGGCTCCTCTCTCATTTTAGGTGCAATCACGAGTCAACAGCCCAAAGCAGCGAACCACAGGTATGACAAGTCCTACTGGCTGAAAGGCCTCTCAGGGGCAGCCAGCTCCAGAGCAAGGAGGAGCCCAATGTTCTGAAAAACAAACATCAGGGCCCACTGAGCAAGCAGGCTAGTGAAGCCAGGGCGCTTTCAGGGCCTAAGGCAGGAAATGAACCAACGAGAGGGTGGGACTGCCAGTACCTTATCTGGACCAATGGAAAATACTCAGGCAACTGTGAGAGGAAGTCATGAGAGGCTCACCTGGCCTGCACAGCCAATCAGAAGCTCAGGGCTGGATCAGGCTAATTAGGAAACTCAGAGGGGGGGGGGGGGGGGCTCTGCCCTGTTAATTAGTCTTCATTAGACAGGATTCCAGCATACAACTTACAACACCAGTACCTGGGTGCTAAGTCCCTGGAGAGAAGGCTGCAACAGGCCTGAGACTGAGGAAGCTGTAGTGAGTTTTCCATTCTTAAGGGGATTTTCATGAATTTGAATTCCTTGTCTAGGAAAACACCCATTTGCCTGAGAGAAGAGAGGTATCTGGGAATACGTTCCAAACAATAAGCATATCCTGCCGAGGAGAAATCCTCAGCCCTGAAGCCAAGGAGAGAAGCAAGTGGTCTATTAGGTTGAACCATATGAAATTGCCAGTATTCAACAGTTTTTGCCCTACAATCATACGTATACTTACACAGGTAGTATTTTCTTCACAAAGGGAAACAATCTAGCAAGGTGAGGCTTATCAGTGTTGGACTTGATAGGACAGAAGGGAGGGCAGTAGCATCTATTCTAGTTCATGGTTGGCCTTGAGGTCCAGAGGGGGAAAGAGACATTTGCAAGCAGGCAGCTCAGGTCGTAGACCCCTATCACTCCTGGGCTGCCATCTTTTCTTATGATCACCATGCACAGCAGACCTCTCTCATCCCTGCCCCAGCTCGACAACCTCTGGCAGAACCCTCAGGAAAACCCTGGCACTACAGAAATGGCAGCTTCTGCTTCTTCCCCCAAATCCTTCAGGAGGCAGCAAGACAGTGTTTCTGACCTGTCAGACTGAGCTTTCATACACCAGAGGCTCAAGGCACAGGCTCAAACAGGCAAGGAAGAGATCAAAGTTCTGCAAACACAGAGGGCAGAAATCTCAATCCTGAGGTGTACCACTGACAGTCCCCCAGTCTTCAGCATCTGCTACTCTTCACTTTGTAAAAAGGAAGCTTGATGATTTAGGAATGTGCAGATTTAGGAATGTGCAGAGAGCTGTCCATAGGGGAGGTAGAGTGGTAGTGGAAAGAGGGTGCTCCAATGTGGGAGTGGAGGAGGAGGCAAGAGTTTTGCCAAAAAAGTCAGTTGTAGGGTCTAAATAAATCAGACTCGAGGAATGACCGCAAGAAACCAGGCACCAAACTGCCGTTCTGATGCAGCCATCAGCCTCCCCATCTCTCATTTCCTCCTCTAAGACACACATGGTGAGAAAGAGCAACCTGACAAGTTAAGTGGGGGAATTAGGAAAGAATGTGTGTAAACAGCAGGTGCCACATATGTGCAGGTGAAGAGCATGTGCTTGAGCATGGTCCCCATTAGTCATGCTAAGTTAACTCCAAATCAGTCCTCTTTCAGAAGCCAAAGGCAGAAACAGAAGGTGGTGAGATCCACGCTTTGTCAGTTTCAGTTAGTCATCCTGTAAAGATGATGGAAGCTTCCCTTGGAGCTGGCAGGGAGCCACAGGGCTTCAGTGACCTTCTCTGACACATACTTCTGTTGCCCTTGTGAGAGAAGCATGTGAGGATTGCTTTTTAAGACAGGGAATTTGAGAGGCACGAAAAGACAAGCCCAAGGCCATACAGCAAAAGCAGAATGGGGGATAGAGTCAATGTGTTCAGGCTCAGAACCTGGTGCCTGATTCAGCAATCAGTCCAGACATCTTTTTAATTTCTCTTCACTTGAGTCTTCATCTTTAAGCATCCCCCTTTTTCTAAGAGCAAGTCTATCAAATGTAGAAGAAAAATGATGTCATTTTGTAAAGGTCAGGAGGAAAAGTAAGCACTATTCTGGGTTGTCCAAATATAATATATTATTAATATTCTTATTATTACCAGACTTTAGGAATGCCAAAGGATGCCAAGTTAAGAGCATCCCCCCAACCGTCTTAGAAATAATTTAAAAGGACAACTTGGACATTTCCTCAGCCCCCCGGCAATGGCCTGTATCCCAAAGAGGATAAGTGGGATAATTCTGTCTGGAAACAGTGGTAAGAGCTGAAGAATCCCAGAGGGGCAGAGAGAAGTATCTGTTTCCTATCACCATCTTCTCTGTAGTGAGCACAATGCCAAGAGCAGAACAAAAATGTTACTGGGGAAAGAAAGGGAAGGGAGAAGGCAAAGGCCAGCTTCTGCCACGGAAGTGGCTTCATCCACATCTTCAAGGCCATGGGGCAAGGGAACCTGAGTGGACAGAAACTAACTCAAACCTGCTACTATACAGATCCCTACTCCATCTCCAGCTTTGTACGCAGAGAATGTGTGGTAGGCAGAGACTCATCAGAGACTGGGAAGCGGAGAGATGTAACTCCCCCACCTTCGTGGAAGCTCACAGCAACATCTTCAGGATAGCTCTGCTTCTGCTTTTTGCAGGTACAATTCTTCCCTTAGCCCAGCCTTTCCTTGTCTTCCCCCTGGGGGGATGAGTAAGAACTGGGTTCTACTTCTCACTCAACTGCAGGGCTATGCTCAGTTTATACTCAGGACTTCTGAGAAAGCTAGCTGCAACCTAACAAAATGACCAAAAACAAAAATTCAGCAAAGAAAAAATTCTTGCCTTATACCAGAGTACTGTCCAAAGCTGGCATGGTTTTGATTACACTGCAGGGAGCTGCATCCCACCAGCCAGCCATTTAGTGGGGTCAAAGATTAATAGATGCATTAGTTGGCTTAGGACTGGCGTTATGGAGGGCCCAAGAGAAGGGCACAGAATGGGCCATTTGTGCCCTGGAACTGCTGAGAGGATGTGCATTTTTTCTCCACCTTGCTGAGAAGTAGGGACATGTGGGCAAAAGTATGTACTGGCTTGGCTGAACAAAGAGGATAGAGTTGAAATGCAATCTCTGTACAAAACAAATGCAAAACAAAACCAACAGTGATTCCCCACCCAAGACTTTGTGGAGGCCTAGAACCAAAGTGCTACTGGACTCATAAACCAAGAAACAATTTGAAAGCCAAGGTCACCCTTTTTATCAACCACAGAGGAGGACTTCCACCATAGTCACAGAGAAAGAGCAGTGACAAAATCCACCAGTGTGCCAGCTGTACCACTCTCCCCATTCTGGCATCTAGGCTGCAAATTCAGGGAACCTGCAGATTGGCCTCCAACATCTCCAGAGCGAAATTCCATGATAAGACACAGTGGAACAACACTTAGAGACTCTTGAGGAAAGAGGAGCATGACCTAAGGACTCTATTCCCAGGCAAGCTGTTATTCCTGTATAAGGACAACTGTTTACACATAACACAAAGGTCTCAGAGTAAGTAAAATAGGTGAAGATTCACATGAGAAAGCTTCCAAAGAAGCTCAACATTCAAGTTAAGGAAACAAATTCCAGAGAAGTCAGGGTTGGCCCCTGCTGTCCTATCTATCTAGCTCATGGTCCAGAACCAAACACTGGAGGGAGTCTTGGTCAACTTCAATGCTTGAGACTTGAAGGCTATTGTACATCAGTGGGCCACCAAGTACCTTACAAACATCATCACTTTACCACATCCATTTACAGATAGTATGACCAATGGCTCCATTTTACTTCAAGGGCATCACAAAATGGATGGCTCAGCCGAAAAGGAAACCCCCCAGTTCCAACTCCCAGTGTCCCAGGCCCACCCCCACATGCTATTCTGGTGTAGTACAGTGATACTCTCTGCCAACCCAACATGTGACCTAAATTCCACTAATTCCAGGGATCAGAGAAACAATGAGGAGAGGGAATAACACATAAAGATCAGACAACAAAAGGGACAAAACCCTTTTGATCTTTGTCTCTGGCTTCAGAACTGGCACCAGTGAACGACTCTCCCAAGAAACCATTCCTGGGATGAGCATGTGCTTGTCGGAACCTGGTCTGATCACGTCCTGACCCCAGGTAGGAAGAAGGGTACCTCCAACAGGTGCTGGTTTCTGCCCTTCGAGTGTTTCCACAAGGATCAAGGACAGACAGACTCTGTTACCCTCTTTCCTGCCACTTGACTGTATCTTTCATAACTCCTTCCCGTCCTCCCAGTTCTCACTGAGGCAGTTCCCCATACTACCTGTAGGCTCAAATAAATAGGTGGGGTGCCTGGAGGTGTAGGTGGGTTAGTGCCAAGCCAGGTCCATCAACTCCTATGTCCCCACACAGAGGCACCTTGCCTTCAGCCTTCTGGCATGAAAGGGCTTAGATCACAGAAAAGCTTGCATCTCACATCAAATAAGATTCTGATTCATGAGTGATGGGGGAGAGAGTTCAAGAGGCGCAAAATCAATCACAGAACATACATTACTGGTGTTCTGGGAAGGCTGAACTCAGGGCTAACAAGGGACCCCAGGATAGACTCTGAGCTTACCCAGCTGGCCGAGGAGAGGGGGCAGCAGGCAGATTTGGCTGAGTGACTCTGCAGGGTCACCCTAAAGGTGAGGAATACTGCGGAAGGTGGGGGACATGCATGCACCCCTCTCTCCCCTACACAGCCAGAGCTGACGGTCACAGCCTTTCAGTGGACATGGGTAGAAAGGCCCCACGGGGCAGAAGACTCTGTGAAGTGGCCCTGTTTCTGTCTCTTCCATCTTCAAAGTGCATTATCAGTGCAAGAAGTAGGGCTGGATCTCAGGGGGTCCAACTCTGAGAAAGGGCTGAACCAGCCAGCTCCCCTTATCTCCTCCTGTTTCCCCCTTGTTCACCCCTGACCCTTATCATGCTAAGACCAGAACTCTTGCTGGATCTCATAAGGGGTAGGCCTGTGTGTGTTCAGTTCAGCTCTGCACAGCGGTACAGTGCTGTCCTGACTCTGCCCCTCTGCGTCCAAGTCCAGAAGCGTCCGCTCAGCTGGGGGCAATGACCCTGCCTGGAATGGGAGGAGGGCTGGAAGTCCTGGCCGCTCCTCCACAGTGCTGCTGCTGCTAGCAAAGCAGGAGTCCAAGTTGCTGGGAGTTTCCGTGCTGGAGCTGTTGGCTGGGGAGGCGCTACGGGCATGGCTGGGTGACACGAACCACCAAGGGTCCAGCCGTTGCCGGTTGGCAGAAGGACGTGGGCGAGGCAGAAACTCTAGGGTCTTGGGTCTCTCCAAGGCAGAGTCCTGCTGTGTGTTCCAACGCTTTGGGGTTGGGGGAAAGACCACATTGGGGTCAGGGAGACGGGGAACTTCACCTGGGTCTCGGCTGGGGCTGGGGGTTTTCATCATTCCTGGTCAAGGAGACAAAAGGAGAGGCAGCAGATTATGGTACTGTATTTCTGGGTGAGAAATATGCTACTCCCACCCCAACCTGGCCATGTCCCTATTCATTCGGACAACGAATATTTATTGAGCACCTACTATGGGCCATGCAGTATGTTGGGAGGTACCAGGGGTGCAATCATGAACTAGAAGGCCATGATCCATAAAAAGAAAACATCCAGGGTCATATCTATAATGAAACTTCTGAAGGTAGAGGCTGTCAAACTACAACCAGAGGACTGGCTGCCTGTGATGGTAAATTAAGTATTACTGGAACACAGCCACCCCTATTCATTTAAGTATTATCCATGGCTGCTTTCACATCACAACTGCAGGTTGGGTAGTTACATCGGGCACTGTAGGCCCTGCATCTAGCCCTGTATAAAAGAAGTCGGTCAACTCCTGACTTGAGGAACTGTCCATTCATTCACTGTTCATCCATTTAATAAACATGTGATAGTAACAGAGATAGGTATTGTAGAACTAAAGATGAATAATATAGGGTGTCTATTCCCAAATGGGTCACATATTGGAGTACAGAAATCTAAAGTGGGGAGGGGCAAGCCGAATGGCAAAATACACTTACCACTCACACTCAAATCTTGTTGAAAGGGTGACTGCTATCCTGCTCTCCTAATGGACCAGCAGCAGTTTCCAAGTTAGATTATAGGTCTTAAAGGGAGCAAGGGATTGTGATGGGAAACCTCTGGGATGAATGTGTGTGTGCTCAGGTACATCAGGTGTCAAATGGAATATGCACATGTACAGTAATTTATGTGGATACATGCCCATGTCTTAAGATTCAGACATGAGTAAGGGGTGAGTGTTGCAGGATGTGATGAATGGGTGGAAGCCTGCCTTATGAGCGTGTCTGTACTAATGTTATAATGAGAGGCAAGAGCCCAGCTAGGTGGCAGAAAATACCTCTCCTATGTGCAGTGCAGGACTCCTTCCCGGTAACTTCACAGACCCTAAGGCACAGGACAGCCTTGGCCACCTCCCCCCCCCCCCCAGATTAATATTTCTTGATTGGCTAAGAACGGAGTTCATATATATCCAGAGGTGGAAAGAGGTAATGAGGCACCTGCAAACATGCCTACTACCTGGGGAGGCACAAGGGAGGGAAAGAGAAAAGAGGAAGAGGACAGAACTCACCTGCTCCAGGACTGGGGCTCAAGCCATTGCTGGAGGGGCTCCTGCTGGCTAGGAGAGCCGCTGGCTTAAGGGCCCCATCAGAAGGCGTCCGCCGGTGACCACTTGGCTGCGTGGGGGCCGTAAGGGTGACATGGGTGGGAGTCAGGGATTGGTTAGGGTCTCGCTTGAAGCGCTCCACTCGGACGTTGACCAGCGGGTTGTGGGTGCATGGGGTCAGGGGTGGGGCCTCGACGGGGCTGACGGGCATCTCGTATACCACGATCTCATCGCTGTCGGAGCGCAGCAGAGAGCGGGTGGAATTGCACTCGGAGATGGAGGAAAGAGAGAGCAGCGTTAGAGAGGCAGAGGGGTCTCCTAGCAACAACATGGGGTCTTCCTTCTTGAAGAGTTTTCGGGAAGGGGGGCTGGTGCTCCGACGAGGACGGCTGGCCCTCTGAAAAAGACCCTCACGCCTCTTCTTCTCCTCCCGGGCTGGTGGCTCAGGCTCCTCTGGGGGAAGCAGCTGGCACTTGCCGGCTTCCAGCAGGTCAAACCCCAGGCCCGTGGCTGCAAGAACAGCCCCACAGCTGAGCAGAGCCACCTCACAGCGGCGGTGCTGGGTACCGCTCCGCTTGAGGCTATTGGTTGGCGTCAGCTGAGGGGTACTGGTGGCTGAGCTGGCAGGGGTGGGCTCCTCATGGACTCCATCGCTGCAGGGCCCATCCCCATCCTCTCCACGAGGGAATGGGATACAGAGGTAGGACTGGTTGGGTGAATGCTGTAGACGACTCTCCCCACTCCTTGGGCCTTCGCCGTCCTCATCCTCTGTGAAGATGAAAGGAATGGAAGGAGAATAGGAAATGAGAATGAAGCAGCAGGCATGAGAATCTGCTCCTTACCCAACCCCAGGCTCCTGGCTAGTGTTAAGGATGCAAAAGCCAAATAGTCAGATGGGTGGGACAAGGAAATGGACATTGAACCAACAGGGCTCTACCCCCACACTCAACAGTGACCAACATGGGGAAATCACTCTTCATTCCAGAGCCTATTTGCAGAACAGGGGATCTTTCCATAGATATCCTCAGCAAAAGATAGGAAACAAGCTCAAAGTTTTGAGAAGCTTCCCAAACATGGAGAAGGTAGGAGAGACCCATGCCACATCTCTAGGTAAAGTAATGGATGTCATGTAGTGTGGCCCATTCCAGGGAAGCATTCTGAGCAGATTTACCCTTTCTGCCTGTAAAGCACTTCCAAAGAGAGAGAGAGACAGAGAGAGAGAGAGAAAATGAGAGTGCATTAGAAGCTGTAAGTTCAACTGCAGTATGAGTTTCCTAGAACATTAGATAGAACAGAGATATTCCTAATTTTTTTGGTACCTTAAAATTAGACTGAAGACCTAGAGACTTGTTTTAAGACCAGCCTCCTGCAAAGGATTAGGATGTCCTACATGGCTGAAGGCCAGTACAGTCTACAGACTCACCCATCAGGACCTTGGAAATTATCTGAGAGAGGGCCTGGTGAGCACCTTGCACATTCAGTCATCACAGGGCAATTCTGGAAAGGTTCCTTGTAGGAAGAGCATGTGCCTTCCACCCCCATCCCCCAATTTGTTGACTCCTCACATTAAAAGAACCAGAAAACCCAGAAAGGGGAAGTGCCTGATTCAAGGACTGTCCTCAGGGGACTGTAACCAGCCGCTTGGGAAGGGAGGCCAAGTGCAGGCTCCACAGGAGGAGCAGGAAGAAACTGATTTGGGAAGGCTCAGTGAAATGGAAATACGGTGAACTAAGAGAGGAGAGGGTGAGGGTTGGGGGCAAGAGTTGAATAAAAGAGGAGACAACCATCATGAAGTAGTACTAGGGGTCCTTTAACAGTCCCAGAAGTTTGCCCAAGGATTCTCTGAGGGAACAGGGAGAGAACTAAGACAAGGGCAATGCTTACCCATCTCCATCAGGCTGGTGAACCCTGGCAGGGCCGGGCTGCTCCTCGTGCCCTTCCCTAGGTTGGGAGCACTGGACGACCACTGTTTGTATCCATCTACTAGGGACTTGAGGCTTAGTAAGAGGAAATGGGGAAACTGTTAGAACCGGTTCCTTTCTTTACAGTACCTTCTTCAGCTTCATGGGTCTGTGGAAATGCCTCTCCCCATCTGCTCAATTACATCAAAGCCCAAGAGCCTTGGTGTACAGGCAACATATCTTATAGAGTGCACCTGCTCTAGGGAACAAAAAGCAGTGGCATGACCCAGTCCCCTCACATGCTGCTGTGGACCTGTGGAAAGATCTGGCAGGCAGGCTGACAAGCAGGCAGAAAGAGTATCGACTTCTCAGCACCAGCCAGGATCTTGCCTGAGCCCATCTTAAGGGAGAGGCAATCAAGCCACAAACACTGAATACAATATATTAATGACACTAGAAGTACTGCAATGCAAGGCAAGCACTGGGCAGATGAGCTAGTAGAGGTGGGCCTGGCCACTCCACTCACACAATTTCTACTTTCAAGCTTGTGGCATGCTTAGGAAACCTTCAAAGTCATTCATATACTTTTCAAAAACAAACAAAAAAAATCAATCAACAAAAAATGCCTCCCTAAGCTGCACCAACCCAGTGCACTTTGGGACAGACCTGTGTGGGTACACATAATGCTGTATTCAATCCCTCCAGTTTGTCTGGGGATGGAGAGGCAGGGAAGAGAACCTTGATTTCAAACCTGTAATCAGCTCACACTGGGAAGCCAGTAACTTTCCAAGGCTACCCCACAACCACCCGTATATGATGGGGGAATCAGAGGCCCAGAAGCACTGGTCTTTTCCCTAGGGGGCAGTAAGAGGGAGGAGCAAGCTATCTGTGGGCTATGGTTGCTGGGATTATAACCAAGGGTGGCTCTTTTTTGTTTGCTTGTTTTTGGTGGTGGTGAGGCTAGAAAGGGCCATTCAATTCAATTCAAACCCACTCCTCCCAGGGACCCAGCCCATCTTGAGGGGTAGAAAAGGACTAACTTTTTCCCTGGCCACTTTACTCTGTTTCAAGTGCTATCAAAAATATCCTTGAATCAAGTACATTCCAGCCACCACTGGTTCCAACCAAAATACAGAGCCAGAGATAAGCATGTTGCTAAACCCACAGACTGGACTTCTACCTGATTCAGCCTTGGATCCAAGGAAATCCAGATCAGCAAAGTCAAAATAAGTGCAAAAGACCAAAGGAAAAATAACAGTGTATCATCTCCCTAAAACGAAGGGTGTGAGGACTGTCCCAACAAAGCGAGTGACCAGGGAAGTGAAGAACAAGAAGTCAGATCAACACAGGAATTTTCCCAAAGTGCACAGTGGTACGGCTCTTAAAATAAAAGTCAGCACAGCCCCAGCAATAATGAGGCTAGATTCTATAGGAAATGATATGAGAACCAGAAAATGGAAGGGGGATTGTTACCAGCACAGGTGATGCAAGGGTGAAGATTAGACTCACCCCAAGTGGAAATGTGGAGACTCTGATGGGGTGCTTAAACCATTAGCTTTCTCACGTCTCTGAGGGGATCTTCAATGAACAAAGAGAATCAGTGGCAGGCAACAGAGGGCACATCCAGCTCAGTCTCTCCCATACAGAAGCCTCAAGGCTGGACTCTAGCCACCAAGCCAGCCACTCTCCCCATGTCCAGTCACCAAAGCCCACACCACGTAAGAATCTTAACAAGATGGCCCTGCTTGAGCTGCGACAGGTCCAGGACCTCCCAGTCTGTGAGATGAAGGCCTCTGAGCAGCCACAGCATAATCACAAGGGGCCTGTGAATCCATACATGCCCAAGCTCTGTCTACAGACAAGGCATATGTTTCCTACAGATATGTACTATTTTTTGAAAAGGATGATGATGCTACTAAGATTCACAACAGACATTCACTTAACATTACTGAATTCAAGACAACATTTATCATTACATATTTTATTCCATTGACAGGTACCAAAAATATAAACATTATTTTTTAGAGGTTCTCAAAAACTTCTGGTACTAAAGAAGTCTTTACTTGAGATTTTATTTCTTCAATAGGAATTGAGAATCAGAAAAAGTTACATCACATATTTTGAATTGTTTCAAAAGTTTAAGAGGGCAAATTTATGTAGGGAGGAAGAAAATGCCAAAGTTAATATTTTGCAATGCAAAATAAAATTAAATTTAATACCAAAGCAGGAAATTCCTTTAAATGAAGCAGAGTCACCTGGCAAATCCTATCTGGAATCATGTTAATGTCAACATATCAAGGGATTCAGGGTGGCTGAGTTTCTCAGACCAGGCTCAACCCCACTCCAGCCCAGGGTTCAAAGGACAGACTAGCTCTTGCTCCTATAGAACACAGTATAGAAGAGCAATTTGTCACCCCCTGAGGGGTCAATTGCTGAAGTCATACATAGCTTAGGTAGTTTGCTTTACATATTTAAATTTTCCATCTAAAAGTATCTAAAAGCCTGGCTTCAGATAGTCAATCTCTTATGAACCAAATTGTTATTTTCACCTTCTGCTGGAATCTGACATAGGGAAAAACAGACTTTGGAAACAAAATCTTAGTATCCGAAGGATTACCCAGGCCAGTTACAGGTTCAAGGCATCTGTAAACAGGGGTCTAAAGCCTAATATTTAACCCTAGAGGCTCTTAGGAAAGTCACTAAGAAGGGCAGCCAGGGCGAAGGGTGGGTGGCCTGCTGCTTACCTTCACACTAAGGGAAGTCTAAGTTCTAGGCTCTAACACCAAGAACAAGTAGAAACCACTATGTCCATTCTTTTGGTATGAAACAGAATTGCCTGAGAAGAAGAGAATACCAGAACTGATATTTACATATGCTCACCACGAGCCAGGCAATCTCCTAGGCACTTCACAAATGTGGACTTATTTAATCCCCACATCAGCTTTATGTTTCCCTTTTGTAAATGAGAAAACCGAGGCAGAAGACCACAGTGGTGGAGCCAAGATACACTCCCAGGAAGTCTTGGAGTCAGTATCCAAGCTGTTCACTGCTACGCTATGCATGACAGGCCTGCAAAAGAGCTGGGACCTAGAAGGATTTAACTCCTAGGTCACAAGCAAAACACAAACACATCCAAGGTGTCAAGGCATGGCATTGTGCTTTGTCCAGAGGGGGCATGCACACATGCCAGGGTGGCTATAGTAGGGACCTGAAAGAAGTACTGGTGTCCTAGAGTTACATCCTACTGCACTACCAGGGCTGGCTTATTCTGCTGGGCCTTGCTTCAGCATGAGCCTCCAGACAGGAGAGTCCTGTGTTCCCCCCTCTGGACAGATCTTTTAAGAGGAAGAGCCAGGCATAAGCAGCATACTCAGGCAGAACATTTACATCTGGTTAATGCTTGGGCTACTCACTACTTTGAGTGGGACACCTCTAGGCACTGGCAAACTATAGTTTGTGGGCCAAATCTGCCCACCACCTGTTTTTATCAATGAAGTTTTATTGGAGCACCGGCCTTGCTCATTCACTTATGCACTGTCCATGGTCTATGGCTGCTTTTACATAATAACAGTAGAGTTGATTAATTGTGGGAAAGATCCTATGGCCTGCAAAGCCTAAAACTATCTGGCTCATTACAGAAAAAGTTTGCTGATCTCTGTCCTAGGAAGTTCCAAAGAATAAAGAGACTAGAAAATTCTGTTGTAAAGGTTGAGATCTCTCAGCAATTTTTCAGAAAGCCCTGAAATACCTGACAGAGGAAAAGATACTTAATATCATATTTTCAAAATAGTGCATCTATTTTTAAGTGAGTGAGAAAGAATTTCACATCATCTGGCTCTTACCCTTCATCTCCTGAGGCAAGCTCCTTCTGACCAAGTGTACCTGGCCCCCACGTCCGTCCCTTCTTCTTTGGGGCTCTCTTCTCTTCTTCCTCACCTTCATCCTTAGGAATGACTGAGCTGCGCCCCCAGGTTTTGCTGCTTTCACCTGGTGTCACTGTGAATAACAAATGTTGGATGGGATCTGGAAAAAGACACACAGAGCCCTCCCATGATTAGCCTCTACTCCACCAGATAAACACATACATTTGGAGCTGCAGGGAAAAAGTCAGACCTCTTCAAAAAAATTCTGTACCAAGTGGAGCCTTCCAGGAAAGTAACGGAGGTCTCAGCCACCAATCATTCAGCACTCTCAAAGTATATGGAAAAATCTCCCAAATTCTATTAAGTCCAACGCAAAGCTGAAGCTCAGACCAGCCAGATGTCAGAGTTCCAAACAGATCTGACTTAAGCAACTCGTTCTTTTGGGTGGGATGGGGAGGCAGTGGGTGGGTGATGAGAAGGTAGGTGGGAGAGGAAAAGATAAGGGTTTAAAGGAAGATGTGGAAGTGCAGAGTGAGTTTTGGGAAGAGAGGTCTGGAAACAGAAAATGAGGAGTTCAAGACTAAGGAGAAGGAAGTCAGGAGTAGGAGGAGATGAGGAAGGAAAGGCCTAGAGAAATACAACAGGTAAGAGAGAAGGAACATTCTTCTGACATGGATACCTTAGAGCAGCAGTCGAAACCCAAATGCCTCAGGGATCAGGCTTATTTCATAAATGAGTGGAGTGAGCCAGTTATCATCAAACAGGAAGTTGAGGGGACAGAGGCAAAATACAGAGCGTATGAAAGCTTCCATCAGCACCAGCCAAATGTGGCCACATGTAAAAGATCCGGAGATTTGATTGGATTTTTCAATAAAAGCCAGAAATCCTGGTTTTTGTTGTTTTTATTTTTGGTAAAATCTCTCTATCTTTGATTTCAAATGGAGTCGAGAGGTCACTCTGGTGGACATTCTATGCACTATATAGATAACACCTCTTAGGCTTTAATGTATTGGAATAGCTAGAAGTAAATACCTGAAACTACCAAACTCCAACCCAGCAGTCTGGACTCCTGAAGACAATTATATAATAATGTAGATGACAAGGGGTGACAGTGTGATTGTGAAGACCTTGTGGATCACACCCCCTTTATCTAGTGTATGGATGAGTGGAGGAATGGGGATAAAAACTAAAGGACAAATGGGGTGGGATGGGGGGATGATTTGGGTGTTCTTTTTCCACTTTTATTTTTTATTCTCGTTCTGGTTCTTTCTGATGTAAGGAAAATGTTCAGAGATAGATTGTGGTGATGAACGCATAACTACCTTATCATACTGTGGACAGTGGATTGTATACCATGGATGATTGTATGGTGTGTGAATATATTTCAATAAAACTGAATTTAATTAAAAAAAAAATCTCTCTATCTTTAAACTAGGAAAACTAATTCTTTCTTTTTTTTACACTGCAATAAAAGTGAAATTGGTCCAGATTCAGCTGAGCATAAAAATTATATGGCAAGTTTCCTTAGGACCCAAACTTTCCAAAAGCTCTGCCCTGGAAAGCACGAACAAAAGAAAAACAACGATGCCCAAAGTATGGCAGAAAGCATGCCTGGTTTGGGGAGTAAGGCCAGAGAGTCCCAGAGGGCAAGTGCCCATGGCAATCTGGGGAGTTGGGTATGCCCTCCAGACCTGTATCTACATCACACACCAGTTTGCAAACCACTTTATAATTCAGTAAAGATATCATTGATGCCCACAAACCCCTTTGCTGCTATCTGATTAAGCATAAAAGGCAGAGGAGAAAGTAGTAAAGTTAATGGAGAGAGGCAAGGGGAGAAAGGCTAACAGTCTGTATATACATGTACATGTATATACACATTGTTAAAGACAGGTGGCAGAAGTTATGAACGGAGCAAGCCTGGACCCGTTGGCGGCTGGACAGAGCAGGCACCTGGTGTGTTCCGGCCCCAAGTAATTTAGGAAAAAGTCTCACACTGGATGGCTCGAAGGCGAGGGATGATGGTGGGGCTTGCGGGAGGACTGGAGCAGCTGTTGATCAGACTCTTCCTTTTATCCATGGTTGGAGAGGCCTGCACCGTGAACTTGTGCTGGAAATCTGCTTGAGGAAAGACAGAAATATGCATGTGCATTTGAATTTTCCCATAATCAAATTCATGTAAGAAAACTGGCAGGCCTGGAAAGCTCATTGTTCACCTGGGAAATGTTCTCTTTCTGAATCATCTCTTTTCCCCAAAGGGACATGGCAAGATGAAGATATGAAAAGAGGGAAAAGTCATGATCTGAGTGAGCTTCATCAGATAGTCTTCATAAAGCTGTCTATATAATATAGACTTACAGGTTACATATGATTATATATCTAGAATAGTTTTTTAGATGAGAGACATTGATTATTCTAGGCAATTTAACTTAAAATTCTCTATATCATATAATCTATTAGTATTTGCCCCCTTTTCTCAGGGACCAAAACGGGGGGACTGATGCTTCTCCCCAAGTGTGGGCAGAGAGGGGTATTAAGAACTAGCCCTTGGTAAAAACCTAGGGAAGTGAGGGAGAAGGGACGAATGGCCCAAAATCTGATGTTTTTCAAAGGCAGTTATGGTACAGCAGAAAAGAAGGTAGAACCATGGTTTGTGTTTAGCTCTGAATTTCTGAGTTTCAGTTTCCTCATCTATCAAAGAGGTAGAACAAACAGCTGCTTGTTTGCACCTGGGTCTCCCCACTAAGTTGCGATCTCCCTAAAGGCAGGAACTATATAGTTTTTATTTCTGTATTCTCAGCACCCAGCAATATGCTGAACACATGTTAGATGCTCAAGAGGTACTTAAAAACTCCAGGTTGTCTGAAAAGAAAAAAGATGTGCAACAAGAAGATCAGTAAACACAACCCATGAACACATTCACTGAATTTCAATGAATTAATTCCCTTATCTGTACTTAAGCCATCATCCTAGTGCTTAAAGCCATCCACTACTGTTCCTATCATGCTATTTTTCCTTGGTTCCTTATGCTTCTAATAAGCTTGCGTCCTGGGACCTTATGAATCAGAACACATCTGAACATTTTTTTCTACATAAACACATACTGGAGCACTCACCTCCTTCAATGGGTACATTATATACCACAAAGATTCTAATTCATAGTTTCATATTTCTTTGCATTTTTCGAAGGCTGTACAAACCATAAATGTGTTTCTAAAAGATTATGTGTAAGTCAAATTCTTATAAAGTTAAGTGTAATCTCAAATGCACTCAAAGAAACCTTAAAGAAACCTTGAAGTGAGTTATTTTGCAAAGCCAAGATTTCTCTTATCACAAACATAGACACCTTGGAATTTCTTCTCCCAATCACACGTTTCCATCTCCAGATGTGCCAAAAGGCAGATATGCCTATGTGAGCGGCCACGCATCTACCAGCCTGGACCATACTCAACTATCAGTTCATGCCCTGTACTCTCAGTCACATTCAATAATGCCCCTAGAGTGGGCAAGATTTTCAGCAGGCCAGCATCCTTCCACTAAATGGAATGGCCTATTTCAACAAAGCTCCATTCTGAAACCCACAGTCTTGTGTTTCCAAAAGCTCAGTCCCCACTATGGGACCAAGTGGGGTGGGATCCTTGCCCACACCAACCTCTTGTCCCACCCCACAACCAGGCTCTCTGCTCCCACTTCTGGCAGGCTCCCGGCCACTGACCAGAGGGAAGGCTGATGCGGTTGCCGTCCTTGAGCTTCAGCCGGTTCTTCCGGAACTTGCCCTTGCGTTTCTTCACCCGGGGCTTCTCCTGGCACAGCTGGTGGATGATGATGTTAAGCTCCCGTTCCAGGATGTCGATCTCCCGCTCAGCCAGCTCCTGCTCCCGGCGCCGCAGCAGCTCTTCCTGGTTCTTCTGCTGGAGCGCAGCCCGCGTCAGCTCCTCCTCCCAGGTGCGAAGCTCCTGCCGGGCAGGGGGAACCATCAGAGAGAAGTGGGGCACCGAGTGCACAGCAGTTTGGGGAGTAAGGCCAGAGTCCCAGAGGGCAAGTGCTAGTGGCAACCTGGGGGGCTGGCTAGGCCCTACAGAACATGTATGAGGTGCACCTATACTCCAAGTGTCCAGTGGAGAGAGGAGGCTAGGTAGTTAGCTGATCCCCTGACCACCATGAATGGTGGGAAAAGGTAGGCTCAGAATAGGCATCCTGAGGATACAGCCAGAGTAGCTAAAGCCACAGGCCAAGCCCTAGGAGGGAAGTTAGCTATTCCCAGTTGCTCCTTGAACTTTGTTTAAAATTGCCTGTGACTAGAAACTATAATCATATATTTGAATTCCATAGACTTGGTTCTATTTTAATTTTTTCTATTATATGAATCATTAAAAAACAAAACAAAACAAGAGCCAAATTAATGTGATTTAGCTTAAAATAGGCCCACTATAAATGACTCACCCTCCAGGGATTACCTAACATTTAAATAAAAACAAACATATTTTCAGGGTGGCTGTTCAAGAATTATGGCAGGCATGCCATCTAAATCTTTGTTTATTTGGACAATGAACCCACTGAGGCACGTGGCTTCAACTCTCATCTTGTCTAAAAAGACAACGACTTGCTCTGGAAGGATTGTGAGAACAGCTACAAGAAAGAACATTCTCTGAAGTCTCTGTCAGAACCAAACTTGCCTGCTGTTCTGCCACACACTCCTGAAATGAACTTTCAGTGAACACATAAGTTGTCACTCCAGAGCAGGCTGTGTCTCTGTAGCAACTCAAAGACAGACAGACAGAGAATCTCAAAACAGCCGAAAGAGAACTCTCTTCTCCTGCTCAGAAGGGGAGTTCAAGCCAGAAGGGGAGTTCGAGCCAAAAAGCTGCAGGAGTAGAAATGGGGCAAAATCCCATTTGGAATCCCATATCCTGACCCAAGAATGGCCCTTTTTGCCCTTCTCTGAGAACGGGGGTGGTAGCACACCAGGTGGGCAGAACCTCTTTCCAGCTTCTCATTTATCCTTCTGTATGAATTTACAAATGAACACAGTACTGGGTTCCCAGGAGGCAGGAATCAGGTATGGAATCAGGAAATAGGAGAGAAAGCAGGAAAGAGAACAAAGGATGTGTATAAAGTTTTAAAACCTGGAATACAAACTATTAACTCTAGTTACCCCTTCAGTGAGGTGGGAGTTGGGGGCTAAAATTTCTCTTTCTAGAGAGAGAGAACCACACATAAAAAGCAGGATGTTTCTTCAATATAGTAGCCACAGCAACATTTCTAAAGTCGAAACTTAAATTTTCCCCAGTGAAATGCTCCACTATAAGAAGTTCATTCTAGACTAAAATAAAATACAGTAGAAAAGGAACTCAGAGTTAAAAAAATCATGCGACGAGGTATTGTGGAAGCTGAGCAGGCAAGTAGAGAGCAGAAGAAGAGAGAACAAAGACCAGATGTGAATAAAATATTGTTGTGAACTTTTCAACCAACTCGTCCTCCATCCTCAAAAGACTGTCAAAATAGCCATGAAAGTGATAGAAAGGACATAAATAGCAAGAGATTGGCACTTTGAAAACTGTTACAAGGTAGGTGCTCAATAGTTGTTGAATAACTGTCTAGTCAACGAACGAACGAACAAGAAATAAGGGATAGAAGACAATTTTATAAATGCAAACCTTTATGCGAACATAGGTTCATCATAAGTTCCTGAGAGTTGAACTGGAACTTTTCAACTTTTCCTTCCTTAATGAATAGATTAATTGCTGCACGCCCTCCAAATCCTTGTCTTCCCTGCTTTCACCATCAAGAGGACAAAAACACTTGGAAGATGAGGAAAAATTACTCTTAGTTGGTTGATTTTTTTGCCTAATGGAAAAGGTGAAAAGTTCAAGCTAATTTCAACCTTCCAAAGTTCTCCTCTCCTGTGTACTCAGGTCTAAGGGATAGTGGTTCGGGTCTAATCCTTTTCCTCCAAGAGAGCTCAAACCCAGCCCAGAGACCAAACATTCTCACAATACCTAGAAGCAGTCAGCTGAGCCAAACTGAAGAATAAGCTGAATCATACAGTACTTGCCTATGGCACCATATACCTAGAGGACCCTCAAACATGGTAAACCCCCTACTTGTGAAACACCTATATGGGGGTCAACTTCATGGTATGCAAACCACATCTCTCATATACAGAATGATGTAAGAGGATTCTTTCCATAGAGAAAGTCACATATATCTTCCTCTCATTTGCCCAGCTACAAACCTTATAAAGGAAAAGCATCCTAGCACAACGGTTAAGAGCAAGGGCTCTGGAATAAACTGTCTGAATTCAGGTCCCAGCTTCACCGTCATTAACTGTGTGGCCTTGGGCAAGTTACCCTGAGCATCATATGTCATAAGGAGTTAGCAGCACCTATACAATAGGATTGTATTACATAAGACAATTATTATCTCATTACGTAAGAGTACATAAGACAATGCATATAAATTACTTAGAGCATAGCATATATAGTACATGCATAGATATTGACACATAGTACGAATGTTAGCTATTGTGAAAAAAGGTTTGACTTTTCCTAATACCAACTTAGTAACAAAATCCAACTCCTTTTTCTTCCTAGCTAGTTCCCCTATAACTTCATTAATTAAAATAAAGGTAACCAAGAATCAGTGATTCAGCAATCTAGTAACCAAAAAAAGTCATCAATTCGGGGGTTCTTCTAGCTGGGACAGTATTAGGGATAGAAATAATCTCTTTGAATCATTCTGTTCAATGGTCACCAGGGCCCCTAAAGATTCATTATAAACTCAACTCCAGTCCCTGCAGAATATCCATGACCTGCCAAACAGTACTGTGTGTAGGACTCCTATGTTGTATAAAATGAGTTTAATCTCTCCAAATCAGCTCCAGAAATGATTTTTAAATAATTTGTTTAGGGGAATGACAATGCCTATTGGAAAGAATATGGGGTTTGGAATAAGAAGGCCCAGATTTGAGGCTCTGCTTCCTCACTTACGAGCTAGGCAATGGGTTACACAAGTCAATGACCCTCAGCTCCGGGATGGAAGCAGAATAACATCTGCCTACACACTGGTGGCAGGGACCATAAGACTCAGATGAGACCTTTCATGTGAAGGGACTGGTAAGCCAAGAAGCCATATACAATGTTAACTATTACTATTACTAGCTATTAGCTTACCAAATTCCCATTTGGGGAGTGAGAAGGGAAAAAGGAGGCTAGCCTCGTCCATATGGACATCTCTTGGGCCCTCGCTGTGTCCTCTATATTTAGTCCTGCCCCTGCAGCATAAGCAGCATAACTGCTTGTGATTAGCTTCACCTGTGTAGACACCGACTGCTAGCAAGACACCAAGGGAGTTGAGAAGGGCCATTTAGGGAATGGTCACCAAAACAAAAAAGCAGATCTCCAGTAGGCTAGGAATTTCCAAACTCTCCCATTGGTTTGGGCTTGGAGTCCTTTTCACAAAATCATGAAAAATGTCAATTTCGGACCTTGGTTTTTCTAGCCCATATTATTTATGATTTTGATATCAAAGGACTAAAGCAGGATGTTACAATAACTATTCTCCTTGATACTGTAGTAATCCTATATCAAGTTAACTTCTATCTAATAGTCCAGTGTAGAACCATGAAACCTTTCCGGAATCCTCTTGTATTTTCAGCCAGTAGGGTGAGACACCCCGATAGTAACTGCCAAATAGTGCTCTTTCTTTGGTTTAGGCAATTAAATAGATACTTTATAAGGAGAGGTTTGGGCTCATGACTCTCCCTTCTTATGCCTGCCACATCCCCAAAAGAAACAAAAAGTCTCTATCATTACAGATCACATCTGAGGCCTGGAGAATTCTCTCCACATAAAACCTAGAAGGAAACAGCTACCCTATTACAGTAAATTGAGCAGGCTGGTGCTAGTGTTAGAATCAGGATGGTTGGGCAAACTCAGTCCAGAGGCCCCAGTGGAGAAGGTCCATTGATTGGATGCATGCTTGTTTTTTTTGTTTGTTTTTTTTTACCTTTTCTTTGGCCCTGAGTTGGTCAAACATTTCCTGAATCTCATGTTTCCAGTCATCCTGCAGGCAGTGGAAGGAGTCCTTGGGCATTTCAAAGAAACCAGACTCCTCTATGGTAGTTAGCTGGTCCAGGACATTCGTGAAAGATGGTCGTGAATGGGGGTCAGGATTCCAGCAGTCTGAATGGAACACGTGAGTAGACAGAAAGCATGAACGGACAGAGGCAAATGTAAGAATTAGGATATTAAGTGACCTCATTTTACCAGAAAACAACCTCTCATTTTTCCTTCTAGAAACAGAGATTGGAATTTAGAAAACCCAAACAGGACTCAGGAAGTAAAGTGAGCCGCCAAAGTCACAACCAGAAATCAAGAGTGAAAAAGGAAATAAAATGTAGCAATCCCAGCACCCATCCAATTCTGACTGTTAATTCAGTTTAAGAAAAGCACAAGCCCAAAGAGTTTTCTTGGGTAAAGTACCATTACTACAGTTTACCATGTTACTACATGATTCCAATCCTGACAATGGGCAACTACTCTCTGTGCCTCAGTTTCCCACAATAAATGAGCTACTCTTCCCCACCTCAATGGGGTTAAATAAAAGCAAGGATAAAAAAGCACTAGAGTGGAAACAGGAAAAGTGAGCTCAGTCTAATCTCAGCTTTGCCATAACTAGTACGGTGATCACCTAACCACATAACCTCTCTTGGCTTTGAAGCAACCCCTTACAAAATTATGGGTGACCAGATGACTTCTAGAGTTCCTTTCTTCTCAGATGTTCTTCGTTTCTATATGTAAGAACTTGGAGGTTCTGATGTAAAAGCTCCTATACCTGCTTATTTTGTATTAAATAATAATATGCTAAAGTCATGGATGACAGACCTCAGTTACTAAGCTAGCATCTGCAGTCACTGGAGATTGATAGAAGGGACATCTGTGACATCAATGTAGCAGGATGTTGGTATCATCTTGAAGTAACTCTTCCAACTGCCCACAGGATTCCTCCTCAGTGACTAATACTGTATTTCCTCTTTCAGTAACTGATATTGTAAAATTGGCCAAAATCCACTAAGTACTGGTAGGAAGGCAAATGGTCTCCACTTTTGCTCAGGCCAGAGATCACTTACCTTCCATGAGTTTGGCAAAAGGTTCTGGGCATGTAGAAGGAATGGGAAGGGCGAGTTTGTTCATGGCTACTCCATAAGCCACTGCTAAGCCATCGATTCCTCGGAAGGGCACCTCGCCAGTCAGCAGCTCCCAAAGTAGCACGCCATAGCTAAGGAGAGAAAGAGGAGAGAAGCCATGTAATAAACCACAACTACAATCTCCCTGAAATAACTCATCAGACTTTACTGAGCATCCTATATTCTCCTCAATACAAAGGGAGACTAACACAATAGATGTACTGGTATAATATAAAAGGGAGACTATATAGCATACGAGCTCAAAGGAAAAACCCTGGAGTCAAATGCATTTAATTTCAAAGTCATATTCTACCATTCCTTAGCTGTGTGATCTTGGGCAAGTTACTACATTTTTCTAGGCTTCAAATTCCCTATTTGTAAAGCATAAATAACATGACCAGACTCCCAGGGCTGTCATGAAATTAGCACAAAGTATGTGCTCAGTTAGGCCACAACTATTTTGTTGTTACTGTTGATGCAGTAATCTGGGTGAAAAAGTTGCTTCTCAAGCATCAAATATTTTCTGTTTTAAGAAAACTTCAGCTTTAATCATAGATACCTTGTTTTTTTTTTTTTTTTTTTTGAGCAAGAATACATAGAGCTGGCCACCACAACAAACAGATTTTGCTCCTATAAAAGATTTCCTTAAATGCTCACTAGGTTGAATAGATTTCTGTACCTACCACAGTGTGAGGGCATCCTTAACAAGACCTTCGTCTAAAATGAAGAGGAAAGTTTCACAAGGGCAGACCACATCGGTAGAGCTGAGCAGCTTGTCAGCTGGGACAGTCTCAACAGACCCCCCTGCCTTTCAAATCCACACAGAGAATTTCTTTTCTCACCTCATATGAATCAGAAAATATGGAGTACAAAGCTTCGTGGAATAATTATTCTACAAATTCAGAACCAGGTAAAATTGTGTAGTGCTCAGTCCTTCCAAGAATAAGTCAGAACAGGAATCCGTAAGATTAGGAACAGCCAGAAGAGTGGCTCTCTTTATATTTTCAACTCTAGTCTCTAAGTTCTTATAATACTCATCAGCAGTTTGCAACCAGTAACAAAGGTCATATTCATTTTTTTCTTGCATTTTTTTATTGTGATTGTTCACATACCATACAATTATCCAACGATCCAAAGTATATAATCCATTGCCCCCGGTACCATCAAACAGCTGTGCATCCATCACCACAATTATTTTTTTTTCAATTTTTAGAACATTTTCATTACTCCAGAAAAGAAATAAAGACAAAAAAAGGAAACTCAAATCCTCCCATATCCCTAGCCACCCCCACTCCATTGTTGACTCATAGTATTGGTATAGTATATTTGCTACTGTTGATGAAAGAATGTTACAATACTACTAACTGTAGTACATAATTTGCAATAGATTTATTTTTTCCCTATATGCCCCTCTACTATTAACTTCTAGTTATAGTGTCATACATTTGTTCTGGTTCATGAAAGAGATTTCTAATATTTGTACAGTTAATCACGGACATTGCCCAATACAAGGTTCACTGTTTTATACATTCCCATTTTTCAACCTCCAACTTTCCTTCTGGTGACATACGTGACTCTGAGCTTCCCCTTTCCAGCCCATTCATGCACCATTCAGCACTGTTAGTTATCCTCACAATGTGTTACCATCACCTCTTTTCATTTCCAAACATTTAAGTTCAACCTAGTTGAACATTCTGCTCATAATAAGCAACTGCACCCCATTCTTTAGCCTTGTTCTATATCCTGGTAACTTATATTTCATGTCCATGAGTTTACATATTGTAATTAGTTCATATCAGTGAGACCCTGTGTCTGACTTATTTCACTCAATATAGTGCCCCCAAGGTTTCTTCATCAACCCATTTTTTTAAAAAACAGTTTTGTTCACACACCATATATTCCATCCTAAGTAAACAATTGATGGTTCCCTGTATAGTCACATATTTATGTTCAGCACTATCTATATAACGACATCTCCATTTCTTCCACAAAGAAGGAGGAAGAGTCAAAGAAGGTAGAGACAAAAGAAAAAGAAAAAAGAAAGAGAGAGAGAAAAAAAATGACTGCTAGGAAGCAACAAAAGGAAAGATAACACCAAACTAAAGATAAAGAGTCAGACAACATCACCAATGCCAAGAGTCCCACACCCCTCCCCATGCCCCCTCATATGCATTTAGTCTTGGTATACTGCCTTTGTTACATTAAAGGAAGCATAATACAATGTTTCTGTTAATTATAGTCTCTAGTTTACATTGATTGTATTTTTCTCCCAATACTGCCCTATTTTTAATACCTTGCAAGGTTGACATTCATTTGTTCTCCCTCATGAAAAAACACCTTTAGTATTTCCTGTAGAGCAGGTATCTTGTTCACAAACTCTCTCATTGTCTGTTTATCAGAGAATATTTTGAACTCTCCCTCATATTTGAAGGACAGTTTTGCCGGATATAGGATTCTTGGTTGACAGTTTTTCTCTTTCAGTATCTTAATTATATCACACCACTTCCTTCTTGCCTCCAAGGTTTCTGCTGAGAAATCTGCACATAGTCTTATTAAGCTTCCTTTGTATGTGATGGATCGCTTTTCTCTTGCTGCTTTCAGGATTCTCTCCTCATCTTTGATGTTTGATAATCTGAGTATTAAGTGTCTTGCCATAGGCCTATTCAGATCTATTCTGTTTGTGGTACACTGCACTTCTTGAATCTGTAATTTTATGTCTTTCATAAGAGATGGGAAATTTTCATTCATTATTTCCTCTATTATTGCTTCTGCCCCTTCTCCCTTCTCTTCTCCTTCTGGGACACCCATGACATGTATATTTCCGCATTTCGTGTTGTCCTTAAGTACCCGGAAACGTTGCTCATATTTTTCCATTCTTTTCTCTATCTGTTCTTCTGTGCGTAGGCTTTCAGGTGTCTTGTTCTCCAGTTCCTGAGTGTTTTCTTCTGCCTCTTGAGATGTACCATTGTACGTTTCCATTGTGTCTTTCATCTTGTGTTGTGCCTTTCATTTCCATAGATTCTGCCAGTTGTTTTTTGTGAACTTTCAATTTCTACCTTATGTATGCCCAGTGTTTTCTTTATAGCCTTCATCTCTTTTGCCATATCTTCCCTAAACTTTTTGAATTGATTTAGCATTAGTTGTTTAAATTCCTGTATCTCAGCTGAAATGTAAGTTTGTTCCTTTGACTGAGCCAAAACTTTGTTTTTCTTAGTGTAGGTTGTAGTTTTCTGTTGTCTAGGCATCTGGTTTCCTTGTTTACCCCAATCAGGTTTTCCCAGACCAGAACAGGCTCAGTTCCCAGAAGGAAGAAATATTCAGTATCCGGTTTCCCTGAGGGTGTGTCTTAGAGGATTGACGCACCTGTGAGTCCTCTAGCTGCTGTGCTTTTCCTAACCTGCCCAGCAGGTGGTGCCTGTCAGCCTGTCACTCCTGACTGGTGTAAGGAGGTGTGGCCCATGGCTGTTTTCCCCCAGGCTCTGGGGTCTGGTTCTGAATGGAAGGCAGGTAGTAGATCTAGGCACTGCCTCTTTCCTCTTAGGGAAGATACACCTCCTACGGAGTTCTCATTTGCATATAAATAGATTCTTTGTCTATCTGACTCTGCTATCTCCACCTTTATCTGGATCAGAGCACTGCAAGCTGAAAACGGCTCAGGCTTTCTCTACTGCAGAGCACTGCAAGCTGAAAATGGCTGAGGCTTTCTCCACTGAGCCGCTCAGGTTGAGAGAGAGAAAAAGGGACAGAAAGCCCCCTTTCAGGGTCATTACATGGTTCCCAGTTTCACCCATCAGCCAGAGATAGCACCCGGTCCTCTGGGCTCCCCCTCCCAAGACAGAAGTTCCCTGGCTCTTCAAGCATAATACAATGTTTCTGTTAATTATAGTCTCTAGTTTACATTGATTGTATTTTTCCCCCAATACCTCCCTATTTTCTGTCTGCTTGTTGGGGATTTGCAGCTTGCACTGAGTAGTCCATTTTTGCCAACTAAAACTCCAGCTGGAGCTGGACTGAAGAATATTCACTTGTTCACAGAGTGCTGCTCTCTATCAATGCAAGGCTTTGCCATTCGGGCTGCCATGGGGGAGAGGCTCCCAGCTCGGATCTGCAGTTTCTGCTCACAGATTCCACGCTGTGATCTCAGGCATTCCTTCCAATACAGGTTGGTGCACAATGTGTGGACAGTCATGCTTGTCCCCCAGAAATTATTCCAGATCATTTACTAGTTGTTCCTTGTTGTTTATTAGTTGTTCCAGGGGGACTAACTAACTTCCACTCCTCTCTATGCCACCATCTTCTTCCTCATTTTAAAAATAATAATGAACCCAGCATCTGTTTATCATGGTAGCTTGTATGTGCAGGGTGCTAAGGCACTTTGCAAATGTCATCTTTAATTCCCATAATAAACTCACAAGATAAATATTATTATTTTGCAGAAGAAGAAAGCAAGTTTTAGATAGGTTTAATAGAATAAAGCCTGGTAGATGGTTACAGGTCTTGCAACCAGACAAGGGGTTGGATTTTTATCTGAAGCTGATGGAAACCACGCTGGACACTTAAGAAACCTTCCTTGATATCCCCAGGTGTTACTGAACCCTTGCTTGGGGCTCCCATGTGTTGTAGCTGTGTGTTTACCAGTCTATGGGCTCCTAAGGGACAGGAATAGCAGATTTTAACCTTTGCAATCCCCAGGCCTAGTGCAGTCTCTGGTTCAGAGCAGGCCCTCATATAGTGAGTTAGTGAGTGGGTGGGGTGGGAATGAGTGCATGGTCAGACGGTCCTGCAGGCTGCCCGGTGTGCCCTAGAGTAAACCCCAAACACCATCAAGAATCACATTCTGACTCGGACACTTCCTGCCAAACCTTTAATGTAACTTATCCAGATGTGGTCATGCTGTGCAGCTTTGACCAACTGACCTCTAAAAACCCTCAGCACTGCCGACCATATTCCAAGGAGAGACTGACTCTAACCTGTACTCACCTTTCCTTGGCTAATGCCCTCGACCCTGGGGAATAAAAACCAAAGATCCCAGGGAAACCCTTTCTTCCATCCAGGCAAAAATGAGGAGTGTTTGAGTCCTAACTACTGGGAAAGACAGTCGAGTGTTTCAAAGATCCAACATGTGTCCTGCTCATGTTCCTGCACCCTTTCCGCGAAGGTCTCCAAACATGACCCACAGCATCCCGTGTCCCACGCAGATGTCTCAGGCTGCCTGGAGGAGGAGGAGCCAGGGGGTCTACCCCTCCCAGCTTTACCCAGGGCAGCTCTGGCTTGTTTCTTTTTTCTGCCTCCAGCTAAGAGAAATGTGAGAAGTGCCACTGTGGGCTACCTAAGAAAGACTCAGACAGATGGAGTCAAATGCCAACTTTACCATCTACCATTTGGTGACCTTGGAAAAGCAACATAACCTCTCTAAACCTGTTTCCTCATCCCTAAAACAAGGACAGCAAAGCCTTCCCCACAGAGAAGTTACAAGGAGTAAGTAACAATAATTGCAACTCCACATCCAGAAATTACCACCTATGACTGGCAAACAAGGCTACAGTTTCCCCCTGGGAAGAGTCTAAAACGAGCATCTGGTGAGGGTCAGGCAGATCTGTGCTGAGGGACCTGGGCATGCAGGGAAAAGGCTCTGCCTTTCTGGGGATGACAAAACCTTAAGTTTCCCTCTGCCAACGTTCCTCTTTATTTTTATTTAGCCCCCAAAGGTGGGGGATATCAATGAGGACTTTGTATTCTTTGGCATGAAGAGAACCCAAGAAGGAAACTGGAGAAACACAAGTTAGACAGATCTAAGCCCCGGGGATGGGTGGCAGCAGAACTCAACACAGTTATCCTATCTTGTTGCCCTCCCATGGTTGAGAAGGTCAAGAGGTCCTTACAAGACCATTTACAAGCTGCCAGGGCTGGCTCAGCTAAATCATTGCCTTTGAGTCCTACCCCCAGCAGAGAACCCCGAGCTCCCAGTGTTGCCAGTAATTTCCCAGGAGTCCTCAGTGCTTAACCCCAAACCCTCAGGGAATGTGAACTTGTGTAAATAATTAACCACCCAGAGAAGCTAAAAAAAAAAAAATTAACCACCCCCAGAGCTTCAATAATCCCTTCAACCATTTGGTAGGGTCAGAGGTGGGGGAGACGGGGATATTTAGTTTTTTCAAAGTGAGGAAAAGCATTCAAATGGATAACAACTCTTCATGACCAAAGGCATAGCAATTCCACATCTGTGCTGAACCAGAACTTTCTTTCTTTCTTTTTTATTAACCTGCTTTCTCTCTAAGACTTTCAACTAGGGGGCTCTCACTCTGAAAGAGAAGGGTCACCTTTGAGAGGGGTGGGCTGGGGAACCGCTAATACTTGATAATACTGATTCTAGGAACCACATGGTTGTTTAATAATTTTTGGTAAAATCAATCAAACTAATGATGTGCAAGCATGTTGCAAACTGTAAAGTAACATACAATTATTATTCTTGTTAACAGAGCCCTCATTCAAAATGATGATATGTTTATTAACATATATACATTAATATATTTATTGACATAACACTATGTTTATTAACATGGGAATATGTTTGTGCTATATTACATTAAAAAGCAGCTTACACAAACCAACATGATCCCATTTTAAGGATAGGTGAAGGACGACATAACAGGAAAAATCACACCAAAACATCAATACAGGTTATCTTTAGACATGGATTTAGGTGATTTTGTTTATCCACATTTTCTCTTTTTTTCTATAGTGAACATGTTTTACTACTGTAATTTTTAAAAGTTAAAATTATTAATGAAAGACCTCTATTTCACCCCACACACAACAGGCAGAAGGCATTGAGGAATGATATCCTATGGCTATCCCCACACGGCACAACCAAAGGGGAAAATTACAGCAGTTATTCTTCTCCAAGCAGTCCCTAATACAAGCAAATTGGGAAATGTATGTGGTTGAGGATCTGAGCCATTATCACTGTACCCTCCACCACAGGACGTGGAGGAGGCCCTGAGAACCGTGCTTGAAGAGCAGGAAGACAAACTCAGCTGACCCTGGGCACCTGGCAACAGGAGATGCCTGGAGGACCCGGGCCCTGGTTGAATTCCAGGAGAGAAGGGGCCAGTTGAGGACTTCAACTCAGCCCAGCACCCAGCACAGAGTAAGCATTCAAAAAACATTTCATGAATGAATAAATGAATGACTAATCAATTTGAGAACCAGTTTTGTCCCAAGTTCCTAGACATGCTTTGACCCTCTCTGGGACATACTGCTGGGTCCCAGGTGCAGTGGGCCGATCATCCTGGAAGAGGCTATCCAGGGCACGGAAGCAGGAGTACAGAAATAGTGACATGGCTCCAAGCACAGACGTTCAACATACACATATCTCATTCCAGTCGCGGCTTTGCCTCTATCACCTGGGTGAACATAAGCACATGACAAACTCTCTGAGCCTCAGTTCCCTCCTCTGCAAAATGTAAACAATAACACACAACTTTGGGGGATTACTGTGAGGAAATGACATAAACGAACTATAGCATTTCACAAAGAGCCCAGCCCTTAAGCATTTGTAGGTGGTAAATACTGTTACTGGTATACATGTTTTGCTGTATGTATAGCAACAGGCACACTTTTTCCTCTGGCAAAGAAGCGAGATCATTCAGAGCTGTGCAGATGAGTAGTCTTGAGAAGACAGAGATGAAAAGGCCTATCTAATGGGTTCAATAAATTGTGTCCAAAAAGGAAATCCCGTGGCACAGATGCTAAGAAAGCTGGAAGGGAGCAAGGTGAATTATGCTTTCAAACCACGATCATCAACCAAGCTGAGTGAGGAGGCTTAAGTCCTGGGAACAATTCTAAACTATAGACTCACCGGCAGACCTTGTAACAATTTCCAAGATACTTCACCCAACAGCTGTTGACTTGCAGTTTACTTCCAAGCTATTCCCTTCAGAGAGTGGAATAACTTCATCAAGTGCCTTTCATCAGACACTCCTCAAGCCTGCTTTCAGAATTAGTGCTTAAAGGGAAAGACGGGAGGTTAGTCTTTGGAACCGATACTCAGGAAAAGCTGAAGGGCCCTGCCTTGTTCCTCCTATAATAGAGTCACCCCTGCAATAGCCTTGCCCTTCCCTGCCTATTACTCTGTCACCATGAAAAGACCCTACGTGAGGCATTTGGGCTCTCCTTTCCCTCTAAGAATGTGCTTGGATACCTGAGGCAACTATGTCCAAATCATTGAGGCAGCAGAAACCCTTGGAGTATGTTATGTTAACACCCAAGGGTTTCCAGAGCCCGGCTGTGGGACAAAGCCCAGCAGTAATCTAGGAAGGCAAAAACAACCATGTTACTGAGGTATCATGGTTTCCAAAAAAGAAGGGTAAGCTGAAGTTTAGTGTGGCAAGAAGCCAATTATTCCCCCAAATCCTGTTGTCCCTTTCCTCTACTGTTAAAAATTTTAGCTGAGTTTAGCTAAAAGTTGGCCACCTAGAGCCTACATTTGTCTACCTCCCTTGGATCTAGGTGTGCCCACAAAACCAGATATGGGCAATTGAGTGTGTGCAGAGGAAATGGGTTCACCTTCTGTGTCATTTCCAAATTAAAGACAAGCTGGATGCCATGGATAAGCAATATTTCCTCTTTTGTGCAGGTTAAAATACAGAAGTAACAATCACTCAGATTTAACCACTCAGACAAGTACATTGTCTGAAGGATGGATGATGGAGCAACAAACCTGGGTTCCTGAAGGTTGCATGAGGCAGACTGCCCTGCCAGCCTGGACTGGCTGGGCTACTCTTTGAAAGAGAAATATGCTTCTATCTTATTTAAGCCACCATACCTGTGAGTCTCTTGGTAGTAGCAACTTTGCTTAATTAATACATTAACTAATTTCATTTGCCTATGGTCAAGCAATAAAAATATTAGGTTGAAGCACATTAAATTGCCGATTCTGTAGATCAAAAACTGTTGAATATTAGTATAAGGCTCAACTTAACAAGAAAAGGTCTGATATTTTTAAAAAAGGAAAATTCTTTTCTCCACATTAGCTACTTTACCCCGTAATTAATGTGTGGTAAAGTAAGAGTCACTATAAAAAAGCTACAAAAACATCACTGAAAGAAGTTAAAGGCTTAAATAAATGTAAATATCCCACGTTCATGAATCAGAAGACTTAACATTAAGATGGCAATACTCCCCAAATTGATTTACAGATTTAACACAATCCTTATCAAAATTCCAGCTGCCATTTTTGCAGAAATTGGCAGTGATCCTAAAATTCATAAAGAAGTGCAAGAGACCCAAAATAGCCAAAACAATCTTAAAAAGAAGAACAAAGTTGGAGAACTCACACTTCCTCATTTCAAAACTTACTACAAAGCTATAATAATCAAGATAGTGTTACTGGCATAAAGATAGATATATAGACCAAAGGAATAGAATTGAGATTCCAGAAATAAACCCACATATCTATGGATAATTAAAATTTTTACAAGGATGCCAAGTCCTTGCAATGAGGAAAGAACAGTCTCTTCAACAAAAGGTGCTGAACAACTGGAAATCCACATGCAAAAGAATGAATTGTACTCCCATCTCACATCATATACAAAAATTAACTCAAAATGGATCAAAGACTTAAACACAGGAGCTAAAACTATAAAACTCTTAGAAGAAAGCATAGGAGTAAATCTTCATGAACTTCATGACTATACAGTGATTTGTTGTACAACACGAGCACAAGCAAAGAAAAAAATAGACAAATTAGACTTCGTCAAAATTAAAAACTTTTTTGATTTGAACGACACCATCAAGAAAGTGACAAGACAACCAAAGAATGAGAGAAAATACCTGCAAATCATATATCTGATAGTTGACTTGTATCCAGAATATATAAAGAACTATTACAATTCTACAATAAAAAAGACAAAAAAAAAAAAAAAAGCACTTTAAAAATGGGCAAAAGATTTGAATAGACATTTCTCCAAAGATACACAGCCAATATGCACAGGAAAAGATGTTCAACATCATTAGTCATTAGGTAAATTCAAATCAAAACCACAGTGAGATACCATGTCACACCCTCTGGGATGGCTATAATCAAAAAGATGGACAATAACAAGTGTTGACAAGGATGTGGAGAAATTAGAACCATCATACATTGCTGATAGGAAAGTAAAATGGGGCAGCTGCTGTGTGAAAAAGTTTGGCATTTCCTCAAAAAGTTAAATACAAAGTTAATATATCACACCAATTCTACTCCGAAGTATATACCCAAGAGAACTGAAGACATATGTCCACACAAAAACTTGTACAAGATATTCCCAGCAGCACTATTCATATTAGCCAAAAAGTAGAAATAACCCAAATGTCCATCAGCTGATGAATGGATAAACAAGAGGTGTTATAGCTATATAATGAAATATTCTTCAGGTATAAAAAGGAATAAAGTTCTGATATAAACTATAACATGGATGAACCTTGAAAACATTATGCTAGGTAAAAGAAGCCAAACACAAAAGGCCACATATTATATGATACCATTTATATGAAAGGTCCAGAATAGGCTTATTCATAGAGAGAAAAAGTAGATTAGGTGTTGCCAGGGGCTAGAGGGTAGTGAGGAGTGACTGCTAAAAGGTATAAGGTTTGTTTTTGGGTGATAAAAATCTTCTGGAATTAGATATTGGTGATTGAAGCACAACTTTGTGACTACACTAAGAACCACTGAACTGTACACTTTAAAAGGATGAACTCTATTATTTGTGAATTATATCTCGGTAATGCTGTTATTAAAATATATTTTTATATTTTATATGTACTTATATTTATATTACATTATATTATATACAATTTATTTATACATAAACACACACATACAGAAACGACGTCAGGAAGTCATGGACTGAAATACAATGATAATCTATACTCCTTTCTTTTATTTACCAAAGTGATGCTACAGTCCCACAGCCATGAGAATATATATTCTGTAGTTATTGTTCATCCTATCAGTGGGGACAAGATTCTTTAGATCCACGTCCTTGTGACCTCTGGGGCTACATTTACTAGGGGATCAACGGCCATTTCTAGTCTGTGACACTACACTCCTTGGTGCATGCTTGGGACACTTCTTTAGATCAATAGATAAACAGAGCCTTGACTAAAGAATTAACTGGATAACAGGAAAGAAAATTTAACCAGCCCACCAAGCAAAAAGAAATGGCACAAAGAACTCTCATCTGCCTAGGATCTTACAGTGAAGATATTCAGTTCATCCCTTTCCCAAGTCCCTAAAAGCAGTAACAGCCACTAAAAGCCCAGCACTGCTACTAAGTGAGCCAGGCTGACCCTGGGGAGGATCTCCAGGAGTGTTAGGGTGCTCTTACACCCCACTGGCCAGAGATGGGAATATACATTGCCCTGGAATTCACTGGTCTTTCCCAGAAAGCAATCACCAAGGGCTGTTATGAAGGTGGTACTTTCCACAGCACTGGAGGAAATTCTGTAGATGAAAGCATTGGAAACCGTCCCCAGGCAACATGAGAATTAGCATAGACTGATCTGAGAAGTTCACTTAGACCTATTTGGGGTACCTGGGATCCTATGTAACCTCAAATTCTTCAAATCCTGAAATGTGTGCACTGCCAAAATAGACATGACAACGCTGTCCTTGCACCTCCAGACCTTACCTCCACACATCGCTGCCCTTGGAAAACATTGAGGCACGGATCACCTCGGGCGCCATCCACGCGTACGTCCCTGCCGCACTCATCTTGGTGGTCCGGTGCCATTCCCGAGCAAGGCCAAAGTCAGTGATCTTCAGAATCTTGTTGCTCAGGTCTCCATTCTCCACCTTCTGAAGGATCAATACTGGGCCAGGAAAAGAATACAGAAGAAAACAGAGAGGCTGCATTAATAACAGGGAAACCACTGGCCATCAAGCCCTCCTGCCATCCTCCTGGCCTTACCTGCAGGCTCCATCACTCCTCTCCATGGACTGATGGAAGGAGCCATTGTTTCTTAAAGCCTACAACATATCCAGCTTTGGGCCACGTATTTCATAGGCATTATGTTCTTTACTCGTCATGAAAACCTTATGAGGTCGGTGCAATTGCCATTTACATTTTACAAATGAGGAAACTATGATACAGTGCCATTAAATTTCCCAAGGTCACATGCCTAATAAGCCAGGCAGCCTGGTTCCAGAAGAGCTGTGATGTCACAGCTGACCCTTCTGAGGAGGTGAGTGTGTGGGCTTCCTGCTGCCAGGGTGCCCAGGGCTGTAACCCCTCACAGACTACAGGGAGCAGAGGTACACGGCAGATTTTCAAGGTTTCAAACGGTGTCTGGAGTCTCCATGAACGTCTCCAAGTTACTTTACCTAAGCTCTTAAAAAAAATGTCTTGATTGAACTGTACACTTGAAATGGGTAAATTTCATGAATATAAAATGATACCTCAATAAAGTTTTTTTTTTTTAAAGGAAGAAAGAATGTCCTTTGAGGATATGGATTTCCCCTTAACCCAGGAACTCACCTTCACCAATTGAGAATTGGCCGACAAGTTGGTGAGGACAGAGGGCACTCATGTATTCACATCTGTGATGTTCTCTGTGAACACATCCCAGGAAGGACGAACTAGGACTAATTATGCTCTGAGCCCTGTCTCCCAAGTTCTAACACCAAAGCACTAGAGTGTGGGAGCCATGTTGGCTCTCCCAGGACAGCAGCTGAGGCAGCCCCTCACCCACGTAACAATCCCAACAAAAAGTGTACCTTCATGGGAGCAAAACTCCCTAAAAAAAAAGCAAAATCACTAATTGAATAAAGTGCTATACTCTAAGCCAAGGAACTCTGCCTGACTGGGCAGCTAGGTGACTCCTTGGATATGTGGAGGCCAAGCCTCCATTTTCACAATGGTGTGGTTTCAAATGTCCCAAGCAAGATCAACCTCTTTTGGGCCAGACACTGAGTCTCCTGGAATTCACAGAGCTCTGTACACAGTACTCCAGAGAAGAAATATATTTCTCCTCACTCCTGCCTTTCAAGTCCAAATGGAGAAAGTGAAGAAAGGAATCTACTGAAGACAGAAGGGCAACCAGAAAAATCTTGACTTTGTTCTACCCAGCCAGCTCTGTCTAGGCAAACAGTAGAAAGAAAAAAAACACAAATTAGTTCTGAGCCCTGTTTGTGGCCGGGCTATCTCATGGGCTTCCCACGAGGGCTCTGCCCACCCTCAGGTGGTTCTACGTTTACTTCCACTGAGGGACTCTTAAGAAGGCTTTCGTTTCTCTCTCAGAGGTATTTGCTTTTTAAGAAGATTCTCTGGTAGCGCAAACTCTTCCAACATCTAAAGAAAGGAATCGGTGATAGTGGTACCTCCACGGGGGCATTTTCTGGGGCATTTTAGGGGAGGAGTGTCTGGCAGGTCCCTCAAGGCACGTTCTGCAATGTTTTTTACCTCACTCCCGCCAATGTCCACTGAATTACTACATATTGAAAGGACATCAGCCGATGGTCTCCATGACCTATGTGTTTTTCAGAAAATCAGCTATAAAGGGGGATCACAAGCAGCTATAGAGCTAGAAGCACAAAAAACAAAACAAAACAAACAAACAAACAAAAAACCATGCCAGCCACTCCCTAAATCTAATGGACTAATCTTCCTTTCTCCACACCCTCGCCCCTACTCCCCCAGCTCACCCCTCCCCACCCTGGGTGTCCAGCATCCTGGATGTGTTTGGTCCTCCAAATGCTTGGGCTGATTGAAACAACAACAACAAAACACCCCTTCTCCATCTCATCTAATTAAAAAAAACAAAAAAACTTCCCAGTTCCTCTTTGCTCCCTCTTCCTCTCTTGAGACAAAGATAACAGACAAACAGACACTCAGTTTGCTGGGCAAGTAACACTAAAGAAACCCACCACTGCCTCTCTAGGTTTCTCTCTGACCATTTCTCTCTAAGGTGCCCTTACACCAAAGATTCAGAGAGAAACCTTCCCCCCTGACACATCCAGTGGGGTTCAATTCTGTCACCTCAAACCTCCCGGTGGCTGGGACAGGATATGAGGGTCACAGTTTCATGATACTAGTTGAGCATCTCAGATTCTCTGCTGGAAGAGGAGGCAGAAAAGTTTAAGTTCGGTTGTAGGAAATGGAGTTTTAGAAACAGAATGGCATACTGAAGATGATTTTGTTTAGGTTAGTTGGTCAGGTGGCTTAAGAGGGATGGCAGAATGATGGAGAAGGGGCAAGAATCAGTCCAGGGGCAGTTTGTCTGAATTTAAAAGCCTTTAGATGGTGCAGGTACAGTGTAGCTCTACCTAATCCCCAGGATTCCCTGCAGCCTTACACCAGCTGGTCTTGAACAATTACCAGACACCAGAAAGGACAGGTCCCTGCAAGTATGCAAGTTAGGAACCCTTGGCTTAGAGGTCCTGCCCTCAACAAAGAGGACAGAGTGCAATTAAAGCCAGCTAGTAATCCTGGAAGAGGGTCCCAGACAATGATTCTTAATAAATAGTATCCTAAAATATGGGTATCTACCAAGCATTATGACTATTAATAATTAAAGCACCAAAGTTTGTGAAAGCTTTACTTTGTAAAATACAAAACAGAGTGGAGCACAGTTCTCTCCCTAGACTGCATTCCAGCACACTTTCTCAAAAGGAAGAGAAAGGTTACACTGACAACAGCTTTCTTATCTATGCCACTGCAGAGAGCCCACTGTAAGCATCCATCACTGACAAACAGCTGCGGCAGTGAGGAATTATAGTGCTTTACTTCTTGACCAAAATATGGTGAAGTCCAGGTTTATTGTGTAAATTTCACCTTTTACATGTGGGGCAGTAGAGAAAATGCTAAGACAGTTAATGAGTCCTAAGTGAGTGGGGGTGCGGCCAGGGTAGGGGGGACAGAGGAGAAAGGATGCATCTTAACTCTAGATAATACCTGGTGACTTGACCAGATGGAGAAGGGAGAGGTCTCTAGCATTAAGGACTTGGGTGACAAGAAGAATGGTGGTGTCTCTGGTGGAGGGGTTGAGAGAAAAAGCCAGTCTACGGAAGCCAAGTTCAGTTTTGGACATAATGGGTTTAAACTGACAGTAACAAAAGTCAGTATGAGGGAAACAGTTTGGCGGTTCCTCCAAAAGTTAAACACAGAATTACCATATGACATGGCAATTCCACTTCTAGGTATATACCCTAAAGAACTGAAAGCAAGGACTTGAGCAGACACTTGTACACCATGCCCATAGCAGCATTATTCACAATAGCCAAGAGGTGGAAACAACCCCAGGGGCCACTGACAGAAGAACGAATAAACAAAATGTGGTAAATGCATACAACTGACTATTATTCAGCTGTAAAAAGGAATGAAGTTCTGATACATGCTACAACATGACTGAACCTTGAAAACATTAATGCTAAGTGAAATAAGCCAGACACACAAAGACAAATATTGTATAATTTCGTTTAGATGAAATGTCTGGAATGGGAAGAGTCATAGAGACAGAAAGTGGATTAGAAGTTACAAGGGAGTGAGAGGGAACACAGAAAGCAGGAATGGGGACTTACAGCTTAATGAGTACAGAATTTCTGTTTGAGGTGATGGAAAAGATTGGGTAATGGATGATGGTACAGTATGCTTTAAAAATAAACGAAAAATGATTGATTAATGAATAATGGTAGCTACGAATTATCAATCACTTACCTTGTAGCTGGATGATGCTAAGAGGTTTACATACATCATCTAGTTAATCCTTAAATCAACTCTAGAGGCGGGGAAAGATGGCGGACTGGTGAGCTGTATGTTTTAGTTACTCCTCCAGGAAAGTAGGTAGAAAGCCAGGAACTGCGTGGACTGGACACCACAGAGCAATCTGACTTTGGGCATACTTCATACAACACTCATGAAAACGTTGAACTGCTGAGATCAGCAAAATCTGTAAGTTTTTGTGGCCAGGGGACCCGCACCCCTCCCTGCCAGGCTTAGTCCCATGGGAGGAGGGGCTGTCAGCTCCGGGAAGGAGAAGGGAGAACTGCAGTGGCAGCCCTTATCAGAAACTCATTCTACTGATCCAAACTCCAACCACAGATAGACTGAGACCAGACACCAGAGAATCTGAGAGCAGCCAGCCCAGCAGAGAGGAGACAGACATAGAAAAAAACAGCACGAAAAACTCCAAAATAAAAGCGGAGGATTTTTGTAGTTCTGGTGAACATAGAAAGGGGAAGGGCAGAGCTCAGGCCCTGAGGCTCATACGCAAATCCTGAAGAAAAGTTGATCTCTCTGCCCTGTGGACCTTTCCTTAATGGCCCTAATTGCTTTGTCTCTTAGCATTTCAATAACCCATTAGATCTCTGAGGAGGGCCCTTATTTTTTTTTTTTTTAAATCCTTTTTTCTTTTTCTAAAACAATTACTCTAAGAAGCCCAATACAGAAAGCTTCAAAGACTTGCAATTTGGGCAAGTCAAGACAAGAGCAGAACTAAGAGAGCTCTCAGACAAAACGCAATAATCCAGTGGCTGAGAAAATTCACTAAACACCACAACTTCCCAAGAAAAGGGGGGTGTCCGCTCACAGCCATCTTCCTGGTGGACAGGAAATACTCCTGCCCATCGCCAGCCCCATAGCCCAGAGCTGCCCCAGACAACCCAGTGTGACAGAAGTGCTTCAAGTAACAGGCACAAACCACAAAACTGGGCGTGGACATTAGCCTTCCCTGCAACCTCAGCTGATTGTCCCAGAGTTGGGAAGGTGGAGCAGTGTGAATTAACAAAGCCCCATTCAGCCATCATTTCAGCAGACTGGGAGCCTCCCTACACAACCCAGCAGCCCAGAACTGCCCTGGGGGGACGGCACTCACCTGTGACATAGCACAGTCATCCCTCAACAGAGGACCAGGGGGTGCACAGCCTGGAAGAGGGGCCCACTTGCAAGTCTCAGGAGCCAAACACCAATACCAAGGACTTGTGGGTCAGTGGCAGACACAAACTGTGGCAGGACTGAACTGAAGGATTAGACTATTGCAGCAGCTTTAAAACTCCAGGATCACCAGGGAGATTTGATTGTTAGAGCCACCTCCCACTCCCTGACTGCCCAGAAACATGCCCATATACAGGGCAGGCAACACCAACTACACACACAAGCTTGGTACACCAATTGGACCCCACAAGACTCACTCCCCCACTCACCACAAAGGCTAAGCAGGGGAGAATTGGCTTGTGGAGAACAGGTGGCTCGTGGACGCCACCTGCTGGTTAGTTAGAGAAAGGGTACTCCACGAAGCTGTAGATCTGATAAATTAGAGATAAGGACTTCAATAGGTCTATAAATCCTAAAAGAACCCTATCAAGTTCAGCAAATGCCAAGAGGCCAAAAACAACAGAAAATTATAAAGCATATGAAAAAACCAGACGATATGGATAACCCAAGACCAAGCACCCAAATCAAAAGATCAGAAGAGACACAGCACCTAGAGCAGCTACTCAAAGAACTAAAGATGAACAATGAGACCATAGTACGGGATACAAAGGATATCAAGAAGACCCTAGAAGAGCGTAAAGAAGACATTGCAAGACTAAATTAAAAAAAAATAGATGATCTTATGGAAATTAAAGAAACTGTTGACCAAATTAAAAAGATTCTGGACACTCATAGTACAAGACTAGAGGAAGTTGAACAACGAATCAGTGACCTGGAAGATGACACAATGGAAAATGAAAGCATAAAAGAAAGAATGGGGAAAAAAATTGAAAAAATCGAAATGGACCTCAGGGATATGATAGATAATATAAAACGTCCAAATATAAGACTCATTGGTGTTCCAGAGGGGGAAGAAAAGGGTAAAGGTCTAGGAAGAGTATTCAAAGAAATTGTTGGGGAAAACTTCCCAAATCTTCTAAACAACATAAATACACAAATCATAAATGCTCAGCGAACTCCAAATAGAATAAATCCAAATAAACCCACTCCGAGACATATTCTGATCACCCTGTCAAACACGGAAGAGAAGGAGCAAGTTCTGAAAGCAGCAAGAGAAAAGCAATTCACCACATACAAAGGAAACAGCATAAGACTAAGCAGTGACTATTCAGCAGCCACCATGGAGGCGAGAAGGCAGTGGCACGATATATTTAAAATTCTGAGTGAGAAAAATTTCCAACCAAGAATACTTTATCCAGCAAAGCTCTCCTTCAAATTTGAGGGAGAGCTTAAATTTTTCACAGACAAACAAATGCTGAGAGAATTTGCTAACAAGAGACCTGCCCTACTGGAGATACTCAAGGGAGCCCTACAGACAGAGAAACAAAGAAAGGACAGAGAGACTTGGAGAAAGGTTCAGTACTAAAGAGATTCGGTATGGGTACCTTAAAGGATATTAATAGAGAGAGGGGAAAAATATGACACACATAAACCAAAGGATAAGATGGCTGATTCAAGAAATGCCTTCACGGTTATAACATTGAATGTAAATGGTTTGAACTCCCTAATTAAAAGATATAGATTCGCAGAATGGATCAAAAAAAATGAACCATCAATATGTTGCATACAAGAGACTCATCTTAGACACAGGGACACAAAGAAATTGAAAGTGAAAGGATGGAAAAAAATATTTCATGCAAGCTACAGCCAAAAGAAAGCAGGTGTAGCAATATTATTCTCAGATGAAACAGATTTTAAATGCAGGGATGTTTTGAGAGACAAAGAAGGCCACTACATACTAATAAAAGGGGCAATTCAACAAGAAGAAATAACAATTGTAAATGTCTATGCACCCAATCAAGGTGCCACAAAATACATGAGAGAAACACTGGCAAAACTAAAGGAAGCAATTGATGCTTCCACAATAATTGTGGGAGACTTCAACACATCACTCTCTCCTATAGATAGATCAACCAGACAGAAGACCAATAAGGAAATTGAAAACCTAAACAATCTGATAAATGAATTAGATTTAACAGACATATACAGGACATTACATCCCAAATCACCAGGATACACATACTTTTCTAGTGCTCATGGCACTTTCTCCAGAATAGATCATATGCTGGGACATAAAACAAGCCTCAATAAATTTAAAAAGATTGAAATTATTCAAAGCACATTCTCTGACCACAATGGAATACAATTAGAAGTCAATAACCATCAGAGACTTAGAAAATTCACAAATACCTGGAAGTTAAACAACACACTCCTAAACAATCAGTGGGTTAAAGAAGAAATAGCAAGAGAAATTGCTAAATATATAGAGACGAACGAAAATGAGAACACAACATACCAAAACCTATGGGATTCAGCAAAAGCAGTGCTAAGGGGGAAATTTATAGCACTAAACGCATATATTAAAAAGGAAGAAAGAGCCAAAATCAAAGAACTAATGGATCAACTGAAGAAGCTAGAAAATGAACAGCAAACCAATCCTAAACCAAGTACAAGAAAAGAAATAACAAGGATTAAAGCAGAAATAAATGACATAGAGAACAAAAAAACAATAGAGAGGATAAATATCACCAAAAGTTGGTTCTTTGAGAAGATCAACAAGATTGACAAGCCCCTAGCTAGACTGACAAAATCAAAAAGAGAGAAGACCCATATAAACAAAATAATGAATGAAAAAGGTGACATAACTGCAGATCCTGAAGAAATTAAAAAAATTATAAGAGGATATTATGAACAACTGTATGGCAACAAACTGGATAATGTAGAAGAAATGGACAATTTCCTGGAAACATATGAACAACCTAGACTGACCAGAGAAGAAATAGAAGACCTCAACCAACCCATCACAAGCAAAGAGATCCAATCAGTCATCAAAAATCTTCCCACAAATAAATGCCCAGGGCCAGATGGCTTCACAGGGGAATTCTACCAAACTTTCCAGAAAGAACTGACACCAATCTTACTCAAACTCTTTCAAAACATTGAAAAAAATGGAACACTACCTAACTCATTTTATGAAGCTAACATCAATCTAATACCAAAACCAGGCAAAGATGCTACAAAAAAGGAAAACTACTGGCCAATCTCCCTAATGAATATAGATGCAAAATACTTGCAAATCAAGTAAAATACTTGCAAATCGAATCCAAAGACACATTAAAAAAATCATACACCATGACCAAGTGGGGTTCATTCCAGGTATGCAAGGATGGTTCAACATAAGAAAATCAATCAATGTATTACAACACATTAACAAGTCAAAAGGGAAAAATCAATTGATCATCTCAATAGATGCTGAAAAAGCATTTGACAAAATCCAACATCCCTTTTTGATAAAAACACTTCAAAAGGTAGGAATTGAAGGAAACTTCCTCAATATGATCAAGAGCATATATGAAAAACCCACAGCCAGCATAGTACTCAATGGTGAGAGACTGAAAGCCTTCCCTCTAAGATCAGGAACAAGACAAGGATGCCCGCTGTCACCACTGTTATTCAACATTGTGCTGGAAGTGCTAGCCAGGGCAATCTGGCAAGACAAAGAAATAAAAGGCATCCAAATTGGAAAAGAAGAAGTAAAACTGTCATTGTTTGCAGATGATATGATCTTATATCTGGAAAACCCTGAGAAATCGATGATACAGCTACTAGAGCTAATAAACAAATTTAGCAAAGTAGCGGGATACAAGATTAATGCACATAAGTCAGTAATGTTTCTATATGCTAGAAATGAACAAACTGAAGAGACACTCAAGAAAAAGATACCATTTTCAATAGGAACCAAAAAAGTCAAGTACCTAGGAATAAACTTAACCAAAGATGTAAAAGACCTATACAAAGAAAACTACATAACTCTACTAAAAGAAATAGAAGGAGACCTTAAAAGATGGAAAAATATTCCATGTTCATAGATAGGAAGGCTAAATGTCATTAAGATGTCAATTCTACCCAAACTCATCTACAGATTCAATGCAATCCCAATCAAAATTCCAACAACCTACTTTGCAGACTTGGAAAAGCTAGTTATCAAACTTATTTGGGAAGGGAAGATGCCTCGAATTGCTAAAGACACTCTAAAAAAGAAAAACGAAGTGGGAGGACTTACACTCCCTGACTTTGAAGCTTATTATAAAGCCACAGTTGCCAAAACAGCATGGTACTGGCACAAAGATAGACATATAGATCAATGGAATCGAATTGAGAATTCGGAGATAGACCCTCAGATCTATGGCCGACTGATCTTTCATAAGGCCCCCAAAGTCACTGAACTGAGCCATAATGGTCTTTTCAACAAATGGGGCTGGGAGAGTTGGATATCCATATCCAAAAGAATGAAAGAGGACCCCTACCTCACCCCCTACACAAAAATTAACTCAAAATGGACCAAAGATCTCAATATAAAAGAAAGTACCATAAAACTCCTAGAAGATAATGTAGGAAAACATCTTCAAGACCTTGTATTAGGCGGCCACTTCCTAGACTTTACACCCAAAGCACAAGCAACAAAAGAGAAAATAGATAAATGGGAACTCCTCAAGCTTAGAAGTTTCTGCACCTCAAAGGAATTTCTCAAAAAGTTAAAGAGGCAGCCAACTCAATGGGAAAAAAATTTTGGAAACCATGTATCTGACAAAAGACTGATATCTTGCATATATAAAGAAATGCTACAACTCAATGACAATAGTACAGACAGCCCAATTATAAAATGGGCAAAAGATATGAAAAGACAGTTCTCTGAAGAGGAAATACAAATGGCCAAGAAACACATGAAAAAATGTTCAGCTTCACTAGCTATTAGAGAGATGCAAATTAAGACCACAATGAGATACCATCTAACACCGGTTAGAATGGCTGCCATTAAACAAACAGGAAACTACAAATGCTGGAGGGGATGTGGAGAAATTGGAACTCTCATTCACTGTTGGTGGGACTGTATAATGGTTCAGCCACTCTGGAAGTCAGTCTGGCAGTTCCTTAGAAAACTAGATATAGAGCTACCATTCGATCCGGCGATTGCACTTCTCGGTATATACCCGGAAGATCGGAAAGCAGTGACACGAACAGATATCTGCACTCCAATGTTCATAGCAGCATTATTCACAATTGCCAAGAGATGGAAACAACCCAAATGTCCTTCAACAGATGAGTGGATAAATAAAATGTGGTATATACACACGATGGAATACTACGCGTCAGTAAGAAGGAACGATCTCGTGAAACATATGACAACATGGATGAACCTTGAAGACATAATGCTGAGCGAAATAAGCCAGGCACAAAAAGAAAAATATTATATGCTACCACTAATGTGAACTTTGAAAAATGTAAAACAAATGGTTTATAATGTAGAATGTAGGGGAACTAGCAATAGAGAGCAATTAAGGAAGGCGGAACAATAATCCAAGAAGAACAGATAAGCTATTTAACGTTCTGGGGATGCCCAGGAATGATTATGGTGTGTTAATTTCTGAGGGATATAGTAGGAACAAGTTCACAGAAATGTTGCTATATTAGGTAACTTTTTCTTGGGGTAAAGTAGGAACATGTTGGAAGTAAAGCAGTTACCTTAGGTTAGTTGTCTTTTTCTTACTCCCTTGTTATGGTCTCTTTGAAATGTTCTTTTATGGTATGTTTTTTTTTTAAATTTTTTTTTCATACAGTTGATTTAAAAAAGAAAGGAAAGTTAAAAAAAAAAGAAAAGAAAAACAAGGGAAAAAATATGTAGTGCCCCCTTGAGGAGCCTGTGGAGAATGCAGGGGTATTGGCCTACCCCACCTCGATGGTTGCTAACATGACCACAGACATAGGGGACTGGTGGTTTGATGGGTTGAGCCCTCTACCATAGGTTTTACCCTTGAGAAGATGGTTGCTGCAAAGGAGAGGCTAGGCCTCCCTATAATTGTGCCTAAGAGCCTCCTCCCGAATGCCTCTTTGTTGCTCAGATGTGGCCCTGTCTCTCTAGCTAAGCCAACTTGAAAGGTGAAATCACTGCCCTCCCCCCTACATGGGATCAGACACCCAGGGGAATGAATCTCCCTGGCAACATGGAATATGACTCCCGGGGAAGAATGTAGACCCGGCATCGTGGGACGGAGAACATCATCTTGACCAAAAGGGGGATGTGAAAGGAAATGAAATAAGCTTCAGTGGCAGAGAGATTCCAAAAGGAGCCGAGAGGTCACTCTGGTGGGCACTCTTACACACACTTTAGACAACCCTTTTTAGGTTCTAAAGAATTGGGGTAGCTGATGGTGGATACCTGAAACTATCAAACTACAACCCAGAACCCATGAATCTCGAAGACAATTGTATAAAAATGTAGCTTATGAGGGGTGACAATGGGATTGGGAAAGCCATAAGGACCACACTCCACTTTGTCTAGTTTATGGATGGATGAGTAGAAAAATAGGGGAAGGAAACAAACGAACAAACAGACAAAGGTACCCAGTGTTCTTTTTTACTTCAATTGCTCTTTTTCACTTTAATTAGTATTCTTGTTATTTTTGTGTGTGTGCTAATGAAGGTGTCAGGGATTGATTTAGGTAATGAATGTACAACTATGTAATGGTACTGTGAACAATCGAATGTACGATTTGTTTTGTATGACTGCGTGGTATGTGAATATATCTCAATAAAATGAAGATTAAAAAAAAATCAACTCTAGGAGGTAGGTGTAATTATTATCCCATTTTATCCATGCAGAAATGACACAGAAAGGTTAAGTCGCTTGAACACAGTTCATCAGGGGTGGGGATGGGATCCAAATCCAGGACTTTCTGACTTCAGAGTCATGTTCTTCACCTCTGAACTGTGCATCCAGAGAAGGACAAAAAGGAATACTACACATTCTTTAAGGCCTATCTCAAGTTCTGCCTGACCCTCCAGCTATCATAAATTACCTAGTCTTCCTTGTTCTCCTTTATCCAAATTGTTCCTTTAGCACCTGTTCTAGTCTGCTAATGCTGCCAGGATGCAAAACACCAGAAATGATCAGCTTTTATAAAGGGGTTTTATTTGGTTACACAGCTACAGTCTTAAGGCCATCAAGTGTCCAAGGTAACACATCAACAATCAGGTACCTTCACTGGAGGATGACTAATGGTGTCCTGAAAACCTCTGTTAGCTAGGAAAGCACATGGCTGGCATCTGCTCCAAGCTCTGGTTTCAAAATGGCTTTCTCCCAGAACATTCCTCTCTAGGCCATAGCTCTTCTTCAAAATGTCACTCTCAGTTGCTCTTGGAGCATTTGTCCTCTCTTAGCTTCTCTGGAGCAAGAGTCAGCTTTCAACGGCGATCTTCAAACTGTCTCTCATCTGCAGCTCCTGTGCTTTCTTCACAGTGTCCCTCCTGGCTATAGCAAATGCGCTCCTTCTGTCTGAGCTTATATAGTGCTCCAGTAAACTAATCAAGGCCCATGCTGAATGGGCGGGGCCACAACTCCATGGAAATTATCCAGTGAAAGACCTTGCCCACAGTTGAGTGATCACATCTCCACGGAAACATCCAATCAAAAGTCTCCAACATGTTTCTTGCCCACACAAGACTGCATCAAAGATAATGGTGTTTTGGGGGACATAATACATCCAAACAAGCACAGCTCCTAAAACCAGTATCACACAATTTAACATTATATATACTTCTTTTAATCATTTCCAATTGCTGTGTGTATATATATATATGTGTGTGTGTGTGTGTGTGTGTGTATATATATGTATGGCTCATCATTTCCTTTAGACTGTGATGCAATATGAGTTTTGAGTTTTAGAGGGCAAAACCTCATTCTCTTCTAGAGCCCTCCCCTCAGCCCAACCCCAGGGAATGAAGCACAAGACCTAGCTCTCTCTCTGAAAGAACTCACCTCTCACTAGTCACTTATTTGACTGAAGGAATATCTGTGCATCTTCTCAGACTATCCACTTCTGCACCCTGTTGTTACTGGGTTTGGGGGGCAAGGGGGTCCATCTCCCCAGTGGCATCAGTCCCTGAGGCATCAAGGGAGCTCAGCATGTGACTAACACATCTAGCTGGTACTGGGTGGGCGTAGAGGGAAACACAAGGAAGGATAAAAGCTGGAGATTCTCCCTTCAAGGACCTTCCACATTCTATATGAAAAGATATACAATAAAATTTTATTATCAGTTCAAGATAAAGTGTGCTTTACACCCGTTACTCCTCCAGGAAAGAAGGTAAAAAGCCAGGAACTGCGTGGACTGGACACCACAGAGCAATCTGTCTTTGGGCATACTTCATACAACACTCATGAAAACGTGGAACTGCTGAGATCAGTGAAATCTGTAAGTTTTTGCGGCCAGGGGACCCGCGCCCCTCCCTGCCAGGCTCAGTCCCGGGGGAGGAGGGGCTGTCAGCTCCAGGAAGGAGAAGGGAGAATTGCAGTGGCTGCTCTTATCGGAAACTCATTCTACTGATTCAAACTCCAACCATAGATAGACTGAGACCAGACACCAGAGACTCTGAGAGCAGCCAGCCCAGCAGAGAGGAGACAGGCATAGAAAAAAACAACACGAAAAACTCCAAAATAAAAGCAGAGGATTTTTGGAGTTCTGGTGAACACAGAAAGGGGAAGGGCGGAGATCAGGCCTTGAGGCGCATATGCAAATCCCGAAGCAAGGCTGATCTCTCTGCCCTGTGCACCTTTCCTTAATGGCCCTGGTTGCTTTGTCTATTAGCATTTCAATAACCCATTAGATCTCTGAGGAGGGCCGTTTTTTTTTTTTTTTTTTTTTTTTTTTTTAAATCCTTTTTGCTTTTTCTAAAACAATTACTCTAAGAAGCTCAATACAGAAAGCTTCAAAGAATTGAAATTTGGGCACGTCAAGTCAAGAGCAGAACTAAGAGAGCTCTGAGACAAAAGGCAATAATCCAGTGGCTGAGAAAATTCACTAAACAACACAACTTCCCAAGAAAAGGGGGGTGTCCGCTCACAGCCACCATCCTGGTGGACAGGAAACACTCCTGCCCATCGCCAGCCCCATAGCCCAGAGCTGCCCCAGACAACCCAGTGTGACGGAAGTGCTTCAAATAACAGGCACACACCACAAAACTGGGCGTGGACATTAGCCTTCCCTGCAACCTCAGCTGAATGTCCCAGAGCTGGGAAGGGGGAGCAGTGTGAATTAACAGAGCCCCATTCAGCCATCATTTGAGCAGACTGGGAGCCTCCCAACACAGCCCAGCAGCCCAGAACTGCCCTGGGGGGACGGCACTCACCTGTGACATAGCACAGTCATCCCTCAACAGAGGACCCGGGGTGCACAGCCTGGAAGAGGGGCCCACTTGCAAGTCTCAGGAAAATTCTGAGTGAGAGGAATTTCCAGCCAAGAATACTTTATCCAGCAAAGCTCTCCTTCAAATTTGAGGGAGAGCTTAAATTTTTCACAGACAAAGAAATGCTGAGAGAATTTGCTAACAAGAGACCTGCCCTACTGGAGATACTAAAGGGAGCCCTACAGACAGAGAAACAAAGACAGGACAGAGAGACCTGGAGAAAGGTTCAGTACTAAAGAGATTCGGTATGGGTACAATAAAGGATATTAATAGAGAGAGGGAAAAATATGGCAAACATAATCCAAAGGATAAGATGGCCGATTCAAGAAATGCCTTCACGGTTTTAACGTTGAATGTAAATGGATTAAACTCCCCAATTAAAAGATATAGATTCGCAGAATGGATCAAAAAAAATGAACCATCAATATGTTGCATACAAGAGACTCATCTTAGACACAGGGACACAAAGAAACTGAAAGTGAAAGGATGGAAAAAAATATTTCATGCAAGCTACAGCCAAAAGAAAGCAGGTGTAGCAATATTAATCTCAGATAAAATAGACTTCAAATGCAGGGATGTTTTGAGAGACAAAGAAGGCCACTACATACTAATAAAAGGGGCAATTCAGCAAGAAGAAATAACAATTGTAAATGTCTATGCACCCAATCAAGGTGCCACAAAATACATGAGAGAAACATTGGCAAAACTAAAGGAAGCAATTGATGTTTCCACAATAATTGTGGGAGACTTCAACACATCACTCTCTCCTATAGATAGATCAACCAGACAGAAGACCAATAAGGAAATTGAAAACCTAAACAATCTGATAAATGAATTAGATTTAACAGACATCTACAGGACATTACATCCCAAATCACCAGGATACACATACTTTTCTAGTGCTCACGGAACTTTCTCCAGAATAGATCATATGCTGGGACATAAAACAAGCCTCAATAAATTTAAAAAGATTGAAATTATTCAAAGCACATTCTCTGACCACAATGGAATACAATTAGAAGTCAATAACCATCAGAGACTTAGAAAATTCACAAATACCTGGAGGTTAAACAACACACTCCTAAACAATCACTGGGTTAAAGAAGAAATAGCAAGAGAAATTGCTAAATATATAGAGACGAATGAAAATGAGAACACAACATACCAAAACCTATGGGATGCAGCAAAAGCAGTACTAAGGGGGAAATTTATAGCACTAAACGCATATATTAAAAAGGAAGAAAGAGCCAAAATCAAAGAACTAATGGATCAACTGAAGAAGCTAGAAAATGAACAGCAAACCAATCCTAAACCAAGTACAAGAAAAGAAATAACAAGGATTAAAGCAGAAATAAATGACATAGAGAACAAAAAAACAATAGAAAGGATAAATATCACCAAAAGTTGGTTCTTTGAGAAGATCAACAAGATTGACAAGCCCCTAGCTAGACTGACAAAATCAAAAAGAGAGAAGACCCATATAAACAAAATAATGAATGAAAAAGGTGACATAACTGCAGATCCTGAAGAAATTAAAAAAATTATAAGAGGATATTATGAACAACTGTATGGCAACAAACTGGATAATGTAGAAGAAATGGACAATTTCCTGGAAACATATGAACAACCTAGACTGACCAGAGAAGAAATAGAAGACCTCAACCAACCCATCACAAGCAAAGAGATCCAATCAGTCATCAAAAATCTTCCCAGAAATAAATGCCCAGGGCCAGATGGCTTCACAGGGGAATTCTACCAAACTTTCCAGAAAGAACTGACACCAATCTTACTCAAACTCTTTCAAAACATTGAAAAAAATGGAACACTACCTAACTCATTTTATGAAGCTAACATCAATCTAATACCAAAACCAGGCAAAGATGCTACAAAAAAGGAAAACTACCGGCCAATCTCCCTAATGAATATAGATGCAAAAATCCTCAAGAAAATACTTGCAAATCGAATCCAAAGACACATTAAAAAAATCATACACCATGACCAAGTGGGGTTCATTCCAGGCATGCAAGGATGGTTCAACATAAGAAAAACAATCAATGTATTACAACACATTAAAAACTCGAAAAGGAAAAATCAATTGATCATCTCAATAGATGCTGAAAAAGCATTTGACAAAATCCAACATCCCTTTTTGATAAAAACACTTCAAAAGGTAGGAATTGAAGGAAACTTCCTCAACATGATAAAGAGCATATATGAAAAACCCACAGCCAGCATAGTACTCAATGGTGAGAGACTGAAAGCCTTCCCTCTAAGATCAGGAACAAGACAAGGATGCCCGCTGTCACCACTGTTATTCAACATTGTGCTGGAAGTGCTAGCCAGGGCAATCCGGCAAGACAAAGAAATAAAAGGCATCCAAATTGGAAAAGAAGAAGTAAAACTGTCATTGTTTGCAGATGATATGATCTTATATCTAGAAAACCCTGAGAAATCAACGATACACCTACTAGAGCTAATAAACAAATTTAGCAAAGTAGCGGGATACAAGATTAATGCACATAAGTCAGTAATGTTTCTATATGCTAGAAATGAACAAACTGAAGAGACACTCAAGAAAAAGATACCATTTTCAATAGCAACTAAAAAAATCAAGTACCTAGGAATCAACTTAACCAAAGATGTAAAAGACCTATACAAAGAAAACTACATAACTCTACTAAAAGAAATAGAAGGGGACCTTAAAAGATGGAAAAATATTCCATGTTCATGGATAGGAAGGCTAAATGTCATTAAGATGTCAATTCTACCCAAACTCATCTACAGATTCAATGCAATCCCAATCAAAATTCCAACAACCTACTTTGCAGACTTGGAAAAGCTAGTTATCAAATTTATTTGGAAAGGGAAGATGCCTCGAATTGCTAAAGACACTCTAAAAAAGAAAAACGAAGTGGGAGGACTTACACTCCCTGACTTTGAAGCTTATTATAAAGCCACAGTTGCCAAAACAGCATGGTACTGGCACAAAGATAGACATATAGATCAATGGAATCGAATTGAGAATTCAGAGATAGACCCTCAGATCTATGGCCGACTGATCTTTGATAAGGCCCCCAAAGTCACCGAACTGAGCCATAATGGTCTTTTCAACAAATGGGGCTGGGAGAGTTGGATATCCATATCCAAAAGAATGAAAGAGGACCCCTACCTCACCCCCTACACAAAAATTAACTCAAAATGGACCAAAGATCTCAATATAAAAGAAAGTACCATAAAACTCCTAGAAGATAATGTAGGAAAACATCTTCAAGACCTTGTATTAGGCGGCCACTTCCTAGACTTTACACCCAAAGCACAAGCAACAAAAGAGAAAATAGATAAATGGGAACTCCTCAAGCTTAGAAGTTTCTGCACCTCAAAGGAATTTCTCAAAAAGGTAAAGAGGCAGCCAACTCAATGGGAAAAAATTTTTGGAAACCATGTATCTGACAAAAGACTGATATCTTGCATATACAAAGAAATCCTACAACTCAATGACAATAGTACAGACAGCCCAATTATAAAATGGGCAAAAGATATGAAAAGACAGTTCTCTGAAGAGGAAATACAAATGGCCAAGAAACACATGAAAAAATGTTCAGCTTCACTAGCTATTAGAGAGATGCAAATTAAGACCACAATGAGATACCATCTAACACCGGTTAGAATGGCTGCCATTAAACAAACAGGAAACTACAAATGCTGGAGGGGATGTGGAGAAATTGGAACTCTTATTCATTGTTGGTGGGACTGTATAATGGTTCAGCCACTCTGGAAGTCAGTCTGGCAGTTCCTTAGAAAACTAGATATAGAGCTACCATTCGATCCAGCGATTGCAATTCTCGGTATATACCCGGAAGATCGGAAAGCAGTGACACGAACAGATATCTGCACGCCAATGTTCATAGCAGCATTATTCACAATTGCCAAGAGATGGAAACAACCCAAATGTCCTTCAACAGATGAGTGGATAAATAAAATGTGGTATATACACACGATGGAATACTACGCGGCAGTAAGAAGGAACGATCTGGTGAAACATATGACAACATGGATGAACCTTGAAGACATAATGCTGAGCGAAATAAGCCAGGCACAAAAAGAGAAATATTATATGCTACCACTAATGTGAACTTTGAAAAATGTAAAACAAATGGTTTATAATGTAGAATGTAGGGGAACTAGCAGTAGAGAGCAATTAAGGAAGGGGGAACAATAATCCAAGAAGAACAGATAAGCTATTTAACGTTCTGGGGATGCCCAGAAATGACTATGGTCTGTTAATTTCTGATGGATGTAGTAGGAACAAGTTCACTGAAATGTTGCTATATTATGTAACTTTCTTGGGGTAAAGTAGGAACATGTTGGAAGTTAAGCAGTTATCTTAGGTTAGTTGTCTTTTTCTTACTCCCTTGCTATGGTCTCTTTGAAATGTTCTTTTATTGTATGTTTGTTTTCTTTTTAACTTTTTTTTTTCATACAGTTGATTTGACAAACAAGGAAAAAAAAAAAAAAAAAGATGTAGTGCCCCCTTGAGGAGTCTGTGGAGAATGCAGGGGTATTCGCCTACCCCACCTCCATGGTTGCTAACATGACCACAGACATAGGGGACTGGTGGTTTGATGGGTTGAGCCCTCTACCATAAGTTTTACCCTTGGGAAGACGGTTGCTGCAAAGGAGAGGCTAGGCCTCCCTGTATTTGTGCCTAAGAGTCTCCTCCTGAATGCCTCTTTGTTGCTCAGATGTGGCCCTCTCTCTCTGGCTAAGCCAACTTGAAAGGTGAAATCACTGCCCTCCCCCCTACGTGGGATCAGACACCCAGGGAAGTGAATCTCCCTGGCAACGTGGAATATGACTCCCGGGGAGGAATGTAGACCCGGCATCGTGGGATGGAGAACATCTTCTTGACCAAAAGGGGGATGTGAAAGGAAATGAAATAAGCTTCAGTGGCAGAGAGATTCCAAAACGAGCCGAGAGATCACTCTGGTGGGCACTCTTACGCACACTTTAGACAACCTTTTTTAGGTTCTAAAGAATTGGGGTAGCTGGTGGTGGATACCTGAAACTATTAAACTACAACCCAGAACCCATGAATCTCGAAGACAGTTGTATAAAAATGTAGCTTATGAGGGGTGACAGTGGGATTGGGAATGCCATAAGGACCAAACTCCACTTTGTCTAGTTTATGGATGGATGTGTAGAAAAGTAGGGGAAGCAAACAAACAGACAAAGGTACCTAGTGTTCTTTTTTACTTCAATTGCTCTTTTTCACTCTAATTATTATTCTTGTTATTTTTGTGTGTGTGCTAATGAAGGTGTCAGGGATTGATTTAGGTGATGAATGTACAACTATGTAATGGTACTGTAAACAATCGAAAGTACAATTTGTTTTGTATAACTGCATGGTATGTGAATATATCTCAATAAAATGATGATTAAAAAAAAAAAAAAAAATAAAGTGTGCTTTACAAGTGCCAACATTCTGACACAATCAGTAAGAAAATCATGATTTTCCAAACCTCAGTAATCCAAAGGACCATACTTTTTTTTTCCCAGAACAAACCAAATATTCTCCTAACATTAGGTGACTACAACTAAATAAACATGGAACAAAAATAAATGTTCTGAAATTTCAGTAGATCCTGCTACTCGTCAAAGTTCTGAACCTAAGACTTACTTTCTCTACTAGAAATAAAAGATTGAGAAGTGTTAAAGAGGAATTAAAGGCAAATTAGCACCAAACTGAATCTTGATCCTTTGTGTATAGAGGTTGAAACATAACTGAAAAGGAAGTAACTTTCTATGGGATTCCATGTTATTTAATGCCATGTCTGCCAACCACTTAAAATGGCCTTAAGGCCATCATTTGGTAGAGATATCAGAAAGGAGAGATGAGTCGGATGGGGATGGTTGCAGAGGGCTTGATGAGTCTGACCTCATGTCATTTAGCAGGAGCCCAGGCTCTCAAAACTTGGCATAAGTGAGGAAACTTTCCCATTAGGTCCTAATGGTAACTTAGCTTTGGTTGTTGATTTACCATTTTGAGATTTCTTATTTATTATTCATTTCCATTAGCACAAGGGGCTCCAATTTGCTAAATGCATACCTTGGCTCAAAAGCTCCTGTCCCAGGCCTTCATTCGGTTCAGATGATTCAGCACCATCTTGCCTGGATTCAGTAACTGGTCTAACTCTGCTTTGGAAGTTGTGTTTTGCTTGGTTTGGTCTTAAAAAAAAAAAAGTTTATTGCCAAATGCATTACACATATAGAAGAGTACATAAGCCATGTATGTAAGGTTTAAAGAAAATCAGAGGAAATCCCATTTAAACACACCCAGTTCTTCAGGAGCTCTGTGTACCCCTGCCCATGACATCCGTTTCCCTCTCCACGTCTATATTATTCACTCCTTTACTTCTCTTTATGATTTTAGTACTTATATACACATTGCTAAATAAGATATTGTTTAGTTTTGAAAAACTAAGTGGTAAGCACAAATGTAGTTGTGTAGCAGTAAAAATATTGCCATTGCTAGATGAAGCCTCCAAGGAAGTTATGGATAAGCTAAACAGTCTTGGGTCACGGCCCCAGAGAATTTACAAGAGCCTTTTGTGGGAAACTCAGTGGGCAAGCTCATGAGTGTGTCCTGGCAAAACAGGGTGTGTGACCACAGGTAGGCATCAGGCAGGGTGGAGGGTGGGGGTACTGGATACCCACCTGGAATATAGCTGGAGGAGTGCGCTATTCTGTATCTTCTGTTTCTAACTTCACCTTGACCTACTTCTAGTTCTCAGAGTCAAGCAAACACTTCCGTGGGAGTAAAATGAGTGTCCATAGTTGGCAGAGTCAGCAGAGCAAGGACAGGCAAGCAGAAGTCTCATCAGCCCATGATCAAGACAGCCAAGTGCGGATGGACCATGCTCCCCCAGTACAGGCGGCAGGTAAGTTGGTGATGACAACGCTGAGCCACACTGCTCAGATCTAAACTGCCTATCCTCTGCTTGGTGTGCAACTATTCTCTTGGGGTCTCACTCTGTGATCCTCAGAGGTTTCCCTTCAACTCTCTCCTATGTTAACTTCCTGCCTCCTGTATCCCACTTTCTCTCCATTCACGTTTCTTCTTTCTTTGGTGGTCACATTCTTCAGTGTCTCTTTAGAAAGAAAGCATGGAAGGTACATTTTGCGACTTTGAATGTCAGGAAATATCTATATTCCATGCCCATATATGGTGTAAAAATGATTGGAGACTTTGCTTCATAATTTTGAAGGCATCCATGCATTACCTTCTTGTTTCCAACACTGCTGTTAAGAAGCCCTAAGCCATTTTGCTTCCTGATCCTCTGACTGTGGCATGCTTTTTTTGCTCTAAAATTTTTAGTTTCTTCTCTTAATCCCAAGTGTTCTAATTTCTTAGAGGGACGTTCCTTGGAGGGAACTTAGTGAGTACTTATAAATCCGGATACTTTTGTCCTTCAGTTGCAGGGAATTTTTTTTAATTTTACTGTTAATTTCTTCCTTTTTCCTTTCTCTCTCTCTCTGGAACTCCTATATTTTAGATATTGAGCTTTCAAGATTGGTTCTTCAATTTTCTTATATTTTCTCCTCTGTTTCTTTCCATCCTTTTTATTTTTGTTCTTCTTTATGGGAGACATCTTCACTTTATCTTCTAACCCTTCTGTTGGGTTTTTCATTTCTGTATCATGGTTTTAATCCCTAAAAACTCTTTTCTGCCCTCTGAATATATTTTTTAGTGGCGTGGCAAACACAAATGTAGCTGTTATCAGTTGTCTTTGCAATATGGGTACAATGTTTTAGCTCATTTACCTGAGTATATTACTGACGGTTCTTTTTGTTTTTTTTTTTCCTTTGTTTTCTCCCAGCTGCTTTTTTTATTTGGGCTTTGGTCTCCAATGCACTTTTGCTCAGAAGTATGGAAATCCTTGGTTGGTTGTTAATGATTAATAACCAAATTAGGTTATGTTTAAAAGGGGGAGTACTTATGTTTTAGAAAAACATACTAAAATATTTACAAATAAAATGATATGATGTTGGAGATTTGCTTCAAAATAATCAAGGGTGAGGCAATGAGTAGGGTGACAGCAAAAACACATGATTATCCATGAGTTGCCAAGTGTTGAAACTGGGTGATGAGTATCCAGGGATACATTACGCCTTTCTTCTTACTTGTGTGTATGTTTTCCATAATTAGAAGTTGGGGGGACAAAAGGAGTTTGGGATCAAAAAGTTGACTAGAACCTTAGTGCATATCGGAGGAATTTGTCAACTTTGAGCTTCACTGTAGAGAGATCATGGTAAGCCTAGACGTGAATATCTGGGGTCATTCCTCTTGGGTTGGTCAGTTCCAAATAGCTGTGCTCTTCCAAACTCCTGCTAGGAAAGTAAAATTCTGGCTTCCAGTGTACTAGGAATCAAGTTGGGGCAAGGGTTGGGGTAGCCTCAGCATGCAGGTTTCAGTAAATAAACTTGTCACTTCATTTCTCCATTTTTTTTTTTTTATATATATAGAATACTCAACTTGGTATCTCTCAGTCAAGAAACCCTCTATTCTATCCTTTTCAGAAGGAAGGGACTTTGTGTGGTTGAATGGCACACAAGATGAAGCAACCCAAGGGATCCCATTGCATTTCATACAATTTTTACACAATCCTTTTATTTTGGCACCCTCCTTAACCACAGTTATAGAGGTAGCTGGTGCTGCCAGTTCCTATGCTTCTTAGAATTCTGTAGTATACACTGATTGGTTCTCTGCTTTCTCCACTGTCATCGTTCTCGAATCTCCTCAAGTTTCCAGCTTCTAAAACTTTATTGCTGTTGTCTACTCTCCTATTGGCCTTGTGGGCTTACTGTAGTTTTAGCTGGGTTTCAGGAGGGACCAAAGGTAGACAGAGTATTTGTATGTGTTCCATCTGCCATCCTAGCCTGGAATTCTGTCTTCAGTTTGTTTTGCTTTCATGTAGGAGGGAGAAGGAAATTAGTATAATCTGTATCCAAAGGTACCCTGCAAAAGGCATCCAGCTTTCCTTCGATTGCTTCTTCCATCTCTCCCAACATGCAAAATCAGTCCTAAGAGAGTCCTGCTTGTTCCTGCCAAAGCCTAGAGTTTAACCACTGCATAGATATGAGCATAGTCCTCTCCTACCTTAATAAGAACAGTCTCTGAGCTACAGCAAGGAAGAACAAAAAAGCAGGGGACAGAGTTCTAGAATTTCTTGAGTTTTGGCTCTACCGTTGTGTGATCTTTACCAGGCCCCCATTTCCCTACCTCTAACATTCTCAGAGTCTAAAAACTCCCTGACAGCAGATCTCTCTGTAATTCCCTGAAAGCTCCACCCACCATGTGAACCGAAGAAGAGCTAAACCCAGGGGCAAAAATGATTTAGGCAAAATGAATCTAACCCAAAGAGATTCTCCATGCACTAGACATAGCCAGGGCCTTAGGGCATCTGAGTCAGCACTGCTTCCTGCAGGTTGTCTCCAGTAGAGGAAGATGATCACGGATCCCATTCCCACTCCAGTAGCTCAGTGCCAACAGGCCAGCTGCTAACACAGAGCCGGTTCTCTGTTGTGCCAACTCAGCAAGAGCCATGTGGGAGAGCCTGACTCCTGCACCACAGCCACGCACAGAGAGCACTGCCAGTGTGCATTTCCCCAGCCTCTCCTGGCCCCTGGCCCTCTCTATCCCTCCAGGCAAGGCCGAGAGAGGCCAGACTTGCTTACTGAGGCAAATGACTCACCACCCAGACTCCTCAACTCTCCACCTCAGCAGAGGTGTGGTGCTGCTGGGAGACAGCAGGGAGATGCCAGCAGCAGAAGGCCCCAGCAGAGTTCAGCATTATTAGCAGAGCTGCACCAAGTTCCACTGGCACAACCAGAAAAGCCGTGCTTCCCAACAAGCATGTGGGCAAAGACAGCTGAATGTCTGATGGAAGAACTATGGAAAGTGGACATAAACAGATCCTGGGACACTGAGGATCCTCCCTGTCATGGTACAAATGAGGAAACCAAAGTGAACGGATGCATCCAATGGACTCCTGACAAAGCCAGAATATTAAGCACAGTGACCTTTTCCCATGTGCCAGAGCTAGAGCAATAGCTGAAACTTCCACGGTCTTTCTTTCTCTGCTTATAACCTGAAGAGGCATAATAGGTGCTAAATAAGTAAGTCAGTTAGTCTTCAATGAATGAATGAATCATCCCCAAAAGTTTCTGATTAAATCAGTTTAGGCCATGGTCCCCAAATACTTGTTCAAGGGTGTTCATCCTAGGTGATTCTAATGTAATGATGTAATATAATGCAATGATTCCCAACGTTTTAAAATATGTCTTTTCAGGAGAGGGTTGTGGGAAGATGGTGGAGTAGGAAGCTCCAGGAAACAGTCCCTCCATCAAAACAACTATTGGACTAGCAAGAACTGTCTGAATCAACTATTTTGAAACTCCAGAATCTAGTGGAACACTGTGCAGCATCTAAGGAAGAGTGGGAGGAAGAGGCTGGTAAATTTCGATAAATACCAAAGAAGTTCACCCTCCCTGCAGCAGCCACCATCTCCTCTCCTCCAGCATCGTGGCAGCAATGAGTTTGGGTTCCTGGTGCAGCTTGTTGATGTGCTAGGGTGGGACACAAAGACCTAGTCCTCCAAACTCCAAGCTGTTTGGTCAGATTGCTGATCACTACTTTTGATCAGCTATTTCAGACCACTGGCAGCTAGCTCTGAGGACAATCATTGTACCAACCTTCCTCAAGAAAAGGCAGCAGAGGAATCTTAAAGACAGGTACCTTCCTCAAAATTATGGAAAACAGTTAAAGGGTTGCATTAACTGGGCAAGTGCTGAATCAAGAAAACACAGCTTCAAAAGCCACAGAAGAAACTCCTGGCACCGTTACTGACCCCTCATCCATCCCATCCATAATTAGAATGGAGCCAATTTATGCTCCCATTTTGGGTCCCTGGCCCAGTTCCAGAGGGAGCAGAGTGGCCCGTGTATGGATACTGGGGTGCATGTATGTCAGTGCCAACCAATCAGGTGGAAGTCTGAAAGACTAAGCCAGGAAACTTGTCTCTGCCTCCAAGAGTTTGCCCTATGGGCAGAAGAGCTGCTTGCAAACAGCTGGGCCCCTGTGAGAAACAGTTAAGTTGAACAGCCCAGGACAAAGGACTACCTAGATTAAGTCACTCAAGAGCATACAAAAGAGGGGGGGGAAGTCTATTTCAAAGGGAGCAGAGGGGGTGTTCACTCAAACTCCTGTAAACTGTAAACTGTATGCACAGACCAAGGAACAGAAGACTCCCCCATCTCCTTACGGCCCTCCCCCCCCCAGGCTCCACATAGCACAGGGGCTCAGATAAGACAGAGAGGACCATGCACTTCGCATTTACCTCAGGCTGATCTTCGTAGGAAGGCTACGCTCTGAAGGAGACCACCAGCCAAAGCGGAGACAATTTGCAAAGACTGTGAAAGGTGCTTTTTGCTTTGGTTTGTTTGTTTTGATTAGCTCCTAGCATTCAAGAAGATCTCTGTCATATCACTAGCTGGATACAAACTTAAAAAACAGTCAGCCCAGGGACTAAATCCCAGATTAACTCTTTAAAATATTAAAATTTGCAGTGTGCAAAAAAAGATTACAAGACAAAGAAAGAAACAGGAAATGATGGCCTATACAGAGAAACAAGATAAAAATCCAGAAACCATCAACAAAGAGGAAAAGACTTTGGACTTACTGGACAAAGACTTTTAAAAAATGATGCTTAGTATTCTCAAGGATATAAGGAAAACAATGAATGAACAATATGGTAATCTCTTTGAGATTCTCAGTAGGAACCAAACGTAAAGACCGGAGTTGAAGAACATGATAACTGTCATGAAAATGCCCTGGAGGGTTTCAATACCAGATTGGAACTGGCAGAAGAAAGCATAAGTGATCTCAAAAACAAGACAGGTGAAACGATTCAGGCTTAGTAGCAGAAATAAAGAATAAAAAAGAATGAACTGTGGCACATCATCAAGCATACCAATATACACATAATGGGAGTTCCAGAAAGAGAAGACAGAACAGGCAGAAGAGATATTCAAAGATATAATAACAGAAAACTTTCCAAATTTAACAAAAGACATCAATATGTACATTCACAAAGCTAACAAACCCAAACAGGATAAACTCAGAGGACCATGACCAGACACATAGAATCAAACTGTCCAATGCCAAGAACAAGGAGAGAGTTCTGAAAACTGCAAGAGAAAAGCAATGAGTTATATACATGGGAATTGCAATAAGATTAGGTGCCAATTTCTCAATGCAAGAAGGTAGTGGGTCAAAATATTTAAATGGCAAAGGAAAACAAATGCCAATTACAAATTTTATATCCGGCAGGATTTTCCTTCAAAAATGAGGGAAATAATAAGACATACCCAGATAAAGAGAAGTTGATGAACTTCATTACTACTAGACTTACCCTAAAAGCAATGCTAAAGGAAATAAGTCCGTCAGACCTAAAGGACCCTAGACAACAGATCAAAGTGTCATAAAGAAATAAAGAACTCCAGTAAAAGTATCCATGTGAGTAATTATAGATGCCAGGACTATTGTATTGTTATTTTTTGGTATGTAATTCCACTACTTACAGGTGCTAAAATGCAAATACATTAAAAAGTAATGAGACTATGCACTCTGCCCTTGTCGCTGCTGGTCTGAAAAGCACTGGGCCCCTCCTCCGAAATGAGACTGAGCCCTGCCAAGTCCCGGAAGGCATTGAAGCTTTAGGCCACCTGATCAGCTTGTTTAAAGTGTCTATTGTGAGGAGGCGGGGCAAGATGGCAGACTGGTGAGCTGTATGTTTTAGTTACTCCTCCAGGAAAGTAGGTAAAAAGCCAGGAACTGCGTGGACTGGACACCACAGAGCAATCTGTCTTTGGGCATACTTCATACAACACTCATGAAAACGTGGAACTGCTGAGATCACCGAAATCTGTAAGTTTTTGCGGCCAGGGGACCCGCGCCCCTCCCTGCCAGGCTCAGTCCCGGGGGAGGAGGGGCTGTCAGCTCCAGGAAGGAGAAGGGAGAATTGCAGTGGCTGCTCTCATCGGAAACTCATTCTACTGATTCAAACTCCAACCATAGATAGACTGAGGCCAGACACCAGAGACTCTGAGAGCAGCCAGCCCAGCAGAGAGGAGACGGGCATAGAAGGAAAACAACACGAGAAGCTCCAAAGTAAAAGCAGAGGATTTTTGGAGTTCTGGTGAACACAGAAAGGGGAAGGGCGGAGATCAGGCCTTGAGGCGCATATGCAAATCCCGAAGCAAGGCTGATCTCTCTGCCCAGGGCACCTTTCCTTAATGGCCCTGGTTGCTTTGTCTATTAGCATTTCAATAACCCATTAGATCTCTGAGGAGGGCCGTTTTTTTTTTGTTTTTTTTTTTGTTTTGTTTTTTTTTTTAAATCCTTTTTGCTTTTTCTAAAACAATTACTCTAAGAAGCTCAATACAGAAAGCTTCAAAGAATTGAAATTTGGGCACGTCAAGTCAAGAGCAGAAATAAGAGAGCTCTGAGACAAAAGGCAATAATCCAGTGGCTGAGAAAATTCACTAAACAACACAACTTCCCAAGAAAAGGGGGGTGTCCGCTCACAGCCACCATCCTGGTGGACAGGAAACACTCCTGCCCATCGCCAGCCCCATAGCCCAGAGCTGCCCCAGACAACCCAGTGTGACGGAAGTGCTTCAAATAACAGGCACACACCACAAAACTGGGCGTGGACATTAGCCTTCCCTGCAACCTCAGCTGAATGTCCCAGAGCTGGGAAGGGGGAGCAGTGTGAATTAACAGAGCCCCATTCAGCCATCATTTGAGCAGACTGGGAGCCTCCCAACACAGCCCAGCAGCCCAGAACTGCCCTGGGGGGACGGCACTCACCTGTGACATAGCACAGTCATCCCTCAACAGAGGACCCGGGGTGCACAGCCTGGAAGAGGGGCCCACTTGCAAGTCTCAGGAGCCATACGCCAATAGCAAAGACTTGTGGGTCAGTGGCAGAGACAAACTGTGGCAGGACTGAACTGAAGGATTAGACTATTGCAGTAGCTTTAAAACTCTAGGATCATCAGGGAGATTTGATTGTTAGGGCCACCCCCCCTCCCCGACTGCCCAGAAACACGCCCCACATACAGGGCAGGCAACACCAACTACACACGCAAGCTTGGGACACCAATTGGGCCCCACAAGACTCACTCCCCCACTCACCAAAAAGGCTAAGCAGGGGAGATCTGGCTTGTGGAGAACAGGTGGCTCGTGGACGCCACCTGCTGGTTAGTTAGAGAAAGTGTACTCCACGAAGCTGTAGATCTGATAAATTAGAGATAAGGACTTCAACTGGTCTACAAACCCTAAAAGAACCCTATCAAGGACAGCAAATGCCACGAGGCCAAAACAACAGAAAATTATAAAGCATATGAAAAAACCAGACGATATGGATAACCCAAGCCCAAGCACCCAAATCAAAAGACCAGAAGAGACACACCTAGAGCAGCTACTCAAAGAACTAAAGATGAACAATGAGACCCTAGTACGGGATATGAAGGAAATCAAGAAGACCCTAGAAGAGCATAAAGAAGACATTGCAAGACTAAATAAAAAAATGGATGATCTTATGGAAATTAAAGAAACTGTTGACCAAATTAAAAAGATTCTGGACACTCATAGTACAAGACTAGAGGAAGTTGAACAACGAATCAGTGACCTGGAAGATGACAGAATGGAAAATGAAAGCATAAAAGAAAGAATGGGGAAAAAAATTGAAAAACTCGAAATGGACCTCAGAGATATGATAGATAATATGAAGCGTCCGAATATAAGACTCATTGGTGTCCCAGAAGGGGAAGAAAAGGGTAAAGGTCTAGGAAGAGTATTCAAAGAAATTGTTGGGGAAAACTTCCCAAATCTTCTAAACAACATAAATACACAAATCATAAATGCTCAGCGAACTCCAAATAGAATAAATCCAAAAAAACCCACTCCGAGACATATACTGATCACACTGTCAAACATAGAAGAGAAGGAGCAAGTTCTGAAAGCAGCAAGAGAAAAGCAATTCACCACATACAAAGGAAACAGCATAAGACTAAGTAGTGACTACTCAGCAGCCACCATGGAGGCGAGAAGGCAATGGCACGATATATTTAAAATTCTGAGAGAGAGGAATTTCCAGCCAAGAATACTTTATCCAGCAAAGCTCTCCTTCAAATCTGAGGGAGAGCTTAAATTTTTCACAGACAAAGAAATGCTGAGAGAATTTGCTAACAAGAGACCTGCCCTACTGGAGATACTAAAGGGAGCCCTACAGACAGAGAAACAAAGACAGGACAGAGAGACTTGGAGAAAGGTTCAGTACTAAAGAGATTCGGTATGGGTACAATAAAGGATATTAATAGAGAGAGGGAAAAATATGGCAAACATAATCCAAAGGATAAGATGGCCGATTCAAGAAATGCCTTCACGGTTTTAACGTTGAATGTAAATGGATTAAACTCCCCAATTAAAAGATATAGATTCGCAGAATGGATCAAAAAAAATGAACCATCAATATGTTGCATACAAGAGACTCATCTTAGACACAGGGACACAAAGAAACTGAAAGTGAAAGGATGGAAAAAAATATTTCATGCAAGCTACAGCCAAAAGAAAGCAGGTGTAGCAATATTAATCTCAGATAAAATAGACTTCAAATGCAGGGATGTTTTGAGAGACAAAGAAGGCCACTACATACTAATAAAGGGGGCAATTCAGCAAGAAGAAATAACAATCGTAAATGTCTATGCACCCAATCAAGGTGCCACAAAATACATGAGAGAAACATTGGCAAAACTAAAGGAAGCAATTGATGTTTCCACAATAATTGTGGGAGACTTCAACACATCACTCTCTCCTATAGATAGATCAACCAGACAGAAGACCAATAAGGAAATTGAAAACCTAAACAATCTGATAAATGAATTAGATTTAACAGACATCTACAGGACATTACATCCCAAATCACCAGGATACACATACTTTTCTAGTGCTCACGGAACTTTCTCCAGAATAGATCATATGCTGGTACATAAAACAAGCCTCAATAAATTTAAAAAGATTGAAATCATTCAAAGCACATTCTCTGCCCACAATGGAATACAATTAGAAGTCAATAACCATCAGAGACTTAGAAAATTCACAAATACCTGGAGGTTAAACAACACACTCCTAAACAATCAGTGGGTTAAAGAAGAAATAGCAAGAGAAATTGCTAAATATATAGAGACGAATGAAAATGAGAACACAACATACCAAAACCTATGGGATGCAGCAAAAGCAGTGCTAAGGGGGAAATTTATAGCACTAAACGCATATATTAAAAAGGAAGAAAGAGCCAAAATCAAAGAACTAATGGATCAACTGAAGAAGCTAGAAAATGAACAGCAAACCAATCCTAAACCAAGTAGAAGAAAAGAAATAACAAGGATTAAAGCAGAAATAAATGACATAGAGAACAAAAAAACAATAGAGAGGATAAATATCACCAAAAGTTGGTTCTTTGAGAAGATCAACAAGATTGACAAGCCCCTAGCTAGACTGACAAAATCAAAAAGAGAGAAGACCCATATAAACAAAATAATGAATGAAAAAGGTGACATAACTGCAGATCCTGAAGAAATTAAAAAAATTATAAGAGGATATTATGAACAACTGTATGGCAACAAACTGGATAATGTAGAAGAAATGGACAATTTCCTGGAAACATATGAACAACCTAGACTGACCAGAGAAGAAATAGAAGACCTCAACCAACCCATCACAAGCAAAGAGATCCAATCAGTCATCAAAAATCTTCCCACAAATAAATGCCCAGGGCCAGATGGCTTCACAGGGGAATTCTACCAAACTTTCCAGAAAGAACTGACACCAATCTTACTCAAACTCTTTCAAAACATTGAAAAAAATGGAACACTACCTAACTCATTTTATGAAGCTAACATCAATCTAATACCAAAACCAGGCAAAGATGCTACAAAAAAGGAAAACTACCGGCCAATCTCCCTAATGAATATAGATGCAAAAATCCTCAACAAAATACTTGCAAATCGAATCCAAAGACACATTAAAAAAATCATACACCATGACCAAGTGGGGTTCATTCCAGGCATGCAAGGATGGTTCAACATCAGAAAAACAATCAATGTATTACAACACATTAAAAACTCGAAAGGGAAAAATCAATTGATCATCTCAATAGATGCTGAAAAAGCATTTGACAAAATCCAACATCCCTTTTTGATAAAAACACTTCAAAAGGTAGGAATTGAAGGAAACTTCCTCAACATGATAAAGAGCATATATGAAAAACCCACAGCCAGCATAGTACTCAATGGTGAGAGACTGAAAGCCTTCCCTCTAAGATCAGGAACAAGACAAGGATGCCCGCTGTCACCACTGTTATTCAACATTGTGCTGGAAGTGCTAGCCAGGGCAATCCGGCAAGACAAAGAAATAAAAGGCATCCAAATTGGAAAAGAAGAAGTAAAACTGTCATTGTTTGCAGATGATATGATCTTATATCTAGAAAACCCTGAGAAATCAACGATACACCTACTAGAGCTAATAAACAAATTTAGCAAAGTAGCGGGATACAAGATTAATGCACATAAGTCAGTAATGTTTCTATATGCTAGAAATGAACAAACTGAAGAGACACTCAAGAAAAAGATACCATTTTCAATAGCAACTAAAAAAATCAAGTACCTAGGAATCAACTTAACCAAAGATGTAAAAGACCTATACAAAGAAAACTACATAACTCTACTAAAAGAAATAGAAGGGGACCTTAAAAGATGGAAAAATATTCCATGTTCATGGATAGGAAGGCTAAATGTCATTAAGATGTCAATTCTACCCAAACTCATCTACAGATTCAATGCAATCCCAATCAAAATTCCAACAACCTACTTTGCAGACTTGGAAAAGCTAGTTATCAAATTTATTTGGAAAGGGAAGATGCCTCGAATTGCTAAAGACACTCTAAAAAGAAAAACGAAGTGGGAGGACTTACACTCCCTGACTTTGAAGCTTATTATAAAGCCACAGTTGCCAAGACAGCATGGTACTGGCACAAAGATAGACATATAGATCAATGGAATCGAATTGAGAATTCAGAGATAGACCCTCAGATCTATGGCCGACTGATCTTTGATAAGGCCCCCAAAGTCACCGAACTGAGCCATAATGGTCTTTTCAACAAATGGGGCTGGGAGAGTTGGATATCCATATCCAAAAGAATGAAAGAGGACCCCTACCTCACCCCCTACACAAAAATTAACTCAAAATGGACCAAAGATCTCAATATAAAAGAAAGTACCATAAAACTCCTAGAAGATAATGTAGGAAAACATCTTCAAGACCTTGTATTAGGAGGCCACTTCCTAGACTTTACACCCAAAGCACAAGCAACAAAAGAGAAAATAGATAAATGGGAACTCCTCAAGCTTAGAAGTTTCTGCACCTCAAAGGAATTTCTCAAAAAGGTAAAGAGGCAGCCAACTCAATGGGAAAAAATTTTTGGAAACCATGTATCTGACAAAAGACTGATATCTTGCATATACAAAGAAATCCTACAACTCAATGACAATAGTACAGACAGCCCAATTATAAAATGGGCAAAAGATATGAAAAGACAGTTCTCTGAAGAGGAAATACAAATGACCAAGAAACACATGAAAAAATGTTCAGCTTCACTAGCTATTAGAGAGATGCAAATTAAGACCACAATGAGATACCATCTAACACCGGTTAGAATGGCTGCCATTAAACAAACAGGAAACTACAAATGCTGGAGGGGATGTGGAGAAATTGGAACTCTTATTCATTGTTGGTGGGACTGTATAATGGTTCAGCCACTCTGGAAGTCAGTCTGGCAGTTCCTTAGAAAACTAGATATAGAGCTACCATTCGATCCAGCGATTGCACTCCTCGGTATATACCCGGAAGATCGGAAAGCAGTGACACGAACAGATATCTGCACGCCAATGTTCATAGCAGCATTATTCACAATTGCCAAGAGATGGAAACAACCCAAATGTCCTTCAACAGATGAGTGGATAAATAAAATGTGGTATATACACACGATGGAATACTACGCGGCAGTAAGAAGGAACGATCTGGTGAAACATATGACAACATGGATGAACCTTGAAGACATAATGCTGAGCGAAATAAGCCAGGCACAAAAAGAGAAATATTATATGCTGCCACTAATGTGAACTTTGAAAAATGTAAAACAAATGGTTTATAATGTAGAATGTAGGGGAACTAGCAGTAGAGAGCAATTAAGGAAGGGGGAACAATAATCCAGGAAGAACAGATAAGCTATTTAACGTTCTGGGGATGCCCAGAAATGACTATGGTCTGTTAATTTCTGATGGTTGTAGTAGGAACAAGTTCACTGAAATGTTGCTATATTATGTAACTTTCTTGGGGTAAAGTAGGAACATGTTGGAAGTTAAGCAGTTATCTTAGGTTAGTTGTCTTTTTCTTACTCCCTTGCTATAGTCTCTTTGAAATGCTCTTTTATTGTATGTTTGTTTTCTTTTTAACTTTTTTTTTCATACAGGTGATTTGAAAAAAGAAGGGAAAGTTAAAAAAAAAAAAAAAAAAAAAAAAAAAAAAGAAAAAAGACAAACAAGGGGAAAAAAAAAAAAAAAGATGTAGTGCCCCCTTGAGGAGCCTGTGGAGAATGCAGGGGTATTCGCCTACCCCACCTCCATGGTTGCTAACATGACCACAGACATAGGGGACTGGTGGTTTGATGGGTTGAGCCCTCTACCATAAGTTTTACCCTTGGGAAGACGGTTGCTGCAAAGGAGAGGCTAGGCCTCCCTGTATTTGTGCCTAAGAGTCTCCTCCTGAATGCCTCTTTGTTGCTCAGATGTGGCCCTCTCTCTCTGGCTAAGCCAACTTGAAAGGTGAAATCACTGCCCTCCCCCCTACGTGGGATCAGACACCCAGGGAAGTGAATCTCCCTGGCAACGTGGAATATGACTCCCAGGGAGGAATGTAGACCTGGCACCGTGGGACGGAGAACATCTTCTTGACCAAAAGGGGGATGTGAAAGGAAATGAAATAAGCTTCAGTGGCAGAGAGATTCCAAAAGGAGCCGAGAGGTCACTCTGGTGGGCACTCTTATGCACACTTTAGACAACCCTTTTTAGGTTCTAAAGAATTGGGGTAGCTGGTGGTGGATACCTGAAACTATCAAACTACAACCCAGAACCCATGAATCTCGAAGACAGTTGTAGAAAAATGTAGCTTATGAGGGGTGACAATGGGATTGGGAAAGCCATAAGGACCAAACACCACTTTGTCTAGTTTATGGATGGATGTGTAGAAAAGTAGGGGAGGGAAACAGACAGACAAAGGTACCCAGTGTTCTTTTTTACTTCAATTGCTCTTTTTCACTCTAATTATTATTCTTGTTATTTTTGTGTGTATGCTAATGAAGGTGTCAGGGATTGATTTAGGTGATGAATGTACAACTATGTAATGGTACTGTAAACAATCGAAAGTACAATTTGTTTTGTATGACTGCGTGGTATGTGAATATATCTCAATAAAATGATGATTTAAAAAAAAAAAAAAAAAAAAAAAAAAAAAAGTAATGATAAATCTATGCTTTTGGATATACAATGTAAAAAGACTTCATTTGTAACAAGTACCAAAAAAAAGTGGGGGGATAGAGGAGTAGAGGAACAGTGTATGTATTTGCTATTAAAGATAAGTTGGTATCAACTCAAATATGATTATTATAGATTTAGAATGCTAAATTTTAACTCTATGGTAACCACAAATAAAATAGGTGAAAAAAAGAAATGAGAGGGACTCAAAATGGTACAATGCAAAAAAATCAAATAAATATGAGAGTAGGGCTTAAGGGAAGAATTTAGGGTCAAAAAAAAAAAAGGTATAACATATAGACGAAACAGCAAACAGCAGAAGAAAGTAGAGTATTATCAGTAGCGACTTTAAATATAAACAGATTGGCGGGGCAAGATAGTGGCATAGAGGAAAGTGGAAGCTAAGTAGCACCCTGGAACAACTACAAAAAACCAGAAACAACTAGTAAATAATCCAGAATAACTGCGGGGGGACAAACGAGACCATCCACTCATCATACACCAACCTGAATTGGGAGGAATGCCTGAGAACACAGCATAAAATCTGTAAGTAAAAACTGCGGATCCCAGTCGTGAGACCCCCTCCCCCATAGCCCGAGCTGCAAAGCCTCGTGGTGCCAGAGAGAAGCTCTCTCCCAGCAAGCAAATATAGCTCAGCTGAGCTCCAACTGGGGTTTTAAGTAGCGAGTGTGAACTGCTCACTACAGGTACGTATCCCCAAAAAACAGACAGAGGCTTTGGGTGACGACTGACCTTGGAGAACTGGAGGGTCGCCTTGGACTGGGTCTGAAAGTGACTATCTGTTTCTTTTTCAGCTCAGTGGAGAAAGCCCCAGTCATATTCAGTTTCCAGGGCTGTGACTCGGGGAAGGGTGGAGACAGCACAAGCAGAGAGCGAGACCATTGAAATTTCCTAGGAGGAAAGGGGTGGGGCCCTGTCCATTCAGAACCAGACCCCAGAGCCTGGGGGAACACGGCCATACCTCCTCACACCAGTCAAGAATTATAGGCTAACAGGCATCACATGCTGGGCAGAAAAGCAGAGTGACCTGAGGCATCAAAGGGTGGAGCAATTTTCTAAGACACACCCACAGGGAAACCAGATACTGAATATTTCTTCCCTCTGGGGCCTGAGCCTGTTCTGGTCTGGGAAAACCTGATTTGGATAACCAAGGAAACCATGCCTAGACAACAGAAAATTACAACTTACACTAAGGAAAACAAAGTCATGGCCCAGTCAAAGGAACAAATGTACATTTCAACTGAGATAAAGGAATTTAAACAACTAATGCTAAATCAAATCAAAAAGTTTAGAAAAGATATTGCAAAAGAGATGGAGGCTGTAAAGGAATCACTGGACATGTATACGGCAGAAATCAAAAGTTCAAAAAAACAACTAGTAGAATCTATGGAAATGAAAGGCACAATACAAGAGATGAAAGACACAATGGAAACATACAACAGCAGATCTCAGGAGGCAGAAGAAAACACTCAGGAACTGGAGGACAAAACACCTGAAAGCCTACATGCAAAGGAGCAGATGGAGAAAAGAATGAAAAAATATGAGCAACGTCTCCGGGAACTCAAGGATGAAACAAAGTACAGTAATGTACGTATCATTGGTGTCCCAGAAGGAGAAGAGAAGGGAAAGGGGGCAGAAGCAATAATAGAGGAAATAATTAATGAAAATTTCCCATCTCTTATGAAAGACATAAAATTACAGATCCAAGAAGTGCAACATACTCCAAACAGAAGAGATAAGAATAGGTCTATGCCAAGACACTTAATAATCAGATTATCAAATGTCAAAGACAAAGAGAATCCTGAAAGCAGCAAGAGAAAAGCCATCCATTACATACAAAGGAAGCTTAATAAGACTATGTGCGGATCTCTCAGCAGAAACCATGGAGTCAAGAAGGAAGTGGTGTGATATATTTAAGATACTGAAAGAGAAAAACCCCCAACCAAGAATCCTATATCCAACAAAGCTGTCCTTCAAATATGAGGGAGAGCTCAAAAATATTATCTGACAAACAGACAATGAGAGACTTTGTGAACAAGACACCTGCCCTACAGGAAATACTAAAGGGAGCACTACAGGGTGATAGAAGACAGGAGTGTGTGGTTTGGAACACAATTTTGGGAGATGGTAGCACAACAATGTAAGTACACTGAACAAAGGTAACTATGAATACAGTTGAGAGAGAAAGATGGGGAGCATGTGAGACACCACAAGAAAGGAGGAAAGATAACGACTGGGACTGTGTAACTTGGTGAAATCTAGAGTATTCAACAATTGTGATAAAATGTACAAATACGTTCTTTTACGAGGGAGAACAAGCAAATGTCAACCTTGCAAGGTGTTAAAAATGGGGAGGCACTGGGAGAGGGATGCAATCAGCATAAACTAGAGACTGTAACTAATAGAATCATTGTATTATGCTTCCTTTAATGTAACAAAGGTGATATACCAAGGTAAATGCAGATAAGAGGGGCAGATAGGGGAGGCATGTCAGACACTTGGCATTGGTGGTATTGTCTGATTCCTTATTCTACTTTGATTTAAGGTTATTTTTCCTTTTGCTGCTTCCTAGCTGTCATTTTTTTTTCCTCTTTCTTTTGCCTCTCTACCTTCTTTGACTCTCCCTCCTGTCTTGTGGAAGAAATGTAGATGCCCTTATATAGATAGTGGTGAAGATGATGAACAGATAAATGTATGACCATGCAGAGAACCATCGATAATTTACTTGGGATAGAATGTATGGTGAGTGAACAAAACCATATTAAAAAAAAAATGGGTTGATGACAAAACCTTGAGGGCAATATACTGTGTGAAATAAGCCAGACACATAAGGACAATTATTGCAGGGTCTCACTGATAGGAATTAATTATAATATGTAAACTCATAGACATGAAATATAAGGTACCAAGATACAGAACAAGGCTTAAGAATGGGGAGTGGTTGCTTAGTATGAGCAGAATGTTCAATTAGGATGAACTTAAATGTTTGGAAATGAACAGGGGTGTTGGTAGCAAGATGTGAGAATAACTAACAGTGCCAAATGGTGTGTGAATAAGGTGGAAAGGGGAAGCTCAGAGTCATATATGTCACCAGAAGGAAAGTTGGAGGTCAAAAGATGGAAATGTATAAAACTGAATCCTATGGTGGGCAATGTCCATGATCAACTGTACAAATACTAGAAATCACTTCATGAACCAGAACAAATGTATGACAATACAATTAGAAGTTAATAATAGAGGGGCATATAGGGAAGAACTATATACCTATTACAAACTATACACTACAGTTAGTAGTATTTCAACATTTTTTCATAAACAGTAACAAATGTACTATATCAATACTACGAGTCAACAATTGAGGGGAGTTGGTTAGGGATAGGGGAGGATTAGAGTTTCCTTTTCTTTTTTTCTTTTTTCATCTTTCACTTTATTTCTTGTCTGGAGTAATGAAAAGTTTCTAAAAATTGAACAAAAATTAAGTGTGATGGATGCACAGCTGTATGAGGGTACCCAGGGGCAAGTGATTGTACACTTTGGATCTTTGGATAATTGTATGGTATCTGAACAATCTCAATAAAAATGAAAATATATATATATATTAAAAAAAAAAAAAAAACAAAACCAAAAAAATGTAAACAGATTAAACTCTTCAATCAAAATGCAGAGATTTGGAAGAATGGATAAAAAAGTGTGATCCAACTATTTGCTATTTACAAGAGACTCACCTTAAATTCAAAAATTTAAGTAGGTTAAAAGTGAAAGGATGGAAAAAACACATACCATGCAAGTAATAACCAAAAGAGAGCTGGGGTATCTATACTAATATCAGATAAAATAGACTTTAAGTAAAAAACTGTTATGAGGGATAAAAAAAGGTTATTATATATTGATTATGGGGTCAATTATAACAAGAAGATGAAACAATTATAAATATATATGCACCTAACAACACAGTGATAAAACATATAAAGCAAACAGTCACAGAATTGAAGGGAGAAATAGATGGTTCTATTGTAACACTAGAAGACTATAAGATACCCCTTTCAATAAGGGATAAAACATCTAGACAGAAGATCAATAAGGAAATAAAAGGCTTGAACAACACTCTAAACTAACTAGACCTAAGAGACATACATTGAGCTCTTTACCCAAACGCAGCAGAATACAGATTCTTCTTGAGTACACATGGATAATTTTTCAGGATAGACTATACCTTAAATCACAAAACAAGTCTCAATAACTTCAAAAATACTGTAATCATACAATGTATCTTTTCTGAGCACCATGGACCGAAGCTAGAAAACAATGACAAAGGAAGAAATGGAAAATTCACAAATATATGGAAATTAAACAATGCACTCTTAAACAACAAATGGGTCAAAGAAAAAAACACAAGAAAAATTAGAAAATATCTTGGATAAATAAAAATGAAAATACAATGCACCAAAACATGGGATACAGCAAAGGCAATGCTGACAGGGAAATTTACAGCTCTAAGTGCTTACATTTAAAAAGAAGAAAGATCTCAAATCAGAGACTTAGCCTCAAAACTGGAGGATCTATAAACAGAAGAGCAAATGAAACCCAAAGCAAGCAAAAGGAAGGAAATAACAAAGAATAGAGCAGAAAAGAATGACATAGAGAATAAAAAAACAAAAGAGAGAACAAAATGAAAAGTTGGTTCTTTAAAAAGATCAATAAAATCAACAAATCTTTAGCTAGATTGACAATGAAAAAACAAGAGAGGACACAAATAACTAAAATCAGAAATGAAAGGGGGGACATGGCTACCAACCCCTTTGAAATAAAAAGGACTACATGAGGATACTGTGAACTACTGTACAACAACAAATTAGATAACCTAGATGAAAGGGACAAATTTCTGGAAACATACAAATTACCCAAACTACCTACACTGACTCAAGAAAAAATAGAAGATCTCAACAGACCAGTAACTAGTAAAGGGATTGAATCAGTCATCAAAAACCTCCCAACAAAGAAGAGCCCAGGACTGGATGGCTTCACAGGGGAGTTTTACCAAACATTCCAAGAAGAATTAACACCAACCTGCTCAAACTCTTCCAGACAAATGAAAAGATGGAAAACTCCCTAACTCATTCTATAAGGCCAACAGTACTCTCATACCCAATCCAGGGAAAGGTACCACAAGAAAAGAAAATTACAGACCCTGTATGAATCCCTTATGAACACAGATGCAAAAATCCTCAACAAAATGCTAGCAAACTGAATCCAACAGCACATTCAAAGAATTATATCTCATGATCAAGTGGGATTTACCCCAGGTATACAAGGTTGGTTCAACATAAAAACATCAATTAATATACCATGTTAATGGAATGAAGGAAAAAAACCCACATGATTACCTCAATTGATGCAGAAAAGGCATTTGACAAAATCCAGGACCAATTCTTGATAAAAACACTTAGAAAATCAGGAATAGAAGGAAACTCCCTCAACATGATAAAGGGCATATGTGAAAAACCCACAGCTAACATCATACTCCATGGTGAAAGACTGAAAGCTGTCCCTCTAAAATTGGGAACAAGACAAGGATGCCCACTATCACCACTGTTATGGAAGTACTGTACTGGAAGTTCTAGCTAGAGCAATTAGGAAAGAAAACAGAAATAAAGGGCATCCAAATTGGAAAGGAAGAAGTAACACTATCTCTGTTTGCAGAGGACACAATCCTATATACTGAAAATTCTGAAAAATCCACAACACAGCTACTAAAACTAATAAATTTAGCAAGGTAGTGAGGTACAAGATCAACACCCAAAATCAGTAGTGCTTCTATAAACTGGAAATGAAGAATCTGAAGAAGAAATCACATAAAAAATTCCATGTACAATAATGTTCTGGTTTGCTAATGCTGCTGTTATGCAAAATATCAGAAATGGATTGGCTTTTATAAAGGGGATTTATTTGGTTACAAAGTTACAGTCTGAAGGCCATAAAGTGTCCAAGGTAAGGCATCAACAATAGGGTAACTTCACTGAAAGATGGCCACTGGCACCCACAAAACCTCTGTTACCTCAGAAGGCACGTGGCTGGCATCCACTTGCTCCCAGGTTGCATTTCAAAATGGCATTCTCCAAAATGTCAGTGTCAGCTTCCAACGGCCATCTTCCAAACGTGTCTCTCAGCTGCAGCTAGCAGGGAGCTCCTTCTATCTGAGCTTTTACAGGGCTCCAGTGAACTAATCAAGGCCCAAGCTGAATGGGCAGGGCCATACCTCCATGGAAATTATCTAATCAGAGCTATCACATACAGTTGGGTGGGTCACATCTCCATGGAAACAACCTAATCTAAAGGTTCCAACTTAACATTCATATGTCTGCCCCCACAAGATTGCATCAAAGCATATGGTTTTTTCTGGGGGACATAATACATATAAACCAGCACAAATAGCAACTAAAAGAATCAAATATTTAGGAATAACTCTAACCAAGGTTGTAAAGGACACAGAAAACTACAAAACATTGCTAAAAGAAATCAAAGAAGACCTAAATAAATGGAAGGACATTATGTGTTCATGGCTTGGAAGACTAAATATTATTAAGATGTCAATTCTACCCAAATCAACTTACAGATACAATGCAATGCCAATTAAATTCCAACAGCCTTCTATGCAGACACTGAAAGCCAATCAACACATTTTTATGGAAAGGTAAGGGGACACAAACAGTCAAGCCATCTTGAAAAAGAACAAAATTGGAAGACTCACACTTCCTGATCTTAAAATTTATTACAAAGCCACAGTAATCAAAACAGCATGGTACTCATACTAATGCAAGGTGTTAATAATAGTGCTTTATATGGGCACTCTGTATTTTATGTATGTTTTTTCTGTAAACCTTCTCTAATTTAAAAAAAAAAAAATTACAGCATCATACTGACACAAGTACAGATATATAGACCAAGGGCATCAAATTGAGAATTCATAAATAGAACCACACATTTGTGGCCAACTGATTCTTGAAAAGGCTGCCAAGTCCACCAAGTGGGGAAAGTTGCCAAGTCCACAAATGGTGCTGGGAAAAACAGGATGTCCATTTGCAAAAGAATGAAGGTGGAGCCCCGTCTCTCACCATATACAAAAATCAACTCAAAATGGATCCAAGAGCTAAATATAAGAACCAGAACTATAAAACTCCTAGAAGAAAACACAGGGAAACATCTATGGGACCTTGTATTAGGACATGGTTTCTTAGACTTCACACCCAAAGCACAAGCAACAACAGGAAAAACAGAATAATGGGATCTCATCAAAATTAAACACTTTTGTGCATCTCAGGACTTTATCATGAAAGTAAAAAGGCAATATACACAATGGGAGACAGTATTTGGAAACCACATATCCAATAAGGATTTAATATCCAAAATATATAAACAAACCCTACAACTCAACAACTCAACAACAAACAATCCAATTTAAAAATGGGCAAAAAACACATCAGAAAGTAATCTGGGCAGAGAATAAAAATTTATATTCAGGGCTCCCCTGAAGAGCTGGGGGAGGATGCAGAGATGTTGGACTTCCTCACCAGGATTGTTGCTGATGTTCTCACAAACATTGAGGACTGACAGCTTGATATGCTGAGCCCTCTGTCTTGGGGCTGGCCCCTTTGAAGCTTGTTGCTGCAAAGGAGAGGCTAAACCTGCTTATAATTGTGCCTAAGAGTCTCCCCCTGACTGCCTCTTTGTTGCTCAGAAGTGGCCTTCTCTCTCTAACTAAGCCACCTTAGCAGGTAATCTCACTGCCTTCCCCCCTACGTGGGACCTGACTCCCAGGGGTGTAAATCTCCCTGGCAACGCAGGATATGACTCCCAGGGATGAATCTGCACCCAGCATTGTCAGATTGAGAACATCTTCTTGAGCAAAATGGGGATACGAAATGAAACGAAATAAAGCTTCAGGGGCTGAGAGATTTCAAATGGAGTCGACAGGTCACTCTGGTGGACATTCTTATGCAGTATATAGATAACCCTCTTTAGGTTTTAATGTATTGGAATAGCTAGAAGTAAATACCTGAAACCATCAAATTCCAACCCAGTAGCCTTGACTCTTGAAGACAATTGTATAACAATGCAGCTTACAAGGGATGACAGTGTGATTGTGAAAACCTTGTGGATCGCACTCCCTTTATCCAGTGCATAGATGAGTAGAAAAATGGGGACAAAACTAAATCAAAAATAGGGTGGGATGGAGGGGATGATTTGGGTGTTCTTTTTTATTTTTTATATTTATTTTTTATTCTTATTCTGATTCTTTCTGGTTATAAGGAAAATGTTCAAAAATAGATTGGGGTGATGAATACACAGCTATATGATGGTACTGTGAACAGTTGATTGTACACCATGGATGACTGCATGGTATGTGAATACATCTCAATAAAACTGAATTTTTAAAAAATGGGCAAAAGACTTGAATAGATATTTCTCCAAAGAAGATACACAAATGGCCAAAAAGCATATGAAAAGATGCTCAACATCATTAGCCATTAAGGAAATGCAAATCAAAACCACTGTGAGATTCTATTTCATACCCACAGGAATGGCTACTATTTTAAAAATGGAAAAATACAGGTGTTGGAGAAGATGTGGAGACAGAGGAATACTTACTCCTTGTTGGTGGGAATGTAAAATAGTGGAGCTGCTGTGGAAGACAGTTTGGCAGTTCCTCAGAAAATTAAGTATAGACCATACGACCTGACAGTGCCACTTCTAAGTATATACCCAAAAGGACTGAAAGCAGGGACTTGAACAGAGATTTGCACAGCAATGTTCATAGCAGCATTGTTCACAACTGCCAAAAGGTGGAAGCAACCCAACTGTCCATAAAAAGATGAATGGATGAATAAGATGTGGTATGTACATACAATGGAATATTATTTAGCCATAAAAAGAAATAAAGTTCTGATACATGTTACAACATGGATGAAGCATGAAGACATCATGTTGTGTGAAATAAGCCAGACACAAAATAACAGATATCGTATGATCTCACTGTTATGGTAGTGACAGTAGCACAACACTATGATAGTAATTAACAGCACTGAATTATATATTTGAATGTGGTTAAAAGGGGAAATTTTAGGTTTTATATATGTTACTAGAATAAATTATTTTTTTTAAAAAAAGGGAAAAATACACCCTTTCAGCTTAAAAAAATGCCATTATAACAGTTTCACTTTGATTGAGATGTTGATTAAGAATATCCAAAAAAAAGAGAGAGAGAAGAGGAAGAAGAAGAAGCAGGGGGAGGGGGAGGAGGAGGAGGAGAAGGAGGGGGAAGAAGGGGAAGAAGGGGAAGAAGGGGAGGAAGAAGAGGAAGAGGAGGAGGAGGAGGAGGAGGAGGAAGAGGAAGAGGAAGAGGAAGAAGAAGAAGAAGAAAATAACCACGGTTAAATGTTTCTGGGGGCCTTCATGTGTGCCACCTACTGGACTGTGATTTATATCCACTATTTCATTTAATCCTCTCAATATTTCTGGAAGGTAAGTACCATTACTATGCCTACTTTCAGATGTGGAGACAAATTCAAAGAGGTCAGTCCACAGGTGATAAAAGGCAGGACCAAGACATAAACTCAGGTATGAATGAAATCAGAGTCAGGGCTCCAGACCACCATGCCATGTCAAGCACCCACCAAGACAACACTTTAAAAAGAATTTGTATGTCATCAACACAACATCTACACACATGAAAAACAGAAGTATAAATATTTGCACTTTTCACAAACATATTTAGACTCAAAGATGCCTTGCAACAGTCCCCTCCCCAGGGGTCTGCAGCCCACCATTGGGAACCAGTGATTTCAATTACTGCGACCAGAAGCACATTCTGCAGAAAGTGAGCTGGTAATAGCCCTAAGGAAAGGATCTATGTGTGTGCTGTCATCTCACATCCAAGCAGGTGTCTGAAAACCTCCAATTCCAGAGGAGCGAATGGATGAGAAATCTCCAAGTAAAGGTTAAAAGAGAAGGAAGGAGTCAGCAACATTTGCGAGAAAGAGAAAACAAATTGAAAACACAGCAGAAAAGAGCTGCTACGTTAGCAATCCTGGCAGCATATCACGGAAGATCTAACAAGGATTAATAGCAAGAAAAGAGCCTAAAATCTGTGACCCAGACTGCTGGTCGCCATTCAATGGATATTCTTCCCTCCCCGCATGGTAACAGAACCCCCAATTTCAAGATGGGCACCCGGCCATTCATAACATTAACTACATTTCCCAGTCTCTTTTGCTTCAGGGTATGGTCAGGTGACTAAGAAGTGTCATGTGGCTACTTTTTGTAACCTGTCCTAAAGGATACCAGCTCAGGGCCTTTGACCTTTCTTCTGCATACCTTCTGTTCTGGTTTGCTAATGCTGCCATCATACAAAATACCAGAAATAGATTGGCTTTTATAAAGGGGGTTTATTTGGTTACAAAGTTATAGTCTTAAGGCCATAAAGTGTCCAAGGTAAGGCATCAACAATTGGGTACCTTCACTGGAGGATGGCCAATGGCATCTGGAAAATCTCTGTTAGTTAAGAAGGTACATGGCTGGCATCTGCTCCAGAGTTCTGGCTTCAAAATGGCTTTCTCCCATGATGTTCCTCTCTAGGCGTCTGCTTGCTCCTGGGCTGCATGCTCCAAAATGTCTCTATAAGCTGCAGTTCCTCCAAAATATCACTCTCAGTTGCTCTGAGCTCCTTCTGTCTGTGAACTCCTTTACACGACTCCAGTGATCCAATTAACACCTACCCTGAATGGGCAGGATAACACCTCCATGGAAATTATCCAATCAAAGGCTTTACTCACAGTTGATTAAGTCACATCTCCATGGAAACAATCAAAGGATTCCAACCTAATCAACACTAATATAACTGTCCCCACAAGATTGCATCAAAGAACATGGTGTTTTGGGGGACATAATACATCCAAACTGGCACATTTCACCCCCTGGACCCCAAAATGACATGATCTTTCCATATACAACATACATTCATCCCATCACAATATCACAAAAACTTAAATCATTTCAACAACTATAGTTAAGTACAAGATCCTATCAAAATCAGTTACTAGTGTGGTCTGTCCTAAGGCAAAATTCCTCTCTAGCTGTGGACCTGTGAAACTTAAAATAAGTTATCTGCTTCCAATATACAAAGGAGGGACATTCATAGGATAAACATTCCCATTGCCATAAGGAGAAACAGTAAGGAAAACAGGGTTCGCAAGACCAAAACAGTTCCTAAAACCCACAGGGCAAACTCCATTAGATTTCAAAGTTCCAGAGTCATTTATGCCATGATGTTTTATCCTTGGGGCTTGAGAGAGTGGCAGTCCCACACCTTCCAAAAGCTTATGCAGTCGCCCTTTTCCCTCCAAATGCTGGGGTGAGTGCTCCACCATATCCACACATAGGGGAGACCACATTCGTGGCTCCATACTCCTCAAACATCGGGGCACCACCCAGACTCTGCCTCTCTGGAGCAAAGGTTCTCCCCTCTCTGAACAGTGGAGTGGTGGCCAGGATCTTCCCAATCCTCTAGGAATGTGCTCTACCCTCTCTGAGGCCTGGGGTGGCAGCACTCTTCCTGAGCATTGAGGCGGAAGGCCCATGCTCTGCCTTGGGGGCAAACTCTCTTTCCATACTGCATGGACCACTCCACTCTCCCTGCCCAAGACTTCTTCACTCCAGACCTTAACCCCCATGGCTGTCTTTGAAGAAATTTTTCCTTCAATTTGTCCCATTCCATTCCCTCCAGTCCAGACTGCCAGTGGCTTTGTCTATACAGATGTCACAAAAATTCTGTAGGTTTAACACGCAGTTTATAGGGGTCAAAACCATCAGACAATAGGACTTTCCACAAATCCCTTCTGGATAACTCCATCTCCAATCCTGGCTTGTACTGAAATGGCAGTCGGGTTCCATGTTTGGTTAAATCCTCACGTGGGGCTGTAGCTTCTGAGGTCTCACTTCTTGGAAGCACAGAACTTTCCAAACTATCAGCTTCTGATTTCTTTGAACCCAAGAGTTCATTTCTCAGCTAATCCCTTTCCACTCACATTTTACTATAAGCTGCAAGGAAAAGCCAGGCCACACGTTCGATATTTAGTGTCCAAATCTCTTCAGCTAAGTATCTCAGCTCATGGCTTTCAAATGCTGCCTTCCATCTGACACCAGGACACAATTTTGCCAAATTCTCTGCCACTTTAAAACAAGGACTGTCTTTCTTCCAGTTTACAACGACACATTCAACATTTCTGTTCAAGGCCTCATCAGAAGTATCTTTAGAGTCCATATTTCTATCAACAGCCTCTTCAAAGCAGTCTAGGCCTTTTCTATCAAGCTCCTCACAATTCTTCCAGAGTCTTCCCCTTATCCATTTACAAAGCCATTTCAACATGTTTGGTATTTGCAAACTCAGCAGCAAAAGCACCCCACTTCTGGTACCAAAATCTGTTCCTGTTTGCTAATGCTGCCATCATGCAAAATACTAGAAATAGATTGGCTTTTATAAAAGGGGTTTATTTGGTTACAAAGTTACAGTTTTAAGGCCATAAAGTGTCCAAGATAAGGCATCAACAACTGGGTACCTTCACTGGAGGATGGCCAATGGCATCCAGAAAACCTGTTAGCTGGGAAGGCATGTGACCGGCATCTGTTCCGGAGTTCTGGTTTCAAAATGGCTTTCTCCCATGACATTTCTCTCTAGGCATTTACTTGCTCCTGGGTTGCATTCTCCAAAATGTCTCTATAAACTGCAGTTCCTCCAAAATATCACTCTCAGTTGCTCTGAGCTCCTTCTGTCTGTGAATTCCTTTATATGACTCCAGTGATCCAATTAACACCCACCCTGAATGGGCGAGGTAACACCTCCATGGAAATTATCCAATCAAAGGTGTCACTCACAGTTGGGTGGGTCACATCTTCATGGAAACACTCAATCAAAAGGTTCCAACCTAATCAATGCTAATACGTCTGCCCCCACAAGACTGCATCAAAGAATATGGTGTTTTAGAGGACGTAATACACCCAAACTGGCACACCTTCCTAAATCATGATGCCTGGAACATGAATGTGATGGCTGGAAGTCTAGCTATCCTTTCATCATGAGGATTAACCATGCCCTAGAGTTGGCTGCACTGTGAATGAGGAGACTAGATCTCTGAGGGTCATGGAACAGAGACACCATGCCAGCCATAGACAATCTCCGTCAGACCTTTATACACAAGAGAAATAAACTTCTCTCTTATTTCAGCCAGTGTTATTTTGAGTGTCTGCTTCTCACAGCTAAACTAATCCAACTAATACAAAGTGCAATTCCACTACTACATAAATCTCTTTACAGCAAAATAAAAATGCACTGTATTAAAATTGTAAATCTAAACCTAAAGCAACATTCCAGTTGATAAAACATCAATACGAGATAGCCAAAGATTTGGAAAACCTCCCTTAACTGCTATAAAATGAATCAACCTGAAACAAGTTTCAGCTGCATATTTTGTAAAGAGTCTCTTATGCTCTATAATAATTATTGACTTAGGTCTTTTAAAAAAAACAACATGTACAGAAGGTCCATATATATCAGGCACTGGGTGTAAATAACTGGGTGTTCAAATATAAATGAAGCCAATACTTCCCCTCTCAAGATCACTACCTAGCCAAGAGGAAGATTCAGGGGTCAGAAAGGATAGAGTAGCAGCAACAAAATGACAAACAACCCAACTGAAAAATGGGCAAAAGGCTTGAATAGACATTTATCCAACAAAGATAAACAGATGGCCAATAAGCACATGAAAAGATGCTCAATATCATTAGCCATTAGAGAAATGCAAATTAAAATTACAATAAGATACCATAACACCCACTAGGATGGCTATTATGAAAAAAACTGTAAAATAATAAGTGTTGGTAAAGATGTAGAGAAATAGGTATATACCCAAAAGGACTGAAAGCAGGTACTCAGAGTCACTTGTACTTGAATGCTCATAGCAGCCAAAAGGTGGAAGTAACCCAAGGGTCTATCAACAGATGAATGGATAAACAATGGAATACCATCAGCCATAAATAGGAATGAAGTTCTGATACATGCTACAACACAGATAAGCCTTAAAGATATCATGTTGAATGAAACATTTATCCACAAAAGAACACATTGTATGACTTCACTTACATGAGAAAACTAGAATATGTGAATTTGTAGAGACAGAAAATAAATTACAGGTTATTAACAGAAGGGGGTATGGGGAATTAATGCTTAATGGGTACAGAGTTTCTTTTGGGGTGAAGGAAAAATTCTGGTGTTGACTGTGGCAATGGCAGCACAACATTGCAAATATAATTAATACCACTGGAAAGTGATTAAATGGGAAAATTTATGTGGTATGTACACTCCCACAATAAAAAATTTAAAACAAACAAAAAAAGAAAAGAGCAGGAGATCTTTGTTTTTTATTATAAGCCTAGTAATATAATTTGGCCTTTTAAACTAGATACTGTAAATGTGATGCTTCAAAAAATATATCAAAAAGTTGTAACAGTCAGTTTAACAATAAAGATGCGACTATATCCTATTGAAAACGTTAGTGTAAAAATATATAGTATGAGCACTTCATAGTTTTCAATATCATAGAAAACCACCTGAAGGATATATACCAAAATGCTAATAGTGTTTGTCTCTGGTTAGTGGGATTATGGTTGATAAATTTTTCTCTACACTTGTCTATATTTCCAAAACAATAAACATGCATTTTTTGTTAACATGAAAAATTAGGCTATATAATGATGATGATGATGAGAATAACACCAGCAGAAGGAGCTACCATTTTTAGCATGCCAACTATGTCCCAGGCACTATGCTAGGAACTTGTCAAATGTCGCCTCATTCAGTTCTCATGACAGCCTTGCAAGGTGGGTAGCATGCTCATTTTACAGATGAGAAAACTGGGGCTCAGAGTTTAAGTAAATTTTCTACATCTAGGAAGAGAAGGAGCCAGGATTTGAATTCTACTCTGGCTTCTAAGTCCATGCTCCTTCCACTAAACCATGCTGCTCCCTCTAGTTGGGAGTCAAATGAGTAGTAGTTTCATCTCTACAATACTCCAAGATGCCTGTGGTCTGCTGGTCTCTCATATGCCACAACACAGTGACCCATACCTTCATTTTATTTGTCCTTGGACAGTCTCATGTCCTAAATTAATTGAGCAGGAACCTTGCCTAATCTTATTATCCTATATAGACCAGTGCCCACACCACTGCTGAACAGAGCCACCACTAAGAGTGGTCTTCTATGTAGCTCTACCAAGTTCTTGGCTACTTCCCGTTGGTAGAGACAAGGAAGGAAACCTGTGTTTAGAACAGAAGAGAGCTGGCAGAAAAGCCACCAAAGGTTGGAGTCAAAGCTAATTCTACCTCCCAGTCCTCTACCCTTTCCACTACAATCCAGCTGAGTCTTTGACAAAAACCAAACTAACTGAGTACTGTTCTACAACCCTATAAGGAAGGAGCCGCCTTTTTATTTAAATGAGAGTGCTTTAGAATTAAGACTGTAAATATTTTGGAAGCTCTCCGATCCTAAGGATCAAACCACACCACTCGGGTAAGGTGTGGTGGCAAAAGCTTGCTGGCAAGCCGCATCTAGCCTGGCATTACTTAGGACACATGTTATAAACATCATGGCTGAGACAAATGCTAGCTGGAGTGGGGTGGGGTGGGGTGGAAAGGAGGGTGTTCACACCAGATCTAAAACCATTAAAGAAGCTCTGAGTTTGACTTTGAGTTGAACAGGGTAGACTTTGAAAACTCAATACCACTCATCTTCCTTAAACCTTGTCACTCTACATGGAGTATCTAGGTTCTTTGCCATTGGTCAGTGGGAAAGCTTGGAAGAGCAAGTATGAGAATGAGAATTTAAAAGGCATAAGAAACCCTAGGGTCCTGAGGTTCTGTAATTTCTATTACAGATATGTATTTGGTGTTGAGCAGTAGCAGACAGGCCAAACAGCTGTTCACTGGGGCCCAAAACAAAAGGTTCTCAATTTGGGATATTCACTTCGACCTCCATTCGGTCCCTTGGACACCAAGCTGTAAGAACTATGAAACACCCTCAGCTGACCCATCTTTAATTTCCTATCTGTTTCTAGAGCTCTGCTCCTTGACTCATTTCTAATCTTCTACCCATCTCACTATCCCTTTCACAGGGGAATCTCCAGTTACTGTACCCACCCATTTCCAGTCATCATCCATTTGTCTTTTTTCTTTTCTAATATGTGGGCCCAGCCCAATGATTAAACTCTAGCCTAAGAGAAAGGGCATCCAGAAAGCTGGAAGAAAGGCAGAGGCTCAGCTATCAGAAAAGGAAAGAAAAAGTGTCAGTTCCAAAACCTCTGGACCTCAACTCCAACTGCTCACCAACAGCCACAGTCAACCACGGAAAAAAAACTGCTCACTGCTAATTGACCGCAGGCCTGACCATTCTTCCCACTCCAAAACAGAGGCAAACATTATTTTACACAAAGATTCTCCTTGTTCCCATTACAGCCCAGGGGTCAGAAAGTCTCCCCTACCAGACAAGCTTGGTGCTATTAAAATGCTCAGGGTGCACTGAATGGAATCCCAAAGCACAAAGATCAGCCCCTTCCCAGAAGGTCACGTCTCAGGAAGTCCACTCTTAAGGTGCCAGGCCTGCCTGCGGAGAGAGATGATCGGGACCACGAGGACCCACCCAGAACAACGGCACCATCCCCACTGCTCTCTAGGAAACAGGTACTACCACCATGGGTGGAAAGGGACTGAGGTTTGCAAAATCCCCGCCCCAGCTAAAGCCTCTAAAACACAACTAACATCTAGGATAGGTCGTTTTTAAGCAGGAAAGCAGTATGAGCAGATTTATATTTTAGCAAAACAACATGGTTGCAGTGTGGCAAACTCACTGAAGTAGCATAGGACACAATAAGTAATCCACAACAATTATTCAGGGGAAGGTGGTGAACAGATGAACTAAGGTACTGAAAAGGGGGATGTAGTAATTAATTACATGTACAGAGAGAAGAGTGGTCAACACATTCTGGGATATTTCTGGCATTGCTCCAGCTGGGTATCTTATGTCATCAGACTTAGGAGAAGAAAAAGGCATTTAGTGAGGACAGAGTTTTCTAGTGGTCCCACTCCCCCTACCTCTGGGCCAATATCCACCCATTCACTTTTCCCTCCCAATAGGGACTGGAGTTTCCCATTCCCCTCCAGCCTTCCCACACACCCAGGAATACGGTTCCATTATTTCCTGCCAGTTGTACCCCCAGCTCATATATCACTACCTAAACCAGATGCAGCCCCATAGTTTTGGCATGCTCAGACCAGATACCCTATGCTAAAGCAGCTCAGCCCTGCATTCATCTGGGACCAACTGGCAAGCCCCAGATATCAGTGCACTGCACCTTGTGATGTCAGCTAAGGGTGTGCAGCAAGGAGCTCAGGGAATGAGGTCAAAGGAGACAGGCTGAAAGATAAGCTTCTCAGGCTGGCTAATGCCTCAGACAGGCACCTGGACTTTTAAGCACAGTGTTCAGACAGGCTAGTTAGTTACCAAGATGGTGATACGGAAGTCTTAGTTCAAACCTCAAGGGTGTCCAGGGCTCCCGGCCATTCCTAACTTTGGCTGGCCATCTCATGACATGTGCCACAGGACCAAGTGAAAATCTGATGTTTATGTCTAAACCAGTACCTCAAAACCAACTGGAAGTACCAGCTTTCTTCATCATTGCCCCTGTGTTCACCATATGATTCAATAGTGTGAAGTGTGGGTTTCTGCTGCCGTGTTGTGATAGAGAGTAGAAGGGGAAATGACAGGGAGCTTACATATTTTAGACTAAAAATGGCTGACCTCAAGTAGTCATAGCACATTAATCAGCCTTGAAAATGACCACTTTAACCAGTCCCAGCTTTCCATGGGAACTTCACTTTCATCTCTTCCTTGGATGCTGCACCCCCTTCCCATGCTGCCACATAAAGATTTTCTTACGGCCAAGCTTCTTGTGATTAAAACTGAAAATAAGTACCATCTCCCAGGCCAAACCACCAGCATGTGTTTTCAGGAAACCTCACCTCACTCCCTCAAACATCCCAAAATATGACTAGTTCAAAAGAGGTCAACTTGAATACCTACAGCCATTGCCATCTTCTGTAAATTAAACCCAGATAACACAGCTGGGGTGCCAGCCCTGAGCTCACCCAGACACAGATGTCACCAGCAGGAAACAGAAAGCCAAAAGCAGAGCTTTTGTGCAGCCACTTTCCTTATTAAAGAACAGCTCTTCAAACACCCTCCCCCCTCCCTGAATATTTCTCCCTTCAAACTTAAATTGACTAAGCAAAGCTGCCAGATTCCTGTCATGTCTCTTAGACCCCCAGCCACAAACTAGATGAAAATAATTTTTAAAAAGAGGGAGCACAAAACCATCTTTACTTCTTTTTTTTGCAGGTGGACATGATGTGATACTGCTGCACAGGCTCCCCAAGACCTTGGACCCCTGAGGTCCCACCCATGTTCTCTGAGCAGGCAAAGATGATTCTGTTTTCCAAAATGGCACAACATCTCCCATCTTATACACTGTGAGCTTGACACTCTGCCCATGGAGAGGTAGGTCTATGTCCCTTCCCCTTGAATCTTGACACGACATGACTTCCAAGCTAGATCAGAAAAGCTGATGCAGGTTTCCCCTCGCTCAGTGGAACACTAGTGCTTGAAGCTTTGGGCCACTGCGTAAAAAGGCCAACAGCCCTGAGACAGCCATGCGACAAGGCAGTCAAGCGACACAGAGAGGTTGCACGTGGGCACCTCCAACAGCAGTCCTAGTCTTCAAGTCATCCTAGCCCAGGCACCAGACATGTGCGTGAACAAGCTTTCAGATGACTGTTTCTCTATCTGTGGAGTCACCCTCAGCTTTCAAGTCTTCCCAGCTGAGGCCTCAGACATTGGGAAACAGAGATAAACCACTCCTATCGTGCCCTTTCCAAATCCTGATCCAAAGACTCTGTGAGCATAATAAAATGACTCATTTAGGGTGGCTTCTCCAAGTCAATAGTAACGGAAACAGCAGGTGACACACTTGTGCGACTGCCTTATTTCTGCTGCTACCAAAGAAGCTGCTGCTCTTGGAGGTAATATTTTTTTAGAAAAAGAAAAAGCTGCCTTTTTTTGAGCACTTATTTTCTGCTAGGTATTATACTAAGGGCTTACATAAATAATTTCATTTAATGCTCATTACAAAATGGGCTTAGAGGTTGGGGACCTTGCTCAAAGCCAAATCTACCTGGCTCAGAGCCTGCAACACTACATTACACTGTGCTCTACAGCCCACTTAAGAGAGAAGCTGCTTCTACATGGGGACTCCATGTAGAAGTCCATGACTTCCTGTCCTCTAAACCCAGGGACCAGAGGCCCAGTGGTGAAAGACACTTGGTTCTGTCTAAGTTAGGGCAGTCACCCTTCCCTGGAAAATCTTGGCTATGGCTTACCTACCATACTGCCAACTCTCCCTGAATCCCACCCATTCTTTTAGGCCTATTTGCCGGTTTGAATGTACTGTGTCCCCCAAATGCCATTATCTTTGTGGTCTTGTGTGGGGCAGACGTTTTGGTGATGGCTGGATTTGCTTGGAGTGTGCCCCACCTAGCTGTCAGTGATGATTTCAATGAGATGTTCCCATGGAGGCGTGGCCCCACCCATTCGGGGTGGGCCTTGATTAGTGGAGCTATATAAATGAGCTGACTCAAAGAGAGGGAACTGAGGGAGTGCAGCTGGGAGTGATGTTTTGAAGAGGAGCAAGCTTGCTAGAGAGGAACGTCCTGGGAGAAAGCCGTTTTGAGGCCAGAGCTTTGGAGCAGACGCCGGCTGCCTTCCCAGCTAACAGAGGTTTTCCGGACGCCATTGGCCATCCTCTGGTGAAGGTACCCGATTGCTGATGTGTTGCCTTGGACACTTTGTGGCCTTAAGACTGTAACTGTGTAGTGAAATAAACCCTCGTTTTATAAAAGCCAATCCATCGCTGGTGTTTTGCATTCTGCAGCATTAGCAAACTAGGACAGATTTTGGTACCGGAGAAGTGGGGTGCTTTTGCTGCTGAGTTTGCAAATACCAAACATGTTGGAACGGCTTTTTAAATGGATAATGGGGAGTTTCTGGAAGAGTTGTGAGGAGCTTGATAGAAAAGGCCAAAACTGCTTTAAAGAGACTGTTTGTGGAAACATGGACTCTAAAGATACTTCTGGCAAGGCCTTGAACAGAGATGATCAATGTGGTGTTGTGAATTGGAAGAAAGGTGATCCTTGTTTTAAAGTGGCAGAGAATTTGGCAAAATTGAGTCCTGGTGTCAGATGGAAGGAAGAATTTGAAAGCAACAACCTGGAATACTTAGCTGAGGAGATCTCCAGACTACATGTGGAGGACGTACCCTGGCTTCTCCTTGCAGCTTATAGTAAAATGCGAGCGGAAAAAGATAAACTTAGAACTGAACTCTTGGGTTCAAAGAGACCAGAAGCTGATCGCTTGGAAAATTACGAGCTTCCAGGGGGTGGAATCCCAGAAGCTACAGCCCAACGTGAGGATGTAACCAAACATGGAACCCAGCCGCCATTTCAGTACAAGCCAAGATTGGAAAAGGAGTTAAGCAGAAAGGATTTGTGGAAAGTCCTATTGTCTGATGGCTTTGACCCCTGCGTGCTTCATGCAAAGCCAACAGAATTTTTGCGAGATCTTTATAGATGGAGCCATTGCCAGTCTGGACTGGAGGAGACAGACAAGGAACAAACTGAAGGAAAAATCTCTTCAAAGACAGAACCATGGAGGTTGAGGTCTGGAGTCAGGAGGTCTCGGGCTGGGAGAGTGGAGCAGCCCACATGCATGGAAAGGGTGAGTTTGCCCCAGAGGTTGAGGGTGGGCATTCCACCTCGATGCTCTGGAAGAGTTTTGCTACCTCAGGTCCCAAAGAGGTTGGAGCACATTTCCAGGGAATTGGGGAGAGCCTGGCTGCCACCACACTGTTCTGAAGGGGTTGAGCGTGTGCCCCGGAGATGGAAGGGAATCCGGGAGCTGCCCCGAGGTTTGAGGAGGGTGGGGCCGAGAAAGTGGTCTCCCCAATGTGTGGATATGTTGGAGCACTCACCCAAGCATTTAGAGAGGAAACAGCTGCCAAAAAGGCCCTTGGGAAGGGTTAGGCTCCTGCTCTCTCAAGCTCCAAGGATGCAACGTTGTTCTGTTAATGACTCTCAGACTTTGAAATCTAATGGAGTTTGTCCTGCAGGTTTTAGGAACTGTTTTGGTCCTGTTAACCTTGTTTTCCTTACTGTTTCTCCTTATGGCAATGGAAATGTTTATCCTATGAATGTCTGTCCTTTGTATATTGGGAGCACATAACTTGTTCTAAGTTCACAGATCCACAGCTAAAGAAAAATTATGCCTTAGGACTGGCCATGCCTACAATTGATTTTGATGGGATTTTGTACTTAACTTTTGTTACTGAAATGATTTAAGTTTTTGTGATACTGTGATGAAATGAATGTATTTTGTGTATTTGGAAAGATAATGTCATTTTGGGTGCCACGAGGTGGAATGTGCCGGTTTGAATGTATTGTGTCCCCCAAATGCCATTATCTTTGTGGTCTTGTGTGGGGCAGACGTTTTGGTGATGGTTGGATTTGCTTGGAGTGTGCCCCACCCAGCTGTCGGTGATGATTTCAATGAGATGTTCCCATGGAGGCGTGGTCCCGCCCATTTGGGGTGGGCCTTGATCAGTGGAGCTATATAAATGAGCTGACTCAGAGAGAGGGAACTGAGGGAGTGCAGCTGGGAGTGATGTTTTGAAGAGGAGCAAGCTTGCTAGAGAGGAACGTCCTGGGAGAAAGCCGTTTTGAGGCCAGAGCTTTGGAGCAGACGCCGGCTGCCTTCCCAGCTAACAGAGGTTTTCCGGACGCCATTGGCCATCCTCTGGTGAAGGTACCTGATTGCTGATGTGTTGCCTTGGACACTTTGTGGCCTTAAGACTGTAACTGTGTAGTGAAATAAACCCCCGTTTTATAAAAGCCAATCCATCGCTGGTGTTTTGCATTCTGCAGCATTAGCAAACTAGGACAGCCTAACTCCTTCATTAAAGCCTTCCAGTCAATTCTGCCTTCTCCCCCTCATGTACCCCTTGGCATGCTATTCCACATTGTGTCAGAGTGTTCAAATTGTTTGAGATGTGTTAAGCAGGGCTCTTGAGCATGGAAAGAACCCATTTTCCCATTTCGTACAGCATCTAACACAATGGTAGGCACATCAATTTTTCACCAGGACCTGTTGGATGATTAAATTAGTTGAGAATCATAACCCATGCACAGTGCAAATGGTCTATGCTCTGTTGACCTGTACTTCATCCAGGGCATCACAAAAAGAAAGGATTTGAGGGTAGGGGAAGAAGCAGCACAACCCACCAAAGATACCACTTCATTTCATCACCTTGCAAGGCAAGGAAGTCCCAACCAGAAAGGGATAAACACTGGGAGTTGCCATTTTGACCCACAAGTCCTTAATAGCCCCCAAAAGCTAAAAAACATAGATTAAAGTTTCCTGTGAATCACTGCTCAACTTCTCTATTGAAGAGCAGAGAGGCACCAACCTCAAGGACATCCTCAGGGGAAGACAAGCTTTGTCTGACTCACTGTCTTCCAGTCTATGCTATGGATGTCTTTTCTAGTTCCTTCCTCCCACCTCTGTACCCAGTAGGATAGGTAAGACGAGACCTGTGCCAGCATCTTCCCAGTCTGGTTCCAAAGACTCCTCTACAAATCCTTTTCCCCAGGAAACAGAGTTGAGGATATTACCACGGTCAGGCAAATTCAAACCACATGCAGATTCTCAAGTGGCATACCTCAGTTCCCAGGGGGAAACCAGTCTGTTTCTTCCTTCCTTCATGCCTGGAAAGGTAGGCATAATGGGCATAGCCACATGTGCCAGTTTGGATGTATTATATCCCCCAAAACGCTATGTTCTTTAATGCAATCTTGTAGAGGCAGAAGACGTATTAGTGTTGATTAGGTTGGAATCTTTGGATTAGGTTGTTTCCATGGAGATGTGACCCACCCAATTGTGGGTAATACCTTTGATTAGATTATTTCCATGGAGGTGTTGCCCCTCCCATTCAGCATGGGTCTTGATTAGTTTACTGGAGCACTATAAGAGCCTAGACAGAAGGAGCTCAGTGCTGCAGCTGACAGAGACATTTTGGAGACAGTCTTTGAAAGCAGACTTTTGCTGACACTGATGCTTAGACATGCTTGGAGATGCAGACAGAAGGACGTTTAGCTAAGAGATGAAGACCAGAGTTTGCCGCAGGATAAATTAAGAGAAGACCCCCAGAGGCTTAGAGAGAAACGTCCTGGGAGAAAGCCATTTTGAAACCAGAACCCCAGAGCAGATGCCAGCGACCTGCTTTCCCACCTAACAGAGGTTTTCCGGAGGACATCGGCTGTTCTTCAGTGAAGGTAGCCTATTGTTGATGCCTTAGTTTGGACACTTCCATGGCCTTAGGACTGTAACTTTGTAACCAAATAAACCCCCTTTATAAAAGCCAATTTCTGGTATTTCACATAATGGCAGCATTAGCAAACTGGAAAACCACAACTTACTAGTAAATGCTGCATGCCTTATTTCCTGCCCTCCATGAGCCTCCATGTGAGGAAAGTTTTAGAATATCTCCTTTTTCCCTGAGCAGGAATATCTCCTTTTTCCCTTACTTTTCTTGGAAGGTCATTTTCAGTGACCTTCCCACCTCCCAAGCCTCTCCTCTAATATATAAATATCAAATCAGGCACCCAAAAGCTTATGAAGAACCTAAAAACGGCCAAATCCAGAGTCCGTACAACCTAGAGTCATACATAAAAGGCCATGAACTCACATATTAGAATCACAAGGCAGTTCAAATTGGGAGGATTAATAATAGTAATAATAAAAAGACAGCATCCTAAAGTAAATCAAAATTAGTCAGATTCTTTACTTATTTTTTACTTATTCTTATTCTTTACTTATCAAGTACCCAGAGGGCTTATAATGGTCCACAGCAACACTTTTTTTAATCCCCCTTTTTCCTCCCATCCACTGTCCTTAAATAAAAAAGCTCCCATCTTCTTGGTTCAAAATTCCTTTCAAAAAAAATATTCTGCCAGAAAGAGTTCACATAAGAGTTCACATCACAAAATCTCACAAGTGCCAGTAGCAGCAAAGTGAAAATTCTCTTCATGAAGAAGGAGAAGGAAAAGACAGGGAAGCTTCATGCATTAACAGTTTGGGTGCTGTTCCACCAGCAATCAATCCAAAAAGGAGCATTAAAGAATGAAGAGAGACCTTTTTTGCAACAGGGCTGCCATCAGAACACAGGTGTCGTGAAAACCATCGCTGATTCTTAAGCCAAAATGGGAAAGGAAAAGACTCATATCAACATTGTAGTTATTGGACACGTAGATTTGGGCAAATCCACCACTACTGGCCACCTGATCTACAAATGTGGTGGACTCGACAAAAGAACCACTGAAAAATTTGAGAAGGAGGCTACTGAGATGGGAAAGGGGTTCTTCAAGTATGCCTATGTCTTGGATAAACTGAAAGCTGAACGTGAGTGTGGTATCACCATTGATATCTCCCTGTGGAAATTTGAGACCAGCAAGTACTATGTGACCATCATTGATGCCCCAGGACACAGAGACTTTATTAAAAACATGATTACAGGACATCTCAGGCTGATTGTGCTGTCCTGACTGTTGCTGCTGGTGTTGGTGAATTTGAAGCTGGTATCTCCAAGAATGGGCAGATCCGTGAGCATGCCCTTCTGGCTTACACACTGGGTGTGAAACAACTAATTGTTGGTGTTAACAAAATGGATTCCACTGAGCCACCCTACAGCCAGAAGAGATACGAGGAAATCGTTAAGGAAGTCAGCACCTACATTAAGAAAATTGGCTACAACCCTGACACAGTAGCATTTGTGCCAATTTCTGGTTGGAATGGTGACAACATGCTGGAGCCAAGTGCTAACATGCCTTGGTTCAAGGGATGGAAAGTCACCCATAAGGATGGCAGTGCCAATGGAACCACGCTGCTTGAAGCTCTGGATTGCATCCTGCCACCCACTCATCCAACTGACAAACCCTTGTGTCTGCCTCTTCAGGATATCTACAAAATTGGTGGTATTGATACCATCCCTGTGGGCCGAGTGGAGACTGGTGTTCTCAAACCGGGCATGCTGGTCACCTTTGCTCCAGTCAGTGTTACAACTAAAGTCAGGTCTGTTGAGATGCACCATGAAGCTTTGAGTGGAGCTCTTCCTGGGGACACTGTGGGCTTCAATGTCAAGAACGTGTCTGTAAAAGATGTTCGTCATGGCAGTGTGGCTGGTGACAGCAGAAATGATCCACCAATGGCAGCAGCTGGCTTCACTGCTCAGGTGATTATCCTGAACCATCCAGGCCAACTCAGTGCTGGCTATGCACCTGTGCTGGATTGTCACTCAGCTCACAGTGCTTCCAAGTTTGCTGAGCTGAAGGAGAAGATTGATCGTCGGTCTGATAAGAAGCTGGAAGATGGCCCCAAATTTAAGAAGCTGGAAGACGGCCCCAAATTTCTGAAATCTGATGATGCTGCCATTGTTGATATGGTTTCTGGCAAGCCGTGTGTATTGAGAGCTTCTCTGACTATCCTCCTCTGGATCGTTTTGCTATTGGTCGTTTTGCCCAGAAAGCTCAGAAGGCTAAATGAATATTACCTATAACACCTGCCACCCCAGTCTTAATCAGTGGTGGAAGAATGGTCTCAGAACTCCTTGTCTCCATTGGCCATTTAAGTTAATAGTAAAAGACTGGTTAATGATAACAATGCATCCTAAAACTTTCAGAAGGAAAGGAATGTTTTGTGGACCATTTGTTTTTGTGTGGCACTTTTAAGTTATTAGTTTTTAAAATCAGTACTTTTTAAATGGAAACAATGACCAAAAATCTGTCACAGAATTTTGAGACCTATTAAAACAAAGTTTAATGAGAAAAAAAAAAAAAAAAAAAGAATGAACAGACAAAAGTCAAATGCGTCTTTCATGATATTAACCTAAAAATATACGTGGGCACCACACATGCCTTGGTCTCCTCCACAGGAAATTAGAATTGCCACCCTGGTCTGATGACAAACTCAGCTGCCAAGGCATCGCCCCAGGAGGGCCGGCTACCTCTAAGATGACACCTCATTGAAAGCCATGGCATCAAATAGCCATGCAGGATTCTGCAGATAATGAATGTGTCTAAACCCTTTTTGAATGTTTACTTTCCATTTCTGGTTAAAAAAAGAAAATCCCACAAATGATTATCTGTGAATTTATCTAAAACCTATACCTATTTCCCTTATTTAAATAAAAACAAAACCACAACACAAACACAAGCAAAAACAAGGGTCCAAAGGCCTAACTTTTGGACAGTGACAGAAGAATTTTGGTTCAGGACAAACACTAACAAGAAGCAAAGCTGAGGCTACCAAATGACAGCTGAGGTTCAAACTGGGCCTCTGGAGCGACCTAGGGGAAAGCAGAAATGAGAACCTGGCTCTAGGCTCTTGTACATTTTAGGACCATCAACTCCAGATATGCCAGAGCCCCAGGGTGGGAACAGCAAAGGAGCCCCTCCCTGCAGTTCCAGATGTGGGATGATAAAGGTCCCTGAGACCAGGACTCACATCGAGGTCTAGTCCATCACACTCAGACTCACTGGAGAGGCATGGCATCCCGTCCTGCAGAAGAAGCTGCTAGAGAAGGGTCTCCTACTGCAACCTGTTCCCAAAGAGCAGAGCAGAGAGAACACCACACAAACACTCAAGGGCCCAATATTTTAGTTCAGGCTCTGCCATGTTCTTGGACAAACCTCTGAGCCTGTTCCCTCTACCCTAAAATGGGGATACCACTACCTATGCTTTCAGTTCCTCATATAGATACTATTTCAAATAAAATGATATCTAAAAAAGCACTTGGAATTCTAAAGCACCACTCAAATATAAAATATGATTATTCTCCATCCTATTTCTAGTAATACTAGGGCTAAAAACTGAAGGGTCATTTACTGCTTTCACCATGGATTATAAACTAAAGGGAAAAAATCAGATAATGTGGTGTTACGCTAATAATCTCAAATCATCTGAGAGAAGTTTATGTGGGAGAAATTTAAGTCCTCAGTTGTTTTCCACTGCTATCCATGGGACTTGATGGTCACCAGCTGCTTTCCCAGTCACCAGCTGCTGTGCACTTGGGAAAGGGAAGCTAACTTTTTTGTTAGCTAACTTTTTTGTGGTGAAATAAATATAACATAAAATTTGCCATTTTAACATGTACAACTCAGTGAAATTACTTGTAGAAGGCCATGCTACTATCACCACCTTCCATTACTAAAACTTTTTCCTCAGCCAGAACAGAAACTCTGTACTCATTAAGCAATAACTCCCCTCTTCCTTTCCCTGCAGCTCCTGGTAACCTCTAATCCACTTTCTGTCTCTATGAATTTGCTTATTCTAGATATTTAATGTAAGTGGAATACTATAATATTTATCTTTTTGTGTCCAGCTTATTTCTCTTAACATAATATTTTCTTTTTTAATGGCTGAATAGTATTCCATTGTATGGATATACCAGATTTTGTTTATCAGTTCACCTGTTAATGGACATTTGAGGCTGCTATGAACATTGGCATACAAACATCCGTTCAAGTCCCTTCTTTCAATTCTTTGGGGTATATACCTAACAGTGGAATTGCCAGGCCATATAGTAATTCTATGTTTAACTTTTTGAGGAGCCCCCAAACTGTTTTCCACAGCAGCTGTACTATTTTACATTCCTACCAACTAAGGGCAAGTTAATTGTTATTATCAATTTAATCCAAATAATTAGAAAAGTTGGTTCTCCTATGGTGGAAAGGGGGGTGGAGTGAGAACAACTCTCCATCACACAACAGTGCCAGTGGCAAAGAGAGGTTATTAACTAATCCACCCTAAGGTTCCTTTCCATAAGCAGAGGTAACAGGAATTGACTGCTTTAGAAATACAAACATTTTACTGTTTTTTTTCAATTCCTGAAAATTAAACCATTAGAAGAGCAGTGAACATGTTATCCTTCCATCTGTCGCAGTAAGGGAAATGATCATGTTCGTGGCAGCCAGCAAGGATGCAGACTTCATTTCCAAGCTTTGACCTCTGAGCCTTCAAAGCAGGTTACCCCCGATTCCTCTGATGGTGTGGATCCCCTTCCCGCTGTTGTCCACAACACTTTGGGCTTAGCTGGAAAGCCTGACAAAAGTAACAGGGCCCCACTGCCAGGGGGTGTGGGTGGCTGGCAGAAAGAGCACGATACTCAGGAAGTCCAACAACAACCCTGGACAAGTCACTTAACTTCTCTATGTGGCTATGGGTCAGGTCATAACTGGAGGGTTCCTTTAAGGTCTCATGTTATCAATAAGCACCAAACAATGTTAAGAATGACTGGAAACTATGTTTTTTTTGCCCTTCCTCTTGGATTCTGAAGGTTAACAGAATGAAGAAACCAAAAAACATCATAAGAAGTGTGCAGATGGCATGGATACAATGACTAAAATGGCAGAAGATGAGGTATATAAACAAGAATAGGAAAGTCACATTTAAAGGTATGTTTGCACAGTAGAATCTGGGGTAACTATTTTTTTTCTTTTTTCATTACTTTTTTCCTGTTACATTGCCTGATCAGTTGAAAGCAATTGCATGTCAGGTTGCAAACAATCATGAGGTTTGGAGAGAAGGCCTTAGTTATAGGATCAACCACTGCCAGGGCCCTGCTGCCCCACTGGTGCTGCATTGGGCCCCCCCCACCCCCAACCTTACCCCTAGGGATGGAAGAACAGTCAGAGCCTTCCCAGCTGGGCAATTCCAGAGGGGAACATTAGGCTTCTGAATCTCTGAGATGCTCCAAGGAACGCCTACCACTCAGACTCTAAGCTCTTAAAAAGTTTACAAAATGCATATACAAAAGCAAGGGATTGACAAGAGCAAACTCAGCTCATTCAGTAAAGGAGTTTGAGTCCATCCAGAGAGGAACAAGGGCAAGATTTCGTAACAACTTTGCAACTGTTGCCAAACATCGGGACTACTATACGCAAAGCCGTATAACATGCATGATGTGGTGGGGAGTGGTACTAAGGGACAGGTAGGGAGCAGGGGAAGATGGAAGGAAGAGATATAAGAAAAACCATAAGACCTGTGCTGTCAAGAATCTTACTGGAATTGCTATGTATTAACAGAAAAAAAATACCAAAGGAAACCTACCCCCCACAAAAAAACTTACTGCATTTGCTTCTAAAAAGTAAAACTAGGGTTTGACATGGGAAGGAAACTAACTTTTCATTGTATTTTGATCTTATACCACTTTAATCCACTTTCTGTCTCTATGAATTTGCTTATTCTAGATAGTTCATACAAGTGGAATCCTACAATATTTATCTTTTTTTGTCCAGCTTATTTTTTTACCATATGCATGTATTACATTTTAAATTTTTAAAATCCATTCCATAATCAGAGAGAATAAAAGTAAAACATTGAAAATACAAATACAAGACAAAGTACAAGTACAAATTATGGACCTAAATATTGAGGGAATAAGACAGCAGTCGGAATTACCTAAACAATGGTCAACATATTAAGCACTTACTATGTGCCAGATACTGCTAAGAGCCGCATCTAGATTATTTTATTTAATCCTCACTTCCACTCTATGAGATGACATAGGAGGTACTATTTTTATTCCCATTTTACCACTACAGAAACTAAGACACAGAGAATGTAATATACTTGCTCAAGGTACCCAGTTAGCAAGTAACAGAGCCAGGATTTAAACCCTGACTAACCCAGAGCTCAAGGGGGCTAATCTCCAAAGGCAAAGGGAGTTTACATCCTAAATCGCACTCCAAAGAAGAGGCTTGGCGTTGACTGGAGAACGTCTGTGGGGTCAATGTGTGGGAAACGGTACAATGCACAGGAAAATGCAAGCTGGAATCCATAATGATCAAACCACAAACATTTCTTGAGAACCTACTGCTGGAAAACAAATTTATTTGTAGAGTAGTTGTAGGAAATAAAGCTGCTATGTGGAGATGGGAAAGGGTCAAACACACTCCACAATCCTTCCAAAATAAGATGACAAAACTCAAAATGAAAGATCTCTTCAGCTCACCTTAAATATTGCAGCGTCTTAAAAGAGACTGAAGCAAGAATGCTAAGTTGATTTGGGGAAGGCAGGAGGGGGATGTGAAAAAAGGCATTCCCTTTGACCTCAACAGCACACTGATAAGGTGGAGATAGGAGGGAGAGAAATTATTGCCTTCCTCCTGGGGCAAAAGCATTTTAATTATCAGCTGAGAGTTCCAGCAGAGCCATAAAATTGGCCAGCTGTCCCATTCAATCAGGCCAAACGCCATAACAGACAGACAGGAAGAGGCAATATTTTCAGGGGGCTGAGCACTCCAAGTTAAGGCTGGGTCCTGAGGGGGCAGAGAAGCACAAGCCTTTCCACAAGAGGCCCATGTATGGTTAGAAGAGGCTGGTGGGTATTGATTCCTTTCTGTTATTTTGGTTGAAATAAATCTGCGTGTTTCTGTGGGAGGGGACAGCTCCAGGCTGCCTAGAATTCTCATGCCATTTTAAAAAGGGAAACCCAACCATATACTAAAATAACAAGGAATGGAAAGAAGCTGCTTCTCGGCTACTCCTTGAAAAAAAGGAAAAGAAGTGAAGTGCCATTTACTGACTGCAGTGCCCATGTGCTACTTTGCACACATAATTTCATACCATCTTAAAACAACACTACTCTTTTCTATATTGTCCACATTTTACAGATGAGACTCCTGGAGCTCCAAGAGGTCAACCATGTGTCCAGGGTCAGGTGCTCAGGAAGTAGCAGTCAGGATTTAAATAAAATCCAAGTCTGTCTGACTCCCAAGCCAGAGTTCTTTCCATTAGACCATGGTAGTTACCAAAACACAGCGTAAGGGGGAAAATGCTTTCTTCTCAGATTAAAACTTCCAAATTCCCTACAGAGAGTAAAAACCCTAAGGAAGTTAGGAGGGAAAAGGAATTGCAATCCCCAGCTTTTAAGATGTCTGCTTTCTGGTTCACAGTTACAATATAGTGGGCTGCACAGGGCACAAGGGAAGCCTGTGATCCTGTTGTTGAGTGGGGACACAGAGGCACACAAACTGACCCACCAAGGCCGATTTTCGAGCCTGCTCTGAAAAAGTCCTATGCCAATATAGAGAAGTGGGCAAAGCAGCAGCAAAGCTCCAAGATACCCTGAGGCCCCTAGCTAGTTCCAAGGCATTCAGCTAACTGCACCCCACTTCCAGGACGAAGGCCGTCCTCCGTTTATTGTGAATGCCACCAGGAATCATGCGACCAGAGCATCTCCTCTCAACAAGGCCATCTGTCATGGCCTGTGCAGCAATGGGGGAAGGGGGCATCTGTGGGCTGCAGTTAACCGTTTCCTCCCCTAAACCACTTGGCCGTGATTCCCTTTCAGGAGCTTCAGTCCCAGCAACAAGAAACCTGGAAGGGGGAAACCTGGGCACAGTAGAACCTGACAAACAGATTCAGAGAAAACAGTGTAGCTGTTACCTGCCCCCAAAACACAGACATTCACACTTTCTGTCACATAACGCCAGCCCTGGAAGGGACCTCAGAGATCAGCTTGTGCAAACCTCTAGTTTGACAGATGCAGAATCTTGAGGTCCAGAGAAATTAAAAGACTTGCCCAAGGTCATCCAGCAGGTCAGTGTCAAGGACAGCACACGGGCCAGTGTTCCTTCCACTGTACCACTCCACCTCTTATGCAGATGCCCAATTTAAGAAGTTCTCTATAATGATGGTTAATTTATAACCTTCTCTGTACCCTGCATTAATAAAAGCTACAGCCTTCTCCCTTCAAAATGAATTTACACACATTATTGCATAGATTCCAGGGTGGTTGTGGGCCCTATATTGAGAGTCCTAACTTTATAAGAGGAACAAAGGGTGGTTCTACAGGAGGCTGGTGAGAGTATTGAAGGGGACTCCAAGGTAAAGGGACAGACTTCCTGGACTTGGGAAAGAAGCTACATATTGCTCTTCACTCATTCAGACCACTGATATCACCACACTGTGTGGTCTCAGTTTCCCTGTCCATAGTGACCCTGAGCAACCACGCAGAAATGAGATGAAGCACCACGTTAAGGAATGGAAAAATTGGAAATGTGGAGGAAAGGAGAGAGGAGGCTCTTTTCTCCTTGAAGATCCTGAATTATACATCTTGACCCTGAGTGATGACAGTCTATCAGGCCACCTGAGAAAAGTGGAGATCACTGGCTACCTGTTCACAGGTTTGCTTGGCAAAGGATGCAGGAAAAGGGAAAGCATAATAATTTACTTAACTTTCAAGGCAGTAGTGACTCAAGTCAGGGGAAAATGAGGTAAAGGGAAAGAGAATAAAGCATCATCTAAAAATCAGAGCCCACATACTTCAAGCTCTTCTTGCCCTGAACTGGACCCCTTACTGAAGCTGTTTTCCCCAAGCTAGGAATTCGATCAGGGTACAGAAACCCCTACAAAAGTCTTTCACCCAACACAATCTTCCTGCTCCAACTCCAACACAGGCTCTAGAGGTGCCTAAATGTTTCCCATAGCCCTGAGGAGCCCACAGGGTGACCAACTAGGAAGGAAAGGCAGACAGAACTCCAGTCACCTTGGGCGTCAATGAAGACAAAAGCAGAGACCCATTGAACAAATGTCCCACAGAGAGATCAATTTCCTTTTTGAACTCCAAATCCTTCTCAAATGGCCCCGCCAACTACAGCAAAGGACTGAGCCAAAGGAACCCACAGCCATTTGCCTCTTGGAGGACTGGCCAGGTTCTCACTGGACATGTGCACCTGCTGGTCTCCCTGCCTGGACCCTACTCACCCTACCCATTGGTGCTGTCTCTTAACTACTCTCCATGCCTTCAGATCACACCTGAAACAAAACTTCCCCAGGAACTCCTTCTCCAATGCCTCTGTCAAGACATGCCCCTTTATTCATCATTCTCTTAGCACCAAGCATCTCCCCTCACAGCATTTACCATGGTCATGACTTTACATTCTTGTGTGATTTTGCTTTGATTAACATTTGTCTCCAAGACCCAATAGGAGGTTCCCTGAGAGCAGAGCTATGTCTGTTTTTGCTTACTGTTTTAATCCCAACACCAAGCTCTCAAATTGGCACATAAAAGAAAATCATCTTTGTGCAGGAGATGGCCACAAAGGCCCAGGGAAAAAAAGGGAAAAGCAAGGTTCCCAGCCACACCTCCTGGCCTCGCTGGTTTCTTCTACTGAGTCTTATTTACCTGGCCGGTAGTTTGCTTCATTTCAGCTTTATTCATTTATGTATTTACTTTGGCTGGCAGAGTATGTCTCTATATTCGTAGAAAAACTACCCATCAACTGTTCTCAATGCTCTGGGACTTGCCTGGTAGCTGCTAGCTAACCTTACTTATAGTCTCCTGCAACCAAAGGATGAATCGAATTCTTTAAAAGCATGTAAGCTTCTGCCAAGAAAAATCCTCAAAATGTATCAGTCAATGCCTAAATCTCTGTAAGAGGGAGCTTGTAGCAAAGAACCACAAAGACCAGAAATGAGGATAATGGGAAGAGAAATTCAGATGTACCTGTACCTGAGCCAGGCTGGAAGTATCTCATTTGGAGATGCACTTATGCAACATCCAAAAAAGTTATTTATTTACCTCTCGAAAAGGAATGAGGATTGGGCTCTCTAGCTGATATTTCACTGCCTCCCAGATCCATCCCAGGAATATTCTATGGTTATTTATGGTTACTGTATTCTCTTATGGGCAAAACTGCTTTTATGGAGTTGTTTCTGCCCCATTGTTCCAAGTCAGGGACCCTATGTCCGAGCTGCTTCAGCTGTGAGGCAGGAATGTGCTCTAGCAGTGGGCTAGAGTCACAGAGTTCCACAAATCTAACAGCCAGCAAACCTCAGCCACAAGAAACCCTCGTCAAAGGCTTTGGCCGGGGTTCAGCCCAAGTTCACTATAGGGCTCAGGACGTTATAGCCAGCCTGAGGCCAGGAGAGGGTGGAAGCTCTGTCCTCCTCACACTCCAAGAAAGAGAATCTTTATCTTCATGACTATGCCAGTTTGGATATATTATGTCCCCCAGAAAAGCCATATTCTTTAATGCAATCAGTCTTGTTGGGGCAGAGTGATTAGCCTGTTGATTAGGGTGGAAACTCTGATTAGATTATTTCCATGGAGGTGTGGCCCTGCCCATTCAGAGTGGGTCTTGCATATTTAAGTGCTCTCAGGAGCCAACACAGATGCTTGCTGATACCTGGAGCACTTGGAGATGCTTGGAGACGTTTGGAGATGCTAGCCCAGAGTTTACTCCAGAGAAGCTAAGAGAGGACCCCCAGACACTTAGATGCACAGGAGCTTAAGAAGCTAAAAGAGACAAGTCCAGAGACATTTTGGAGAAAGCCATTTAGAAACTCAACCGGGGAGCAAAGGACCAGCAGATGCCAGCCACGTGCCTTCCCAGCTGACAGAGATATTCTGGGATACCATCAGCCTTTCTTCAGTGAAGGTTCCTCTTGTTGGTGCCTTAGTTTGGACACTTTTTTCACCCTAGAACTGTAAATCTGTAGCCAAATAAAACCCCTTTATAAAAGCCAATCCATTTCTGGTATTTTGCATAACAGCAGCATTAGCAAACTGGAACACTGATCTTATGAACCCCAAGAGAAGGCTGGAGACAGGCACAAAGCACATGTGAATGCAGAATTGGGGAGGGGGTGCCAAAACTCCTGTGCCCTAGGTGGGTCTTTGAGCACTAAAGGAACAACCAATCAAACAACCCAACAAAGCTGGAATGGGCCCTGTGTGGAGCACAGCAGGGAATGCACAAGATGGGAACAAAAGGCATACTGAGTTGGATGGAATAGAATGGTAGTGGATCCAGGCAACACTGCAGAGTGGCCTGAGCCAGCAGCACCTGGCAGCCAGGCAACAGCAGTGGAGACAGCAGCCAGTGAGAGTTAGTGAGGGAAGGATGCTGAGAGAGAAGGGGGCAGGGGCATTCCAGGAAGGGTGTTGAGAGAGAAGGGGGCAGGGGCATTCCAGGAAGGGTGCTGAGAGAGAAGGGGGCAGGGGCATTCGAGGTTGGTAGCGAATGCACTATTGAAATACCAGGCTCTGGCATCGAACAGTTGATGGACTCAAGACAGTCAGGAAGGATCAAGGGCCTGGCATTTATAACAAGGATCGAAAGCAACTTTCATGCAAGTGAGGCAAGAGAGACATCCTAAGATAACAGAAAGGGAATTTTTACATTTTGAGATGCCGTAAGTAGACCACTTCAAGTGATATTTCATTCACTCATTTCTACATTCATTCATTCTATAGACATTTATTGAGGGTTCTACTAAGCACCCAGAACTATGCTCAGTGCTAAAGATGCAAAATCTATTTGGACTCTAGGGGATGCTCTTCAATTCACAGTCAACAAAAAGAGGAGCCAGGGCATACAACCAGAAGCTGCCGCCAGCACAGTGCTTTGTTGGGTTTTTCACCAGCTTATGAATGCCTTTAGGTGGAGTATGCACTCACTTCCCCAAGGTTCCCACACAGCCCTATTGTCTGACACCAGCTGTTCACAGATTTACTCACACTGGCTGGGAGGCATCTGAGCTTGCAACTGGTGGACTTCAGGCTCTAGAGCCTTGTCACTCTAATATTCTTCTAAATGACTAATATTCTAATATTCTTTTAATGACTGAATGACTAGTTACACTGAGGACAAAGGATGGGCTATCAGGAAGGAGAAGTGGCCAGGTTTGAGTTGAGCACAGAAAGATGGGTAGGGCACGGATAGACACAGAGGTAAGGCTAGGGCAGCTCTACAAGCAAGAGTATTCCTGTAGCATGGGTGAGTGTGACACAGGCAAATGGCTCTAAAGTACCGGGTGCGTTCCAAGGGAATACGGAAAGCCAGTTCAGCTTATGGGAAGAGTGTCTCTAAAGGAAGAAGAGGGAGCTTAGGAAGCAAAGACACCTCATAAGAACTTGATATTTGAAAAGAGGAAGGCAGATGTGGCTAGTCCTAAATATAAATACAGTTCACATGCTCCACACTCACTGGGGGACACCTAAGAAATCATTTTACCACACAACTCTGCTCTTCCAGCTGTAAAGTTGAGTTGCATGAAATTTTAGGAGGGTATACTGAGGAGATAAATCATATATTAATGAAATATGGCTGTCAGAGCCTTATGGGCAGAGTAATATTATTCCTAATTACATAAAACTAAAGCACTACCCAAATGTCCATCAACAATGGATAAGCAAAATGTGGTATATCCATATAACAGAATATCACTCAGCCATAAAAAGAAGTGAAGTACTAATACATGATACAACCTGTACGAATCATGAAAACATTATGAGAGAAGCCAGACACAAAAGGCCACATATTATATGATTCCATTTATATGAAATATCCAGAGTCTGGCAAAACCCCATAGAAATAAAAAGCAGATTAGTGGTTGCCAGGGGCTAGGGGAGAGAGGAATGGGAAATGACTGCTTAAAGAGTCTGGGGTTTCCTTTTGGGGTGATAAAACTGTTCTGGAACTTGGTGACAGTTGCACAACATTGTGAATGTACTAAATGTCACTCATGGTAAATTTTATGTTTCACGTAATCTAGCACAGTAATCTTTTTTAAAGCACTACTGGACCACACCAAAGAGCATAGTGATAAGCATAGTACAGGCCATAGAGCACAGCGATTAGGAACATAAGCTGAGGCGTAAGACCTGGACTCAAAGTCTGGCCTTGCAATGTACTGGCAGTGAGACTTCAGAGAAATGACTGACTCCTTCTGAGCCTTAGTTTCCTCATCTGTAAAATGGAGACATTTATACTCTTTACTCTACAGGGTTGCTAGAGGATTAATAAGAATACACATAAAGGGCTTAGACAGTGCTTGATCCACAGAGAGCACTTGAGCAGCATTAGTTATTATTATTATTATGTAGGGGTTTGGCTTAGCTAACAAAGTGGAATACTGTGCAACCTTTAAGTATCTTGTGATAGAAGAATATTTACTTACCTAGAAAAGTGGCCACAATACACTGACAAGTAGGGGAAAAAAGCACACAATAAGCAATATGTTTATTAGGATACTATTTAGGGGGAAAACAAATATGCACAAATGCACAAAAAAAAATGGAAAGACAGAAACTGTTTTCTCCTCAATGCTCTTCAGTCCTCATCAGTCCTCTTTCCCACTGTCTGTGAAAGAGAATTCCCTCTTTCCTACAACTGTACAAATATTATGTTTCTGTATTTTTAATCTTCTATGTAATATTACAAAGAACATCAAGCTTGATCATCATCACATTAGGAGTCACTTATATTTCACTTCCCTCTGTGTTCTCATTTTTCTTGGAATGTTTTCATTTCTCTTGAAATAAGTTACTTTGTACTGATTTCTAAGGGCTCATTTATGATGAACAATGTCAGTCTTCATGATTTTCATGCACTGCACATGAAATACCATGTTTTCTTCCCATTTAATTCATTCTGCTGTTTTATTTTTGGTTGTACAGAAGTTATGTATTCAAATATAATCATTTTATGTTGCAAAAAACACAAAAAAATCTGTAGGAGAAGCTCATGGCACCCTTGCTGGTCCGTCCCCCACCCCCTCCCCAGCGCGATGTAGAGCCAGCCTGTGCTCCCATTCTGGGTCTCTGGCTCTGTTCAGGAGGGAGGAGAGGAAACCTGATATGCATGCTGGGGAACCTGTAGGTTGGTGCTATTCTATGGAATGGCAGACTGAAATACTAAACCAAGAAACTTACCTCTGGGGAGCCCACACAGAACTTACCCTGCAGGCAGAAGCAGTTTGCAGACAGCTAAAGCAATTAAGTCAAAGCTGCCTGAGGAAAAGGATTATTTGCTTTAAATCATCAATAGGGCAGCCTAAAGGGGGAGAAAGTCTATTTCAGGCTGAGTAGAGGGATCATTGGAATACCTGTAAACAGGGGAATTCCTAAGGCCACTAGCAAGCACAAGTTCAGGACAAGACACAGGCTCAGAAAAGATGGAGAGGATCCTGCAGTTCCTATTTGCCTGGGGCTGATTTTCTTGATAAGAGGGCTAAATTCTGAAGGAGATCACCAGCCAACACAGAGACAATTTTCAAAGACCCTGAAAAGTGGTTTTTGCATAGTTAGGTTTGTTTTCATTACCTGCTGGCATTCGAGAAAATCTCTGTTATATCACTAGCTGGATACAAACTTAAGACACAGACTAAATCCCAGAATTAACATTTTAAAATATTACAATGTACAGTGTATAAAAAAAGATTACAAGACAGACAAAGAAACAGGAAATGATGGCCCATTCAAAGGAACAAGATAAAAATCCAGAAACAATCAACAAAGAAAACCAGATTTTGGATACACTGAACAAAGACTTAACAAACAAACAAAAAGATCCTCAATATGCTCAAGAAGGTAATGGAAAACAAAGAGAAAGAACTAAAGGACATCAAGAAAACAATGAACGAATTATATGAGAAGCTCAACAAAGAAATAAATTTTAAAAAGGAATCAAACAGACATATTAGAGTTGAAGTCCACAATAACTGAAATGAAAAATAACCTAGAGGGTTTCAACAGCAGATTGGTGCTGGCAGAAGAATCAGTGAACTCAAAGACAAGACAATTTATATGACTCAGCTTGAGAAGTAGAAAGAAAAAAGAATTTTAAAAAGTGAACACAGCCTAAGAGATCTGTGGAACACCAGCAAGCATACCAATATATGCATTATGGGAGACCCAGAAGAAGAGAGAAAGGGTCAGAGGAATACTCAAAGAAATAATGGCAGAAAACTTCCCTAATTAAAAGAACAGTCTTTTCTGGGGTACATAATGGATTCAAACTGTAACAAATATATATAGAACACTTCACCCAACAGCAGCAGAATATACATATTCTTCTCTCATGCTCATGGATCATTCTCCAGAATAGAATCAGATGCTAGGTCACAAAAATTCAATAAATAGGTCTCAATAAATGCAAAAATATTGAAACCATACAATATATTTTCTCTGAGCACAATGGAATGAAGCTAGAAATCAATAACCAAGGGAGAAATAGAAAATTCACAAGTATGTGGAAATTAAACTATGCACTCTTAAACAACCAGTGGGTCAAAGAAGAAATCACAAGGAAAATTAGGAAATATCTTGAGACAATTGAAAATGGAAATGCAACATACCAAAGCTTATGGGATGCAGCAAAGGCAAGGCTGAGAGGGAAATTCACAGCTCAACATGCTCACATTTAAAAAAGAAGAGCTCAAATCTGAGACCTAACCTCACAACTGGAGGATCTATAAAAAGGAAGAGCAAACTAAACCCAAAGCAAGCAGAAGGAGGGAAGTAACAAAGATTAGAGCAGAGATAAATGAAATAGAGAATAAAGAAACAATAGAGTCCAGTGGTAGGGAATGGGGAGCTACTGCTTAATTGGTAAAGAGTTTATATTTGGTGTGACAGGGAAGTTTTGGTAATGAATGGTGGTGATGGTAGCAAAACACTGTCGATGTAATTAACACAATGAATTATATATTTGAATGTGTATAAAAGAGGAAATTTTAGGGTGTTATAAATGTTTCTAGAATAAATTTGAAAAAACAACATAGAAATGTACAACACAACACACTGGAACCCTAATGTTAACTATGGGCTATAGTTAAGAATACAATTATAACAATAATATTTCATCAGTTGTAACAATGGTTTCACACTAATGCAAAGTGTTAATAGGGAAAACTGCATGTTTGGAAGGGGGACATAAAAAGGAACTCTGTTTTCTACATGTGTTTTCTGTAATTCTACAACTTCTCTAATAAAAAAAATATTATATATTTTTTAAAGTTAATAGATTCACAATAGCATCAACAGAAATAACTCAGAATGTAACCAAGTCTGAAGGATTTCTCAGCTCAAAGCAAAGGATCCAGAGAGAGCAAAATCCCTGGGGCCCATGCCTCCCCCAAAGTTATTCAACTCAAATGCCCTCTGCTCTGGGAAAGATTGCTCAAAGTGATCTTAAGTATATACCATAAGCAACTGTATCCTCTCTACCACTCAGTTTAGGCAAGAGAGAGCACAAATTACCATACAAAAGAAGCATATTCCCAGGCCCTTCTGATTCAGCCAAGGTGGGAGACTGAAGTTTCTACAGCCTCACCATTTAATTGTTTCTAACACTTGTTTTACAATCCAGTTTACGAGTTCTGGGTGTTTGCTAAACAGTTACTTCTCAATTACCTGCTATTAACCACCAGGTAGTTAAGGCAATTAATTAATACTACCCCTGGGCTACCAGCCAGGTCATGCTCCTCAAATTGAATCATTACCTGAGTCTACTTCACAGTCTCTTCTTACAGTCCATCTTCTGATGGGTACCTCAATTTGAGGTGTTTATGCAGAAATTCAAACAGGTGGTATAGGGTTGTTTTACCTGTTGTTCCACCCCAGAGGGAAATCTCTTTTGGGATTACAGATGCACTTCTCTCAAATGGAAAAATAAGTCTATATGTTTTCTTGCAAAGTACATCAGAATTACACACTCCCAATCTTGCCTGTTAATATAAACTTAGAATTCTCCTACCACCACAGGTACCTCATTCGTCTCTTCCTAAACCAATTTTTCCTGGTATCTATTCCACCCCCACATCTCAACATTCAAGGATGGAATGTTTTCAAGCAAGGAGTTTCACAATCCACAAGGATTCCACTAGGATTCCACTCCAACTGCAACCATGGACTGAGTCTGAAACTCCTCTTAACCCCTACAGCCCCAGCTCTTTATACTCACTGTTGCTGGACTTAAGGTCACGGTGGATGACAGGAACAATTGCTTCATCATGTAAGTAGTTCATCCCTCTGGCAATCTGCACAGCCCAGTTCACCAGGATGTCTGGGGGAATCCTCTTCCCAGATAACACTCTATTCAAAGGCCCTCCACGAGCAAACTCCATGACCAAGCAGAGGTTGGGTTCCTTCAGACACACTCCTCTAAGGGCAATGATGTTGGGATGCTTCAGCATAGTGAAGAGCTTGGCCTCCTGGCGAACATTCTCTATGGTCTGGCTGATGTCCTCATCAGGGTCATGGCGAGCTGCTTTCACAGCAACCTCATCTCCTATCCAGAAAGCACGATAGACCTTCCCAAAGCCCCCAATGCCAATAATCTCTTCCAGGGTTAGCTCCGCAAAATCAATCTCTAACACTGAGAAGGAGAAGAAAAAAGGAAGTCAGAAACATTCTGGAAACACCATTTAACCATCCTAGAAGAATAAACACAGTAATTTGTTATTTCACTTGGCTTTTCTCTTTCCCCCAACAGAAGGTAAACTCTGTAAGGGCAGTAACTATGATTACCATATTTTCTGTAGCACTGACTACCCCATAGTAGGCACTCATTAAATAACTCCCACTTGGACCATCATGCAGAATCCTGAACCAAGACAAACCACTTTATCTAAAGGAAACATTGGGGGAGATCATTTTTATAAGGCATATTCAGTTTTACTGTGTATTAGGTGGTGAGAGGCACACAATCCAGTGCCAAGGCAGACACACAACAAACCAAACCACAGTGTGAGAACTTTCACAGAGGTTTGATCAGAGTATTAGGAAAATCACCAACTTCCACCGTGGGTCACAGTGAATGGGGTAAGGAGTTGCAGGGAAGGGAACATGTGAAGTGGGCCATAAAGAATGAGTGGGAGGGATCTCATCAAGCAATGAAGGACATCAGGGTAGAGAAGGACAATCTAGGCAGAGGGACAGGCATGATCAAGAACATGGGGCATGAGAGTCTAAGCATATTAGGAACTTCGGGGAGTCACGTGTGGCTGGATTATATGCATTGGGATAGGAGATGAGGCTCAGAAGCCTTGGTGGCAGCCTGTTGTGGAACACTCTTTTTTTTTTTTTTTTTTTTTTAAAGAGAATTTGTATGTGTCATTTATTTTGAGGGAGGACTGGAAGGACATAGCAACTTGGCTAAAAAAAAACAAACTTAAAAACACTAGTGAGCTTTAATAGTAGTACTCGATGCTTTTCATAAGAAAATATTATTATATAGAAGTTACCAAAGGCTTCAGGTCCTGTTGACATTTTCTCAAGAATCATCCATAACACTCCTATATATTTCAAAAATTAAGCTAAGCATTTTTTAAGAGGGTCATTATTCACATTTTCTTTATGCATTTTTAAATACTGCCATTTTTATGTTTATATACACATAAGACACATATATACATGTAAATATGCAAAATGTCTTGAGAACATAGACTATATTTCTCTTTATTAGTTAATTCTGGTTTCACATAAATGTTCAAATAGCTAATTAGGTCCAATTCTAATTATTAGTAATGAGTAAAATAAGTTCCAGTTTCCAGAGTTCAGGTCAGAAAACTAATCTGGATATATTACTGTTTCCCAATACTCTAATATATCAGGCTAAAAACATAGTTGATATGTAGTAACTCCACATTTTAAGAATCTGTTTTCTTTATCAATAGAAACATACCAACACCAATACATTTCCTTATGTAGATTACTTCAAGAGGTAACTCAAACAAACTTTAATAAATAATTTAGATGACTGGGATTCCAGAGCAGTAATTAAGAAAATCACATTTTAATCAGTGCCCTACTTATGGTCTTTTCTTTTCTACATTTCCAAGAAAAATCTAGACAAACTAAGGTTTCCCAATGTTCCTTTAAAAAAGAGAAGGAGAAAGAAATTTCAAAATATGACCAAATAAATCTGCTTTACATTTCTGCAGGTAAAAGAATACCTTTTGAAATATGACAGTTACCAATTTTGGTACGTAATTTTGTCCACCCAGAACTTAAGATCACATAACTAAACATTCCAAAAGTCAGAACTTTTTAAAATATATGAAACAAAGAAAATATCTAGGTTACAAAAGATTCCTATACCAAACAAAATAAAATCTATATGCTTGATTTCCATATAAATTATTCTTCCTATATAGTATAGCAGGCTAACAAAGCATAACTTCCAAGTCAAATCAAGCGATTTTTAGCTTCTCACATTCCAAATGAAATGCTGATGGCCTAAAAATTAGACAATTTGCCTTAATGACAATAAGCAAGGGTAGCATATATCATTAGTAAGTTTCTTTCTAAGCTATCAAATGTCACAAGTTTGTGTTTTTTCTTGTTTGTAATCCTAAAACTGGCAGCATTTTCATTTCATCCACTCTATTCTTATGTATTTGAAAAGCAGGTGTTATCCATCTACCACAGGAGCACTGTTCACCACACCAATTGAAGGAACCCAACTTGGCACTGCATTTGGGGCAAAGAAGCTGTGCATCCATCACTCCTAACAAAGCCGATTCCATCCATTGTACAGGTTCAATGAAATAAGATGTACACTGAGCCTAACTTCCTGTCATAGGCATGAAAGATGATGTCATTCTCTTGTGGGTAAAGGCTATAGGGCCACTTCCTTCATTATGATCCAAAATGCTAGAACTTCGAAATAAGGATCGCCTGCACTTTCTACATTTGTAGAGAACCTCATCTTTCAATCCTTGTGAAGTGGTGGTTGGGTCAACAGCAAAGAGTTCCTGAGGTAAATTCTGCAATTCTGGATACTTCTCTGTAACCTTTTGTAAACGATACTGCTTATAAACTGCACTAGAGGTGTCCACTTCATATCCCATTGCCTGGTATAATTTCAGTTGCCACTCAAATCCCTCATTCATCTTAGCCTCTGGTTTGACAGTCTGGAGGTTTTCATAAGCTTTTTCAAAGGTAAGTTCATCAGTCTTCATCAAAAAAGCAGTCACTACAGCAACACTTCTACTGACTCCTGAATGACAGTGCACCAACACTGCGCGGCCCTCGGCGCGGGCATGGTCGATGAAGGCCACGCACCGGTCCAGGTGACTGAGCAGGTCCGTCTCGGGTTCGTCCAGCGCTGGCACGAAGAGGCACCGCATTCTTTCGACCCCAGGCCCTGCTGTGAAACTGGGCGCCTCCGAGTCCACCGTCAGCACGGCCGTGACGCCCATTTCCCTGAGAAGGTCCAACTCCGCGACGGCCGCGGCCCCACCCAGGTAAAGCCCCGGCAGCACTTGCTGCATCTGCCCGGCAAAGCTGGCCTCGCTAGCGCTCTGGCTCCGGCTCTGGGTTCCATGGCTCGGGTCCTGAGGCTCCAACATGGCGGCCGGAACACTCTTAAAGCCATTGTGTGCAGCTTGAACCTCACACCATAAATGTTAAGGAGTTGTGCGTGCTTAAGAAGAGGAGAGTTCTTAGACCTGTGATTCAGAAAGAAAACCAACTCCAGATGCCGTACAGAATGTGACATGGACGGCAGAGAACCCTAAGTGCAAGGAGCCACTAGGAGGCCACTGAAGTATGCTAGGCCTGAGCACCCGAGGGTCTGAACCTCAGCAGCAGTGGCGATGAGCCCAGAGTAAATCTGGGATTCTAAATTCGGTTCCACCAGGACCTGGTGACCACGATATATGAAGAAGGAAACTCACAGGGGACCACGATCCATGTCACAGTTCAATCCCTGATGTGCCCAGTATCAAATACAACCACTCATTCTCCCTCCTAAAACCAAAGTTTGAACATGAGGCACTTGGTTATATCTTTAGCTCTGTTTGGAAAGACTTTCATGCATGGATAATAATAGCTGCCAGTGATTATAAATCTTGGACCAGATATGGTGCTAAGTGCTATATGAGCAGAGTGCTATTTTATTTTTCTCTCATGAAGCCCTGTTCTCTATCTTTCCAATCTCTTTTGTCTTTAGCTGGCTGACTCACACTTATCCCTCAGGTCTCAGGTTATATATCACTTTCATAGAGCAACTTTTCCTAACCCCAAGACTAAATCAGGTCAGACACCCATCAAACACTTCCATAGTATTCTCTATTTTGCAAGATTCATCCAGGCTATAATTACTTGCTCAATGCCCATCATACTTGCTAGATTGCAAGATCTACAGGGGCAGAGATTATGTCTGCCTTATTCAGCACTGTACTACTCACCATGCCAAACATTTAGTAGATTAGCAACAGACAGCTGAAATAGGAAGGAAGGAAGGGAGGAAGGGAAGGGGGGAAGGAAGGGAGTAAGGGAGAAGTGTAAGTGAGAAGGGAGGGAGAGAGGGATGGAGGAAGGAAGGGAGGGAGGGAGGCAAGGAGGGAAAAATCTACTACAGTAGAAAATAAATAAAACTCAGATCTGCAAAAGAAAATTTTATTGGACTTTGCAAGGCAAATACAGAGAACAGTCACCCTTTGCTAAAACACTAAGAAAACAAAGCTATATTTCTGAAATTTTGGCAATACCAAAAGAGGAACTGCCCACTGCTGGCTGTTCCTTTCCTTCCTCAGCCAGCCCCACTACTCCTCCGTTCTCCACTCAGATGTTGGTAGTGTTCAAAAATCTGTTCTTGCTTAATTATAGTTCTTCTATCCTATCTGGGGCTAATATTCATTTTTATTTTGCAATACAGCTGGCAATCTGCACAAAGGAAACTCTTAGGAAAAATTAGGTGGACTGTCTTAAGGCTTACAGAAAGTATAGCTCGTCTTGACCCCAAACATTTCCAAAGTTTCTTCATCCAACAGTCACCTCATCTAAAAGTCTTCCTGAAGAATACATAGAATGGTAGGTATGCTAGACTAGCAATCAACATCCATTCCAAAATTCTTCTAGCATGCCTTTTGGTAGAACAAAGCCTAGAAAGCTAAAAACTATGTTTCTCAGATTCCCTTACAGTTAGGGCTCTGGATGCATATTCGGTTCTGCCAGTTAGATGCACACAATTTGGAAGGTAGAAGTGAGATGGTGACCATCTTCCCTGCTGCTTCTCCTGGCAAGCATGGCTATGGAGAAGTGGAGTTTTCCTGCAGCAGCATGTCAGTGTTCAATCACTAGCTCTGTAGATATTGTTAGGAATGTGGTATGGCCTCTGGACTGCAGCTACAAAAATGTGTTCTTGAAGTCAACAACAACAATGGCAGATCCTGGTTCAGTACCTTCCCAGTTACAGAAGTAGCAGCTCCCCTGGTAGGTCAGTTCTGCAATGTTTTTCCGGGAGTCATTCCCCAAGGTCCAGCTGAGAGCCTCTTCTTCCAGCCCTTCCAACAATTCTGAAAGCACCTAATTTCCTGTGCTAAATCCCTTTCTGCTTAAAATAGGTTGGGTTGTTTCTGGGTCCTAAAATGAATCCTGCTGATTACTAATTCTTCCCTGATCTCATCTTCATGAATAAGAAAACTATGCCTATGGTTTATGAGAAAGCAGAAACCTTCTTGGAGAAATACATAAACTATATTAGGTGTTTCCTCGGTCCTGGAGGGAAAGAGCATTCATTTTTTTTTTTTTTTTTTTTTTTACCAGCTTTTACAGTGATGAAAAGGTCTATGCTTATTTAACAAATGTATATTTACACATCTTATTTCCTCAACTGAACTGAATTTTCCTTAAGGGAATTAACTGTCTTCTTTTCCCTTGTACTCTTCCTTCTTTCCTCTGGTCCAAAGCATAGTTCTGGACACACAGTAGGTAGTAAATATTTCCTTAAATGCATGAGGGTTTAAAAGACATGAATCTGAACTACAGTGCTGAAAGGACAGCTCCTCTGATTGCATTTCAGAAAAGACAGACAACCTCTGTGGGAAAAGCAAAGCAAGAAGCTCTCTCTCGGTAGAACATCACATCTCGGGTTCTTGCTATTTAGTTTAGGAAATATATGACCAATCATTGAGACAAATATAGAACACAACTTTCAACTAGAAAACAGAAACAGGAGAGAGAGAAAAAAAAAAAAGGACTTTCTTTTTTCATTCTTTGCTAAGTCCCTTGGGCAGAAGACCTTCAATTGTAGCTGGGAGTATGTGAGGCTCTCCTTCCCTTCCCTGCTCAGTCAAGACCTGGTTTTAAACAAGAATCAGGTCAAGTCACATTCAGGATGTTTTTCAGTTGCTGTGGAAGGACAATTTCAGGAATATTAGGAAAAAAATCTTATTTCTTTCATTTTTGGAGTCAAGATGTTATTCCCTCTTAATTGTATCCCTGGAAACTGAATGTATAGGTGCATTCTGACAGGTATGGACAAGCAGATGGTACATATTTTACTCATTTAAAACCTTTAAGTACCTCTGGAAATGCAACCTTATCTATCTAGTGGATGCAGGAAAGAGAAATGTGAATTAGTAATCACCTAAATTATGCTATGCTTGAAAAGAGACACAACTCTCTTGTAAAAGAAACTGCTTTTTCTTTAATCCCTAGGATTGTGTCTCCCAAAATGATAAATTTAGGACTGTACATTTTTCATCTTTCACTAAAATAAAGATGAACAAGTTCCTGGGTTATTTATATTTGTCATCCTCATGGAGAGCTAAACTCTAGTATCTACAATGGGGGGAGGGAAAGCTGTATATAAATGCAAGTGGTTTATGATAACACTACTGTATTTGTTACAAGATTTAGTAATTTATCCCTCCTCCATTTTAAATAATGCTTGAAAACAAAAATTTTCACCTTGAAAATCAATATTCAAAACTAAAATGGAACATTATTGCTTGGCTTAGTGTCCTCTATTCACATGTCCCAGAGGGAAAGTTCAAAAGGGTTTTTCTGGGAAAGAATTGCTAGTGGCTTGATTTTATTATAAGTCATTGCAGACAAGGTTATCAATCACCTTAATTTTCTGAGTGGCACTAACTAAACTGGTAGACAAAGCATATAGGTCAGAGGCACATCTATTAGCAACTTCCTATGTTCGTTATATCAAAGCATTGCACCAAAATTATATATTTACATCATCAATCTCCCTCATATGAGTTATACTTATCATTTCTCTATCTCCTGATACCCAACAGTGTCTGTCATTCACTAGGTACTCAATAAATGGTTTCTGACAGGAATTAAATTTTCTGAATTATCAAGAACTAATTCCAGTCAATATTAGAACTCCTGGTAAGACCAAATAAAAGAACTTACCAGGACTTTCAAATGCCATGCTCTTCAAGTCACTTCTTTCAATAAGCACAAGGCACTTCCTACTTCCTACTACCACTCTATCCAAGGTATCTTTTGTTACAATAAAGATAAGTCCTGGGCACCTCATGGAGGAGCTTCTAATGTAGCACACTGTTGACATGTCTCGCTCTCCATGCATTGCTCCTTCTGGCCTAAGTCATAGTCACATCTCACTGTTCTGACAACCAAGAACACAAGATATTAAGTAAACTGAGTTCCTGCTCATGAATCTCACATTGCTCTTATACTTTGACAGCTGTCCCTGAAAAATCACAAAACTTCACCTACATAGAACCTCAAAATCTGAATTACTTTTAAAAATACACTGTTTCCCATGGGTCAGGGAGGTCACTGGCTAAATGTGCTGACTCTGGAGTTTGATTTCCAGGCTAGTTTGTTGGCTTTTCCCCTCCGTAAATGGGTAGGCTGGTAATATTCATATTTACTGCATTAGTTTCTTAGGGCTGCTGTGACAACTACAAGCTTAATGGCTTAAAAATACAACAGTGTTTCCTAACATGCCAAACCATTCAAATTTCTTCCAGTATATGACTAAGTCCATCTTCAACTCTATTTCAGAAGGCTATGCCAGGACCCTTAGCCTTCATCTTGGGAAAATTATTCCCATTACCAAAAAGATGTAGCATCCAGAAACAACTGAAAGTACTTTGTGCCTCCAGGCATTACAAAGACTAAAACATAAAAACATGAAGTAGGAGGGAAAGAGAAATAAAGGACCTAAAGATTTCAACAACAATCTGACAGTCAAAACACCAATAAGAAAAGAAGAGCAGAAAAAGACATTAGAATTCTGATCTGAAGTGCTGGTGTTCTCCTAAAAAACCACCTGGTGTGACAGAGGGATTCTAATGGTAATTTAACTTCTTTGGAATATCAAAGGAAATTTCATTACAGGGTATGGGACAGGGGCTCCTGGGAAACTGATGAAAACCAGGACAGTGAAAGAAAGACCCTGGAAGCGGCCCCTGACCACAGTTCACCTGCGATGTGGCCAGCTCCAAAAACAGGCAAGGGTCTAGGGTAAAGAGAAAGAAAAAATGTATTGTCTGAATAGCCGGGGTGTCGAGCCTGGAATTTAGGCACTGTACTTTGAACTCCAGATCTCTCAAGGGGGAATGATATACTTTTCCCTCTCTAAACATTTTTCCACTCAACCCCGCCCCCGTCACTCCCATCCCCCACAGTCTTCCTAGCACATTATTCAAACAGTGAGACTCCTAAAGGTACAACTTCTAGATACAAGATTAGGAACCAAGAAATCAACATGACATTTCAAAGACACTTCAGCCTTGAGTTCGCACAGGCTTCCGGGACTTGAGAGCCAGCCCAGCGGGAGACAGCCCCCATCTCCTTCAAAGCAAATGCCTTTAAGGGGCGGGGACAGGCGATAGAAGAAGTCGGCAAAGGTCCCAGATTTGGGAAATAAGGTTATGACAGAAACCACTAGCTTGGCCGAACTCCTTCCAGACTGGAGTGGGGAGGGTAAAGGGAAGGGAAGTAGGCAAATGGGGAAGATTCTCATGCAGGGGCTCAGGATGTGGAAAAATCAGAAACTGCTGCTTAAGTGGTCAGTTGAAGGTTACGAAGCCCAACTGCCAAAGGTTCCAGGCGGGGCCTGCGGCATCTCTATCTTATCCTCCGCACCAACTAAAAGTCCCTGCAGCCCGAGCGCGCGCGCACACACCCACACCCAGGTCAATCCTTCCTCCCGCAGCCCCTCACCCCCAAACTAATGCTCACGAAGGGCTCCCTTCCCTCCCCAACCGAACCCCCGCCCTGGCCTCCATCACCCTCCCCGCTCTTCCCGCCGGGCTCCCGCGCCCCTCCTTCTCCTTACACTGAATGGGCGGGTAGCAACTGGGGTCCTCGCCGCCAGGCTGGCACCGACTGGAGAAAGCGCTGCGCGGGGTCACGTAGTTGCTGGGGAAGATGCCCACCCGCTGGTTCAGCTGCCCGGTCCACCAGCCCTCGTCGCCAGACACCTGCGAGTCCTTGGACAGCACCTCCACCACGTCGCCCAGCCGCAGGGTCAGCTCGTCCTCGCCCGCCGCCTCGTACTCGAACACTGCCGTCCAGTAGGGCAGCGGCGCGTCCGATCCCAGCTCGCCGGGGGCCGCCGCCGCCGCCGCCTCCTCCTCCTCTTCCTCTTCCTCCTCGGCCCCGGTCCCCGCTCCATCCTCCCCCGGCGGGGCGACAGCCGCGGCGCTCGCCAGGCAGCCAAGAAGCGCTCTGGAGGGCTCCATGAAGCGGCCGATCCATAGGGTGCGGGGCTGCCGCCGCCCGCAAGAGCCGCCGCTGCCTATTGTTCATGCGGCTCCGCAGAGCTGGGGGGACCCCCTCCCCCGACGGCGGCGGCCGCAGGTAGGGCCCGGGCTGAAGGGTTGGAGAGAACCTGCTCGCCGGGGCCGGTGCGGCGGAGCGCGAGGTGCGTGGAACCGGAATGCTCACCGCAGCATCGGGGCGCAGCGGGCCGCAGACCCCGCTCGCCCGCTCCGGCGCCCGGTGGCGGCCCGGCCACCTCAGTCGCGGGTACCTTCTCGCGCAGCCGGTGACCGCCGCCGCCCGCCGGGTGCCGCTCCCCTCTCCGCGCAGCGCCCCGCCTCCAGCGCCGCCCGCACGCCCAGGACCACCTGACGCGAGCCTGGCTCCACCCCAGCCCTGCGGATCCGAGAAGGGCAGGGCGGCCCGGCGCCCGGCCCGCCCCCCGCGCCGGCCCGCCTTCCCATTGGCCGCAGCCGACCCGTCAGCAGGTTCCTCTAGCGGTGGTTGGGGCAACCTCGCCAGCCACCCGTCCCGCCTCTCGCCACCCGCTGCGTCTTCAACACCAGCCACCCGCCCCCCCCTTGATTCCCGCCCCTTTTTGCAGGCTGTCTCATTCTCAAACCCCTGGTCGACCCAATTCTCTTTCCTATTGGCCCGTCTCAGGTGCAACCATTGGCCGGTATCACCTGTCCGTTTACTGGGAGAGTTCAACACCTCCCGGCAGGCGGAGACTCCGGCCTCATTGGGTGCGTGAGGAGGGAATGGCCGATATTAAAAGGTAATGCCGAGCCTTCATTCAGACCAAAAGGATTGCAGAGTAGGTCGGTCCCTTTGTTTGCTGTTAATGGCCAAGGGCTCAGTTGGGCAGCACCGGTGTTCTTTGTCCTAAAGGGACTTTTGAAAGTGAGCGGAGGAGACGCGAGCTGGGTTGCACCCCCGGGGAGAGCCCTTTCTCCTCCAGCTCCCTTAATGTTGGATTCTCCCCACTCTTGGGTCTGCCTCTGCCCTAGCCCAGTCTGATGGATCAGCTTCCTCTCACCCGGACTGAACTTCACTGCCCACGCACCCTCTGCCCAGTAGCCCTTGCTCTCCGATTTAAGTCCTTTAGCGCCATTGGAGTATGTTCCTTAGAAGCAGCCTTAAAACTACAGCTCTCGCCTTTATTAAGACAGCACACAGTTCGCCCTTTCTTGGGTTCCTCTAAGAGGGGATTTGAATACCCTCGTTGTTTTAGAAGTCAGAAAAGTGAAAGACCACCTTATTAGGGCTTCGAACTGGGACTTGGAAAGCTATGGTGGTGAAGCAGGCTTGGTCTTTCTGAAGAGACTCAACCTTAGCACAATCCTTGGGTTTCTTTCTCCCAGGAGAGTTGCATCTCGGAGCATGTGATCTCTATAGTGCTCAGACTAAGAACCAAAGCAGACTGTACATACAAGTCCATGCTGCAGTTCATGAGCAAGTCTGGGACCTTTTCCTATATGATTGTTGGCCCCTAATATTTCTTCTGTACTTTAATCCTATCATGGCTATGAAAATTTCCAGTAGGAAAGGTTCTCTATCAGAACAACACAATGCTGAAAGATCTGTTCCGGTATCTACCAAACAGCATTGCCTTTTTCCCTTCAGTGGTAGGAATAGACACTATTTAGCAAGAGTTGGTGCCTCACTGGGTGCTCTTTTTGTTTGCTGTTTGGGGTTTATTCTTAGACAAATTGGAGACAGTAGGGCAACGTAGAAAGATAAGCAAAGTTGGCATCTTCTTGGCATTTTGGAATACACTGTACTGCATCTGCTCACCCTCAGAGTGAGGGGGGTGTAGTGACAGATCTCTTATGTACTTTTATTGCTGATATTCTGTGGTTTGCACTTAAATATGGCTACCCTGTCATACTTAGGCTTCCCATTCATTTGAGGTCTTGGAGAAAAGGTGTGACATAGTGCTGTTCCAAAGACTGTCTGCAGTAAGTCTTGAGAAATTATTTCTGAAGTAAATGCCCTAAACCAATGTATGTAGGACCAGTGAACTGGAAAACTTATGAGTCTTTGAGTAAATTCTCTAGGTTTCATTTAAGACAAAAGCATTCCATCCCAAGCAGATGAGAGCATGAGAGTGGAGGTGGAGGTGCTTTGTGTTTTTAAAAGACTTTAAGAAAAAAAGATTTTTCTTGACATAATTTTCATTTGGGGGAGAAATTAATTTTACTAACAGGATATAGATATACACACAGACAGACAAAAAAACACTTTAGACATATATAGAAAATTATCAGTAGTGGGACTCTCTGTGTAGTTGGATTATGCATAATTGGGTAATTTTTATTGTTACATTGCTTATCTCTAATTTTGTCTTCTTTACCATCCAGCTTTTTGTGTAGGGGAGAGGAGAAAAATCCTTGATCCCTCTCAGTAGGAAAACTAATTCCCTGTATAATTTAAATCTTTAAAACCATAGCATGTGCTTAGGACTTCACGAAGAGTCATTCAATAAACAGTTCAACGAGTCATTCAGTAAGTATTTGTTGGATGAGTCAATTCAAATAAGAGAAGATCCTTCAGGCTAAAGCTGTCTGGAAAGGCTTCATAGAAGAGGCAGAACCAGAGCTGGCCCTAGGAGGGTATGGGGACGAGCAGGAAAGAGCCCACATTCAAGAAAGCAGGAGGATGTGAGCCCAGCCGCTGAGGTGGGAAAGCATGAGTAGGCCCATTTGGATGGGATAAAAGAAAGATGAGTTGAGACCAGATAATAGAGTGCCTTGTAATTACCTGATTCACACTAGTAAGTATTTAATTGATTATTTGTAATTATTTATAATGTCCACTGTGTTCATCATAAGGGCAGGGACCCAGTCTGTCTTGTTCTCCACAGTTCACCCAGCATATACTATACATGAGTAGCTCACAGTTTATATTAGTGATTGGATGGCTGACTGGAATACCAGGCTAAGAAGTCTGCATTTTGTTTTGTTTTGTTTTGTTTTAGCAGATAAAAGGTAATCACTAAAGGTTTTTTAGTACAGTTGTAGGTGATCAAATGTTACCTTCACCAAGGAGTAGAAGAGTCATAGATGAGAAGGTCTTTAAAGTGCACACCAAAGGATATATACAACTTCATTAGTAGAGTAATGGAAGACATGGGAATGGAAATCAATGCAATGGGTAGTGTATTAGTATTCTCTAGGCAAACAGAACTGACAGGAGATATCTATAAATATTACGAGATTTTATAAAACTAGTCTCACACGACTGTGGGGATGCACATGTCCAAATTCCGTAGGACAGGCTACACACTGGGAAGTTCCATGAAGGTTTTTGATGAATTCCCCAGGGTTCTGGCTGGCTGAAGTAGAGATGGAAATTCTGTCTTCTGACTGCTGAAATCATCTCTTTTCCTTTTAAAGCCTTCAGCTGATTGGATGAGACATGTCTCATCTCTTTAGTTGATTGTAGATGTACTCGGCCTTAGATGCAATAAACTTACTGATGATTTAAATCCATGAAATGTCCTCACAGTACCAATCAGGCCAGTGTTTGCTTAGCCAAACAACTCAACACCGTCACCTGGCCGAGTTGACGCATGAACCTAACCATCATAGGTGGCAATAATAACAATAATACCAGCCAGAGAAGAGGAGAGAGTGCCTAAAGGGAGTGATGGGAAATTAAGTTGATTAAATGAAAGAAGCGCAGTTTGTAAAAGACATTGAAAGCCAGATGGAATTTAACTGAGGTTTTACCACTACTAGGTATTTAAGCAAGGGCTTAACAAATGTCACCAAGAAAAGGATCATTTTCTCTGCCACACTGCAAAGTATCGTGTAAGTCAAGGGTAAAATATCAATCCGTCATGCACGTTGGCACTAGATGCAAGTCAGAAGATCATGGCTTATCCTGGCTTTGTCCTTTAATAATTGTGTGAATTTGGGCAAAATACATAATTGTTTCCTCATTTTTAAATAGGGGTAATAATAGAATCTGCTTTTTATGGATGTTTATAGACAAACAAAAGCTCTTGGCATGTTGCTTGGCACCCAGTAAACATTCAACATATAAATTTTGTTCTTTCCTCTGCCCATAACCCTCAGAAACACTCTCTAATTGCACCCTAGAAAATGGCAGAGGTCTCTTGACTGGAAGTTGAACCTAGAGTTTTTCCCTTTAAAAAAAAAAGAAAGAAGAAAGAAAGGGAGGGGAGAGGGGAGGAAAAGGGAGGGAGAGGAAGGGAAGGCAAGGAAAGGGGAGGGGAGGGGAGGGAAGGGAACGAGGTAGCATAGACTGATTGTTAACAGTACAGGGCCTTGGATTCTGACTGAATTTAAGTCCATACTTAATAACTGTGTGTCATTAGCCAAGTTAGTTAACCTCCCTGTGGCCCGGACCATTCATCTGGAAAATGGGGATAACAATCCATTTCACTGGGCTCATCCTGGGATGATTAAGTGACATTATGTATAATATGGACCTAGAGCAGTCCAGCATGCAATAGTTATTTTTATTCTTCTTCTTATTATTATTTGAGCCTAAAATAAGTTTCAGTAAATTAACATCATCCTCTTCTCAGTTCTTTCGGGAAATATTTTAAGTCAGTACTTTGGTGTTAAATACCATAAGTAGATGAGTTTTTCTAAGAGGCAGCTTTCTCCTCACTTTATACCATTTCCAGAAAGGAGCCCTTTTTCCTGATTCATAAACCCTGTTTGCATTAAATATTATTTTCAGTAAATGTTTTGGGAAGGTATGTGGGGGACTGAGGGAACCGAAGTTTTGGAGCCAAACAGACTCAGGTTCAAATCCTGAACAAGTCATAACTTGGGAAGATGCACTTTACCTCTCTGAGCCTCCATTTCATCATTCATAAAATCAGATCAATACCACCTATGTTGGGGGGTTATTGTGAGGATTAAATGGAAGAAGCACTTAGCACTACCTAACATGTGATAGATGCTCAATAAATTGTAAACATTATTACAATTGATACTGTTTTAATTCCTATCTTCTAAACATTAATGGGGGCTTGAAACATCAAAATGATAAGGAATCTTCCCTCCTTTCTTTCTTCTTCTCCTTCCTATTTCCTGTGAAAACCCCAGTTCAGAGAAGGACTAGCTATGGCGGCTATTAAGAATGTCACACTTCTGGAGAGCAAGTCACATTTTAGTAGTGATCAGTGCCTTCAGTGTGGGACCAAGGTTCAAACAGAATTTCTGCATCATCCCATCATCCAGCTGGGTTGCAGAGCAAGCTGGGTCCGTAAGGACATCATTTAAGCCTTTCACTCAAGTACTCCGAATAGGTCCAATCAAAACAAAAGAGATTCCATTAAAGAGAAAATTATCCCATACAATTGGGGTTTTAGAAGAACACGCGATGACTGGGAAAATGATCGTATCAAGTGAAAAAGAAAAGGAAAACTGTTGTAATTTAAAAATAATTTAAAAATAAATTTGATAAATCAAGAGAAAGAACTATATATGTAATGTATTCCTACTTTTGTGGAAAATATATATGCATTAATATTACTGAAGGAAGTATATCAAAATGTGAATGATAATTATCTCCAGTCTAGGAGTGATTTTTTTCTTTGTCCTATACTATTCAGTATTTTCTACCATTAAAATACACTGATTTTCTGATTAGAAAAAGTATGTTGTTAATAATAATTATGAAAAATTTTAATAACATGTAAATGTGTACAATGTAATAAGTAAAAAAGTAATTTAAAAAGTCCTTTACACAATATGATCATAAATTGGAGGGTGGGGATGGGGTGGTATCAAAATCTCAGGTTATTTTTGAGCTGAGGGGTGAAATAGAGGTAATTTTTATTGCCTTTATTTTACTTTTCTTTATTTTCCATATACCTAAAATAACCATGTAATATTTTTGTAATTGGAATAAAGAACATCAAAATCATTTTTTGTAATAATGAAATAATTTTTTGTATTAATGAATTACAAAATTCATTTCAAGTTGAAAATATTATTGTTAGTTAGGGAGATGGTAGAGGAGGGGAAAAAAACAGAACCCAAGCTTGACAGTAATAATAATATTAGTAACAGTAATGATAATGGATACTATTAATTGGCTTACCTTGTGCCAGGCACTGTTCAGGATCTTGTTGAATTTATCAGAGTCCTTAACAGCTCTTCCAGGCAAACAAAGAGGTACTAGAACTCAAACAGTCCATTCATTCCCTATCCCTTGTACTCATGGAGGGAACAAATCAGCCCTCATTTTGGTTATAGGCAAACAGTATCTAATTATTTACTTTTAGCATTAATTTAGAATTTAGCATAGCTGTTGCCTCACTCAGCAAACACTGGCATAGACTTTTTACTTTCATTGTGTGGCCCTTCAGCTTTACGGACCTGAGTCTTTAAATTATGGTGATAAGACAGCTGAAATTTCAGCTCACTGGCTGTTTTGGTTTTGAAATTTATCAATTTAAAGATTTTTGTTATTTAAACAAACCAATAATATCTGGTAAATAAGCAACTCTCACACTTGGCTGTGAAAAATATATTTCGCAATAGCCAGACTGTGTAATTATGGAATTAGCCAGGCAATACCCTCTTTCAGACAATGGTGGACAACTCAACTTCGCCACCATGTGGTCTTGAGGGGTATAGCAGAAATACTTTTCTTTTTTTTTAAATTAATTTTTTCCTAGTTTTACAATTTAAGAGCTGAGCATAACCTTGGTGGTCACTGGGTGGAATCCAAATCTTCAGGCCCTCAGCCTCTACAGAGGTCTTTCTGGCCACACCACTGCTTCCAGTTCTTCAGGTTAACTCAGGGATTACTGCACATCAGCTGGAATAAACCCTGAGAGTTACTCCAAAAACCCAATTTCACATCTGAGGAAACGAAGACCTAGGGAGGATACATGATTTGCTAAATGGTCCACAGCTAATTTTTGGCCCCTCAATTTTTATTCTAGTCATTCATTTATTCACCAAATATTTATCCAACATCTTCAAGGCCCTGGAGATACAACTGTGAACAAAATAGGTAAAAATCCCCTCAAAGCTGATGGTCTAGTAGGGGAGACAGACAATGAATAGATTAACAATTAAAATATATAATATATTGGAGAGGGACAAATGCTTAAAAGAAGTAATAAAGCAGGGAAGGGAGATATGAAATCTTAGAGGGGATTACATTTCAGAGTGGCCAGAGTAGGCCTCCCGGAGAAGGTAACTTTTGAATAAAGACCTGAAGGACTTGAAGAAACCAGTAATACACGTATGGAGGAGGAGCAGTCCAAGCAGACAAAATAATAGTGCAAAGGCCCTGAAGCAGGAATGAGCCTGTGTGTTCAAGAAAAGAGCAAGGAGGCCAACCGGCCATGGCAGGAATGAGAGTTTAAGGGCAGTAAGAGTTATGACGGAGAAGGGAGCAGATCATGTGGGGTCTTTCAGGCCAAAGGATAACTTTGGCTTTTATTCTGAGTGGGACAGGAGCCCTTGAAGAGTTTAAGCAGAGGAGTGGTGTGGTCTGACGTGCTTTATGACAGGATCACTCCGGCTATGGGGTTCACAATGGACTGCAGGTGGCATGGGCAGGGACTGTGAGACTAGGAGGCTATTCGATAATCCTGGCAAGAGAGAGAGGCAGATTAGACAAAGGAGGTGGCAATGGGTCTGGGAAGAAGTGGTCATACTTTTAAAATACATCATGAGGGTACAGCAAACAGCATTTGTTTATGGATCAGAAGCGGGGTGGGGGGGAGGTGAAAGAAAGAGAAATCAAGAATAGCACCAAGGTTTTTGGCCCAGACAACTGGAGGCATAACATTGCCATTAATGGAGTATGGGGGAGAATCTCAGCGCCTTAATTTTAGACATGCTAAGTTGGAACGCGCAATTCCACACCCAGGTGGAGGCAGTCGAATATACCGGTCTGGAGCTCAGCTATGAACTGTTAAGTCCTAACAGTCTAGTCAGCAAAAACATTAAATCCATAAAGTGACTAAGGGCACAATAATGATTAGAAAACAATCAGGCTCAGATGATGAAATACTTTATATTTTAGCACTGGGCTTTCCAGATTTCTACCCAAAGAAACCTTTTCTGATGGCTCTGCCTGGCGTAGTTGAAGGCTGTCTCTGCAGTGGTTTGGAGTCACTGGTTGCCCTTTATGATGACATTTCCTGTTCTCTAGGTTCTCTGGTTAGCTTGCGTAATGTCAGTGGGAGCCCTCGGGGGCAGCCTGTAACGCCTTCCCAACGTCAGGGAAATGATCTTGTGCATCCTGTTTTACTAAAGGTGGAGGAGATCCCAATTTGAAGACTTCCCTTTACTTCCTTGAATTTTGTGGCTGCCCAAGCCAGGTGCAATTGCTTGCAGCTCTGTGTCTCTTTTTATCATTTTATTACCTGCCTTTTCCCTCCTCCCTCTCAGTGGTTCTGTATACGAAAGTACTGACATTCTTTCTTCAGCATCGTGTGTTCTCCTGTGTGGACTAAAGTGACTGAGAGCTCATCAAGTACCAGGAAATAGGTTACGAGCTGGATACACATGCTCTTACTTAATATAGAAGATGACAACTCTGACATACTGTTCCAGATTGCCAGAAGCTGCCAGAATGCAAAGTACCAAAAATGGATGGGCGTTTACAATGGGGGTTTATTAGTTCACAAATTTACAGTTCTAAGGCCATAAAGATGTCTCAATTAAGGCAGGAAGAGGACGATGCTTTCTCTGAAGAAAGGCCAGTGGCATCCGGGGTTCCTCTGACACATGGGAAGGCACATGGTGAACCCTGCTGGCTCTCCTCTCCTGGCTTCTGGTCTCAAATGGCTCTCTCTGTTCTGTGGGTCCTTCTTGCTTCTCCCGGGGCGTTTTCTTTCTTAGCTTCTCTTTGACCTCTCTCCAAAACTGTGAGCCAATAAATTCCCATTGTCTAAGCCAACCCATTGTTTGGTATTTGTTTTAGCAGCTGGGAAACTAAAATACTATCTTTACTAATAAGAAAACTGAGGCTCAGAAAGGCCCTTAAATCAAACCAATATGACATCATAATATGTAGCAAAGGCACAAGACTAGTCACAGGTAAACAGTCTCCAGTTCCCAAGATTTTCCCAAACTTTTTGGAATCCAATTCTTCAGATAGTGATAGTATATTAGTTTCCTGTGACAAAGCTCCACAAACTGTGGCTTAAAACAACAGAAATGTATTGTTTCACAGTTCTGGAGGCCAGAGGTCTGCAACCAAAGTGTCAGCAGGGCCTTGTGCCTTCCGAAGGCTCTTTGGAAGAATCTGTCCCATGCCTCTCTCTTGGCTTCTGCCGGTGCCGGCAATCCGTGGCATTCCTTGGCTTGTGGCAGCATGACTCCAATCTCTGCCTCTATCTTCACTTGGCCTTTCTCTCCCCTGTGTCTGCTGTCTGTCCAAATTTCCCTCTTACAGGACACCAGTCCTATTGCATTAGGGACCATCCTAATCCAGTCTGGCCTCATCTTAACTAATCACATCACAAAGGATCCTATTTCCAAATAAAGTCACATTCATGGGGTTAGAACTTGAACATGTCTTTTTGGGGGACACAATTCAACCCATAAAAGATGGTTTTGTGTTAAGCAAACCAAACTTTCTTGGTGTCCTCTGGCTTTGTCTTTGTGAAAGAATATGCTCGAGTTTGATGGCAATAACAGTGAAAATAACTAACATTTCTTAGGCACATCGGTGTGTGTTCTGGTTTTGGTAATGTTGCCATTAAGCAAAAACCAGAAATGGATTGGCTTTTATAAAGGAGGTTTATTTGGTTACAAAGTTACAGTGTTAAGGCCTTAAAGTGTCCAAGGTAAGGGGGTGCCTTCACTGGAGGATGGCCAATGGCGTCCCGAAAACCTCTATTAGCTGTGAAGGCACATGGCTGGTGTCTGCTCCAGAGTTCTGGTTTCAAAATGGCTTTCTCCCAGGACATACCTCTGTAGTTTGCAGCTTCTCTTCAAAATGTCACTCTTAGTTGCTCTTGGGGCGTTTGTCCTCTCTTAGCTTCTCTGGAGGAAAAATCTGCTTTCAAAAGCCATCTCCAAAATGTCTCTGTAAGCTGCAGCAACTCTCTCAGCTCCTGTGCGTTCTTCAAAGTGTCCCTCTTTGGCTGAAGCAAGCTCACTCCTGTCTGAGCTTATATAGTGCTCTAGTAAACTAATCAAGGCCTATGCTGACTGGGTGGGGCCACACCTCCATGGAAATTATCTAATCAGAGTTATTACCTACAGTTGGGCAGGTCGAATCTCCATGGAAACACTCAAAAATTACAATCTAATCAACACTAATATGTCTGCCCACACAAGATTGCATCAAAGGTAATTTTGGGGGACATAATACATTCAAATTGGCACAGTGTGTCAGGCCTATGTCAAACATTTCACATGCTTATCCTCATTGAATCTTCAAATCTCCAAAACCTATGTGCTATGTATTTTTCTTTAATTAAGTAAATAATTTAATGATAGAATTCCTTTGTCATTGTGACCATATTTTTGTCTGAAGTATGGATCTGAAATGGTGCACATTGCACCCTGATATTAAACATGACTTAAGCAAAGTGAAAGAAAAAAAAAGTTCTCTTAACTTAAATCCCTTCCACTCATTCCTCTCTCCCACTCACTCTCACCCGCCCCAAATTATTTCTATTTAAGATACCTAGTTAAATCTTTAACAAACAATGTGGGAGGAAAAGGTCTGCTGACCACAGGCTGAGACTGGCCGTGGGCCTGAGCGGGGCACCGTGGACTCGGAGCCACCTGCTTTCTGTTCTGTTTTAATGCATTTGGCTTGGATGATGCGGCACTCAGGAGCAACTGACTGTTTGAGTATGGAGAGAAAAGTAAAGTAGAAAACTGTTTTCTTTTAGAAAGAAAGCAAATGGAAGGCCAGCCTACAGCTCTGGAGCACTTCAGGTGCTACACTGAGCAGCCCCTCCCGGATGTCCGCATGCCATGTCCACACGTCTGCAGCAGGTCTGAGACAAGCTGACAGTGGTAGACACACGCGGTATGGCTATTCTTAACATCACTGACCTGTGTGCCGGTTCTTATATGTTATGTCCCCCCAGTAAAGCCATATTCTTTAAAGCAATCTTGTAGGGGCAGACATATTAGTGTTGATTAGATTGGAATCCTTTGAATGTTTCCATGGAGATGTGACCCACGCAACTGTGAGTGACACCTTTGGTTAGGGTGTGACCTCTGATTGAATGTTTCCATGGGGGTGTGACCCTGCTCATTCATGGTGGGTCTTGATTTAATCTCTGGAGTCCTATAAAAAGAACTCACAAACAGAAGGACCAGAGCGCAGCTAAGAGTGACATTTTGGAGCTGCAGCCAAGAGGGACACTTTGAAGAATGCACAGAAGCTGAGAGTGAAGCTGGAACACAACCTGGGATCAGCAGACTCCAGCCATGTGCTTTCCCAGCTAGCAGAGGTTTTCCAGACGCCATTGGCCTTCCAGGGTGGGCCAATAGGAACCCTGTCCAGGCCAGGATCCAGAAACCAGAAGCTAAGGGCTGCTGTCAACCACTAGGTCTCCATCCCAACATGGCCTCACAGCCCCGTCCCTCAGCTCCTTCCTCAATCTGAAGTCCAGCAGAGTAAAAGTTCTTTTGGAGAGGGACGAGGGTAAATTGACCCAGGTGAGGGCCATGCTGCTTCCCAAAGGCCTGATGCTCGAGGCCACGCCTAACATATAGTCAGACTGAGGAATATATGATCCTACTTGGGAATTGAATTGACAGTATTCCAGGTAATTGTGGAGCATCTTGGGAAAATCCAGGATGCTTACTCTGAAACTAACACAAGTATGTGGAAGCCACACCAGTATGCAGGTATATTCCCATCTTAAAAGATAGATATTTTGGTTCTCAAGCGCCACATAAAAACTTTTTTAAAACTTTAACTGCTTAGTATAGTGCACATGTTAAGCAGACTTTAAAAGAGACCCTACATCTTCAAAGGGTTAAGCAATCATTTATAACCATCTTCACACAGCATGGCCGATGCTGGGTTTTCCTGTGATATCTGAGATTAAGCATAGAACCAAATTGTGTGTTTCACTCAACATGTAACCAAACTGCATGTACATCTACAGGTTTATTCAAAAGCCTTGATATACCTATATTTGACCTTTCAGAGAAGGTACTTAGGGCCACTGGATCAGCCTGTATATTACACCAAGGACAAATGCAGCAACTTTTCTATTTCAGTACAATTATGGGCAGAAATTATATGATGTAAAACAGAGGTCCTTCCATAAAGTTTAAGACTCAGAAGAAAGAAAGACAAAAACATAACATTCCCATGAAGCCCAACTAATTCCACATTGATCTTGAAACCCTTGAAACCCTGAAATGAACTGTAGTCCCTAAACAAGTGTGCTGGATCTAGGTTCACCAAGACACTTCAGCATGCTTCCAACTGGCTCATCATCAGCTTCCTGCTGTATTCATAGGCCAAACTAGTGCCCCACTGGCAGGCAACATGCAAATCAAAGTAGGTTTCAGTTCAGAATACAGGGCTGTTATTCCTTCATTTTTCACTACACTTAAAAAATCAGATAAATGCTGCCTGTTTTCCAGCCATGGAAAGAACCTGAATTCTGAATTTGATACAATCTTACACAGGAAGCCAGAGGCAAATTCCCACCAACTCCGCTGCTTAACATCAAAGTGTCAGGGCCTAGTTCATCTTTTGATCTCCCGGATGCAAAAAAGGATCTGGTCAATTCATAGCCACTGAAAAAGAAGAAATAGCCGGGTACTTCTCCAAGTAAAGTAAGTGCTGGAGAGAACCCGGTAGAAGCCCAAGGGGCCATCCCTTGTAAGGATGCTCTTCACGGCAGACCAAACTGTACTGTAGCTTTTGGCAATCTTTCTCCGTTTGGTACGTGGTCTGCGGGAGGCACTTCAGGAGCTCAATGGGGCAGAGCACCAGCACAGCAAAGTCAGAGGCTGCGCGGCAAAGACAGGCGACGCAGCCGGCGGTGGCGTTTTGCAGGACACTCAGCTTTGCCTGCTTGTTGGCAGAAGCTGTAGCACATGAAGAGGACGGAGTTCTCGGCGATGTTGGCGATCCGCGCCGGCTGGTCCCCTTGCAGAGGCCCCGGAAGCCCACCTGCAAGAAGGTCTCGAGGCAGCAGTCGGTTACAGGACGGGCAACGTCTGCATCTTCACTCTCCCCGATCAGTACGCAGGCTGTGCCGCCTGCGGCTCCCGCTGTGACGTCGATGGCAGCAGCGATAGCAGGACTGGACTTCGTGTTCGCCTACTCGTCCGTTGGTTTCCGTGGAAGATAACTCCCTGGAGCTTATGATGGGCACTTGGTATGCCTCCCGGACAGCCCGCGGACGCCGGCCCGGGGCTGCGCTCACCGCTGCGCGGAGCTCCGGTATGGCTGCGTCCTGCTCGGCTCAGCCGCCCGCCCTCGGCTCCTGTGCTAGGTACTTATAATACCCTTCATTTAAAAACAAGAGCACCGAGCTATTCAGTAATAGGACTGGTCGGTGTTGGAGTCAGAATCCTGCCTCAGCTATCTCTTGCCACCTAGAATAGTTTCTTTGAGTAAAATTCACTGTACTCCCAGGCTTTTTCAGGACTTGGTGCAGCATGGAGGGGAGGTGGCTCACCTCACACTCCTGTATGATAACTTTCCCCCAGCCAACCCACAGGCTGCCAGTGACCCTGGGGGCAGCCTTCATCCTGCCCCTTCTCTTTCACCCTAAAATCAGAGGCTGCACAGGGTGCCTCAGCCCTCCAAGCAGGGTGCCAGGCTGACACTTCCCACTTCACTCAGTTTAGCTTCCACCTCAGAGAATTTGTAGTCCTGAGGTTCTCGCTAGGCCTGAAGGATGGACGGAGGGTGTCTGTGAGTATCCAGGAGTGCAGAGGAAGTTTGAGGTTTGGACTGAATTCCTACTCTAACCATTCCTGACCAGGAGCTCACACCTCCACTCCACGCTCCTGGGTCAAGTTTGGAAGTCTGCATTTATTTATTATCTCTTGACGTTTAGATTGCCATGCTCCACTTCTGGGCCTCCAGGGGGAAATGAGTAGTTTCTCTTGCATAGTAAACGGAACAGGCAATTTCCCCTTTCAGACATGAAGCTGGAAGTGTGAGAATAGAAAGCCTCTGTGGGGGTTAGTCTGTACTTAGTTTTTGTTTAAAGCAGTTTTATTGAAATATATTCACATACCATACAGTCCATCAAAAGTGTACAATCCATAGCTTGCAGTATATTCAGAGTTGTGTGTTCATCACCACAATCAATTTTAGAACATTTTCATTACTCCAAAAAGAAAAAACCCATCCTCCTTATACCCCCCATTGTTGACACTTAGTATTGGTATGTTACCTTTGTTACAACTGATGAACGAATATTAAAATATTACTGTTAACTATAGTCCATAGTTTCATTAGGTGTCTTTTATCCCATATATCACCCTATTATTACACCTGTAATAGTGATGTGCGTTTGTTCTTTCATGAAAGAATATTCTTATACTTGTACTATTAACCACAGGTATCCACAACAAGGTTCACTATGTTATATAGTCCCATGTTTTATCCTCTAGCTTTCCTTCTAGTGATATACATGACCCTAAACTTCCCCTTTCAATCACAATTACACACATAATTCAGCACTGTTAATTACACTGACAATAATGTGCTACCATCACCTCTAGCCATCTTCAAACATTTACAATCAACCTAATTAAAAATTCTGCACATTTGTGCCTAAGAGTCTCCTCCTGAATGCCTCTTTGTTGCTCAGATGTGGCCCTCTCTCTCTGGCTAAGCCAACTTGAAAGGTGAAATCACTGCCCTCCCCCCTACGTGGGATCAGACACCCAGGGAAGTGAATCTCCCTGGCAACGTGGAATATGACTCCCGGGGAGGAATGTAGACCCGGCATCGTGGGATGGAGAACATCTTCTTGACCAAAAGGGGGATGTGAAAGGAAATGCAATAAGCTTCAGTGGCAGAGAGATTCCAAAACGAGCCGAGAGATCACTCTGGTGGGCACTCTTACGCACACTTTAGACAACCTTTTTTAGGTTCTAAAGAATTGGGGTAGCTGGTGGTGGATACCTGAAACTATTAAACTACAACCCAGAACCCATGAATCTCGAAGACAGTTGTATAAAAATGTAGCTTATGAGGGGTGACAGTGGGATTGGGAATGCCATAAGGACCAAACTCCACTTTGTCTAGTTTATGGATGGATGTGTAGAAAAGTAGGGGAAGCAAACAAACAGACAAAGGTACCTAGTGTTCTTTTTTACTTCAATTGCTCTTTTTCACTCTAATTATTATTATTGTTATTTTTGTGTGTGTGCTAATGAAGGTGTCAGGGATTGATTTAGGTGATGAATGTACAATTATGTAATGGTACTGTAAACAATCGAAAGTACAATTTGTTTTGTATGACTGCGTGGTATGTGAATATATCTCAATAAAATGATGATAAAAAAAAAAAAATTCTGCACAAATTAAGCAGCAGCTCCCCATTCTCTACTTCCATTCTATCTCCTGGTAGCCTATGTTCCAGAGTTTAACTCTATGAGTTTGCTTATTAAAATCAGATAATATTAGTGAGATCATACAATATTTGTCCTTTTCTATCTGGCTCATTTAACTCAACATAATGTTTTCAAGGTTCATCCATGTTGTCGTATGCATTAGGATTTCATTCCTTCTTATAGATGAATAATATTCCATCATACTTATATGCCACATTTTGTTTATCCATTCATTGGTTGATGGACACTTGGTTTGCTTCCATCTTTTGGCAATTGTGAATAATGCTGCTAAATGTCTGTTTGCATCCCTGCTTTCAGTTCTTCTGGGAATATACCTATTGGCAGGATTGCCAGATCATGTAGAAATTCTATACTTAGCTTCCTGAGGAACCACCAAACTATCTTCCACAGTGGCTGCACCATTTTATATTCCCTCCAGCAGTGAATGAGTGTTCCTTTTTCTCCACATTCTCTTCAACACTTGTAGTTTTCTGTTTGTTTAATAGTGGTCATTCTAGTAGGTGTGAAATGATATCTCATTGTGGTTTTCACTTGCATTTCCCTAATAGCTAGTGATGTTGAGCATCTTTTCATGTGCTTTTTAGCCATTTGTAATTCCTCTTTGGAAAAATATCTGTCCAAGTATTTTGCCCCCTTTTTAAGTGGGTTGTTTGCCTTTTTATTTTTGAATATACTTAGTTTTAACATGAGCAACTTGATGTTTCTCTCTCAATCCTTCCTTCTTTTCTTCTTTCTTCCCTTCTTATTTTGTTAAAGGAATAGTGCACCATGATCTGTTGCACAGATCTCAGGGGCAGAATTGCATCTTCCCAGCTTAAGCATCAAAGATCTTGTGACTACTACCTAAGGCTGCCTGCTTACCAAACGAAGTGAGCCAGTTTCAGAACAATCATCTTATACACTGCAAATGTCTTTTGTTCAGGGCTTAGATTTGGCTGGGTGTGATGGTTTTCCCACCCTTAATTTAACCCACTAGTGGTATGTGTATGTTCTAGTGTCTATTAATAGCCCCAGTCCACACATTTGCCCCCTGTCACTCCATGACTCCAACAGTGATTCCTCCCTTCCCTCCCCTCCTCCCCACAGTCCTACCTGCACATGCTGAGCGATTTGTATACATTGTGAGCTATAGCTGGTTCCATCTTTGTGCCTGGTTTCTCACCCTCTCCGTCTCACATTCTCCTCCCTCACTTACCTAGTCCCCTGTCCCTGCTGTTATTCTCTTCTGGGGCTCTGACATTAGCTCACCAAGGGTTTAAGTGAGAAAGAAAGGAATGAGAAAATAAAATAGCAGCAATTCATTCTGATAAATCCTCAAACCCTCACAATTATATATCTGAGTTCCTTCCGGTCATTTGCCATGAAAATTGTGGTCCTGGTTCTTGGAGCTTCTGAGGACTATGATTTAGACAAGGAGCCTTCCCACCAGGTAGAATTGCTGCATTTGTTGAACCCACTAACAGCAAAGAAGTTTACATCTTGTTTTTGGAACTTCAGCCCTCCTATTCTGTTTGCTCTCTCTCTCTCTGAGATTCTCTCCTTTTTATAACATGCTGCCAAGAAAAGACTTGAAACTTGAAGTATAAATAAATAATACCTCAAAACTATTACCTGAAATAGGGATTTGCAACTTAAAAGGGAGCAAAGAAAAAGGAGCATTTTGACAAAGGAGAACAGGGAGAACTTTAGGAGAAACTGTCCTGGGTTCTATTTACCAATTTCCAGCTGTAGCTTCTCTGACCCACAGTTGGCTTATCTAAAATGAGGATACCCAGTCCTTGGGATGAAGGATTGTACCGGATAATTTCTCAAGATCTCTTTTAGCGCTGAAGAAAGTAACCTGATAGAGGAATGAATAGTATCAGCAAAGCTGGGGAAAGGATCCATGAGAGCCTGTGATATCAAAGGGCCTTCTTGGTTGGTTCCCCTGAAATCAGAGTGTGTGTGGCCTGGACAGTGTAAATATAAAGGCTCTGACAGCATCTGACAATAGTAGTATCACACTCGGACCCTTTCATGATTCCATCTCTCCAGAGTCACCCTGTCCTAATTCTACCACTTCCTGAGAACACAACTTTCTCTACCTGGTGAATTTCCTATTCATCCTTTAAGACCCAGCTCAACAGTTCTGCACTCTGGGAAACCTTTCCTAACTCTTCAGGCAAAGATACAGGAAGAGCTTCCTCTCTGGGCTCCCACATCATTGATTTACACTTAGAACCCCCACCACTTTACGCTGCCGTTAACTTCCCTCCCTTGACCACTAGATCTTTGAGAAAAAGGACTTTGCCGTCTTCATCTTTGCCTGGCACAATTCCTATTTGTCCTTCTTTAAATGGAGAGTAGAAATACTTATATAATGCTTTACCATCTATAAAGGCCTTTCACTTACATTATCTCATTTAGCCCTCACACATCCCTGGAGGATGAATGCAGAGAGGTGGAGAGACTTGCCCAGGCCATCTTGTAAGTGGCAGAACAGGGAGGTCTAACCCAGTTCAGAGACCATAAAGCCTACCTCACAGGTGTCCTTGAATACCACCTTCCTTGTTATAGAAGACTTCCAACAATGGCAGCAGCCACCTCACTTCTTTCTCCATCTAGCTCGAATGTCAGCTAAGCTAAGATAGCTGAGTCAATCCCAAGAAAAAACAAGTTTAAATAATCTGCCTTCCTAACTTGCTCACCTACCTCCTCTGGCAATGACCCTTCTTGGAGGGCTGAGATTGTTTCCCGGAGGCCACCAGACTTTGGGCTTCTAATTCAGAGCCTGGCCCCTCTACCTTCAAGTGTGATCTTTGTGTGTCATTGGAGACTCTCTCTCTCTCAGCTGGGAAGCTAGTGTAGCCACAGTATAATTTAAGGGCTCTCAGGGGGCTTATCTTTATTTTTAAGAATCATCCACTGGATATATAGAGGGATAAGAACTAGGTTGGGAGTCTTCAGGTGCTCTTCCCCCCACTCCACTTACTAGTTGTGTGTCCTGAACAAGCCACTCAGCACTCTGAACCTCAGTTTTACCAGCTGTAAAATGGAAATTCAATTTAATAAATATCAGTTAAATGCCCACTGTGTACAGAACCCAGAGCTAGGTATTAAGGACACAGATGCAAAGATAAATGAGATATGGTCTCTGCCATCAGTAAATGTTGAGTCAAACAAGGGAGACAAAAATTGTAAAAATAGACCCCAAGACAGAATGAAATTAAGTAGATATAGAAGTAAGAATATTAATACCTTATTTGCATAACTCATAGGGTGGTGCCAAGAATCAAGTGAGATTAAGAATATCAAGTTTTCTTAAAGGACCGTGTAAATGCAATCAAATACTGTTATTTGGATTCTGTAGCAGACACCTAATGGGGTATGTGCTCAAATCTCTCTTCTTTACCAAGAGCTGCTCTTTCAGCCACATGGTAACAGATGTGGGCCCCTGGGAGGCACTTTGGTCATTTTGGCCCTAGTTGATTGAGCCAGGTGCAGACTCCTGGACCCAGCTGGGCCAATTAGACTCCCTGCTCTGGGAATTTTGAATGGGAATGAAGGTGACTGAGTCTCAGTCACTCTGGGCTCTTGGGTAGAGGAGATATAAATCCTGGAGGTAAGGACACCTATTTTTCTGACATTGTGGACTGATAATTAGAGAATGCTGAGCTGAAGCAGGAGGAGAGAATGGTGCAGAGGTTCAGAGAAGAGTAGAAGCAAGAGATAGAGGGTTCTTGGCATTCAGGCCATGGTTCAAATCTTTCCCTGCCTGTCTGAAACATTATCCCTGAAGGACCATCTTTTGCTAACGATAGCTCTAATGGGCTTCAATTGCTTGCAACTAAAAATTTTATAATTAAACAGCTTTTAAACTAATTTAACTCAGGCTAATGTAGACCAGAAGTCCTCCCTTAGCCCATGTAAGAGTTGAGTCATTCATTCATTTAATGAACATTACTGAATGCCAACTATTTACAAGGCACATAAGAAGAAAAAGGAGTTGGCTGCAGCCTCCCTGGGACAGGCATCTGTGCTATTAACCAGCCACTGGATGGCAGCTGCCTGGTTGGCTGGCTTTCAAAATGTTGCCACCAAACGCAGGCTCATCTGTCCAATGCACACAGAAGCCAAAACGGAGTCACCAGGATTTCGAGAATAAAAAGAGTTAATTGCATAGTCAGCCAGCAAGGAGGCCAGAGGAAAAACCTCAAATCAGTCTCCCCAAACAAAATGGAGCCTAGGGTTTATACTGTCTGGGGAAGGCAGGCAGATTAGGTGAGATGATGCGGGCTAAGTGGAGCATGCTCTGTTGCAAATCATGCTTGGTCTTAAAGTGGAGGCTTAGCATGCTCAGTGGCTAGAATGGGTCAGAACAAGCTTCTTCTAAATAAACATGAGGAATTGGGAGCTCAAACAAAAGAAATGGCAACTTTTTCAAACCAGTAAGGGAGGGGCTATTTTAGTGGAAAAGGGATTGGTAAGTTATGGTTTCCGTCCCCCCTTTTGGTTGTTAGATTCCTCAATCATGAGGGATAAGGCGCGATGACCATTCTAAGTACTTCATTCTGGTTAGGAGTATTGTCAGGGGGTGATGAAGAATGCAAATGTTTTGCTTGCAATTGTCAATATCCTCAGGTATCTCCTGTGTCTAGGTTGTTGGCATGACATGGACTGGTGAAACAGGAAGAGTCCTAAAGCTTGAAGCCTTTGAGAAACAAATTTTGTGATTAGTTTTATTATGAGTGGCCCAAAGAAGAGAATAAACAGGATGGAAGATTAATGGAGCAATTAGAAAATACCACTGGGAAAGTTTTTAAGGAGATAAGATTTTATGTTTTCCCAAATAGTTTGGACTAAGGGGTTTCTTACTTCATGCAACCATTTAGAGTGGCAAAGTCCATGCTATATTCTCCAGTTATCCAAATACAGAAAAATATGCACCCCCAAACTTGGACCCATTGTTGATTCTGTGTAGCCTTGTAGCTGGCTTTTTTTTTTTAATTCAGTTTTATTGAGATATATTCACATACCATAAAATTATTCATGGTGTACAATTAGCTGTTCACAGTACCATCATATAGTTGTGCATTCATCACCCCAATCCATTTTTGAACATTCTCCTTATACCAGAAGAACTAGAATAAGAATAAAAAATAAAAATAAAAAAGAACACCCAAATCATCCCCCTCCCATCCCACCCTATTTTTCATTCAGTTTTTGTCCCCATTTATCTACTCATCCATCCATACACTGGATAAAGGGAGTGTGATCCACAAGGTTTTCACATTTACACTTTAACCCCTTATAATCTACATTGTTATACAATCATCTTCAAGAGTCAAGGCTGCTGGGTTGGAGTTTGGTAGTTTCGGGCATTTACTTCTAGCTATTCCAATACATTAAAACCTAAAAAGTGTTATCTATATAGTGCGTAAGGATGTCTACCAGAGTGAACTCTAGACTCCATTTGAAATCTCTCAGCCACTGAAGCTTTATTTCGTTTCATTTCGCATCCCCCTTTTGGTCAGGAAGATGTTCTCAATCCCACAATGCTGGGTCCAGATTCATCACCAGGAGTTATATCCTGCTTTGCCAAGGAGATTTACACCGCTGGGAGTCAGGTCCCACATAGCGGGGGATGGCAGTGAGTTCACCTGCCAAGGTGGCTTAGTTAGAGAGAGAGGGCCACATCTGAGCAACAAAGAGGCACTCAGGGGGACTCTTAGGCACAACTGTAAGCATGTTTAGCCTCTCCTTTGCAGTAACAAGCCTCATAGGGGCAAGCTCCAAGACAGAGGGCTCAGCATGTCAAGCCGTCAGTCCCCAGTGTTTGTGAGAACATCACATGTGGCTGGTTTTTATGCCTGGATATCCTTATATTTTCAGGAGCATTGCTGCTTGAGGCCCTGCACATTGTGGCAGCCTATGACATCTGATTGAGACCTGCATGAGAGCCACCACCAGAATGACCTCCCGACTCCATTTGAAATCTCTTAGCCATAGAAACTCTACTTTGTTCTAACGTTTCCCCCTTTTGATCAAGATCCTGCTCCAAAAGCATCATTGATTAACACACGATATTAATCCCTCAGTGCCAGGGAGTCTCACCCCTGGGAGTCATGTCCCACATAGTGGGGTAAGTAGTGAGTTTATTTGGAGAATTTGGGAGAAGAGAAGAGAAGAGAAGAGAAGAGAAGAGAAGAGAAGAGGAGAGGAGAGGAGAGGAGAGGAGAGGAGGGGAGGGGAGGGGAGGGGAGGGGAGGGGAGGGGAGGGGAGGGGAGGGGAAGGTACACCACATTTGAGCAACAAGGAGGTTTTCCAGGGGGTGTCTCTAAGGTGTCAACCACAATTAAGCTCAGTCTCATCATCACAGAAATAAATTTCTTAAGTGCAAACTTCAGGACCAAGAGCTTGGCTTATTAGCATAGTTCCTTCTGTAAGGCAGGGATCATATATTCCAGAATTTTTCTCAAAAGTCCCCCTGTTATAAGTTCAAATGAGGATAATTTATGTTTTCCAAAAGGAGTAGATCTTAGATTTAGACCTTGCAAAATTCCTTGTTTACAGTTTCAGTAAATCAGGAGTCCTATTGCTTGAGAGAATAGCAGGAATGCTCCAGGTAGGGAAGTCTAATAGCTCCATGCTTTCCTTCCCCAGGCCCAACCTTGCAAATACTTTTCGTTTTATACTCAAAACATTCTGAAATGCATCAGGGTATTACATCAACTGTGCAGAATACCAAGATCTTATTCCCTATGCTAAATTCCATGTCAAATAAAGCTTAATTAGGTTGTCCAAGTAAACTGACCAGACAGGTCCAATCAGGTGGTATGCCACAGAAAATTTTAATTTTAGACAAAATAAATCTCTCCTCCTTTGGTTTCACACAGAAATTAAAGTCTTCAAATATAGACAATATCATCCTTTCCCATGTATTCTGATTCACCTTAGTCCTAACCAGATCTGCACCCTCACATCCCCAGTTGAAGTCTGATCACTTTTTCACCTTCTTCAACAATTGCTGTATGGAGTAATGCTGCTCCTTCAGAACCTCCAGAGCTGGAGAACTCCAACTCTGAGCCTCAGGCACAGACAACCAAAGTTTCAGGGAGCTACCAGGTCACACATACATGGAGCAAAACACCTCAAAATTTAGAAATAACAACCAAAGCCCAGGAACAAATGTGGCTGCTGCAAGAGCTTGCAATCAGGCCCTAATTCCCTTATTCACATTTTCCAAATGAAGCTATTTCTAGATATAAAAACATTTGACAGTTAACTTATATTGAGGTCTTCAACCACAGACTATAGCAGAAGTTTCATCCAGTCTCACTTTTACATTTTTACCAGCATTATGTTAATTAACAGGTAGAGCATAATTTATTTCTTTCCCTTGCTTCTCTTTTAAAATCCCTCCTTGTTGAAGAAGAAGCTCTGACCCGTAGCTGACTGCATGCCCTTTTAGAGATGCATCAGAGTAAAACATCACTGACAAGGAAATTTGGTTGTTCTTGTGACATGTAGCATTTTCAAAGAATAACTAAAATTATAATTAATAACATTATACTGTTGTTTAATATCATGCAGATTAGGATCAGGACGTATCATGGATAGTGAGAACATTGCCAAATCTCTAGGAATTTGATACAATTTCTAAATATTCACATGAATAACATTTTACCCATACAAATTCAACCTACAGAAGGTTAGAAAATCCCTTTTGATTTGACACAACTTCCCACGCAACCCGTAACATATCAAATGAATTTATTTCTAGCACCTCTTTTACAAGGCGAAATTAAAAATCCCCTGTGATTTTCCAGGGGCCCACTAGAAATTAGTTAGAATATTAAGAAGGCATTTCTTTAGGGTTTGGCCTTGAGAAAATAGAGCATCAAAAGTTGTCAGGTTTGAGCATGATGTTTAACAAGGAAGTGGGTCACTGTGAAATAACGTTTGATTCCTTAACCAAGGTTAGAGAAGAGACTTCATTCTTTTAAAAGTGAGCAGACTTGTCTTCTAAAATACTAAAGAATGATAAAGTCAATATAAACATCAATAAGAATATTATTCTGAGATGACATAGAATTTTTGTCTTTTAGAGAGAATACCAGATGGAAAAACACAAAACACTTTTAAAATTTCTCACCAAGAGCAGACTAGTAATCTAAGGAAACCTCATCATTTTAACAGAAAGAAGACCAAACTCTAGTTTTTGCATGAATTTACTGTTTGATATGAAAGCTCTTAAAAATTATATGTATAAGCCTATCAAATCTTAGCATTGACCACAATAAATAAAATTGACTTCCATAAACTTTCTATAACTCTCTATATCCACATTCCTGTTTCTCATTTTAAGAAAACCAGCCATTTTACTTTAGTACTAAACTACACTCCTTTCCTTAAGAAAGCACACTCTGCGTACTTTGTATACCTCATACCTGAATATTTTAAGTTACCAAAAAGATCTCAAATTGTCTTCAAACATCCTACATAACACAATTATTCTTAATATAAAGTTTGCCACTCATTCCCTTTACCCAGTGTATGGACATATGAACAGAAAAATGGGGACAAAAAGTAAATGAATAATGGAGGGGCGGAGGGTTATGGGATATTTTGGGTGTGCTTTTTTACTTTTATTTTTATTTTTTATTTTTTGGAGTAATGAAATGTTCAAAAATTGATTTTGGTGATGAATGCACAACTATATGATGATACTGTGAACAACTGTTGTACACTTTGGATGATTGTATGATATGTGAATATATTTCAATAAAATTGCATTTTGAAAAAAAGGTTGCCAGAGAGGATCTAAGATGGCGGTATAGGGAGAGTGGAAGCTAAGCAGTCCCCCTGGAACAACTAAAAAAAACCAGAAACAGCTAGTAAATAATCCAGAATAACTGCAGGGGGACAAACATGACCATCCACTCATCATACACCAGCCTGAATTGGGAGGAATGCCCGAGATCACAGCATAAAATCTGTAAGTAAAAACTGCAGCTCCAAATCGGGAGACCCCTCCCCCACAGCCCGAGCTACAAAGCCTCGTGGTGCCAGAGAGAAGCTTTCTCCCAGCAAGCGAATATAGCTCAGCTGAGCTCCAACTGGGGTTTTAATTAGTGAGTGTGAACTGCTCACTACCAGGTATGAATCCCCAACAAGTAGACAGAGGCTTTGGGTGATGACTGACCTTGGAGAGCCGGAGGGTCGCCTCGGACCAGCTCTGTTCCTTTTTTGACCCAGTGGAGAAAGCCTCAGCCATTTTCAGTTCCCAGTTCTGTGACCCAGAGAAGGGTATAGCACAGGCAGAGAGAGACCAATGAAATGCTAATGACCTCCCACTAAGGCGTCTATCTTCTCTAAGAGGAAAGGGGTGGGGCCCAGCTCTACTACCTGCCTTTCATTGAGAACTTACACCAGTCAAGAATTATAGGCTAATCTTTGCATCAGGCAGAGAGTGCTCCTGCATGGCCCGGCGGCCTGGGGCTTCCCTTGAGGGACAACGTGCACTAGTGATGTAGCACAGCTTTCTGTCAGCAGAGGTACTGGAATATCACAGCTGAGAAGGGGGGCCCGCTCGGAAAACCCAGGGATGGTAAGTCAATGCTGGTGGTTTGTGGGTCAACGACAGAGAAAATCTGGGGCAAAACTGAAATGAAGGCTTAGACTCTTGCAACAGCCTTGAATCTCTGGGAACACCTGGGAGGTTTGAATATTAAAGCTGTCCTGCCTCCCTGACTACCCAGACACACACCTCACGTTCAGGGCGGACAGCTCCAACAACAAACCCAAACTGAGTTCACCAACTGAACCCCACAAAAATCATTTCCCCACACATCACAGAGACAGAGTTGGGGAGAACTGACTCGAGGGGTATAGGTGACTTGCAGACGCCATCTGCTGGTTAGTTGGAGAAAGTGTACGCCACCAACTTGTATTTCTGAAAAATTAGATTGGTATTTTTTTTACAACTTGGAAGAACCCTATCAAGCAAAGCAAATGCCAAGGGGCCAAAAACAACAGAAAATCTTAATGCATATGATAAAACCAGACAATATGGAGAACCCAATCCCAAACACCCAAATCAAAATATCAGAAGAGACACAGTACTTGGCACAATTAATCAAACAATTACAATCGAGGAATGAAAACATGGCACAGGATATACAAGACATGAAGAAGAACATTGAACAGGATAAAAGGGACGTAAAGAAGACCCTAGAAGAGCATAAAGAAGAAATTGCAAGATTAAATAAAAAAATAGAAGATCTTATGGAAATAAAAGAAATTGTTGGTCAAATTAAAAAGACTCTGGATACTCATAATACAAGATTAGAGGAAGTTGAACAATGACTCAGTGTCCTAGAAGTCCACAGAACAGGAAGTGAAAGAACAAAAGAAAGAATGGAGAAAAAAATTGAAAAAATCGAAAAGGATCTCAGGGATATGGTAGATAAAATAAAACGTCCAAATGTAATACTCATTGGTGTCCCAGAAGGGGAAGAGAAGGGTAAAGGTCTAGAAAGTGTATTCAAAGAAGTTGTTGGGGAAAACTTCCCAAACCTTCTACACAATATAAATACACAAATCATAAATGCCCAGTGTACTCCAAATAGAATAAATCCAAATAAACCCACTCCAAGACATATTCTGATCAGACTCAAATACGGAAGAGAAGGAGCAAGTTCTGAAAGCAGCAAGAGAAAAGCAATTCACCACATACAAAGGAAACAACATAAAACTAAGTAGTGACAACTCAGTGGCCACCATGGAGGCGAGAAGGCAGTGGCATGACATATTTAAAATTCTGAAAGAGAAAAATTTCCAACCAAGAATACTTTATCCAGCAAAACTCTCCTTCAGATTTGAGGGAGAGCTTAAATTTTTCACAGACAAATGCTGTGAGATTTTGCCAATAAAAGACCTGTCCTACTTCAGATACTAAAGGGGGTCCTACTGACAGAGAAACAAAGAAAGGAGAAAGATATAGAGAATTTTAACAGACATATATAGAACCTTACATCCCAAATCACCAGGACACTCATTTTTCTCTAGTGATCACAATCTTTCTCCAGAATGGACCATATGCTGGGACATAAAACAAGCCTCAATAAATTAAAAAAAACAAACAATTGAACATATTCAAAGCACAATCTCTGACCACAATGGAATACAAATAGAAGTCAATAATTTTTGAATTCTAACTCCACTATTTACTTCCTACATGATATAAAATACACAAACTCTAATGACAAATCAGTGGTTTTGAACTCAATGTAAAATATGTAATTTTTGACAAGAGCAATATAAAGGTGGGGGGATGGAGGAGTATAGGTACATAGTTTATGTGTCCTATTGAAATTAAGATGGTATCAAAGAAAAACAAGATTGTTTTGGATTTAAAAGTTTAATTTTAAGCCCCACTGTAAACACAAAGAAATTATCAGAGAATATGACCATAGAGATGAAAAGTAGAGTATGGGTTAAGAGAAATGCGGGAAGGGACAATGGGGAGTTAAGAAATGAGTGTAGGGCTGCTGTTTCAGGTGAAGGGAAATTTCTAGTAATGGATGGTGGGAAGGTGATAGCATTACAACATTCTAAATGTGATAAATCCCACTAATGGAAGGCTAGGGAGGGGGTGGAATGGGAAGATTTAGGCTGTAGATATGTTTCCACAATCGAGGGAAAAAAAAAAGACAGTCTAAATAGATGTTAATTGAATGCCAAGGATGACCCTGGATGGGATCTGAGGATGGAGGACAGGAGGCTAAAAGGGACACAGTTGAGACATAAGGAAAAGGAAATATAGAATGTAAGCTTTGTATCATTGTTGAATCTCTTGTACTTCTTAGCTGCGTTTAATGGTATTGCATAAAAGAATGTTCTTGTTCATGGGAATTGTATATGTGTTGTTCTAGTTTGCTAATGCTGGAGAATGCAAAAAACCAGAGATGGATAGGCTTTTATAAAACGGGTGTTTATTTCACTACACAGTTACAGTCTTAAGGCCACAAATCGTCCAAGGTAACACATCAGCAATCGGGTACCTTCACTGGAGGATGGCCAATGGCGTCCGGAAAACCTCTGTTAGCTGGGAAGGCACGTGGCTGGCGTCTGCTCCAAAGTTCTGGTTTCAAAATGGCTTTCTCCCAGGACGTTCCTCTCTAGCAAGCTTGCTCTTCTTCAAAACGTCACTCACAGCTGCACTCTCTTCAGTCTCTTTGAGTCAGCATGTTTTATATGGCTCCACTGATCAAGGCCCACCCTGAATGGGTGGGATCACACCTCCATGGGAGTATCCCACCAAAGTCACCACCCACAGCTGGGTGGGGCACATTCCAAGCAAATCTAACCAGCACCAAAACGTCTGTCCCACAAGACCACAAAGATAATGGCATTTGGGGGACACAATACATTCAAACTGGCACATTCCACCCCCTGGACCCCAAAATGACATTATCTTTCCAAATACAAAATACATTCATTTCATCACAATATCACAAAAACTTAAACCATTTCAGTAACAAAAGTTAAGTACAAAATCCCATCAAAATCAAATATAGGCGTGGTCAGTCCTAAGGCACAATTCTCCTTTAGCTTTGGATCTGTGGACTTAGAACAAGTTATATGCTTCCAATATACAAAGGAGGGACATTCATAGGATAAACATTTCCATTGCCATAAGGAGAAAGCATAACAGGACCAAAACAGTTCCCAAAACCCGCAGGACAAACTCCATTAGATTTCAAAGTCTGAGAGTCATTTACAGAACAACGTTGCATCCTTGGGGCTTGAGAGAGTGGGAGTCTAACCCTTCCTAAGGGCCTTTTCGGCAGCCCTTTCCTCTCCAAATGCTTAGGTGAGTGCTCCAACATACCCACACATTGGGAAGACCACCTTCTCGGCCCCACCCTCCTCAAACATCGGGGCAGCTCCCGGATTCCCTTCCATCTCCGGGGCACACGCTCAACCCCTTCAAAACAGTGTGGTGGCAGCCAGGCTCTCCCCAATTCCCTGGGAATGTGCTCCACCCTCTTTGGGACCTTGGGTGGCAAAACTCTTCCAGAGCATCTAGGTGGAATGCCCATCCTTGACCTCCGGGGCAAACTCACCCTTTCCATGTGTGTGGGCTGCTCCACTCTCCCAGCCCAAGGCCTCTTGACTCCAGACCTAAACCTCCATGGCTCTGTCTTTGAAGAAATTTTTCCTGCAATTTGTTCCTTGTCTGTCTCCTCCAGTCCAGACTGGCAGCGGCTCTGTCTATAAAGATCTCGCAAAAATTCTGTTGGCTTTGCATGAAGCATGCAGGGGTCAAAGCCATCAGACAACAGGATTTTCCACAAATCCTTTCTGCTTAACTCCTTTTCCAATCTTGGCTTGTACTGAAATGGCGGCTGGGTTCCATGTTTGGTTACATCCTCACGTTGGGCTGTAGCTTCTGGGATTCCACCCCCTAGAAGCCTGTAATTTTCCAAGCCATCAACTTCTGGCTTCTTTGAACCCAAGAGTTCAGTTCTAAGTTTATCTCTCTCTGTTCGCATTTTACTATAAGCTGCAAGGAGAAGCCAGGATATGTCCTCCACACGTAGTCTGGAGATCTCCTCAGCTAAGTATTCCAGGTTGTTGCTTCCAAATTCTTCCTTCCCTCTGACACCAGGACTCAATTTTGCCAAATTCTGTGCCACTTTAAAACAAGGATCGCCTTTCTTCCAGTTTACAACACATTCATCATTTCTGTTCAAGTCCTCATCAGAAGTATCTTTAGAGTCCATATTTCCACAAACAGTCTCTTTAAAGCAGTTTTGGCCTTTTTTATCAAGCTCCTCACAATTCTTCCAGAGTCTTCCCCTTATCCATTTGAAAAGCCGTTCCAACATGTTTGGTATTTGCAAACACAGCAGCAAAAGCACCCCACTTCTCCGGTACCAAAATCTGTTCTAGTTTGCTAATGCTGCGGAATGCAAAACACCAGAGATGGATTGGCTTTTATAAAAAGGGGGTTTATTTGGCTATACAGTTACAGTCTTAAGGCCACAAATCGTCCAAGGTAACACATCTGCAATCGGGTACCTTCACTGGAGGATGGCCAATGGCGTCCGGAAAACCTCTGTTAGCTGGGAAGGCACGTGGCTGGCGTCTGCTCCAAAGTTCTGGTTTCAAAATGGCTTTCTCCCAGGACGTTCCTCTCTAGCAAGCTTGCTCTTCTTCAAAACGTCACTCACAGCTGCACTCTCTTCAGTCTCTTTGAGTCAGCATGTTTTATATGGCTCCACTGATCAAGGCCCACCCTGAATGGGTGGGATCACACCTCCATGGGAGTATCCCACCAAAGTCACCACCCACAGCTGGGTGGGGCACATTCCAAGCAAATCTAACCAGCACCAAAACGTCTGTCCCACAAGACCACAAAGATAATGGCATTTGGGGGACACAATACATTCAAACTGGCACATGTGTATTATAGTGTTTGTTCGAGGATGTGTGCAGCTAGCTCTCATATGTTCAGATGACAGAGCAATAGATGATGGATGATAGATAGGGAGAGAGGGAGGGAAAGAAATAGCAGTGTGACAACATGTTAAAGTTAGTGGATCGGGGTATTGGTGAAGGGGGGTCAGGGAATGCTGGAGTTCTGTGTATGAGGTTTGTATTGTTTTTTTTGTTGTTGTTGTTGTTGTTTTTAATCTTCATTTTATTGAGATATATTCACATACCACGCAGTCATACAAAACAAATCGTACTTTCGATTGTTTACAGTACCATTACATAGTTGTACATTCATCACCTAAATCAATCCCTGACACCTTCATTAGCACACACACAAAAATAACAAGAATAATAATTAGAGTGAAAAAGAGCAATTGAAGTAAAAAAGAACACTGGGTACCTTTGTCTGTTTGTTTCCTTCCCCTATTTTTCTACTCATCCATCCATAAACTAGACAAAGTGGAGTGTGGTCCTTATGGCTTTCCCAATCCCATTGTCACCCCTCATAAGCTACATTTTTATACAACTGTCTTCGAGATTCATGGGTTCTGGGTTGTAGTTTGATAGTTTCAGGTATCCACCACCAGCTACCCCAATTCTTTAGAACCTAAAAAGGGTTGTCTAAAGTGTGCGTAAGAGTGCCCACCAGAGTGACCTCTCGGCTCCTTTTGGAATCTCTCTGCCACTGAAGTTTATTTCCTTTCCATTCACATCCCTCTTTTGGTCAAGAAGATGTTCTCCATCCCACGATGCCGGGTCTACATTCCTCCCCGGGAGTCATATTCCACGTTGCCAGGGAAATTCACTCCCCTGGGTGTCTGATCCCACGTAGGGGGGAGGGCAGTGATTTCACCTTTCAAGTTGGCTTAGCCAGAGAGAGAGGGCCACATCTGAGCAACAAGGAGGCATTCGGGAGGAGGCTCTTAGGCACAACCATAGGGAGGCCTAGCCTCTCCTTTGCAGCAACCGTCTTCCCAAGGGTAAAACCTGTGGTAGAGGGCTCAACCCATCAAACCACCAGTCCCCTATGTCTGTGGTCATGTTAGCAACCATGGAGGTGGGGTAGGCGAATACCCCTGCATTCTCCACAGGCTCCTCAAGGGGGCACTGAATCTTTTTTTTTTTTCCTTGTTTTTTTTTTTTTTTTAACTTTCCCTTCTTTTTTAAATCAACTGTATGAAAAAAAAAGTTAAAAAGAAAACAAACATACAATAAAAGAATATTTTAAAGAGACCATAACAAGGGAGTAAGAAAAAGACAACTAACCTAAGATAACTGCTTAACTTCCAACATGTTCCTACTTTACCCCAAGAAAGTTACCTAATATAGCAACATTTCTGTGAACTTGCTCCTACTATATCCATCAGAAATTAACAGACCATAGTCATTCCTGGGCATCCCCAGAACGTTAAATAGCTTATCTGTTCTTCTTGGATTATTGTTCCCCCTTCCTTAATTGCTCTCTATTGCTAGTTCCCCTACATTCTACATTATAAGCCATTTGTTTTATATTTTTCAAAGTTCACATTAGTGGTAGCATATAATATTTCTCTTTTTGTGCCTGGCTTATTTCGCTTAGCATTATGTCTTCAAGGTTCATCCATGTTGTGATATGTTTGACGAGATCGTTCCTTCTTACTGCCGCATAGTATTCCATCGTGTGTATATACCACATTTTATTTATCCACTCATCTGTTGAAGGACATTTGGGTTGTTTCCATCTTTTGGCAATTGTGAATAATGCTGCTATGAACATTGGCGTGCAGATATCTGTTCGTGTCACTGCTTTCCGATCTTCCGGGTATATACCGAGAAGTGCAATCGCTGGATCGAATGGTAGCTCTATATCTAGTTTTCTAAGGAACTGCCAGACTGACTTCCAGAGTGGCTGAACCATTATACAGTCCCACCAACAATGAATAAGAGTTCCAATTTCTCCACATCCCCTCCAGCATTTGTAGTTTCCTGTTTGTTTAATGGCAGCCATTCTAACCGGTGTGAGATGGTATCTCATTGTGGTCTTAATTTGCATCTCTCTAATAGCTAGTGAAGCTGAACATTTTTTCATGTGTTTCTTGGCCATTTGTATTTCCTCTTCAGAGAACTGTCTTTTCATATCTTTTGCCCATTTTATAATTGGGCTGTCTGTACTATTGTCATTGAGTTGTAGGATTTGGTTTGTATTGTTTTTGCAGCTGTTCCTATAACTTTGAATTTATTTCAAAATAAAATTTTAAAAAATTAATTAATTAATTAATTAATTAACGATGAGAAGAAGCTGAGTCATTTTGAAGCAAAAAAAAAAAAAAAAGGTTGCCAAAGTAATAATTCAATTTGGTTATGCACAAATATACATTTTACATCATTTTAAAGATCTAATAAATATGCGGTTAGTTTATTTTATTAGTAAACCCATATAAATTTAGGAAGAACATACCTAAGTAGAATAAAATTGTAGGTTTGTATTGTACTTAACACTGATAGCTCAGAAGACATAGCTGTTTTAGGGGAGAGTTTTCAGAAATATTGTTTTTCTCAGTTTATCATTTTATCAGTATATATATATATATATATATATATATATATATATATCATGAATAATTTCCGGACTAAGTCATGATTTAATTGCAGGCTTATAAAAGCAGCCAGCATTTTTCTATTTTTCCTCCAATGCAAGTTAAAAACCTCTTTGTTTTCATAACATTTCAAAATTAAAAACAACCAACCTCAAACACACCGCACAATTGTTTAATTTGTCTTAAGAATAATACAGGAAAACTCTTCTATAGCTCTCAAGGACATTTTCTTTCCTTAGTAGACCTTTTGAAATTCAGCACTGCATTCAACTACCCCCCTCCCAAGGCTATGAATATGCTTTAATAATGATTTATCTACTGTGGCTACCTTCACAAAAATATTAATAGAGGAAAAATAATTCCAAATTAGGGAAATTCCCTTGGAGCTCCACAGTAAGTGAGGAACCCATTTTAAGGGCAAATATGCAAAATGTGGCTCATTTTGCAACATTTTCATTGTGCTAATCACCTTCAATCCTAAGGATTACTAGAGAGAGCTCCAAGCCAAATCCATACCTCTCCCATCCTCCTGTACCCAACTTTTCCCCACAACTGCCCTAACTGGGTTGCTTAGTACACCCACCATTTGAATTATTCCTGTACTCTGGGGAAGAGGGTTGATAAGGGCGGGGAATTTAAGACAAATAAGGTGGCTCTGGTATCTACTACAGTCCATATGCTTGGTACCACAGTAGACAAATCATTATTAAAGTCTAATTTTTTCTAGTTATCAGATCTATTTTGCCTAAAGATGTGATGTGGACATCTGCCATTTCCCAGGGCAGCCTTAGCAGTCAAACTGAAAGGCATTTTGCTTTCTTAGAGGCAAAGCACATTGTGAGGAGGGGGTTGCTGCTGTTTCAGAAAGCTCCCGGCAATCTCCCCTCCAGTGCCCAAGCTGTCCACAGCAACCGCAAGCACCAGCACCTCTAACCCTGCACCCAGAAGGCCAGAACAATCAGGCCCAGGAGCTCCACATAATCCCTCAAGCTTGATAGTGCACCTAAATTTTAAAACATTTGGATTTAATTTTATGAAAACTCTTTTTACTTTGGAAGTATCAGAAGTTCAGTTTCTATAATTTCTGGAACTCCAGGAGTTGTGTGTGTGTGTGTGTGTGTGCTTATTTACCTTTAAGCATTTGGAATAGAGCTCTTTTAAGAATTTTTTCATTTGTTAATTTGGTATTGCCATCCAGAGGAGACTATATATATTAAGCAAATAGACAAACACAAATCAAAAGCTTATAGCTTCAATTAAGAAGCTTTAGCCGTGAGTCAGACAAAAAACTACAGAAACACAGAAATACAAAAACCCACTAGTTTGAACCATAATTTTGCACCTTTTCTATAAATTCTTATTCTGACGTAAAGAAATAAAAGATTGAACATATGAGATTCTGTCTCATTTTTCTTCTCTTTTACATTTTAAATCCAATTATAATATAGTGTTATATTTAAGCAATCCATTCTCTGTCCACTGTTCCCCATGGGGCCATGCCACGTTACAGAAGAATATCACCTTTTTCCTTTTACATTGATTCAGAGCTAAATGTAGACCAATTATCTAAAGCACATTTTAAAGGGCTGCAGTCATTTATGCTGTTAACATTTCCCATGGTTAAAACACAGCACTGAGTACCAGATGTTTATAAAATTAAACCAGCATTTCAGAAAGACCAAAATGGGAAATTTGGAAAGATATAGTGCAGAAGCACCAGCCTGATTCTTAGTTACAGTGCAGATGTGCTCTGGAAAAGGTGAGCTGGAAGGGTGGGCTAACAAAAGAGCATACACCGGTAAACCAATACCAGCGTGAGACTCGAACCCATGATCAGAATGTGAGTACTTCAGTGACTGACTCTCATATGCCTGGGGCCTGCTTTACCTGAGCCAGTCCAACCTTAGGGCTAATGTGGGACTCAAAGCCACAATCCCAGGACTAAGGTGGGACTTGAATCCACAATCTTTATCAGTAACCAAAAAAAAAAAGGTTCACATAAGAGTAGGCACTTTAACGAAGTTACTCACCCAGAAGACATCATTTACACAGAAACATTTCCTATCTCAAAATTAAACTTTACCAAAGGGCCAATGCCACCAGCAGGAACAGAAAAAATTCACGGTCATTGAGCTTCTAAACTAATGGGTCTAGCAGCCTCTGGGAATCTATGACTGGAAAATTCCATCTCACAGGGTCTGTGGAGCCTAGGCAGGGGTCTCTATGACCGTCCCTTCATGGTCACCAAATTGTTGCTGCCAAAAACAGGCTCATTTGCCCAAAGCACACAGAAGTCAATACTGAGTCATTAGGATTTTGAGAAGAGAAAGAGTTTATTGAAGAGTTGACTAGCAAGGAGACCAGAGGAAAAACCTAGATCCGTCTCCCAGAACAAAATGGAGTATGGGGTTTTATACTGTCTGAGGAAGGTGGGCTGAAGGGAGGGGCTAAGGATAGGGTGAAATGATGTGGGCTAAGTGGAGCATGCTCTTGCAAATCATGCTTGGTCTTAAAGTGGAGGCTTAGCATGCTCAGGGGCTACAATGGGTCAGAACCAGCCTTAGCAGGTGCTGCAAAGGAAAAGAAAACAACTTTTCTTGCAGTGAAGCAAGCTTCTTCTGAATAAACATGAGGAGGTGGGAGTTCAAACAAAAGAAATGGAAGCTTTTTCAGACCAGTAAGGGAGGGGCTATTTCAGTGGAAAAGGGGTTGATAAGTGGCTGTTTCAAAAGCTCCTGAAGTTGTGTCCTGGGAGTACTTTGGTAGTGCCTGTTGCTGCTCTCACTTGTGGTTATCCCAGAGATGTTCTGGAGCTTTGGACACTCTGGCATTTGTCTGTTCACCACCAACCCCCCTTCTGGTAATAGCCACGAAACCCATTCCCATCACACACACTTTTGGGTAGCTGCATCTCTCCATTCCGCTTTGTTCTGATGAGACTGTTAATCTCCTGACCACCAGGTGGACAAAGAAACTGTGCTGGGTCCATCAGAATCTTTTTCCGGGGAATGTGAATTTTGCTCTGAGAAATGAATACAGAGGGCCATTGGAGTGCTGAGTCATTCCAAGGCAGCGCCAGGCAGGAGAGGCGCAGGTCCCCTGCTGAGATCAGGGCAGCCCGGACTCAGTTGTTGAGTTGTTCCTTTAAATCTGTAGCCACCCCATAGCTATCGCTCCAAAAAGAAATACTTTTTGAACTAAATCAGCCAATTTGTTATTTGAAACCAAAGAGTCCTGACACATCTCTCCTCTCTGCTTTTCGGATAAAGGTTCATAGATGAGTAAAGAAAAGACACAAGACGGGGAAGAGAAGGAGGAGAGTTGTGCTGTGTCCTTACCCAAGCCGATAGCCCAAGCCTAGATCATATTTTTAAGACCCTTTTATGAACTTATATTTGCCATGAGGTATTTTATTTACGGAAATCTACGCAAGTCATCTGGCTGAAGGCTGAAGCTTATTTCAGGAAAGCAAGTCTGTCATTTCTCCAAAGCCCCTGTTTCACTCCTTCTGCACCTGTTCTCTCTTCTGCCAAGCCACCTATTGCTCATTTCCAAAGCAGGAGGAATCAGGACCCAATTCCAGCACAGGGTTGTTTAAAGAGACAGGCACCTATTTTTTGTTATAACTTTTCCTGATGGGCATTGTGTAGTCTTTCTAGTGAACATGGAGCCCAGTGTAAATGTATTCCTTATAACATAGAATTTTCCTCCTAAAGTAAGCCTCCTAGAATTCCAAATAATAGACCATTAATCCAACCCCCTCATTTTACAGATGAGGAAACCAAGATGCTGAGAATATAAATGGCAGACTCAATTGCACAAAGCTAACTAGAACTCAGGTCTTATTACTACCAGACCAGAGTTCTTTCCACCATTTCATGCCTCCTTTCACATTATAATTTGTTTTCTTTGAATATAGGGATTTTCTTTATGTATGTAAATGTTTCATTGGGTAATAAATATTTGACATACAGAAAACTAAAGTATTAGCTTCTACTATTTCAAGATAGATAAATCATTCAAATTATGTCACTAGGGTTACAGGATCTAAATAACACAATTTAATGGACTTCCAACTGTTAATTAAATATCTGTAAATAAAGTCACCTGGTATTGAGGTTGTTTTTTTTTAAAAAACAAAACAAAACAAAAAAAGCAACCCCCAAACCCTCAAAGTGACTCAATTATATGGTAGAATTAGAATCAATGAGAGGCAATGACAAGGAATTTGATTTGGGCATGATGTGTTTAATGGGACTGCTCAGAGATAGTGAGTTTGCCATCACAATAGAATCAAGCAGAGATTGGATGACCAATAGAATCACCCTGAGAATGCTGGGTCCTATCCCAGAGTTTCTGATTCAGTGTCTGGGGTGAGGCTTGAGATTTTGTATTTCCCAGGTAAAACTATATAAATATATATGTAAATGTTTTTATATATTATGTAAATATTAAAGATTTGTTATAGGAATTTGTTCACGCAAACATGCGGATGAGCAAGACTGAATTGTGTAGGGCAGGTTGCAAGTTGGAAACTCAGTGAAGGTGAATTTGAGTTCCATAGAAGCAGCAAGTTGGGAAATCCAGTGAAGGTGAAATTAAACTCCCTAGGAGAAGCTTAATGGCTGAAGAAGAGATAGAAGTTCTTCCTGACTTCTGAAACTCTCAGTTCTGTCTTTAAGATCTCCAACTGACTGGATGAAAAGATTGTCCTCATTGCTGAGGGCAGTCTTCTCTGTTGATTATAAATGCAATCAGCTGTAGATACAATAGACTAACAAATGATATAAATTCATCTACAAAATATCCTCATGGTAACAATCAGGCCAGTACTTGCTTGACCAAGCAACTAGATACCATAAACTAGCCAAGTAGATGAAATTAGCCATCACACTCATGAATGCACGTAGCTAACATTTATTGACTTTTGACTCTGTACCAAGTGTTCTTTCTAAGAAAGTTACATGTGTTATCTCATTTAATCCTGGCAACAACCCTATAAACTAGTAAATGGTAGAACTGGGATTTGAACCCAGATACCTCATCTCTACACACTACACCCTTAATCAGAGAGAAAATAATTCTCAGGATGTAAGAGATAGAGAAAGAAGAGGATTCTCCCTGCACTATTATACTAGACCAGAGTTTTAGCCCCTGAATGATATCGTGGTCTTACCACACCTCTTCAAGCCTGAGCTCCTAAACTTCCATCTGTGAGTTTCAAACTTAAATACAGTCATTATTTCCAAAGTGCTAGGTAACTTGATCAGAAGGAGTTTCCAAACTTAGACAGAAACTGCCCATAACAGTCCTTCCAATACTGCAATACCAGTGCTTGTATTGAGCTCAATTACCATTCCACACTCCCTGTCAAGCTGCCCCTTGGGGAGCCTTGGTGTCCCTTGCTGCCTGCTGACCTTGGTTGGGACTATTTCAGGTGTCAGAAGAGTCCAACAATGTTAAACTCCACAAAAGATGTGGCCCAGATATTAGATCTCTTTCATTTGAGGAACACCCTTGGTCCCTAATGCATATTTCTCCAACCTCTATCCAACAGTCAACCACATACCAGGGATTTGGCCAAGCATTATCCATGAAAATTGTCCTATTTTCTTCCTTCCCCCGGGACAATGCACTATGACTTGCTTTGTCTATGTATAAACAAAGAGCCTACTGAGACCATTTTTACAAAATAAGATCTACTTACCAAGTCCCTTACTGTACCCACCTTTGCCAGTTTGGATGTATTATGTCCCCAAAATGATGTGTTCTTTAATGCAGTCTTGTGGGGGCAGACATATTAGTTTTGATTAGGTTGGAATCTTTGGATTAGGTTGTTTCCATGGAGATGTGGCCCACCCAACTGTAGGTGACAACTCTGATTAGATTATTTCCATGGAGGTGTGGCCCCGCCCATTCTGCTTGGGTCTTGATTTAATCACTGGAGTCCTATAAAAGAACTCACAAATAGAATGACCTCAGAGAAGCTGAGAGTGACATTTTGGAGAGCAGCTCAGAGAGATATTTTGAAGACAGCTGCTGAAAGCAGACTTTTGCTTACACTTTGGGGATGCTCGCGCAGTGTTTGCTCTGGAGAAGCTAAAGACGACAAACACCCCAAGAGCAACATTTTGAAGAACACACAGGAGCTAAGAGAGTTGGTGGAACACAACCCAGGATCAGCAGACGCCAGCCACATGCCTTCCCAGCTAACAGAATTTTTCTGGACGCTATTGGCCTTCCTCCGGTGAAGTTATACCCGTGTTGATGCCTTAAATTGGACATTTTCATGACCTTCAGACTGTAAATTTGTAACCAAATAACCCCCCTTTGTAAAAGCCAATCCATTTCTGGTATTTTGCATAACGGCAGCATTAGCAAACTGGAACACCACCCTAGACAACTGGCTTCAGCTGGCACCTCTTTTAAATGACAGCTTTTCAATCTAATGAAATAATCAAATTTTTACCTTCCTTAGGCCATTCTGCATTGGCAATTTTATAATATCAGCATTCATCATATATTGACCACCCTAACCCTAAGGCATGGTGCTAGGAGCTAGAGATAGAAATAAGATACAGGCTTTCCCAAATAAAAAGACTAAATACTATACAAGGCTGCATATCAATACCAGGTCTCCTTTCCCAGAGATGACAGGAGGAGTATAAGGAGTTGAGAAAAGGGGAAGTGGGGGAAAGAGAGAAGAAAGCAATAAACAGTAGATTGAAGATTGTCTGCTAGTAAAACTAGAACAGTCTGACATTGTCTATTTAAGGACAGCCTCAATAGAGAAAACTTATTAGCCAAAGCTATAAAAATAGACCCACTTTCTAAATCTTCAGCCAAACTTTTCACTCCCACACAACTACATATCAAACCATCCTACAAGAATAATTTTTTCAACATACCCCTCTAAGATGCATGGTGAAATTCTTATTTGAAGAGCAAAATAATTGAGTTGCAGATGGTAAGTGACTTGCCCAATATCATGGAGCAAGACCGTGAAAACATTAGAAATAGGTTTTTAGGATCATAATGGGAACTGCCTTTGATTTTTTGGGTGGCTGGTCCTTAGGCGAGCATTGCAGTTATCTATTCTTACATAAAAACCTCCTGTACCAGTTTGCTAGAGCTGCCATTATGCAAAATACCAGTAATGGATTGGCTTTTATAAAGGGGATTTAGTTTACAAATAACCTAAGGTCTAAGGCCATAAAAGTGTCCAAACTAAGGCATCAACAAGAGGATACTTTCACTGAAGGACGGCCAAAGTGTCTGGAACACCCCTCAACTGGATGGCCTGTGGCTGGCACCCGCCGGTCCCCTGCTCCTGGGTTGTGTTTCAAAATGGCTTTTCCCAAAATGTCTCTGGGCATCAGTCTTATCTCCTCTCTCTCAGCTCTTTTGCATCCTTGCTTCTTTCTTGCAAGACATTTCTTCCTAAGCATCTAAGGGTCCTCTCCCAGTCTCTACAGGGCAAACTCTGGCCTTCATCTCTTAGCTTAGCATCTTCAAACATCCTTCTATCTGCATCTCTAAGCATCAGCAAGCATTTGGGTCTGTGTCAGCTCTTAGCTTCTCTCTTAAATACTCCAGTGAATCAACCAAGACCCACCCTGAATGGGCGGTGCCACACCTCCACGTAAATAATCTAATCAAAAGTATCACCCACAGTTGGGTGAGTCAAATCTCCATGGAAACACTCCATCAAAAAGTTCCACTCTAATCAAAAGACTAATAAATCTGCCCCCACAAGATTGCATTAAAGAACATGGCTTTTCTAGGGGACATAATATATACAAACTGGCACTCCACCCCAAAACATAAAAATTAAAACAACAACCATTTATTTGCTCATGATTCTGCAACTGGGGCTGGGCTCAGCAGAACAGTTCTGCTGGTCTCACCTGGGGTCCTTCATGGGCCTGCAGCCATTTAGTGGATTGACATGGGCAAGATGATCTGAGATGATCTCACTCATGTAACCAGGGCCTTGGTGCTAGCTGTTGGTTGTTCCTCTCCACTGATATCATTTACTCAACTAGTATAGGTGTAAGTGACTGTAGGGGCTTGCAAAGAGGTCCAAGGTAAAAACTGCAAGGTCTCTTAGGCTTAGGCTCTGGAATTTGCATGGTGTGACTTCTGCCATATCCTGTTGGTCAAAGCAAGTCACAAGGCCAACCCAAATTCAAGAAATGGGGAAATAGGCTCCATCTCTGGTTGGGAGGAGCTGCAAAGTCTTGTGGCCATGCTTTTCACAGTGAGAGATAACTAGTCTTCATTTTACCAATCTACACACTCTTGCCATTATTATCCCTCTCAAGACCCGTCTAGCATCCGCCAACCCATGCTTCCTATAGGAATGGTAGCAAGAGACATCTGCATTGGAGCTTGGGAGCTTGGGGACTTAGCTTTAGCCCCTGGGTGATATCTAAAATCCTGGTTCTTCAATTCAATTTTGTACAGCTGTACCTCAGAGATATTTCAGTTCAGTTTCAGACCACTGCAAAAAAGCAAATATCACAATAAAGCAAGTTGCATGAATTTTTAGTTTTCCAGTGCTTATAAAAGTTAAGTTTATCCTCTGCTGTAGTCTCTTAAGTGTACAATAGCATTATATCTAAAAAACAGTGTATATATCTTGATTAAAATGTGACATAGAGACACAAAGTGAGAACATGCTGTTGGAAAAATGGTGCTGATAGACTTGCTTGCCAGAAACCTTCAACTGGTAAATACAGTATCTGTGAAGTGCAATCAAAGAAGGTATGCCTGTATTTACCTTGGATAGTATCACAAATACATGTTGAAATTGTAAAGGAAGTTGCCGACCAGCAGTCATTGAATAGGCACACCAGTGGGAAGACTGGTTGGTAATTGTGGCCCATGCATCATTGCACCGACCACACTTCAGACATTCATTGGCATGTGGTTTCTCAGGCATCCCAGACATTGCACATCATTTCTTCAAAGGCAGATAAATACAGAATAATAAGTAAAACCATATAAATTGGTTTAGTAATTTTCTTTAAATTTCAAAATATATTTTAGAAGAAAATATATTGCTAGCTGTAGTGGTTTGAAGCTGTGTGTACCCCAGAAAGACATATTCTTAAACTTAATCCAGTCAACTGATGAGTGAATAAACAAACTGTGGTATATGCATACAATGGAATATTATTCAGCTATAAGAAGGAATGAAGTCCCGATGCATGCAACAACATAGATGAACCTTGACAAGATTATGTTGAATGAAATAAGCCAGACACAAAAGGACAAATATTGTGTGGTCTCACTGATATTAACTAATATAATGAGCAAACTCTGGGAGGTAAAATCTAGAGTATAGTTTACCAGGAGATAGAAAGAGTGTAGGGAATGGGCAGATGATGCTTAAGGTGTACAGAATTTTTAATATGGTTGATTTTAAATGTTTGGAAATGGATAGAGGTTATGGTAACACAATACTGTAAATGTAATCGGCAGTGCTGAGTGTGAGTATGGTTGAAAAGGGAAAGTCTAGGGTCATGTATGTCACTAGAAGGAAAGCCAGAGGATAGAACATGGGACTGTATAATATAGCAAAACCTGTTGTGGACCATGACTGCAGTTAATTGTACAAATATAAGAAAGTTCTTATGTGAACCAGAATAAATATATGTCACTATTAGAAGGTGTTAAAAATAGGGTGGTATATGGGGAAAATATAATTAAGACAAACTGTGGACTATAGTTAACAGTAACATTGTAATATTCTTTCATCAATTGTGACAAAGGTACTATACCAAAGCTAAGTGTCAATAACAGGGGAGTTCAGGGGGTATGGAGTTTTTTTTTTTCTGGAGCAATGAGAATGTTCTCAAACTGATTGTGGCAGTGAAGACACAACTCTTTGATTGTAGCAAAAGCCATTGATTGTACACTTTGGGTGGATTGTATGATGTGTGAATAAAACTGTTTAAAAAGTTTCCTGTGGTTGTGAAACCATCGTAAGTAAGACTTTTTGATGAGGTTACTCTGGTTAAGGTGTGGCCCACCTCAATCAGGATGGGTCTTAATCCTATTACTGAAGTCCTATATAAGCAGAATGAAATTCAGACACAGAGAGAAAGCCACAGAGGGAGCAGCCAGAAGCTGAACATCATCGGAACCTCAAAGAGAAGGGAAAGAACAGGAGACACCACCATGTGCCTTGCCATGTGACAAACTAAGGGCCAAGGATCACTAGCAGCCAGCCCCAGAATGCCACAGTCTTTGGGGAGAAAGCATTGCCTTGATGATGCCTTGGTTTGGACATTTTCTTAACCTCAAAACTCTAAGCAAATAAATTCCCACTCTTTAAGCCAAACTACTGCATGGTATTTGCTTGAGCAGCCTAAGAAACTGAAACAGATTGCTTGTATATTCTTTTTCTTTACAGGTATACCTCTGGGAACACAATATCTAGGAACATAAGAAAATCATGGCTCAGACAGAGAGACCAAGAAATGAGGAAAGGGCCGAAGATATCTCTGTATAGGATACCCAAGAGGGGTCAACATTGCTGCAAATGAATTAAACCTGTCCAAATGAAAGCTAATTAAATGCAATTTTTTAACAGTTTCATTGAGATATAACTGACGTGCAACAAACTGTACATATTTGAAGTGAACAATTTGATAATGAAACCACAAACCATGGAACCATCAACATGATCAAGATAGTGAAAATTTTACCATCCCTGTAAGCTTTCTTGTGCCACTTTGTAATCCTTTCCTCCCCTCACTCTCCTCTGTCCCCATTCCAGCCCATCTCTAAATCTGTTTTTGGCCACTATAGATGACTTTTTTTTTATATACAACCAATGAAGGGAAACTTTATTATTAGAGTCTATACTAATTTAAAATGAGTAATATATTATTTTCATTTATTTAGTTATGAGTTATTGAACATTTTGTGTTTGTTTATTATGCACATTTCTTGTGTTAATTTCTTCTCTGTTTCTCTGTTTACCTTCTTGGGGTCTTGGAGTTTTCTTACAGAGTTGAATAAAATCTTTATACAGTATAGACATTAACCTCTTATATACCATCTATGATTCAAATACTTTTTCTATCATATTTTGTCTGTTATTTTTATATTGTTTTTTATTTTTAATTTTAAACTCTTTAGTTTGAAATACTTTCAAACTTACAGGATGATTACAAAAATATACAAACCTCATATAGATAATTTCAACATACCGCTATCCCCAGAGACCCAGATTTACTAATGTTAACATTTTGCCACATTTGCCATATCATTCTATCCACCCATCTATCTATCAATCCATCTATCTATCTATCCTTCTATCTGTCCATCTTTCTATCTGTTTATCAATCCATTTTCTGAACACTTGAGTGTAGGTTGTACACATCATGCTCCTTGAACACTTAACACTGCCAAGTACACTTCCTAAGAACAAGGATATTCACTTATGTATCCATGTTAAGTGCAGTTATCAAGTTCAAGAAATTTAACATTGGTATAAAGCTTACAGTCTATATTCTAATTCTTTCATATATTTCAATAATGTCCTTTTCAGCCTTCTCTCTTCCTTTATTACGTCCCATCCAGTATCGTGTATTGTCTTTGTTGTTGTATCTTTAGTTGCTCTTTGTTTTTTATTATTGTGGAAACAGACAACATAAACTTTCCAATCTCAACCACTCCCAAGCATACCATTTAGTGAGATTAATCACATTCAGAATATTGCAGTACCCTCACCACCTTCCATTACTAAAACTTTTCTATCTTCCCAAACAGAAACCCTACACCCATTTTGTTTCAACTCCCCATTCCACCTGCCCTGTGCTGCTAGAAACCTATACTCTACTTTCTGTCTCTATGAGTTTGTTTATTCTCTGATGTTTTCTTTGTAGAAATACCATGAGGCTTAAATTGAACATCACAAATCTGTAACAATCTCATTTGCTTTGATACCAACTTAATTTCAGTCGTATAGACAAACTATGTTCCTGTATCCCTCTATCCCCCACCTTTACGGCTCTTGTTACAACTACATGTTTATACATTATGAGTCCAAAACCTCTGATTTCTCATTACATTTTAAGAACTTGTATTTTAAAGCACATAGGAGATAAAAAGTAGAGTTACAAACCAAAAATACATTAGTACTGGCATTTATATTTACCCTTGTTGTTACCCTCACTGGAGATCTCTATTTCTCATGTGGCTTCTTTCTATTGTCTGTTGTCCTTTCCTTTCTACCTGCAGAACTCTTTACAGTGGGCCTAATGGTGACAAAGTCCTTCAGCTTTTGTTTATCTTGGAATATCTTAATCTTTCCCTCATTTTTGAAAGACAGTTTTACCAAATATAGAATTCTTGGTTGGCAGTTTTTTGCTTTCAGTACTTTACATGTCATTCCACTGTCTTGTTGATTCCAACATTTCTGAAGAAAAAGCATCACTTACTTTTCCAGTTTGCTAGAGCTGCCATTATGCAAAATACCAGATATGGATTGGGTTTTACAAAGGGAGCTTATTAGGTTACAAATTTACAGTTCTAAGGCCATAAAAGTGTCCAGACTAAGACAAGAAGATACCTTCACTGAAGAAAGGCTGATGGCATCCAGAACACTTCTGCCAGCTGGGAAGGCTTGTGAATGGTGTCTGCTGGTCCTTTGTTCTTGGGATACATTTCAAAATAGCTTTCTCCAAAATGTCTCTGGTCTTCTTTTTCTCTTAACTTCTCTCAGCTCTCTGCATGGTTCTCCTGGGGCATTTCTCTCTCTGCATCTGAGAGTCCTTTCTTAACTTCTCCAGGGCAAACTCTGGGCTTCATCTCTTAGCTTAGCATGTCCAAACATCTTCCTGTCTGCATCTCCAAGCATCTAGGTCTGTGTGGGCTCCCACCTCTCTTAAGGAGTCCAATGATCTAATTAAGATCCACCCTGAATGGGTAGGGTCACACCTCCATGGAAATAATCTAATCAAAAGGTCTCACTCACAGTTGGATGGGTCATATTGCCATGGAAACAACCTAATCAAAAGCTCCCACCCACAATAAGTCCTCATCCACAAAACTGGATTAAAAGAACATGGCCCTTCCTGGGGTATATAACAGTTTCAAACTGGCACACTTATTCTTATTAAGGCTCCCTTGTATGGGTTATGTTGCTTCTCTTGCACCTTTCAGAATTCTCTGTTTATCCTTGTCATTCAACAGTTTGATTATAATAAGCCACAGTGTGGGTCTATTTGGGTTTATCCTGTTCAGAGTTTGCTGAGCATCTTGGATGTATATATTCAGGTCTTCCATTACTTTGGGGAAATTTTCAGCCATTATTTTTCTGAATATTCCCTTTGCTCCCTTCTCTCTTTCTTCTCCTTCTGGGATCTCACAATATGTATATTGGTACACTTGATGGTGTCCCACAGGTTCCTCAGGCTCTGTTCACTTTTCTTCATTCTTCCTTCTGCTCCAAGACTGAATTATTTCAATTGTCTTATCTTCAGGTTCTCTGACTCTTTCTTCTGCCTGCTCCAATCTGCTATTGAGCCCCTCTAGAGATTTTAAATTTCTGTTACTGTAGTCTTCAGCCTTGTTGGGTTCCTTTTCATAATTTCCTTCTCTATATTGATATTCTCTGTCTCTCATTTTCCTGATTTCCTTTGGTTCTTTGTCCATATTTTCCTTTAGCTCTTTGAGCATATTTAGAATCATTTTTTAAAAGTCTTTATCTGGTATGTCCCAGGTCTGGTCCTATTCATTGTTGGTTTCTAATACTTTAATTTTCTCCTTTACCTGGACCATCACTCCCTGTTTCATTGTATATTTTGTAATCTTTTGTTGAAACCTGATCATTTTGACATTTAATGTTATCAATGGAAACCAGACTATGAAGTGTCTGTTCCTTAAGCCTGTATCCAACTAGTGCTGTGACAAAGCTGTCCTTGAATGCCAGGGGCTAACAAAAAAAGGAGAAAAAGAAAACACCTTCTCCAGTCTTTGCTGGTTAGCCTATACAAGTGTCTCATTCAGCACTTAATCATACAATGAGTTTCAGGCCAAAGCATAAGGGTTGCTTATTAAGGATTAAAAAAGCTGATTTCTGAGGCTGACTTAGTAGAGTTCACCAAAACTAATTTATTTAGCAAAATGTAACTGAAGCTAATTTTCCATTGGAGCCTGAAAGGCAGTGGAACTGCACATATTAAAGACTAGGAAAATAGCAAACACAAGAGTCAGCTTGCCCAGCCAAGCTATTAAGTAAAATGAAAATAATTTCTGCCTTAAGAAGACCAGTTCTTGATCTAAACTTATTAACCTCTCCATGTCCTGGGAAGCCTCTCACTGACATTCTCTCATTCTCTTCCTTATTTCTTGCCTTTCCCTGCCTCTTTCTTTTTGCCTGATGAATATTAAAATTATAGGCAAAACCTCATCTCTGAAAGTTCTTATTTCTTCACATTCTTGAGGAATCTTCCTGTCTGGATCCCATCCACAACCATATTCCTCTGACCCCATTCAGGTGTCCTAGCCTGAGGTTTATTCCTTTCTTAAAATTCCCACCTCCTCTTTGAATTAGGTCTTTCCTCAAGCCAGCAACTAGGGAAAAATAATAAATGATCCTAATCCCACCATCCTAACACAACCATTCATGGCATTTTGGAGTACTTCCTTCCTTCTAATCATTTTTCTTATGCATTGCAACTACTTAGGTCAAATCACATCACTATTTAGGAGATAATCATTTACAAAACATTAAATATCACTAAGGATGTAGTGAGGCATTCAAAATACTAAGAATGTGATCATAGGTTTCCTCAATTAGAAATCCAGAACTGGGAGATTTCAGTTCACTGAAATTTTGTTAGGCTCAGGCAGGAGCTTTTGCAAGCAAATGAGGCAATGTTTTCCAGAGGCATCTTCAGTGGTATAAAAGGTCATTGGGATGCAATTAATTGTGGGATGATAGAGGAGTAGAAAGCTCCAGAAATCAATCCTCCACTAGAACAATTATTTAAAAGGCAAGAATTGTCTGAATCAACTATTTCAAAACTCTGGAGTCCAGTAAATCACTTTACAGCATCCAGGGAAGGGTGGGAGGAAGAGATTGGTAAATTATGGTATATACATATAATTGGTCTCTCTAAGCAGCAGTTCCCACTGCCTATCACCCAGTCTCACAGCAGGCAACAATGCGGTCCAGCTCCTTTGTAGGTTGCTCATGCCAGAGAGGAATATAAAAATCCACTTCCCCAAGATCTGGGGTGTGGCACAGTCTGATTACTGATCACTGCTTTTGATTAGCTGCTTTCGCTCACTGGGGGCTTGGCTCTGAGGTCGGCCATTGTTCTGCCCCACTCCAGACAAAGGTGGTGGAGGAGACTTAAAGATGGTACACTTCCTCAGAGCTGCAGGGGGCAGTTGGTGCCAGCATTTGCTGGGCAGGTGCTGAGTCAAGAAAGCACAGCTTTTGGGAGGCATGGAAGAAGCTCCTTGCACCTTCCCTGGACCTGCCCTCATCCATTCCCTGGCCTTATTGCATCTGGGAAACACTGAATTTAGAAACTCCTCTCCAGTGTGCCCTCCCTCCCAGAATTTTCCCTCCAGGCAAAAGTAGTTTGAGACAATGAAAACAGGGTAAGAAACAATTGAGGTGGGTGGCCTGCTACAAAGGCTTACATGCTTTAGATCCTTCAGGGGAACACCTGGAGAGGGAGAAGTTCCATTTCCTAGAAAGTAGAGGGGGCATTCAAACTTGTGTAAACAGAAGAACTCCAGAGCCAATAGCAAGTACAAGCCCAGGACAAGATGCAGGCCCAGATAAGACAGGGAGGACCCTGCACTGTGCATTACCTCGGGCAGAGCTTCCTGATAAAAGTCAATTTGCAAAGACTATGAAAGGTGTTTTTTGCTTCAATTTGCTTGCTCTTTTTAGTTCATGACACTCAAGAATATCTCTGTCATATCACTAGCTAGATACAAACTCAAAAAAACAGACAGGGAATAAATCCCAGAGTTAACATTTTAAAATATTAAAATGTACAATGTGCAACAAGAATACAAGATAAACAAACAAATAAGAAATTATGGCTCATCCAAAGGAAGAGGATAAAAATCCAGAAAATAACAATGAAGAAGATGAGAATGTGGACATACCCCCCCATCAAAAAAAAGCCTTTAAAAATGATCTCCAATATGCTCAAGGAGATGAAGGAAAACATAGAGAAAGAACTAAAGGATATCAGGAAAACTATAAATGAACAATATGAGAATTGCAATAAAGAGACAGGAATTTTTAAAAGGACCTAAACAGAACTACTGGAGTTGAAAACCACAATAACCGAAATGAAAAATTCCCAGGAGGATTTCAACAGCAGATTAGAGATAGTAGAAAAAGGAATGGGTGAACTCAAAGACAAGACAATTGAAATGAGTCAGGCAGAGGAACAGAAAGAAAAAGGAATTAAAAAATAAAAAATAATCTAAGAGACATCTGGGACACTGTGCTGGTTTGCATATATTATGTCCTCCAAAACATTGTTCTTTAATGCAATCTTTTGGAGGCAGACATATTAGTGTTACTAGGTTGGAATATTTAGATTAGGTTGTTTACATGGAGACGTGACCCACCCAACTGTGGGTAATACCTTTGATTAGATTATTTCCATGGAGGCGTGGCCCCACCCATTCAGTGTGGGTCTTGATTAGTTTACTGGAGCCCCATAAGAGCTCGGACAGAAGGAGCTCAGTGCTCCAGCTGAGAGACATTTTGGAGATGGCTGTTGAAAGCAAACTTTTGCTGACACTTTGGAGACTCTAGCCCAGAGTTTGCCTTGAGAAGCTGATGCAGAGACATTTTGGACAATGCCATTTTGAAATGCATCCTGGGAACAAGCAGACACCAGCCATGTGCTTTCCAAGCTAACAGAGGTTTTCTAGACACCAACAGCTTTTCTCCAGTGAAGATATACTCATGTTTATGCCATGGTTTGGACACTTTCATGGCCTTCAGACTGTAAATTTGTAGCCAAATAAATCCCCTTTATAAAAGCCAATCCATTTCTGGTATTTTGCTTAATGGCAGCATTAGCAAACCAGAACAGACACCATCAAGCATACCAATATTTGCATTATGGGAGTCCCAGAAGGAGAAGAAAGAGAAAAAGAACAGAAGGAATGTTCAAAGAAATAATGATAGAAAACTTCTCAAACTGAGAGAAGCCATGAATTATGCACATCAAAGAAGCCCAGAAAACACCAAACAGGATAAACTTAAAGAAAAATATGCCCCATCACATACTGATCAAATAGTTAAATGCAAAGGACGATTAGAGAGTTCTGAAAGCTGCAAGAAAAAAGCAATATATTATGTATAAGGGAGTCCCAATTAGATTTAGTGGCAATTTCTCATCATAAAGAAATGGTCCCAAGAAGGTAATGGGCTGAAATACTTAAAGTGATGAGAGAAAACAACTGCCAACCAAGAATTTTATATCTGGTGAGATTTTCTTTCAAAAATGGGGAAGAGATTAAGACATTCCCAGATAAAGAAAAGGTGACAAATTTCACCAGTAGACCTGACCTATAAGCAGTGCTAAAGGAAGTTCTTCAGGCTGACACACTGAAAGCACACATGTTTGTAAATTGTTGTTTAATGGCATGTAACCACAGAGTAGCATCACAAACCTAAATAATTTTTAGCATGATATACTTATAAGGTATGATACTGGTGCTGAGGGTTAACAACAGAGTGGTATATGGAAAAACTACTCTATGTATTAAAAACTATATTTAATAGGAGTATCTTACTCTACGCTGATGCTAGGGATGAATAGTTAGCAGCTGTTAGGGGCTTTGGGATGTATTATATTATGATATTGTTTAAAGTTGAAAGTGATGATGATTGTACAACTAAGTGAAGATAATGTAAGAAACTGACTATTTATCCTGATATAGAATATATATTAAGTGAAGTTAGGAACCCACTACTTAATAAATCAAGCCCTCAACTTGAGGCTTGCTCTTGTGAAACTCAGGGTTGTAAATACGAGGTTATAATTTTGCCTAGGAGGCACCTCCAGGGAACCTCTTTTGTTGCTTAGCTGTAGCATTTCTCTCTCTAAGCCCAACTCAGCAAATAAATTCATTACCCACCCACCCACCCCCCCACACACACAGGGGACATGACTCCCAGAGGAATGAATCTCCCTGGTGATGTGGGACATGACTCCCAGGAATGAGCCTGGCCCTGGCAGCAAGGGATTGAAAATGCCTACTTGACTAAAAGGGGGAAAAGAAAGGTAACAAGCTGAAGTTACTGTGGCTGAGAGATCTCAAACAGAGTCAAGAGGCTATCCTGGAGGTTTCTCTTATGCAAGCTCCAGTTAGACATCCCAAATGGCCACAGTATGCCATGCCCTCACCAAAAGTAGTCCCAAAATACCTAGGCCCTTACCTGAGATTCTATAAAAGATTCACTCACTAAGTTTTATGTCTCAGAAACTTAAATCCACCAGAGTGTTCCTATGCCAGACAAGTCCTAAAAACCTAGAGGCAACAGCCTCTTTAAGAACAACAATCAGATGCAGCCCCCTTCCCCATACTGTTGACACCCCCTTTCAATATGAACAAGTTAGGGTTGTCAATGACTGGACACCCCTGGAGATGGGGAAAGAGATTAGGTGAGAGGAAGGGGTAGCAACAAACAAGATAAAATTTAACAAAGGTCTTTGAATACTGAAACTAGATAGATAGATAGATAGGTAGATAGATAGATAGACAGACAGACAGATAGATAGATAGATAGATGGATGCTGGGGTGGTGGAATAGCTGGAAGGAGGTAAATGGCATGGTGGAATTGTAATCTATAACAGTCTTTGAAATTTGCTCTGTAGCTACTCATTGAATTGCACTTTGAAAGTCTTCATCTTTCTGTACATACCCTATATTTCATAATAAGGAAAGAACTGAACCTGTTGAACTGTAAGCCATAACAATTTTTGAAATTACCTATATAATTGCTTGTTGAGCTATACATCAAAAGTTAACACCTTTCTGTATGTATGTTATATTTACAATAATGGAAATAACTGAAGTTGTGGAACTGTGACCCATGACAATCTTTGAAATTTGCCCTCTAACTACTTGTTAAATAATAATTTGAAAGTTATCACTGTTAGGTATATATGTTACAGTTCACAATAAAAAATGCATTAAAAAAAGAATTATCCAATCTGAGGAATGAAGGAAAAAAGAATGAAGAAAAATGAACATAGTGTTAGGAAACTGTGGGACTCTATTAAACATAATCAACATATTTATCAAATGAGTCCCAGAGAGGGCTTCTGGGTCACAGCTGAAAAAAAAGTAATGATAAATCTATGGTTTTTCATATATAATATACAAATACATACTTCGTAACAAGTACAAACAAACGTGGAGGAATGGAAGGGTACAGGAACAGTGTTTGTATATATTTTTGAAATCAAATTGGCATCAAATCAAATACGATTGTTGTATATTTAGGATATTAAATTTTAACCCATTGGTAACCAAAAGGAAAATGTATGAAAAATATATCCAGATAGAAATAAGAAGGGACCCAATATGGTACAATACAAAAAAAATCGAATAAATATGAATGTAGACATTAACAGAAGTATTAATGGACAAAAAATACAAGACTTACAAAGACTAAATAGCAAAGTGGAAGAAAAAATTCTGCTTTACTGTTGAAAGAGCTGAAAAAGAATTCAGACTTTAATTAGAGATATGAGTGAAGAGGATCTTGTTAGGACTAAGGCAAATCAGGCCCAAGGGTAAAGGACCATACTGACTGGGTTTTAAAACTACAACTTATGTGGGAGACCAAGGGAGATGTTTATCTGGTGCAGGATCTATATTTTCTATAGGTCTAGATAATCTAACTTGTACAATCAGTTTGTCTGAATACCATAGGTGCAGGGAGCAGTGACTGGAAAGTGGGATTTGGTGAGTTTGTATAGGATGGGGTGAAATCCTGACACATCCCAAAGTGATATGGGCAGAGAGTATAAGTGTATTTGCAGCATCACCCCTTCCCCCACCCCACCCCCATGCTCCCAAGGAGCTGGGGAGAAACACAGAAGTGTTGGATTTCCCCATCTGGGCTATTGGTGATTTTCTCACAAACGTTGAGGACTGCCAATTTAGTGGGCTGAGCCCTTGTTCTGGGGGCCTTCCTCTGTGATGCTAGTTGCTGCAAGGGAGAGGCTAAGTCCACTTATAATTGAGCCTAGGCGTCCCCACCCAACCCCCCAGAGAGCCTATTTGTTGCTCAGATGTGGCCCCCTCTCTCTCTAAGTCCACTCGGCAAGTGAACTCACTACTAACACCCCTACATGGGACATGACACCCAGGGGTGTAAATCCCCCTGGCAACACAGGAAATGGCTCCTGGAGATGAGCCAGGACCCAGCACTGTGGGATTGAGAGGCTCTTCTTGACCAAAAGGGGGAAGAGAGATGAAGCAAATACGGTTCCAGTGGCTGAGAGATTTCACATGGAGTTGAGAGGTCACTCTGGAGGGTATTCCTATGTGCAATACAGATATCACCTTTTAGTCTTTAGCGTGTTGGAATGGCTAAAGGAAAATACCTGAAGATGTCGAACTGCAACCTAGTGACCTTGATTCTTGAAGACAATTGTATAACTATATAGATTGCATAGTGTGACTGTGTGACTGTGAAAACCTTGTGGCTTGCACTCCCTTTATCCAGTATATGAACAGATGAGTGGAAAAATGGGGACAAAAATTAGATGAAGAATAGGGTGGGATAGAGGGGATGGAAAGATTTAGGTGTTCTTTTTTGCTTTTGTTTTTAATTTCAAATAAGGAAAAGGTTCAAAAATTGATTCTGCTGATGAATACACAGCTGTATGATGGTGCTGTGAATAATTGATTATACACTGTGGATGACTGTAGGGTATGTGAAAATACCTCAATTAAGTTGTATTTAAAAAAGGAAATGAACAATGGGGGGAGGAGGGGAATGGGATGTTTTGCATATTCTTTTTTATTTTAATTTTAATTTTATTTTTTGGAGTAATGAAAATGTTCAAAGTTTGATCATGGTGATGAAAGCACAACTATATGATGATTCTGCGAACAACTGATTGTACATTTTGAATGATTGTATGCAATGTGATTATATCTCAATAAAATTGCATTAAAAAATTCTGCCTTATCAGTAGTGACTTTAAATGTAAATGGACAGAACTCTCCAGCAAAAGGCAGAGATTGGCAGAATGGATAAAAAAGTATGACCCAACAATATACTGTCTACTTGAGACTCACATTAAATTCAAAGCCATAAGTAGGTTAAAAGTGATCGGATGCATACTACCATGCAAATAATAACAAAAAGAGAGCTGGGGTTGTCACACTAATATTAGCTAAAGTAGACTTTAAGTCAAAAACTGTTATGGAGGGGCAAAGCAGTTGACTTATATACTGATAAAAGGACCAATTCAACATGAAGACACAATAATTATAAATATACATGCACCAAACAGCAGAGCCTCAAAATATATGAAGCAAATAGTGACAAATTTGAAGGGAGAAATAGATGGTTTTACATTAATAGTAGGAGACACCACTTTCAATAATAGAACATCTAGACAGAAGATCAGTAAGAAAATACAAGACTTGCATGATACTTTAAAACAACTAGACTTAACAGACATCTATAGAACAGTTCACCTAGCAACAATAGAATACACATTCTTCTCAAGTGGTCATGGATCATTCTCCAAGATAGAACACACCTTAGGTCACAAAACAAGTTTCATTAAATAAAAAAATAAAAAAAAAATTGAAATCATACAATGTATCTTTTCTGAGCAAAATGGAATGAAGCTAGAAATCAATAACTGAGGGAGAAATGGAAAATTCACAAATATGTGGAAACCAAACAATGTATTCTTAAACAACTAATGGGTTAAGGAAGAAATCACATGGGAAATGAGGAAATATCTTGAGGAAAGCAAAAATAAAAATACAACATACCAAAATTTATGGGATGCAGCAAAGGCAGTGCTGAGTGGGAAAGTTATAGCTCTAAATGCTTACATTCAAAAAAAGAGTTCATCTTGGTGATGAGCTGGATTGGAACACCTGCTGTACAGATATGTAAGGAGTTAGTTGGTTATAAAGTAAAACAAATATTGATAAATTTGATAAGTCTTTCATATTTCAGCTTGTTTTCTACTATGAATATGGTGAAGAAGGCTGTTTTATTGTAATGTTAATAAAGTCTACAGAATGGCATCTGTAAAATAGAAAAAAAATGGCACTATACCAAAGCTAAATGTCAATAATAGGGGGTTATAAGGGAGGGATATGGGATTTTTTCTTTCTTACTTTTCAGAAGAAATGGGAGTGTTCTCATACAGATTGTGCTAGTGAATGTATAACTATGTGATTATACCAGGAGCCATTGATTGTACACTTGGGATGGATCTTATGGTGTGTGAATAAAACTGTTTAAAAATAATACAATACAATACAATACAATACAATACAATACAATAAAAAGAATCAAGATTTCAAATCAGAAACCATCTTAGTTTCCTAGGCTGCTCCAGTAAATTCCATGAAATGGTTTGCCTTAAATAATGGGAATTTATTTGCTCATGGTTTTGAGGTCAGGGAAATGTCCAAATCAAGACATCATCAAGTTGATGCTTTCTTCCCAAAGACTGTCTGCTAGTGATCCTTGGCTCCTGTTCCGGTTTGCTAATGCTACCTTTTTGCAAAATACCAGAAGTGGATTGGCTCTTATAAAAGGAGGTTTATTTGGTTACACAGTTACAGTCTTAAGGCCATAAAGTGTCCAAGGTAACGCATCAACAAGTGGGTACTTTCACTGGAGGATGGCCAATGGCATCTGGAAAACCTCTGTTAGTTGGGAAGGCACGTGGCTGGTGTCTGCTCTGGAGTTCTGGTTTCAAAATGGCTTTCTTCCAGGATGTTCCTCTCTAGACTGCAGCTTCTCTCCAAAATGTCACTCTCAGTTGCTCTTGGGGCATTTGTCCTCTCTTAGCTTCTCCAGAGCAAAAGTTTACTTTCAAAGGCTGCCATCTCCAAAATGTCTCGGTAAGTTGCAGCTCCTCTCTCAGTTTCTGTGTGTTTTTCAAAATGTCCCTCTTGGCTATAGCAAGCTCGCTCCTTCTGTCTGAGCTTATATAGTGCTCCAGTAAACTAATCAAGGCACATGCTGAATGGGTGGGGTCACACCTCCATGGAAATGATCTAATCAGAAATTGTCACCTACAGTTGGGTGGGTCACATCTCCATGGAAACACTCAAAGGATTCCAATCTAATAAACACTAATACATCTGCCCCCACAAGATTGCATCAAAGAATATGGCTTTTTCTGGGGGACATAATACATTCCAACTGGCACAGCTCCTTTGCCACATCACAAGGCACATGATGGGGTCTGCTGGTCTGTCCCTTCTCTTCCGTGTTTCATTGATTTCAGCTTCTTGCTTCCATGGCTTTCTTTCTCTCTCTCTCTCCATATTCATTCCATTTATAAGGTACTCCAGTTATAAGATTAAGGCTAAAGTAGCCTCATCAAAAGGTCCTACATAGAATGGGTTTACATCCACAGGAATGGATTATATTTAAGAGCTTGTTTTTCTGGGGTAAATAAAGCTTCAACCACCACAAAGACCTAACGTCAAGACTGGAAAAACTAGAAAAAGAAAAGCAAACTAAACCCACAGCAAGAAGAAGGAAGGAAATAACAAAGATTAGAGAGGTGATAAATGAAATAGGGAATAAAAATGCAATAGAGAGAATCAACAAAATAAAAAATTGGTTCTTTGAGAAGTTCGATAAAATTGACAAAATTTTAGCTAGACTGACAAAGAAAAAGAGACAGGACACAATAACTAAAATCAGAAATGAAAGGGGGACATTACTACTGTCCCCACTGAAATGAAAAGATAAGATATTATGAACAACCATACACTGCAAATTAGATAAATTAGATGAAATAGACAAATTCCTAGAAGCACACAAACTAACCTACACTGACTCAAGAAGAAATAGAAGATCTCAACAAACCAATAACTGGTAAAGAGATTGAATCAGTATAAAATAACTCCCAAACAAAGAAAAACCCAAGACTAGATGACTTCATAGGGGAATTTTACCAATTATTCCAAAAGAAATAACATCAATCTTGCTCAAACTTTTTAAAATTGAAGAGGAGGGAAAACTCCCCAATTCATCCTACAAGACTAACATCACCCTCATACCAAAGCCAGCTACAGACACTACAAGAAAACAAAATTACAGACCTATGTCATTTATGAATACAGATGCAAAAATCCTCAATAAAATACTAGTAAATTGAATCCAACAGCATATTCAAAGAATTATACACCAAGAACAAATGGCATTTACCCCAGGTATGCAGGGGTAGTTAAACATTAGGAAATCAATTAATGTAATACACCACATTAACAGAATGAAGGGTGGGGGGAGACACACAATCATCTCTATTGACACAGAAAGGACATTTGACAAAATACAGCATCCCTTCTTGATAAAAACACATAGAAGAAAACTAGGAACAGAAGGAAACTTCCTCAACATGAGAAAGGGTATATTTGAAAAACCCACAGCTAACATCATACTTGATGATGAAAACTGAAAAACTTTCCCTCTAAAATCAGCAGCAAGACAAGGATGCACATTGTCACCACTGTTATTCAACATTGTACTGAAAGTTCTAGCTAGAGCAATTAGGTAAGAAAAAGAAATAAAAGGCATCCAAATTTGAAAGGAAAAAGTAAAACTTTCACTATTTGCAGACACCATGATCCTATATACAGAAAATTCTGAAAAATCCACGACAAAGATACTAGAACTAATAAACAAATTAAGCAAATTGGCAGGGTACAAGATCAATATCCCCAAATCAGTAATGTTTCTGTACATTATTAATGAACAATCAGAAGAAGGAATCAAGAGGAAAATTACGTTTACAATAGGAACTAAAAGAATCACATATCTAGGAATAAATTTAACTAAGGATTTAAAGGACTTGTATGGAGGAAACTACAAGACATTGCTAAGAGAAATCAAAGAAGATCTAAATAAATGCAAGGACATTCCATGTTCATGAATTGGAAGACTAAATACTATTAAGAAGTCAATTCTACACCCAGTGGAGTGAATCTCCCTGGCAATGTGGAATTTGACTCCTGGGGAGGAATCTAGACCCAGCATCATGGGATGGAGAACATCTTCTGTACCAAAAGGGGGACATGAAAGGAAATGAAATAAGCTTCAGTGGCTGAGAGATTCCAAAATGAGCCAAGCAGTCACTCTGGTGGGCACTCTTACTCACAATATAGACAACGCTTTTTAGGTTCTAATGAATTGGAATAGCTAGCAGTAAATACCTGAATATATCAAACTACAACCCAGAACCCATGAATCTTGAAGATGATTGTATAAAAATGTAGCTTATGAGGGGTAACAATGTGATTGGGAGAGCCATATGGACCATACTCCCCTTTGTTCAGTGTATGGATGAATGAGTAGAAAAATAGGGACAAAAAAAAAAAAAAAGGCACCCAGTGTTCTTTTTTACTTTAATTGTTCTTTTTCACTTTAATTTTTATTCTTATTATTTTTGTGTGTGTGGTAATGAAAATGTTCAAAAATTAATTTTGGTGATGAACGCACAAGTATATAATGGTACGGTGAACAACTGAATGTACACTTTGTATGACTGCATGGTATGTGAATATATCTCAATAAAAATGAATTTTAAAAAAAAGAAGTCAATTCTACCCAGAGCAATTCACAGATTCAATGCAATGCCAATCAAAATTTCAATGATCTTCCCAGAAACAGAAAAGGCAATCATCAAATTTACTGAAATACTGAAAGGGTAAGTCATCCTGAATAGTCAAAGCTATCTTGGAAAAGAATCAAGTTGGAGGGCTTGTGTTTCCCCATCTTCAAACTTATTACAAAGTCTCAGTAATCAAACCAACATGGTTCTGGCACAAGGACAGCCACATAGACAAAGAGAATCAAATTGAGAGTTCAGAAATCATCTCTCACATTTACAGCCAACTGATTTTTGACAAGGTGGTAAAGATGACTCAATTGGGAAATAAACCATTTCCCTAAATGGTGCTGGGAAAACTCGATTTCCATTTGCAAAAGAATGATGGTGGACCCCCATCTCATACCATATACAAAGATCAACTTCAAATCGATCAGAGACCTAAATATAAGAGCCCAAATTATAAAACTCCTAGAAGAAAACACAGGAAGCATCTTCAGGATCTTGTGTTAGGCAATGATTTCTTAGACTTTACACCCAAAGCATAAGCAACAAAAGAAAGAGTTGATAAATGGGACCTCATCAAAATGAAAAACTTTTATTCATCTCAGAACTTTATCATGAAAGATAAAAGACAGGCTACACAATGGGAGAAAGTATTTGGAAATCACATATCCAATAAGGGTTTAATATCCAGATATAAAAAGAAATCCTTCAACTCAACAACAAAAATACAAACACAATTTAAAAATAGGCAAAAGACTTGAATAGATATTTCTTCAAAAAAATATGTATAAATGGCCTAAAAGTACCTGAGAAGATGCTCAGTATCATTAGCCATTAGGGAAATGCAAATCAAAACCATTTTGAGATATGCGTTTATACCCACAAGAATGGCTACTATTTAAGAACTGGAAAAATATATGAGTTGGATAAGACGCAGAAACATAGGAACACTCATTCATTGCTGGTGGGAATGTAAAATGCTGCAGCTGCTGTGGAGACAGTTTGGCAGTTCCTCAGAAATTTAAGTATTGAATTACCATATTACCTGGCAATCCTACTTCTAGTATATACCCAAAAGAATTGAAATCAGGGACTTGAACAGATATTTCCATACCAATGTACAGAGTGACATTATTCACAATTTCCAAAAGATGGAAGCAAATCAAGTGTCCATCAACAATAGATAAACAAAATGTGGTATATACACAGAATAAAATATTATTCAGCTGTAAAAAGGAATGAAGTTCTGATACATGTGACAACCTGTAAGGGACTTGAAGACATCATTTTGGGTGAAATAAGCCAGACACAAAAGGACAAGTATTGTTTGAGCTCACTGATATGAAATAACTAGAATAAATAAATTCATAGGGTCAGAATCTAGAATGTAAGTTAACTGGAGACCAGATGGTGGTAAGGAATACGGAATTAAGGCTTAAAGTGTACAGTTTCTATCTGGGACAATGGAAAACTATTGATAATGGATGGTGTTGATGGTAGCACAACACTGTGGACATATTAACAACACTGAACTATATATATGAATGTGGTGAAAAGGGGAAATTTTAGTTCATATATAAGTTACTAGAATAATTAAAAAAAATCAATGCAACTGCACAACGCAAACAGTGTATCCTAAGTTAAACCATGTTCATAGTACAATTATAATAATGTGCTTTCATAAATTGTAACTAGAGTACCACATCAGTGCAAGTTTTAATATTAGGGTGGTATTTGGGAGCTCTGTATTTTAATCATGATTGTTCTGTAAACCCACAACTTCTGAAATTAAAAAAACAGAAAGAAGAACAGACATATTTCAACCCTTTTTGAAGTCTATGAATTAAACAATTTAATGTACCTTAGTATCAGAATGATTATAATATATTATAGAATGATATTATTAATAAAATGTGCCTCTTTTCCATTTAATCCTCTTTTCTTCCACAACTAAAAGTTCTGCTAGTAGGTTCTTATTTTGCAAAGTGAGGCTGGTACCAATTCTGGTACATGGATCTAGCAACCTTAATAAAAAGTGGTTTATGAGAATAAAGCAGAGTAACCATCATCAAAATGTTTTATAAAGTTCCTTTCACATGTGGTAGTGTACCAGGTGTTATAATTTACAGTATAAGGTACCACATATTCATAGCTAATAATTATCATTTACTGAGTGCCTACTATGTACCACACTATGTTAATTGCATTTATGCATAAAACTCTTATTCTCACCAAAAATGAGAGGTAGAGATCATTATCCCCACTCTACAGATAAGGAAAATAAACTCTTGAAGAGGTGAAGTAATGTGTCCAAAGCCACATAGCTCATAATGGTTAACAACAGGTTTCAAAACAGATTTGTCTAATTGCAAAACCTACCCTCTTTCCACCACTCTGGGATGAAATGGTGCGGTCGGGTTACTGCTTCTGGGGGGAGTGGCGGCCGGTAGCGGAGCCCTCAGCTCTCGGGGCTGCTTAAAGGGTACCGGCGGCGGGGGCTCTTTCCCGGAGGCGAGGGCGAGGCGGAGGACTTGGCCAGGTCCTCGGCGGGGGCGTGCAAGGTGTGGAGGGCGGCGATAAGGACAAGACACTCTTCATCCAGTAGGAGTATGCGCCAAAGAGAGCTTTATTCAGGGGTGATCACAGGTTATATAGGCTGGTAAGAAGGGTAGGGCTGGAAAAGAGGTGAAGTAGCCTTAAATGGCAATATTGAAGGGAGAGGGGCTAGGATTGGTTCTGAGAGGACGCAGGAGCCGTTGCAGCGGGAGGGTTGTTCTGGCCACGGTGCATGCGCTGCTGGCGGTGGCAGGAGTTGCCTTGGCACAGGGAGTGTGCGGGTAAGATAAGGAAGTGGAAAGGGCGGTTGGGAGAAAGGCGGTTTCCTCCGGCAAGCCTCCCCTGCCAGTGGCATTTTGGGTGAGGAAAAGGGAGCTGCCTTGACCTCGCTTCCCAGGCTCGGGGGGGGCTGCAGAGGGCACTAACGCCCGTACCTACTACCCTCCCCCAGGGGGTGATAATCAGGTCCCCTGGCCCGGCCTAGTAAGTCGAGGTACAAGCTCAGTCACCCGCAATTCCCCCTTTCTTTTCTAATATGAGGAAGAGGCCTTTACCGAGAGGCCCGCTAAGGGTTGAGGGGAGGGGGAGGTCAGGGAAGGGAAAAAGGGGTTGACGGGTGGCTCAGCGAGGCTGGAGCTTAGAGTTGGTGTTGTGGCCCGGGCGCTTGACAATGGCTTCGCTGTAGCGGGCTGGGCGAAGGTGAGGGGTTTAAAGTTCAGGGGTTTAGAGAAGCTGGAACTCGAGGTGAGAGCGATGTTTATGGTGATTGAGAAGGGCTTCGCGGTTGGCGAGTTGACCGGTGGCGTTGAGGTCGCGGAGGGTTGGCTGTCATCTTGGAGTGGGGGGCGTTAGAGGTGGCGAGTCGCTGATACTGGATTTGCAACGAACGAGGAAAAAATGGCATCCGTATTGTTTTCTTACAAGCTGGACAATTTGCGGATGAGGCAGGGTCCTAAGAGGAGAGCTAGAATAATTATTAATAGGGGGCCAAGAAAAGGAAGGATATATGGGAGAATGGGAGTGAAAAAACTGGACCAATAACTGGTGGCTTCACGATCTCTTTTAACGCTTTTCCAGTCCTTCTCGGACCCTTTTCAGGCTGTCCTCGACGAGACCTGTGGAATTGGCATATACACAGCACTCTTCTCCTAGGGCGGTGCAGAGGCCTCCCTCTTTGAGGAGGAGAAGGTCAAGACCATCGGCGGTTTTGGAGCACTACCTCAGAGAAGGAATTGACAGAATTTTTTAGATGGTAAATAGCGTTTTGTAAGTGATGAAATGTCTTCGTCAACAGCCGCCCTGAGGTGAGTTAGGCGGAGCCTGACTGGCTAGTGCAGCGATTCCGGTGCCAGTGCCCGGCAAGACCTAGGAGGGAGGCAATTGTGAGGGGCGGTGATGGGCTCTCGCTTTGCAGAAGGGCAGGAGCTGCAGTTTTTTTCAGACGGAGGAAGAAGTCTTCTTCGCTGTGGTATAAGACCCTAGGGATAAGGAAAATTAGGATGCAAGTTTCTTTATATTCACTGATGATATTCGTGCTGAGACAGGGGGTAAGTCCTGTAGAGGAGCAGAGCCATTGGGAGGAGTTATGAGGAATGAGAAATTTTGCCGAGCTGCTGGGAGATGAGTAGCTGGCACAGGCAGTGAGGTCGGGAGAGTTACTGGAGCGAGGGCGGACGCACTTTCCCGTATAGGAGACTGAATGAAAGGTCAGGGGGACGGCAGAGGTATTCCAATTGCATTCCAAGGGGCTGTTTTCTGTGCTTTCTGAAAAGGAGAGGTTGGATGCAACGGCTTGTACAGTGAGGAAGAGGTGGAGAGGCAGAGCCAGCAGGATGAGGTAAAAATTGGGGTTGGAGGAGTTTACTGAGGTAAAGGCGGCTTGGATGAGGCTGAGGAGGGGAGAGGAGTAATGAGAGGGGGGTAGAAAAGGTTGGGGTGGTGGGGGTTGGCGATGCGTTGTTTGCAGCTGAGGTGCGGCCTCCGGATGCGCTGCTTGTACTTGAAGTGCGGCTGGAGGGCTGTGGAAAAAGGGGGTTAATGACTTGGTTGGGACCTATGCCAGAGGGTGTTCTTAATGCAGTATTTTGGTATGGGTTGGCTTATAGCCTCCTTTTTTATTAGAATAAGTTGATTCTCCGGTCGGATTCCTTTCTCATAGATTCTGAAGCCCAAGTTTGACTGAGTAACCAGGAGGGAATCAGTGGGGAGCTGCACTGTAAGATTAAGATGGTGGTGCAGGATCCCTTACTTCCTTGGCCGAGCCAGTTAACAGTAGGGAGTTTGCACCCTGTAGGGGCCCACTTTTAGGGTAAGGTAATGATCAGGAACAGGAGGCTTCCAATTAGTGGGTAGTGTTTCACACCCCCAGTATGCACAGTAGTACTCGTTGGGGGAATTACAGTACGATTTTCCAGGATTTGAGGATGGGCACATGTAATATTGGGCCTGGGGATTACTTACCTTTTGAGCGCAGGTTTCTTCGACTCTGGAGACAAAGGTGGGCGAAAGGCTTACTCGGCTCCTGGAAGAGCTTGGTGAATTATTAGGCCGACAGGCAGAGCAGTTGGCAAATGCTCGCAAGGCGATTCCCCAAAGAATAGGCCAAAAGGTGGCAGGTGCATTAATATAAGCAGAAGCATTTAGAAACGCTCCAGTGCCCAAATAGGCTTCGGGGGGATGATAGACTCCAAGGGCTGCGTCTTGCTCACTTTGCTTAGCTGCTTCTGCCTGGAAGTGAGCACGCCAGTCAACAAACTGACCGGGGTTAAGAATGGAAACGGGCAAGCGAGGGCCCAGTCTTGGGGGACGCAATAGTCCATGCCAAGATCCTGCAGTATTTGGGAAGCGTAATGGGCTACCTAACCCGTCCCTCCTTGACGGCCCTGCGAAGCTGCTTGATAGTATCTGAGTCAATGGGATACCAGTCATACGGTTTGCTGTGGGTGGGGGCAAGGTAAGAGGAAAGCAGCGAAAAGCACGAGAGAAAGGAGGACGCGCTTGCAGAGGGCTTGGGCGCGGGAGTGAGGGTAGGGGGGAGCGTTGCCCCAAGGGTTGCCTTGAGGTGGTAGAAGGCAGCCAGGGGGTTGTTAGTCCGGTAGGGGTGGAAGGAGCTGCCGGTAGCGGCTCCGAGGGGGAGCTCGCCGAGGGGGAGGCGGGAGTGGGAGGCCCCAAGCGTCGCAAGATGGCGGCGCGGTGGGCGTGGCTAAGACCGCAAGATGGGTGGATCAGCCCCGCCCTGTGAAAGGGCGGGGTTCAAAGGCACAAGATGGCGGACTAACTCCGCCCTGTGAAAGGGCGGGGTAAAGCGTACGCGGTTTCCGGCCCAGCTTAGGGCTGACGTCATCGCTTGGAATTTAAAACGGGGCCTGATCGGGGGGAGGGAGCCTTGAAGGCAGGAGCGGATGGTTTCAAGGTGGGGAGCAAGCCGGGAGGGAAGCGCTTGCTCTCATGTTCCTGTGTTAGTGACTTGATCAATAAGACGATCATAAGTAACAGGGTCCCAAAGATGGCAAGTGGTGAGCCATGGGTTTAAAGGGCAGCAGGAGGTCCCAGTATACTTGCAGCTGCCGAACAGACACTTTGTAGCGATGAGTGGTCTAGGAGACCCGCTAGAGCACGAACTTGAGGTGCCTGGCACTAGATAGACGATTACCCATAGCTGAGGGGGGGGGAGGAGGGGGGGTTGTTTACCGAGCAGAGAGAATGAGATAAACTGTGTGGCCGCAAGGCCGAAGGAGACGGCGAGAGCGGAAAGCAGTGGCCCTTTGGCAACGGGAGCAGTCGGGGGGGGGGCGGTTGCAAAGAGGCACACGGCGCCAAATGAGGAAACAAGATACAAAGAATACTAACAGCAAAGTAATGGAGGGGGAAGAGGGAGAGCGTTAGGAGGACGGGGGTCATAGAAGTGCGCATACAAGAGGACGAAGAGAGCTCTCCTTGGCGCACACTCCCACCGGACGAAGAGAGCGTGGGGGAAGGGAGGAGCGGCTTCGGAGCAGTGAACCTCCCACGGCTCCGGAAGCGGCGAAGGAGAGGCCGGCCCTTTACCTTGCAGGCGAGGAAACGGGAAGCTGGAGAGGCGTCCGGCCGAGCGGGCGACCTGCCGAACTGTTGTGTGGAGACGCTCCTCACACGGGGCACCAGTTCGGTCGCGGTTACTGCTTCTGGGGGGAGTGGGCGGCCGGTATCGGAGCCCTCAGCTCTCGGGGCTGCTTAAAGGGTAGCCGCGGCGGGGGCTCTTTCCCGGAGGCGAGGGCGAGGCGGAGGACTTGGCCAGGTCCTCGGCGGGGGGCGTGCAAGGTGTGGAGGGCGGCGATAAGGACAAAGACACTCTTCATCCAGTATGAGTATGCGCCAAAGAGAGCTTTATTCAGGGGTGATCACAGGTTATATAGGCTGGTAAGAAGGGTAGGGCTGGAAAAGAGGTGAAGTAGCCTTAAAATGGCAATATTGAAGGGAGAGGGGCTAGGACTGGTTCTGAGAGGACGCAGGAGCCGTTGCAGCGGGAGGGAGTTGTTCTGGCCACGGTGCATGCGCGCTGGCGGTGGCAGGAGTTGCCTTGGCACAGGGGAGTGTGCGGGTAAGATAAGGAAGTGGAGGAAAGGGCGGTTGGGAGAAAGGCGGTTTCTTCCGGCAAGCCTCCCCTGCCAGTGGCATTTTGGGTGAGGAAAAGGGAGCTGCCTTGACCCTCGCTTCCCAGGCTCGGGGGGCTGCAGAGGGCACTAACGCCCGTACCTACTACCCTCCCCAGGGGGTGATATCAGGTCCCCTGGCCCAGGCCTAGTAAGTCGAGGTACAAGCTCAGTCACCCGCAAATGGGTTGCTGGGTTTTTATGATGGATTTGCGGTCAGATTCTCTGTCACTTAGAAAAAAAATATTTATTCATTCTACATTATTTTGCCCCTGAAGATTCGCTTGTTTGTTATGGGGTGATGGTAAGAAAACATGGCTGGCTCTGGCAGAAAAAGAAGGATACCCCTACAAGCCTATCAGAGCAGTGCTAGAATGGACTCAGGCTTTTGATGGTCAAAATCCCAGACTCTTGCAAATCAAAAGTGTTGGCCTACCCAATTAAAAAAAATGGGCATGAGATTTGAACAGAAACTTCACCAAAAAAGATATATGAGTGACAAATAAGCACATGAGAAGATGCTCAACATCATTAGTCATTAGGGAAATGCAAGTTAAAACCACAATGAGATACTCCTACATACCCACTAGATTGACTTAAATAAAATAGCTGATAATATGAAGTTCTGACAAGAATGTGGAGCAAACAGAACTCTCAGCCATTGCTGGTGGGAATACAAAATAATACAGAAACTTTGGGAAACAGTTTTGGCAGTTTCTTATAAGGTTAAACAAATACTTAAAATATTATAATCAAGAGATCCTACTGTTGAATATTTATCCAAGTGAAATGGAAAACATATTCATTGGATTAGTATGTACATAAATGTTTATAGTGGCTTTATTCATAATCATTAAATATTGGAAACAACCCAGATGTCTCTCAACAAGTGAATGGATAAACAAATTGTGGTGTATCCATACCGTGCAAAATTCCTTGCAAAAAAAAAAATGAACAAGCTACTGACAACACAACATGGATGGATCTGAAATATGTTAAGCTAAGTGGAAGAAGACAGACTCAAAAAGCTACACACAATATGACTCCATTTATATGACAACAGCAAAACTATAGGGGCAGAAAACAATTCAGCAATTGCCTGAGACTGGGGTGGGGGAAAGAGCTAACTACAAAAAGATACTGGGGAATATGGGGGTGGGGAGGTTGAGGGAAGTTTATGTGATATTACATGGCTGTATACTTTTGTCAAAATCCATAGAATTGCATGCTAAATGGGATAAGTTTTACTGTATATAAATTCTACCTTAATAATTATAATGGGAGAAAATGTATTGGCTTTTGAATCTCCATATTTTTCTATTATATCATTTGCCCTCTGTAGCAATGAATGCCAAAGACAGGGAAAGGTAAAGGGTGCTTGTTGGAGGAAAATGCCTTGATTAATATCTCAAAATATAAAAATCTCAGTTGTTACCCCAGTCATAATGAGTTTTCCACCCTGGTTGTCTCCTCTCACTTTAAGCTACCACTTCTTCAGTGTGTTGATCTCAGAACCTCTTTAAGAAGCCTTATTTATACCACCACCCATCATGAGGATGCCAAAGTCCATGCCATGGGTGCTATCTCTGGATCTTCCCAAAGCTTTTTGTTATGAGAGTATGGGAGTGGACCCGGATTTCATGCGGAAATTAGAAGAAGGGCCTTCTTCCTAACTTTATGCCCCACTTTGTTCCCAGGGCCCTGAAGCCAGGGCTGACTTATCCATTAGGCATAGAAATACCTCAGCACTTCTAGCAGTCCATGAAAATATTTTAATACTTTTTATCAGAAAAAAAATGAACTTCAAAGGCAAAGAAAATATTTTAATACATAATTTTTTTACCAACGTAGTAGTAAAATAAAAATTTTAATACTTTTTTACAGAGAAAGGAGTCCTAAAAGGCAAAATGCAGCCCTGCCTGAAATTCTGTTTATTGTCAGAATTTCACAAATGTCTCCCCCAAACACTTTTGCCCTTTTCCTCTTAACCAGAGGGATTCAGTCTGGATTAGATAGGATCAGGCAGGTCTTTCCTCCTCTTCCCTTCCTTTCTGGCTCCCTGCTTCACCAAAATTTCTCTGTACTTCTCGAGTCACAAAGCCAAAACTATTATGCAGGCAAACAAATTCCAATCTTCTCTAAGAAGTTGTTTCTTTAGTTATGTTGATAATCCACATCCCTTTGGCTCAAAGTCTTACACTTAAATTGAGTATTTGAGTGTGTTTTTACCCTTGATTCACCAAGGCCAGATGATGATGTTGTGAAGGGTGATACCTGCAGCTGTCTTCTCCCAATTCACATCCAACTACCAACCCCCTGTCTCGTATGGAGCAACCACTTGGGTGAAGGAATATGAGGCTTCGGCTCTGCTGGCATCCAGAGAGAGAATGCAAAAGGCTTGATTCCCTCTTGGAGAGTATCAAGAGGTGGTATCTTGGAGAGTGTCAGCTGAAAGCCCTGAGTAAGCACGAGAAGAGAATCAGGTGAGGAAAGGTTAGTAGACTCCTTGCCAGAGCCCCCAACCTTGCCACTCAGGACGGCCAGCACCAGGCATCATATTGGGTCTTAGGAGAAGCTGAAGATGAATGGGGCAGGCAGGCTGAGTTCCTTCCAACTATGAGGATGGGAACCACTGAATTTTGTAACTATGAAGACAAGGGAGCAAAGAGGCTTCCTTCTGGTGACGTGATAGATGACCAATAGCTTGCAAGTTGGTTGCACACTGGAGTACCTGTTACCATTCACAACTTTGCTTGGCTTGGGGAACTCCAATAGCATGACTAGAACTTTAGATTATTATAAGAGAAGTCACCAGGAGTAGATGAAATTGTCCTTGACCTTACCAAGAAGTGCCCAGGGAGTAACCTTTGCTTATATGTAAGGTGTAATTTTGATACATAACCCACTAGCAACCTCTTCAAGCTCTTTCTAAAAGATGACACAACAAGCATATGTAAAAATCATTGACACTGAAGGTCACAGTTTAAACACACTCACTCCATGGTAATAATACCAAAGTCTTCTTTCCAATGGTTGAAGTTTAGCATGTATATCAGAAGATGAGGTTGACATTTCTCCATCCTCTTTTGCCTATGGTAGATGCCTATTGTCATGGTTTATCACAAGCAGAGCAGTGCATAGCAATGGGTAGAGGAAAAGTCTAGGAATTTGCAACTCTGTCTCTGACTGGCTCTGTGATTGCAGAAGTCATTTTACTTTTTGAACTTCAGTTTCTTCACTGGAGAAATGAGTGGACTGTACTCAAAGATTTCATCAAAAATAACTTTCTAAAAAATCTATGCGGGAGAATATATGTGAATGCAAAAGAAAACTGAAATATCCACCAAGAGAAGCTGGAATGAATGTTGGGTAGGTGACCACAGCTGCCTACTTCACCTGATCGCTACATAACTGCAGAATGTTCTACAGCCTCCTTCCATAGCAATTACAGGATATACAGCAAGGATAGTACCTAGGGAGAAATACACATAGTTCCTGAGGCTTCTTCAAAGAGTACCACTAATACATACATATGAGTGAAAAGATGTGTACACATTTGTATATTCTATATAGATATAGAACTGGCAATACTCAAGAACATAAATCTAGGCTTTCACACTTGATGAGAAGCCAAATGAGCCTCTTACATGAATATCATTGGAAAGATGTCCACTAGACTATTTTACTCATTCATTAATAGGATCCCCCTGCCTATATAGGCTCCATCTTTATTTTGCCTGCTGGATGAAAGTGGAAATCTCATTGGTTCATCCCAGCCCTCAGACTCTTAGAAACAAATGGTGAACGCGTCATGAACTACATGTCTAGGACAGAACCCAAAGAATGGTCTGTTCCCTGACCAGTCAGTTATTTTTCTGCCTTTGCCTTTTATCTTTGCCTTCTTTGCCTCCTTCATACCTCTGTGAATTTCCCGTGCCTCTCCCAGACACACATTCTCTGAAGAGACAGCAAAATTTTTGTCGAGTAGAAATCTCTGTAACAATGACAAAAATTTCCTCCCCAGATTACTTGGGACAGATTGGAGCCAAACCATTTCTTTCAGTCCCTGAGTACATTGTTTCCTTCCAGCGACTTCTGCAATCCAGAAACAGCTGCAAATTCCACTAAACCAATATTCTGATCCAATCCCTTAGGCCATCTTTGCCCTTTTGTTTTTCTCTCTGGAGAGAGGAAAAGAGAAAAATCCTTGGTAAAATGCCATTTTGCATTATTTCCAAGCATCTGTTGATGGAGGCGTGAGCCAATCAGCCCTAAAAAGGAGAGACCAAAAGCGAAAGAAAGGAAGATATGATAAATGATGGAAAAGGGCATGGAAAAAATCTGCATGAGTGGAATAAAGTTACACAATGGGAAAATAAATGAGCAAAAACATTGCGTATGTAATACAGTTGAAATGTGCTTATTCGGAAAGCTCACCTTGTCTTTCACTTTTGGTGAGCCAGGGAGGCAGTCTATTTCAATATTTAATTTATGCCATTCTTACTTGAAACAAACCTAATAAAAGAAAATCAGGATATGTAAAAATGAAGCTATGAATTGACGGAACATAAAGAGGTTATTATTTCACAAAATAACTTGTAGTAATATGTTTATAATTAGCAATCTCTACAATACACTTAAATGGTATGTCAGCTCATAAAAATTATGTCAATACACGTGCTGAATAACTTTCCTTTGCCTTTCAGATCCACTCTCCACCCTTTTTCACTCCTTTCTATGCCTGGCCTTTAGGGATTGTATCGGTGCTTGTCCTCTAGATTCTGGTTTGGTTTAGCTAATGAGAACATCACCAAGAGGTTGAAGAGTGGAGAGAGTGAGATGGATGTATTTATTACCTTTGATCCCTCCCTGATGGGTCACCACGGGACCTTCCCTCTAAAGTCACAGCTCCTGGGGGAGAGGGGTATCCATCCTCCCCAAGTAGCTATACTCTGCTTCTTCCCTTTGCCCCTGGCAGTTGTGTGGGCTGGGTAATAGAACATCTCTGTTGCTAGTCCCGGGGTACTGCGTTATCCTTTTCCATTCCAATTCCCTAAACATCATCCACTCTTTTGTAAAAAGATTAGTCCCGTAAACTCTCCTTAATTGTCCAGCTTGAAAATGTTCTGTTTTCAGGAAGTACCCTGGCTTTTATTATTATTATTAATTATTTATTATTATTATTATTACAGAAGTTGTAGGTTTACAGAAAAATCATGCAGAGGTACCCAGACTTTTATAATGCATAATTTTCCCCTTCAGCTGGACTTCAAGACTCCTGAGTGCAGTCTTATAGGATGCTCTGTGTCTCATTCAAAGCATCTAGCATAATCTCCTGCACAGAGTAAACATTTGTCATTCATGATGCTGATGATCTCAGGAAAGTCCTTCTCTGAGTCTGGTCCCTCTTTCCACGGTCACACTACCAGATCTGTTTAGTGAATCATGCATGAATCTATCTATTCACACGAAGTCTGCTAATTAACGTTCCCCAGTACGTGCATTTAACGAGATTCTACTGCTTTGTGGAGGCAGTGTGGGATTGGTTAATGGAAACAGTAGGTGGTTTGGAGCTTTACTGACCCAGTCTCAATTTTCAACTCTGTTACTTACTAGTTGGTAGCATGGGAAAGCTACTCAAAGTCCCCAAGAACTTCTGTCATCATCTGTAAGTGTGAGATGTGGACCCTCCGCATCCCTACCTCCTTCTTGCCCTTACCTCACCATTTTCACCACTATGGCCAAATAGGGTCTTTGCCCCCAGTTTGAATACAATAGCTAGTAGTAGAATAAACCCAGCTTCCTGGGAAGAAGAGATAGAAAAGAAAGAAAGGTAAAATAGTAGAAAATGATTTAGACATGTTGGTAACATGAACGAGGTTTATGATCAATATTTAAATATGATTTGGGGAAACATGAAATAAAATGTGATACCTAAAGAAGGAGATGAAAAATCATATGAGGTGGTGTAAAAATGAACAAGATGCAATATTCCAATGCTGCTTGTCTTTAAAAAAATGGTGCTTTATTAGTAGTCCTTTCACTGAAAACTGGCTGAAACAAAGAATTAATCCAATGTAGAAAATAGGACACTTAGTAGAGAACATGTTCAAAAGAGAAGCATCCCTGAAATGAGTTGGCTCACAAGTAACACACAAGTTCCCACCAAAATGGAATTTTTAAATTTTTCCAAATCTACCAATAAAGTTAAGTACCATAATGCAGAAATCTGGGGACAAGTTGGTTTACTCTGATTTCTTATAGATACAGAAGGTTGGGGGAAGGTTGGGGAAGAGGTTGCCGAGCAACCCTGCCAGGAAGACTTGGTGTGGACTGAAAGACAACCCAAGGGAAGATGACAGGAATGTTTGCTCCATGCCCTGGACTCAGAGTGTCTCCATAATTGGCTACATATAAGTGTGTTCTTGCAGGCAAAGGGTCAAGCCTGAGTGCCTGCCTTGCTCTTCTGAAAAATCACCGCAGGGTCATAGAGATTATAAAACTTAAAAGGGTTGCCATGATGCAGTTCATGAGACAATATACATAAAGCACTTAATACCAAGCATCTAGCAGGCATTCCATACAAGCTTTTCATTATTTCTATAGAAGTTTAGAACCTGTATACAATTTAGATAACAGGGTTTTCTAATTTGGAAAATCATTATGGCTGACATTCTCCTAGTTCATCATGCCAACCATTGCAATGGCCCAAGAGGCTTATTTTCCATCTCCTTTGCACCTGTCTCCATAGTGAACAATGAAAATGACCTGGCAATTCTGAGGAGCAAATAGTACTGAGGAGTTACAGTAGGCAAGAATTTAAGTTACTTGACTTCAACTGTAAGTTCAGTAAAATAAAATAATACAGATGAATATATGCATTGATATGTAATGTCCCCCCCCTCCCCCCACAATATGGCCCTTACATTCAAGCCAACTACTTCATCTGGTGCTCAACTAAAGAAACAGCCACTGCCATCTGTTCCAACTCTGGAGGAAACACCAGCTATGTTGGACTTATTAAGAGATGGCACATAATACATAAAACCATGTAATCTGTTCTATATGGGTGATTGAAGAGATTTTTAATGGTAATTTTTTCTACAGATGATTTTTGCCATACAAGTTGACTTTATAACCCAGACTACAGGCGTGGTGCAATGCCACTGCCACACATTATTGTGTGTCATTTCAAGTTGTCAGGCTCTAAGTGTATATGAAAAGTGATGCCTAACAATACCCAGTATTATTCTCTAAGATTAATCTGAGGACTGCTTAGGTAACCTCATAGCTGTGAAGGCATCTGCATGATCATGTTCCCTCCAATAAATTCCATCTGACAATATAGGCATTATTTACATTTTCAATTATTTATCCAAAAAGTACTTACTTAGCACCTACTATGTGCTGGGCCCTGTGCTCAGCTTTAGAGATAGAGAAATGAATAAAACAGGCTTGGTCTCAGGTCTCACATAGTTCACATTCTAGGAAGGGAATCAGATACATCTATCAATTAATAACAACAATTCATCCAGTCAATCATTCAGCAAATTTCTGTTAAGAGCCAACTATGCGGTAGGCATTTTTCCAGGCACTGGGGATAATATTGTCAACAAAAAAGATCAAAACCTCTCCTTCAGGGGGTTTAAATTCTGTTAGGGAAGATAAAAAGGAAACAAGATGAATATGTAAGCATAAGGTATGGTAGATCTTTATAAGGCTTGAGGAGAAAAAAATAAAGAAAGGAAGGGGGGTTTTAAATGTTGCCAGAATGATAAATTTCAGAAAGGATGGCCAAAGAAGGCTCCTCTGAGAAGGTCACTTTTTGAGTAAAGAACTTGAGAGAAGTGATAGAGCTAGATATCTGTTGATGTCTAGAGGAGAAGATTCCAGGCAGAGGAAACAGCCAGTGTAAAGGCAAGTGTGGCTAGAGTGGAGAGAAAACATAACAGGGAGGCAGATCATGCACAGCCTGGTAAGTCAAAATAAGGACTGGCTTCTACTTGGTGTGTAAAGGGAAATGACAGGAGGATTTTGAGCAGAGGAGCAACATAATCTGTCTTACATATTAATAGGATCATTCTGACTAATGGGATGAAAATAGACTGCAGAGAATCAAGGGCAGAACAAAGGATCCCAGTTAGGAGACTGCTGCAATAATTTAGGCAAAATATGATGGTGGCTTGGACAAATGAGGGTGGTAAGAAGTGGCTGAATCCTGGATATATTTTGAAGGTACAGCTGACAGGATTTGCTGACAAGTTAAAAGTGTGTAGTGAGAGAAAGAGCTAAGCCAAGCATAGCACCAAGTTTTTTGGCCTGAGCAATTGGAAATATGCAATTGCCATTAACCGAAGTAGAGAAAGAGCTAGTTTTGGAGGAGAAGAAGAGAGTGTGCAATATAAGACCTTGCTTTGGACTTTATTGTAGAGTCTGATTTGCCTATTTTTGATAGCCTAGTAGAGATGTCCTATAAACAATTGGATATATGGCTCTTGAGTTTAAAGAAGATGTAAATTTGAGAGCAGTTAGCTCTGGATCAGATTACCAAGGAAGTATATGTGGAGAGAAGAGAGAAGAAACCCAAAGATTGAGTTTTAGGACTTAGAGGTAGGGGAAATAAGGAGAAACCAGCAAAGGAGGATGAGAAGGAGCAATCAGAAAGGTAGAAAAAAACACCAGATAGTGTGGCTTCTTGGAAGCCAAGAGAAGAAAGTGTATCAAGAAGGAAAGATTAATTAATGCCAAATTTTGACAAGCATTATTTGGGAAAGGTAGAGGGTTCATGAAGTTTATAATAGAGGACAAAATTTAGATTGAGTACTCAGGGAAGAGCTGTCTTGTAAAGAGACTTTTAAACCAAGGGTTAAAGAATGAAGTCTAAGGAACCCACCCTAGCAGTTTTCTTCCTTCCTAAAGTCATCCTGGCTTCATTCCAATGGTGTCAGTTGCATGTGCAATCCACCTCCATCACAGCAACTCTGCATTGTAGCCACCATCTCAGATAGCTGAACAGGGAAGATGCTTGGGGGATAGGATGGAGTAAGGATGGAGGAAGAGAGCTCAGATGAGCTTTCCCAAAAGGGCCATATGAGACAGCTAACAGTTTGGGCAATCTCTTCTCGATATGATGGAGTCACTTGGATGTGATTTCTGGTAGTGAGTACCTACAGCAGTTGGTCTCACATCATAAGTTACTGTTGCCCATGCTCACACAAGATTCACGCCAAGTGCTGGTTTGTCGTCCTTGTAGATATGCCCATCTGTAGAGCATAATCAGGGATCACCAATTGGGTCCTGTTTCTTTCAGGAAAGAGACTGAAAAGCAAAGAGAGGATGGAAAGAAAATATGACATCAAAGTATATAACATGAACTGATAAAGGAGCACTTAAAAATCTACCTTTTCCAGGAAAGCAGGCCCAGTTACTTGTGGTTTAGACTGCCAGGTGAAATCAAACCCTGCCACCCTGACACAGCTGACTGGGCTAGGGGTGCATTTACCCTCTACAACCAGAGGAAGCGAGCACAACAAAGAGGAGTATTCTAGATTGAGCAGTGGCGAGGCGACCCATCAAAACCTCTTTGGGAAAGCTTAAATTCTACAAACAAAGAAAAACAAGAAGCCAAACTTCTATCAGAAAATCTAGAACTTCAGGGGACTGTGAAACTGATAGGAACAAATCCCTCATGTTTGTGTACTCCTGTAATAGATCCCCATTATTTCAAATTACCCAGGTCTGCCCTTTTCTCGAAGAATATGATTGCTTTGACCAAGATATGCAGGAATCCTATAAGAAAGATAAATAAAAGCTATTAACAATCTTAATATCAGGAAAAGAATAGGCTTTAAATTATTGAGGTACCCTGCTCGGAGGGAGAGGCGAGGTGAAGGATGAAGCTGTGCTTTTTTCTGTTTTACATATTAGGCTAACATGATTTCTTTTTAAAAAAAGTATCCCTGGTAAGAAAACCACTGCTCTGGAGGTCATCTCTAAGGAGTGGGATTCCTGGAGACTTTCCTCTGAATTTATAAATGTGCGAATTATTTTCATTTTTATAAGCTGGTATTACTTTCGTAATCAGAAGTCATAAACTTACATGATTTTTAAGTTATGGAGCGCTCTATAGGCAGTGTGACTCTGAGGATACATTGCTTATCTGTCTTTGTATTCCCATCCCTTGGCCTGGGTTCTTGTATATTGTAAACCTCAATTCCTGAAAAACCTTGCATTCACCATGAATACATTTATTTTCCAATAGGATTTAAAAATTTGAACAATGATTTGGAATAGCCTTTATTAGAATCGGAGGTAAAATGTGAGTGTTACTAATTTTGTATTAGAAATTGAGGATCTCTCTTCTGTATCCAAGGTTATTTCCAAGAGGTACTTTGCCTATTCAAGTATTTTTAAAACTGCATACAATGGACTGTTTCCATAGCATTTGTGCAGAGCTGCAAAAATAGTATCCAAAAGAAACAATGTCTGTGTAAAAGACTGTTAGGTGACCCCAAAGCCTTAGGCCAAAGTGTGGCTTAAAACAATATGCCCCAAACAGCTGCAGCTATAATATCAGGCAGAGAAAGCAACTGAAATACGCCTTGGTGTCTACCAAACTCTATCTCCACTGGCTTAGGTTCAAAACCCATCCCATATTTTACAAGGCAGTACAGGACAGTGTGCCAAAGACTGGGGACCTGTGTTTGAGTCCCAGCTCCATCCCCTTACTGGCTACATGGTCTTGGTTAATTTAATGTAAATATATGAGCCTCTTTTCCTCAAGTGGGAGTAAAGATAGTAACTAACTCTAGGGCTTTTTTGAAGTTTACAAAGGGTGAAGGTATGAAGTTTTTAGTACAAGATTTATAATTTAATTTTTTTCCCTGAAAAAAGGAAGATACCTCTCATCTCTGTGTAAAGGAGAAATTGGTAAAGAGGGCACCAATTAAAATAATAATGGTCCTTCTTAACCTTAATGAGACCCTAAAGAGAGAAGGCAGAATGAGGGCCCCAAGCCAATTATAGGGCCAGGTCATTTTAATAGCCTAATTTATGGTCACCAGACTTCAAGTGCTGATAACACCCTCAAATGAACAAGGTGGTCTGTACACATGGTTATAATGCAGTGCTGTTAAAGGGAAGTAACACGAATGGGACCATGTTATAGCAATCATCCTCCAGGCACATTACTTGGCTTAGAGTTTCTCACCAGCCCTGCATATGAGATGAAGGGCGGGGGAATGCTATTGAAGAGGAGAAAGAACTTGGGTGAGGTCAGGCCTGCTCTCAAACAGAATTAAAACTGATACAGATAAGAAGTTATAATTCAATAACCCCTGGGATGTTTCCATTGGCCACCTATCTTCATATCAGTAAGGATGCTCTCAAGAAAAATAGTACCTTCTGGCCAGAACCAATGTCACTAAATACTAAATAGTCCACTAATTACATAAGCCTGCCAAAGGGACAATTATGCACACTGAAGTTTATGTTTCAATTTGACCCAGAGCTAAAGGTATACCTAAAGCTGATGGATGGAGGCTGGATGGATGGAGGCTTGTTGTATGACCAGAGGAGGTATGCGAGTTAAAAGAAGCAGTAGGAGTAAGAGAGTGGTGAGAGAGGAAGGGCTGAGTATAAACAAAGAGGAGGTCGGAGGAATGGAGCTAGTATCAGAGACCAGGGTTGGGGAATAAATAGAGAGGTTATAGAAATGGCTACAGAATTCTCTATAACTCTATTTCATCCCAGTCTATGCCATACAGGTTCTCAATGTAATATTGCTCCATCTCCAGGAAGGTCCAGGGCAAGGCTGGGTGGGTAGGTATAATGTTCTAATGTATTCAGTGAATGAATGTACATAATGCCTTGCACATAGAAAGCATTCAAATGGAAGATGAGACTGGCTACCTCAATTCCCCCCACGTGCATGAGGATGATGAGTCTGCAAAGATATCAATGGAGACCAAAACAGGTTTGTTTGTCTACCCTTTCTGAACAAATAAATACCCATATAGGGATGCCTTTTCCTGACTCCAGGAGAAAAGTCTGAGATCATTGTGGTTGCCTTCTTACTTTCATTCATGCAATCAGTATTTTTTAGCTGCATCAATAAAGCAGAATCAGAGAGGTGATGAAGTAGGTACAATTACTAGTCTTGATTTACCAATGAAAAACGAAGCTTTGAGAAAGGAAGTAATTAGCTAGAAAGCCACAGCTAGGCCTCAAAGCCAGAATTCCCACTCTGGAAGTCTGCCTCTAGATTCCATTCTCTTAATCTCTGCTATACAGCTTTCCTGAAATAAGCAAAGAATAAGAGAGAAGAAAAATAGTGGCAGAATAAGGAGAATTGAATAAAAGGACAAAAAAAGAGGCAGAGACTCGTAGTTTCTACCTTCTTGAAAGTAACTGAGTAGAATTATTGCTGCCCTCAAAAACAGGACTACTTCCCTCAATGCTCATTCTATTGTTTAAAAAAAACGTCACTGCATTGTCTCCTTTTTCTACTTTTGCACAGTGCTTAGAATAACACTATCTAAATAGTACATTTTCAGTAAACCCTATTGACTAACCAGTGGATTTGCACAACAAGCACTGAAGGATTCTTAGGCCAACAGATATATTGTAAGATCTGTGGCAATGAAATCTTTTCAGTAACATATTTCCCATTACTTACGCTTGTCTGCAATGATAAGGTTACAAGAGCCAACCCTCAGTGGAAGTGGACTCCATAAAACAGTCCTCTGTGTAACAGGCATTGTAATGATTCTCCATCAATTCCACCACTGGTCCAGCGTGAGCCCTGAATGGTTTGATCCAGTTATGCCATCCCATTCCCGCATCAGCGAATGTGTTCTGGGGCAGGCAGGACTCAGCCAATTTGGGCCAGTGCGTCATAGAGAGGGGTTTTCTAAGAGGTTCCGGAAATAAATGTTTCCTCACCCTTAAGAAAAAGCCATAAGAAATTAGTTGAAGGTGAAAGGGAGGCAGTTAGTCCAATAACTACTAGAAGCCATCCAGTAACCAGAGGAACTCACCTTAGAATGACGTTAGCACTGGGGATTGCACAGCAGAGAGATGGAAAGTCTCATTAGACTGCAGGCACCAATCCTGAACCCTACCCTATCTCTGACTTCCTGTATTCATGCCAATAAATTTCTTTACAATGGAAATTAGTATAGGTTGAGTTGGGTTTTCTGTTACTCATATTTTAAGACTTCCTACTGAAACAGCTTGGCCAACATGAACAATGGTAAACGTGCATGGCCAGATTTTACCCCCAGTGTGGTTGACTTGTTCAAGCAATTCTTCCCCTTCTGTGATTAAGACATACTGCTCATCTCACAGGTATAGCCTTTTTACCTGCCATGACTGCCTGGCTGAAAAAGCCAAGCCAGGTTCTCATGCCTATAATCTCTCTTCCATCCATCCATTAACCCGCTCAGCTCTGGGATCAAGAAATTTATATCAAGACTTATTGTGAATGAGGCATTTTCTAGGCACTGTAAGACTATCAAAAGAGAAAAAAATCAGATGCAGTTTCTGCTCTTAGAGACCTTATAGACTAAAAGGGAGATGTGTGTATATGATTAACTATGGCAAAATGTATAAAGCTGTTGTTGCTAGAGAAGTGAGGATAAAGCACTACAGTGGATTAGTTTAAGGAAGAGATTGTTTCCAGTTGAGGGGATTCAGGACATTTTTGTGGAGAAGATGAATTTTGAGCTAGACCTTGGGTTACATAGAAATGATGCAGAAGAAATGAGCATTCCTGACAGAGGTAACGAGGAGTAAAGGCCCAGCAGAAAATCACAGAGAACAAATGGGGGAACAATTGCCTGGAAAATAGGGCTGGAACTTGGAAGAGTCTTTGAGGCCATATGAAGGGACTTGATTCCAGGGGAAGACATTATTCTGTGGATAGTGGGGTGGATTTGAATAGGGTATAAGCTGGGTGATAAAATGCATTTTTTTGTTTTGTTTTTGTTTTTATTTTTATTGTGTTAACATATATACAATGTAAAATTTCCCATCTTAACCACTTTCCTGTACGTAATGCAGCGGTATTAATTACATTCACAATGTTGTGTTACCATCACCACCATCCATTACCAAAACTTTTCCATAGCACCAAAACAGAAACTCTGTACCCATTAAGATTAACTCCCCATTCTTCCCCAATGTCCACCCCCACCCCACACATTACCACAGATCTACTTTCCTGTCTCTGTGAATTTACATATTCCAGTTATTTCATATAACTGAGATCATTCAATACTTATCCCTTTGTGTCTGACTTATTTCACTCTGCATAATGTCTTCATTTTCATCCATATTGTAGCATATATCAGAATTTCATTCCTTTTTATGGCTGAATAATATTCCATTGTCTGTATATGCCTCATTTTGTTTATCCATTAATTTGTTGATGGATACTTGGGTGTTGTTTCTGCCTTTCGGCTACTGTGAATAATGCTTCTATGAACATTGGTGTGCAAATATCTGTTTGAGTCCCTGTTTTCCATTCTTTGGGGTATAAACCTAGAAATGGGATTGCTAGGTCATATGGTAATTCTGTTTTTTTGTTGTGTGTGTGTGTGAGGGGGGGTTGATTGTTTGGTTGTTTTGTTTGAAAGCCAACAATCATTTATTTTTCTCATGAGTCTTCAATTTAGGCAGTGGGGATGGCTCATCTTTGGTCTATGCAGCTTCATCTGAGGTGGCTCAACTGGCAGCTGAAGAATCCACTTTCATGTTGCCTCAATTACTTCGCTGGCAGATTGGTGCTGGCTGTTAGGAGCTCTGCAGGCTCTGGGCCAGGGACTTCTGTTACTCTTAACTTGGGCCTCTCCACAGGCAACTTGTGATTCCATGCAGCATGGTGACTAGGTTCTAAGAACAACCATCCCAATAGAGCAGCTGGCAATGCGTGACAATTTTCTGATCTAACCTTGGAAGACAAATGGTGTCATTTCAGCCATCCTCTATTTGTCAAAGCAGTCCAAAAGTCCCTCCAGTTTCAAGGGGAGAGGACACAAACATCACCACTCAACAGGAAGAGTGACAAGAGCACATTGTCCAAAGAGTAAGTGGGATAGAAGATGTTGTAGCCATCTCTGGAAAATACAACCTACCACATTAACAAATCAGTAAATCAAAAAGAAAGAATGAGTTATATAACCACCAAAATATATGCCATATTTTTTAGAGCATCTTCATAATTCCATCTAAAACATTTCTAAATATACTCTTCTTGGCTACTGCCCTTATACTTCTTATTTTTCATCATATTTAATCAATTCTGTTTTTTGTTTCTTCCTTTTCTAGCTCTGATTTATGAGCATAGTCCTTTTCTAAGAGGTTAACTTCATTTTCTAATTGATCAGTATAGATTTCTTCAAGACCTCTGCTTGTTGTTTCAGCCTTTCCTGTATGTCCTTGTATATGGCATCAGAAATGGTTGTTTGTACCATTACTTCTATCAGCTACCCCAGTTCCTGCACTTGACCTTCCTTCTTACTGTCCTTTGCTCTGTTGCTGAAGGCACAGCTGAAGTCACCACATTCCTTGAGTAGGTTTTTTAGGCTAACATCTGCATCTTTTATAAAGTCACTCAGACTCCTGTCCTTCAATTCTTCTTTGCAAATGAATAAGATGATCATGTGCTTCATAGCTGACCTTCTGAAGACAGCCTTTACCAATGAAATGGTTTTCTGTTCTGCCTCTGCTTAATGGCCCAGCTGCAAAACCATGGCAATGGAGTGAGGTCCTGGGCAGGAGAAGACAATGCACAGGCTGATTTCTGTGTGGATAGTTTCCAGGCTGTCATTGGTGTCCAAGAGCTGTGGGGTGTCAACAAGAACATCTTTCCCATTCCATTCCTGGGTTGCTTTTTTCTTGATAACAGCTTGGGCAGCAATTCTAAAATCAAATACTTTTTTCCCCAAGGATGGTGTTTCCTGAAGCACTTCTCCACTTCCAGTTTACTCTACCAGAACAGTCCTTAGAGTCTTGTTCTGACTGTCAGCCATATTCACATCAAGAAGCTCTGCAGCTTAGACACCCATGAGACCTTCTTTGAGAGTTGATAAGTTCTCAACTTTTCTCCAATGAAGCTGTTTAAACTGCTGTGTTTTTTTTTGGGGGGGGGGGGAAGTAGGGGTTGTTGGTTGGTTGGTTGGTTGGTTTTTGGCTTTTACACTGGGGATTTATTAGGTTACAAATTTACAGTTCTGAGGCCATAAAAGTGTCCAAACTAAGGCATCAACAAGAGGATACCTTCACTGAAGAAAGGCCAATGGAATCCGAAACACCTCTGTCAGCTGGGGAGGCACATGGCTGGTGTCTGCTAGTCCTTTACTCCCAGGTCACATTGCTTTCAGCTTCCAGTGGCCTTCTCTTTAAGTGTCTGCAGGTTTTCACTTAGCTTCTCCAGGGCAAACTCGGGGCTTCATCTCTTAGCTTGGCATCTCCAAATGTCTTTCTGTCTGCATCCCCATGCGTCTGGGTCTGTTGGCTCTGTGAGCTCTCTCTCTCCCTAAGCAATCTCTCTCTCCCTGAGCTCTCTTTTTTAAATGCGATTTTATTGAGATATATTCACTTACCATACAATCATCCAAAGTATACAATCAATTGTTCACAGTATCATCATATAGTGTTGCATTCATCACCATGATCAATTTTGGAACATTTTCATTAAGTTCTTATGCTGAGATCTCTGCCATTCCACCAATTCCAGACTGGTGTATGATGTGTGTCTGGTCACAAATGTCCCCCACACAGTTGTTCATGGCTATTTACTAGTTGTTCATGGCTAGTTACTAGTTGCTCTAGAGGACTAACTAATCCCACACCTCCCTACACTGCCATCTTGCCCCAAGCTGCTGCTTTTGCTTTAACTGTTATGTTTAACTTTTTGAGAAACCACCAAACTTGTTTTCCACAGTGGCTGCACCATTTTACATTCCCATCAACAATGCATGAGGGTCCCTATTTCTCTGCAACTCTGCCAACACTTGAAATTTTCTGTTTTTTCTTTTTTCTCTTCCTTCCTTCTTCCCTTCCTCCCTCCCTCCATCCCTCCCTCCCTTCCTTCTTTCCTTCCATCTTTCTTTCTTTCTTTCTTTCTTTCTTTCTTTCTTTCTTTCTTTCTTTCTTTCTTTCTCTAATAGCCATTCTAATAGGTGTGAAGCAGTAGCCCATTATGGTATTGATTTGCATCCCATTCTAATGGTTAGTTATGCTGAGCATCTTTTCACTGTGTATTGGCAATTTGTATATCTTCATTGGAAAAATGTCTCTTCAAGTTCTTTGCTCATTTTTAAATTGGCTAGCATGTGGTTTTGAAACAAAGGAAGATAATTCAAGATGGGACTCACAAATCTTCATCATGTGAGTCCCACGGAGGAGACAGCCATAGTTCCACAACAACTCGGGACTGTAACCCTATTTTGACAATGAGGACGGGCTCTGAAAGTGATGGATGATGACTCTGGGTACAAGAAAGACAGGCCAGGGTGCTTTATCTGCAACAAAAAGGACAGTCTCAGAGACCCCTTGAAAGAACTATGCCAGGTACTCTGGGGCACAGGCTTTTAATGACATTGCTGAAATAACTTTGAGATCATACCACTGGACTGAGTCAAGATCTCCAGAATTTTAGTGAAGAAGCTGATGGGTTCATGAGATTATTAACACAAGATCAAGCAGAACAAGGATTAATTACCTAGGACTGAATGAACTGTTAAAGAATTGTTATAGTTTTGTTTGCATTATGGCTGATATTTTAATGTTCTATTTTCTAGATACAAGTATTCCCTTACTCTTTTCTGTTAAGCTACCTACAATTTATAAACACACATCTTTTTCTTCCTGCCTGATCCCTCCAGAAATTGGAAACTTATTGAATATTCTTATTTTTATTTTATTTGTATAGGTTCAATCAGAATGTGCCCTTGTGGACAGGACATAATTGGAGACACTGATGTTATAACCAAGGCTTTGACTGAAATGTCATGTTGTGGAATGGTGCTCATTTAATAAGACATGACCAGAAGCTTTTAAGAAATTGAGTTTGACTTTCTGGAGCCAATGCTTACAAAACCCTTTTGGAAAAACCGGTCTGGTACCTGGCCCCAAGTTTCCCAGTCTTACAGGTCAGTAAAGAAGGATAATTTCTGGTAAACATAGGAACTGTATGTTACCTTGGGGACCTCAAGAAAGAATTCACCAAGTCTACAGATACCACAGGTGATATATTGTGTCAAGTTCTTGGATTGGCTTCCTAGCCTTGAGAGGCTTTTAAAAGCCCAATCAGAGGTTCCTTATGAAACCACCAGCAAAACAAACTTAAAAGGCCTATATGGTAAACAACCATCTTGCTATTTAAATAATCAGGCCAAATCTAATGCAACCAGCCTCATTTTATGATTAAGTATAATCTTTTTTCAGTTACTGTTGATCAAAGGGATGGTGAGTCTAGAAAGAAATTTTGTATTTTTCCCAATAGAAAATTATAGCACACTCCTGACGTTTATCAGATTCTGCTCTGTTCATTTTCTGAGGTATTTTGCATCCCCTCTGTAAACAGCAGATAACTGTATGCTTTTGTTACCTACCTGTAAATTGGACTGGATCCTGTAATTTTGCACATATTTTCTGCCCTGAATGCCATTTAGAAAGCTAACTTGTGATCTTTTGTATGCAGGGCCTCAGACAGATAAAAGAGAAGTAAAACCCTACTGTAATACAGGGTTCTCTTTCATGAGTACCATCATACCTTCCCTAGGAACAAACGACCTGGAGTTATAAATATATGTAAAGTTATAAAATAGAGCTTTTATACCACCCTCGATGCTATTTGGGCCATCCACACTGAAGTTAACAGCTTAGCATCAGGAGCCTTGCAAAACAGAGAGGCTCTAGGTACCTTGACTGAACAATGTAGTTTTTTGTTAATTTGTCTGGTGGAGTGATAGATAACCTAAATATTTTAAAAGACGAAGTTAAGGTATTTCATGATATCAGTCAGGCTCAAACATTTCAGTAGATAGACCTATTTCCTGACCTAGTTTCTTGCTTTAATGGTATATGAGGACAAACCCATATGCATCTAATGGTGATTAGAAGTCTTCATATTTTATTTCTTGTACAAACTGTTTCATCATTCTGTTCAAATTTCTTGTCATCCTTAAGACAGATGGCGCTCTTAAGATAGCTAATCAAAAGGAAAATGAAACAGAAATGGGACTGTCTCCAGTGGACCAAGACAAAAAAATAAAAATAACAGACACTCTGACTTGGAGACAGGTCCAGACCCATAATCCACTCAACTGAGTAAGACACTCCACTCCGAGGGCCTTAAATGTAATTGAACAGCCACCCAATGAACCTCACTGCAATCAAGAAAGGAAACAAATTGAAAAATGAGAAAGAAAAATAGATCAAAATTACTGACTGAACCTACCTGACTGCCTGACAAGAAAAGAAATCAATGGTGGTAACTGGAATGTTTCGGTCATGTTTCCAATGAGATCACTGGAAACATGACCAAAAGGAGGACACTAAATAAAATAAAATGACCACCTGCATTGGGTGTTGCCAGGAATAGAGCCATTTCCAAGAAGGGCTTTTCCAGAAGACAAAAACAATTAACCTACTGGAGTTCTCCAAGAAAATGAAACAAACCCTACAAGGTTGGTGATAAACCTTATTACACCTGGTGAAAAAACTAGCTTTGGTTTAGATTTGGTCCTATTCGAATGGACAAGCATACCATGCTAATCAATGAATACTTATTCCCCCTTTCGTAAGACACCTTATGTAAATTGGAAAAACTTACCGTCAGCCCCACTTTTTAAGAACCCCTGTATGTATAACGAAAACTTAAGTCAGCCAATCAACATATTTCCTCTCTCGCTTCAGCCTTCACCCTATATATGAGCTTCTCCTTTCTATCTCTTCAGTGGAGCTCCCTTTTACTTTCTGAATGGGATGCTGCCTGATTCATGTGTTGCTCAATAAAGATGTGAGAGCCTAAAAAAAAAGATGGTGCATAGCAGGGGCAGAGAGAGGAATGTGGGAAACCCTCTCCTGCAATGGTGAGCAGGCCAGAAAAGACAGAAAACTCTCCTTGTGTGGTGAGAGGGTCTGGAGTGAAGGGCAGCTACTCAGAGCCTGGGAGTGTCAAGCCAGGCACTGGTCTCTCACTTGTCACGGATCGCATGTATGAGCAGCAGACTGGGAAACCACGGGGTCAGAACCGCATGGACTAACAAGAACTAGATGAGTGATGTTTCTAGGAGCCAGACAGGTGAGCATCTGAACAGAGAAGACAGAACCCTGGAGTGGTACAAACGTGGGAAGGACATCAGAAAGGCTGTTCAGGAGGCCGACTGGGCAAGGGCATCAAAGGCCCAGGTAAAGAATCCAGGCAAAGGGTCAAAAACCTAGACAAGGAGTCAGAACCACAGCTATGATGTAGAAACAGTGAAAAGAGCACAGGCTTCAGAGTTGAGCAGGCTTAGGTTTGAATCCAAGGGCAACTATTTAACTGCTGTGTGATCTTAACCTCTCTGAGCCTGTTTCCTTGACTAAAAAGAAACATAGTAATGTCTGTCTCACAGAACTGTTATAAGGAGTGTAAATAGTACATGAAAAGTGCCTGACACTTGGAGCACTCAATAAATGAGATCTGTTACTGTTATTATCAATATCATCCTCACTGTTTTGAACAATAGAGTTTGCTATGAGGACAGAGATGCTGAGAGGATAAAGCAAGTGAGGAAAGTGTTTGCAAAGAACAGAGGAAATGGGAGGGAGAGCTCTCAACCTGATCACAAATGACTACTTTCACTTATGTGTTGGTCATTTGTAATTGCCAGCATGCCATTTGTTCTTATGTCCTTGTTGGTGCTACTGTCACCATTGTCGCCATTGTCAACATTCCTTCCAACAAAAATTAAAAGAACCTTAGATTTCTGTTAACCCCCCTGGCATATCCATTCATCTTTTCTGTGTGGTGAGCTGTCATCAGTATCCAAGGACACCACCTGCTAGGGGTTTTTGAAGACCGTCTCTATGGTTTCTGGGCAGATCTCATTAGCTAATTGAGCATGAACACCGTGAGGTTCATGCAGGCAGGGGAGACCTCCCCAGGGGAACACAGGTGGTTACAAGAGATGGAGTTTGCTGTGGGAGGGAGTGACTGACCCAGTCGGGTCTCAGGGGATGCTTGCTGGGGAAGAAAACCAAAGTCATGACCTTCTGTGGCTTCTGAGGAGTCCCATGACAACATATTTCATCAGACAAGGACATAGATCACAGTGATCCTGCATGGTTTCAACTGATGTGGTTTGCTCCCTTTACATTCAACTCACCAAGCTATTAGTGCCCACTCCAATAATAACCAACATCTATTAAGCCCTTACTGCATGCCAAGCACTACACTAAAGCATTTTACACAGACGATCTGTTTAATTCTTAACACAACCATATGAAGTCAGTACTATTGTTGGCTCCATTTTATAGATCAGTAGAGGCTCAGAGAGTTTAAGTAATTTGTCCAAGGCCACACAGCTAGTAAAACTGTTGAACCAGGTCGTGAACCCAGGTTTCGCTGATTCCAGATCCCCAACTCATAATTAGAATGCTACTCAGCACTTCTTACACTTTAATCTGCATACAAATCATCTGGGAATTCGTTAAAATGAAGATTTTGATTCAGCTCTGGATGGGGCCTGAGATTTCTGCATTTCTAGCAAGCTCCCTGGTGATACACATGCTGTAGGTTCATGGACCATACTTTGAACAGCAAGGGGCTTGCCTGATAGTTTTTCATTTACAATTGTTAGGTTTCTTTCCCTTTATAGGAAGTTGGATTTCGGTCTTAGATAAGAGGCATTTAATCAATTTATGATGTATGTATTCATTTTTTTATGCTACATAACAAGTTACCACAAATTTACCAGTTAAAACAACATCCATATATCATCTCACAGTTTTTATGGATCAGGAGTCTGGGCATGGCATGAATCTGTTCAGATTCTCACAAGACCCAAACCAAGATGTCTGCCGGGCTGTTATCTCATCTGGAGCTCTGGCCATGTGCCTTGCTATCTGACAGAGGAACCCAGGATGCCAGCAAACTGTCTTCAGAGTCCAAGTATCATCCTGTTGATGCCTTAATTGGGACACTTTCAAGGCCTTAGAACTGTAAATTTTAAGTTAATAAATCCTCATTGTAAAAGCTAATCCATTTCTGGTATGTGGATGAGCTGCACTGTTGATGGATCAATGTTTGCAGTGCCATGGAAGCTGAGATATGTATAAGCTGCCTCATTTCTGCTTGCATTTCTACCCATTTCTTGAAAGCTTCTCCTTTAGTAATAAAATATACTAACAATGGTTTCAAAATAAAAATGGACTATCTTGGGGAGAGATTTCAGTGAATTGACTAAGCCTTTTTTCTTGTTTGTTGTATAAACTGACAGTGTGAAATAGCAACTGATTCATAGATCATTTGGGATTTTTCACTGACTCATAACCTACGTCCAGGAATGTCTCCAGATGCAGTAATGTTTATGTGAAGGCAGCACTTTCCATTCAAGGAACTCTTGTGCTCCACAAATGATGTAAACTCAAAACATTAGTGCTTACAGTTTGAAAATGGAGAGTTTGGAATACCCTGAAGTCACAGATTTGACTGAAGACACAGGGGTCAAGCCCATCTTTTTGGATTTCTAGCCTATTTCCCTCCAAATGGCACTGTCCTATAGCTATCTGGCTCATAAAATGTCAACTCAGTTTTGTTTTCCTTACTTGGGTCTTGAGAGAAGAAAGGTCAAAGTAAGAAGCAGGAAACAAGCTGCAGAGAACTTGCACAGGGAGATAATTCCCAGGGGTTTTCTGTACTGGGAAGAGTTCTCTCCAAAAGCAAAGCAGAAAGAGAAAACACACACAACCCTTGTGGCTTCTGGATTTGGAGAGTGTGGCTAGAGACAGTCCCTTGTCAAGGGGTGGAGTTTGGCAGGACAAAATAGCAGTGATTCTGTCTGCTGCAATTCTCATTAGTACTGTTGAAGCTGTGTCAACATCACCACACAGGAAATACCACAATTTTCCTTGCTCCCTCACAGCATAGAGCAGAGTGAGTTAATGGTTGCAGGAAAATCCAAGTTTCCATCGCAACCCCAGAGTGAGAGAGGATATTGGTGGGTACTCGTGCTTCCTCCAGAGCTTAAAAGGCACAGCTGAGGTTACTGCCCTTAAATACATTTTTTTTTTTTTTTGCCAACACACAGCAAGTTTTGCTTTGCATTTTTGGTCTTATGGCATCATTTTTGAAATATGAATCATAAAAGCAGTGCATTTCTCCCATGACTTCTGAGACTTGCTTTATCATCCTCCTATTTCAGTGTCAATAAAATGATGCTGTCATTCCATCTGGGAGGTATTTTGATTATTCCAGGCAGAAAGCTGGCTGATCACCTTGGGAATATGAGGGAGTGTGTGTGTGTGTGTGTGTGTGTGTGTGTGTGTGTGTGTGTGTCTTCTTTCTGGGGCTGAGAAGGAAACTGTCTTATTTGAACAACGGATAAGTGCATTTTGATGGTGACTGATTACTAAATTGAGACTCTATAAAATCTTCTAGTGCCATGGCAGTTTACATCAGATAAAGAGAAGTCCTTGCTAAAGGCGTCATTAGTGAAAATCCTGTACCACTAACTTCTAAACAGAAGCATAAACGTAGGGTAGTAAAGTAGAGACTAGGAATAAAATAAGAGGGTTGAAGTAAATGATATCTAAGGGCCTCTTTGATTAAAAAAATTCCAAGCTTGACATTGAAAGATTTAGAAATGATGATAAATGCATGAAAAGAGAGAGTATAAATTCAGGAAGGTAGTGGAAGTTTTCTCAATTAGTAAATGAATTTGTAAGTATGAATGTGTGGGGCTGCTGTGTTCCTAACTTTGAAAGGAATATATATATATATATATTTTAATATAAGGATTATGGCTCAGATGATGGCAGAATGAGAAGGACCCAGAGACCAGCCAGAAACCTTGGAGCAAGGCAGGCATTCCCAGAAGGTCTTGGCAGAAAGAGTCAGGCAGAGAAACAGGCTGGCAGGATCAGTGCCAGGGAGGACAATTGAACTACAGGTAGGTGGAGTACAATGCACACAGTAGAGAAGCCTGAGCAATGAAATCTAAGTTAGAAGCTCTGGGTAGTGGGTATCAGAGACTGGACTTTGAGAGAGAGGCTCATGGGTTGGATTTGGAGTATTAGAAGAACTGACAGGAACAAGGGCACAACACCCAATCCAGGACTAGTAAGGATCCCTGAAAAGGGATCCAGATCCAGGTTGCTAGGGACTTGATCTCCAGGAATGAGGCTGGAAAAGGTTTGTGTGGGCCCAACAGCAAGGCTGATTTGATGCTATTCCCTTCAGAAACTGCCTTAGGGCTCATTAAATTATCCCAGACCATGGAGATACTCTAAGGCCTAAGTGGCTCCCAGCTAGGCTAATTACTTTAAGCTGGTGATTTCAAGAAGTTTTAAGATGTGGTTCCCATCTTCAAGGAGTTTATAATCTATTTGGGACAAAAAGGTCAACACACACAAAATAGAGAAAAAAAAATGTCAGTGTATCCATTAATTGTGTTATGTGCAAGTTGTAGGTGTTAAGAAAAAAAAATATGTGCTGGAGAAGTCAAGGAAAGCTTCATGGAGGAGGTGAGCCTTGGGGGTGGTTTGCATTTTTTTTAAGCAAGGAAGAGCAGATTCTGGGCCCTGGAGGTGGGAGATGTTCATGGGGGAGGAAGAGGGAGGGTAAGAGAGATTCCGAGGTATTTTCCTCATCTGTTCGTTCCCAAGCAGGAATAGTTGTGTCTCTCATTCATGCAGGGGAAGCCACTAGTAGAACTGCTTGGATAAAAAATAGAGGATAAAGAAAGGAAAAGGAGTTTGCTGGATGACAGAACAGGACCAGAATGATGTGGAGGTAGCTCCCAGCCTCTTTATCTGCGGCTGAGTCCATTTCAGTCTCCCAGCTAACCTAGCTTTAATTTGCAAGAGTGCAAATTTCCAGCCTCGGGGATTTTCCTACATGCTTCCTGCCTATGCTCCCCACCCTTAGCACTCCCACTCCTTGTTTTCCTTCCATTGGTATAATGACTATTATTGAATCAAAATTTCCTATTAATTAAAACCCTTGGGATCTTGGAGGCTTAGTCAACTATCCCCCCATATATGACATAAAGATACACATTATGTTCCAAAGGCTGTGGTCTCATTGCCGACAGAATAGGTCTCCCTGTTTAGCACAGTCAGGATGAGTGTCATCAAGATGATTACTATATATGAGGGGTATGAGTCAATTCAGAACATTTGTCTATCTTTGTGACTTTTACTGTTTAAATAAAATGGATTTTAACATATTCCCTTAGCACTGGTGTCACCTTTCCCGGTCTGCTGCTGCTTAAGCAATCCCTCATGGTTGATGTCAGATCCCAGGATACTGGCTTATAATGCTGAGCAAGCAACTGGGATCAGCAAATCTTGTCTCTCAGCTGCTGTTTTATTCGGCAGGAACAGGGGGAAAATAGGAGCTGGGATAATCCCTTTCCTTTAGCAGCTGCTTAAACAGACTTGCCATTAGTTTGGAAAAGTATATCAACTCACCCCAATTTCGAGAAATTATTTCTTAACTTTAAGAAAGTAATGTATGTGCTGCATCACTGAGGAGGCTCTTCTGTGGTCTTGTAGCAGGAAAACATCAGGACACTCTACAGGGCTACCTATAGATTTGGTGACCTTTGCAAGGCGGTGGCGATAGTGGGAGATAATGAGTGACAATTGTCTGGTGATTTACAGAACATTGTTTTAAACCTTACTTAATCCTGTCAACAAGCCTGAAATAAAGGGGTTATTTTATCATGTGTTCTGCAGATGAGGAAATAGACGCACCTTCTTAAACAACAGTCAGTGAGTTGCAGTCAGGAAATAAACCCTGTCTCTCTGAATCCCAATCACACACCCTTCCCAATAAACCAGAGGTTCTCTTCTGCTTGGATGGCAATCAGTTGTGAGAAGTGGCACACAATGGTTTGTCACTAATAAAAGATGAGGTTTGATGGTGATGTAATTTAGAAACATAAATCAGAGTAGGTAATGTCTCCCTCATTTTCTTGTATTCCAATGTGCTTTTTGAGTGGTGAGAAAGGGTCAAATTGCAGCAAGCTACTTGTGGAATCACACACATCCATTTTATCTGTGCAATAGCACTGAATGACAGTGGCTCGTGAAGACAAAATAACTGTCATGATTACAAGTGATTGCCCTGCTTTACTTCTCTGCAAAATACTGAGTTTCAGCAAAATTTGAATCTTTTTCCCACGAGAGTGTGTTGCTTGTGTGAAAGTCATCCATCTTGAACAGCTCCAAAAGACACAGATGGGAAATCACTATGGTTCATTCTGTTGCCTTCCAGACAGATCTGACTATGGTCATAAACAGTTCAGTTCCATTGACTCCCACTACATATCAAAGCTGGGTACTCATTCCTAACACATACTAATGCTGATGGAGGAAAACTTGTATACCCAACCCTTAATTCTTATTTCTAAATAATGTGAAAGCTGCAGTGTTTCTATTAATGGCAGTATTAATATCTTTGTAAATATAGGCTATAGGAAACTGTCTACACTGTTATACAAATACAATGTAAAGATTCTTGAATGAGAACTTGCTGCAGCACCACTCCTGGCCACTCCCCAGATGTTCAGAGGCTGTATAACTTACTGTGATTTAGTAGAAATACTCAAAATGCATTTGCAAGCCATTTTAACAGAAAATAGTGTTGCTTTTTTTTTCCCAAGATTTTGATGCAAGAGCACAGGATACCAATGTACATTGAATAAAGATCTTATACCAGTGGTTCTTGGGAGGGGAGGGGAGAGGAGCTGATATTTGACTTCCAGGGTACATGAGGCAATGCCTGGAGACATTTCTGATTGTCATGACGGGGGTGGGGGGGTTGGGGGTTGGAGGCAGTGTGTGCTACTGGTATCCAGTGGGTAGAGGCCAGGAGATACTGCTAAACATAGGGCAGCCCTCCACAACAAAATAATCCACCCCAAATTGTTAACATTGTTGAGGTTGAGTATAACCCTCATCTACCCTGATACCAAGAATGATAAGCATGTTGTAAGAAACTGATACCCAATGCAGCTAAGCAAACTGCAACTGGCTTCAATCATAGAAGGAAAAAGAAGTTTGTTACTGTAACCCAGATAACCGTTCAGGTTTGGGGAGTCAGTTTAGCTCAAGTCCCAAGCCCAGGGTGAGCAGTCCTTTGTAATACTCCCTATGGGTGTCCAGGTAGCTTTAGTTTTAGCAGTAGGCCAGTGATGCTGCTTGCTTTATACACTGTTGCTGTCTGTTCCAAATGGTTGATTTCAGCACCAGCATCTGCTGCCCCTCTCAGGACGACTTTGTTCCACATTGGATATCACCCCACTTTTTCCCTCTCTGCAAAACACCTCTTACATATGTTTATTGTGGGTTGCAAACCCACAGATCCAAGTTATTTTGAATTTCTCAAGTCTCCCCCACCACAGGAAAATTTTCCCATTGCCCATGAACTTGCATAGGACTTAGCTGTCCCATCAAGTTGCTCAGCTTCTCACATTTCAAGCCTCTTTTTCAGGTTCATTCCACAAAATTGCTTGAGCAGCCAACTAAAACCCACAATTTCCTATTTCTTTCTTACACAAAGCAGTTTAGCCCTCCTTATTTCACCTTCTTCCTTGCCCTGGGTGGGGTGGGAGCAAAATTACTCAAATAGGAACATCAAAGTATTTTCCCAGATAACAATCACCAAAAAACCCATATTGCACGGAATGAATTATGCCACAACCCTGGAAGGCAAAATGTATAAGTGTTAGTTTACATTGAATTTTCTTTTCTTCCCAATAGACTTAGGAGAAACAACACAGTATAGCTGTTAGGAGCAGTAGGCAGTGGAGTTAGTACTTCTGGGATTTGAATCCTGGCTCCACCACCTATTATCCGTGTGACTTGGGCAAGTTACTTATCCTCTCTGTCCCATAGTTTCCTCACCTGTACAATGAGGGATTATAACAGCACCTACCTCATAGAGCTGTTGTGAGAATTAAAAGGGATTATACACAAGAAGTGATGCATGGTAGTGCTCAACAAATGGTCAGGATTAAAGAATGGTGTATCTAAGTGTACTGCTCACATAAGAGAGAAAGCATGCAATAAGCGCATTCCTCTAGAGAGGGATACGTGTACTAGGCTATAGGAATTCAAAGACGACAAAGAATTTCTGCCTTGAAGAACCCACAGTACCATGGGAAAGATGAACAAGTAAACAAATAACTAAAATGCAATGTGACAGCGCTACAGCAGAAACTTATTTATATTTGTCAAAGGATTTTTACTCAGCAGTGACCATGACACTCAGCTGTCATAGATAGAAGTTAGTTTCTACCTCACTAGAGAAGCACAAGGCCTATTACATTCTCCTTCCAATAAAAGAGAATTGAGTAGAGTGTCCCTGGAAACCTGGATTGGGCTAGTCCTACTGCCAAAGTCCACAGTTTGAGGAGCCAAGATGTGCCTCTACTCTGCCTTTGCCGCTGGGTTTCCCTCTTCATGCTTTGGAGGGGACCTGGAACCCAGGGTAGTCTGCCTCTTGTTTTATAGTCTGGGGACTCAGCAGCATCTTAGGATGCAATCAGGCGCAAGCCACCTCCCTCGATCCCGTAGGAGAGTCAAAAATATTCATCATGCCATATCTAAAAAGAGTCTAAGTTAATGAATAGAACTTTAAACATGTCAATTTTAAGCAACTTAATCATGTAAACCATACTTTATTGTTTTTGATGGTTTGTATTGTGAGTAAATTTCCCGAATAAACATATTTCCAGATAGAAATGATTAAGATAATGCAAAAACAATTATTCTTTGCATGATTTCAAGACTTTTATACCCCATTCCCTCCCCAACCTTCAAAATATATCATGGCCCATGGGCAAGATACAGATACTCTGTGAGTTATTGGTTTGCTAATTAAAGTCAATGAAAACAGAATTTTAAACATCTGTAGAGAATGCTGGCAATACCTTGAAGAATCATAAATCAAGAGGGAGGCATCATCATTGGAGAACATAAAGTGAAAGTCAATCAAATGGAAAAAAAAATCAAAGTTGGATTTATTTCTCACCCCTGACCAGGATAAATTACAAGGGGATTTTATATTTAAATGTTTAAAATGAAACCATCAAAGTATTAGGAAAAAACCCAAGAGAAAATTATTTACCTTAGAGTGAAGAAGGCCTTTCTAACTATAACATTTAATCCAGGACCATAAAAGAAAAAATTGATATATTCATTCTCATGAAATTAAAATTTTCTGCATGAAAAAACATAAGCAAAGTCTAAAGACAAATGTCAAACTGGGGGGAAGTGTTTGCAGCTCCCTTAAAGATCAAAGATTAATTTCCCTAACATCTAATAAGCTCCTATAAATCAGTAAGGAAAAGATAAACCAAGCAATAGAAAAATGGGCAAAGAATATGAACAGGTGGGGTCTGGAAGAGGAAGTACAAAAGGCTTCTAGAGACACAAAAGTGGCTGAGCCTCAAGTTAAAACTACACGGAGATATCAATTTCTGATGATCAAATTAGCAAAAATCCAAAAGTCTGGTCACATGCTCTGTCAGTGAGGGTGTTCTGAAATAGGCACTTTCATGCTCCACTAGTGGGAGTACAAACTGGTGCAACTGCTAAGGGAGGGCAATTTGGCACTAAATTCACTTTTAGGAATTTGTGCGTCACAGTCACCAAATGTGCAAAATGACATATGTAAGATATTATTTATTACAGCAATGTTTTTAAAGCAACACATTATTGAGAACCTAAATGCCCATCCATAGACATTAAATTAATTGTGGCATATCCATATAGTATAATACAATGCAGTGGGGGAAAAAAAAAGAATGACAAAGCTCTTTATGCACTGATATAATAATTTCCAATATATACTGTTAAATGAATAAAGCAAGGTGCAGAACAGCATTATAGCATGCTATGCTTTGTGTACAAAAAGGGAGGGTGAATATATATACACATAGACATATCTACACATATGTTGGGGACTGAATCATGTTCCCAACAAAAGGCATGTTCAGGTCCCAAACCCTAATCCTGTAGGTGTGAACCCATTTAAAAATAACACCTTTGAAGATGTTATAGTTAAGGTGTGCCCTAACTCAGTGAGTGGACATCAATCCAACATGGCTGAAGTCCATATAAGCAAAAGAAATGGGACACAGGAAGAAGTCGGAAGTCAACGGAACCCAGAGGAGAAAGGAGATGACATTGCCATGTACATTGCCATGTGACAGAAAAAACAAGGAACTCCAAGGATTGCTGGCAGCCAACCCAGAACACCGTGCCACAGTCTTTAGGAGAAAGCATCTCCTTGCTGATGCCTCAATTTTGGATTTCTCCCAGCCTCAAAACTATGTACCAATAAATTCCCATTGTTTAAGCCAACCCATTTGTTTTAGCAGCTGGGAAATTAATACAACACACACATACACATACACATACACACATACATACACATATATATAGATACACATATATGTGTAATTTTTCCTTGTATATGCATAAAATATCTCGGTAGAGGGCAGGCGGACAACTGAGTGACTGGGGTCAGTAGTAGGAAGGAGAGCTTCCACTCTAAGCTCCTTTTTGTTCTTTGAATATTGGACTATGTAACAGTATTACTTATTAAAACAAAAAAATAGTAAAGTGGATTGAAAATAAGCCAAAAATGCCAAAAATCATAAAAAATATAAATATATGGACATACATATAAAGTCACTACCCATGTGTAGTGACTATTGGTGGTTGTCTGTCTATCCAACATCTTTTCTTCCTATCTGATTCTTAACATAATTCTGTTTAATTCAGGCATCTACCTCTTCCAACATCTCTCCTGTGCCTCAGTCCATACCTGGGACTGAATCCTTTAAGAGTGATTCCATCCCCTGGCTAGTAATAGGTGCAAGAACTCAGATCAAAGTCAATCTGTGTGTGATATTCCCCTGGGCACAGGGGTTGGTGTAAGAATAGACATATGACCAAAAGCATGCCAGAGGCTTCTGGAAGGAAGTTTCCCTGCTCTTAGGCGAACTTCACTCAAAGAAATGGCATCTTTATGTGAAATGAGGAACTGCTACAGCCATTTTTGCCTCCATGAGTAAAGCAGCCCAAGGACAATGCCAACATATAGAAGAGGTCATCTCAGAATATTTCAGAGAACTAGATCCAGAACCAGCAAATTAAGCTGCCCTTGAAGCCTACCCTACCTCCTGAACTTCCACTTACATGAGCCAATAATTTTCCTTATTGTTTATGCAAGTTAGAATTGAATTTTTCTGTTACTTGAAGCTGCAGACTAGTAACCCATGTAGCATAGATAAATGTTTCCAAGAATTTAAGTGAAACACATGGGTAAGTCAGAAAGAAAAAATGTCTCCTGAAGCTTCTCAGACTTAGCATACTGCCAAGACACATGGCATGTGTTGACATAAAAACTTTCCAAATCAAGTTCTGAACTCCAATTAGAATATAGTACAGAAGTAGTGGGGGGAAGGGTAGAAGAAAGATATCATATGTTAACAGTGGTTATGATTGGGTATTGGGCCTAATGGGTAAGTTTTATTACTCTTTTCTGTATTTGCTCAGATAAAAAATGTGAATGTAGTACTTTTATGATGAAAGGTTAAATGTTAGCCAAAAAGGCCATTTGGAAGCAGAATGGTACAGAGGCTAGGCCAAACTAATTCCCAATAACTTGCTGTCAGGTTTTCAAAGTACAAGTCTGAAGATTACATAGATAGATAGATAGATAGATAGATAGATAGATAGATAGATAGATAGATTGATTAGATAAATACTTATAAAAGCTCTTCATAAATTAGATATTAGGAAATTTAAGGGTACCTACTAAACCTCAAGTTATTAAGAGAGGGATTTGAAATAAGCAAAACCCAAAAATTAATTGAGATTGCTGCTGTAATTTTTAAAGCAGAGCTCATTTTTCTGTTCTTCGCAAATATTTTTCAGGTATCACATTTCTAATCACCCCTCATATGTTTTTACGTTTTAACTTTCTGATAATTCCCCCAGGCTGAGTTTCACTATATGACTCAGGTTGGGAGGCTTCGGCATCTTCTGGATCAAAAAAAGTATCCTGGAATTGAATGATAGAGTAGAGGGAAAAACCTCTTAGGAGAAGGAGGAGGAAGGGGATTTCATAAAGGAGACTCTGGTGTAACGCGATCAGGGAACAAAGAAGCAAGGAAGAGTGAATGATGACCCAGAAGCAAAGATATTAAATACTGCAGGAACTGTGAAGTGCCTGTTGGACTTGGCAACTAGGAAATCATTGGTGACTTTGGCAAGAGCAGTGATAAGAGTTGGGTTGTTAGGTTCAAGGTAGGTGAAAAAAACAGCTTCACTCTTAAGAAACTTGGCTGTGAAGGAAAGAAGAAAGAAGGTGAAAGCTAGAGTACATAGGGAGTTTAAAGATGAGAGTATCTGTTTATAGGCTGAAGGGAATTGCCAGAAAAAGAGAAAGTTTGTGGTCCCTAAGGGACCAAGGTTAACAAATTAGGTATGGTGTGGAGACTGAAGGAGATGGTGTCCAGAGCACAGGTGGAGGGATTCTGTTAGGCAGAGGGATATCTCTCCAGTAAGAAAGAAAAGAAGGAATGAAGGATGAATACATATGTATATAAATTTAGAAGGGCAGGAAATTGAAGGATTTCACTCTGAAATCCTCCATTTTCTTTGTGCTATGATACTGAGAGTAGTATAGATGTTTTGAAAACATTGAGATTTTAAAAGTCATTAAGATGGACGCAAGAGGTGCTGAGTGAGAACCAAAGAGTTGCAAGGAAGAGTTGAGGTGGTAGCTGAGGTTGGGACCTGGAAATTTAGCCTGTGTGCTCGGGCTTGAGAAAGCAGATCCATCCATTGTTATGGTTTTGGCCAATGGCAAGGGTCAGGGGATAAGGAGTAGAAAAGCGCTAGCCATGGAATGCTTCAACTGCAAAATCACGAGATCTAAACTGGATAAGTGAAGAGAGAAGTGGTGGTGGAGTGTCAGGAGAAAGAAAAGAAGGAAAAAATACAATTTTTTAAAAAAGGAAAAGTAAAGGATAGTGGTTTGCAGAAGAGAAGAGAGCTCAGTAACAGTGCAGATCTGAGCCCTATGTGAGAGATTTTGATTTAATAAGTGTTGGGAAGAACCTAGGAATCTGTATTATTTTTCTAATTCATTAAGTTTTAAAAATGGGTAACATGAGCATGGTATAAAATTCAGAAAATACAAAAAGATACAGAATGGAAAGTAAGTCGTTCTCTCAACCCTGAGGCAATCACTGCTGCCATTTTCTCAGGTGTCCTGTTAGAGACATTCAATACTTAGATAAGCGCAAACAATAGATATACATTTTTCTCTTTACACAAACAACAGCATATTATACATTCTGTTCTCTTTTTTTTTCTTCATGTAACCATATATCCTAGACATCAATCCATATCAGTTACTTAAAAGTTACCTCAATAGTCTACTGGCTGCTTGGAAATCTATCTTTTAGTACCAAAAGATGGAAAATAGTGAGTGTTTATACTGTCTCTAATTCAGAGATTCCCAACCTTGGGGGTATTTTTCAATAACCTATGTATAGATGTACCATAACTTAGAAATCTATATTTTTAGAAGATTGTGATTTAGATGGCTCAGGGACTATACACTGAGAAACATTTGATACAGGACTTGAGACATAATGAATTTAAAGGATGGAAATGCTGAGAAAAAGGGAGTGAAAAAATTGCAAGGACAGGGAGGTTTTACATGGCACCATGATTTCTACTGATTTATTTTAGAAACTTAATCCTGAATATATATCATTCTCCTAGGATATATACAAAATATGCTATTTGTTCATAATTAGAAAATGGTTATATATGTTAACAGGCTGAACCCCAGAGACAACTGGCAAGGTAAAAAAAAAAACAAAACAATACAAAACATACAAAAACTAGTATGAAATACATTCTCATGTTTTCCATAAGGAAAGCTGTAAAACTATCCTAGAGAAAGATCTTTTTATTACATCATTGGAATATTCATTTTTGTCACTAGACAATCAAGACTAAATGCAGTGAGTCCACCAACACTGCATTCCCCAAGATTCTTCACTTCTGCTTGGGCTCCTTGAATTGGGGCTAGGAATAAGTTAGAAATTAGCAGAATTTGGATTGCAACCCATATTTATTTTCTTCCACAACCCATGGCTCTTTCTACTACTGAGCACTGCCTTCCGACTAAGGAATATTCCTGGTACTCCTCATCAAAGACTGAGGCATCCAGCCTCCTAAGGTGACAACTTTCTCTTTTCTGCATAATTTCAGGGGAGATGCTGTAGATGACATTAGTAGCTACTAACAGGAGTGAGATCTCCAGAAATCTCCCAACCGGGAGATGCCAGTTGGTCTCATAGGTTCTGGTGGAATTATGCTACCATAGGTGAAACAACCTCTTTAATTTGATGAAGCTAAACACACCAGATCTCTAACTGACACAGAAGACTCTTTCAATATCAAAATACAGGAAATAATGTGTGTATATTGTTTCTACCTCAAGGATTCCCAATATTTGGGGAGTTTTGCAATATCTACATACTTTGCCTTTCCTTACATTGCCCTGCCCCAAAAGTGGTTTTGTGTGAGTTTAAGAAAAGTGAACTGGGTTTCTGAGCTATAACAGAAGAACAGAAAACCATAGTGAAAATTACTGAACTAGTTAGCACTGATTAAAACGTGTTTAAAAGCACTCATCATATGGATTTGACATTAAAAAAAGAGCGGAAAGAGTGGACAGAGTTGAGATTACCAAGAAAGATGATTTCCTAAGGAGTGACTAAGAAGAAGGCTTTTTTTTTTTTTTTAAACTTATTTAGCTCCATATTCAGATATTGGTATTTTATAATTATATTACGTAAGATTTAAGATTTGGGAGATTCCCCCAACCCTTTAACATTTATTCTCCTGATGTGATATAAAGTGGTATAGAGCAAATGAAGAGAATTAGGGAAGAATTCTAGGGCACCTCCCTTCTCTTCCAAATTCTTTTCACCTTTAGTTAAGAATTTCTCAGGGTTCCCACTAGAATCTATATTTCTTACCTTTTATCTGATCTTCTAAGCTGGTGAAATGCTTTTGAATGTCGAAGAGCTAAAAATGAAAGCTAAAGCATTAAAATCTCCCATTGGAAAGTCATTGGTTTTTGTTTTGCTTTATTCAAGTTACATTGTCTAAGGGTCAGATGATCTTTGCAGCTTTTTGCTAGGCATGGTAGGATACACTGAGAAGCATCACCCTTGAGCAATATATAGTTGGAGGGATGTAAGGTAATATAAAATTAAGTGCTAAATGAGTGGAACATACCTATGATTTAAGCTGTTCAAAAAAATTATATGAATGGGGTTGGAGTAGCAAAAGTGGATTTTAGCAGGCAGATGGAGGTGTAAGGGTTTTTAGGTAAGGAAGAGGTGTCAGTAAGAGGAAAGAGGCAGAAATTAATAGACAGTTGGGGTGTACGCTGATAATCACCAGTAAAGAGAGAAGGGTTCGTGCTGGAGAGTAGTGGAGGTTAATTAGAGAAAACAGTGATTCAGGCTGGGGGGTGGGCATGAATGTCAGGCTAAGGAGTATGACTTTAGTCCTATAGGCAACAGAAGGGAATTGAAGGCTTCTAAGAAAGGAGGAGCATGAGAAAAGTGTGTTCAGGAGATTAATTTAATGATGGAAGATAGAATGAGTTTGAAGAGGAGAGACTGGTGGTAGTAGGAAGCTGTTGGGATAATTTAAGTATAAATTGATGAGGACATCTACCAGGATGGTTGTTCTGGCAATGCAAAGGGAAGGTCAAGGAGGAGAAAGACTATTAGAAGAACCTTGAGAACCATGAGGGGCTGGGAGGAAGGTAGCTAGGGGAGATATATGAGGACTCAAGTGTGCTGGATGATTTGGAAAATGTTCGTTTCACTGCGAGTATAAAAAAGAACGGCTGGTCCAGAATGGAAGGAAGATTTGGATTCCTACTGCTCTTCGGTTGGTGGCAGGATATGTGGGCTATAATGTCTAAAGTAGATAACTGCCTCACCATAAACTGATCAAAGCTGCAGTTTTTATATCTCTGATCCAAGACAAGCAAGACAAGGCTTGGCTGGGGTCTTAAGAAGGTTTTGTACACTCAGCTTTGTCCTTGTCAGTCAGGAGAGAGCATCTGTTATTAGAGCATTTCCAGTCCTCAAGGGGCCTACGAGCTAGCCAAGAAGTACAATTTTAATAGGATTAGCTGAAAGATGAGCAAATGTCAGGTAGTGGTTGGTTGTATGCCATGGCCGCTAACTTTGACATGCTAAGTATATCATTATTAATAGCTTTTATGTATGGCTAATAGAGCTAACACTTAGCAAATTACACTCCTTAGTTTTTTCCTGTTCTTATGTATTATGGGCATATACGATTACCTTGGGCAAACCATTTAACCTTTGTGTGTTTTGGCTTCCTGTTTATAAAATGGGAAGCTTGTTGTGGCAGCATTTATGAACATTTTGAAAGTTACTGTACCCTCTTCTGTGACTGAGTCAGTCATTTGGAAAGGTCAACCTTTTCACTGAATTCTCAGTGGCTAACTTCCTACATCAGTTAATTAGCATTTTTCTAAAATGTTCATGCCTATCCAGAGCTGAAAGCTGTGGTCTATAACTGCCTTTATTTTATTTTCTGGGCCTGTCCATCCTGCTAGCCCCTTTTTGTCCAGTGATTAGTTTCATATGACTCCCATTTCTAGGCACTAGGATCAATTCCAGACATACAGGAGGGGAATTAAGAGTTCTATATTACTGCTCTGGAACCTCAATACAAGTCAACCACTAACTCAGTGTGAAATTAGGTCTCAGTTTTAGGTATTAGGATCCAGCTTTGTTTCTAAGTTTCACTCTGTCCCACAGATATGATCTTTGGATACTTGTTTTATTTCCCTTAGTCCAAGTCTTTCCCCTCAAAATCTTCTGTATATCTGCACAAAGACTTGAATTCTACTTGTTTTTGTCAGTTTCCCTTAGGGAATGGGGTCCAGACCTGGCAGAAAGCTCTAAGGCTGGCCTTATTATAAGCAACAGATTTCTTTATTAATGCCTGCCATGATTTCCCAATTTTTGCTTGCTCCTGGATCTTCCAGCTGTCCATTGGCTTACAATGCTCGCATTCTCTCTGTTGAACCAGCCTGATGCCGGCTGTCTTCCTGGCCTGCTGCCGGTTACATATCTGTCTTCAGGCTGCACATCCATCATGCCAGCTGGGTCTGCCTCCAACTTCATGGATGTATCCAGTCCTACTTTTGATTTCTTCCAGTCCACCTCGCCCCTATTGCAATTAATACTTTTATATTCAACTACAGCAGATATTTGCAGGTATGGAAACTGATGTGGTGGTGGAATTTTACCTTTGTTTACATCCTTGTGTTGGAAAGCTTGGGATCACTTCCAAAACTTGCTCAGAGAACTTTCCTGTATCCCTTAGGGGAAATGAATAAAAACCTGACAACTTGTGTGTATGGCTAAGCCTCAGGGCCACTATTTTAATTGAAAAACTGCATTATTTAGTGTTCTAGTTTGCTAATGCTGCGGAATGCAAAACACCAGAGATGGATAGGCTTTTATAAAAAGGGGGTTTATTTGGCTACACAGTTACAGTCTTAAGGCCATAAAGTGTCCGAGGTAACACATCAGTAATCGGGTACCTTCACTGGAGGATGGCCGATGGCGTCCGGAAAACCTCTGTTAGCTGGGAAGGCACGTGGCTGGCGTCTGCTCCAAAGTTCTGGTTTCAAAAAATGGCTTTCTCCCAGGACGTTCCTCTCTAGCAAGCTTGCTTCTCTTCAAAACGTCACTCACAGCTGCACTCCATTCAGTCTCTTTGAGTCAGCATGTTTTATATGGCTCCACTGATCAAGGCCCACCCTGAATGGGTGGGGTCACATCTCCATGGGAGTATCCCACCAAAGTCACCACCCACACCTGGGTGGGGCACATTCCAAGCAAATCTAACCAGCACCAAAAGGTCTGTCCCACAAGACCACAAAGATAATGGCATTTGGGGGACACAATACATTTGAACCGGCACATTTAGCATTAATTTTGCTTTTTGGCATACCAATATATTTAAAAGTATATTCTGGCCAGTTTTCATTTACTTCTTTCAATTTCAAGGTATCTCATTGGAACTCTGGCTTTGTGGCTATAAGGAAACAAACCAATCAGGCTGGGCATGGTGTTTTATAAAGGTAGTTTCAAACTTTAAGGTGCATTAGAATCCTCTGGAGGGCTTGTTAAAACAGAATCCTGGGTCTCACCCCAAGAGTTTCTCTGGAGTGGTGCCTAAGAATTTGCATATCTAACAAGTTTTCAGGTGACGCTGATAAAGTTGGTCATGAGACTACACTTTGAGAACGGGTCATAAATTTATATTGGCCACAGGTAACTGGAAACTGCTGAACAGTTTTTGACCAGTGTGTACTCTTACCTGACTGGATGAGGTGGAAAGTGCTCAGAAGCAAACTTCCAAAGTTCAGTCCATGTGGTTAGGATGACGAGCAGTTTCAGAGTTATTCTCTATCACTCATTACTTGGGCACGTTTAGTCTCTTTGAGCTTCAATTTCTTCATCTATAAAATAAGGATAGCCCCCACCTGCCACCTTACAGGAGTGTTGTGAAAGCCAAATCAAATGGGCGTGAAAACGTTTGAAAAACTGTGAAGCGGTATAGCACTGGGAGGTATTACTATTGTTTTTCATTTACCTTCTTAAAATGTCACCAGTTTTTTTTTTTTTCTTCTCGTTTTCCTCATTAATCATAGCAACTTTAATCCAGGAATATAGAGTATCTTCATTGCTATAATAAACTCAAACTTCAAACTTAAATAAACCAAGTCAGATAGGTTATTCTTCAACACCGTGTACAAATAATGAACCTGTCCACCCCACTCTTTTATATCTCGTGCAACTTATATTAATTTATCCATCTTTGGAAATACTATATGCCCCCAATTCTTACCTATGGACCTCCAGCCCACTCCAAAGGTCAACACAATTCTTGCTCAAGTTGGGTGTGTTGGTGACCTTTCAACATTATCATCAACCGTACCCAATTCTTTTGGTCCTTCAGTGAATATCTCAAACGTGAGCCTCAATTATTTCTAGGTCTCTAGTAAATACCATAAAATGTCAGCCAAGATGCTTCCTCGAAGAAAAAAAAGGTCTGTTTGTTTCCGAGTCAGAAAGACTCTGCTTAGGGTTTGGTAAATGAACATGCCAAGTTCGTTTACTAGATGCGCAACGGGCTAGCGTCCACGTTTCCCACCTCGGTGTAGCGGGCCCTCCCGGGCCCGGATCAGCGCGCGCTTTTCGCCGGCGCCGGCAGGAGGCGCCCGCGACGCCCGAGGCGCTGCATTCACTAGCGCGGAGCGGACAGAGGAGGCGGAGGGAGAGGGGAGGCGGAGCTGGAGGGGGCGCGGCTTCCTCCCCGACTCTCCCGGGCGTCGGACTTGCCTCTCCGCCCGGCCCAGGGCTGGTGGCTGGCGGGGGTCGCGGCGGCGGCGGCGGCGGCGGCGCTGGCGGGCCACGGGCGGCGGGGGCCTGGCTCCAGCTCCGGGTGTTAAGAGACAAGATGGCGGCGGCGGTCTGGAGGCCGGTCTCCTCCTCTTTTTCGTTCTCCTCCTCCCCGTTGCTCGCCTCCTCCTCCTCGGTCTCCTCCTCCTGGTTCGCTGCCTCCTCCTCCTGCTGCAGCACTAGCGACCGCCGAAGCGCCGACCCGCTCTCCCCGAGTTCCGAAGGGGGATAGACCGGGCAGCTGTAGGCTCCGGCGACCGAGGCAGAGCTGGGGCCGGGGAGGGGACGGCGGCGGCGGCGGCGGCGGCGGCGGCGGCGCCGGGTGGGGATGGGGTCGCAGACGCTGCAAATCCTCCGGCAGGGGGTGTGGGCCGCGCTCAGCGGAGGCTGGTACTACGACCCGCACCAGGCCACCTTCGTGAACGCGCTGCACCTCTACCTGTGGCTCTTTCTGCTTGGCCTGCCCTTCACCCTCTACATGGTGAGTGTGGGGGCGGGGAGGAGAGTGGCTTCTTCCCCCTTCTGGCTGGCAGGGAAGCGCCGGGTTTCCAGAGTCCCTGGCCCGGGGCAGGGTTTGCGCCCTCTTTCTTTTCCCGGTGAGCGCACCCCACTATCTTGCGCTCCCGTCCCCCCCATCCCCAAGGACCGTAGCCCCAATCGGTCTCATGCTCCCCTCCCCCACCTCTACTCCCCGCTGCTCTCTCGGGCTTCCCCTATTTCAGTGATGAAATGAGAAACGAATCAAAAGCAGCCATCCCCCCTCCAGTCCCCGTCCCCCCAACCCGTTTACTGAGTAGTAGTAGCTTCCTTGGCTCCCTCTTTGGGGGAGTGTGGGGGGGTGAGGGGTGTCCTTTACCTGTAGCCACTTCAGCATTTTTACCTGACTAGGTAAATCCCTGCTGGGACTCTCTTCCCTTGGTGTTTTGTGGTAGGCGCCGAACATTTTGCTCCTTAAAGAGACGCCGCATTTATTCTTGGCACGCTTGCTTATTTGCGCTCAGTTCCTCCGCTGCTTGGGCAACCCTTGGGCACTCCCTTCACCCGAGGCGGTTCTCGCTCCTCCTCTCGGGGGAGAATCCTTCCTTCACCTCGCCTCTAATCCGCGTGCGGAGCCTTTAGATTGGGAGAAGGATGTGCTTTGCTCTGTTTGGAATGTTATTTGTGGATCGCCCAGGCTCTTATTCGCTTCTAGGTGGTGGTTGAAAACCCAGCACTTAACCTTCATGCCTCCCCAAATCATTGTTTTGCTCACCACTACTTCCTTTCTGTTCTCTCCTTCATCAGTGGCTGCTGTGTTTCCAGGCCAGCTTTGTTGGGGGGAGGGAGCAGGGAAGATACGCAGGAATCTGGCTGGCATTTCTGCAGATTTGTTTGGGTTGGTTCAAGGCCTTTAACTGATAAGAAAAAGGAAAGTACTGCCTGTTGCTGAATTCGGTACGATCGGCTTCTCTGAATAGTCTGTTTTTTTTTTTTTAACTGTATTTTCACTGAAATTTGTAAAGCACTTTTTTTTTCTTTTTTTTTTTTTTTTAAGCACACCAGGTTAGGGTGGGGCCTTAGGGAAATAATGTGGAGAGAGATGATACTTAAGCCTCACTTAAATTTCTAACGTTACCGGAAGGGATAAAGGGATGGTACTCTCCACTCCCATCCTTTTTTTTAAAAGGAGAATTCCTTTGAATATATTTTTGCTAACTTGTTCTTCACGGAGCCAGAGTAAGAGTGATGGGTTAGAAGATCCGGGAATATGACTAAAAGAAGTGCCAAAGGTCAGGAAACCAAATTCTTCCCTAAGTGAAGCTCAGTTTCACTAATTGGGAAAAGTGCCTCCTTAGGGGAAGATGTGCTCAATTTCATATTTTCAAAAATTAAAATTTTTCATTTAGATTGTTTTGAAGGGTCTTATTGTTTGAGGTTAAAAAAAGTTTTTAAAACTGCTGATGGCTTATATAGGCTTTTTTTTTTTTTTAGAGGACTTGTTCAGTGTTGTCCCTTTCTGAAAATGTATCATTAAGAGTTATAATTTTCAACTAAGTCTGGCCTAGGGAGTTCTATTTGCACTACCCTGCCTTCCAGGGGTATGACATTATTAATGAACAGGTTAATTAGGTGTAAGAATACTCAGGCTGTCACAGAGCTTTCATAGCAGATTTCTCTTATAGCTACCTGAATTGTAAGTTTAAAACTGAAACTGATTCTTTAGATATTAGAATTAGTTGTTGTGTGGCAGTATAAGGTTTCTCTGTTAGCCCCTGCAATAAACTGTGATCATGGTTAAATCCCTGTGTAATTAGCAGACATTACTAAAGGAAATTTAGAGCAAATGGAAACCAATACATTGAGTTTACCTGCTTCATTTTGGGAGTTTATTCAGTTAAATTCAATTCTCAAATAAATATTTGAGCACCTACTGTGTACCAAACACTTTGCTAGGTTCTGGGAAAAAAGAATTTTCTTCTCTTTCTCATCTCAGTTAATGGAACACCACTGTCCCAAGCCTTGGAATTCTCCCTTAACTCCTCTCTTCCTTTCTCTCCACATCTAGTCCATCAGCAAGTCCTGTGGATTCTACCTTAAAACCCCCTAGAATCCAACTGCTTATCATCACCATCATCACTTCCTTGGTTCCAAGCCATCATTCTCGCTCCTGAATATTTGCAGTATCCTAAATGAGGCTCACCACTTCCATTCTTTGCTATCTATCCTCCAAGCAGAAGGTTCTGTGCTCAGAACCTGCGCTCAGACCCTCTCCTCCCATGTGACTCTATTCCCCCCACCCACAGACACACACACATCCCCTTCTTGCCATTTTCCCACACAACAAAGCATGTCTCAGGGCGTTTGCACTTGTTCTCCCCCTCCAGATATCTTTGTGGGTTGCTCCACTTATTTCAGGTTTCTCTTACATACCATGCAAGGCCCTTGCTGTTACCCTCTATAAAATAGTAACTTCCCCAGCTCCTACAATACTTCCTACAATAACCGCCCACCCCCGGAAAGTGTGTGATAAGAAACCTGTGTTGTTTTAGGCCAAAGTTGTGATAATTTGTCACCTAATATACTCCCCCAACTCATATGGGCATCAAAACCTAAGCCCTGAGACTTCCAAGATCTCTTCTTGCCCTAAGGGCAGCCACAGCACCAATTTATAAGATCACCACTCTGGTTTTCAGTTGGCTTCTTGTTTTGAGCCCCTAGGAATTTTCCTTATCTTCTTTAGTAATTAGCTGTGCATTTACGAAAGTCTGTTTTGCTTTTTTTCCCCAAAGTTTCTTTTTTTAGTAATTATTTTTGTTTTTACAGATACTTCCCCTTCCCAAACCCTCCTTCCCCCTTCTAATCCTTTCTATCTCTGTGAATTTGCCGTTAGAAGTCATCTCTTAAAAGTGATGTCATACGATTTTTGTTATGTCTTGCTTATTTCACTGAGCATAATGTTTTCGATTTGCGGTGTGTCTCATGACTTCATTTTTTTCATATGATCATCAAATAATATTCTGTTATATGTATGTACCACAGCCTCTTCATCCATTCATTTGTTAATGGACACTTGGGTCGTTTCCAGTTTTTGGTTTTTGTGAATAATGCTGCCATAAACATTGGTGTACAACTATCTGTTTGCCACCCTGTTTTCACTCTCTTCTGGTATTTACCTGGAAGTACCTCTTTTTAAATAGCACATATCACTAGTTGGTGTATATTTACTTGTTTAATGCCTCTCTATTAAAACACTAGAGTATAAGCTCTAAAAGGGCAGGGATTTTATTTTGTTCACTGCTGTATTTTGAGGATCGAGATCAATGCCAAGTATATACTCAGGTATTAAATGAAGAATAGAAATGAATAAGTCATAGCTTCTTCCTTTGAGAAACTTTTAACCTGGAGACAATGAAAATTACAAATATTAGAACTATTATGAAAGGATAGGTACAGAGTGTCCCTGAGTTTATAGTCAGGGGATTGATACTAATTTAGAGGTCGCCAGCAAAGAGGATTTGTAAACAGTTCAGAAAATAGTCCAGTGCTACTTATTGTATTGAGTTAGATAGCTTCAAGTATTTTCTTAAAGTAAAGCAAAATGCAGCATTATGTTAAAATAAAATCTCAGCCGGCCATAGATTATTATTTGTATGTTCTTCCAATAATAACTACAAGTGATAATGACTGTTTAAGTGTGTATATATAGATTATTTATCCCAAACTCTGTGTCCTTGTTTTACTTTTGAGGATACCTGAGGCTTAGCAGTCAGTGACTTCTTTTGTGACCATAGACAGGATTTACCAAGGGCTTTTTGAAGCCAAAGCCACAGTAGAGGCTGCCTTTTTTTTTTTTTTTTTTTTTTTTTTTTTAAGGAGCTTAAGTCAATGAAGAAGTTGAATGTTGAGTCAGGAACTCTTGGGCCTATTTGAGTATGATTCAAAAACTTGCTGTCTGTTACAGTGTTCCTGTTTGCTAATGCTGCCATTATGCAAAACACCAGAAATAGATTGGCTTTTATAAAGGGGGTTTATTTGGTTGCAAGGTTAGTCTTAAGGCCTTAAAAGTATCCAAGCTACGGCATCAACAATAGGGTACCTCCACTGAAGGATGGCCAATGGTGTTTGGAAAACCTCTATTAGCTCCAAAGGCATGTGGCTGGTGCCTGCTTGCTCCCAGGTTGTGTTTCAAAATGGCGTTCTCCGAAATGTCAGCATCAGCTTTCAACGGCTGTCTTCAAAATGTGTCTCTCAGCTGCAGCACTAAATTCCTTCTGTCAGCTCTTCTATATGGCTCCAGTGATTTAATTAAGACCCACCCTGAATGGGTGGGGTAGCACCTCCATGGAAATTATCCAATCAAAGTTTTTGCCCACAGTTGATTGAGTTGCATCTCCATGGAGCACTCAATCAAAAGGTTTCAACCTAATCAACACTAATACATCTGCCCCCACAAGATTGCATCAAAGAACATGGCGTTTTGGGGGACATAATACATCCAGACTGTCACATACAGCTTTTGTGGATGCTTCAAAAGGTAGAGTTCATGGTTTCTCAAGAATCCAATTATAGGGCTTTTAAGAAATGAAAATCAAGAAGCAATTTTTTCCTTCTTAGCTATCATTGTCCATTCTGTTTCCTTTATGGCACTTACCCTGTTTTATCTTGTTATAATTATTTTTTTACATGACATGCCACAGATGGTGAGCTTCTTGGGGGTGGGCAGCATTTTCATATGGTGGAAAGCAGACTGGAATCAGTGTTGTTTTGATTTTTGAGTCTTGGCTCTGTTATTGATTATGTGTTCTTGGGGCAAGACTCTTCACCTTTCCAAACCTTGATTTACTCATTTGTGAGATATTTCATGGGTGTTTTTTAAGAAAATATTTATGAAATATAAGATATTATTCACCTAGAGTGGCTTTTGGTAAATGTTATTTGAAAGAATGGCTAATTAGAATAGTGTTTCTGCTATAAAGTTGTATGTCTGGAGGACATTAGACAGTTCTGGATTTATTAAGTCAAACCGTTATTTCTATATTGCTCAGCATATTGTTTTCTTCTGTAAAGAGTTATATCCCTAGGTGATAAAATATAACATTAAAATATATTTACATAAGTGGTTATTCAACTCTGATGAACGTCAGTCATTTGGACATGTTAAAAATGAGCACATGCCCGTTCTGATTCCATAGATTTCGAGTGTGGCTCAATAGTCTGTATTTTATGAAAACTCCAAGTTAGTTTAAGGAACTTGGTCAATATACCCCTAATTCCCATCCCCTTACTTACGTGCCTACTCACCTTAACTCTTGACTGTCTCATAGGCATCTCAAAAGTATTGTGTCTAAAATCACTTTTGATTCCCCACTAAACCCTTGCACTCAACTTCTCACTTAATGGCATCATCTTGTATCTAGTTGCTCAAACCATCCCCTACTTCCTTGCCTTATGAGCAAATCTTACCCGTTTACTGCCACAAGATCTCAATCCTCCCTTTCCACCCCCTAGTCCATGCCATTTTTTGTTTGTGCTGCTACCCTAGCCTCCTTATTTGTCTTCTGCTTCTATTCTTACCACTTTACAACTTTTTCCACATGGTAAAAGAAAGAAATCTGTTCATGTCACTCCTGCTTTTACTATCCTTCAGTGATTTTCTTTTGCACTTAGAATAAAAGCCATATCCTTAGCAAGGATATGTAAATTCTGGCATTTGCCTACAGTTTGTCCAGTTTTCCCATTGTGCTGTAGTCGCATTGGCCTTCTTTCTGCTACTTGAATCTGCTGAGCTTTTTACCCCTCTAGGTCTTTGCACATGCTGTGTCTTCTGATGGAATATTCTTACCTCTTGTGCTTTGTAAGACTGGCTGATGATTTTTCTTTAGGGCTGGGCTTCAGTGTCTTCTCCTCAGAGAGACCTGACGTGATAACCATGTATGTCATTTCATATTGTAAATTTCTCCATAGCACTTATTACAATGTTGCTGTCTCTAACATTGCCTTCCTCCCTCAATTGCTTGTAAGTTCCATCAGGGCAGGGACCATGTTTGATTTATTCATCAGTGTATATCCCGTGTCCACTCTTGTCTTTGGCTCATATTAAGCTCTGAATAAATACTTGTTAAAAGAATTTTTTATTATATGTTTTTAATTATAGATGACCCTTCTTTAGACTTATCAACTTAACTAGGGTGTGGGGAGAAATGTGGAAGTCTGTATTATATGGTGGAGACACATCTTCCTTGGGGGTTAGATTCAGTGCCCGTGTGAAAGATAAATAGAGACTTACTGAAAAATGAAATACAGAATGACTCTTGAAAAACCCTTAAATTTTTTTGAATATACAAATTTGTGCCATTATACATACATTTATATACATAATATATGCAGTTATGTTACTCCATTTGGAGAGAGTGTATTCAGAAACTAAACCATTCAAATAAAATTTATGAAGGTTTCAACTTTTCCTTCCTAGTTACCTTCATTATCGTTATTAATAGGTGATTTTTCTCATACACAGAATGATAAATCCTTTATTAGTGAAGACTTCTCTGTGGCCTTCAAGTATTTTCTTTCTCAAATATGTAAATGTATTTTAAAGATCAATGTAAATAAGATATAGTTAAGATGACTAGAACAGGAATTTTCATATTTAAAAATTAACAGTTAAACGTGATCATTTACTACTAGAGTATTTTCTGTGTCCATTAGGAAAAGTTCTATGAGTAGTTGACCTATATCCTGTGCCTTTTCTTACCGGTATTTTCAGTATTATGAAAAATGTGGAAATAAAAATAGTTATTTCCATAATTGGCTATGGCAGATATATAGCTCTCCTTTCTCTATCACTTATAATAAAGGATGCACTGTCCAAAGATGTTTTACCAATGAAGTTTCCAAGAAAGCAGCCATATTTGTTGACTTATAAAAAGTTTGTGATTCTACAAAAATGGCAGTTGATTCCTAAAATGTTTTAGGGTCCTCTGTTAAATATAGATAGGATGTTTTCTGTCACTTGAAAAATTGCTCCAATTCTCTTTCTTTTCTAGGATTTGAATAGACAGATTTAACCAGATAGTTTGCTTTCTCTAACTGACTTTACTGAAAGTTAGAATTTTCCTAACATTTTATTGTGAGAATTTTCAGATATATAAGCATAGTTGAAAGAATTGAACACACAGCCTGAATTCTACAGTTAGCGTTTTTCTGCATTTGTTTAATTCTGTATCTATCTGTGTATCCCTTTATCTATCCATCAGTCCGTCTATTTTTAGGGGGAATTCATATCAAAGTAAGGTTACAGACATCAGTACAGATCGCCCCAAAGCACTTCAGCATGTATGTCAGTCACTAGAGTTCTAAAAGGTACAGATCTCAAGTGAACCATTCAATAAGCATTGATAAATGTATGTACCTCTGTACTACAAACCCTTGTCATGTGTGAAATGTTTCCACTTGCCCTTCCTAAGTGATCCTCCCTCCCTGTTGCTTTCCCCCCCATTATATTATTAGTTTATCCATTCTAGAGCTTCATATAAATGAAATCATGTAGGGTGTACTTTATATAAGACTTTTTCACTCAGCATGTTTTTGAGATTCATCCATGTATCAATAGCTTGTTCCTTTTCACTGCTGAGTAATATTCCTTTGTATGAATATACTATAGTTTGTTCATCTTTATCCATTCTCCTACAGATGAAGACCTAGGCTGTTTCTAGTTTTTGGCTATTATGTATAAAGTTACCACCTAGCACAAGGGTAAGTTTTTATCAAAACTCAAAGAAATTAGAAAACTTTATTTCTTGATAAGAACATGTTTTAATTTAAAATAATTATAATTGCCAGCTTTATCCTTACATTTCAATTTTAGTAGTTCTTTAGTACTGTACTTTTATTTGCCCAATATTTAAATTTTTCTCTCTTTTGTCAGTGCAGTAGAATCATTTTGTTTAATTTTATTCTTCTTTATTTGGCTAAATCATAAATTAAAGGTAAATAAAAAGAAAATATAATCCATCTGTAATCTTGTCACCCAGACTGTTGAACATTTTAGTAACCAAAATTACTTGAGCTTATTAATACATAACATACTTCTTTCCTTATAAAAATGGGGTCATAGCATTCTTATTGTTTTGAAGCCTTTTCTTTTCATATGATTATAAATTGTGAATGTTACCATTTGAAAAAAAGAAGTGGCTTTTCTAATAGCTCTGTAGTAGTCCATAGTATGGATATGTTACAGTGTATTTAATCATTTTCCTGTTATTAGCGATGTAGCTTGTTTTCAGTTTTTAGCTATTTAGAAAACATTAGGGTGAATCTTGTAGTTAAATCTTTGTACTAGTCTTTTTTTATAAATTCTTAGAAGTAGACTCGTTGGATTTCCTTTGAGAAATAATAATTCATTTATCAAACATTGAATCTTTTTAAATCTTTTTTTATTGTATAATATAACATATATACATAGAAGTGATAACTTTCCAAGTGCAATTTAACAAGTAGAGAGGAAATTTAAAAAAATATTATTGATTACAGTTCCACAGTTTCAGTTATTTCCTTATTGTGAAATATAACGTATATACAAAAAACCCATATCTTTCAAAGTATGATTTAACAAGTAGATATATAGGAAATTTCCAAAGTTGTTGTGAGTTATAGTACCATAGTTTATTTCCTTATTGTGAAATATAACATATATACAAAACGGTATAGCTTTCAAATTACAGTTTAACAAGTGGCTATAGAACAAATTGCAAAGGATCCTATGTGTTACACTTCCACCATTTCAGTTCTTTCTTTCTAGCTATTCTAATACCCTAGCAACTAAGAAAAAGAAAATTATGTAAAGATTCAGTATTCATAATCCTTTGTTAAATTCTGTCTTGTCTGTTGCTACCCCTTCCTCTAGTTTAATCACTTTCCTGATCTTCAGGGATGTCTCGGCAGTGACCACTCAACCTGTTGATGTTGAAAAGGGGTGTCAACTTTATGAGCAAAGGGGGCACATCTAGTTGATGTTCTTGAAGAGGCTGTTGCCTCTGGGTTTTGGGACTTAGCTGGCATAGGAGCTCTCTGAAGGATTTAAGTTTCTGACAAATAAACTTAGTGAGTGAAACTTTTATAGTCTCAGATAGGGATCCGGGTATTCTTTAAGGTTTTGGGGACTGCTATTGACTTGGGCTTATCATATTGTGGTCATTTGGCATATCTAGGTGAAGCTTGCATAGGAGTAACCTCCAGGACAGCTTCTTGACTCTGTTAGAATTCTCTTAGCTACTAAAACCTTATTGTCTTGCCCTTCTTCTCCCCTTTTGGTCAAAAAGGCATTCTCAATCCGTTGATGCCAGGGTCAGGCTATTTCCCGGAATCCATGTCCCATGTTACCAGGAAGGCTCATTCTTATTGGGGTCCTGTCCCACTTCAGAGAGAGGGTGATGAATTTATTTGCAGAGTTAGGCTTAGAGAGAGAAAGTCTTCATTGAGCAACAAAAGAGGTTCTCTGGAGGTGACTCCTAGGCACAATTATAGGCAGAGTTAGCCTCGCCGTTATAGCCATAAGTTTTACAAGAGCAAGCCTCAATATTGAGGGCTTGACTTCCAAAGTAGGGGGTTTGAGTGAATCTTTATATTGAGATATGAGAATATGAATGTGAGAATGAGAAAAATTGATAGATAATAACTCAAGGTTCATGAGAAGGCAAAATAAGGTTGTGGTATAGAGAGAGCACAGGTAGTATGGGATCAACCTGATAGTAAGGGATCAACCCTAGAAAGGAGAAAGGAGGTAAGGATGAATGCTGGCTGAGGAAGTTAGTAATAAACAGTAGTAAAAGTGGAGGTTGTTGTTTTATGATTTGTGTGTTCTCCATGAAGTACAGAGTAAGTGTTTTCTGTTGTGAGTAAATGGGGATGTGAGGAGGATATTCAGGGTTTGAGGAGGATCCCAGAAATGTGAAATGCTATTGTTATTTTTGGAGAGTGGGAAAGTGAACTGACCAGCGAGGGATCCAGATAGCTGGACAATTTTGAGGGTCTTTTGAGGTTGGAGTACATGAATTCAGACTATTGAAGAGGAATATTCAGGGGAGAAATTTGGGCTAAGACTCAGAAATTATCAGCATGTAGAGGATAATCCAAGCCACAGAGCAGAAAAGAGAAGATAGTATAGCTCATTAAAAAGAGAATGGCCTTGGACAGACTAAGGCCCAACTGCATTTAAAAACCAGCAAAGGAGACAAGAATAGTAAGAGGAAAATCAAGAGAGGAACCTCTTTTGGAAGCCAAAGGAAGAAAGTATTTGAAAAGAAAATGGTTAAAATGTCAGATTGCCCTCCAGAATGGTAGTACTAATTTAAATTCCTGTTAACAGTATTGAGAGTACTGTCTTCCCACCCCTGCCTGACACTTTCCGAAACAGACTATTATTTTTATAAATTTCTTATTCAATGGAATGTTGCATAAAACTGTTTCAGTAATATTTTGTTTCTGTTAATAGGCAGAATTTCTCTTAAAAGTATTTCATAATTCAAACTTCTCTTAGTCTAAATTAAGTAAATTTACTTCACTAACATATATCACATAACAACTTCGATCTCATTTTTTTCTTCTTCTTTGTATCCAGATAATTTTCACAGCAAGCAACTGATAAGCAAGTAACGGGCATTTCTCTGTGAGGAGATTGATTGCTTCCTTCGGTTATTTAATCTGAGTTAAAGCAAATGGTTTTCCTGTGTTTCTGTGCCTAGCTGGGGAGGGTGAGAATTATCTGATAGGTGGGCTAGGACATATGAGACATCTGCGAGTGACACCAGAAATGACAGAGACTGATGGTGGGGAAAAATCCACAAATATTCTGTGGATTTTACAACTGTTGACTTATTTGGCATAGACATGAGTTTTACCAAATCACAGTGAAATGAGTAGCTATTCATTCTGGTTCCTGTGGTTCCTCTGCCAGCCCCCTCCTCCCCTCAACTGACTTAATGCTTTCTTTGGTAGAATTGCGAAACAGTTCAGACTTTCCTTCTCTTCCTTTCTATCGTTGCGACCTGATAGTTGCAGCTTTTAAAACTTATATCATTGGTCTAGTCTCTGTTGCTTTGTATTATGATAAGAAAGAAAAGACAACCTAAGAAGAAGCAAGTCGTTTCCTTTTGAGGTTTTAAGGGGTGGGGGGGCAGTTCTGTTCTTTAGAGGTTTGTACAAACCGAACAGAACCCTAAGTGTCAGCAGCTCCAAGAATAGGCAGGAAGATTAGTCACAAGTTAGAGTAGCTTGAATCATGCATCTGGCTGTTTTCCTTTTCCTATCCCTCCTCACTCCTTCAGTGTTGTCTAGACATAAACTAAACAGATCCAACCACCATAGTTATCTTTTATAAAAAACTTATGAAAAAATTTTATATTTGCAGCACAACTGCAAAGATAGTATAGAGAATTCTCTTACATCCTGCACCCAACTCCCTCTAATATAAACATCTATATAACCATGGTATGTTTATCAAAATTAGGAAATTAGCATTGGTACAGTACTGCTAGCTAAACTACAGACTTTATTTGGATTTTACCAGTTTTCCACTAGTGTTCTTTTTCTGTTCCAGGATCCAATCTAGGATACTATGTTGCATCTAGTTTCATCTTCTTTGATATGTTTTCAGAATCCCTTAGCATTCTGGGATTCTGTTCTTTGAGGAATGATGTAATTCAAACAATTTCTCAAATGTATCTTATAAGCAAAATTAGTGAAAGGGTTTTACGCCTGTGATGGATACATTTTAGATAGACAAAAGAGCATATTCTGAATTATTTTTGAATTGGGCATTGATCAGTATCCTGTATTAGACTATTTTAAAATTGAATTATTTCACATGTAAAGAATTATATGAATGAAATAATTCTAAAGATGAAAAAGATTTTAGACCTCATTAATGGCAGAATGGACACCAGACAATCTCTTGGCTTCCTGTGTAATGCTGTTGTTCTTAATTTATAAATTAGAGTCAATGAGACAAGTGAGTACACAATCATATTACCAGTTAGAATATGATTAATCCCTTATGTGTCATATAAAGTATTCAGGAATTGGAAGGATGCAGTTATTTCCTAGAAGGCTTTATGCAGAGGGTTACTCATTCATGCAAAACATTTATTGTGTTCAGAGTACTGTGGTAGGTTTTATGGTAGCATTCCTGTAAGGTTCGAGTATTGGGACATAATCTTCTCACCAGGCAAATGTATCTTTGTTCTTGAGAAAAGATGGCTTATTAAAAGAATATATATTCTTCATTGTGGTGTTTTGCTCTGTTTTCAAGTACTATAATATGTCCAATGTGTTAAATATTTTTTAAAATTTTTAAAAAATTTTATTTCAGAATATTATTTATATTCATAATATTGCTGTTCCTGGTAAGTATCTGGAACAGTTAAGTGACAGGATGTAAAAACAAACAGTTAAGAAAACCCAAACCAATTTTCATTTACACCTGGCAATATCCTGTTTTATTTCTGTCAAAATACACATTTCAGATGATTTCCACAAGCTTCACAAATATCCATGACAAAACCCAAATGTATTTTGTAGGGAAGTAAAGGGACTTTTTGGGCATTTTAGCAGTGAAATCTTCAATTTAGAGATGTTTTATAAGTAAGACTATGCCTAATCTAAAAAAAATTATACTGTAATTAAAATGAAAAAACTATATTATCAAAAAGTCTTACTTTTTTTAGCCCCCTTTGCCACAGCAATATTAAAGTATATGCTATGTGCTATTGAAGAATAAGCTTAAATTGATCTTACTTTTCTAATTTCTTAATATGAAGATTTTCGAATGAAGAAAGTTGAAAGCGTAGTACATGATCACTCATATATCCTTCACTTAGGTTTAAGAATTCTGAACTTTTTTTATATATCATATTTGTTTCACCTAGATACAGATTATCTCTCACACACATCTCACTTAACTGAAAGTGTGTTATAGGTATGACACTTTACCCCTAAATGCTTCAGACTGCATCTTCTATGATTGCAACACCCTATCACACTGACAATAATTAACAATTCCCTAATATTCAAATTTCCCCAGTTATCTAAAAAAAGTCATTTATAGCTAGCTTTACCAAACCAGGATCCAGTTAGGGTTTAAGCATACCCCCCTTCCTATTGACTTCTAAAAGTCTAGACCAATTATTTTATGTAATGGTCCGTATTATGGATTTGCCTGATTGTGGTGTCATTTTGTTTTCATTTTCTCTATTCTCTGTAATTTCTATAAACTTAAATCTTATTTCATGGTTCAAAGTTATAATTCTTAGAATTTATAAATTTTAACTTATTTAACATGATTAGTGTTATATTGCAAATTTCCCTTTCATTGTTACTTTGCCTTTGGTTTAGTAATCTTTAAGTTACTGACAAATATAGCATAATTTTTGTTCACATCATTAGGCACTGTCAGTGTTATTCAAGCTTTCGCTATGTATTTTGACTTTCTTCCTAATTAATGATGTGTCCATAGGGAAAATAAAAAAGAAAGTTAAAGTAACTATGAAATCACAAAGGGTACCATATAGCTCTTCACCTTTTTCTAAGCGTTGACATAGCTTTCAGCCAACTATAACTTTCTATTTTTTTGATTGCTAGTAGGGGTGAAGAGAAAAAATTCTCTATGGTATAGTTTCATACTGCATGCACCTTGATCCAGTTAGGGTTTATGCATTTCTCCCCTTCCCATTTTGAGTCACTGTTCATTGCTTTTCCTTCTGTAGCAAAACGCATATCACAACTCAAGCTAGAGCGATGGTAAAGTAGAGATAATCCTCAATCTACTTTTCTTTTTTTAATTTAAAGGACATTGTTCACTAGTTTTGGAAGATTATTGGGAATCCTTTTTGTGTTTCTTACTAGTATGTGTCATGAGAATCACTTGAGAATCTCTGCTTCTCACACATAATACAGTCTTCTTTCTACATAGGTGATATATGAGACAAAGTTAACATTACCTTTCTTCTTTAAAAAAAAAAAAATCTAAGAATTGGGAATTAGCTTGCCTGTCATCCTATTCTGTTCTACTCCAATAAGTCAGGATCTGGGGGAGATCCTGGGCATGCGTAATTTGAAAAACAACCGTATCTCCCCCTCCCCAAAATGAACCAACAGAAAAAGCCCGTAGGCGATTCTGATGACTACCTTAAGTTAACAATTACTATGGCAGATCTTAGTCTGTCATTGGGAATGTCTGAAAACACCTTATTGTTTTCTGCTTAGGTTGCTGGTTTAACAAAAGTCCCCTTTGTTCAGTTTATTCCTTCCATTCTGGCTATAGAGTAGATTTTATGGTAATGATAATAATAACACTTAGATAAACACTTTTTACCAAGTGTAATGTATTCCTTAAACATCTCACTCTCTCCAGTTAGAAAAACCTCTTTTAGTTTTCCTTCATGAAAATAGTACTAGTTGTAGAAAATGTTCTAGATAAAACTTAGGTATATATAGTTCAAAATATAAAAGTTCTGTTTTCTTCTCTATTCTCTCTACCCCTACCAGTTCTCACTCCTCAGAGATAATGGCTGCTAACTCTTGGTGTTATATATATACAAACATATATTAAGACATGTTTGTATACAGTGTATGTGTGTGCATACCTTAAATATCTAAGTGGGATTTATTTTGTATTATAGGTTCCACTTAAGTATGTGTAGCTCTTCATTCATTGTATCATTTGTATAGTCGAATGGTTGTATAGTGACATCTAATTATTTACCTATTGGTGGACATTTAGGTTGTTACCTTTTTTCACTGCCAGTACAAACCATACTGTGGTGAATCTTTGCATGTTAGATTCTGCCTGTAGGAATTTGTAGCAGTAAGTTCCTAGGAAGGAAATTGCTTGGTCAACTGGCATGCACAAAAATTTGACTATATGTTGCCAAACTACAATGCAAACAAGTTCTACCTATTTATATTCTCACAAGTGTGTGAAAGGACTGGTTTCCCTTTGTTCCCACCAGCACTGGTTATTGTGAATCTTTTCCAGTGTAATAGTATAAAATAGCATCTTGGTTTAATTTGTGTTTCCTTAATTATGAGTTCCTTGAGTGTCTTCAGATGTTTAATAGACATATATTATATTTTTTCTTTTAACTGCCTTTCGTAGCCTTTTTACATTTTTGAAAGTCATGTTGTCTATTTCTAAGTGATTTTTGAAAGCCCTTTGTATCTATGAAAGTTAGCTCTTGGTTATATATTAACTTTTCCACTTACTTTGCTTTTTAACTTTGTGATAGGGTGTTTTGAGTATATAATTAAAAATTTATAGTAGTCAAATTTACATATTCTTCATGCTATAAAAGCATTTTCTGTTTGAGGTTTATAAAATATTCATACTTTTTTCTAATTCTTTTTAAATTTAGTAATAAATTTGCATTGTTAAATTAAAAAGAAAACACACAAAAAAACTAGACTCTAAAATGTGTGTTGTGAAAAGTTGCCCTTCTATTCCTGTCCACTGTCCTCCTAGTTTCTACCCTCTGCACTACCTCTCACAAGAAATCACTATGTGAATAATTTCTTGTGAATCCCACCAATGTCTTTATGCTTACAGATGAAAATTCAAACATATTTGAAGTCTTTGTCCCCCTCCCCTACCACACTATTTTATATATTGTTGTTTTTCTCCCCACTTAATATATCTTGAATATCTGTCCATTGGTACCTAAAGGGCTTCTTCAGGTTTTTTTCTTTTTTAATAGTTGCATAGTATTCCATTGTATAAATATGTTGTTTTATTTAACCTGTTCCCTGCTGATGGACATTTGTTTGCAGTCTTTTGCTAACACAAACCATATTGCATTAAATAACTTCTACAAATATCATCTCACGTATGTCCAGGTATGTTTATAAGATAAATTCCTAGAAGTGGGATTGCTTCATCAAAGGGTAAATGCTTTTGTATTGAAAGATACTGCCATAATGTCCTCTAAAGGTGTGTGTCACTTTGCATGTCTATAAGCAATGGATGCAAGTGCCTGCTTCTCTATGATCTCACATAATTTTGCTAATTTCATAGGTGAGAAATAGTGTTCTAGTTGTTTTGATTTGCATTTCTCCTATCATGAGTGAGGTTGAGCAGCTTTTCATATGCTTAAGGATCATTTTTATTTTTTATTTCTGTGAGCAGTCCATGTGCTTTTCCTATTAGGTTCTTGGTGTTCTTTTTTATCGCTACCTAGAGGCATATTTAAGGAGGTTAGTCCTTACTTAAAAAGTTCTAATGGTTTTATAGTTTAGCCCGTCTGGAATTCTGGAACTTATTTTGCTGTAAGCAATGTGTGAGGAGCCGGTTAGTTTCTTTCTTTTCTTTTTTTTGACAGCCAGTTGACCCAGTCAACCTGATTTATTAAACAATCCCATCTTTTCCTCAGTGGTTTGACTATCATGTGTTTCATTATCTAAATTTCTACTGGGGTGTTTTGGGTTTTCTGTTCTATTGATCTGTGTAATCTTGCACGAATACCTAATTTTTCCTTTTGTGTATGTGTATGTGTTTTACCATATTTTTAAGTGACAAGTTACATATATTTCCTTCATAGTAGTAGTTTTACCTTGTTATTCTTTCTTTTCATTATTTTCCTGGCTATTCTATTGTATGTTTATTCTTCCATTTTGTTAATTTTCCCAGGGGTATTACTGAATTTTTAAAAGCTGAAGTAGCATTGAATTTGTGGATTACTTTGGGGAAGGGGAGGCTGGACATCTTTATAATATTGACACAAAGTGATCTCTCCATTTATCATTTATTCAGGTCTTCTTTTATGTCCTTCAGACATAAAACTTTTTAGAGTTTTCTTCACATTGACCTTGTACATTTTTCCTAAGGATTATTCTTAGATTTTAGTTTCTAATGTTGTTATAAATGCAACCTTTTCTTTCATTATGTTTTCTGATTATTGCTTGTATGAAAGAAAACTATAAATCTTTAAAATAAACTATTAATTTTAGGAATAGTTTTAGATTTATTAAAAAGTTGAAAAGATAATACAGAGAGATTCCATATATCCTGCACCCAGTTTACACTATTTTTAGCGCCTTACATTTGTCACAACTAATGAACCAATTTGGAGACACCATTGTTAACTAAAGTTCATGCTTTATTCAGATTTGTTTAGTTTTTACCTCATGTCCTTTTTCTGTTCACGAATCGTATCCAGGACTATTATTTTTAATTTACTAATTTTGCAACCAGTTACTTATGGGATTGGCCCATTTTTCTAGTAATTTTTCTTTTGACTATAAAGGATTTTCGGATATGCAATTATAGCTATCAGTAACCATTTTAACTGCTTTCCAATATTTATACCTTTTTCTCTGTGTAATTACTTTGCATAGTACTATGTACAACTATATTAGATAATGCTTAAAATATGGGCTTGTTCTCAACTTTGATGGGAATTCTAGTGTTTTCTCCTTAAGCATACTGTTCAGGTTTTGCTAATACTGCCATTATGCAAAATACCGGAAATGGATTGGCTTATATAAAGGGAGTTTATTTGGTTACAAATTTACAGTCTGAAGCCATGAAAATGTCCAGATTAAGGCATCAACATGAGTACACCTTCACCGAAGAAAGGCCGATGGCATCTGGAAAACCTCTGTTAGCTGGGAACGCACGTGGCTGGCATCTGCTGATCCCAGGTTGTGTTCCACTCCTCTCTCAGCTCTCCTGTGCTTTCTTCAAAATGTTGCTCTTGGGGCGTTTTGTCCTTTCTTAGCTTCTCTGGAGCAGACTCAGGGCTAGCATCTCCAAAGTGTCAGCAAGTCTTTCAGCAGCTGTCTCTAAAATGTCTGTCAGCTGCTCTCTAAAATGTCACTATCAGCTGCTCTGAGATCCTTTTGTTTATGAGCTCTTTTATAGGACTCCAGTAATTAAATCAAGAGCCACTCTGAATGGGCAGGGTCCATATCTCCATGGAAATCATCTAATCAAAGGTATTACTCACAGTTGGGTGGGTCACTTCTCCATGGAAACATCCAATCAAGAGGTCACACCTTAATAAAAAAGATTAATCAATCTGCCCCCACAAGATTGCATTAAAGAATATGTTTTTTTCTGGGGACATAATAGATATACAAAGTGGCACACATACCCTACTAGGTTTTCATTTAAAATGTTGATTTTTTTTCCTCAATCGTGTTATCTATGTATTTCTGTATTCATTTCCCAATGACTCCAGTTATTCAGTACCAGACTAATATTTACTTTTGTGTTCTCTGAGGTCCCTAGTATCACCTACTTCACCTTTTTCTCTCTTACTGTTCATTTTCTGGTTCTTCTGAACTGTGTCTATTTAGAGGTCTTTTTGTTTGTCTTAGTCTTGTCAGCACATTGCTTAAACACTATTAAAGCTCTCAAATATTTATTGTGCTGTTGTATGCTCATGCAGCATCTACTGTAAGTTTTCTTCTTTAAACCTCACCGTAGTCCTGTGAAATGAACAAACTATTATTATCTCTGTTTTATAGATGAGGAAACAGGCTCCCAGAGTATGCCAGTTTGAATGTATTATGTTCCCCCAAATTCCATTATCTTTGATGCAATCTTGTGTGGGCAGACATTATCAGTGTTGATTAGACTGTAATTCTTTTGAGTGTTTCTTTGGAATGCGCCCCACCCAGCTGTGGGTGATGACTCTGATTGGATAATTTCCATGGAGGTGTTGCTCCGCCCATTTGGGGTGGGTCTAAGTTGAGTCACTGGAGCCATATAAATGAGCTGAGGGACAGAGGGAACTCAGTGCAGCTGTGAGGGATCTCAGTGCAGCTGTGAGGGATGTTTTGAAGAGGAGCTACAGCCAAGAGGGACACTTTGAAGAAAGCACAGGAGCTGCAGATGAGAGACATTTTGAAGATGACCATTGAAAGCAGACTCTTGCTCCGGAGAAGCTGAGAGAGGACAAATATCCCAAGTGCAACCAAGAGTGACATTTTTGAGGAACTGCAACCTAGAGAGGAACATCCTGGGAGAAAGCCATTTTGAAACCAGAACTTTGGAGCAGACACCAGCCATGTGCCTTTCCAGCTAACAGAGGTTTTCCAGATACCATTGGCCATCCTCCAGTGAAGGCACCCGATTGCTGACACTTTATGGCCTTAAGACTGTAACTGTGTAACCAAATAAACCCCCTTTATAAAAGCCAATCCATTCCTGGTGTTTTGCATTCCGGCAGCATTAGCAAACTAGAACACAGAGGTTAAATCACTCACAGGCTCAGGGTTACAGGGATCACCTCAGTATTTCTTCCTTTGACCATCACCATAATCACTCCCATCATTTTCCTCCACATGGCCATGCAAGATGCTTCTTTCTGATTAACCTGCTTCTGAAATCCTACCAGCAACCGGTTTGAGATGAACTAGTATCCTTTGATCCTTTGTAATATTGTGTTCAGAATCTTGAAATCTCAGAGCTGTTCTTCCCATCACCATCTTGTTATATCCTTAAACTTAGTTCCTTTTCTTGACCAGCATATTATGTGAATACAGTGGAAGCCTATTATAAAGAAAATGTTCTCCCAGGGATTTAGTTATAGCTCTCTCATATACTTAAAGTGGGATCATTTGTTTCACTCATCACTTTGGAGGAGGGGTGGGGTGGGATAGCCTTGTTCTGTGGCACACATTATAAATGGATTTTATTAAACTTTAATGTCTTTTCTCTTATTGGTTTATTGTGGGGTTCTTTTCCTGCTGTCTTTGTATCAAATGTTTGTCCTTAGTGTATTGCATTGATAAGTCTAAATTAACTCTTACCCTTCTGTGATATCTTTTGTTTCTATCCTTTTTTTTGCCTTTGCTGCTACCATTGCACCTGCTCCTTCACTCCAGCTATGGAGATGCAGGATTTGTAGTCAGTTTACGTCCTGCCCGTTCATTTTATGATGAACATTATCTGGAACTGAAGACCTTATAACTATGTGAATAGCAGCAATAGAAGTATAGTAATTGCCACTTAGCTGCATGTTTCAAGGCCCAGAAATTTTACTGGGGAGATTTTAACCTGACCTTGGAACAGTTGTTGCTATTGGCGTCTAGTGGATAGAGGCCATGGATGCTGCCAAACGCTCTACAATACACCGGACAGTCCCCCACAGCAAAGAATTATCTGGCCCACAGTGTCAACAGTGCTGAGGTTGAGAAAGAAAGCCAATGCATTCTCAGTGGGTGCAGTATTGCCCCTAAGGAAGTGAAACCTAGTTCTGGGTGGGGGTGGGGGGAGAGGGTGAAAAAATCTTACACTTTTTATGTATAAAGTACAAGTATACATATTTACAGTATATCTGGTATTAAAAATTTCATAAGTGGTGTGATTAAGGAAAAAATGTCTGAAAAGTCTCCTTAGGAGAGTATTAGTTAAAAAAACATTTCAGATATTGGAGTTAGACTGTCTGAATATGAATTCTGTTCTACCATTTACCGGTTATGGGTGAATGACTTCATAGCCTCAGTTTTCTCATCTGACAACTGGAGATAATAATAGTACTTTCTTCAAAGAATTGTTGTAGCACTTAGTAAAACACTAAATTAGTTATTCTCCTAAGAAGCTCAAGGAGAGAAAGGGTCTTGATTTATTTGTCATATTACATTCTTTAGACGAGTATTTAGAATTCAATAAGTATTCAGTAAATACATGTTGAATGAATAAAGCTTATGTGTATTGAATCAGGTGCATCAAAGTTGACTTCATGGAAAATGAAGAAATGCTGTGATAAGGTATTCTATGCTGTACTTCATTCTTTTGTTCTGTTAGTCATCTCTTGCATTTACCTCATCTTACATCTAGTGTGTAATATATTGTCTAATTTTAGCACTTTCTTTTAAAGGGAGAAATGGGCTTATATAGCATGCAATACCATCATTCTGTTCCCAGCAATTTGAGTGAGCTCAGGGTAAATCTGATGGAAATGATATATGGGTTCTGAAAATACTGGTATGAGAGATAAGTTCTTTTGACTTATAAATATTACTGATTTTCATTTTTGTGTTAATATCTCAATTTGCAGTTTATGCCACTGAATTTTAGTGAAACACAAAATAATACAATTAAATAACTTTAAAATTGACCTTTTTCATCATTTAATTATTGTATCAAAGAAGTTTTTTCTAATAGGTACTTTGGTATTGTTTGCTCTTACTTTCATTGATTGTATATTAAATTGCAGATTGAATATTCTAAAAATGCTTATGGGCTTCTCTTTAACAACTATATGCCTTTTAAAATTAAGTAGTGTTAGGAAAATCAGTGATATTTCAATAAGTTCATTAGTGTTAATACAGTTTTTATTTTTATTTTTTACAAACATACAATACCCCTTTCCCTTCTGTCCTCTTTTTCCCATTTCTTTTGCCTATTAACCTCTAATCTGTTTTTCTGTCTCTGTGACTTTGCTGAAGTAATTTTTGACAACCTGATTTGTCATTTTATTTAAAAATAGTTACTTTTACTTGATCCATTCCTCATAGTTTGACTTCCTTTGGTTTAATAGGTTTGTTATTGAATTCAATTATTTTGATATTTAAGCCTTAAATTTGAGCTGCTGTATTGTTATTTATTTTGTGCTTATGTAATGGACTGCATCTTTATGAGTGTAGTTAATAAATGCAAGACAAATCTCACTATTTTATATGTATTTGCCAAAGGTAATCCCATTGAATATACCCTTGAACTGGCAGTTTGTGAGATATAGTAAAAAGATAAAAACCTAGCTGCTATTCTTCTGAATTGCAAAGTTGTGTTGACAGAGCTTGTTAATGAACCCTTAACATTGCTATGAATCCTGAAAAATTTTCCCAGTGGAATATATTGGAAACAAATGGAATAAAGAAGTAGGTCAGGGTATTTAGGTTGGACTTAATGAGGTCCTCATATTTAGAAATTCAGTTTTTGTCATATTACTTAGAGATTTACTTAGATTGATTAAACTCCTAGAAGAGTGATTTATCCACTAAAATGCCAAATTACTGGTTATAAAAGGAGATATGAACCAAGATCATTCTTAGCATAGGGAACCCCACCCTTTTTCCAGGATGGTTAGGTTTTCTCAGAAAACCATGTATGAATCAAAATATTGCCTTTCAAGTTTGTTCTTATGTAATAATAATTCTTTCAGATTTTATTTTGGGAATTTTGGGTACAAAATGGAGTCTAGTTTCTGGGTGGTATTGGAAAGATAAATCCGTGCCATTCTCTTTTTTTTTTTTTTTAGATGCATAAATATCTCTACCTTTCTGTTTTTGTTTGCTTTTCTGACATATTTTAATAACCAGTTTTAATTCCTGGACATATAAGTTGTTTTTTTTTTTTTTCCCTCTTTCTTTTTTAGTACTTTAGGTTGGCTATTGTTTGACAGTTTGGGAAAAGGTTCCTTTATCTCATTAGAAAACCATTTCAACACACAATGTAGGATAGTTTAATTTTGGAAAGGATTTTCATGAATCACTAGTCAATCCATATAGTTTAGATTACTGCTGGCTTCTTAACATTCTTAGATTTTGGGGGTATGTTGTATTTGGGGGCCTATGTCTTTGTTACCTTCATTTTTGAAATGTGCTGTCTTTTTTGACAAGTCTTCTAGACAAGAATTATTCAGAGACTCTTTTAAAATAATATGAAAATTGTTTCTTTACCTTTCTTTTCTTCTCTATAGTACTCCAAAGATGTAAAGCTCTGCTGTTAAAAATACATTCCAATTTTTTCCCCTCCTAACCATCTTGCTCTTGTTTTGTAGCATTCCATCCCAACTTGGTTTTATTCTCCCCAGAACTATTCCTCAGCAAAGAAACAATTACCATTTTATCTGACTCATTACAAAGAATTATATCATTACCTGCTGCTTGCTCAATTACTTCTTTTTTTAGTGCATGCATGCGTATGTAGGAAAATGGTTTGGCTTTTAAAAAAATTTAACATAGATTTAATAACTATTACTAAGGTTATAACTTAAAAATTTACAAGTGTTGGATATCATCTCAAGTATATTGCTAAAGTTTAATTTAAAAACAATGTAAGTTGTTTGATTATAGGGTTCAGGAATATGTATCTATGGGATGAACAAAAAAAAGAACAGTTATCCTAATGAAATGCAAACAGAATTTCCGGTAACAGCATCAGCATACATTCAAAAACTTGTTGCTCAAATGATTTTTACTGAAATAGGAGAAATGATGATGTTGGTGTGCTATGTAAACTGGAGTTAGATAACTCTAAGTGGTTATTGTGATAAAGCTCTTTTGCTAAAGATATATGTGAATGTATTAAACAAGATTGTTTCATGAAATAAGAGAGAGGAAAAGTAATATTGCTAAATATAGTTATATAATATTTTAACTATGAAGACATTGTTGACTTTTGCAAGAATTTATAGATTCTTGAAAGACTTTTTTTCATTTTTTTGTTTTTGCTTTATTTGTTGAGAAAATGAGGGTTCCCTATATACATTTGGCTATCATATACATCCTTGCTTTTATTTGTTAGAGTTTTTTCCTCTATTTTTCATGTCTGTGCCCTGTCTTCTCATATATGTTTTAAGCTACCCATTTCTAGTGCCCACTATAGTGAATGACTTGCCCAAAGTAATAGACTCAATTAATTGTTGATGAATTGTGTATACTGTATTATTACTTTCGTTCCTTTTCAGTTGGATGATATGGCATAAATTTTGAATATTACCTCCCTAAAAAAAGGATTCTATTGTAGCTGAAGATGTAAATACAAATATGAGTAATTGAGTTCCATAAATATAAACAGCTAAGAGAAGATAATATGTAGTATTTTTAATGATTCTATTTGTATGAAAATATGTATCATGCAGATGAAATTCACACTTCTGCAGACATATAGGTAGGCTCAAGTTCCAGTAGTTCACTTGTAAACCAATTGCCTTTAGGGAAAAAGTATTCTAAGTTTGTTACAGAGGTTTGCATCTGGCCCTTTGAAACCAATTTAACCCATTCTGCAGTAGGATTTATAGAATATTGTAGTTTTTGCTTTTTTCAGTGGGAAAGTCTACCTGAATCTCAGCATTGGGACTATCTTCTCCTTTTTCTCAGCAGCACCATCCTCTGAAAAGATACCTCTAGCTGGAACACTTTTCCTCAACCCTTGAAAGAGACTGTGGCAAGAGGGCTGAATCCCTAGAGCCATGACTGTTGGCATGAGGGCCTTTTCTAAGTCCTTTGGGAGCAACCTGCGTATGTAAACTATAAGGCTTAAAAAACATTGATTTTCTTTCTGATCTAACCTTTCCCCCCTCATCCCTAATTAACAGTCATTTCCTACAATTTATGGACATTTGTTTACTAAACCTTCCTTCTTCCCTTCCCCCCAGCATTCTCTCCATCTGCCCAAAATGAAAATTGGTACAGATAGGGAGCTAAATTCTGCACATTATAGGAATTAGTTTATCCATTTACCTTTTTGGGAATAAGCCAAAACGGGTTTTCCAACTGGATGAGATGTGCCCCCAGTTTCAGGTGTACCACTAGAAAAGCTAGAACCCAGGAAAAATTGGCAGTCTTAGAGGAGTTTTACAAAACATAGTTCATAATTCTTTGTTCTGTTGGCCATTTTTATCTAGTGACAGAGCTGATTTTCATTGACTGATTTTGGGACAGACTGGCAAGAAGGCAGTGCTCCTTATTTTTACAAATGTTTGGTTTTTCTCCTCCTAAAAACATGTTAAGAAAAGATATTGTTGATGGATGGAACTTATAATTTAGGACAGAGTTAGTATCTGTGGTATTTTCCTGCCTAGGGCGTACGGCGTACTGCTTCCAAATTCTAATTTTTGTTTTCATTAGCCAAATTTTTTTTTATTATTTAATTTTTGCTTTCTTTTCTACAAGAAGTTGGCAGAAAGGACAGAAACTTTTAAAGCTAAGAAAAATTTAAGTTCGATTTTTCTCTAAAAATGTCAATGATTGTTTCTGTCGCAGCACACTAGAAGGCACTGTTTTATACCTTGGTAGTTGCCAACATTTCAAAGATCCCAAACCACACAAGGAGAGAAGCATGGGCTTAAAAAGAGTAAGCTGAATGAACTTACTGTTTTGAACTTGGAAACAAAACTGTTCTTCAGCTTTTTCTAATAGCTGGAGACTCAGCTATAGTGTATCATAAGGCAGCAAGAATGGCCTCAGGGGAGTGACAATTGTATTTATTAATTATAAATTTGTAGCTGAACATTCTGAAGAAAAACATAATTTAAGGAGTTTTTGTTTGTTTTTTAGCTTACTGGAGAAACAGCACCTTTGAAGTATCTATGTTTTGAAAGGTTGACTTAATTTTTGTTTTACTTTCTATCATTCTTTTATAGTTAATATACTTTTTTAGAGAGACAGTGAGATACAATCTTTGTTTCTATTTTAAAATTTTATTTTATTTAAAATTTTATTTTATTTTATTACACTGACTAGTCCCTAGTCAGTTGTCTGTTCTAAAACTCTGTCAAATAGTGACATAAGGCCATTGAAGTTTCATCATTTCCCTAGTGATTTCTAGGGAAACCAGCTGAATTTTTCCAGAATAATCTCAAACTAATATTTTCTAGTGTAAATTGATGAATTTTCTCAATGAAGAAGGCACTAAAAACAGAGGCATGATTCAAAATCACACCTTCTCCTGAAGAACAGGTATTCTATACATTTTTGCCAAAAAGCTTGTAAAACTGCTTTTCAAAATTAGTTATTTTTCTTGAAAAGCAAGCATCATATAGCTCTTTTCAGAATTTTGTTATTAAATGACACTGTTTAGTGGGACTTGATTTCAGTGTCATACATTGTGGAAGAACAATTACTGGCCTGAGTTTGCTAACAGCAGCTTTACTTCATGGTTGGATGAAACTGGTGATGTTAGAGGTTATAGATTTGCTATTAGCATATATGAGGGAGAAGTGCTTGATGGTCTTTTGTTCAATTTATTGGTTAATTAGAGAAGCAACGAACGTTTCATTTAGAGCACAGATTAGCAAATTATGGCATGTAGTTTTTTTATAGCCTGTGAGCCAGGAATGGTTTATGTTTTTTATGGTTGAAAAAAAAAAAAAACAAAAGAAAAATAACATTTTGTAATGTGAAAATTATATGAAATTCACATCACAGTGTTCATAAAGAAAGTTTTATTGGAACATACCATCTCACTTGTTTACAAAATTGCTTGCTGTTTTCGCACAGCTGAGTTGAGTAGTTGCAAAAGACTATATGACCCACAAAATGTGAAATATTTACTGTCTGGCTTTCCTTTGCTGAAAAAGTTTGCTGACCCCTAATTTAGAAGCAGTTAGGTGTTGTGGTTAAGAGCAAGGACTCAGGAGCCAAACTGCTCCTTAATGTCTCTTACCTCTTTCTGCCTCGGTTTTTCCATCTGTAAAGTGGGGATAATACTAGTACTGACCTGGTGAGATGATTGTGAGGGTTAAGTGTATATAGTAATCACATGGACTGGAAAAGGTGCAATGAAATCATTTCGGATGGAGAACAGCTACAAATGTATTAAGGAAGCAGTTGTTTATCAACAGTATATTTCTAGATCTTGATTCATTGGTACAGGAAATAGTGAAAATTATAAATCCAAACAAAGCTTAGTGAGCGTATGTCTTTATAGTACTGCACAAGGAAATGGATGCAAGCATACTTCATTTTATTGCACTTCACTTTATTATGTTTCATGTATGTTGCATTTCTTTATAAATTGAAGGTTTGTGGCAACCCTGCATTGAGCAACTCGATCAGCATCATTTTTCCAATAGCATGTGCTCACTTTGTGGGTCTCTGTCACGTTTTGTTAATTCTTGCAGTATTTCAGACTTCTTCATTATTATTATATCTGTTATGGTGATCTGTGATCAGTATTATTTGATGTTACTATTGTAATTGTTTTGGGGTGCCATGAACTGTGCTCATATAAGATGGTGAACTTAAGTGTTTTGACTGTTCCACCTGCCAGCCATTCCCCCATCTCTCTCCTTCACCTCAGGCCTCCCTATTCCCTGAGACACAATATTAAAATAGGCCAATTAATAACCCTACAGTGGCCTCTAAGTATTCAAGTAAAAGGAAGAGTTGCACGTCTCTCACGTTAAACCAAAAGCCAGAAATGATTAAACTTAGTGAGGAGTCATGTCGAAAGCCAGGATAGGCCGAAAGCTAGGCCACTTGTGCCAAACAGCCAACTTGTGAATGCAAAGGAAAAGTTCTTGAAGGAAATTATAAGCATTACACTAGTGAACACATGAATGATAAGAAAGTGAAACAACTTTATGGCTGAAATGGAGACAGTTTTAGTGGTCTGGATAGAAGATCAAACTAGCCACAACATTCCTTCAAGCCAAAGCCAAATCCAGAGCAAGGCCCTAACTTGCTTCAGTTTTCTGAAGGCTGAGAGAGGTGAGGGAGTTGTAGAGGAAAACTTTGAAGCTAGCAGATGTTAGTTCATGAGATTGAAGGAAGGAAGTTCTCTCCATAACATGAAAGTACAAGGTGAAGCAGCAAGTGCTGGTGTGTAGAATCTGTAGCAAGTTATTTAGAAGATCTAGCTAAGATAGTCCCGAAAGTGGCTACACTAAACAACAGATTTTCAGTGTAGATGAAACAGCCTTATATTGGAAGAAAATCCCATCTAGGACTTTCATGGCTAGAAGAGGAGAAATCAATGCCAGGCTTCAAAGCTTCAAAGGAGAGGCTCACTCTCTTGTTAGGGGCGAATGCAACTGGTGTCTTGAAGCCACTGTTCATTTACTATTCTGAAAATTGTAAGGCCCTTAAGAAGTATGCTGGCAAGATGGCAGACTGGTGAGCTGTATGTTTTAGTTACTCCTCCAGGAAAGTAGGTAAAAAGCCAGGAACTGCGTGGACTGGACACCACAGAGCAATCTGTCTTTGGGCATACTTCATACAACACTCATGAAAACGTGGAACTGCTGAGATCAGCGAAATCTGTAAGTTTTTGCGGCCAGGGGACCCGCGCCCCTCCCTGCCAGGCTCAGTCCCGGGGGAGGAGGGGCTGTCAGCTCCGGGAAGGAGAAGGGAGAATTGCAGTGGCTGCTCTTATCGGAAACTCATTCTACTGATTCAAACTCCAACCATAGATAGACTGAGACCAGACACCAGAGACTCTGAGAGCAGCCAGCCCAGCAGAGAGGAGACAGGCATAGAAAAAAAACAACACGAAAAACTCCAAAATAAAAGCAGAGGATTTTTGGAGTTCTGGTGAACACAGAAAGGGGAAGGGCGGAGATCAGGCCTTGAGGCGCATATGCAAATCCCGAAGCAAAGCTGATCTCTCTGCCCTGTGCACCTTTCCTTAATGGCCCTGGTTGCTTTGTCTATTAGCATTTCAATAACCCATTAGATCTGTGACGAGGGCCCTTTTTTTTTTTTTAATCCTTTTTCCTTTTTCTAAAACAATTACTCTAAGAAGCCCAATACAGAAAGCTTCAAAGAATTGCAATCTGGGCACGTCAAGTCAAGAGCAGAACTAAGAGAGCTCTGAGACAAAAGGCAATAATCCAGTGGCTGAGAAAATTCACTAAACAACACAACTTCCCAAGAAAAGGGGGGTGTCCGCTCACAGCCACCATCCTGGTGGACAGGAAACACTCCTGCCCATCGCCAGCCCCATAGCCCAGAGCTGCCCCAGACAACCCAGTGTGACGGAAGTGCTTCAAATAACAGGCACACACCACAAAACTGGGCGTGGACATTAGCCTTCCCTGCAACCTCAGCTGAATGTCCCAGAGCTGGGAAGGGGGAGCAGTGTGAATTAACAGAGCCCCATTCAGCCATCATTTGAGCAGACTGGGAGCCTCCCAACACAGCCCAGCAGCCCAGAACTGCCCTGGGGGGACGGCACTCACCTGTGACATAGCACAGTCATCCCTCAACAGAGGACCCGGGGTGCACAGCCTGGAAGAGGGGCCCACTTGCAACTCTCAGGAGCCATACACCAATACCAAAGACTTGTGGGTCAGTGGCAGAGACAAACTGTGGCAGGACTGAACTGAAGGATTAGACTATTGCAGCAGCTTTAAAACTCTAGGATCATCAGGGAGATTTGATTGTTAGAGCCACCCCCCCTCCCCGACTGCCCAGAAACACGCCCCACATACAGGGCAGGCAACACCAACTACACACGCAAGCTTGGTACACCAATTGGGCCCCACAAGACTCACTCCCCCACTCACCAAAAAGGCTAAGCAGGGGAGATCTGGCTTGTGGAGAACAGGTGGCTCGTGGACGCCACCTGCTGGTTAGTTAGAGAAAGTCTACTCCACGAAGCTGTAGATCTGAAAAATTAGAGATAAGGACTTCAACTGGTCTACAAACCCTAAAAGAACCCTATCAAGTTCAGCAAATGCCACGAGGCCAAAAACAACAGAAAATTATAAAGCATATGAAAAAACCAGACGATATGGATAACCCAAGCCCAAGCACCCAAATCAAAAGACCAGAAGAGACACAGCACCTAGAGCAGCTACTCAAAGAACTAAAGATGAACAATGAGACCATAGTACGGGATATGAAGGAAATCAAGAAGACCCTAGAAGAGCATAAAGAAGACATTGCAAGACTAAATAAAAAAATGGATGATCTTATGGAAATTAAAGAAACTGTTGACCAAATTAAAAAGATTCTGGACACTCATAGTACAAGACTAGAGGAAGTTGAACAACGAATCAGTGACCTGGAAGATGACAGAATGGAAAATGAAAGCATAAAAGAAAGAATGGGGAAAAAAATTGAAAAACTCGAAATGGACCTCAGGGATATGATAGATAATATGAAACGTCCAAATATAAGACTCATTGGTGTCCCAGAAGGGGAAGAAAAGGGTAAAGGTCTAGGAAGAGTATTCAAAGAAATTGTTGGGGAAAACTTCCCAAATCTTCTAAACAACATAAATACACAAATCATAAATGCGCAGCGAACTCCAAATAGAATAAATCCAAAAAAACCCACTCCGAGACATATACTGATCACACTGTCAAACATAGAAGAGAAGGAGCAAGTTCTGAAAGCAGCAAGAGAAAAGCAATTCACCACATACAAAGGAAACAGCATAAGACTAAGTAGTGACTACTCAGCAGCCACCATGGAGGCGAGAAGGCAGTGGCACGATATATTTAAAATTCTGAGTGAGAAAAATTTCCAGCCAAGAATACTTTATCCAGCAAAGCTCTCCTTCAAATTTGAGGGAGAGCTTAAATTTTTCACAGACAAAGAAATGCTGAGAGAATTTGCTAACAAGAGACCTGCCCTACTGAAGATACTAAAGGGAGCCCTACAGACAGAGAAACAAAGACAGGACAGAGAGACTTGGAGAAAGGTTCAGTACTAAAGAGATTCGGTATGGGTACAATAAAGGATATTAATAGAGAGAGGGAAAAATATGGCAAACATAATCCAAAGGATAAGATGGCCGATTCAAGAAATGCCTTCACGGTTTTAACGTTGAATGTAAATGGATTAAATTCCCCAATTAAAAGATATAGATTCGCAGAATGGGTCAAAAAAAATGAACCATCAATATGTTGCATACAAGAGACTCATCTTAGACACAGGGACACAAAGAAACTGAAAGTGAAAGGATGGAAAAAAATATTTCATGCAAGCTACAGCCAAAAGAAAGCAGGTGTAGCAATATTAATCTCAGATAAAATAGACTTCAAATGCAGGGATGTTTTGAGAGA